>NC_136927.1:77925998-79321161 GCF_949752795.1 Hyperoodon ampullatus | reverse complement strand
ACAAACATTTCTGGAGCTACAGTTATTACCTCAAAACCCACAGCATGAATGTTTTAAACAAATTTGATGCTATTAAAAAGGGGTAGGGCCTCCCTGGTGGCGCAGTGGTTGAGAGTCCGCCTGCCGATGCAGGGGATAGGGGTTCGTGCCCCGGTCTGGGAGGATCCCATATGCCGCGGAGCGGGCTGGGCCCGTGAGCCATGGCCGCTGGGCCTGCGCGTCCGGAGCCTGTGCTCCGCAACGGGAGAGGCCACAACAGTGAGAGGCCCGCATACCGCAAAAAAAAAAAAAAAAAAAAAAAAGGGGGTAGATTGACAGCCCTGGAGACCAAAGTCTTCTATTTAACCACAATCCGGGTGAAGCAGAGACAGAGGCAATGAAAATCTTCCCTGCTTTTCCACCACTGCTCCTCAAACTTACAGAAGAGACACTTGTAGGGAAGAAAGGAGCACTGTGGTTCATGCTTGTGTTCAGTCATGGTCATTTCACAGGCTGGCTTCATAAGGATGTAAGTTCTTACCCACGTGAAGGAAAGACCATGGTTTTCTCACACTGAGGTCCTTTCATTGAACAGATCACAACCAACTGCTCAGAGACCTGTGCCAATTCAATGCCCTCTCACCAAACACCAAGAAAGAACCCAGAACAGGTGAGAATACAATGCATTCACCTCAGTTGCATCATTTCCTGAGGAAGGTAAAGCTGGGACTGGACCTTCAGACGGCTAAATCATGTAATAAAATCTCAAACTTACCAACAGTTAGAGTTGAAATCTCTACACAAAGGGTTTCTCCATCTCAGCACTGTTGACATTTGGGGGCTGGAAAATTCCTTACTGGGGCAGGGGCAGGGGCTGTCCTGTGTATTGTAGGATGTTTAGCAGCAGCCCTGGACTCTTCTCACTAGATGCCAACAGCACCTGCCCAGTGTGACAACCACAGTGTCTCCAGACATTGTTATATGTCCCCCGGGGGCTGAAATCACTCCCAGTTAAACCTCTGCTCTGTAGATCCCAGATCCATTTCTATCCCTTCAATCCCGAGATTGTCACAGTTGTGCAAATGTCTTATTTCTTTTTACATTCTTCTTTTCTTTTTTTTTCCTGTACATTTAATGCTTCTTATATCCTTTTTAAAATTTGTATTGGGGTATAATTGATTTACAATGTTGTGTTAGTTTCAGGGGTACAGCAAAGGGAATCTGTTGTATAAATACATATATTCACTTTTTTTTAGATTCTTTTCCCATATAGGCCATTACAGAGTATTAAGTAGAGTTCCTTGTGCTTTACAGTAGGTCCTTATTAGTTAATTCTTCTCTTCTTTTAACCTCTGCCCTAGAAAGATAGTTCCAAACACATCACTTGACAGACATGTTATTATATACATAGCTCAAATGGGCAGAATTTGGCCAAGATCTGTGGGCTCTGTGCTGTCTTCTGCCCTTTGTCAGGAGTTTCTTCCTGTGTTACAGTTGGTGGAGTTACACTCAAGTGCCCAGGCAGAGCAGCTGAAGGCGATCTGATGAAAGCCACATTGTTTGGTTCATGGAATGTGATTTACACCCCCTAGATACTGGACGTTACTTTGTTCCTATACGTCTATTAAACTCTGCCTTTCTCCTCCCCTTTCTTAGGATGAAAAACAGATTATTTAGCGCACAATCTAAAAATCAGCCAGTTATTAAATTTTCCTTTTCATTTAGTTTTGAAGGTTTTATGCCTCTGAAACTTATTTATATGCTGTATATATTAAAGTATAATTCATAGTACTCATAGGATTCAAAAAATGATGAGGTACCCTTCCCATGGTCTCAAAACAGAGTCTACCTACTCCCCAAAAGAGGGAGACATTTATAGCATAGGTCTACAACTCAAGAATATGCTTTACCAAGGCAGCAACTTACACCAATATTAAGGAAGTACATAAGATGCAGCAAACAGATAGGTTCCATATGTTCTAAAAAACACAAAAAGAAAAAAAAAAAAAGAAAAAAGGAAAAGCCACAGTATTATATATCCAGTTATATTTTTTTGTAAAAATTAAGTCATCCTTTAACATTCTTAAAAATAAGAGGCATTAATTTGCATAATCATTAATAAAAGGCATGATCACTTTCATAAATATGGCTTCTGTATCTTCACTATCTACAACTATAGACGGCATGAGACGCACTGATTTTTTTAAATTTAATGCTCAGGACAGCTTGGAATAGTAGGCATATTTGATCCCATTTTGCAGATGAGAAAAAAGGTTCAGAGAGGTTAAGTAAATTTTCGAAGTTCACACAGCTAACAAGCAGCAAAGCTGGAATTTGGATCTAACCTGGATGACCCTATTGCTAAAGCTGGATCTACCTTATTGCCTTTTACTTTCTTCTCTAATTAACTCTCTAAGGCTGAAGCTGCTTGAAATCAAGCCAGTATCTTAGGGGACAATCCAAGGTAAACTGCATGCTTAAGGGCTTGGTAACATTCTATGTAAACAGACTCATTAGCATTTTCTAAATCGTTAGTAAGGTCCTATTCTCAGATTCATGGAAATTAGTAGCTATATATACTATTTTGGTTTGCAAAACAGCAGAGTAAGAACATTCCTAGTAATTTTATCCTTCTTTTGCTTTCTGGTCACTCATCTTTCCATGGCTCCCTCTTGTCCTCCTGTCCAAGTCCACAGTCCTCACCACTCCACCCTCATCTCTCCCTACTCTGACCTCAAATTCCATGCTCCAGCCTCACTGAGTTCCTTGTGGTTCCCATAGCATCCTGGGTCTCTTTTAGCATACACCATGCTCATGCATTCATTGTTCATCTTGTTTATCAGGTACCTGCACTGTTGTAGGTGTTAGAAAGACAGCAGTAAGACCGAATTGCTGCCCTCATGAAGCTTACAGACAATCAATGAATGAATTAACTATTCTGTATGTCAGATCATTATGAAGGCTTTGGTAGAAAAACAAAGGAAAAGGGATTAGTGAGTTCTGAAAGGGAGAAAATACTTGTAAGTTAAAAGTGGAGGAAGAGGGAAAGTCACCCTGACAACATGGCATTTGAGCAAAAACCAGAAAGAGGTGAGGGGTGGTGTAGATGCTGGTAGGAAGAGGGGTCCATGTGGTCAGGTTTGAGTCAGCAGAGCAGAAAGTAGTAGACAAGATGATAAGGGCTGGGGAAGAAGGGTACCACGCAGGGGCTTGACAGCCTTTATGAGGACTTGGACATTAACTTGTAAGCTATGCCCTAACTTAGTATCTGAGCTATCATACATGCTCTGTGTTTTTTATTCAGGGGTTGAAAACTCTAAGGAGCCAAGAAGCTACTGGAAATATGAAAGAGGGATGCCTGGTCTCAGCAAGGCTCCAATAACTGCTGCCATATGCAATATGTTCCCGAGGCCCACACATCACACATCTCTGGGCCAGCTGTAGCTGGTAGGCCACCAATGTACAGCATCTGTTGTCATTCAGTATCTGTTTCATGAATGCATCAGGAAGATAAGACACTACAGGGTAGCATTTTTGAGAAATATTGTGAACAGCAACCATATTCTAGAACGGAATGTTTGTGTCCCCTGGAAATTCCTGTGTTGAAATCTAATCCCCAATGTGATGGTATGTGGAGGTGGGGCCTTTGGGAGGTGATTAGGTCATGAGGGTGGGGCCCTCATGAATAGGATGAATACCCTAATGAGAAAAGTCCATGCTGTCTGCATGTGAGGATATAATAAGAAGATAGCCATCTATAAAATCCAGAAGTGGACTCTCATCTGAATCAAATCTGCCGGCACCTTGATCTTGGACTTCTATACTCCAGAACTGTGAGAAAGAAATGTCTGCTGTTTATAAGTTACCCAGTCCATGTTATAGCAGCTCGAATTAACTAAGACACCTTCCATCTCATTGATGGATCAAAAATTTGAGTATTCCTCTCTAACATACTATCAAAGTACCCATGTTCTGAAAAATGATGCTTCCTACATTCTGCTGCCCAGCGATTACTGCATCCTCCCAAAGTTAACGAGACAGTTCTGGCCTCTGTAACTCCTTCCATGCTTCTTCTGCAAGAACTGTTAATTTAACAGAGCAGAAGTAAACCTATATATTAAATTTCCTTATTTGTCACTAGAAAGGATTGCTATCTTTAAATGCAGATGTAAACAACAAAAAAGGAACTTTGTTTAAAAACGAGCCAGGGCTTCCCTGGTGGCGCAGTGGTTGAGAGTCCGCCTGCTGATGCAGGGGACACGGGTTCGTGCCCCGGTCTGGGAAAATCCCACATGCCACGGAGCGGCTGGGCCCGTGAGCCATGGCCGCTGAGCCTGCGCGTCGGGAGCCTGTGCTTCGCAACGGGAGAGGCCACAACAGTGAGAGGCCCGCGTACAGCACACACACACAAAAAAAAAACAACAACAATAAAAACGAGCCAGAGTTAAGCATAAGTGTGGGGAGGATTTTCTGTTGGCTTTAACTGGGGACATGCTGAATATGTAGTGATTTTTTTTACATTAATAATAATAGGAAACAGTAGATAGTGGCACCTCAGCACAATTTTAATTTAATGAGAAACAATAAAATAGTTTTCCAAAGGGGCCTATTTAGGTCCGAGAAAGGGGATATTAAAGTTCCAAGATTTATTCTACTTTCGTTAAGGTATGCTGATACACATTTTCTGAGCCTATATTCTACTCACTGCTTAGATCTCTCTCTTTATAATTTTCTTACTTGTAAGGGAATTAGACTGCTGTTTTCCAGGACAAATAACTTTTAGACAAAGTATTTAAACTGAATCAATTCATTCCCAGCACAAGTAAGGTTGATCAAAATCCTATATCATTCAGACAGCCCTGTGAGGCATATTTTTAACATATTTAGATACCATTAACTGCAAAACCATAGGAATCAACTATTAAGAAATGGTTTTTAGAAAAGAATTGAATATACATAAAACTCCTAGTAAAGTATTGTCTTTGAATTGGTATTTTTCAAATTAATTGCACAAGTTAACCAATATGTATCAGTCATTGAAGTGTTCAAGCAGTATGCTCTGTGAGGTCAGATATGAGGATGAGGATGATGAGGATGATGATAATGGTGACAACAGTGATAGTTGACATAAATTGAACCCTTTCTACCTGGTAGATACTGTGCTAAGCACATTAGATCCCTTGCTTGATTTGATTCTAACATTCTTTATGTGCTAAGATCTATGTTAAATGTATGAAAGCCCTTTCCAACACCTTGCAAGTCATATTGTGCTCCCATTTTACAGATGAAAAAACTGACACTGTGACAAGTTGAGCAACCAAGAATCACCTAACCACATGGTACCTAGAGAGAGGTGTTCACAAGGGCAGCAGAAATTGGAGAGCCCTACCCCTGGGGAATATTGAAGCCTTTGTCTCAGGTACTGCTCTCGTACACCCTGCAACATCTCTAGTGAGGGTAAGGGCCCTGAATGGGGAAAAAAATACTTCCTAACATCCATTAAGCACTTCCTACCTGCCGGACATTGTTCTAAGTCCTATATTTCCTTTATCTTCATAATAAGTGCATGAGGAGACAGCATTGATATTCTGCTTTATGGTGGGGAAGACAGAGGCACAAGGGTGGTTTGTCCATGAACACATGACTACAAATGGTGAGGGAAATTTAAAGCCAGAGCTTGCGTTCTTAGCCACTACTGTATCTCAACTGTTCACAACCCAGCCCTTTGCCTAAGCTTAGTATTGAAGGAACAGTCCTGCACCCTTCAAATGGCCACATGGGCCAGGGGCACCCAGCACCAAAGAAAGTGACTCCAGACTGAAAGACTGCTTTGGGAGATACTCATAAAATCCTGCAGCTTTTTTGCTGTCCTATAGAGAGCTAGGATTCTTGAAAAAATTATATGGAGACAGTTAGATTACTCACCAACTCTGGGGTGTGACCTTGGAATAAACACACTGGATTTGATGCAAAAGAAAAAGGCATGTAACATTGTGCATAGTCATGATGCAAATTCATACAGTTTACACAGAGATGTCTAGCAAAGTCCCTGCCTTCCAGAAACACAAACTCTAACATGAATTTTAGGAGAAGGGAGCAGCACAGACCACCATGAGACTGAGGGTGCAGAAAGCAGCCTGCACGCCACCATGTTACAAAATGCCAGTGCTCAGTCCTTTGTCTGGTTGAAGTACAAGCTCTTTTCCAGCGCTCAGAATGCGGGTGAGAGATCTGCTCTTCAATGGGGAGACATTGAGGTTTCTCAATCAGAGCATAACACGGCCAGAGCTGCCCTTCTAAGAGTACAATTTAGTGCTGCTCATAGATGGCATTGAATAGGAGAGACTGCAAGTGTAGAGACCCCATTGGGAACTGTTGTGAAAACCCTGGGATCTTAACATAAAGAGTAGCAGCAAGAAAAGAGAAGGGGCAACGCAAAGAGCAAAGTTCAGAAGACACAGGACAAAGATCTAAAAAGCTGAGCATTATCTGTGCAGGCTTGGGGCCAGAGGCTCTGGAGGGTCTGCAGAAACTAGTGTGAATCCTGGCTCCACCATTATCTCACCCTCGGACAACGACTCAACCTTCCTAAGCATCAGCTTCTTCATCTGTATAATAAAGATAACAATGTCCCCATCTCTTAGGACTTTTAGGAAGCTTATGTAAGCGTATAAGGCATTTGGCACACTGAACAAATATTTGGCAAGCACTCAGTAAATTCTACCTACTGATACCGTCAGTGTTTTTATGCCTATTAAAAGAGATAATAATATTCCTCCATTCCTCTTTTAAAGGATACTCACTGGGAGTTCCCTGGTGGCCTGGTGGTTAGGATTCCGACCTTTTACTGCCGTGGCCCAGGTTCAGTCCCCGGTCAGGGAACTGAGATCGTGCAAGCCGCATGGCCAAAAACAAACAAACATACAAAAGGAAAACAGTTTTATACAGCAGAAATTAACATAACGTAAATCAACTATACTTCAATTAAAAATAAAACAGTTAAATAAATAAAGGATGCTCATTTACTAGTTAATAAAGGAAGGAGGGAAAGAAATCAACAGTTGCAAAAAGGAAAAACCCATGAGAAACCTTTTTTTCATACCCTTGCATTAAAATGTCCTC
This sequence comes from Hyperoodon ampullatus, assembly GCF_949752795.1. NCBI lineage: Eukaryota > Metazoa > Chordata > Mammalia > Artiodactyla > Ziphiidae > Hyperoodon > Hyperoodon ampullatus. The sequence goes on along the minus strand of NC_136927.1, from coordinate 79,314,060 downwards.
TGTGAAGGTGCCAGATGGTGTCCACTTTGGTGGCTGAACGAGAGTCCCTGATCGCAGCAAATGAATAAATGAATAAATGTACTACAATTTAAGACCTAACCATGGTTTATAATCTGGCCAACTCTCAGCCCTGGGGAATAAGTGTCAACCTGATATCTATCTAACCTGAACGAAGTTTCAGAATCTGGAGATAGTGCTGGTTGTAACCCAAGCTTCGGCAACTTGTTTGAGTTCCACTGCAACCGCTACTCTGTGATGTTCTAGCTCTGATATACATCCAGTGCTATCAGTACATCACTGAGCACCCCTGAAACCCACTTCCAAGTTAATCCCATACAGTGCCAACAATAATTAACATTTATGCAGTGCTTGCAGTGTGTCAGACATTGTGCTAATTGGTTCACATACAGCTTTTTCTTTGAGAGAATGGAAGTATAACCAAAACATAGACTGTAAAATCCAACAAAGTCTACTATTTCTCTTTCTCCACCTTCTCCTGCTACAGGACAACTATATACTGAATTCTTTTCATGAAAACTTAAATACAGGCTCTTGCTAAGTAGATATGGTTGATCACCTGCTTAAACCTCATAAGACTTCCCATAGCACTTATAATGGAATCTGAATTTATTAACATGACCTTCAAGGCCCTGCGTGCTTTAGCCCACACGTCTCTCTCCCGCTTCCTAATGCCTTCTGTTTCCAAACTCTACTCCCTCACCACCCTTGTTTCCTCTGGAGAATATACTAAGTTTGTTTCTACCTCAGGACCTTTGCCTTTGCAATATATCCCCTCTGCCTGGAAAGCTCTTGCCCTGGGTCTTCCTTCTCGTGGCCAGCTCCTCGTCATCATCCACATCTTGGCTCAAATGTCACTTTATCAAAGAGGTCTTGCCTCACAGCCCTTTCTGAAAGCAACGTAGCATACTCCCAGAGGTATTCTGGAGCTGGCGTATGCTGTGGGCATCTGTTCCCAACTCCTAGTCATGTTGGTTGAAATCAGCCGTGATGGGAGTATTTACACTAAAGAAATTGGCCAACACTACAAATCAGGGCTTTCCCCCCGCAGAGAACCAGCTGTTGAACACTTACCAGCATGCAGCTGCCTACTTCTATTCCCCATCTGTTACTGCCCAAAACATGGTTTTTCTCATTTTCTTCATAGCACCCATCACTCTGAAATCATCTTTTCTATGTGTTACTTTTTTATTAACTCTCTTCCAGATATAATCTAAAGAGAGTAAAGACATAATCCAAATTGCTCCTTGCCATATCCCTAACACTCAGAAGCGTGTGCGTAAGAACTTTTAAAATTCTTTTTGAAAGAACTAATTAATTCCATACACTCTCTTTACATTATGTACCCCAATGTATTCAAGATTCTGAATTTCCTAATAGAGGTCTTAACCTAATAGAGGTTATGATATTTTCAACCTAGAATTTTCTAGTAGCTACAGCTGCAAGAACTATCAAAATTAACAGTGTATGTATGCCTTACCAGTCATCAGTTAAGACATGGAATGATTATTTAAAACATCATTTACTAGTTTCCCTACTCTATAATATCTGTTTGGAAATTGTGAAGAGTTCAACCTTGTCTCTTTTCATTCTAGAGTTCCTCATACAATAATGTCTCCCTTCTGAAGGGCACTTGCTGTATAATCCCTTTGTTGGGATAACAGGGCCATCTGGCCCAATCCATCTTGCTGCAATTTGATCCTGGGTTAATTGCACCCTGTCGCTAGCCAAGATTGACACTGTATGTCTTCTCTCTTTACTAAGACTAGTTCATTATGGAGGCAACTTTTTGAAGACTCAAATTCTTGGAGACCTTTCACAGTGGCATGAATGGGACGAAGGAGTTTTGCTAGGATTTTCCTGGTGGCCCACAGGATCAGTACATCACCAAAAGTAAGAAATGAGGGGGGGGGCTTCCCTGGTGGCACAGTGGTTGAGAATCCGCCTGCCAATGCAGGGGGCACGGGTTTGAGCCCTGGTCTGGGAAGATCCCACATGCTGCAGAGCAACTGGGCCCATGAGCCACAACTACTGAGCCTGCGCGTCTGGAGCCTGTGCTCCGCAACGAGAGAGGCCGCGATAGTGAAAGGCCTGCACACCGCGATGAAGAGTGGTCCCCGCTCGCCGCAACTGGAGAAAGCCCTCACACAGAAACGAAGACGCAACAAAGCCATAAATGAATGAATGAATGAATGAATGAATGAATAAATAAATAAATAAATAAATAAATAAATAAATAAATAAATAAATAAAAGAAATGAGGGGGAAAACTGGCCACAAGAGGAAAGAAAATATCAATCATTTGGAAGGTTGGCAAGCAGCATCTAATGGGCAAAGGGGGAGAGGAGCAATTAAACAATCACTCTAATCAATTATCCAAGCATGCTGGATAATATCGATGGGAAACACTGCTTAAGAAAAGTATGGCAAACCTGAAGTGTATAGAAATAGAGTCCCAAACTTAAATGCCTATAGAAGCTAAGCAGGTAACATAAATATTGAGGCAAATAGGATATCAAATAATATGGGTGGTACAGTGGCAAACTGAAGACTCCATCTACCTTTAAAGGGGGCAACATAAACCCAGCTCCAGCCAATTTCTTCCAAGAGGGAATATGGAACCTGTAATGTCAGATTGTAATGGACTTTGTTGATTGCCTCCCAATACCCATTCTCCACTTCTTTGTCCATGCAATCCCCTCCCCTTATGTGACCCAGAGAATGTTGATCCTATTCCCATTGTATTCTCCAGGGCTGGCGCCATATTGGTCTAAGCCAATTTTCCTTGTCAGTGATTTATATAGGAATGGGTATATGACCCAATTTTAGTCAATAACACATGAGGAAAGGCCAGTTTGATGCCTGAACTTCCAAAGAAAGAAACAAGAAGAGATGGTCTTTCTTCCTTTGAACAGATTTGTCTCTCTGAAATGCCAGAAGTGGTTGTCACCATCTTGCCACACAGAGCCCAGGACACCTGGAGCAGATCTCAGACACATCACACCTGGAAATTTGTTTTATATGAGATAACAAATTTTCTTATGGTTTAAACCCAGCCAGACTAAGTAAGGTTTTATTTGTTACTTGCAGACAAAGCTACCCCCAAGGGATATACCAATCATCTACTTTCTCAAGAGGAGTAGGAAATTTCATTTTTTGTGATCCCATTTTTAAAATCTTGGCCACTAATTTTTAATATTTTACAGGAGAGCCCCCTCTGATTAAAACAACACAAAACAGAACAGACTTCAATAAGAATGGGGGTGAGGCATTTGTTTTCAACTCTTGGCCTAGCTTGCCCCCTTAATTCTCAGCTCTCAGTGGAATCTATCCTAAATTGCACATCCCAGGGACAGTCCAAGTTCCTGGAACTTTACATATTGTCTTACCCTTGATCAAGAGAACACTCATCCCTGCCTGACTCTCAGCGCTTCACTTTCTGCATAAGTTAGATAGAATATCCATATCCAAATACACCCTAGTGTGGTGCTCAGCAAAAGAGATGTGGGGCTATTGGAGAGAAGACCTCCAAGAAATGAAAAGGTCTGTTAATTAAGTTTCTTTGCAAGAAAAATGTCATGAAAATGAGAAAATACTTACCTTATTAAAGTCCAGCAAAACCAATAAACTTAAATTACTATGTATATTAACATGGTTAGCTCTGCAAATAGTTCTCTTGCCTTCTCAGCCTTGCACTTAATTTGTCCCCTCTTGAAAATTACCCTCTCCTTCTCCCTTTGCTCATCCATAGTTTACCTAGATATTTTTTTTTGAATTTTTTATTTATTTTTATATACTGCAGGTTCTTATTAGTCAACAATTTTATACACATCAGTGTATACATGTCAATCCCAATCACCCAATTCATCACACCACCACCCCACCCCCCACCCCCCGCTGCTTTACCCCCTTGGTGACCATATGTTTGTTCTCTACATCTGTGTCTCAATTTCTGCCCTAAAAAACGGTTCATCTGTACCATTTTTCTAGGTTCCACATATATGCGTTAATATACAATATTTGTTTTTCTCTTTCTGACTTACTTCACTCTGTATGACAGTCTCTAGATCCATCCATGTCTCTACAAATGACCCAATTTCGTTCCTTTTTATGGCTGAGTAACATTCCATTGTATATATGTACCACATCTTCTTTATCCATTCGTCTGTCGATGGGCATTTAGGTTGCTTCTATGACCAGGCTATTGTAAATAGTGCTGCAATGAACATTGGGGTGCATGTGTCTCTTTGGATTATGGTTTTCTCTGGGTATATGTCCAGTAGTGGGATTGCTGGATCATATGGTAATTCTATTTTTAGTTTTTTAAGGAACCTCCATACTGTTCTCCATAGTGGCTCTATCAATTTACATTCCCACAAACAGTGAGAGAGGGTTCCCTTTTCTCCACACCCTCTCCAGCATTTGTTGTTTGTAGATTTTCTGATGATGCCCATTCTAACTGGTGTGAGGTGATACCTCATTGTAGTTTTGATTTGCATTTCTCTAATTAGTGGTGTTGAGCAGCTTTTCATGTGCTTCTTGGCCATCTGTATGTCTTCTTTGGAGAAATGTCTATTTAGGACTTCTGCCCATCTTTGGATTGGGCTGTTTGTTTTTTTAATATTGAGCTGCCTGAGCTGTTTATATATTTTGGAGATTAATCCTTTGTCTGTTGATTCGTTTGCAAATATTTTCTCCTATTCTGAGGGTTGTCCTTTCATCTTGTTTATGGTTTCCTTTGCTGTGCAAAACCTATGAAGTTTCATTAGGTCCCATTTGTTTATTTTTGTTTTTATTTCCATTACTCTAGGAGGTGGATCAAAAAAGATCTTGCTGTGATTTATATCAAAGAGTGTTCTTCCTATGTTTTCCTCTAAGAGTTTTATAGTGTCTGGTCTTACATTTAGGTCTCTAATCCATTTTGAGTTTATTTTTGTGTATGGTGTTAGGGAGTGTTCTAATTTCATTCTTTTACATGTAGCTCTCCAGTTTTCCTAGCACCACTTGTTGAAGACACTGTCTTTTCTCCATTGAATATCCTTGCCTCCTTTGTCATAGATTAGTTGACCATAGGTGCGTGGGTTTATCTCTGGGCTTTCTATCTTGTTCCATTGATCTATGTCTCTGTTTTTGTGCAAGTACCATACTGTCTTGATTACTGTAGCTTTGTAGTATAGTCTGAAGTCAGGGAGTCTGATTCCTCTAGCTCTGCTTTTTTCCCTCAAGACTGCTTTTGTTATTCGGGGCGTTTTGTGTCTCCATACAAATTTTAAGATTTTTTGTTCTAGTTCCGTAAAAAGTGCCATTGGTAATTTGAAAGGGATTGCATTGAATCTGTAGATTGCTTTGGGTAGTATAGTCATTTTCACAATGTTGATTCTTCCAATCCAAGAACATGGTATATCTCTCCATCTGTTTGTATCATCTTTAATTTCTTTCATCAGTGTCTTACAGTTTTCTGCATACAGGTCTTTTGTCTCCCTAGGTAGCTTTATTCCTAGGTATTTTATTTTTTTTTGTTGCAGTGGTAAATGGGTTTCCTTAATTTCTCTTTCAGATTCTTCATCATTACTGTATAGGAATGCAAGAGATTTCTGTGCATTAATTTTGTATCCTGCAATTTTACCAAATTCATTGATTAGCTCTAGTAGTTTTCTGGTGGCATCTTTAGGATTCTCTATGTATAGTATCATGGCATCTGCAAACAGTGACAGTTTTACTTCTTCTTTTCCAATCTGTATTCCTTTTATTTCTTTTTCTTCTCTGATTGCCATGGCTAGGACTTCCAAAACTATGTTAAATAATAGTGGTGAGAATGGACATCCTTGTCTTGTTCCTGGTCTCAGAGGAAATGCTTTCAGTTCTTCACCATTGAGAATGATGTTTGCTGTGGGTTTGTCATATATGGCCTTTATTATGTTGAGGTAGGTTCCCTCTATGCCCAGTTTCTGGAGAGTTTTTATCATAAATGGGTGTTGAATTTTGTCAAAAGCTTTTTCTGCATCTATTGAGATGATCATAAGATTTTTATTCTTCAATTTGTTAATATGGTGTATCACAGTGATTGCTTTGCGTATATTGAAGAATCCTTGCATCCCTGAGATAAATCCCACTTGATCATGGTGTATGATCGTTTTAATGTGTTATTGGATTCAGTTTCCTAGTATTTTGTTGAGGATTTTTTCATCTATATTCATCAGTGATATTGGTCTGTAATTTTCTTTTTTTGTAGTATCTTTGTCTGGTTTTGGTATCAAGGTGATGGTGGCCTCAGAGAATGAGTTTGGGAGTGTTCCTTCCTCTGCAATTTTTTGGAAGAGTTTGAGAAGGATAGGTGTTAGCTCTTCTCTAAGTGTTTGATAGAATTCACCTGTGAAGCCATCTGGTCCTGCACTTTTGTTAGAAGATTTTTAATCACAGTTTCAATGTCATTACTTGTGATTGGTCTGTTCATATTTTCTACTTCTTCCTGGTTCCATCTTGGAAGGTTATACCTTTCTAAGAATTTGTCCATTTCTTCCAGGTTGCCCATTTTATTAGCATAGATTTGCTTTTAGTAGTCTCTTAGGATGCTTTAAATTTCTGGGGTGTCTGTTGTAACTTCTCCTTTTTCATTTCTAATTTTATTGATTTGAGTCCTTTCCCTCTTTTTCTTGATGAGTCTGGCTAATGGTTTATCAATTTTGTTTATCTTCTCAAAGAACCAGCTCTTAGTTTTATTGATCTTTGGTATTGTTTTCTTTGTTTCTATTTCATTTATTTCTGCTTTGATTTTTATGATTTCTTTCCTTCTGCTAACCTTGGGTTTTGTTTGTTCTTCTTTCTCTAGTTCCTTTAGGTGTAAGGTTAGATTGTTTATTTGAGATTTTTCTTGTTTCTTGAGGTAGGCTTGTATAGCTATAAAATTCCCTGTTAGAACTGCTTTTGCTGCATCCCATAGGTTTTGGATCATCGTGTTTTCATTGTCTTTTGTCTCTAGGTTTCTTTTGATTTCCTCTTTGATTTCTTCAGTGATCTCTTGGTCATTTAGCAACATATTGTTTAGCCTCCATGTGTTTGTGTTTTTTATGTTTTTTTCCCTGTAATTCATTTCTAATCTCATAGCGTTGTGGTCAGAAAAGATGCTTGATATGATTTCAATTTACTGAGGCTTGATTTGTGACCCAAGATGTGATCTATCCTGGAGAATGTTCCATGTGCACTTGAGAAGAAAGTGTAATCTGCTGTTTTTGGATGGAATGTCCTATAAATATCAATTAAATCTATCTGGTCTATTGTGTCATTTAAAGCTTCTGTTTCCTTATCTATTTTCACTTTGGATGATCTGTCCATTGGTGTAAGTGAGGTGTTAAAGTCGTCCTGTCAATGACTGTTCAGCAATTAGTTGTCATTCTGGTGTTCTCGCAAGAGGGAGTGAGAGCACGTCCTTCTACTCCGCCATCTTGGTTCAGGGCCTACCCAGATTTTTAAGACCCAATTGAAAGTCTACCTCATTAAAAAGCTGCTTCAGATGGAGATTTCTCAAACTGCTTAGGTGTGGTTCACCCATCAGCTATGGTTACAGAGTGATCTGGAGCCATCTGTCTGTTGAACAGTATATTTCAGACTCCGGGACCCAGAATTACTGGTCCTGGGCTTGAGAATCTGCATATTATATGCTCTTCAAGTACGTTTTCTACACATTATGTTTGGGAGACACTGTTCCAATGTACTCACAATTATATCATTGTGATGGAATTTTGAATCATTACCTGTGTTTATTTTCATATAATTCTTTCCAAGGAGGTCATGTCAACTCAACTAGATTATAAGTTCCTCAAGAACAAAGACCTTATTTTATACTTCCACATTCTTATTCATCCTCTGAGATACATGAGATGCTGTTTCCTCCTATAATTCAGTAAAATGCCGATTTATTGTTGAGCAGTTTTTTTGAGGATTAAATGAGATAATAAAAAAATTAAAATATATTGAATCCTAACTATGTATTAAGACACAGTTATAAACCTTAGACACTTTATTTCATTTAATCTTTAAAACAACCCGAAGAGGGTGGGGAATCATCCCCTTCTTGCCAAGGTGGTAACTGAGCCCCAGAGAGGTTAGGAAGTCTGGAAAGTTCACATAGCCAATAGGAGTGGAGCCAGATTTCAAAGCCACATTCCTCTGATTCAAAAGTCTATGCTTTTACTCCTATCCCGATGGCTGCACAAATATGTTACTGGTAATATACAAGTCCTGGGATGTAGTAAAAGACCCAAAAGGTACTAGTGCCTAGAGGCAAGGCATGTTAAAACATCCAACCTAGACCTTGGAGCTGGAGAAAAACTGTTTCACTCTTCTTGTATCTAGAGTAATCCTGTATTGGGATCAAACTTATCCCAAGAGTACAGAACTGAGGCCCATCTCGGAAGACACGGGGTCCTCATAGAAGAAACTCAGGGAAAGCAACATCTCAGGTTGGAAAACCCATCAGGATGGAAGCAACCACTGAGGCCATAGCAACAGCCTGGGCAGGAGGACCACCTGGCACATTTATTGGTCCATGCAGTGTTCTCAACTGCAGCTGCCTGGGATGTTGTTTTTAAACTAATGCAGATGCCTGGGGCCTAGCCACAGATTTTGATTTCATCATTCTGGCGTCTGCCCAGGTGATCCTGATAGAAGCCCAGGCTTAGAAATCCAGCTGACAACAGACTTGGCCTCCCTTAGCACTGATCCCTTTGTAGCCTGCCCTATGGACCTTCTTCTGCTCATCCCTTTTTTCATCATGAATGGCCCCCCTCCTGGTGCTTGGCACATAGCAGGCACTGCAGAAATACTTGTTGAAAAATGATAAGTAAGTGAATTTTGAAACTTGCTACCCTAAAGTACCTCATTTAGCCTATTTCCTATCCCCTAATTCCTCACTTGCCTTTGATGAGCAATAGTTCCTTTGCCTGGCTGTAGCAGTCTCAACAGTCAGGAAAACTGGCACTCCATTATCTAACCTTCTCCAGAACACTGTTAACTCATAAAAGTGTTAAAAGAGTTTAACCCTAACAGCTGCACTCTTCTGGGGACGGTTCTCCGTGGGTGTCCCACGTTGCTGCATGCCCTGGGAGCAGAGGTCCTCACAACGTTTGCTCTGGACCATCTTCTCCAGGATGTTCGTATAGTAAATAGCCTTGGCAGACAGAGACAGCAGCTCCCTCCAGGCAGAGGGCAGATTTGCTTCCTGGCCAGGATAATAAAGATAATGTCCCCCTCCGGGGCAAAGAGTGGGGAGGCTTGCTAGCAGCCTCCTTATAAAAGACTGGGGTTTCCTAAGCTCAAGCTTCCTAGGCTGTAATATCAACCCCCAGCATGTGCAGCATCTACCTCGGCCACTGGAAAGGATGCAGGCACCAAGTTCATGCCACCTGCTGTGCTGTGAGTAATAAAGTATTTTGTCTCTGATGACCCAGGCCAGAATCTTCTGCCAGAATCCATGGAACTGTGACTCACTTGTTAGTGTCCAAATAGAGTAGAAATCTCAGATCCTTCACAGTTCTTGACAAACTCCTATACATTTCTCCAGATTCCCCACTGCGAGGTTTCTTTGGACCTCACCCCAAACTATGCCCTGCCTTCTGTTCACTAGAGTTGGAAGAGAGCTTTAGGAAGAGAATTTTGTCAGTTAGCAAACTGGTTAAAATTACCAGCTTATAGATTTGCCTTCCTCACGAAACTGAAGTTACTTAGAAATAGGAACTAAGTGATATTGATTAATAGAGCTGATGCCAATAAAATAAAGTCCTTCACACATGATCTGTGTATCCTCATCTCCCTACCCCATCTTGCTTGCCTTCTCTCTACCCCTCTCCACCTCGCCTACTCTTTGCAACCACACTAGCCTCCCAGCCACTCCTGCCTCAGTGCTTTGCCCTCACTGTTCCCTCAGCCTGGAGTGTTCTTCCATCTGATTCTCACATGGATTCCCTTCTGCATTCCGGCCTCTGACTCCCACAATTATTTAAGCTGCCTGAGAAGCTTCATCTGTTTTGCTCACTGTCGTATGCTCAGTGCTAAGCCCCGTTCTAAGAACACTGCCCACCAGACAATAGGTACTCAGTCAATACTCATTGAATAGATGAACGAATTAAGGAATAAAAGCACCTAGCACAGCTGCTTGCATATAGTAGGTGTTCTGTAAAAGTGGCTGCTGTGAAGGGGACCGCGGTGGATATACAAGTTTTAGCAACACCCAATACACAGAATGTCACATCACAGTTCTTTATTTCTCGAGATTAAGTTCAATCTGCTTCAAGCCTTCTCTGTTGGGCTGGTGAAAAACTCAATCTCCGTCATTGGGAGGAGACTTTCTAACCCTCTCTAGGATCACACAAGAACCCCAGGGGGCAGACACAGTGCAGAACACTTAGAAAAGGGATTTTTGATGTTTAGATGATGGCCACCCCTGCTGATACATGCTGTGCCCCCCAAAACACACACACTCTTTCTCCTTAAGAATAGTGTCTGAAGAACACCACAGATAGCCCCCTAAGGCTCTGCCACCTCCTGAGGCACTGCAAAAGAGGGATCAGACCCATTCTACCAGCAAAAATGCGACAGCACATCCACGTTTCCAGCTCTGGGGTAGCTCCCCAACCTCTCTCTCTTCCATCTGCTCCCACCTCCACCTCCCGTAAGTGCCCTTCCCAACTCCCTCCAGCACAATACCCTTCAAACAGCTTTAGATTTTCCAAATTTTAAGCTGGGAAATTTTTGTCTTTGGCCCTACTACACATAAGCTGCTATAAAATGTTAAATGAGGCATTTAAACAGACTTGTTGAAATTCAACCAGGCAAATTCAAAGTCTCAGTTCCCTTCGTTGTATGGCAGGGGAAATACATCAGAGAGAACAAAATACACAGTGATACCCAATAAATCACCTGCCACATTAGAATTAGTCTTTGTGTGCGTCCCAGCATTTAGCACAGTGCCTGGCTCATAGGTGTTGAATAAACATTTGAGGAATTCATGTCTGAATGAATAAATTGAATTTAGCTAAATTAAATTCACCTAAACAAATAGCCTCTAGGGTGGACATCTCCCTAGAGATGCTTTGCTCCTGCAGAATCTCATTCTACTCTCCTCCACCCTTCTGTGGGCTCCAGGGGGCTGACATTATGCTTTCTGGTTGGGTTTGCTTTATGAGATGTACCAGCAGGCTATCTCAGGGAGGGAAGAGAGTAAGATCAAGGTATAAATTCTCTCCACCCCTGGTCAATTTCAATGGTGTCACAAAGAGCTGTGTTCCTTGTTTCAAGCAGTGTTTGTTATGGTCTGAATGTTTATGTCCCTCCAAAATTCATATGTTGAAACTCTAATCCCAGTGTGATGGTATGTGGAAGTGGGGCCTTTAGGAGGTGATTAGGTCATGAGGGTGGAGCCCTCGTGAATGAGATTAGTGCCCTTCTTAGAAGAGGCCAGAGAGCTAGCTCTCTCTTTTTCTGCCATGTGAGGATACAAGGAGAAGTTGGCAGTCTGCAACTCAGAAGAGGGCTCTCACCTGAACATGGCCATGTTGGCACCCCGATCTCAGACTCTGGCCTCCAGAACTGTGAGAAAGAAATTTATGTTACTTATAAGCCACCCTGTCTGTGGTGTTTTGTTATAGCAGCCCAAGCTGACTAAGAACAGACAAGCAGAACAAGGAGATATATAAATGTTTGCATACATGTGTATGTGTATGTGTGTGTGTGTGTGTGTGTGTGTGTGTATGTGTGTGTGTGTATGTGTGTGTGTATGCCTCCATATGCATCTGTATTTGTTTCAAGGATTTGACCATAAGCTCTTGAGGCACGAGGTGACATTAAGCCGTCTCTGTACAGCTGTTTTCTCCGTGTCACATGTTGGAGCTTGGGGTCCGCAGGGCAGGCCGTCAGGAGGGAAGAGGGATGTGAAGTGGGGGAGAATCAAGACAAGCTGAAACCCACAAGAATGAGCTGGGGCCCCTGCAGTCAGACTGAAACCTGAGTCAGTTCTTGTTGCCTCTGACCGTGGAGATGGTGTCCTGTAGCAGCGGGGCCCTTCATCATGGAGCTGAACACATAACTGGCCCTAGAGTCAGAGAAGCCAAAGGAGGAGCCAAGAAAAGGGGATCAAGGGCAGGCCTAGGCCAAGGAAGTGAGCCAGCAGATGAGTGGTGACAGTGAGTGTGAGCCACAAAAAGCCCACGGCTCCATATCACCCTCCAAATCCCACACAAGAGTCTCTCTGTGGCCCTCCCTGACCACACATCTCCAACGAGGGGATTCTGGAAGGCATAGTTCAGCCCAGCTATGTGGGCACATGCAAAGTCGGCAACTCCCTCAAGGAAAGCTCACAGCTCTGCCTAGAAGCCCCCTCCTCATAGCCACCTCTTCTCTTGCAGCATCTCTCTCCATCTAGTAAACTCTCCTCCCCTTCCCCCTCATGGTCAGGGGGTGGAGGCCAGTGCCCCAGGCCCACCATCCCCAGGGTACTGCTGGTCCCTGGTGGTTTCCATGTACAATGCCCATATTGCAGTCAATACTCTTCATACATTCTCCTCAAATTTCCCAATTGGAGTGTGCCATCTGTTCCCTGCAGGGATCCTGATGAAGAGCACACCCACCCTTGGTGCAGGGGAACAAACAGAACATGAACTGGTAGATTTATTTATTGTTTTTCTCTGCTGGAGATAGATTTGTTTAAAAATATTAATTGGGCATCTACAAATGAAGCACCTATGCCCCAAATAAGCATGCTAGGGATACACATATGGGCATGAGACATGGATTCCCTGCTCCAAGGGAGCTTACCATCCAGTAGAGGAGGCAGATAATAACTATATTTGCTTCCTACAGTCTAAAGCAGTAGACACATAAACTGGTGATGCTCATGAAGTTTCTAGAACCTTTTGAAGGAATTTTAATGGTGACTTATGAAACAATTATTGTAATAGGATTGTATCTCTGGAGATATAGTGTATTTTGTCTCACTTTTAAGAATACACCCCCTGACAACCTGAAACTAATACAACATTGTAAATCAACTATAGTTCAACAACAACAACAAAATTTTAAATATACCCCTGACAGATGGTAAATAGATGTATCATGGTGATCATTTTGCAGTGTACAGAAATATTGAATCAATATTTTGTGTGCCTGGAACTAACATAGTGTTGTAGGTCAATTATGCTTCAATAAATAATATATATATATTTATAAACAGACATATATACCCCTGAATGAAAGAAAAGGGGACTTATCATGCAGACATGATGCTGCGTGGCTAACTCTGTACTAGGTTCTTTACAGACAATATCTCACTTAATCTTCAGACAATGTCACAAAATGAGTGAACAGATTATTGTCTCCTCTGGGTAAATGGAGAAACTGAGACAGGGAGAGGTAAAGTCACCAACCAAGGTCACACAGCTAATGAGGGTAGTAAATTGTATGTTTATTTTTGGTCTGGGCTCCCTATGTGCAAGGAATCGTGCTAAATGCTTTATTTTTTAAAAACCTTACAACAAGCCTAATATGGTAGGTGTTATTGCTACTCCTCCTTTAATGCAAGAGGGAACATCCGTGTAGAGAGGACACAGAGATATTAAGAGAAGAGGCAGGAACTGAACCCAGCTCAGCCTGATGTCAGGGCCCACCCTCTTTCTGCTCTGTGCCAGAATCCATAAAACACAATTGACAGGGCATTTGTTAAGGCTGTGTTTCCTGAACATCTTTCTCCATAAATACAGAGAGATCTACATATCTACAGAGATACAGCCCCACATATCCATTATATTCTATTCAACAAATAATACAGATATTCCATCTAATGCTTCAAGCTGTTCTCCTTTTAGCATTGAATTATTCACTTCTCCCAACCTCCATTAACCAAGTTTGGGGAGAAAAACTAGCTGCCACGTAAGTCTTGATGAGAATAAAGTCTCTTTATTACTATTATTATTCCCCTAATGGCCTGTGCAGTATCGTACATAACTTTTTAGTCCTTCATAAAATCCTGTTGATAAACATTTGACAACTTGTTACAATTTTAAAACTTTCATTGCCGGATCTGTGCTGGCACCACCGGAATCTAACAATGTGATATGAAGGCAGCACAGTAGCTTTCTGTGATGCTATAAAGAATTTTGCAGCCTCTCTCAGTACCTAATTTATGACATGTGCACTGATGAATGATCAAGATTCACTATTTGCCATTATAAGAAACAGGCCAACCAATTCATAATTTTCAGGAAAGCTGGTTTTCACAGCCCTATTAGTTTTACAATTCCGACTTTTGTAAGCTTCAATTTGTTATGTTTAAGCTATTTGCTCTGAGGAGTCTGAGTGTTCTTACTGGGGTCGGTCTTAAGATCTATTTTTCTAAACAGAGTTTGTAGAGAAAGATGATGGCAGTGCTAAAAGTGCAATTAAGATAAACTCTAAAAATCCAAGGAGAAAGCAGCAGATGTCCATTCAAGTTGAAAATGCACAGGGTCTTTCCACCCCTCTTCTGTTTATTAAAAAATATATATAATAAACTGGAGATGATCCGTGTTGTGGTCTATGGGCTACATTACTGTTATTAGACATTTGCTAAACCAGATCCTGTTTCTGAACTTCACAATATTAATCCTTTTGTCTATTGAGGGATGGTTAAAATGTTAAAATTGGTAAGACATGTATATTCGAAAGGTACTTTTGATCCTGCTCTATATCTGTTCAAACGTGTAGGCTTAAAAATAAGTTATTACATGTGCCTGAAATATTTATTAATATATACATAGACTTACAGAATCATTCATTCATTCATGAAACAAATTATTTTTAAGTATCTAGTACAGGAGTTGGCAAACTATAGTCTGCAGACACAATTTAGCCCTCTGCCTGGTTTTTTATAGCCCATAAACTAAGAATGCTTTTTACACTTTTTTTTTTTTTTTTTTTTTTTTGCGGTATGTGGGCCTCTCACTGCTGTGGCCTCTCCCCTTGCGGAGCACAGGCTCCGGACGCACAGGCTCCACGGCCATGGCTCACGGGCCCAGCCGCTCCGCGGCATGTGGGATCTTCCCGGACCGGGGCACGAACCCGTGTCCCCTGCATCGGCAGGCGGTCTCTCAACCACTGTGCCACCAGGGAAGCCCTTTTTACACTTTTTAAATCAAAAGAACAATAATATATCCTGACATGTGAATTTACATGAATTTCAAATTTCAGTGTCTAAATAAAGTTTTATTGGAACACAGCCACACTCATTTGTTTACATGTTGTTCATGGCCATTTTCACACTTACACTGTCAGAGGTCAGTAGAGTAGACAAAGCCATGTGACCCACAAAGCCTACTACTTGGCCCTGATCCATTCTATTCCAGTACTGGAAATGAAAAAACAAAAGCAAAAAACCAAAACGGAGCAAGCTCTTTTCTCATTCATGGCAGCAGTAAATATATCAGATGGTTATAACTGCGATGGAGAAAAGTAAATTGGTGAAAAGTAAATCAAATACAAACTGATAAGGTGTGTTGAATAGGTGACTCAAATACCAGGGTGGTATTGCCAACAGGGACATGATTTTTGAAATGGTGAATAACTCTTGGTGAATTTCCAAACAAAATAGAGTACAAGTCTCCTTCGGTTTATTCAGTGTGTATTAAAACTGTACAAAGAATACTTTATGCTACACATAAAATGGAATTTGGTTCTAGGTCCCGATAATTATAGTCAGGCTTTTCAACTCCCCAATTGTCTGACACAACACAAGAAAGTCATGGAGAATGTGGAACAATTCTTCATTGTGCTGGACTCTCCCTCACAGGGCAGGATGTTGAGCAACCCTGGCCCTCACTCACTAATTCAACACAGACATTGTAATCTCTGAGAGTGTTGTCAGACATGGAGGGAAGAAGACGGTTGTGATCCATGAGCCAAGTTTTCAACAAACGAAGAGGGAGGAAGATAGGTAACCACAAAGGAGCGCTCAGTGGTGGGCTGAAGTGTGTAATACCTGGCTCTGATGCCTAGCATCTGCCAACCTCCATGGTGTAGCTACTCTCACCATGGCCAATGTCAAGCTACAAACACGATATCATTGAATACAGATGGTGGAAAGATACGTGTTCAACCAGCTCTTCAGAGCCAGCACAGGTTCTAGCTCTAGCAAACCACTGGGATGGGTAGAGGTTGACACAGGCAAAAGGCATGAAACTCAAATGAACAGAGATTTTTCCACGAGGGTGTAGGAAAAATCATCTGAAAGATGCATCAGTGAGTGAGATCCCGTAACCCAACTTCCCAACCCAGAAGGACACAGAGGAGGCAGAGATTAACACCTTCCCTTGACTAAAGGGGTGACCTCAGGAATTCAACTGACATGGGAAAGAAAGAAAGCATTTTTTAAAGCTGATAAAGATTTCATAGAGTTTGTTTACTAGGAATCAGAATTCTGGAAGAAAAAAAAAAATTCGGGGGCATTCTGAAGAGAAGGTATCAGAGGGAGGCTGGGTAAGAAAATCTCCAGCACAGAACACATTCTGGCTGTGACCAAAAGTGAAAGAGAGCCTCTCCCCATCCGAAACTAAATCTGACAGCCATCGGGGAGGCAGTGTTTCAGCAAATACATCTTGCACGCAGCCATCAAATTATTATAATTTAGCTTCAGCAAGTACAGTAGCTGCTCAAAAAACACATTACTACAGTAGAGTTCTGCGAAGTATTTTGCACATACAGCAAATGTGGCAAATTTTGCCACTTCATTGACATTGTAAAACTGAAAGATCTCCCCCTTTGTCTTGTAGTTTCACTAATTGCATCATTAGCAGAAGGCCATTTGGAGAACATGGAGGAGATAAGAACTACTTTTTCTAAATTTTAAGTGTAAATGCAAGTTAAAATATAAAGATATTCAGGTCTTTGTGGTGCACAACCCACTGGAGATAAGATAGTCAAGTGATTATAGAGATGTCATCTTAAAAAAATCAAAAGAATTGACTTCTTTCATGTCTAATTGGCATGATTATCCAACGAATCTCAGTTTCTCTATCTTCATAATACAGGCACTCGGATGAAGACAGAAAGGCAGGGTGAATGCAAATGTTTCAGCGCAAGAAGAAAGGGTCTAAAGAGAAAGGGATGAAGGTAGCAGAGCAGTGGGAGTAGCGCTACGCCCATCACGAACTCTGAGGGGGCGGAGGGAAGTTCCCTCAAAGGGAGGCCGATAGGGTTTGTAGAAAAGAATCTCCCTCCTCCTCTATGTAGCAACAGAATTTCCAGCTGAACACGTGGCCACATAATGTCCATATTCCCCAGTCTCGCTTGCAGCTGGGTGTAGCCACGTGGTTAAATGATGTGCGAACAGAAGTAATGATATACAACTTGTATCTTTTGCTCTTAAAAAAATGGGGGGGGAGGGGTGATGCCATCCCCTTTCTCCCAACCCCAGCTGCAATGCAACCCTAACGATAGAAATTCTGGGTCATGAGGACAATAAAGGCGGCATAAGAATAGAAAGCAATGGGATAGAAAGACCCAGGGTTCCTAACAGGTTTTCAAAGCAGGATCGTCCCATCAGATTGGACTTTTGTTCCTGTGAGACTGAAATAAAATCCTACTGTTTTTAAGTCATCATTGTGGGACGCCCTGCGCAAAGCAGACCCTAACCCTAACTTAGACAGAGTTTGAGTTTTATCATCACAAGCTGGACATGGAGAGTGGAATGATAATAACTAAGGATGACCTTTGCAGTCAGCGTACAGGAGCATTGTTAATCCTAGAACTTTAACAGTCACTGGTGTGAAGCTGTTTTCATAGAAATTTCACAGTTCTGCTAGAGTTCTATCCCACCGAAGATCTATCGCATCAGGTTGTTCAAACAAAGCTTTGAGCCTTTTTCATTTACTAATGTAACCAACCTTGCTTAATCTTGGCATTACGTCTTCACTACTAAACTTGAGGGGGGTGTTCCTTGAGCCCTTCTGAGATCTGAAAGAAGACACCAAATCTCTGAGTTTAAACGGAGCCACTGCAGCTGGAATGGAGCCCAAGAGCCCACAGGAATAGAGAGGAGACACGTTACAAGTCTGATCATCCTATTATCTCCCCACTTATTTCATTTAAAAGCAAGAGTCAAGATTCTTGCTGCTCTGAAAAGAAAGAAAAATGCACACAGGCCCCAAACAAATGTATTTGCCTAGTGTGAGAGGAGGCAAAGATGGTCCTCAAACCCAGAGGAATAAAAAGTTTATATACATTATCATTAGTATGTATAGAACTGCCCTTTCTCTAAGATTTTATCGTCCCTGTGTGCTCCTACATATAAGCAACAGAAGACTCCATAGTTTTATATTATTTAATACTATAACTTTTAATTACATCTTATATAATATATTATTATAATAGGAAGGGTAATACCTAACCTTTATTAAGTGCCCACTATGTGCCTTCAATCCGTTTTTTGCATCATATTCTCAAACCACCTTGTCAGGTAAGTCAAGTAATCACCACACTATGGATAAGAAGACTGAGCCACAGAGAAGACTGACAGCTGGCCAGAGTCACTCGGCCAGGGAGTGGCTGGTCCAGAAATCAAAGCTAGGAAGGCAAACTCCAGAGCCTACATCTTGAAACATTCTTCTCCCTGCCTCTTGACCACAGATGATGGACACAGAGCTTCCCTTCAAGGAAGGATTTGCTGCTCAGCTTTGGATGTATGGTCAGCTGACAGCCAGATATCTGCTCCTGCAGGGTCTACACATGCAGAAATCCTTCCCAAGGTCATGCCCTGCACAGGGCAGCCTACAAGAGTGACCAAGCAAGGCATGGGTATAAAGTCTTGCCATTTGGGCCCAACACAGGATGCTGTGAGGGGCAATACACGTGCCAGCCGTTACCCTGGGGTTGGTCCAGACTTCATGTGCCGGCATCCCAGTCCCTCTTCTGTCTCTGCTCAGTCTTGCTGCCTCACTCTTCCGAATAAACATCCTGAACCCTCAACTCTATCTCAGCACCCACATCTGCAACCTGTGTCACCAACTTTACCAATGGAGATGTGCATTAAATGAATGAATGAATGTGTGGATATATGACGAATATAGTATTTAAGCCTTGGGTTTGGTATAACACTCCATTCAGCAAACAAATCATCTCCCCCTGTGTTCCAAGCACCTTCCTAGGCAAGAACAAAACAGACAAGGTCTCTGCCCTCAAGGTGCTGATGGCATTTATTGGCCTAAGGTCACTGGTTCTCAATCTTAATCACTCATGAGACCTATCTAGGAATTTGTGTGTGTTTTGGTTTGTTTTAGCCATGCCCCGGCCCCAGTGAAATTCAACTGAATGAGAATAAAGTGCAAGCAGAGAACCAAAGGGCTAGGTAACTTATACCAAGACTTCTCACATTTTCCAGGTATATGAATCACATGGGGCTCAGATTAAAATGCAGACTAATTCAGCAGGTCTTGGGTGTTTCTGGTGCTGCTGGTGCCACACCACCCTAGGTTTAGAAGATCAAGGCAGGATAAGATAAACATAAACAGGGAAATGCAGAGCCTACCATCACATGACTCACAATTACCTGATGGGTTTACATTACAGATTCAGACCCTGCACATTAAGATATTACCAGTTTCAGAGAAACTCCTTCAATATCCTTCTATCACCCTTGTTCCTTTAAGGATGAGACCCAGGCTCAACTGACCTATAAGTGTGAATGTTGTCAAAGACAAGAACAGAGACGCCAAACCACTTCTTACACCACTGACACAGTCAAATAAAACTGTGTACAGTTTACCTGTTACATGCTTTACTGTTTAGATGCAAAGAATACAGACTCTGTGTGTCTGTCTGGCAATTCTGAATGTATCAAGACTCTTCTTCTTTTCTAAACACAGTCGTCTTCACAAACGACTTTGACAGTACACTTGCATTTTGTCAGAGTTGCTTGGGATGAAACTTGCTCAGCCATTAAAAGGTGGGAAAGTGCCCTGCTGCTTGTGTAGATGAGAGAAGGCCACTGTTTTGTCAGATGTCCGCTACCCATCAGTCAAGGCCAAGAAAGCGATTGGTACATGATGGGGTTGGTAAGAAGCCCTCCAAACCTTAATTATCAGAGTGCCCCCCAGTTTCGCTGGGCTTGTCATTGACTCCTGACAAGCTCAGAGGCAGACGAAAAGACAAACAGCACATCACCAACTGGTTAATTAGCAGCACAAAGCAACCCAAATTCCAAGCCCAAGAAAATGTGCCACAGAGTTGCTTTTTGTACACTGGATTTCATCAACACATGCAAAGGGAAATGGTAAATCTTTCATATTTCAAAAAATATCTAGATTGCTCTTGGGATCCTCTTCAGCTGTCAGGAAGGCAAGTACTTCTTTTATCCCTCAAAGCGTTACTGAGGACCTACTGGGTGTCTGGTTCTGAGGAATATAATGTAGCAGATTGATTCATTCTTTCATGTATTCATTCAACAAATATGTATTGTTGTCTGCTATCACCTACTATATCCAGGCACTGAGCTCGATTCTAGGTGTGTGGTTATAAAAAATCAAAGGCACATTCTGACACAGGCTACAATGAGGATGTACCTTGAAGACATGCCAAGTGAAACAAGCCAGTCACAACAGGACAAATACTGTAAGATTCCATTTATATGAGGTCCCTAGACTAGTCAAATTCATAGAGACAGAGAGTAGAGTGGTGGCTGCCAGTGGCTGGCGGAGGGGGGATGGAGGATTACTGTTTAATAAGTACAGAGTCTTGGTCTCAGAAGCCGATAAATGTTCTGGAGATGGATGGTGGTGACATTTGCACAACAATGTGAATGTACTTGATGCCACTGAACTGTACTCTTAAAAATGGTTAAAATGGGGCTTCCCTGGTGGCGCAGTGGTTGAGAGTCCACCTGCCGGTGCAGGGGACACGGGTTCGTGCCCCGGTCTGGGCAGATCCCACCTGCCGCGGAGCGGCTGGTCCCGTGAGCCATGGCCGCTGAGCCTGCGTGTCCAGAGCCTGTGCTCCGCAACAGGAGAGGCCACAGCAGTGAGAGGCCTGCGTACCGCAAAAAAAAAAAAAAAAAAAAAAAAGGTTAAAATGGTAAATTTTATGTTATGGATATTTTACCACAATTTAAAAAAAAATTTTAAAGAAAAAAACCCCACAAAGGCATGATGCCTGCTTTCGTAGAAATGGCATCCTAGTGGGAAGATAGACATGAAAGAAACTGAGAAATGAATATATAACTACACGTAGTAGAATTGCTATGAAGGGAGACAAATTCCTCTCCTCTGGGTCAATGTGACTAATCTTCCTAAACGCAAAAATGACCACAATGTTATTTGCTTTATAGAAGCATTCTTCACTTTACAAACGGGTCCCTTTTAATATTGAACTCTTGAGTATGTTGAGGGTTTATAGATAAATCATTCACTACATAACTAAAAGGCCTACAGGCAGAGAAGTTACATGATAAAGTGTTATGAAGCACTGCCAATTGAAGATCAATCAGAAATTACAATAAACATCTTGGTAATTACAACAAAACTAATGGGAAAAAATGATTTAACTCATAAAAGTTTACTATATACCCAGTCTTACACACACATATACCTATAAAATGATGTGATGAAAAAATCCATATGATGCTGAATGGTTTGCATGTTTAATAGACACAGTTATTGCTTGTGAGCATAACAGTCCATATTTACTTGTCCAGTATTCCTGCTCCTGCTGATTGAGCACTGGTGTTTTTCAAATTATAAAAACATGGGCTTCCCTGGTGGCGCAGTGGTTGAGAGTCCGCCTGCCGATGCAGGGGACACGGATTCGTGCCCCGGTCCGGGAAGATCCCACATGCCACGGAGCGGCTGGGCCCATGAGCCATGGCCGCTGAGCCTGCGCGTCCGGAGCCTGTGCTCCGCAACGGGAGAGGCCACAGCAGTGAGAGGCCCGTGTACCGCAAAACAACAACAACAACAAAAAAACAGCATGTTGCTTCAGTACTCACTGCTATTGTGCAAAGGGTTTAAACTTTTGTGCCTTTGTTTAAAAAAAAAATCCTTAGCAAAATCTTCTCATTAAAATGTAGAGAATATAAGCATCCAAAAATTTAACTTGGAACTTGCACTGAAAAAAAAAAAAAACACTACACAAAGCTTTTGGATTGAACACTGTGCTTTTATCCTCTGACAACGTGGCAAACTTTCAGCATTTCCTGGAATATTTTCCAACTCCTTTAAACACCTGAAGGGTTTCTTGCACATTGGAGTGGTTGGCAGGGAGGGTGGGAGTAAAGAGAAAATAGCATAAGGGGGGGGAAAAGAGAGAAAGGATACCTTCTAGATGAACCCACCAAATAATCACATCCCTTAACAGTGACTTTATCAGGTCTAAAGCAAAGAAAATACTGCCAGGATAATTAACAATTCTGGTTTCAAAAGCCAAAGTTGATTATCTAAAGGGCAGGCTGCTCTTCAAATTAAAGATGATATCTGAGGCATTTACAGCAATATATGTTATAGCCACCAATATTATACGTAAATATATAGGTCAGGAGTCCTCTCCAAACTGTCTAGAATAGCCAGACGGGTGAAATAATTGAGTGGAGGGGGCTGAGTAGAGACGGAAGGGAATACAGAGACCAGGCTCTTAATGAAATGGGCAGATGTTTCTCAGCCAACTGTGGCCGGGCAGGTGTGGCCCCATATGGACAGAGCTTCCAAAGTTCAGAAGAAGCCAGAAATTCTCATTTTCAAGTAAAATCTCCTGTGTTTTAAATATTGACACACGGGCTTCCCTGGTGGTGCAGTGGTTGGGAGATTGCCTGCCGATGCAGGGGACATGGGTTCGAGCCCTGGTCTGGGAAGATCCCACATGCCATGGAGCAACTGGCCCCGTGAGCCACAATTACTGAGCCTGCGTGTCTGGAGCCTGTGCTCCGCAACAAGAGAGGCCGCGATAGTGAGAGGCCCGCGCACCGTGATGAGGAGTGGACCCCACTTGCCGCAACTAGAGAAAGCCCTCGCACAGAAACGAAGACCCAACATAGCCATAAATAAATAAATAAATAAAATTTAAAAAAAAAAAAAAAATATTGACACACACGTAATTAATTTTTTAAATGTACATAATTTTATCATTGCTGTGCAGGCCAAACAACATACATCTGAAGCTGAATGTACTGGGGACCACAAATCTTAACCTATGTCCTAGCTGTTCCCAGCTCCCAAGCATCGTGGTGGGAGAACATTCTGGCTGTTCAGCTCCACAGGAACCCCGGAAGCGAGTCCCATTCAAGAGCTGACACCGTTCTGGGTACTAGTGAGGAGTGGCTGGCCACGGCCAGTCCTTCAGGAATGCTGTGCTGAGCAGAGACTCTGCAGCACTGTCCTCGGATGTCCCGGGTGACGTGGAAGAACTACACTCCGGCAGGAGGCCTGGGCTTCCAGACTCGCTTTGGAGACATTCCCGCAAGCTCCCTCCACACCTCACACGTGGAAGCAGGACTCACTCTGGGTTTTGTGTAAATGTCTCTCCTTTTCCTCCTCTCTATCCACCCCCTACCACAACCCAAACAGTGTGAAGGTTGTGCCCTGTCTGCTTTCCAGAAGTTGCAGATGGTTTTGTGTATGAAGACTTGGGTCCATGAAGATAGAAGAGAAATAAAATCTCAAGATGTATTGTTAGCAAAAGATATAAAGGTATTTTCTCTAGCTAGTTCTTGCCCCAGTTTCAAGTGGACAGATTTTTTTTCACCAAAGAACTACCTAGTAAAGGAGGGTGGAAGACAAATCTGATATATGACAGATATGTTCTCAAAAAAAAAGAAAAAAACCAAAAAAAACTCAAACTTGCCTTCAATATACCCAAATCTTCTAAGCTCTATTACCAGATTACGAAACTGCCCAGGCTCAGGAAGAATCTGCCCTCGAAATGGTTTTTTTGACTAGCACAGGTTTTGTTTTGTGTTAATATTCTTAATTTTACCATTTGGGGGTGTGTACTCACTCTCCAGTCTGCTTAAATATCCCATCAGGCCCATATGTCTTAAACCCAACTGAGGCACATGTATGTTACCTGCCTGGTCTCTGGAGGTATGTGAATTTGTTCCCTTGGGACTTTATTCCTTTTCTTTTCTCCATACCTCTACTTAGTCTTCTAAAAAGAAACCAACCTCAGAATGAACTCTAAGGTCAGGTGCAATGCATCTGAAGCAATCATACGAAAATAGACCTAGTCTGTGGAGGGCGGCACCAAACACGGATGATAAAACAGTGAGTAAAGACGTGGCTAGCCATCAGAGAGCTCAAGATCACACGGGGAGAAATAAATTAGCTAACAGGCTCACTGCCAACTCTAAGCTGCTCCAGTGTAGATGTGTTTGGGTGCCAGGGACACAGGCAAAAACAATTTCCTATTGGATTTCAGGGGGCTCTGGCCTCCCATCCTTTTTGGAGGCTGTTGTGTGGTTATCCTGGACCTATTTGCTTTTGACTGGTCAGGATGAGAACCAGGTTTTAATCAGTGAAGGCCCTGCTGTTTGTGGGAGGTATATGGTCCCTCCCTCATCATTGTTGGGCTTGGCCATGAGCTTTGGCTAATGGGATGTGAGCAGATGTGTCCAGGCTGAAGTTCAAGAATAAGGAGGCACACGGAGCAGAGTCGACCTGAGCTGCAACCAGGCCACAGTTTTGGTTTAACAGAAATTCATGTCTGTTACTGTTACTGTCACTGAGATTTGGGGGGTGCTTTTTACGCAGCAAAGCTAACTCATGCACCAGCACAGTTTACTGACGATTTTTTTTAAACAGGAGAAATGTTGACACTCTTCTGTTCAAAAAACATCCACATATCCGCTGACCCACTTAGCAGAAGTAACAGGTATCCATGACAATGTAAGTAGAGAAATGGAATAAAATGAGAGGATGAATACCAAGTTCCTTATTTCCCCCCCGAAATATGC
The DNA here is from genome assembly GCF_949752795.1 of Hyperoodon ampullatus. Classification (NCBI taxonomy): domain Eukaryota; kingdom Metazoa; phylum Chordata; class Mammalia; order Artiodactyla; family Ziphiidae; genus Hyperoodon; species Hyperoodon ampullatus. The sequence continues at coordinate 79,289,093 of NC_136927.1, read as the reverse complement.
CCATCCCCGCTGATTTTGCCCATCTCAGTAAATGGTAACTCCATCTTTCTCATTGCTCAGCACATTAGTCATCCTTGACTGAATTCTCTTTCTTTCACCCCTCACAACGGCCAATTCTGTTGGCTCTACTGTTGAGACAGATCACAGACCTGCCCCTTCCCGCCAGATCCACTGCCACAACCCTGATCCCAGCCACCAGGATGTCTGGCCTGAATTATTGCCACGGCCCCCTGATTTCCTACGCTTGGCCCTATCCCCTCAGCAGTCTACGTTTTGCCCCGTTTTCAGATGAATCTTTTTAAAAACCAAATTCATGTCATGTCCTCCTTTATTGAACAGTTTCCAAGGCCTCCCATCTTACTCAGAGTAAAAGCCAAGGTCTTACAACTGCCCACCAGGTCTCCTGTTCTCCCCCTGGTTCCCTTGAATCCGGCACACTGATATCTTTACTGTTCCTCCAACATGGTGCACACGGGCTCACTTCAGGGTTTTTCCATTTGCTGCCCCTCTGCCTGGACTGCTTGCTCTTCCTGGAGAGAGCCCAGTGGCTTGTTCTCGCTTCCTGCGGGTCCGTGCTCAGATACCCCTGCTTATCAATGCAGCCTTTTCTGAATATCCTATATGTGAAAGAGCGAGCCCAGCCCCAGTGCCTCCCTTCTATCCTCTTTACCTTGGTTCATCATTCTCCATAGAACTTCCCACAATCTGACAAACTATATATATAAAGAAGTTAGTTCTTACACTCACTGACATAGAAAACAAACTTATGGTTACCAAAGGAGAAGGGGGGGATGGATAAATTCAGAGTAAGGGATTAGTAGATACAAACTACTATATACAAAATAGATTTTTAAAAAAAGGTCCTACTGTATAGCACAGGGAACTATATTCACTATCTTGTAATAACCTATAATAAAAAATAATTTGAAAAAGAATATATATATATGTATAACTAAGTCACTTTGCTGTATACCAAAAACTAATACAACATTGTAAATCAACTATACTTCAATTTAAAAAAAAAAAAAAAGAAAAGAAGTTAGTTCTTTTCTGATTCTCTCTACTGGAGGTAAGTACCATGAGGATAAGTATTTTTATTTCATTCACTACTTTACCCTCAGCTCCTACAAAGTGCCAGGCACATAGTAAGTACTCAGTATATCTTTCTTGAACAAATAAATATTGGAATCAGACAAATCTACATACATTTGAATTCCAGCTCTGACACTTACTAGCTGTGACCTGGACAGGTTACATTACCTCTCTGACCTTCTATTTAACCACCGGCTAAATGTGATACTAATCTCCTCCCTTTGCAGTTTTTGCAAGGTATAGAGGTAATGCGTTTTCAGTGCTCACGTGGATAAAAGATAGCTGTTATTATCATAGACACTGTCTATCTCCCAGCTCTCTGATGTTTTTCTTCACCCTGCTCCAGCCACACTGGCCTGAGCGCTCTTGCTAAAACATACCAAGGGAGTTTGCACATGACCTTTGCACCTGCCATTTGCCTGGAACACTGGGCCCCAGCTCTCGGCATCTTCTTATCACTCAGGATGCAGCTATGATGGGACCTCCTCGCAGAAGGCACTCCTGGCCACCCTGCCTCAAGTACCTCATCAGTCACACTCAATCACATCATCAGTTTATCTCCTCCATAGACTTAACACCTTGTTATTCATGTGTTTGCTTGTCCTCTGCTTATCCCCACTAGAAGATAAACCCCAGGAGAAGAAATTTCATCTGACATGTCCACCAGCACTTCTGCAATACCTGGCACATAATACACACTTAACAAATATCTGTTGAATAGGTAAACAAAAGGCTTAAGGGAGGAAACACACACGCAAAATAATGTATATGCGTAATAATACGTTCTTACGATCATTGTGGTAGAATCTCAGTCCCATACGGATTGAGAATCAGGCGATGATGTGGGAAGAGGGAAGAGCAGAACAATGAGAAATTTCTGGAGGATTCTGCATCCAAAGGGAGGAGGCCTGGAAATATTTTATTTTTAAAAAGACAGAGTAAAGTGAGAGCATGGTTTGAATTAGGTACTAAAATAGAAAAATCATCAGTTTTACCCAAATGACACCAAAGACCTCGGAAAGCAAGGGACCTTTGGCCAGCATCAAAATTCCAGTATTTACAAACAGAGGACAGGCACTGCAAAGAGGAAGCTAAGAACCCCTGCCTGATTCATGTTTGAGCAGACACATTTAAACATGAATAGTTGGGAAGTAATTATGACTGGATAATTCAGGGCCAGCTCATCTTCACTCCACTGCTGAGTGGTGACAGTTTTGCCCTTTGGGCATAGAGACTGAAATGCCTCCTCCCCTTTGGGATTCAAAACAGAAATGAAAAACATCCCTCTAAAAAAGGTCACGACTCAAGTTTGGGAGATTTGCCAGTGCAACCTGGAACCAGACATCAAAAAATTAAAATACTGCTTCAATTTCTGTAACTGCTTGACACATCTGTGTCTAAATGTAGTCTGCAGCATGGACTAACCCACCGGTGAGATGGTAAACATTTAGTGAGAGGACACAGCCAAACTCCTCCATCTCACAGAATTCAAGGAAGCTGCTTTGATTTCTAAAGTTATTTCAAAGATGTTATTTATCCTCCTCTGGAAGAATGCATATAGAAACACCAGTGTTTTGCTTTTGGTAAATTGCATGAGCTCACAAAGAAGATGCTAAGCAAACTGACAAGAATATCATCTTTATACTTGTTCCATTTAAAGGCCGATATTGAGGCCAACTTCCCATCCAGGACAATCAGTGACAATTCATTTCTTTCTTTCCCTTTAGTGTTTCCTATAATTCACTCTGATTGTGGTATATAGGCAGCAAGAAATGCCTGTAAAAAAGGGCTTTTAAACTCTTAGTTGTTTGCAGAATATTAGTAACACTATAAAAAGTTTATGTTAATTAATGTTGCATTTTAATAGATTTCCTGGAAGTTTGTAACTGTGCACTATAAAGGCTTTCAAGATAATGTATTATACAATGGTTATCATAAACTCCAAAGCAGTTCAAATATTCCTTTTATGTCTCAATAACTTTCCCCCCAAAGTTACAGTATTTAAAAGATTCAAACGCAGAAATAAAAAGGAAAAATTTTCCCCAGCAGGGGACATTTAAAATTTTTATATCTCTCATCATGATCAATCTCATTTCTTGGCAACACTGTACTTAAGCTTGCTTAGAAGCAAAAAGCCACCTGCACCTTCCATCGGTCATATTAGGATAAACTATGCCCCGTCGAGGATGGGGCAGGTTTTACAGAGGTCAGACAGTTCAGATACCTCACAACTTTCATATTCTTCTGAAACAAGACTTTATATATATATGAACATCCCTTATCATTGCTTATCTCTCTAAGTTTGGGCAAATGGAATTACTTGCAGTTCAAAGAATCCCCATTTTTTATGTTCAGCAGACAGACCAAAGGGAGAGTTTGATTGTAAGAGCTTCAAGAGAGTTCAAATCCACATTAAACTTCAACATTTGGGTTTGGGATGTTAAACTTAAGCCCCCAAATGCAATACTTTTCTGTGAATTTTTCAGGCAAAAGAAATGGTTGCTCTCTATTCCACACTGAAGGTTTTGAACATCCCATTCCAATATGAATCACCATTTCTTACAAAGGTAAACCATAAAGATTTTCTTGTGACTTTAAAGAAGAAAAATAAGGGAATTTCCTGGCAGTCCAGTGGTTAGGACTTGGCACTTTCACTACCGGAGCCCAGGTTCAATCACTGGTCAGGGAACTAAGATCCCGCAAGCTGTGTGGTGTGGCCAAAATTAAATAAATAAATAATAAAAATAATATGTGTTGCCAAAAATAGAATTTTTTTAAATGCAATGACTTGAATAGTGACCACAGTGGGAAAACTTTAAGAACAGAAATCTGAAATTAATTACACAAATGAGGTTCCATTTCACTCTTTTGATAAGGCCAGTGAATCATAAACAAGGCTGCCACAAATCCAGTTGGACTCTGAAAAATATACAATTCTAATATGCACACAAATATCTCACTTTTCTCCTGCCAAATTATACACACAGTATTATGAGTGCTTTGTGGCTCTCAACGAAAGCCTTGGAAGCTATGTATCTCTTACTTTTCTTCATTCCCTAAGTCCCAGTTATAAAACATTTGTCATCTGGGCTCTGTATCTGACAGCACCTGCATTATATTACGTTTAATCTCAACTCCAGGAAAGGAATACATTTCTTGAACTTCTGAGCGTTATTATGATTTCTTCATCAAGATTCTAAGCCCTCACGGTGACCCTAATTGAAGATTCTTACCAGAATCTCGAAATGATCAAAATACATACATATATGTATGTGTGTGTCTGTGTGCATACACACCAACTTTGCAAGTTAATAGAGCCAAAAAGGGCACAACTCAAGGTTGCAAATACTTAAGACAATTAACAACTGCCAAAAACTCAAGTAACTTATGTGGGAATCACAATCATCAGTTGTAAAGTAACCAAATATCCCAATTTATCCAGGATGGGAGGATTCCCAGGATGTGAGATTCTTAGTCCTGAAACCAAGACAGTCCCAAGCAAACTGGACAGTTGGTCACTCTAAAAGCTGCACAATGAAATTATCCATCGAGATTTTTTAAAAGGTCCAAACTGCAAGTTCCTCTTAGACTCAGTGAGGCTACAAGGAGAAAAAAATGTATACTTTGCTATTATTAATTTTTTACTGTCATCATCCTGGAATGCCTATCTCCATTATAAACCGCCTTAGACCACTCCATTCTCTCCATCTCTCTCTCTCCCACTTTCCTCTTTCTCTTCTTCTTTCTCTACTCCCTCCCTTCCCCCTCCCTCCCTCTCTCCCTCTCTCCCTCTCTCTCTGCATTTCTTTCAGAAAGTCTAATTTTGTAAATACCAGTTGGCATCCGTACCTTGGAGACTTCATCTAAATATTTGCCAATAAGACTCTTCTCTCTTCGTCCCCCAGTGCCACCTCCCACCTCTCAATAATGTGAATACAATTAGTTGACTGAAAGCACATTTCACGTTTTGCTTCTCTCTTAAGTATCTCAGTTATGGGGTCCATACTGTGTGAGTCACTCATGCATGATCTTCAAGGAAGAACCAAAAGATGGAAGGGAAATACAGCCCGAGGAAAAAGTCTATAAAGATTTCTCACTTTCCTAATCCCTTTTCTCTAATGTTTCTTTGTAAATTTGTCAGATGGGAATGAAATTGCCTCATAACTCTCCAGACATGAAGAGCATCTCTGAAGAAAATTACGCACTTGTCAAAGCAAGAGGGAATTTATGTTGGTGTTCCTGAGATGTGATTTTATTCCGTCTATTTCCTTTGTGCACATCAGAGCAACCACAGAGACAAAAAACAACTCGTTTATGGATATTTTTTTTCACTTTGGTGCATTTTTTGCTTCTATTTTTCCCTTTTGTTTTCTTATTCCCCCCTCCTTTCATCTATGTTTATTGCCAGTGACAGTAAACTTCCATACAACAATCCTGTGATGATAGTAGCAATGATTTCTACCAGTGTAAGGCAGTTCAAACAGGCACAAAGATGATTTCCCCGTGGACAGTTCCGGAAGGCGCGGGTTACATTTTCAAGTCCTACCCAATGTTGGCCAGGGACGATCTGGGTACAAAAGTCTTGTTAATGTTCCTTCCAGGCGGTGGCATCCTTCCTGAAATTAAATTCTTTTCCCTGGACTACACGTTATGGCTTGCACTTCCTGAATTTTGTTTTCTGAATTTAGAAGCTGCAGAACCTTGCTTGCTTGGTAGGCCTAGTGTAAATGACAGAGTAAACTAACAGGGAATTTGAAGGCAGGCATGCCTGGGTTCAGATCTCAGCTCTGCAACAAACCGGCTGGGCAAAGTCTTCAATCTTTATGAACTTCACGTTTCTTATTTGTTCAATAGGAACACCTACTTCGTGGGACAATTTTAAAGCTAAAAGGAGAACGTTTCCGAACTGTGAGAGGCTGTGTGACTCTGCCGATAGGAACCTGAATCTTGAGTCAGACAGTCTGGGTTGTGTTCCGGCTCCTCTCCTTCCTAACCAAGTGACCTTGGGCAAATTACTCAGCCTCCGAGTTGCATCAGTTTCTTCACCGGTAAAGTGCGGATGATAATAAAACTACCTCACAGAGCTGTTATGAGGATCACGTAAGTCCATATAACACGTAGGAATCTGCCGAACATTTTGTAACTGTTTGCTGTTTCATTACAACGTATGCCAACTGCCTGGCACAAAGTATTCCTTCAATAAACACTTTCCCTGGCCCTCCTTTCCATACGCTCCTTCCCTGAAAGCCTGTTTCACTCACTGTGTTTCTTCAACATCCCGCACAAGGCCCATCTCACCACAGGTGCTCAAGAAATGGAGAATTCATTAATGTCAACCTGCCTTGTTATTGATGATAGTCTATATATTTTGTTCATTTCCCCATTGCTTTGCAATACTTTTTTAAATATTGAAGAGAATAAGAAAAACATTCTTCTCTTAATAGCTTCCTCAAAAATTGTTCACTGAAAATTTACGTAACATGCATTAGGGAAAAGAAAGCACAAGAAACAATGCAGTGTCTTTTCAAACAAGCCAAGATTCTACAGAGCAACCTGAAGTGGTATTTCAAATCTTTCTGGAAGCTGATCCTCACTTAATAAGACAAATATTGTATGGATGGTTTAGATAGATTGGTAAGATTTTTCCAAATGGATTCCTTAAGGAAACATTAATTGGGAGTCAGGGTAATTACTTACTTTTTGTAATTAATGGCTAAGGAACTCTAGAGCTGGGATGACTGGCTGATTGTACTTCTCTGCCAGGAATAATCTCATTCTGTGTGAGGGAAAATATAAACATGCTCCTCCACCTTTGAAGTCTGTCCACGGCACATCTGAAGTTCAGCTAGAGCATGGAGGCTGGAAATTACACAAGAGAAAGTTCTCACTGGACCACAGACCTTAAAGCCGGAGAATCTTACAAATAAATTAGCACTATTCCATGCACTTGATTTAACCTGGCATACGTAAACTTCAGTAATTTCAGGATGCTTCAAGCCTGGTTAAGTGTTTTAGGGAATAGTTCAATGCCTTCAAAACTGCCAACATAAGGGGAAAGCGGGTCTCCCAAATACTGGGACGCAACTGTGATTTTGTAACTTTGCTTTTCTTCTGTTAGCTAATGTTCAACCATTAAAGTAAAGGCTTCAGGGAAGACCTGCCTTCACCCCAAGTCTATTTCCTCTACCGTTCTGATCAGAACATAAATTGTTTATTACCCCCTCGTTTACCAGCCCCCAAATATCATTACAATGTCTGTGCCATGATATATGTACGGTTGTTACCCTTTTAATGGATAAAAAAAGATTTAAGTACTTCATTCTGTTGCATTTTGACAGCTGTTAGCCATCATTTCTCCATTCACCTGCATTTAGCAATCCCATAAAGGCAGGCAATCTCAGAAGGAACAAGCACCGGGCACTGCAAGGTGATAATTCTGTATCACTCTGGCCTATAAATACCTGACAAGCTTTTGCTGAGTCAGCAGTCTGTGACTGAGTGGCAGCCATGCCCTTTTATCTGTATGAGTGTCTCACGGCAATTGGACCACCAGCCCCGGCAGTGAAAATCCATAGTATCGATCAGGCCATTTCTCCACTGTAATTCTTTTGTAGGAAATCCCTGATGACAAATTTTATCTGCACCACTTTTTGATCACTGGTTTGATGTAAAGGATCTCCAAGGGCACAGTTAAGCGCTGGGCCGTTCCACGTTATCAAGCAGCCGTTTTATTTACTGAAACTACAATTGTGGTTACACGCACCCACAAAAAGAGAAGGAGAGATGGAGAGTAGCGGGAGGAAAAATGGAGCCAAACCATCTTTCAAAGGGAACAGAAGGTAAAAGAGCTGGGAGGGGTTGCCTCGGCGACCTGACTCAAACAGAGGTTATAAAAGGCTGTTCCACATTTGTAACCACAATAAGTAGTGGAAATGGTGTTTTGATAATGATGCTGAGGTGATGTAAGGTTGTACGTTGAAACTGAGTTGGTCTATTTTTCTCCCTGTGCTACCCCTCCCCTCATCTCTTCTCCCCAGACCTAAGCTTCTTCACTCTATGGCCTCAATACGTTAGGAGAATCTCTTTATCTGATGGTGTTTCAGCAGAGATTTGGATCAGGTAGGAATCTGAGACCCAGGTGAACTTCTGTAAAATATCTAAACCCCCAAAGAAAGAAAGGAAAAGTTACATAAGCACCTATACCCTTACAGAATTGCTGGTCTTGCTATTTCTGGGCACAAGTGCAAAATGCAAAGAACAGGCAATGTCCCTCTATAGAGTCGCTACGCTGACACTTTCCCAGCTACGATTCAAGACGAGTCCAATTAACCCCCAGGTGCCTGGGCTGTGGAGGAAAAGCTCCCCTGGATTGTTTCGGTGAGCCTATGCATTCATACCTACTGTAGCCAGCTTTCTTGGCCTCAGCACTGTGAACGTTTGGGGCCTGGAAAATTCTTTGTGGAGGGGAGCTGTTCTGCACATTGTAGGGTGTTTAGCAGCATCCCTGGCTTCTACCCACAAGGTGCCAGTAGCACCCCTCCCCAGCTGTGACAACCAAAACCATCCTCAGACATTGCTAAACGTACCCTAGAGAGGGGAGTGCAAAATCGCCCTGGTTGAGCAGCAGTGGCCTATGGGGCACTTGTGGGGGTCAGGGAGTGGGGATGAGTAGAGAAGGAGTGATGTGTCCAAAACACAGGAGACGCCTTGATCCTTTCAGTGTAGTTGGGCACAAACAGAAGTGAAACACATACTCACTAGCACCATAAACCAAATAATGACTAAACTAATTTTTCCACTTCAAGAGTTGCAAACTGGATTCTCTTCACCCCGATTTTGCCCACAGAGGAGTTTAATTTGGCCGACAACTTTTGTAGTTGAATTTGAGCAGTTTAGGTGGGACCTAAACTCTGTAGCTCTAGGCCACCCTCCCAGCGCCCCCATTCCACTGCCATGACCTTAAACCTGACTCTCACTGGGCGCTACTGCCTGGCCCTAAGGCATCTGTGCCCGAATTCATCTCCATGGTGATGTTTCCAGTACAGTGGTCCTCAACTGGAGGTGAATCTGCCTCTCAGGATGCATTCAGCAATGAGTGGACAAGTTTTTGGTGTCACAGCTGGGGTGGGCGGGAGGGACATGCTACTGGCATCTCTAGTAGGTGGAGGTCAGGGATGCTGCTAAACATTCTACAATGCGCAGGACAGACCTGTTCTACAAAGCAGTATCTGACCCCAAGTGCTGAGGTTGAGAAGCCCTGTTCTAACTAATCTCTCATCCTCTCCTGCGAAAACTCACGTGTTTCCATTGATAGAAGCCAGAAGGAGAATCTTCAGTGTGTGCACACGGCAATCTTGTTAGAAGTATCTACTACTCCCATTCATCAAGCAGAGGCATAAGCCGCTCTCTCCTGAAAAACTCCTGCCCTCCTTGGCAGGGTCTCTCAACCTGCTGTAAGGAAAACATCACCATCCTTCATGTCCTGGCCCTAAAAAATGGTTGCTGTTTCCGCAGGGATATTATCAGACCTGATTCTCTGTCTGAAAGCACTCCAACAGCAGCAAGAAAAAGCAAAATGCTCACAGGGGGCTCTAGATTCATCTAACTTCGCTCATGCCCAGAAGCACTTGCTCAGAGAACACACCCGTCTACAGTGCTGAGAGGGTGGTAAATGATTTTATTCCTTGCACGGGCTTTATGCATGTAGGCATGTGAGGGCTCCAAAACTTGAGAAAGTTCATTAAACATGAACTTTCACATGAAGTGAAAACTTCACTTCAGTGACTACACCCAAGTGCTGCTTGGAATTTTATCTCAAATCCTGGGGTCATTCATGCTGATGTCTACAGAGGTCAAGTAGGGATCATAGGCAAGTGAGCTGACAGGTGTAGGGAAGGGGGAGGGGTGGAGGATGGTTGCTAGATAAAATACGTGATGCCCACTTAAATTTGAGTCTCACATAAGCAACAAACAGCTTTTAGTGTAAGCATGTCCCATAATTTTAGAAAAAATAAAAATAAGGGTTTTTTTAGGATAAGTATGTCCCAAACATTGCATAAGACATACTTATACTAAAATACAGCATTTTGTTATCTGAAATTCAAATGTAACTGGGAATCCTGTATTTTTATTTGCAAAACCTGATGGTCTGGGGTGAACTGGAGGGAATTCATTCCATCTAAAGAGATCTGCTGGTTTGCAGATTTGACTAAATGTTACCACTAGGAAAGGCAGTGTTTCCAGTATCTTCTGATTTTTTTTCTTTTTTTTTGGCTGCATTGAGTCTTCATTGCTGCGTGTGGGCTTTCTTTAGTTGTGGCGAGTGGGGGCTACTCTTCATTGCGGTGCACGGGCTTCTCATTGCGGTGGCTTCTCTTGTTGTGGAGCACGGGCTCTAGGCGCGCAGGCTTCAGTAGTTGTGGCACGTGGGCTCGGTAGTTGTGGCTCGCGGGCTCTAGAGCGCAGGCTCAGTAGTTGTGGTGCATGGGCTTAGTTGCTCCGTGGCATGTGGTATCTTTCCGGACCAGGGCTTGAACCCATGTCCCCTGCATTGGCAGGTGGATTCTTAACCACTGAGCCACCAGGGAAGCCCAGATCTTCTGATTTTTATAGCAAATTTTTAAAATATAAAATCTAGTGATTTACAATGCTGACAACGAACTTTTTAAAAAATCTAACAATGTCCCCTGAAAGGAAACAAGCAATTCTGCAGGCTGCCTTCAGTTTGCGGGCATGGGCTCTCAACCTGGCTGTAGAAGAACATGCATGTGAGTTTCTATTACAAGCCAAGTGCTGGCTGTCAGAAGATGCCCATGGATAGCTTACTAAGTTCTCCCATCAACTGGAAGGCATGAACAACTACCATCATTTCCATGGAGGACATCAGGAAAGTGAGGTTCAGAGAGCATAAAGTATTTCGGCAAAGTTCCTGCAGTGTGGCACAGCTGGGGGCTGAGACCAGGCAGTCTCACCCAGCACCTGTGTTTACACCCATCACACTGCACCATCTCTCAGGAGAAAACGCCTAACAGATAGCTTCCCACAGGGCATATTAATAATAAAAAATAATAAAGGTGGTTCTGAGTACCTCCTTCCAGATACATCATGTCTCCTCAAAGCCTAGGAGGACTAGGTGAAGTCCTAGCCTAGGGTCAATCACATTGCCATGCTGGGCCATACTGAAGCCTCAGGCTGAAAAACAACCAGCAATACTAACCCTGTTTCATTTAAAATGTTGATATTTTGTTCATGATGGATTTGGATTTTTTGGCGTTAGACTTTTTTTTTTCTAAATATTGCACTAAAATATTATTTTGTCTCAATAACAATTATTTTGGGGTGCTCCTTAAATTTTGCATCCAAAGCGAGTGTCTTATTTGCCTCACCCACCTTTTACAGAATAGCATTTCTACATTTCTTGATAACATTTCAGAGTTTTGAAGTTTTATGGGGGAAAAATATTTCACACTCAGAGATGTCCATTACCTCTTTATGCAAAAGAGTGAAAAACTAGTAATAACTTTAATGTTCAACAGAGTGGAGGTGGTTAAAAAAAATTACAGTACACCAAATGAAGAAAGTGTGTACTATTAAAAGGATACTGACAAAGAGGTTTTGAAATGATGCTTAAGTAATAATGTAAAGTGAAAAAAACAAGAAAATTAATTTATATTTGCAGCATGATTTCAACTATGCTTTAAAAATAGAAGGGGAAAAAAAAAAGAAAACACTGAGGGGGGAAATGTAGCAAAAGGTAATGGCAGTTTTCCCTGAGGGAAACTCCAGGTGATTATTTTTTCTCTCTTCTTAAAAATAGGATGTTGTCCTGAAAATAATCAAAAATGGGTTTTGGAATCAGATACCTCTATGCTTGAATTCTGACTTCATTGTATACTTTGGGCAAGTCACAGCTCCTTCCTGCTTAAAACTATCTACCTCAGAGATTTGGCATGAGGGTTATATACCTGTGTGTGTATGTGTAATATGTAAACACACACACACACTCATACACATATATAATGATTTGCACAGTGCTGAGTAAATGCGACACTCAATAAGTAGTGGTTTATCAAATGTTATTTATACTTTTCCAGTAGTTGCCTAATTTTGATAAGGAACAAACATGATTATTATAATCAGAAGAAACTAAATGATAGAAAAGATTTTGAAAGCCCCTGATTAAAAAAAAAATCCCCTTGGTAGAGTCAGCTCTCATTTAGTGCTTTCACAGGATACACATCCTGGAGGGAACAGGCCATGTTTGAAGAGCCTCCAGACACCGTGGAGAGAAGGATGCGGGGATGGGAGGGGAGCAAGAACCCAGCAAGCCTACAGCTTGGCTCCTTAGCTATGAGCAGGCACCAGCTCTTCCTTTTCTTACAAGAAACGTTAGTTACCTTGTCCTGTTTCAGGAGCAGGTAGATGCTTTTCTCACCACCCCCCACCCCAGGTGAATCCAGGTGGTCCTCCCTGTCTACTGACTAACAGCAGAACCCAAAATAGAATTCACGTGCCCATCTCACTCCAGCTGCTCCTGCAGCATTCAGGTCCCTGAGCCACTGGAGGAAGGAACAAAGACTGAGCATTTGGAAATTTAAAATGAGGATGAAAATGAGAAATTCTATTATTAGGTAGCTCTGCTACCCCCACCCCAAGGATGACCAAGGTGTCACTAAACCAGGGATCACAAACTACAGCCTAGGGGTCAAATCTCACTCACTGCCTGTCTTCATAAATAAAGTTTTATTTGAATACAGCCACGAACATTCACTTACACTCCATAGCTGCTTTCACTCTACTCCAGCAGAGACCACCTGACCCTCAAAGCCAAAAGTATTTACTATCTGGCCTTTTACAGAAAATGTTTGCTGACCCCTACAGTAAACCAATGAATAAGTGAACAAAGCATAGTTTAAATGTTTTTATTATTTGGTGGTAAGCAATAAACTGAATACATAAAGAAATTCATTTCTCATTTCTTCTAAGACTGATCTTCTAAGAAAGACCACAGAGCAGTTGGCATTCTGCTTACAAAACACAAGGCCACATGTTGAGCCAATCATGATGGAAGTAAATGTGTCATTCACCTACAACAGTAAAGAATAGCACGAATTTTAGTCTATCCCGTGTTACTAATCCTATTTGGAAGACTTACTCATCTTTCAGTTGAGGATCCTGACCTCAACTATGTTATTACAATGTGGTCAATACAGGAAAATACTGACTGAGCCTCAGTCCCTAATTGAAATTTACCTTGGTTTATGTGATTAAACACATTGTCATTTCCTGTCTGGATTAATGACTAGGCAGACAGGAAGCCTGAGTTCAAACAAAGATTAACACTAACAATAAACTGAACAGACTAGGTCAAGGGTTTGCAGACTTCTGTAAAGGGCCAGAACATAAATATTTTTGGCTCTGCAGGCCATGTGGTCTCTGTCACAACTACTCAAAGTAGCACAAAAGCAGCCATAGAAAATATGTACATGAATGGGCATGACTGTGTTCCAATAAAACTTCATTTACAAAAACAGGTGGTGGGCCACATTTGGTCTGCAGGTCATAGTTTGCCAACCATAAGAGTAAGGTTGCAAAATCAATTTTCCACAAGGTCCAGAAAAGTAACACATAAATGAAGTGAGTTTGTGTTACACAACTGGAAATGGGGAGACTGTGGTGCCCTGGGGAGCACATGCCGTCTCTAAGGAGGGTGGCTTCTACTCAGTCATGGGCGATATGGACTTAGTGTTGCCAGATCCTTCTGACTTTTTCTAAAAAGTCTTGATTTCCTGCTTCATATGTGAAATGCTGGCAATTCATTCAAATTAAAAAACAAAAACAAAAACGAAACTTGAGGGGATCAAAACAAACATGCTTAGGACTCAGGGTTTTTCAACCTCAGGAATATTGACATTTTCATCTGGATAATTCTGTTAATAGGGGGGCTGGCCCTCCCCACAAATTGTGATGACCAAAATGTCTTTAGACTTTTCCAAGAGTCCCTTAAAAGGCAAAATTGCCCCCTGTTGAGAGCCACTGTGACAGCTGAGCCTGGCCACAGGGCCCCTGTGGCAAACTTGGATAATTATTAGTCTCTGCGTGGTCTTCATCTCTAAATATTGGCCTCCGCACCATCCTTTCCCTTTTAAATACGTTTTGCCTTGTTTTGCTTTCAGTTCCTTTTTGAAGAGGAAGAAAATGAGAACAGGATGAAAGGAACAACAACAACAAAGAAAAAAAAACAGAAAAAGTTGGGAGAGATCAAGATGACACAAAGGACTAGAGAGGAGAACTAAATGACAGTGGAAAATTGGAGATTCATGCGGGAAAATTAGAAACCAAATGTTAAACACCCTAATCTCAACATATTAGACCCAAATGATCATAGGGAAAAACCCATCCAAGAGAATTAAACTTTTTTTAAATTTAAAATAACTCCGAGGCCCTCACATTAAAACTTGGACACACATTCTTCATATAGTGATTCACTACTAATGAAATAGGGGAAAACCAGTATTTGGATGCACCTTTATGAGGTTTCAGACAAATGCTATATAGATCATTCTCTATTCAGCCTTCTTTGTATCAATCACAAATTCATTTCTGCACTCAAAATGTTCTTGCTTTGCTTGGGAGTATTCATGACGCTTATTTAATATCACTGTTGCTCTTATATTGAAATACTCCATTTCTGTACTATATTTCAAACACTGCAACCAGATGAACTATTTCAATTTTCCCAATGGTTGGCTAATATCAAACAGCTTTCCCCCTCTTTCTGAACCCTGAACGTGCCTTATAAAACAAAGCTGTTGAGTTCTCACTATGAGAGCTGAATTCTTTCAAGGTGGAACTCACAGTCTTACTTTCTGGTGTTAGAAGAAGAAATCCCATCAGACAAACTTCTGCATTCTAATGCAGGGGTAAGAATTTTGAAATGTGAAGTGAGGCTGTGTTTAATTCCTAGTAATTTATTCCTAACACATGGCTCTTCTCCATAGAGTTTGACATATCTTGTCCCCAACTAGGTTGATCATAGAGGATCTGAGAGACGAAGGTATCAGACTCTCAGGTTTTGAGTTTCCAAGGTCTAGGAAAAAAAAAAAATCGTAAGTCATAAAAGAACACATGATTAGGTAGAGCAAGTTTTTCCCACCCAGTTAGAGGCTGGGGGAGAAAGAGCCAAAGCAAAAAGCTTTAGATGGTAGTGGAACTGTAGGTCCCTAGAAAGGGTCTCCAAATCCTAGGCCCACTTACTCACACACAGACATATCCCAGAATAGCCCCAACATGGATGGAAATGATAGAAACCCTAGAGAATTTCCAGGGGTCCAAAAAAGAGAGGGTGCTAGACTTTGTTCCCCAGGTGAAACTTAAAAGAGATGGTGAGCTTTGTGGAGAAATTCTTCATACAGCTGGAGTGAGGGCCATGGAGTTGAACTGGTTAGGCAAGTCCCCAAAAGTCAGATGGGACTGGGGAATCTCCCAGTATTTTTCATGCCAGTGTGCCCAGAATGATGCAAATGAGGCCAACAGAGCAGATGAACCAGCCACGTGGGTCAGGACAAACAGAATACAGAAGCAGTATGTGTGAACTGGACAACCAGAAACCAAGCAGCAGTATTAAATATTTCGTCCACTGACAGGCTGGATACACAATGAAGATTTGATTCGATATACTGTCCTCACCCCAACCACCTACTGACTCTGGAGTCCTATCTAGGTCGCTTTATAAAGTACATGCATCTCCAGGGTGTTATGGGCTGAACTGTGTCCCCTCAAATCCATATGTTGAGGTCCTAAGCCCCAGCCCCTCAGAATGTGACTGTATTTGGAGATGGGGTCTTCAAAGTAATGATTAAGTTAAAAAATGAGGCCATTGGGATAAACCCTGATCCACTCTGATTGGTGGCTTTATAAAACAAGGAATTTTGGACACATACACACTGGGGACACACACACATAGAGGAAAGGCCGTGTGAAGACACAGCGAGAAGGCGGCCATCTGCAAGCCAAGGAGAGAGGCCTCAGAAGAAGCCAAACCTGGCAACATTTCGATCTTGGAGTTCTAGCCTCCAGAACGGTGAGAAAATTAATTTCTGTTGTTGAAGCCACCTTGTCAGTGGTATTTTGTTATGGCAGCCCGAGCAAACCTAATACACTGGGAGAAAGAGTCTGAAGCAGGGAAGACCCTAAGAAAATTCAGTGACAGAAAATTCGGTATATCAGTCAGGATAAACTAGGCTATGCTGGGATAACAAACCTTAACAATTGGACGGGAAGGTTTATTTCTTGTTCATGAAAAGCCAGCTACACGTCCAGCCAGCTCTCTGGGGCAGCTGACCTCCATACGGCAGCAGAGTACTTGAAGACATTTCCATCTTGCGGTATCTATGTATCAACACATCCGTCCACAACTGGAAGAAGAGAGAGCATGGATAATTACATATCAACTCCTAAATGTTTCCGCCCAAGAGTGACCCATTTCTGCTCACATTTCATTGGCCAAAAACAGTTCTATGGTCACAACTAACTCCAAGGAGGTGGGGAAGTGCAATCCTCCTGTGCACCCAGGAGAGAAGAACTGGAAATAGTGGTAAATAGACATAACATCTACCATAAACATATTGACCCAGATCACCTGGTGTTAACCGAGAGTTAAGTAACTAATCTCCCACCTCATGATGGAACGAGGGCTCAGAAAAGGAAACAAATTTAGTCAAGGAAAATTAAAGTTACATTCCTTTAACACCTGAATTTGCCATCTGTGATTTAGGGATTGCAGGCACAAAATTAGGGTGAGAACAGTCAGAATTGCAGATTTATAGAATCTCCATCTTATATCACTATTTCCATGATAATCTTGTATAACAAAAAACCGCAAGCCCAGTGGCTTAAAGCCATACCCGTTTAGTTTTAGCTCACAAGTCTGTGGGTTGGCTTAGTGCTTCTTCTGAGCTTGCTTACGCATCTTGGTCAGCTAGCAGCTGGGTCGGGGGCTGGATGATCCAGGACGGCCTCTGTAGGAATGACAACTCTCTCCCATGTGAATGTTCATCTTCTGGCGAATTAGCCCAGGCTCGTCTCATGGCTGTGGCGGGACCTGAGAAATTGAAGGAGGAGACAGAAAGAGAGGGGCGGTGCAGGGAGAGAGAGAGGTGGAGACAGAGACAGACAGACAGCGGTAGGGGGAGAACTGAGTGGCTTGGAAATAGCACCCATCATTGCTGCTACATTCTATTGGCCAAAGCAAGATGCAATGGGAGCAAATATTCAAGGGGTGAAGAAATAAACTCTACCTCCAAAAAGGAGGAGCTTGCAAAGGGTATGAATACAAAAGATGGAAAATTGGGGTCAGTTTTACACCAATCTACCACACGTGGAAGGAGAGCTCGTCCAAGCTCCAGTTGTTTTCAAGGTTTAGCATGCATCAGAATCACCTGGAGCTCTTGCTAAAAACCACACTGCTGGGGACCATCACAGGTTTCTGACTCAGTAGGTCTGGAGTGGGGCCCGGGAACCAGCATTTCTAATTAGTTCCCAAGTAAAGTTAAGGCTGAAGCTGCTGATCAAGGGATGGCACTTTGAGAATCACTACAGTAGCCCCACTCGCAAATAAGGGAAACCTGAAAACATAAAAAAGAACTGCCTGGGTTACACAGCAGGCCCACATCTCCAGCCTGGGCTTTCTTTCCACGACACCTCGCTCAACTGGATGACCCATTGCCTTGCCTTTGTGCACCTCTGCCTGGAATATTGTCAATATTTTTATTATCATCATTAGTAATGATTAAGAAGATTGAGGCATGACAAGGTGTTTAATATTCGGTCCAAGTCATATTAAAAGCTCTGGGCCCTGCCTGAGAGGCAAAGTCTCAATCACAGCCAGACATGCAACACTCTGGCTGAGAACCCCCATAACATGACTGAAATTAAGCAGTCCCTGTCAACCAAGCCATTAATCTACACAAGAGGTCAAACGTGTCCCTGTGAATCACCATGGGAGCTCAGTGTTCCCGGGTGAGAGCTCAGCCAGTCCATCCACATACTCCCCAATCTAGACAGACGGTTTTCATGCCTCTCTTTGGCCAATGCAAGAGACAATCTCTGTAAAAATGACATGACATTCATTTCTCTAAGTAACTACAGAGCAGATTCTCTTAATTATTTCCTTGTTCTTGGGCCATGGTACCTTTATGGAAACCCGTCACTGAATTGCTTTAATGGCGTTAATGTTCTTGGTTTTTCTTGAATGATGCTACAAGGTAGTATCCCATGAAAATCACCATCTTATTTGTTACTTAATTCATCTATCCCTCCATACTCCTATGTCAGATGTCTTTACAAACACAGGTTTATGAAATGCCTTGTATCTCCTAAGGATTAGCAATATTTTAGATTTTCTAGGTAATGAGGAATTATGAAACTAGTTGGGCTACCCACACCCTTTTTTCTTTGGCCACCAAAAGCTCAGAGCCAAATTCAAACTCAGTTTTAGTTGACCTTGGTGATATGCTTACTAAATTCTTTTTTATTTGTTCTCGATGTTATATTACATTTTCTATTTTCCCAGATCCTAAATTTCTATATTTACTTATGTCTATTATTTCATTTTGTTTACTACTTTGTGTAGTATAAACACATTCTCCATTATCCCAAGTAAAATAACATATTGATTAGATACTACCCACTAAACTTAAATCCTAAGTTAAATTTCTTGGCATGTGGGGGGAGATAAGAGACACCTCTTTTGGGGGGCGGTGTGGAAAAGAGCTAAAGAAAAAAAACTTTTATTTTGTAGGACTCAGAAAATTTAGAAAAGCAAGAAGTCGGAACTGGAAGTAAGTCCATGTGACTTTGAAGCCCCTCTCTGCACCATGGCATGACTGAGAACTCACTGGAGGTACTCCAGAAACCCCACAGTGTGTCCTGCAGGCTTGTCCCCAGCCAGAGCTCGGAGGCTTTCTACCTTCCACGGAGCTGCCAGTTTCCAGGATTCAGTGCCAGATCACTCAAAAAACAAAATGTTCTGGTTAAGAAGCAGTGTACAGTGTTATATTACCCAGATGCAAGATTTATGAAGTGCTTATGAGGTTAATTGGGAACAGACCCAGAGGAAAGAGAAGAGAAATAAAAACCAAACACCTTTATTGACACTTTAATGAAATCCAAAGAAGAATGAGGGGTGTTCTGGTCAAAATAATACTTCAGATAATATTGCATGAAAAGAAGTGAACATTTTAAGCACTGGTTACTCTTATGATGGTTCCCTTTTAAATGAAAACAGTGACCACATGTCCGGAAGGTCAAACAGCCCATGATTTTGGACCATCTAAAACTATTTATGTGCCTATTGGACCATTTAGTATGTGAGCCTTTCAAACATATTTCTCTCTAAACCCCACTCTGCCATTTCCCTGAAGACGGACAGACGATGACAGCCGTGGAGTGACGTAACCAGTGTGGAGCATCTCGGGGCGGTGGAAAGAATGCAAACACTGCAGGCTGTGGGCTGGGAGAGGCATCGTTTCTGCAGGAAGAATGAATACAGACATGCCCAGGGGTGCTCACAGAAACTTCTTCCTTTTCATGTTACAATCCCTTTGGCTCATCCCAGCTCAGGGAATGCAGAACCACAGAACAAGACGTGATCAGCTTCCCCTTTCTGATGAACAAGTCATTTTTGAAGCATTTCAAGACGTGGAAGAGAAAAACTTCTCTCCCATTAAACATGATAGGAAGGGTTTAAGACATCCTTTTCCCACTCACTTTCTCATTATAAGAAATGCTGCAGCCAGTGTCACTCAGATGTAAACTAAAAGGTCAGTTCTTCAGCAAGGAGGCTTTGTTAACAGGTTTGAAAACAGCATTGATACCACCCAAAGCAAACTCTGGACCCTCACTCGGGCTGGCCCACGGCTTCTGTATCTCTGCTCTCAGCAATGGAATTGCAATGGGACAAATGTTTCTCTTTTTTCTCATCGTTTAGATGCTTTCTATGCTTAGTATCAGAAATGTTAACTCCATCTCACCCCTGACCCAAGAGATCCAGCCTCATCTAAGCCCCACAGCACAGGTTGGCTAATTCCCACCATCTGCGCCTAAGTTTATCACCTCCACGGAACTTTCTCAGGCGCTCTCTTCAGCCTTCCACACTGACTGCCAGAAGCCATTCTCCTGTCTCTGAATTTTTAAACCCCCAACTTGATAAGCCAGTATGTTACCTGCATGTGTGTGTACACATGAGTGAAAGTGGATGCAGGTAAGTGAAGGTGGGTACAGGTCTTGCCTCAGAATACTCATCCATTCATTCTATAAATGAATATTTATCGACTGCTATTTGATAGCACTTTCCTAAGAGCTGAGGACACAGGTAACTAAGTGATACAGGAAGCTTACTCTTGGAAGCTTATAAACTATCAGAGGGGTTAGGCATTATACCAGGTACTCAGTATGTTAGTTATTTGCATATGTAAGAAGTGCTTCAAAGGAGAACAAAAGCCTTGAGAATGTGTCCCAGCAGAACCCGATCTAGTCTCACGATGGGGGTCAAGGAAGGCTCCCTTGAGGAAGTATCAGATGAGCACGTGTTAGATGGTAAAGGGAGAGAAAGGAATGTTAGTGCACACAGCATGTGCAAAAGCCCTGGGGCAGCAAGAAGATGGAATTTGTTTTAAGACTTCAAAAACCAGCCGTGCTGAAGCAGAGAGAAATTGACTGGTAGAAGCTACATAGAGGTTCCAAATTCAAGTCACGTTACTTGGAAAGTAATTGGAAGTCACAGAAAGTTTTGATTTCTGATGTGATGTGATTATTGATAAGAAAACCAAATGTAGGAATTTAAAAGACATTTCCAAAATGTGAAGAATCACCTGGCTCTGGCTTAGCTTTTGTTCTCATCTCTCCAATTTCACTCACTATGCTCAGTTATGCCAGCCCCTCACTCTTCCTTGAACAAACCAGGGCCTTTGCACATGCTATTCCCCCACCCCCTCAGATAGCCACATGGCTTCAGTTACCCCCTCACTCCATTCACGTTTCTGCTCAAATGTCCCCTCTCCAGACAGGTCTCCTCTGAGGACCTGATCCAAAGAAACACCCACTGCCATTTCCTATCCTTTACCTTCCTCTGTTTCTCCAGAGCACCCACCCCTTCTTGATATTAGAGTATATATCCACTTGTTTATCAGTTGTGTTTGTTCTACTAGACTCTGAGCCCCACCAAGGGGTGTTCCTTGTCTGACTTGTTCACTGCTTTAACACCAGTGCCCCAAACGCTGGCCCCCAGGGGTCACTCAGTGACCATGGTAGAAAAGTGAATTCATAGAGAATGGGTCAAACGGGGACCAGGCTGGTTTCAGGGCATCCATTCAGGAGGTGATTTGTAGTAATTGAGTCAAAAAGGATTTGATAAAGAAAAAACAGTTCATACAACAAAGTTCCATCATGCTTTACTCCATGCCAAGTACTGGGCTGGGGTCTAGAGATAAAACAATAAAAGGCAGATAAGATTCCTGTCACAACAGAGTTTGCAACCTAGGAGTTTATAATATGATGTCATATGACAGGATAGTGATATGATAGGAAATGACAGTTTCCGTTCATTGAACAACTTACCAGGCTTGCTGTCACATGGATTCACCCCTTTAACTTGGTGCATGTATCCACTTTATCTCCATTTTACAGAAGAGGAAACGGAGGCACAGAGGTGAAGTCCCTTGAGCGGAGGAAAGAGGATTTGGAGCTAGGTTTCTATGGCTCCAGAATCCATGCTCTTACCCGTGACTCCTCCCCTCCCCCAGAACAGCCTCAGGAAGGGGCTGCACCTTGTCCATGTGTGAGTCACCCGTGGCACAATTTCTGGCAAACAGATTCCCACTGACATGACAGGTGTATGAACTGACAGTGGAGTTCTACAATCTGTCATCATAAACCCTTTTCAGGTGAGTTTCAATGCCTGAAAAAATAACACGAGTCTACATTTTCTCTTCCCAGGAAAAACTAGAGTAGCTAGCACTAATCAGGCACTTACCATCTCAGCGCTATGCTAAGGATTTCACATGGATTATCTCATTTCATTTTCTCAACCATCCCTAATCCCAAAGTAGAAGAACTACTACTATATCAGTAATGATTTTTATTTTTATTTTTTTTCAGATTCAAGGGACTGAACTTGAATTTAAACTGGCTTACTTGGGGGTGGGGGAAAGGAAATGCTTCAAAAATGACTTTTAAAGAGATGAAAAGTATTGGCTAACAAAACTGAAAATCCCCCACACAGCTGGCCTCAGGCAGGGATGGATGAGACTCTGCCCGTCTCTCAGCTCTGTCCCCCTCCACACTGGCTTCCCCCCCAGCCATGTTCTGTCTACCTGGTGCTCCCCAGCAGCTCCGGGGTTCAGACGAAAGATCAGATCTCTTTTCTTCCCAACACTGGGATAAAAGTCTAGAACTGCATCCCACTGCCCCAGATTGGGTTCCTGTACACACAACCCCCCAGCCAGTTGCTGAGACTGAGGGAAATGGGAGACGTGATTGGTCAGGACTGGGCACATCTGATGTAAACACATCACAATGTCCAGGAAGGAGCTGATGATCTGATCCACTAGGCTCCGGGTCCGCTAGAATGGAGACAGAGTCAGTCCCAGCCGAACCCCGGGGAGAGGAGGGGACGGCAGTTCCAAGGGAGAACAGGCTTTGTCATGAGCTGAAGAGGAACAGGGAACATAGAGCAGGTAAAGCCAGAGATGTTAGTTCTACATCCTGTTCCCATTTCACAAGTGAGGAATCTGGGACTTTTTTTAAATTTAAGATTCATCGCCATTATTTTAACATGAAAATCCAGGTTTCGGGGTTCTCTCAAAAAAGCAAAATCCCAGAGAATGCTGACTTGAATTGAGGGCTCGTCCCCTTTAGCAGGGACCTGTCACCAGCTGTCCTGCCATGGCCCCTGGGGGCTTTGGAGTCTGCAACCCCTGCTTTAATACTTCTGTATACATTGTGTGCTTAGGAAAAGGTTCTAGCTACTTTTGTCTGACTTTGCAGGGGGGCAGAGGTGACTGCCCACTGCATCTCCCACACAAAAAAAAGACCAGCTTTCTTGCAGGACTCAGCTTCTTTCCAGCCTGTATATCTGCCTTGGGGTACAGTGGCAGCCACCGTGCCAATACCCCAGGTCCAAATACCCTGTGCTTTTGTCCAGGACAAGGTGCCACCGTTCTTGGTTCATCCCTGATGTCGTCTAAAACCCTGTTGACCTTCTGGATGTCACTACCACTCAATGGCCCAAGGGTTTTGTGTTAAAGAATATTCAGTGCGCACAGAACTGCAGGATAAAAGTACTGCTCTTTGTCTCCCTCTCAATCATTCTAATGTCAACAGAGGTCGCCCAAAGTAACCCTCAGGGGCCTGGCTGTCTTGCTTTATCTTCATATCTTTATGATACCAGGCCTCCCAAACACACACATTTGCCTCTTCATTGTAATCCACTGAGATGGCTCTTAACTGCTACCTGCAAACACGCAGATGCTTGAGATGAAGCAGCTCTAGTTAAAATGTTTTTAAAATCAGATAATCAGGCCCGTGTGGAAGCCATCTTCGGGGCTGTGCATCTCAGACGTGAAAGGACAGGAATCATCCGAGGGTCTTGTAAAAATGCAGATTCTGATTTGGCAGGTCTGGGGTCGGGCCTGAGATTCTCCCAGGTGATGCTATTGCTGAGAGTCATAGAGGACCAGCTACATAATTCGTGAGGCCCAGTGCAAAGTGAAAACGTGGGGTCCCCCCATACAGAGAGGAAATAATCTTCTCCTTTCTTCTATGGTCCCTCTTTCTATCGGTCATGTTTTCTAATCTGTGTTTTAATGTTGTGCTCGCTTGAGCATGGGGATACTCGTGGGGTGAGCCCAGCAGGGCGGAGGGCAGCAGCCATCACCGGGCAGTGCCTGGAAGCGGGCTGCCAGAACCCACCCGGGGAGGCAGGCAGGCAGCAGAAGGCGGGGACTAGTGTGAGCCGAAGCTCCAAGTCCCCGACACGAGTGATGTCCCATCAGACTTACAAAACACAAATTTAAAGATAAAATTAAGGATTTGAATATGGTGGCCAAGAACATTAAACCTCAAGCACGGGGCCCCCTTCGGAGTGTAGAATCTTCTGGCTCTGCCCTGGTTACATGCCCAGGAAATGACCTCAAACCATTAGCATCCATAAAGACAAAGCATTCTCTGCTTTGGTTACTGATCCAACAAGGGCCATTTTGAAAAATCAAAAATATTATCTTCTATAAAGGAGTCTTTATAGGTACATGAAAGAAATTGAAAGGCTGGAATGACTTTCTTATACGGAATAGCATTATTTGCACTAAGAGTAAAGGAGGTAATGCAGAATAGTGGCTAAATGCACTGACTCTAGAGCAGGTAGGCTGGCTTCAAGCCCTGTTTCTATCACTATTAGCCGTGTGACCTTGACCAAATTACTTAATTTCCTTGTCCCTCAACTTCCTCATTGGTAAAGGTGTGTGATGAGGCTATCAACATACCTACACATAAGATCCTTATTAAGATTAATAAATTAATTGCCATAGGGCTAACTATGAGCTTTATTAAGAGAGAGATGGTAGAGCAAGACTGGCAAACTCTGGGCCCATAGCCTACCATCTGTTTTTGTAAATAAAGTTTTATTGGAACACCACCTTGCCCATTTGTGTACTTATCGCCTATGGCTGTTTTCATGCTACAATGGCAGAGCTGAGTAGATGCAAGGCTAAAATATATACTCTCTGGCCCTTTACAGGAAATGTTTGCTGGGAGAGCATAGAGAGTGGTTTTCAAGATGTGGTCTTCAGGAGTCATGGGTTTCACATAGGTGATTTAACCTGCATTTGTTTAAATTATATCTAAGTCCTCTTCAAGTTGTAAAGAGTGAACACGCACTCTCAAATCTGTTGTAGATCATCCTGTAATACCACTGAGGCCACCATCTTTCTAATTTGAACAGCCAGAATAACTCAATGTTGTGCAGACCTTGGAATAAATCTTCTAACTAACTCTGGGAACATACTTTGAAGTCCTTGTAAAGGCAGCCTTGTTTGAGAAGGCTGTAACTCTGCCCTGCTCTTCTTCAAAAGTTCTGAGCTGCACATGTCCACCCCCATAAATTCGTACCAGTGAATGCACTGGCATGGCACGTGTAGGACATCAGGAGTTAAGTGCCAGGCGAAGGTCAGGTGCACCTGCTCAAGGTGGGCACAAGGGTACAGGTAACAAGCCATTCAGAAGGAATAGTGTTACCTGCTTGTTATAGCTAAGATGCTCATCAGACCACCACCAACTTGATAATATATAAATATTATTATAATCCCCATTTTATACCCAAGGAAGCCAAGGATCAGAGAGGTTATGTAATTACCCAAGGTTACTCAGCTGGTAAATGGTAAAGTCAAGATTGGAACTGGCAGTCTGACACCAGGAAAAACCCTCTAACCCAAGGGTTTGCAAATGTTTTCTGTAAAGGGCCACCAGATAGTAAATATTTTCAGCTTTCCATATGGTCTCTGCCATAACTCCTCAACTCGGCTGTTGTAGCAGAAATCAGTCACAGACAATATGGAAATAAATGGATGTGACAATGTTCCAATAAAACTTTCTTGACAGAAACAGGTGACAGGCTGGATTTGGCCCACTGGCCATTGTTTGCTCATTCCTACTCTACCACTAAGTTAGGACCACTGCTGCTAATATGCATATTAGAATAAATAATCATTAATAGTATTGGCTCCCATTATGAAAATAAGAACAACTGTGTGTGTCTCCGATTGCACAAAACCAGCCAACTCAAGCTGTCTTTTTTTCTTCCAGAGCTACATTCATTTCTGAACTGAAAGGCCTCTTTATTTAACTTCATCTTGCCGCCATCCAGGAGGGGGAAGCTACAACAAAATCCTCCTCTCCGATGGGATCTAGTCAATCACATCGACAATACAGCTTGACCTCTGCTTTCAACTAAGGCAGGTGTGGACATCTGGGACTGCTCTTGAGGCATGGCACAGCAAGCTGTTGCCATGCCCAAGGCAGTCGTCAGCTCGTGGATTTCAATCCAACTCCTGGGGACTGGTGATGCCAAAATCTGCCCCAAAAAACCTGTCAGCAATTAGGAGCACAGGAAACAGGGATCAGGTTTCCTGGGTAGGGAGATCTTTTAAGCATCAGGAAGGTTGGCAAAACCCATACAAGAAGGCCTGATGTAGGGGTAGCAGAAGAGTGACTCATAACCCATCAAACGGCAGAGCCCAGTTCGCTCCATTAGGATGATGTGACGCATCCCTTTATAAAGAGGGACCACGTGTAACAGGAGCCGATAAAAATGGAGAAAAACTTGTTTTCAGATTGAAAAGCAGTGATCCGTCTCGACAGGGTCCCTTCAACTCAATTTTGCCCCCTGTGCTTTCCGGAAGCAAACACCAGCCAGCAGTGTATTCTCCTTCCCCCAAAGTTCAAAGGGTGAGATGTGAACACAGCCAGTAAAAAGCCCTGAATGTCTGTGGCTTGTAGGGGTCGTAATTCTTTCCCGCAAAGTTACCTTTCCTGTTTCTATGAATTACTCTTACATTCTTGTAAGAGATATGGTTTGAGGTATTTATGGTGCATTCAATTCTGCTATCATTGATTTATTGAACGAAACCAGCTCAGGGATATGATGGAAAGGCCCTAATTCCAAAAACTCTTCCCTCTCGGCACGAAGAGCATTTTCTGCCCTGTTGGCCTCCTGCAGATGACCAGCGGAGATAAACAGAGGGCACTCCGCTCCCTGTTGCAATGTGCGTGGTGATGTGAAGGAATCAATCAGACAAAAGCAGATTATTACAGTGTCTGAGAAAGATCAAACAGTGCTAGCATCCGCACCCACACACGCCTGATTTACAGGCTGGCTGATAAAGTGCCGCAGCTCACTGTCAGGAGGACATGACAACTCCTTGAGCTCTGTGGATAAATTATTGCTGAAGCCATGATAACATGTCTCCACCTAGCAACCAAACATAACAGGATGTGGCTTTTAGTCCTAGGAGCCAAATGATACAAAGACGAGAGGCCCAGGATCTCTCAAAGCTCTGAAAGCATATTCTAAGATGGAATAGGAAAAGAGCAGCCTCATGAAAACATACACGAAATCTATGAGTAAGTAATAACTCTGCAGACGATTTGCAGACCTTTCCTATCCAGGCAGGTGCACAAATGAACATGTTCTGTTTTATGATGAATATTCCTATAACCAAAAGGTACATTTGTTGATCCTTTGCTCTGTGCCAGGAACAGTGCTGAGTGTATAATGTTGCATCCAAGTGGCGATTCCAAAGGTGAACCACATATGCCCGGTGGAGTCAACCTTGACAACAGAATTGAGCAACACTAAATCCCACACTGAGAAAAGGTACCCCTTTTCTGCTTCTCTATCCTGTTTCCAATTGCATCAAGGAGAGACCTTGGGTGGTACGAGGCTGTCTCAAACACCTAACAACTGAAATTTTCTTTCTTTTTCTTTGTGGTACATGGGCCTCTCACAGTTGTGGCCTCTCCCGTTGCGGAGCACAGGCTCCGGATGCACAGGCTCAGTGCCCATGGCTCACGGGCCCAGCCGCTCCGCAGCATGTGGGATCTTCCCGGACCGGGGCATGAACCCATGTCCCCTGCATCGGCAGGCGGACTCTCAACCACTGAGCCACCAGGGAAGCCCTGAAAATTTCTTTTTTAAACAAAGAAAGGGCAAACATATCAAGCTAGATTCTGTGAGGCCAGCATTGTTTTGCTTTTACTATTTTTTTTAAAAAATCTTCATCTTTTTCAACAGAAACAGACTCACAGACACAGAGACACACAATAGAGACACACATAAAGACCACAATAGATTTGTGGTTGCCAAGGGGGAGAAGGGGTGGGGGAGGGATGGAATGGGATTTGGGGCTTAGCAGATGCAAATTATTATACATAGAATGGATAAACAACAAGGTCCAACTATATAGCACAGGGAACTAACTACATTCAATATCCTATGATAAACCATAATGGAAAAGAATATGAAAAAGAATGTATATATACATATAACTGAATCACTTTGCTGTACAGCAGAAATTAACACATTGTAAATCAACTATCCGTCAATAAAATAAAATTTTAAAAAGTAATAAATAAATAAATCGTCATCTTTTTCAAGTGATATTGGTTTTTCAACTGATGGAGGTGATATCAGGTATCACCCTCACGGAGACATGCGCTCCATGAGGGCAAGGAGTTTTGTCTTATTTGTTCACCTCTGTATCTCCCAAACCTCAACAGTGCCTAGACAAGTAGACAATTGGTAAATGTTTCTTTAATGACATTAATTAAATAAAAATAATAAGCAGATGATAGCATAAGTGGTACCTAAATATAGCAAAATTTGCGATGAGTTTGCAAGATGGTATGGAGATAGAGCAAAATACGTGAAAGTGATATTCTAACAAATAATGTTTACTATAGCAAACAATTTACTATAATCCTACAAGATAGAAACTATTATTTACTTTTTGGGTAAGGCAAATGATGCCCCGAGACATTAGGTAACTCATTCAAAATTGCAAACCTGTATGCGGCAGACCCTGAACTCTGTCTGGGTGCTCCGTCTCAGAAGTGAGCTGCTCCATCCAACTTCTTCCTTTTCACTTACAGAACTACATCATGAGACAGCTGCCATTATCCTCTTTCCAAATGAAAGATAACTGATCTCAAGGAACCTGCCCAAGGTCATGCAAGGGTGCAGCAGCACTGGGATTCGAACCCAGCTCTGCTTGGCTGACCACTCTCCCCTATGTGACCCTGTCTCCAAAGAAACTTGCTCCAAATGATGATGCAAACTGCTGGAAATTAGATTTTAAGTGGAAGCTAATTAAAATTTTGGGTCACACTTGCCCTGGATGCTCTAAATATATTCCAGAGAATAGAACCATCATTTGGTCGGTGAAACAGGATATTAGCTCAGCACCTAAATGCATTTGAGATATCACTTACAATCAACAGGGACAGTGGCCAAAGGTAAAATAATAGCCTCAATAGTGTTTACTTTAGAAACATACAAACATACACTTGCATAAATGAAACGATCGAGTTTTTTCCTTACCTTTGTCCTGCAAGTATCAAGATAAGCAACCGTTAACTGGTAATGAAGAGGGAATCCTGCCATCCTTGGGAGTGAAGAAATGAACAAAAGGGCTAGGAATCCCATTAAAGGCTAATATTCAAAAAGTTGAAAGCACGACTGACACACAAGTATAGAATAAACATGTGTCAAGGGCTTCCCTGGTGGCGCAGTGGTTGAGAGTCCGCCTGCCGATGCAGAGGACACGGGTTCGTGCCCCAGTCTGGGAAAATCCCACATGCCGCGGAGTGGCTGGGCCTGTGAGCCATGGCCACTGAGCCTGCGCGTCCGGAGCCTGTACTCCGCAACAGGAGAGGCCACAGCAGTGAGAGGCCCGCATACCGCAAAAAAAAAAAAAAAAAAAAAAAAACATGTGTCAAAATTTTTACTCAACTTATTAATGAGGGAACGAAAATGATAGCAGAGTGGTTTAAAGGAGGAGGCAAGGAATGCAGGTTTATATTGTAAGTTGTTCAGAAGGAGCCGACACGAATTTGCTAAGAGATTCAAAACGGGGCAAAGTCCTACAGTCACTAAACCATAACTCAATGGGGTTCTTTTTCTTTTTCTTTTTCTTTTTTAAACATCTTTATTAGAGTATAATTGCGTTACAATGGTGTGTTAGTTTCTGCTTTTTTAACAAAGTGAATCAGCTATACATATACACATATACCCATATCTCCTCCCTCTTGCGTCTCCCTCCCACCCTCCTTATCCCACCCCTCTAGGTGGTCACAAAGCACTGGGCTAATCTCCCTGTGCTATGCGGCTGCTTCCCACTAGCTATCTATTTTACATTTGGTACTCTATATATGTCCATGCAACTCTCTCACTTTGTCCCAGCCTACCCTTCCCCCTCCCCAGTCCTCAAGTCCAATCTCTACATCTGTGTCTTTATTCCTGTCCTGCCCATAGGTTCTTCAGAACCTTGTTTTTTTTTTAGATTCCATATATGTGTGTTAGCATATGGTACTTGTTTTTCTCTTTCTGACTTACTTCACTCCGTATGACAGACTCTAGGTCCATCCACCTCACTACAAATAACTCAATATCGTTACTTTTTATGGCTGAGCAATATTCCATTGTATGTATGTGCCACATCTTCTTTATCCATTCATCTGTTGATGGACACATAGGTTGTTTCCATGTCCTGGCTATTGTAAATAGAGCTGCAATGAACATTGTGGTACATGGCTCTTTTTGAATTATGGATTTCTCAGGGTATATGCCCAGTAGTGGGATTGCTGGGTCATATGGTAGTTCTATTTGTAGTTTTTTAAGGAACCTCCATACTGTTCTCCATAGTGGCTGTACCAATTCACATTCCCACCAGCAGTGCAAGAGTGTTCCCTTCTCTCCACACCCTCTCCAGCATTTATTGTTTGTAGACTTTTTGATGATGGCCATTCTGACTGGTATGAGGTGATACTTCACTGTAGTTTTGATTTGCATTTCTCTAATGATTAGTGATGTTGAGTATCCTTTCATGTGTTTGTTGGCAATCTGTATATCTTCTTTGGAGAAATGTCTATTTAGGTCTTCTGCCCATTTTTGGATTGGGTTGTGTTTTTGATATTGAGCTGCATGAGCTGCTTGTATATTTTGGAGATTAATCCTTACTCAGTTGCTTCCTTGGCAAATAGTTTCTCCCATTCTAAGGGTTGTCTTTTTGTCTTGTTTATGGTTTCTTTTGCTGTGCAAAAGATTTAAGCTTTATTAGGTCCCATTTGTTTATTTTTGTTTTTATTTTCATTACTCTAGGAGGTGGATCAAAAAAGATCTTGCTGTGATTTATGTCAAAGAGTGTTCTGCCTATGTTTTCCTCTAAGAGTTTTATAGTGTCTGGCCTTACATTTAGGTCTTTAATCCATTTTGAATTTATTTTTGTGTATGGTGGTAGGGAGTGTTCTAATTTCATACTTTTACATGTAGCTGTCCAGTTTTCCCAGTACCACTTATTGAAGAGGCTGTCTTTTCTCCATTGTCTATTCTTGCTTCCTTTATCAAAGATAAAGTGACCATAGGTGTGTGGGTTTATCTCTGAGCTCTCTATCCTGTTCCATTGATCTATATTTCTGTTTTTGTGTCAGTATCAGACTGTCTTGATTACTGTAGCTTTGTAGTATAGTCTGAAGTCAGGGAGCCTGATTCCTCCAACTCCATTTTTCTTTTTCAAGATTGCTTTAGCTATTCAGAGTCTTTTGTGTTTCCATACAAATTGTGAAATTTTTTGTTCTAGTTCTGTGAAAAATGCCATTGGTTGTTTGATAGGGATTGGATTGAATCTGTAGATTGCTTTGGGTAGTATGGTTATTTTCACAATGTTGATTCTTCCAATCCAAGAACATGGTAAATCTCTCCATCTGTTTGTATCATCTTTAATTTCTTTAATCAGTGTCATATAATTTTCTGCATACAGGTCTTTTGTCTTCTTAGGTAGGTTTATTCCTAGGTATTTTATTATTTTTTGTTGCAATGGTAAACGGGGGTGTTCCCTTAATTTCTCTTTCAGATTTTTCATCATTAGTGTATAGGAATGCAAAAGATTTCTGTGCATTAATTTTGTATCCTGCTACTTTACCAAATTCATTGATTAGCTCTAGTAGTTTTCTGGTAGCATCTTTAGGATTCTCTATGTATAGTATCATGTCATCTGCAAACAGTGACAGTTTTACTTCTTTCCGATTTGGATTCCTTTTTCTTCTCTGATTGCTGTGGCTAAAACTTCCCAAACTACATTAATAATAGTGGTGAGGGGGCTTCCCTGGTGGTGCAGTGGTTGAGGGTCCGCCTGCCGATGCAGGGGACATGGGTTCGTGCCCCGGTCCGGGAAGATCCCACATGCCCTGGAGTGGCTAGGCCCGTGAGCTATGGCCGCTGAGCCTGCGCATCCAGAGTCTGTGCTCCGCAATGGGAGAGGCCACAGCAGTGAGAGGCCCGCGTACCGCAAAAAAAAAAAAAAAAAAAAAAAAAAAAAAAAAAAAATAGTGGTGAGAGTGGTCAACCTTGTCTCGCTCCTGATCTTAGTGGAAATGGTTTCAGTTTTTCACCATTGAGAACAATGTTGGCTGTGGGTTTGTTATATATGGCCTTTATTATGTTGAGGTAAGTTCCCTCTATGCCTACTTTCTGGATGGTGTTTATCATAAATCCGTGTTGAATTTTGTCAAAAGATTTTTCTGCATCTATTGAGATGATCATATGGTTTTTCTCCTTCAATTTGTTAATATGGTGTATCACATTGATTTCCGTATTTTAAAGAATCCTTGCACTCCTGGGATAAACCCCACTTGATCATGATGTATGATCCTTTTAATGTGCTGTTGGATTCTGTTTGCTAGTATTTTGTTGAGGATTTTTGCATCTATGTTCATCAGTGATATTGGTCTGTAGTTTTCTTTCTTTGTGACATCTTTGCCTGGTTTTGGTATCAGGGTGATGGTGGCCTCGTAGAATGAGTTTGGGAGTGTTCCTCCCTCAGCTATATTTTGGAAGAGTTTGAGAAGGATAGGTGTTAGCTCTTCTCTAAATGTTTGATAGAATTCGTCTGTGAAGCAATCTGGTCCTGGGTTTTTGTTATTATTGTTGTTAGATTTTTAATCACAGTTTCAATTTCAGTGCTTGTGATTGGTCTGTTTATATTTTCTATTTCTTCCTAGTTCAGTCTCAGAAGGTTGTGCTTTTCTAAGAATGTTTCCATTTCTTCCAGGTTGTCCATTTTATTGGCATAGAGTTGCCTGTAGTAATCTCTCATGATCCTTTGTATTTCTGCAGTGTCAGGTGTTACTTCTCCTTTTTCATTTCTAATTCTATTGATTTGAGTCATCCCCCTTTTTTTCTTGATGAGGCTGGTTAATGGTTTATCAATTTTGTTTATCTTCTCAAAGAACCAGCTTTTAGTTTTATTGATCTTTGCTATCGTTTTCTTCATTTCTTTTTCATTTATTTCTGATCTGATCTTTATGACTTCTTTCCTTCTGCTAACTTTGGGGGTTTGTTGTTCTTTTTCTCTAATTGCCTTAGGTGTAAAGTTAGGTTGTTTATTTGAGGTGTTTCTTGTTTCTTGAGGTAGGACAGTATTGCTGTAAACTTCCCTCTTAGAACTGTTTTGCTGCATCCTATAGGTTTTGGGTCGTCGTGTTTTCATTGTCATTTGTTTCTAGGTATTTTTTGATTTCCTCTTTGATCTCTTCAGTGATATCTTGGTTATTTAGTAGTGTATTGTTTAGACTCCATGTGTCTGTATTTTTTACAGGTTTTTTTCATGTAATTGATACCTACTCGCATAGCGTTCCAGTCGGAAAAGATACTTGATATGATGTCAATTTTCTTAAATTAACCAAGGCTTGATTTGTGACCCAAGATATGATCCTGAAGAATGTCCCATGAGCACTTGAGAAAAAAGTGTATTCTGTTGTTTTTCGATGGAATGTCTTATAAATAGGACATTAAAATCAATTAAGTCGGGCTTCCCTGGTGGCGCAGTGGTTGAGAGTCCGCCTGCTGATGCGGGGGACGCGGGTTTGTGCCCTGGTCCGGGGGGATCCCGCGTGCCGTGGAGTGGCTGGGTCTGTGGGCCATGGCCGCTGAGCCTGCACGTCCGGAGCCTGTGCTCCGCGGCGGGAGAGACTGTGGTGGTGAGAGGCCCGCGTACCGCAAAAAAAAAAAAAAAAAAAAAAAAAATCAATTAAGTCCATCTTCTTTAATGTGTCATTTAAAGCTGTGTTTCCTTATTTATTTTCATTTTGGTTGATCTGTCCATTGGTGAAAGTGGGGTATTAAAGTCCCCTACTATGATTGTGTTACTGTCGATTTCCCATTTTATGCCGGTTAGCATTTGCCTTATGTATTGAGGTGCTCCTATGTTGGGTGCATAAATATTTACAATTGTTATATCTTCTTCTGGGATTGATCCCTTGATCATTATATAGTGTCCTTCTTTGTCTTTTGTAATAGTCTTTATTTTAAAATCTATTTTTTCTGATATGAGAATTGCTACTCCAGCTTTCTTTTGATTTCCATTTGCATGGAATATCTTTTTCTATCCCCTTACTTTCAGTCTGTATGTGTCCCTAGGTCTGAAGTGGGTCTCTTGTAGACAGCATATATATGGGTCTTGTTTTTGTATCCATTCAGCCAGTCTATGTCTTTTGGTTGGAGCATTTAATCCATTTACATTTAAGGTAATTATCAATATGTATGTTCCTATTACCATTTTCTTAATTGTTTCGTTTTGTTATTGTAGGTCTTTACCTTCTCTCGTGTTTCCTGCCTAGAGAAGTTCCTTTAGCATTTGTTGTAAAGCTGGTTTTGTGGTGCTGAATTCTCTTAGCTTTTGTTTGTCTGTAAAGGTTTTAATTTCTCCATCAAATCTGAATGAGATCCTTGCTGGGTAGAGTAATCTTGGTTGTAGGTTTTTCCCTTTCATTACTTTAAATATGTCCTGCCACTCCCTTCTGGCTTGCAAGAGTTTCTGCTGAAAGATCAGCTGTTAACCTTATGGGGATTCCCCTGTATGTTATTTGTTGCTTTTCCCTTGCTCCTTTTAATATTTTTTCTTTGTATTTAATTTTTAATAGTTTGATTAATTTGTGTCTTCTTGTGTTTCTCCTTGGATTTATCCTGTATGGGGCTCTCTGCACCTCCTGGCCTTGATTGACTATTTCATTTCCCATATTAGGGAAGTTTTGAACTATAATCTCTTCAAAGATTTTCTCAGTCCATTTTTTTCTTCTCTTCTTCTTCTGGGACCCCTATAATTCGAAAGTTGGTGCATTTAATGTTGTCCCAGAGGTCTCTGAGACTCTCCTCAATTCTTGTCATTCTTTTTTCTTTATTCTCCTGTGTGGTAGTTATTTCCACTATTTTATCTTCCAGGTCACCTGTTATTCTGCCTCAGTTATTCTGCTATTGATTCCTTCTAGAGAAGTTTTAATTTCATTTATTGTGCTGTTCATCATTGTTTGTTTGCTGTTTAGTTCTTCTAGGTCCTTGTTAAACATTTCTTGTATTTTCTCCATTCTATTTCCAAGATTTTGGATCATCTTTATTATCATTACTCTGAATTCTTTTTCAGGTAGACTGCCTATTTCCTCTTCACTTGTTAGGTCTGGTGGATTTTTTCCTTGCTCCTTCATCTGCTGTGTATTTCTCTGTCTTCTCATTTTGCTTAACTTACTGTGTTTGGGGTCTCCTTTTTGCAGGCTGCAGGTTCATAGTTCCCGTTGTTTTTGGTGTCTGCCCCCAGTGAGTAAGGTTGGTTCAGTGGGCTGTGTAGGCTTCCTGGTGGAGGGGATGGGTGCCTGTGTTCTCATAGATACGACTGGATCTTGTCTTCCTCGTGGGCAGGACCATGTCCAGTGGTGTGTTTTGGGGTGTCTGTAAACTTAGTATGATTTTAGGCAGCCTCTCTGCTAATGGGTGGGGTTGTGTTCCTGTCTTGCTAGTTATTTGGCATGGGGTGTCCAGCACTTGGGCTTGTTTGTCATTGAGTGGAGCTGGGTCTTAGCGTTGAGATGGAGATCTCTGGGAGAGCTCTCACCAACTATTATTACGTGGGGCTGGGAGGTCTCTGGTGGTCCAATGTCCTGAACTCGGCTCTCCCACCTCAGAGGCTCAGTCCCAACACCCAGCAAGAGCACCCAGACCCTGTCAGCCACATGGCTCAGAAGAAAGGGGAGAAAAAAGAGAAAGAAATAATAAAATAAAGTTCTTAAAATAAAAAAATTTTAAAATAAAAAAAGAGAGCAACCAAACGAATAAACAAATCCACCAATGATAACAAGCACTAAAAACTATACTAAGATAAACATAAAACCAGAAATAAATTAGATGCAGAAAGCACACCCCAAGTCTACAGTTGCTCCCAAAGTCCACTGCCACAATTTTGGGATGATTTGTTGTCTATTCAGGTATTCCATAGATGCAGGGTACATCAAGATGATTGTGGAGATTTAATCCACTGTTCCTGAGGCTGTTGGGAGAGATTTCCCTTTCTCTTCTTCGTTCGCACAGCTCCTGGGGTTCAGCTTTGGATTTGGCCCCGCCTCTGTGTGTAGGTCACCCTCTGGCATCTGTTCATCACCCAGACAGGAGGGGGTTATAACAGTGGCTAATTAGGGGGCTCTGGCTCACTCAGGCCAGGGGGAGGAAGGGGTATGGAATGCGAGGTGAGCCTGCGGCGGCAGAGGCTGGCGTGACGTTGCACCAGCCTGAGGCGCACCGTGTGTCCTCCCGGGGAAGTTGTCTGTGGATCACGGGACCCTGGCAGTGGCGGGCTGCACAGGCTCCTGGGAGGTGGGTGTGGATAGTGACCTGTGCTTGCACACAGGCTTCTTGGTGGCAGCAGCAGCAGTCTTAGCATCTCATGCCCATCTCTGGTGTCCGCGCTGATAGCTGCGGCTTGTACCCATCTATGAATCTCATTTAGGCGGTGCTCTGAGTCCCCTCTCCTCATGCACCCCGAAACAATGTTCTCTTGCCTCTTTGGCAGTTCCAAACTTTTTCCCAGACTCCCTCCCGGCTAGCTCTGGCGCACTAGCCCCCTTCAGCCTGTGTTCACGCAGCCAACCCCAGTCCTCTCCCTGGGGTCTGACCTCCGAAGCCCAAGCCTCAGCTCCCAGCCCCCACCCACCCCAGCAGGTGAACAGACAAGCCTCTCGGGCTGGTGAGTGTTGGTCAGCACCGATCCTCTGTGCGGGAATCTCTCCGCTTTGCCCTTCGCACCCCTGTTGCTGCGCTCTCCTCGGCGGCTCCGAAGCTTCCCCCCTCCGCCACCTGCAGTCTCCACCCGTGAAGGGTCTCCTAGCGTGTGGAAACCTTTCCTCCTTCACAGCTCCCTCCCAGAGGTGCAGGTCCCATCCCTATTCTTTTGTCTCTGTTTTTCCTTTTTTCTTTTGCCCTACCCAGGGACGTGGGGGAGTTTCTTGCCTTCTGGGAAGTCTGAGGTCTTCTGCTAGTGTTCAGTAGATGTTCTGTACGAGTTGTTACACATGTAGATGTATTTTTGATGTATTTGTGGGGAGGAAGGTGATCTCCATGTCTTACTCCTCCGCCATCTTGAAGGTCCTCCTGGGGTTCTTTTTCTCCAGACAGACATCTACAGGTTAACATAAAACTTAAGCTATCTGGTTCTAAGTAAATGGCAAACAGCAAGTTGAACATGGGTGCATTCTCCTCAATATTAAATAACTCAGGTTTCTTATCACTCACAGTGAAAGACATGGAGTCATCCTTAGCTTTATTTGCAGGTTTTGGATAAATTTTCAAAAGAATCTCATCAAGTTTATGCTATTATGTGTGATGCCTTAGTGTGTATAGGAGTGCCAGTGCATCCCTAAAATTCCAAGTCAGTATGTTTGCACTGGACCCCAGAATATGTATTTTAATAAACTCCCAAAGTTATTTCAGTATTGACAGGCTACAATAATATATTAAGAAATGGCCAAGGACATGGAAGCAACCTAAGTGTCCATCAACAGATGAATGGATAAAGAAGATGTGGTACATATATACAATGGAATATTACTGAGCCATAGAAAAAAAACAAAATTGAGTCATTTCTAGTGAGGTGGATGGACCTAGGGTATGTCATACAGAGTGAAGTAAGTCAGAAAGAGAAAAACAAATACCATATGCTAACACATATATATGGAATCTAAAAAAAAAAAAAAAAAGGTTCTGAAGAACCTAGGGGCAGGACAGGAATAAAGATGCAGACGTAGAGAATGGACTTGAGGACACAGGGAGGGGGAAGGGTAAGCTGGGATGAAGTGAGAGAGTAGCATTGACATATATACACCACCAAATGTAAAACAGCTACTGGGAAGCAGCTGCATAGCAGAGAGAGATCAGCTCGGTTCTTTGTGACCACCTAGAGGGGTGGGATAGGGAGGGTGGGATGGAGGCACAAGAGAGAGGAGATATGGGGATATATGTATATGTATAGCTGATTCACTTTGTTACACAGCAGAAACTAACACAACATTATAAAGCAGTTTTACTCCAATAAAGATGTTTTAAAAAAATGGCCAGTTTAAGTCATTTAAACCAGAGCTATGGGGAGGTTTTTCAGTTAAATACGCTGTCACTTGCAAGAAATGAAAACTTCTACCCAAGCTGGTTTCAAGAATGAAGAAGTTTTGGGCTTCCCTGGTTGCGCAGTGGTTAGGAGTCTGCCTGCCGATGCAGGGGACACGGGTTCATGCCCCGGTCCGGGAGGATCCCACATGCCGTGGAGTGGCTGGGCCCGTGAGCCATGGCCGCTGAGCCTGCATGTCCGGAGCCTGTGCTCCGCAACGGGAGAGGCCACAACAGTGAGAGGCCCGTGTACCGCAAAAAAAAGAAGAAAAGAAGAAAAGGGAAAGAGATGGGGTATCACACAGAATAAAATGCAAGCAAGTGGAAGCACCACACCACTTTAGTCATAGATTAGGAAACATTCATGCATCCTGTGTCTCCCTCCTGCATCAGCCTCACCCAAGCCCATAGTGGGGTTATAAGGACCAAAGTTGAGGTCTGAGCAAGGGGACCACAAATGGAGGATGCTTGGGACCAATGACACACACTTGCTCTATCCTGGCAAATACACCTGTCCCCAGCTATCTCTAGCCAATTAGCCTGCTGAGTCACTATGGGTTTTATCTGCATTTCTAGGTAGAGCACGTGCAGGGACAAAGCAGGACCATACTGGCGGTCTCCAATGGGGGCTGATTTAAGGATGACATAGCTGTCGACCCAGAGCTGTCATGATCATTCATTCTGACTTGGTCTTTCTGTCTATTTCTGTCTATAAGTGAGACTCTTGTTTGTTCCACCAAGCATTCCATCTATTCCATTTCTATCATCCTTATGGATTACCAATTTACTCTCTATATTTAGCATATCTCATGAATTCTACCTTTGTTCCATAAGATTCTTCCTTACTCATTATGCATTCTTAACACAGCCTGGGAGTATCACCTATACCTCATAAGCCACTAGATTACTTATCATCAATGCTTAAAATTTCTTATGAGTTTCATCCATCTCGTTTGCTTTCTTGTCTTGTCTAACAGATTTGAATATACTCAAATAATATAGCAAACCTACATTACAGAAGACTTAAAGTGTTGTGATGAGGGTGAAAGAAAGAGAGAGAAATGACTAATAGATTAAAAGAAATCTAAGAGAAATGGGAATCAGATACAATTTCTTAAAAACTATGAGACAACTGGGGGAATTGAACTCTGGCTGGATACTTGATACCAAGAAATTATCATATATTTTAGGTGTGAAAATTGTATTTTTAGGTATGAAGAAATAAAGAGTTTTTATGTTTTAGAAATGCATACTGAGGTATTTATGGATCAAATTACATGATATCTGAAGTTTGCTTCAAAATAAGCCAATATTTTGCAATTCGGATCAACAAATAGTTTGTGACCTTATGCTAAGCAGAGTTTTGCAAACTGAGAATCATGAGTCATTAGTAAGTAAGTTGGTTTGGTGGGCTTTGTCCAGAACATGTGAATAACGAATAGAAGAGAATAGAATAGAAAATATCAGAGTGTGTGGCATTCTGTCATAGTAAATTTTGTTCCATGAAAGTTTTGTTTCAACTGTGTGTGTGTGTGTGTTATGAACATATATTGTATTTCTTACTGTGAGGTTACAGTTAATGAGGTTTGAAGATCACAGCTGAAAGCAGAGTCCTGATCACTGATGGGCACAGAAGATACAAGAAGAATAACACATGGTTTCCACTTTCCTGAAGAGACAGACATGAACAGGCAAATAGTGTGGAATGCTATGAGCTCTGCTAGCAGTGAGCTCCAAGGACTGTGGGAAAACAAAAGAGGCATTCACTAACTCTGGCATAGGCTTCACAGAACAGGTAATATGTGAAATGATTGTTGAAAGATGAAAAGGATGGAAAAGGGTGAAA
This sequence comes from Hyperoodon ampullatus, assembly GCF_949752795.1. NCBI lineage: Eukaryota > Metazoa > Chordata > Mammalia > Artiodactyla > Ziphiidae > Hyperoodon > Hyperoodon ampullatus. The sequence continues at coordinate 79,248,912 of NC_136927.1, read as the reverse complement.
ACGGCATCTCTCAGGAAGGGCACAAAGTGGCACAGAGTTGTAAACACACAAGTGGTATATTTAGGCAAAAGAAAGTAATTTGGTAAGGCTGTGATCTGGCTAGGAAATGATGGCGGCTTGGAATAGAGCAGTGGATGAGCAAATGGGTTCTGAGTGTTTCATTCTTCCTAAAAATCCAGTGGTCACGACTCATCATCTCCTTCCCAGGACCCCTCCCAAATTCCTTTTCTCTTTCAATGAGATGTCCATTTGTCACCTCATAGGTCAAAGCACTCAGGTCGCCTTGATGCTTTATTTTTGGTGATGGACACGGTAGGCACTGCACACAGATGCCCTTTTGTCATTTCTGTGCACTTGTTCCCTGGCTTATAGGTGCTGTAGCTTCCAGGCTGTCACCTCTGTCTGACTTCAGAAAGCTGGATGTGCTGGAATGTGGCAGCCCTTTGACAATGATTGGCTGGTGTAGGAATGTCAAAGCCCAGCTCCCTTAGTTCAAACTGAGATCAACTTGGAAGTATGACCTACACTCCATGGTTCCCCAAACTGAAGTGGGGTCAGGGGTCAGTTTCCCTCTGGGGGACTTCACCTGAAATCTCTCCTTGTTTCACCTGGAAGCACATCCCTAATAAATCACTTGTCCATGAACTCTTGTCTTGGGGTTCTTCTCCAGCAGACCTGGAACTAATGCACATCCCATATACAAAGAGCCATGAATATGTATAAATGATTCACTTTGCTGTACACCTGAAACTAACATAACATTGTGAATCAGCTATACTCCAATAAAAAAAAAATTTTTTAAGTCATGAATTTCTTTTAACTCTCCATTTTCTACTTGCAGTAAAAAAAAAAAAATATATATATATATATATATATTTTTTTTTTTTTTTTTTACTGTATAGTTTGCTGCAGCAGATTTCTAATTTGGTTTACTTTATTTATTCAGAAAATAGTATTGTGCCTCTACTGTAATCCAGGCACTGCTTCTCTATACTTAAACTCATCTTCCATTTATTTGTCTTGAAACATCATTTTCACGAAGTCCCTTTATTGATCAAAACCTTCCAGGGGCTCCCCAATCACCTCAAGAGGTTTTTCCTTAGGCTCAAGTAGTTTCCTTTATAAAGGAAAATATATATACTCTCACGGACCCTCAATGTAATTTTTTAAATTCATTATAATTTAATTTCAATATGTATAAACCTAAAACTAGTTATAAACTCCTTATACTGACACCTTTGATATAATTATAAATCCAGAATAAATTTTCAAATTACATTCAAACACAACTACAAAACCAATAAAAATTAAATTCCCAGCATTAATTTAATGTGACAGATTATGTTATTTTGCTGGAACAAAAATCGCTGATATTTGGTTTAATAGCAGAAGGATGTAATCTCGGGTTTGTTTGTGTATTTAATCTGTTTCTGTATTTCAGCTTTAATAATGCTAATGTAAGGAATAGCCATTCTCACAAGCATGCTGTCTAAAACTGTATTAATGGCTGTAATTTTTATTTCTAATTCAGGATAACCAGAACCCAAATCTAAGAATAACCCTTGTATGTCAGTTGTATTAAGGCATATATTGATAACTCTGCAGAACTATTTTGTTCACTTAAAGATAAGGTTAGGGCTTCCCTGGTGGTGCAGTGGTTGAGAGTCCGCCTGCCGATGCAGGGGACACGGGTTCGTGCCCCGGTCCAGGAAGATCCCACATGCCGCGGAGCGACTGGGCCCGTGAGCCATGGCCGCTGAGCCTGCGCGTCCGGAGCCTGTGCTCCGCAACAGGAGAGGCCTCAACAGTGAGAGGCCCGCGTACCACAAAAAAAAAAAAAAAAAAGATAAGGTTAGTATTGTGTTCTTCTGGGAATCTTCATCAAATGAATATTTCTTCCAAATGTTTTGGAATCAGGATCAGGCTAGGTTTCCTAGAAGCAAACCTGAGACAAAGATTTGGATACAGGGGTTTGTTTCGGAACTGATCTTAGTAAGCAGTGGTAAGCAATGTGGGCAAGTGATATAGAGAAGGAAGGGAGGTTAATACAGCATTCGGTGATAGGCAGGTTACTGCTGCAGGCAACTGGGGCTCAGTGGCAACTGGAAACCTCAGAACTGACCCACCAAGAAGGGAGGCAACTGGGGTATTTATCCTCCAATTCCCATTTGTCATTGGTGGATGACTGCTCCCAAAATTAACTCCCCAACACATCTGGCCTGCCAAGAGAAAGCCTCTAAGACTCAGAGGTGTTTGTAGCTGGACACCTGGGCACATGCAAGAAGAGTGAGTGCCAACCAGCTATGGGCAGGGCACCAACAGCATCTGTCTCAGAAGCAGGTTATTTCTTCCTTGGGTGTTAAGAGCTGTACTGTCCAATATTGAAGGGTTTCAAGTGGTAAGTTCCATAATGAGACCTGCTCATACAGGTAGGACACTCACTCTGTAGGAGAAGTCTGGTGTGTCCATCCTACTGGATGTTGTGTACAGATTCAGTGGCCACAACTTTCCTCTATTCAAACAACTGCGAGATCCTTATGCATGCAGCTGCTGTGACATCATTTAGCCTCCACTTGGTAACACCATCACGAGATAGTACACAGTGATAAGGTTGGTTTTCTACCATATCCTTATAATATTTTCTAATTATCATTAAAATTTAGAAAATAAAAAGTAAAGTTTCACGTGGAACTTCATAACCCCTGACAATGTGTCAGGACCCCCAAGGTGGTGGGGCAGGGGGTGGGGGGGATAAAGGAAGGTCCAGAGAAAAACTGAACTTCTACATAAAAGTGTAGATAACCTGAAATTCAAGGTCCATTGAAGTCTACCCTCAAGCTTCCTTCACAAACTTTTCATAGTCAAACAGGTCTATTAGCAATGTGATAAGCATAACTTGTGCTTATCACCCACAAGATTCATACCTTTCAGCCTGCCTACAATTCACCTGGACCTATTTATTTAAGTCTTACAGAGAGACCAGGCCTTCCCAGGTTGCTCTGGTTCATAACAAGTTCACAGCTCCTAACTCTCACTTGCCAATTAACCACATGCTGCATTCTCCTCACGTCCTTGGTCTTGTATTCCATTTTTTTTTTTTTAGATTTTTTTTTTGATGTGGACCATTTTTGAAGTCTTCATTGAAGTTGTTACAATATTGCTTCTGTTTTATGTTTTGGGTTTTTTTGTTTTGTTTTGTTTTGTTTTGTTTTGTTCTGTTTTGCGGTACACGGACTCTCACTGTTGAGGCCTCTCCCGTTGCGGAGCACAGGCTCCGGACGCGCAGGCTCAGCAGCCATGTCTCACGGGCCCAGCCGCTCCACGGCATGTGGGATCTTCCCGGACCGGGGCATGAACCCGTGTCCCCTGCATCGGCAGGCGGACTCTCAACCACTGCGCCACCAGGGAAGCCCTATGTTTTGGTTTTTTGGCTGCAAGGCATGTAGGATCTTAGCTCCCCGACCAGGGATCGAACCCACCCACCCCCTGCATTGGAAGGCAAAGTTTTAACCACTGGACCGCCAGGGAAGTCCCTTTATTGCTTTTTAACATTGCACATGTTCACGTCATATATCCCCAACAAGGCTGTGATACCTACAGTGAGACCGAGCCAACACAGCTTGATGGAAGAATACAGGTTCGCAATCCACCCAACTGCTCATGGATGTGTGCTCAGTTGTGTACTAGCTGTGATCTTGAACCTCCATTCCTCCATCCGTAAAAAAGAGACCCTAGTACCTTCCTCACAGTGTTGTTGAGTGGATAAATATCTGAAAGCATTTCACAGAATGTCTACAGTTGAGCAGGTGCCCAACAAAAGGGAGTTCCCTTTCTTACTTTGCAAACACAGTTCTTTCCAACAGCCTTGAGAAATTTCCCATATCACCTTGAAGGTCTGGGCCTTGTGATGACTTGAGAGACCTTTAGTTGCACTGTGGTTTGCTAATAATCTAAACAGCTTGAAAACACATTTTTATAAGACACTATTCTAGGGAGAGAACATCTGGATCTCTCTCATCTTTCTCTTAAAAATTTTCCTGTCTGTGCTCGTGGAAAGATAAAGAATTGATAAAAAGATTCTCATGGACATGGTTACATTTTGTTGATAAGAAAGCTCTTTATTTGTCTGAAACAGATGTTCAGCTAAGAATTTTTTTTGCTAGTACTAATGCTATCCCACAAGCATGTTACTGATTCACATGGAGTGACCATGTAGCCAGGTTTACGCAGACTTAGGTCTGTCCTCATCATGGGCAAGTCGAATTAAGGAACTTAGTCTCCATGACCCTGACTACCAATGGCAAGTGTTAAAAATTCTATGAAGCTGACTCAGTTATCAGTCATGATTTTTGTTTTCTTTTGTTTTCTATTTAATATAGACTGTTGAATTTTGCCTCATATGATGGTCTCATCTTGGCCTTATTCACAAAGCCAAGACGTAGGGTTCTACCTGTTGTATCCCAAACCAACCATTCACTGAGTGCACCATCTGCTGAGATGTGTTGAAGGAAAACATTTTAAAGTCATCTGTGGGGACTTCCCTGGTGGTCCAGTGGGTAAGACTCTGCACTCGCAACGCAGGGGGCCCGGGTTCGATCCCTGTTTGGAGAACTAGATCCCACATGCATGCCGCAACTAAGAAGTCCACATGCTGCAACTAAAATGTCCCTCAGGCCGCAATGAAGATCCCACGTGCTGCAACTAAGACCTGGCACAGTCAAAATAAATTAAAAATAAATAAATAAATCTTTTTTTTAAGTCATTAAAAAATACAGTCATTTGTGTTTCTTAAAAGGATCAATAATAAACCTACAATTAATAACAGGGAACTTTTTTTTTTTTTTTTTTTTTTTTTTTTGCGGTACGCGGGCCTCTCACTGTTGTGGCCTCTCCCGTTGCGGAGCACAGGCTCCGGACACGCAGGCTCAGCGGCCATGGCTCACGGGCCCAGCCGCTCCACGGCATGTGGGATCCTCCCGGACCGGGGCACGAACCCGTGTCCCCTGCATCGGCAGGCGGACTCTCAACCACTGCACCACCAGGGAAGCCCAATAACAGGGAACTTTTAAGAGTAAGATTCTCCTTGCACAAATGAGTTTTTAAATCTGCAGTACGTGACACAGTCTCTTGTTCTTTTGAGATGAAAACCAGAAACAGCAGGAGGTGTCTATAGATCACTGAGTATTTATATCATTTAAACTGCAAACAAAAAAGAATTCCTTCTAAATGGAATGAGCCTTTGAAGTTGGGGTTATTAGAACTTACAGGTGAACTGCTGTGTGATCAGCAATCGAGGTCTATTCATGAGGCTCTAAGTACAAGGCGTTAGGTTAACACTGCCACTTCATCTGGGGCCAGTAGCTGAAAAGCAGCTAAGCACTAAATGCCAGAGGTGAATTTGTGTTTTAGAATAATGGTGTGGATCCCTAGAGTTCCTTCTATTCTTGATACTCTCCCAATATCCTCTTCCAATATTCTCCCAAACCTTACAAAGAGCTTTCATGGACATATACTTAGAAAATGTATGCTTTTAATATGCCGGAAAAAACGTGGTCCAATAGGATACATCAGTGTCCACTGCAGCACAATTTACAATAGCCAAGACATGGAAACAACCTAAATGTCCATAGACAGATCAATGGATAAAGAAGATGTAGTACATATATACAATGGAATATTATTCAGCCATTTATAAAGAATGAAATAATGGGATGGACCTGGAGATTATCATACTAAGTGAAATAAGTCAGACAGAGAAAGACAAATACCATGTGATATCACTTATATGTGGAATCTAAAAAAAAATGATACAAATGAACTTATTTACCAAACAGAAACAGACTCACAGACTTAGAGAATGAATTTATGGTTACCAGGGGAAACAGTCCAGGGGAGGGATAGATTGGGAGTCTGGGATTGACATGTACACACTACTATATTTAAAATAGATAACAAACAAGGACCTACTGTATAACACAGGGAACTCTGCTCAGTGTTCTGTAAAAACCTAAACGGGAAAAGAATTTGAAAAACAATAGATACATGTATATGTATGTGTAACTGAATCACTTCGCTGTACACCTGAAACTAACACAACATTGTTAATCAACTAAACTCCAATACAAAATTAAAAAAAATTTTTTTTCAAAAGAAAATACATGCTTTTATATGACCAGTCTCGTTAACAAAATTTGTTCTGACGGAGCTAGCTCCACCCTGTGGCACAATTTTCTTCTTTTTATTTTTAAATAATGCCTGTGTATTTATTAGAAAAGTGTTTAGCTGCAAGTAACAAAAAACTCAAATAACACACAGGTCTATTTTTTTTCAGGTAACAAGAAATTCAAAGGTAGACAATTCTGAGCTGCTTCAGTTGCATGTGTATATCAGCAAGGATCAAGGCTTCTACATCTTTCTTCTTCATTCTTAGAGTGTATGTTTTACCCTCATGGCTGCTGAATCTCCAGGCATCATATCTGTGTTCTAGGAAAATAATAGGGGCAAGGGCCTATAAAGAATGTGCCAATCAGGTCTAAATCTTTTTGCAAAACCTCTCCCATAACCCCTGCTGCCTATATCTCACTAGATAAAACTGGGTCAATTGGCCATCCCTTGCTTCAAGGAGGTCTTGGTTGTAAGCATTTTAGCTGGGCATATTTCTTCCCCAAAGAAAATCAGAGTTTTATTAGTACAAAAAAGGGACTGTAGGTAATATCCAGGCAACCAGCAATATCTATTATATCTGGGTCTAGGGATGACAGTCATCTCTTAATAGAAAATTACTTGCATTAAAAAGACTAAAACCTCTTTTTCTGGAGACACATCTACTTTTAACAAGATCATAAGCAGAGTTAGCCAAAACATCAAAACAGGAACACGAACTTGGTTGAAATCAATGAGGCTTGACCATCCATGAAGTAATGAACTTTGGATTGTATCGCCTTTCCTAGAGTCATAAATATATTTCTGAAAATATTTTAATTTAAGTTTAAGTTGGTCTTTTCTATCATAAAGCAAGTTCTTTCCTAAAACCACTCGCTTTAAAAGCAAGATCCTCTGTGTTACATCCTATCATCCTGCTGTCTTCCATTTTAAAATTAGAGCTCCATTCTTCTAAAACGTACGTTGGCCACCTACAATCACATCCAAGAAAGAAGCAAACTTCAAAAATCACACTTTCTTTTCTGTTTTCCTCCACTAGATTATTAAATTCATTAGGGAAAGAACCATTTCTTTGTTCTCGGTTGTATTCCAGACACTCACCACAGGATCTGAATATAGAAGATAGTCAAGAAGTGCTTTATAAACAAGTGTTACATATTCAAAATAAAAATTATTGTTTGCCTAAAAGCATTATTATTGGAGCACAGAATAATTTTAAAATACAAATATAAACCATAAAAATATCATAATTTCAATCATCTTAATCTGAAGAGACATTAGATAAAATTCAGAATTAACTTCTGAATGAACAGTAACAACTAACTCTTAATAAACTTGAGATAAAAGTGAACTTCTGAAACCTAATGAAGAATATTATCTCAAATCAACAGACAAAGATCATACTTTAGAAACACTAAAAGCCATTCCATCAAAGCCAGAAGCAGGACAGAAAAATAAAAGACTCTCAAATGCAGGCTTTAACACACACAAATGGCTATCCCTATTTGATATAAAAATGGAAACAGATTTATAGATATTGACAGATAGATGTAAGTAAATTACTTAACCGCTCCAGTGTTGGACAAGCAGCGCTAAATTAAGAAATCTCTGCTTCTGTTCACCTGTGAGCATTCCATAGAGTAGCCCATGTAAGAAAATGTAATCAAAATAATCAACACAGAGCACAGAAGCGTGTATAACTGAGACGTTCAGCCAGGGACCCATATTTCCATGTTGCCTCTGCCCGTGATATCTTAATAAATATGCATCTCTCTTAGTCAATGCTCACTCAGCTGTACATTCTACCAGAGTTTCAACTCTCCTAAACCATGACGACCAGCTTTGTTGAGCTGTCCTCCAAAAACGGATTTTGTAAATGGTACATGGTCTTTATTTTATGGGAGGTCATCCTAAATTCACCCTCCAAATCTGGTTTAAATCAATCCAGACCAACAGTCAGAACCTTAATTTTATTTCCATTGATAGATGAAAGCTTAAGAGGAAATACACTAAGATATTTTTAATGGGATAAGAGGTTTTTTTATGCTTCTATTATATCTTCAGATTTTCTACAATGAATAGGCATTACTTTAGTTTTTTTTTTTTAATCTTGATTCAACACTTTTCCAAATCCTTCATTTCCTATCTCCCAGTAAGTCTTTCTAGGAAATATCTCAAACCTCAAATCTGCAAAATATATCTCAAGTCTGGGCCAGTGCTTTTCTCTATGGCTACCAGCCTCATCCAAGGCATTGCCATTTCCTTCCTGGGTAACTGTACTACACCCCGGGTTCATCTCCTGCTGCAATCAGTTCTTCATCCAACATAGATCAAAAGAGACCCCACACAGGACATCTGTATAAGTTGATAGGAGGTAATCTTAGTGAGTGGGCAGCTGGGGCAGCTGTAGGTAGAGCAAGGACGATCAATTCTGCCAACAGATGGACGGTGAGACCCAGGGAATGGTCAAGACCAATTCAGTTCCAACTCCAAGCCACAGTCATCCTCCTCATCAATTCCCTCCTTCCCGGCATAATTTCAATACACCTCTGAGCCCAGTAAAATCAGTCTAGAAGAATAAGGCAATGAGCAAAGACCAGATGTCCTTGAAAATAGAAGAGTAGTAAGTGAGTACAAAGAATAATCTGAGGTGACAGTTGTTATCGGGTCTGAATAGGCATCCCATGAACAACTATAGACTATGGAAGAAGTTAGCGTACAACTAGGCAACATTTAAATCATTTATCCAGTAAATGTGCCCGGGGAAATTGGGGAGAGGAGGCAATTTCAAGTTAAATCCATTCAGTAAAACAAATCTGAGATTTTTTTACTTTTAATTTATATTTATTTTAAAATTTATAATTGTGTGATTCAACTAATTAAAGAAGTATATGTCAAAAATACCATAAGTAAAAATAAAATGCAAACTGCCAGGTATTAAATGGCATTGCAATATTGTGATAAAGATTATGATCTTAATAAAAAGGGTACTCTCCCTCATCATCAACTAGAAAAAGAATGCCTCCCTTTGAAAAATAAGTAAAGAACATGAGCAATTTATAAAAGAAAAAACACATGTGGCTAATAAACAAGAAAAAGCTCAATTTTATCTGTAGTCAATAATTACAAAATAAAAGAATATGAATAAAATTGGCATATCTGAACAAAAAAGATATTTATTACTGTTGAGCGTGCCATAGTGAGACAAGTATTCATGCTCTACTAATGGAAGCATAAATTGGAACCATAATTAAGTATCACTTTCCTTAAAATATGTTAAAATATTTATATCCACTCCTAGAAACTTGTGTGTGTCCCACACGCACAAGGATTATTCACAAAGATGTTTATTGCAACATTACTTCTAATGGTAAGAACCTGGCAACAATCAACAAAATTAGTTAATGAGAACATTAGAAATATTCTAAGTCTATTTAATGACATTGGAAAATTATCATGAATAATTTGTTGGATTTTCAAAACAGCTTACAAAATAAAAAATTTAGTATGATGCCAATTTCATTAGGTTTTATGCATTCCTATGATGATAGAAAAAACTTGGATAGAAATAAAATATTACCAATGGCTATGTGGCGATATCATGGGTAAATATTGTATTTCTCGTATTCTTTCTAATTTTTAATAAAAGTAACACATGCTCATGATAACCCAGGAAAAACACTACAAACACACATGGGTGTATATATGTGGGTGTATGTACGTATGTATTCCTCTAAAAATCAATAGAAAAGATGGTCAGGAATGGTCTCGTGAAGGATCAAATAAAGTTAAGAAGTTTTTGTTTAAAAAAACACAACTTTGTTAAAATTCCCTCTCATACTCCTAACCCCTCTTATTTTATTTTATTTTAAAGATTTTTTTGATGTGGACCATTTTTAAAGTCTTTATTGAATTTGTTACAATATTGCTTCTTTTTTGTATATTTTGGTATCTTGGCCGCTAGGCATGTGGGATCTTAGCTCCCTTAACAGGGATTGAACCCACACGCCCTGCACTGGAAGGCAAAATCCTAACCACTGGACCACCAGGGAAGTCCCCACCTCTTTTATTTTAAAATAAATGTTGTCCTCTTTATTCTAATTATGTAAAGGCATTTGGGGGTTGTCCATCTGCATACGACTGTGGACAAAGCCTAGCCCATAGAGGGTCCTTAAGAAATATTTGTTGAGGGAATGAATAGGTGCTATAGCACAAATGGGGAGAAGGGTCTTCTCACCCTTTGATGATAATTTTCTTGACACAGTTTAGAATCCATCTAAACAGACTAACGATCCTGCTGTTTAACTACTTTTAGAAATGTCTTATTATTCACTACTCTAAAAACAAAAATCATTATTTTTGACCGATGCTCTCTAAAATTTAATTGGTTTAACACATTTCATCCCATATAGCAAGTTAATTTACTTAGCTACGTGGGGGCACATTTTGCAATTAATTCTTTCCGTTGAGTTCACCATGATGCTCATCGCTTAAATCCAGATTATTCACGAGAATGTCATCGAGATTTTCTACAACTGCACTGGGCGATAGGAACACCTGTGGTGAAAATTTTTCCAGATGAAATTACCTGGGCTCTGCTCTAAAAGGTGGGAATTTCAGGAGTTAATTGATCGTTCATTTATTTGTAGAGATGGTGCCAGAAATTCTGAGTGAGTGTGGGAGAGAGGGGAGAAGGGAATTCTGGCTCTGTTTATGGATTCTAAGGTCCACATGTACAAGATAGTGAGAAAGCCTGACAAAATAAGCTCCCAAAATGTATAAACGTGATGCAAAACTTATCCCTGCTTATCTAGCAAAACATATGAATTCAATCACAACAAAAACTCAGAGAAATTTCACAGTAGGATCTCATTAGAAAACACCCTCACTTTCTATCTGTGACCCAGTTCCTATCACAGACCTATTGAGAGAAATTCATTGTACAGATTTTACAATCAAAGATATACATATAACTTTATTTTCCTATAACTGAGCTTAACCCAGAGCAGTAAGAGAAGAAATAAATATAGTCACTTATGGTAACCAGCTGTCAAGATGGTCACCAGTGAGCTTTGCCTTCTTGTGTGGTCTCCTGTCACACAGAATAGGGCTGACCTGTGTAACCTAAAAGATATTATAGAATGATGGTGTATGACTTCTGAGACTAGACCCTAAAATGCCTCGCAGTTTCTGCTTTGTCCTCTTGGAATATTTGCTCTGTGGGAAGCCAGATGCCATGTTGTCAGGACACTCAAGTAGCCCATGGGTGTGTGTTTCAGGGGGCAAGAGATGGGGGAAAAGGGAGGCTCCATGACTGAGAACCTGAGGCTTCCAGCCAGCAGCCACATGAGTGAGTCATCACGGAAGTAGCTCCCACAGCCCCAGTCATATTTCAGATGACTGCAGCCCTGGCCAACATCTTGACTACACTTCATGACAATCTCTGAGCCAGAACAGAAACTGGGAGATATAATAAATTTGTTCTGTTTTGTCTTGAGCTGCAAACTCTTGGAGTAATTTGCTATGCAACAATAGATAATCAGTGCATTCCTTCTAAGAAAATTCATTCAAATTAGTGACTAATCTGCCATATCAGGATTTAAACTCAGCTACTTCCAGATTCTCTACTTCATTCTCTCTGGGGATGGGTTGGAACCTAAATTCAAGAAGACTTTGGGACATCCCTGGCGGTCCAGTGGTTAAGACTTCGCCTCCCAATGCAGGGGGTGCAGGTTCGATCCCTGGCCAGGGAGCTAAGATCTCACATGCCTCGTGGCCAAAAAGCCAAAACATAACAACAACAAAAAAAGCAATATTATAACAAATTCAATAAAGACTTTTAAAAAAATGGTCCACATCAAAAAAAATCTAAAAAGAAAAAATTCGATAAGACTTTACCTAACTTCCTAATATTAGAGAAAGGGACCCCTGGCCATTAATTTCTGTATCAATAAGATGTTTTTGGCAATACACGACAGAATGGTAGAATCAAAATCGCTCAAATAATATTCATTTTTGTCTCGCACAACAGTAAGTGGGGAGGTGTGTACTTCCAGAGTCAAATAATTCAGGGGCTCCACTGCCTCAGGACTTCTGTCAGCTTCTATTCTCTCAGCTTTCCCTTTATCATATTCTTTTTTCGGTGAACAGTCTGTTCATATCTTTTAACCATTTTCCTCTTAGGTTGTTGGTCATTTTCTTATCAATTTCTAGAAACTCTTCATATATTAGGAGGTTAGCTTTTGGCCTGTGTTCTATGTTGAAATATTTTCCAGATTGTCATGTGACATTTTACTTTGCCTTTGGATTTTTTTTTTCTTTTTTTTTTTTTTTAATTGAAGTATAGTTGATTTACAATGTTGTGTTAGTTTCTGGTGTATAGCAAAGTGATTCAGTTATACATATATATTCATTTTCATTATGGTTTATTACAGGATATTGAATATAGTTCCTTATGCTATGAAATAGGACCTTGTTGCTTGTCCATTCTATCTTGGAATTTTTGAGCATGCATATTTTAGTAATATGCTTAATTTATCCATCTTTTTTTTCTTGTATGGTTTCTGGATTTCAAAGCTCTGCTCCTAGCCCAAGTTTACAAAGCAATTATCTCATGGTTTCTTCTAGTGCTTTATGGGTTGTTGTTTTTGTTTTACATTTAAATGTTTAATCATTTGTAATTTCTCAAATTTGTAATTTGAGATGGGGATCCAATTAATGTTTCCTTCAAAGCCCTCACACCATTTATCGACTAGTTCATATTCCTCACCACACTCCCATTTGATCACATTCTACTAACCTATAACGCTACCTCATTCCCCTATAGCAATCTGAGGGGCTAAATACATGAGCAGTGGTAATCCTTCACTTCCAATGCATTATTTGAACTCAACAAAGCTGCATCATATGCTTTAGAACAGGAACTGGCAAACTATGGCCAGTGGGCCACACTTGTTTTTGGAGATAAAGTTTTATTGGGACACAGCCATATTCACTCACTTATGCATTTTCTATGGCTGCTTTTGCACTACAAATGCAGAGTTGAGTAGTTACAACAGAGATCATACAACCTGCAAAGCCTCAAACATCTACTATCTGACCCTTTCAGAAAAAGTTTTCTAACTTCTGCTTTAGAATTTACAGAACACTTTAACATACATAAACTCCATTAAAGCTTCAATAATCTAATGAGATGGTATTATCCCCATTTCATCTGTAAAGAATACGAGACTTGGGGAGGTTAAATAGCTGGTAAAGGGCAGACCCCAGATCTAACCCAAGTCCCAGGACTTAAATTCCACAAATGTTTCTTCTGTCATTTATACTGTGCTTTATGGCTTTCAAAGTCCTTTTGCATACCTATTCTCTTGATATTTCCAATACTCCTGCGAAGAATATATGAATCCCATTTTACAGATGTAAAAACTGAGTTACAGAGAGGGTAAGTAAAATTCTGACATGCTCACAGCTTTTAAGTGGTGGAGTTGGTATCCAAATCTAGGTCTCTAGTAAAAAAGAAAGAAAAAAAAAAAACCACTTCTTTCTCGAAAATACCTCATTGCTGATATCTTAATTCAAATCCTTGCTCACTCCAGCCCAAAATGCTCTGAGCATTCCAGCCATTCTTTAGTTAATGGTAATATACCTATCTTTTTTTAATGCTCATGATTTGTCAAAAAGAAAACAAAATTAAGCCCCCAAAAGGGAGGAAATGGCAAGAAGGACAGGGGGGAGCCTGAAACTCAGATTTTTAAATACAACTAGATTAAACATGTACCTACTCTTCAAAGCAAATAAGAATCTTTCGAAAGGAAAAAATTGGAAAAGTGGCACTGAATTTCCTCTGGCTTGGGATGCCCATTAGCACAGATGTAAAATCCTTTCCCATTCCTTCCAGCCAAATAAAGGAAGATCACTGCACCACTGTTTACTAAATTCACTTTCTCAAGGCAATGTTTGTCTTTTGCAGGAACTAGGAGGGTTCATGCTGAGACCAGAAGGAGGGATATTAAGCACATTTTTAAAAGCTATCTTTTTAATATACTGTATCCATAATATCTAAGCAATTCACACTATTCCCCCACAGACTCTGTTTCTACTCCACTGGCCCAACGGCTCTGTAAAGTCACATCTTTCTGTTATTACTAAGGCAGTTCACCTCAGGTACTTCTTTAATTTCCTGTATTTTTTTCCAACATGAAGTTAATTTACTTTATCCCTTATCCCAAGAATGATAATAGGGTTTCTATAAAAGTGAACATCCATGATCAAAGAGAAGCTTGTATTATAAACAAATTATTACAACTGGGCTCCCTTTGAAATATTTTAACTTAATTAAGCTCAAACACTTTTGGCAAAGGTTTAAAAACTTGAGAGTAATTGAAGAGCCATTCCAGTTTGGCTGGACTTTTCTTTTAATGTCGGGGTGGGGTGGGGGTAGTTTACATGGTTATAGCCTAAATGTTGCACTGATATTATTTTTTAGTTGTACTTTTTTAAACAAAAGATATTAGGCAAAATTGAACTTGTTTGGGGAATGACAGAATTGTTACATAGTTTGATGACAGTGAGAGTTACACAACTGTACACATTTGTCAAAACATATAGAAATGAACATGAAAAGAGCTGAATTTCACTGTATGTAAATTATTCCTCTATAAACCTAACTTTTTTAAAAACTGGATTCTTTCTACTCAGCTGAGTTGAAAATATTCTCAAGATGTTTTTTGAGGCATTGTCTGTAGTGACCAAAACAAAGAAAAAAGTAACTAGATACTACATAAATGTTGATCAGATGAGAATTTGATTGGTCTTTTTAAAATAATTTAAATCTATGTATCTTGACCTGGAACACTCTATGTAAAACATTGTTAAATTGGGAAAAAAAGACAAAAAGGCAAGCTGCAGAATAATAGCAATCAGTAGCTGAAGTAGTGGTATAATATCATTTAATAAATAAATAGGAAAAAAAGCTTGGGAAGATTAACAGTAACTAATATTTATTGACCACTTCAACGTGTCAGGTATGATTCTAAGTACTTTACAAGTATTATCTCATTTAATTATTCTAAAAACTCTACAAAGTAGGTAAGGAAGATCTGCTTCCAACCAATAAGAGAGGATGAGAGCACCCAAAACACAAGTGATGCCCCATCTAATCTAATCTTGGAAGTGGCAGTCCTTCACCTCTGCTAGATTCTACTTGTTAGAAGCAAGTCCAAAAGTCCACCCCAGGGCTTCCCTGGTGGCGCAGTGGTTGAGAGTCCGCCTGCCGAGGCAGGGGACATGGGTTCGTGCCCCAGTCCGGGAAGATCCCACATGCCGCGGAGCGGCTGGGCCCGTGAGCCATGGCCGCTGAGCCTGCACGTCCGGAGCCTGTGCTCCGCAACGGGAGAGGCCACAACAGTGAGAGGCCCGCGTACCGCAAAAAAAAAAAAAAACAGTCCAGCCCACATTCAAGGGGAGAGTCTCCACAAGGGCACGATCACCAGGAGATCGAGGGCCCTCTCGGAGGCTGCCGCCCCGAGAAGCTTAACCATGGATCACTTAACAGTGGGGTCTGGGACAGCACCTTTTAATTTTAAAAAATGGATGTTTCTGCATCAAAACATTTGAACACTCATGCTAAATGGGATAAATAATGACCATAAATAGCCTCATGTCAGTATAGGGCAGGTTCTGCTTCCGGATGAATGATGAAAATACTTTTAGCTTTCAAAACCTTTTGAGGTTCAGAATTATGGAAAAGAGATTGGAGATCTATCTATCCCCTGTTCTACAGATGATGATACTGAGGCACAGAGAGGTCAGGTATGTGTAGATTTGTATGCACCCAGACACATACACACCCATAACCATCAAGCTTTTAACACGATGTTCTCAGAACACTGACGATGAAGAGGACTTTTAAACATATCTCCATGACTTCACTTATTACAAAACATGCAGTAGTACTCTTATTAATTTTTTAATTAATAAAATTAATTTTTTAGAAGAATAAAATAGTATTTCTCCCGTAAGGCAAGGAGTTTACATTTATGTTACAAGAGCCAAAGGTTTTATTCACAGTATGTTGGCTTCTAACATGCAGCTGTATTTGTGCACCCATGTGTTTGTATGTGTGTACATCACATGCTGCTGTGATGTCACAAAATGAAAGAATTAGAGGAAGAAGTAAGAATAACAGAAAGAAGGAAAAAAGCAAAAGTGTAGTAAATTAGACTAATTTCCTCAGCTTACCTATAGTTGGGAGTAGCCAGGGGACAGAAATGAGCCTCCAGGTTTAGAAAATGGCTAGGTATGACCTGGGTATGAGAGGAAAACTTTCGATTTGATGTGGTTTTGGTGTAAGTTAATGAAAAACACTGCCTCATTTAAAGGTTGACCAACCTTGACTAGAACACAAATGCTGGTCAGGCTGAAACTTTATTTCTGCCCTTTAAGTTATTCTCTCTCTCTCCTGTTTGCACTGATTCCTAATCAGAATTTTGAACAGGTATTAGATATAATAGTAAGGAGAGAGTTAGTCCTTTATTTCAGATTTTACTTTTTTTATGACCTGTTTAAACAGATAAAAACTGACTTGAATAACTGTAGGCAGTATTAGATATACTGAATGGCCTTACTTCTGATGCTGTATATGTTTTACAAATTAAGCATTTCATCATTATGACTAAAAGTAAAGTGCTTAGCAAGGCAAGCTGAGAAATTCTTATCTACTTTAGGAGGTACTAATAAGCCTAAACGTCATCGGCATCTACTGTAATACGGTAACTTTAAATATAACACCTCAATTCCAAGTACGTTCATGTCAGAATCTGAAATGGCTTTGAAACTATGACATGGCAAACATCTTTTTTTAAAGTGAATTTTAGGAGCCGGGATGGAAAAGGAAAATCACAGCAAATTCCAGAAGGCTAGCCAATGCTGTCTTGTCATGACTCAGCCTTCCACTTGGGGGCGATGCTTCTCAACGGCTATTAGATATTTTTTTATAAAATAAAATGGGCTTTTCTAGGCATTTGTGATATGGTTATTGTTGGCCTGGAAGAGTTCACTAGACCTGCAGCCCCAAGAACCACCTCTTTTCCCAAGGAGAAAGTATTCCTGAGTGGGATCACTTTAGCAATATATTATTAAGACATCACGTGGAATGAGAATAATAATAAAAGCCAACAATTTACTGAGATGGTTCCATCCAGTGGTAAGAAGGCAAACTCTAGACCCAGATGCCTGGGTTCAAATTCCAGCTCTGCTGCTTGTAGATGTGTTACCTAGAGCGAATTACTTGACCTCTCTGTGTCTTAGCTCCCTCATCTATAAAACAGATACATTAACAGTACCTAACTCAGAAAGCTGATGGGAGGCTT
The DNA here is from genome assembly GCF_949752795.1 of Hyperoodon ampullatus. Classification (NCBI taxonomy): domain Eukaryota; kingdom Metazoa; phylum Chordata; class Mammalia; order Artiodactyla; family Ziphiidae; genus Hyperoodon; species Hyperoodon ampullatus. The sequence continues at coordinate 79,231,381 of NC_136927.1, read as the reverse complement.
AAATGAGTTGGTCTAGGTAAAGCCCTTAGAATAGTACCTGGCATATGACAAGCACTACTTAGGACGTAGCTATCATCCTTATGAACACCTCCAAAAATGCACTGCTGGCTATTACACTGGTCATATTTCACTGAATCCTGTCAACAATACTGGGAGTAGATTGGATCTAACCAGCATTAGATCCATTTTACAGATGAGGAAACCAAGGCCAGATAAGTGAAATGAATTTTCCAAGGTCTAAATTAAGGGAAGAACTACAACATGGTCCTATGCTTACCTAGAACTACAACATGCACTTACACTTACCTAACTCTAAATCCACATTCTTAACCACTGTAATGTATTATACAAGCCAAATACTATAAGCAGCAAAAAAAAAAAAAAAAAAGAAAAAATCACAAAATGCGTAGCTCAAACTAAGAGATAGGAGCAACTGCATTCCACAAAACTATGTTTTCTGTTTTCTCCTCTTCAACATAGTTCTATTACCTTTCCTTTACATGGTTTATACACCCCAAAAATTAAATTTTTACCTTAATATTTAGTTATAAACCAGCAAGAGGTACCTATAACCTAAATCTTTAAAAATTCTTGAGATATGGTTTTGAGGTGAACTTAAGAGATACTCCACTAAAAAAAGTCAGATTATTTAAAAGTCAGGAAAAGATGATTCCGCAATTCTGCCCAAAGATAAAAATAGAATTCCAAGTACTCTACCCAAAAAACTCCACCACCTTCTAACTGCTGTTTTTTTCCCTGTCAGTCCTTGAAATGACCTTGGTTTAATTACCTGCATCTCAATGAGTGAATCTACATAGAAAGTGAAGGTTAATTAATGAAGGATCATTTCTTTTGCTAAGCCCACCAGGCAGTGGCTGACAGCAAGAGTCGTCCACACAGTATTATTCTATATCTCATTAGAAATGGTCAGATTGATGTGCTCACTTTGGACCAGGGAGATGAAAGAAAATAGTTTACTAATGATGACCACTCACAGTGTGTGGTCACAAAGCTTCCCACCTGCCACCTCTAACCTTGAATGGCACTGCTCCTAAACTCACAGAATCCAAAATGTTAGTCCCAAGTAGAAATGCAGAGATCAGAGTCTAATGAGGCTTATGCATGCCAACTGCACAATGATATTCACATAGCTCCTATACTATTATTTTTCTTAACATTCTTTGTTTTTATATATTATTTTAAAACTGAGTCATTCTAGAACGGGGTTTCTAAAACTCAGCATTAATGACATTTTGCAACTGATAAATTTTTGCTATAAGCAGCTGTCCTGTGCATTGTAGGATATTTAGCAGCGTCCCTGACCTCTATCTACTCGATGATGGTAACATCCTCCTCCTAGGTGTGACAACCAAAATTGTCTCCAGACATTGCCAAATGACCCCTTGGGTACAAATTTGTCCCTACTTGAGAATGACTGATCTAGAAAAAATGTAGTTCTAGAGTTTTGGCTTTTCATATTGAAATAATTTCAGACTTAAGAAAAAAAGTTGCAAAAATAGTATACCTGTACCCTTTACCCAGATTCCCCAAATGTCTCCATTTTACACAACTATAGTCCAGTTACTAAAAGCAGAAAATTAACATTGATACAGTACTAGTAAGCAATTTATAGATCTCATTCAAATATCACCTGTGTCCCCTCAACATCCATCCATCTTGGTCCAAGATCTAATCTGGGATCACATATTGCAAGTAATTGTCATGGTCTCTTTAGTTCCCTCCAATGTGACAGCTCTTCACTTTCTTTCTTTCATGACCTTGATATGTTTGAAGAGCACCAAGCAGTTAGTTATTTTGTAAAAACATTCCTCGATTTGGGTTTGTCTGACGTTTTCTCATGATTAGATTGAAGTTCTGCATTTTTGAGAAGAAGACCACGACAGCTTCGTGTCCTTCTCAGGGCATCCTATCACAAGGTATATAATGGGCTATTAACTTTGATCATTAGGTTTGAGGCAGTGTCTGTAATTTCTCCACTGTCAAGTTAAACTTTTTCTTCCTTTGTACTAATGCATGTTTTGTGGGGAGATTCTTTGACAGTGCAAATATCTTGCTTCTTATCTTATTTTTGCCCACTAACTTTAGTGCCCATTGATGACTCTTGCCTGCAATGATTATTACTGTGGTATTTGCCAAATGGTGATTTTCTATTTCCATCATCCTACATTTATAATTGTCATTCTACTGCATGGAATAGCTGTTCCATTTCCTCCACTTTTTAGTTATTTTTAAAGGAAGTTTTGTCCCACTACTATGAATGAAAAACCAGGATTAAAACAAGAGTTATAATAATGAATAGTAACATTAAAAAATAAATTCAATGAAAAAAATTGATAGCAATTTCTGGCTGGATACTACAGCCTTTAAAGGCTCCCAATCTGATGTCTCCTTTCTCTTCATTAAAAAGAGCAATTAACAGGGACTTCCCTGGTGGTGCAGTGGTTAAGAATCCGCCTGCCAATTCAGGGGCCACGGGTTTGAGCCCTGGTCAGGGAAGAACCCACATGCTGCAGAGCAACTAAGCCTGTGCGTCACAACTGCTGAGTCTGCGCTCTAGAGCCCGTGAGTCACAACTACTGAGCACACGCGCCACAACTACTGACGCCTGCGTGCCTAGAGCCCATGCTCCGCAACAAGAGAAGCCACCGCAATGAGAAGCCCATGCACCACAAGGAATAGTAGCCCCCGCTCATTGCAACTACAGAAAGCCTGCACACAGCAACGAAGACCCAACACAGCCATAAATAAATAAATAAATAAATAAATAAATTTTTTTTAAAAAGAGATTAACAGGCATTAGAAAAGTATTAAAAACGTACTAGAATCAAACTAACTTTCTCCTTGATTGGAAGAAAATTAGAAAAAGAATCACTATGTCATTCAATATTATTTGATATTAGCTCTAAATAAGACTGAAGATCTCATTTTTCTCCAGTGATTATCCTGCACTTTGGAAAACACTAATCAGCTTCTGCCATTTTATAGATGAAGTGACTGAGGCACACAGAAAGTAAATAACCTGCTCAATATTCACTGATAGAAGGTCTTTGTTACAAGGAACAGTAATAATTCAAACAAGCCTATGACTACAGTGCTGGAGGTGAAATGGGTTGGCAGGTGGAGATTCAGTATCAGGATGCCAGGGTGTTTCATAAAGCCCAAGGGTAAAAATTCAGCCAAACCAGGAAGGGACTGGAACCTGGAAAACAAGAGTGACCAGGGCCTTCTACCTCTCATTTCTATTTTTCTCTGTGCACCTACGTTTTTTTTCTCCCTGTCTTCCTCTCTCACAGCTAGCTCAGCTTCTCCATCCCACAGCAAAATATAGCAACCCCAAAACAACCAAGTTCACAGTCCAAACCACACTCAGAACCTCGTTGGGTCTCCCTGGGTCCCTAAACTTTTAAAGGAGAATCTGATTGGCCCAGCTTAAGTCAGGAGTACAGCCTTGAGCCAATCAGCTCTGACATGGCAGCAGTTTCACAGAATTCAAACATGAAGGATGGCCATTGTCAACTGAGTTATCCTAAGCGAGTACCACTGTGCAAGCTTGTGCATCCAAAGAGCTAGAGAACTGGTTTCTCAATCACTGGTCCAGGTCCTTAAAATAATGTTACCCCAGCATCAATCATGAGTACACCAGCCACCTAAATACCACACATACTATTTTTTTTACACTTTTTCTTTGACCAGATTCACTTTTTTTCCCTTAAATAAAAGCATTGAGGGGCTTCCCTGGTGGCACAGTGGTTGAGAGTCCACCTGCCGATGCAGGGGACACGGGTTCGTGCCCCGGTCTGGGAAGATCCCACATGCGACTGAGCGGCTGGGTCCGTGAGCCATGGCCACTAAGCCTGCACGTCCGGAGCCTGTGCTCCGCAGTGGGAGAGGCCACAACAGTGAGAGGCCCGCGTACCACCAAAAAAAAAAAAAAAAAGCATTGAGTCAGGAAACTTATGATAGCATGAGCTTAACTAGGAAAATCAGTTGTTTTTCTAATATTCAATCAAATACATACATATTACTAAAATCAAGAATGCCGGGCTTCCCTGGTGGCGCAGTGGTTGGGAGTCCGCCTGCCGATGCAGGGGACATGGGTTCGTGCCCCGGTCTGGGAGGATCCCACATGCCGCGGAGCGGCTGGGCCCGTGAGCCATGGCCGCTGAGCCTGCGCGTCCGGAGCTTGTGCTCCGCAGCGGGAGAGGCCACAACAGTGAGAGGCCCGCGTACCGCAAAAAAAAAAAAAAAAAAAAAAAAAAAAAAAGAATGCACATCCCTGTGCCATATAAAACCCCCAGTGTTATGAATCCTTTACTTCAGTAAGTACCAGGCACTTTATGCTCTGGAGCCTGTCCCCTGTTTTCTCTGTCCCCTGCAGTGAAATAATCTATGTTCAAATCATTCATTCAGTTCTCAACCCATCCCTGCTTTATTCTTCCTAAAATTAAATTTTCTGACTTGAAGAGTTGCACGTTGTTGAGAAATTGGCTTTTGATGTTTCTCTGAGCTATTAACACCAACTATTTTAAAAAATAAACCCTGCTCAGTTTTTTTACTTATTTTTACTAGTATTGCCTTTAGTGGGGAATTCTTAAGGATGGGTTTAGTTCAGGTTTTCAACTTTGGTTTTAATGGTCAATGCAGATAATTACCTAATATGTACTTTGGAAGGTCTTAAGTTCTGGGGATACAGACCTGCCCTCAAGGAGCTCCCAGAATCTTGAGGGGGAACAGAAATGTAAATAGACAATCACAGTGAGCAGCTTGGGTTCTGGTGGTACCAGTGGAGATGAGAATAATTTTTGGATTCTGGGTGTATTTTGAAGGTAGTGCTAACAATTTCAAAAGTTTAGATGTGGGGTCTGAGATAAGCCAAGGCTATACATAAAGTTATGACTTGAGGAACAGAGTGGATGGAGTTTCCAGTTACTAAGACGAGGAAAGATTCCTGGCACTGTTAGGAGGAAGATGCAATCACATGTTCTTTCTGGACATGTCCAGTTTGAGGTGTCTGTGAAATGTATCCACATGGAGATATCAAGGGGGCAGTTGCAGACACAATGCTGAAGTTCAGGTTCACACCGAACATATTGAGGAGTGAAGACTCTCTTAGTTCTGTGCCTGACATATAGCAGGAATTCAAAAAATGGTAAATGCATGAGTGCCATGGCTTAGATCAGCAGAAATATTTGCTTACTGTTGGAAAAGAACTAGGCTCTCACACCCTACTTATGGTGGGTCAATAAGATTTTTCACACAAGAAGAAAAGCATGTTTTTCTTATTCCAAATGATCAGCAAGATAGTGTGGTTTCATTTAGGTTGTTTTTTATCTCCAAGATAACATTAATAAACAAAATTGAAATCACACAAGTATGAATGTAAATTATTTACAGTGTGCTTGAAGAGCTCAGAAGGGCTTTGTAAGATAAATAATTTATAAACTCATAGAAGGAGTTTCTCTTTTTCACTAATTAGGGTGAAAATTTTACCAATAAATCATGAGAGGTTTCAGGAAGTATGCAGAGTAGAGATCAATTCAGGGCAATAAACATTTACTGAAAAGCTACTATGTGCCAGGCACTTGGCTGGAGGTGGGTGGTTCAGAGAACTGTATATGGGGTTTCCTCTTTTAAGGGGCTCCCTGTGCAGTGGGGGAAATGGCATCCTGAGCGCCAAGTCATGGGTGGTGTGACATTGGTGCTGCTCACCACTAAGTTCTGATGCTCGGCTTTGCAGGCGCGCAATAGGATAGCAATTCCCCACCCCTCAAGGGCAGGCATGACCATGTGGCTTGCTTTAGCCAATTAAATGTAAATAAATGTTACCTATATTACTTGCAAGTGGAAGATTTAAGAGGTCCTAAGTGATTTGCCATTCTTATGGACTGAATACTTGTGTCCCCTCAAAATTGAAATGTTGCAATCTAATCCCTTGTGTGCTATCATTAGGAGGTGGGGGCCTTTGGGAGGTGATTAGATCATGAGGGTGGAGCCCTTATGAATAGGATTAGTGCCTTTATAAGAGGAGGCCAGAGGGCTTGCTTGCTATTTCTGCATTGTGAGGATGGGACAAGAAGTGGGCAGTCTGCACCCTGGAAGAGGGCTCTCACCAGAACCTGACCATGCTGGCACACTGATCTCAGACTTCTAGCCTCCAGAACCATGGGACATACAGTTTTATTATTTATAAGCCACCCAGTCTATGGTACTTTGTTACAACAGGATGAACAAAGACAGACATGTTCCAATCCACAGTTGCAGTGACAACAGTCAGTGTTGAAGTGTTGCTTCCTTCAATCTAAGCCCATGGGTGACCACTGTGAGCAGAGCTTCCCCACCTTCCCCCCCAGATGACCTGCTGGATTTATAGCATGAATAGGAAATAAGCTTTTGTTGTGTTAAGCCATTGATATTTGAGTGTTGTTAGTTACTGCATAATCTAGCCTTGTCCTAAATGATACAAACCCTATATTGATAAAGGATATATCCTTTGTGAATTTCCATGTCCCAAATGCCCTCTGTATCCCCCATTCTTTGAGCTTTTAGTAATCTACCTCTTTTTTTTAAACATAACTTCTGCCCTGACTAGGTTTCCCAAATCATTTTTCTATGATCATTTAAGAAACAAAGTCCTAGATCCAAGCCATCATTCAAATACTTTTGTCCACTCCTCAGTTTATTTAAAAATTCCATTTTCCAGCTAGAATCACCTCTTTCTATCTCCAATTGCCCTTGTACATGCATCACCTGTAGGCTTTCTTGGCTACATCATATTTGTCACCAGAAGCAAATCTGTAGTTGTTTTTACTATTGTTGTTAATTTCACGAGCATTTCCAGGTATGTAAGAAGAGCAGAGGTCAAGAGACTCATGTGACACCTGCATTGTAACTGACTATGTGGCTCCCTTCTGCATCTGACCTTACTTTAATAAATAGAAATTAGACCTCTGCTAAGGTTGTAAATAACTATTCCAGGGGCAAGGAACTTCCAGGGGCAAGCAAGTTGCAAAACTATGAAATGGCTAATGTTTTTGTGTGTTTTGTTGACTGCCATCTTTCTAGTGACTAGAAAATGTGTAGCACAGAGTAGATGCTAAATAAATATTGTTGAGTTGCAGAGGGAAGAGGCACAAAGTGTGAAGGCTTCCTGAATAACACAAGAAAACAGAGGCCAGGAGATACTTTGCTCAAACAGTTCTGGGAAACTTCCACCATCATTAATTTCAGACCATGAGAAGAATTTCTGTATAGGTCAGCAGTGGTTCTAATGGTTTGGGAAATCGTCTCTGAATCAAGGGCAAATGCTACCTTATAGCAAAAGTACTGGGTGTTTCCTTAAGAACAACCAAGTGCCATTTCGATGGCTTTGGTAGACTGAGCTGGGAAAGGTCAGGGCAAAGAGAAAGAAGACAACATATGCTTATAGCAGTGGAGGGGCCACGATGGGGGAGGGGAGGGAGCTGTGGAGGGCTTGAGCCAGCCTCCCCACACAGAAAATCCATTATCCTCAGAAGTCACCCCAAATAAGCAGTAGTAAAATACCTTGGTTTTCATTCATTGACATTTTCTTGATCTTAAGAAAATATGACTAAAAGCTACTTTTCAAAATAGCTATCATATTGATTGTAATGCAAGTTAAGTAACGGTGTTCTTTCTGTACAAATCCAGCTTTTGGACAAATCCCACCACCGTTACCAGGTTGCTCTCGTACTGAATTTTAGAACAGACCCTGGCTTAGAATGTACTGTTCATTTCCAGCATCAGCACCAATGAATAAAATGGTCCCATCCTCAGTTACCCCTCCCAACTCCAACATGGGAGCTGGTATTATTACATGATGACTTCCACCACTGGCTTGTGCACTGCTGATTGCAACACTCAATATCAATTTTCATTTGTTTACCTGGAGATAGGTAGAAAGCCACCCTGTCTTAGGCAAGATGAGTTTTTGACTAGAAGGATAAGAAACGCAAAATAGCAGCGAGGGAAGTTTCTTAAGTCTGGCACTAGGAAGCTGAGGGTTGACATGGAGTTACATAATGGTAGGGTTCCAGGCTTCCTCTGTCTTGTTTCTCCGCCAGAAACAGTTTCCATTCTCATGATCACTTCATGGTCCAAAATTGTTGCTGGAGCACCAGCTGTTGTATCCACAGTCCCACCATCAGGAAGGAATAGGGGGAGAAGGGAGGCAAAGAAGTACACATCACCTCCTTTTAAGTACATTTTCCGGGTGTTGTCACTTCCTCCTACAATTAATTGGATAAGAACTCAGGTTCACAGTTCCACTTAGGAGCATGGGGAACTGGGAAATCTTGCTGTATGGGGGGCTTACATGTACCACTGAACAATTAGAGGTCATTTATTAGGAAATAAGAGGGGAATAGCACTGGGGGATAGTTGGCACTTCCACCCACTCCAATATGGTTTATGCCAGATTTTAATTTGTCTCACTCTGCCTCTTCTCAAGGGCTAAGAAAAATAATGAGATATATAAAGTTTTCTGAAACCATGAAACCTAACTCATTTACCTTTATAATTTTCTATTAATCTACTACCAGAATTCATTTTACATTTAATTCCAGCTTCTAACACTTTAATGCCATCTCTTTAGTCTTTACACATTAGTGGTCTCAGTCATGTCAGACTTTTCATCTCCTTTATGTTCATTTATTTTAACTTTTAGTGGTCTTCTAGCCAATCCTTTATCCTTTTTATTACAAGAGCATGAAATTTTATAATCCCCTAGAGCTTTGTTAGTCAGCTGCTACAAGGTTCTTAACCTTCACTAATTTATTCCCTCTTTTTTGACTTTCAGATCTGAAGCATGCCTTAATATTTTGTTTTCGAATATGAAAGCAACTTTTATTAAGTAGGTTTATTGCATTAATAGATTTTTATTTTAGTTTTTATGGTTATATTTAAGTTCTCTGCTAGTTATGCCACAGATCCCTTTAATAACAATTTATAATGCTATGTTATATAATTTATATTTTAATATAATAAAAATGTACCTAGTATAATAAAGCAAGGGTAATTTTATAAAATTCTACCTAGAAATCATTTCTAATAAGCAAGTATTTTTTAGCTCCCTAACAAACAATTTTATTGATATTTATTATAATAGAAACTCCCTAAACAAGAATAGCTTCTCTTTTTAAGGAAAAAAATAACAATAAAGACAGTGCCTCTTAAAATACCACGTATGTTTTGATTTTTTATTTGCCTCATCCTTTCTCCTCACTGTTTTGATTTCTCAAAGACAGACAGGGAACTGTTTTTCCTTCGTCATACGATTACCTGAATGATCAATACCCGGCCATGAAAATTTCTAATGCAGGTTACCACAGCAAGGACAATCATGTTGGCATTAACAGATATATATGTGACAATAAAATAATACTAATAATTATAAAACACTCTCCTCCTCCATTGAAAATCTGGCAGGGAAATATAGAAAGACTGATCAAAATGCAAATGTTAGACATATATTTGTGCACTGAGGGAAGGAAAAACCGAAGTGTGAACCTGAGGACTTTAAACCTTCTGGTCTTTAAAGTAAGACCAACACAAGAAAAAAAAATGGTCATAAGAGTGTTGGACTCTGATAATATTTCTCTTTAGGCAAGGACCTAACTGACCATATCAGTGAGTGTCTGCTGTGTAATAGCCTCCCCTCCCCCTGAAAAATAACTCACTGGTTTAAAAGAAGAACTTTTAGTTCATGAGTCTACAAACAGGCTATTGCGCTTGGGGGGGGTTCTGCTGATCTGGGCCAGCCTTGTTCTATTTGGCCGAGTCTCACTGCAGAGTCTGTGATTGCTTTCTGAGTCGGCTGGGGGGTGGCTGGCTATTGGTTAGGGCACCCAGCTCTCGTCCATGTGGTCTCTCACCCCCAGCGGGTTAGCTCAGGCTCCATCAAATGATGGCTGGGTTCCAAGAGCAGCAAAGAGGGCAAGCCCAATGAATGGGTGCTTTTCAAGCTTCCGCTTGTTCTGCTTAGTGTTTGCTAATGTCCCCTTGTCCAAAACAAGTCATATTCCCAACCCAGATGCAAGTGGGAAGTGGGGAAATGGACTCCCCCTCTTTATGGGAGGAGTAGATTGTGGGCATTTTATGATCTACCACATCACACCCAGGATTCCCACCCTCTTTGCTATCAGTTCTTGAATTCCATGGCTCATTGAACACTCCATTCTCTCAATTAATGAGTATTTCCTTTGTCCCAAGCCCTATTTTAGAAGTAGTAAACAAAATAAACAAAAATCCTGGCCTCATGAAGCTTACCTTCTAGTATCAACAGAGGTCCCCTGTTTTCTAAATCAATATTCTTTTTGACCCCAGCCAATGTCTCTGCTTCCTATACCCAATAACAGACCTCTCTAGGTTTTCCCCATTCACTTTCCCTTCCCTTTTCTTCAGGCGATAGGCTCTTCCCTTTCCTTTTGGGAATTTCTCCTTCTACATCCTAGGGGACTGTCAAACATGGGCATTTTTTTTTTTGCCTCACATGTGATCATGAAATCCAGTCAGGTCAATCAGAATACATCATCCTGGACACAATTATTGGTCCAGGGTTGAGCAAATGAGCCCAACTCATTACTACATTATGTAATGTAACATTACGTTACATTATTTAATTTTATACACATTTATTACCCACCCCCCTTGTTTTTAATAATTTCTTATGTAAAACCTTCATTCAAACCCCAAACAAATGTAAGACTAACTTGGCGGGAGGGGGCAGATAATCACTTTGTCTCTGAGGACTAATCAAAGACATTCTCAGGAACTGATGTGAAGTTGTTTAAGAAAATCAGGTATCTCTACCTACAGACAAAATGTGAACTAGAAATGCCAATAATCTTAGATACCCCATGAGAATAAATCAACCAGAGGAAATCAGAACAAAATAATGAAGAGAGACAGAATCCTCATTATGTCATTTGCACTCCTAGAAACAGCCATACCTGAAGCCACATCCACTTCCGCTCTCAGTTATGTAAGTCAATTGCTTATCAACTTTGAGTTGGTTTTATGTCATCCACAACCAAGTGAATTGAGCTTCACCCAGTCCTCCAGCACTGAACACTGCTGTCCCAACCTCTAAAGCCAGCTAGAGCCCCTGAAAGCCCTGTGTACTATTTACAGAACACCATGAAATACACTATACATAATTCTACCATACAAACAAAGAGCAATCCATTAGGCAGAAAATAACTACATGATACAACTACAATGTAACAACCATAGATACATCTTTTCTCTTTTTAAAACATGTTATTAAACTAAATAAGTCCTGCCATTTCCAATTTTTTATTAATAAACGTTTGATTTTGTTTATCCATTGGATCACTTATAGTTGGTACTCACAGGCTCAAGATTTATAGGAAGGAAAATAAAAATGAACAAAATTCTATCTGACAGGTCATTTTTTCCTACCAAGTCAAAAATGATTAGCTTCCATCCAGGTCATGGAAACTTCCAATGATCCTTTGGACCACAGACTGAGAACCTTTTTCTAAAGTAATATTAGAGATTATATTAGAATAATCAATTCTAAATTATAAATGGTAAATTCTGCTCCTCTCTAGCCACCTTCCCAAAGAACACCCAGGGATTCTAATGTCAGTCTTTGGGAAGTGTATTCCCCAAATTATTATCCAACTCAGTCTTTCTCAAGTGTGTCCTATGAAATGTTACACACACAGAGTTCTGAGTTCAATTATGCCACAAACTTTATCGCCTTCTTGGAGAGAAACTATGCATTAAAGGCTCCAGAGAAGAACCAGTCTAACTTTGTCTGACCTAACATTTCTCAAACTTGCTGGATCACCGACTATTGAGTGTTTCTTTCATCATACCATACACGTTATTGTTTATTAAACCAGTTATCCATGGAGTCACTATTAGCCTACCACCTAAATAGGGGTCAACGAACGTTTTCTATCAAGAGCTAAAGAAAAAATAGTTTAGGCTTTACAGGAAATTCAACTATTCAATTTGGTCATTGCAGCATGAAAACAGCCACACACAATGTGTAAACAAATGGGCATGGCTGTGTGCCAATAAAGCTTTATTTATAGAAACAGATGGAGGGCCAGATTTGGCTGTGGGGCATAGTTTGCTGGCCTATGTCGGCACCAACAGGAGATTTCAAGTCTAGAATAAAAGATGAGACCATGAACTTAGTTGATGTTGGAATCCCAGCTCCATGAACAAGCTGCATAGCCCTGAACAGCTTCCTGAACCTTTCTAAGCCCTGTTTCATAGCTGTAAAATGAGGATTAAGTGTACATTTATACACCTATTGAATTTGCATTTCACATGATTTCTCTGAGTGGAGGGTGTGCATGTGTATGTAATTCCAAAAAGCAGTTCAGTGTAAATCATGAGCTAACGTGAGTCAAAACAAGGTGGGGAGATGAAGAGATTCCTACACCAAAGTCATGCAGCGAACACAGCACTCAGACCCAAGGATGATAGATTTAAAAATATATGCCTCCTGGGAATTTGTAGTTTGGGGAGACAGCTCTGAACTTCTATTGTATGGAGTGAGGTTGACGCCAATTTTACATAGCTCTCAAGGGCCAGGGAGACCCAATTAACATCTTATTTCCATAAACCTACCAGAAGCTATATTTGGGTTTATAATGTGTCTAAAGAGACAAAAGAAAACTGCCATCCAAGTCAGAAACACACATTTTCGCTATTTAATTTTCAACCCAAGCCTCTGATGACCAAATGGACCATCAGGAAGTTCTGTTTTCCTTTTATTGGTAGGACAAAATGGAGATCAAGCCAAACAAAGAGTTAGGTTATAAACTGTGCTATGGTTCTAAGAGATTGGAATGTTTTACCCAAATGTTTGCTTTCATAAAATCTTCTTTACACTCATACTAGCAAAATTATATTTTTATTTTGCCACACTGTGTTCATAATTTCAATTTTTACTACATAATGTAGACAGATTTTTTCCATTCACTTTATTTTTTACACACAGAGGTGACAGAAGGGAAAAGAACACTCAAATCCCTCCAGAATTCCCCTTTTGCTCCATAGGGACCTAACATTTATCATGATTAATTTTTTTCTTAACAAAAAGAGAAATGAACATTTCTTTGTCAGGTAGAAGCTTTTAGTCATCCTGACACCAGGCTTTCATGCAGCAAAAATATTACTAATACTATTTTCCCTCTGAAGTGCATTTGTTATCAATATGCACTTAAACTGGTGATCAAGTCTTGCTAGGAGAGACACCTGCTCTGCATTTTCTATCTGTTTAATACCTTAGGGATACATCACTTAATAATTTAGTGCTAAACCATTTAGCATTTTAGCCCATCATCGCTTATATTACACACAGGATTTCAGTAATGTCTGATAAAATTATGTGTTAGCTGCCTTATGTGTGTGTAAAACTTAATAAGTCTTCTTTTCCCCCTCAAGTTTAATAACTGATTTTCTTACATTTATGGATGTGAAATTTTATTGCTCATGGATATAGTTTGAACCTAAATCTTCATATCTTATAAATTGATTTTTAGTTTCCTTTTTGACCTTATGAATTTCAATCAGACAGTGACCTCTTGTTGCTCATGAATCTGACTGATTTAATGCCTTATAACAATAATAGTGGAGAAAAAGCATTATCATAAGAGCCCACAGGGTTTGCAGAAACCCATAACTAGATCTTGGAGGCCTCAAGCAATAATAATTCTTGACCTAAGACCATTCTCTAAAGCCGGCATTCTTTACTGTACGTTAAGCTACAACAAGGATGGCCCATCCTCGTTGTAGCTTAACTAGGCTGAAAAGTTAACTAGGCTGGAAAAGTCCCAAAAGGAGACTGGCTAAAATTGTTTCAAAGACACAGTCTTGACCACAAACCAGTGATAGGAAAGGCACAAAAAGCTAATTGTATCACAATTTTATCATGATTGGAAAGAAAAAAATAATATACTCGTGCTGTCTTTCGGGGGGAGAGGCATTTTAAATATTTTAGCTTGATAAAAAAATGAAAATTTAATATTAATTGTCTTTACAGACTGTATTGTTACTACTCTGTCTCATATTGTGACTGCTGAGTCGATAGTATAAATGGAAGAATTGAAGGGTTGTTCCTTTGTTTCCCTGGCTATGCTAATTTAATTTAATTGGTTTACTGAATAACTGGGTGTTGATGCTCATTATTCCTTATTAAGAAAGACTCTTAAACCCAAAACAAAAGCAGCTCTATTTCTCTTATTCTTTTTTTTTTTTTTTTAATGAACACAGGGGTGCAACTTTTTCCTGCATGGAGATCAACAATTCTCGAAAGATAAAACAGCTAAAATTTGGGCTTACCCACCAGCTTCCCCTCTATGAGTCATTCTCTCAAAAATTTAAACATCCTTCCAATTGCTACAACAAAATGCTGGCAATGGAATGCTGACTAAAACTGAAATTACTTGTGAAGAATAAACCTTTTCTGCTGAGAAAACTTAAGCAGATGCCCTATTTAACTCACTTGCTTGGTAGGCAGCTGCTTAAAAAGAAGAGGAAAGCAGACCTTCAAAAATCTTACTCTGAATGAACCCCGCCCCCTCAAGTCCCATGTGGAGGTCAACTATTGGGATTCAAAAGTACCTAAGACACTAATACTCATCTCCCATTTCAACCCATCATAATACAAGAGACTAAGGATGGGAGCCATTGGTTCTGTTCACCAATATTTCCAATACTCCTCCTTCCAGGTATTTGACAGGGTTAACTTTCCTGCCGCCTTGAAGCTAGGTGTGCCTATGCGACCATGAAATGTGAGGGGGAAAAAATGTATCTAAAAGTTGATGTTTGATTCTACAATGTCCTCTTCTGCCTAGCCGAGTGCGGAGGTACCTCTTGATCTGCAGGTATGGAGCAGGGTCACTGAACGCTGCCCTGAAAAGCTGTGCAAACCATGGTGGGCCTGACTTGAGCACAAAATAAATTTTTTCATTTAAGGCAATGAAATCTTGGCGTGAAAGCCTGTGGTGACTGATACACCTACCCTTGGTTATCTTCATTTTGGGGAGAAGGTATCCTCTGGATAAGGGAAGTAGGGAGTAGAAAATATGGAATCGAGGTAGAAATGACTACCTGGTCCCAAATAGCAACCTTATCTGTGACACATCTTTAAGCTAAGGCATTGCCAGAAAAGGATCCTATTGAAGCAAAATACAACAATAAATACTTACTTACCAATGAGTGGTCATTAACACATCAGAATGCATTAGCAAAGTTCTTCTATAGAAAAGGGTTAAGGTTCTAAGATAAAAAGGGCAAAGGAAGGTAATGTTGTCTTTCAGTTCGGAAGTTGGGGAACCCTCTTTCTAAAAAAAAATCAAAAGAAAAATGAAAAGGAATGGAAATAGGAAGTTAAGCCATTCATCATTTCATAAACCTAAATTTTGAACTGTTTTTCCAGTAATTTTTTGGTAGCCTTTTGTGGTGAATGTAGACTTAGAGTTACAATGTGGCCCCTGAAAGAGTGAGTAGCAGTCAATGGCTCATTTCTGCCTTGAACAAATATTTATTGAACAACTAGGAGGGCTGCACAACTTCCCACCATGCGTCAGGGTCTCTCATACTGACTCTGGCCTCTACCGTGATATCAAGGAAACGTATCCATAAGGGTTTTGCTCTAAAGTGTTAGTACCATGTCACCTCATTCCAAGGTGTCTTGAACAACATAAGAGAGTCTTCTCCCATATCCATTCCATCTTTGCCCATGATGAGCCATCCACGGAGCTTAAGGATGACCCAGATCCTCAAATGGGATCAAATTAGGCAGAAAACAGCTCCACAAGAGGAAACCTTTGTTTTTAGAAAGGGCAACAGCACAGGGCCACCACAAACTAGCCTCAAAACTATTAAACATTGTCAACAGTGACAAAGGATAACTTCTTACTTCTATATTTTTCTTTTACTTTCTAATTGTTATATTTTTCAAAAACACACATTGCCTTTGACATTATATTTATAAAAGGAAAAATACTACATTTAAAATCATGTTATCTTCTTATATCCTCAATTGTTTTCATCACTAAGATTATAGTCTAAGATAAAAAAAATCTCAAATTCAGAGAAAGTCAAACCAATGGCTTGATATCCTGAAATTTGACCATCTATTCCAAAGTTATTTGAATGCCTCGGGCAATAATATCCAAAAAAAAAAAAAAAAAGAGACAGAGAGATTCAATGGCTTTTCTAAACCACATCAAATTATTTGCAGAAGATGGGACACAAATTATGAATAAATCTATCAATATTTATTTCTTCTGGTCTTCCAAGAGTCTTTCCTTGTTCTATTTTCCAGGGTTCATTGGAAATAAGTTCTTTAGGGGGAATCTCATGGTGTCTGGGATCTTTTCTTCTTTTTCATTTCCTTTCATGTTAAGCCATATTTCTCATAATGGCAGAGTGTTAGCTGACTATATAAATCTGCCCCTTTCTGTTTCTCCTGTAGTTGCCTGTCAAAGCAAATAAGCCTGCTTTGCATTAGAGCTTGGAAATTAAATTGTGGGAGGCTAGGTCTCTCCAGTTAAGGTAAACCAGAGTGGTGTGAATTCATACCCAAAGGAACATACAGCCAGAATATCTGCATCTGTGACAATTAGGCAACCTCAGGGGGCGGGAAGAAAAATTTTTCAAGGCACATATATATACCAAATAAAGTCAACCAGTTTTCTTAAACATAAAAACATCTACTTTTTAAATATCTTACCTTATCAAGATTGTGACTGTAAAAGTTAATTCTCACTGATGCTATTAACGTAACTAAGAAGGAAATCCTATTTCCTTCTTAGCTTCCTCTATCACTGGGTCATAATCTTAAAAGGAACTCGAATTACTAAAAGAATCTCCCTTAAAATACAGAAGGTGCAGAAGTAGTTGCAGGTGATTATGGTTCCAGTTCTTAACCTTGAATATTTCCCAGAATACTTTACATTCATCACAGGTTTAATAGTAATAAATATTATTGAGTGCCTGTTATGAACTTTAAATTGCTTGGCCCTTGATATAAATTATCTTTTTTAATCCATACAACTCTAAGAAATTAGTATTTGTATGTTTATTTTATGGATATCAAAGCCAAGATTCAATTAAGTAATTTGTCAATTACAATTCATAAATTTTTTTCCAAATATACATTAAAATACATACATAACTCATAATTTAAAAAACACAACTCATACATGCACTGTGTAAAATTTCTCTCATACTACCTATTACATAGGTACCCTCGGTTTAGAATATTCAAGAAGAAGAAAAAAGAAAAAAATTTTTGTGAAAATCTCAAAATGCCAAGAACTGCCTTTGTGCTTTCCAAATCGTTACTGCATTTGGTCTGTGCAAGCGTAATCAGGTTGCATTACTAAAATCAAGTGCAAGCAATGGGCAGAGCTAGGATTTGAACTCAGGTCTCTCTAAGGAGGGTATGGGAGGCAGTGTTAATCTACAGGCTCTGAACTCAGCTGTGTAAATGACAAGCCCAGCTCCAAAACTCACTAACTGTGTGACCTTAGACAAATCAGTGGAACTAATTTGTTTTCATTCCTCATATTAGTAGTAGATCCCACCTTGTATTGCTGCTGTTCCTTTGAAGATCAAATAAGACAACGTTCATAGAGGTAGTATCTGATGCATGGCAAGCTCTTATGGTAACCAGCCTCCAAGATGGCCCCAGTGATCCTAGCCTCCTGATAATCACAGCCTTGTGCATGCCCCTCTCATGTTAAATAGGGCTGAGCTATGTAGAGTATTACAGAAATGACTGTATGATTTCTGAGCCTGGGTCATAAAAGACTTTGTATCTTGTGCCTTGGTCTCGACTCACTCTGGGAGAAGCCATCCATCATGCTGTGAAGACACTCAAGCAGACCTCTGAAAAGGCTCATATGAAGGGGAGCTGAGGCCTCCCACCAACAGCCAGCACCAGCTTGCGGGTGCATCTGAGTGGGCCTTCTTAGACGTGGACCTGCCAGTCCCCTGGATTCAAGCCTTCAGACTACAGCCCCAGCCGACATTCTGACTGCAATCTCATGAGAGACCTCAAGCCAGATCCACCCAGTTAAGCCACTTCTGAATTCCTAACCCAAAGAAACTGTGAGATAATAAATATTTATTGTTGCTTGATTTGTTACACAGCAATAGATAACTAATACAGTGCTCAAAAAACCCTAAGCTCTTAGCAGAAACCGAAGTATGAACTTCACCAAGTTTCATCCTGCTTCACCTTTCATGAAGGAAAGAATACCACTGCAGCAAATTTTAAACCCTCTAGCACAGGGTGGGAGATGCAAGTAATGAGGAATTTTTTTTTAGGGATGGGGGCTTTGGGTGCTACTATTCAGATGACCACATGCCTTATTCACATGTGCATAGCATCATATCCATTAAGAAGTTCAAAATTCCATTACTAATACCACCAGCTGGGGCAACTGCCCTAATACAATCACAAATCATTAGGCTATTTTACATTTTCAATATCCATTTGCAGACCCCAAATACGCCATCTTTCCCCATGATTCCCTCTATTCACTGCCTTGCTTCTTTTCTGATTTGTCCCAGCAACACAAAACAATAAAAGAGAAGCATGCAAAGCAATATTTCTAGTAAAGAATGTTGTTTTCCTATATGTTGTATCTTTCCCATCAGAGGAACGCAGGGAGCAGGAACGGGTTTAATATTTTTGTATTAACAAGACTCATAGTAGTAACATCCCTCTGCAGCCCTCACCATCACATCAAAATAAATCACCATCTTATCAACCCGTCCAAACACTCCAGGTTCCGTCACCCTGTACAAAACTCCTCATCTATCGTTCCAGAAAACGTTTCAGAACCATAGAAGAGTCCTTAGCTTTTTCCCCAGGTTCTATGATGAATGGATCAGCTTCTCTCCTGTTCTGTCCTAAATGTTGGGACGTATATGAATAAGTGGTCAAAATTCTGGAGCTTAGGCACTCTCTCTGCAGATACACTGTTGATGGGAATGTCATTGGGTACAGCCATGTTAGAGATGATTTGGTGACACAATGATTTTGCATCAAGCACTAATTTAAAACTGACTTTAGATCCTAATGCACATGTCAGATGCAATCTCACTGTAAGATAAGGTGTTATGAGAGCAATTCCAGGGGCATGAGAGTGATGGGGGCAGAACAGGAAGTGCCAATTAGGAAACAGGTAGCCACATACTTCTGTATAGAACATATGTCAACTAGAGCATTAAACAAAGCAAACATATGTTGAGCACCTACTATATGCCAAGCTCTGTGCTAGGTTGCTTTTGCCTATGTTAGGATGCTCTCAGTCCTCAGAGTAAACCAATCTACTAACACATGTTACGTTTATAGAATGGCATAAACCGGGCGTGAGCAAACTACAGCGGTGGAGCCAACTAGCCTGCTGCCTGTTTTGTAAATAGGTTGCATTGGAATATAGCCACACCTGTTGTCTACACGCTGTCTATGGCTGTTTGCACACTACAACAGCAGAGCTGAGTAGTTGGGACAGAGATTGGGGCCCATGCAATGGACTGAATTGTGTTGAAGTCCTAACCCCCAATATGACTGTATTTGAAGATAGGGTCTTTAGGACGTAGTGAAGGTTAAATGAGGTCATAGGGCTGGGGCCCTAATCCAATAGGACTGTGGCCCTAAAAGAAGAAGATCTCCCCTAACCCGCCATGTGAGTACACAGTGAGAAGGCAGTCATCTGCAAGTCAGAAAGAGGGCCCCCACCAGGACCTGACCATGCTGGCACCCTGATCTCAGGCTTCCAGCCTCCAGGACTGTGAGAACATTAATTTCCATTGTTTGAGCCACCCAGTCTATGGTACTTTGTTACAGCAGCACTAGCTGTCTAATGCAGCCCACAAAACCAAAATTACTTGCTATCTAGCCCTTCACAGAAAAGGTTTACGGACCTATGGAAAACGTATAAGCAAGCAGGAAACCCTCTGAGAATTCTCCGCCCACTCTCTATTCACTGTAGGGAAAGATATAATTCTCTTAAATTAGGATGGTTGGGTTTGAAGGTCCAAATATACTGTCACGTGTTTTCCTTTTGCTTCTGTCTTTAGTCCACAGCAGTTCCAAAAATTCAGTGAGCATAACAGGAATCTGAAATGTGACTTGTCCAGAACTGAACTCCTGGTTCCCAGGCCCTTCCCAAACCTGCTCTCCCGTCTCAGTCAATTGCTTCATCTTTTTGGTTCTCTAGACAAAATCCTCAGTGCCTTCCTGGACTCCTCTTTCTCTCTCAACCTACTCCTACCCATCCAATCCATCAGCAACCAAGTCTCCCTTCAGAGTCCGTTCAGAATCCACCTTTTCTCACACAGCCACTGCTACCCCCCACATCCACCTGGGCTCCCTGCTCCCACCCTGGACTCTCTCAGTCTGTTCTTAACACAGAGCTGGTGTTTTCTGTTAAAACCGTTAAATCAGGTCATGCTGCTCCTCTCCTCAAGAACTTCCACAGTCTCATGTCACAGTCAGAGCGAGAAGCTCTGCCCCACCAGCTCCTCTCCCCACGGCATCTGACACTGACTCTGCTGACCTCTCACTGTCCCTCAGACACATGAGGCATCTTCCTTCTGCCGAGAATGCTTGTCCTCAGACGTCCACGTGACTCCTATCATCACTGCCTACAAGCCTCTGTCGCTGCTCAGTGAGCTCTTCCAAGGGGACCCTCTTTACAAAGACAGGCTCCCTGATGAGACGACCACCCTGATCTGCAGAGTGCATGTGAGCAAGTCATCCAACCTCTCCAACTCTCACCAGAAAACAGAAGAGCAAACAACTCTTTCACAGGGCTGCTTTGAGGAATAAACAAGGTCATGCACGCATATACATTCTGTGAACTATAAATCTCTAAACCAGGATTTAGCAAATGTTTTCTGCAAAGGGACAGAGAGTAAATATTTCATGTTTTGTGGGCCATAGAGTCTCTGTTACAATTACTCATCTCGATCATTGTTGATACAATACAAAAATGGGCATGGCTGTGTGACAATAAAACTTTATTTACAAAAACAAGTGGTGGGCCAGATTTAACCCTTGACTGAAGTGTGCAGATTCCTGTTCCAAACCATTGCTCACTATTATTATTGGTGATGATGAAGAAGATACGTTAAGATGTTACATGCCCAGGGGTACAAAACATACTATTTGTTGTTGTTGTTGTTTTTATTTGTTTTATCCTGGTAGAATGTAAGCTCCAGGGGCAACAGAGATCTTTATCTGTGTTTTTGTGCCTTGTATACTGCTCCACTTCTAGCACCAAGAATAGCACGTGGAGCATAGCAGAGCTTCAATAAATATTTTGGAAGGAATGAATGAATTCTATATTTTGTCAATGATTTAATGTATTTTTCAAGTGTGCTTTTTGACTATATGTGATTTTTGCCTTACTCTGATTTTAGGGCAGTGATTCTCAACAATCTGGCAATGTCTGGAGATATTTTTGCTTGCCACAAGTGGGAAGGGATGGTGCTACTGTCGTCTGGTGAGTAGAGACCAAGGATGCTGCTAAACATCCTACAATGCACAAGATAGGCCCCCATAACGTAGAATCATCCTGCCCCACATAACAAGAATGTTGAGGTTGAGAGACCCTACTTTAGAGCTTAACATCCCATGAAATCTAATTCCATTGCATGTACCGACATTTAAATGCACATACTCTGTATCTGTTAGAAGCTTAAACAAATAAGGCATTTTTTTCCCTTCCATAAATAGAAGCTGCTGTAGGGAGTCCAGGGCTGCTAAACATCCTATAATGTTCCTTAATGTTTCCTGCTCAGACAAAAAGACCTGTCACCTCACAATCACAAGATGGCTGCACCACCTCTAGTGTCACATCCCTGTTCCAGGAAATAAAAGGGGGAGGGTCAAGGAGGGGGGCAAAGAATAAGTTTGAGGTGAATGCTGCTGTCACTGTCTCCCACCCTCCTGAGCCTTCCTGGAAGCTACATCCAGTGATTTCCACTTAGATTTTATTGATCAAAACTGTGTCTCTATCTTCACAGAAGGCTGAGAAGTATGATTATTTTTTAGAATTAGGAATGTGGGTGCAGCCAACAAATTGTTGTTCTGTCAGTAAGGAGGAAGGAACCACGGACATTGTGTGAGTATCTAGCATTCTCTACCACATCCTTTGGTTTAGAATTTTCACATCTAAGAATTTCTCATAGCACATAGAGACGTGAATATGAGAGTGTTCATCACAACAGTCTAATACAGAAAAAAGAAAACTGGCAACCACATAAGTATATGCACCTGATGCTGTTGGTGTCCCACCCAGATCCCTTTAATGAGCTGGTATCCTTCCACCCAAACAGCAGTGACTGCTGGCCACTAATGGCTCAAATCTGAGTCTCTTCTGGAAGGTTGCCTGGGTTCCTCTCCACTGATAAATCATGTGTATACAAATGCCTATCGTGGGCACTGCTTCTAGGAAGCCAGAGCTAAGGCAACATACATCAACAGAAGACTGACCGTTTACATTAAGATATAAGCATATAATAATGAATGCCAGTTAGAATTAAACAAAGCTATATACAATGATATCGACAAGATGTCTGAGATTTTTCATTACATGCAAGAAAAAAGCAAGTTGAAGAACATTATGTGTAATCTGCTCTGATTTGTAGAAAATAAGAATACACCTCAATATGCTTAAGTATATTTAGAAAATTACTAGAAGAATACAAAAGAAACTGTTTGTTTCCTCTGGTTACCTTTTCTTCTTCTATTTTTCTGTATTATTTGAATTGAGAAAAATACGTTTTTCTTTTATGACTTGAATTTTTTTCCTTAAAACATCTCCATTATCCAACATGATCAGAGGTCCAGATTTTTGCTCTGTACAATATTTGCTACCAAAGGATTTCTAACTTTAAAAGCATTAAATAGAAGGCTTAGGTTCCAGTCCAGCTCTGCTATTTACTAGTTAACTTAGGTAGGTCATTCCACCTTTTAGATGCCGCCTATAAAATAAGAGTTAAAGTAAATACTTTAACCCATCGTGCTATTGGAGGAACAGATGAAATAATGCATGTGTAGGTATTCTGTGAACTGTAAATCTTTATGCAATAGTTACGTTATCTGTAATGAAACCAACAGTACATCAAGACCTTAAAAATCCACGGATACAAATTAAATATTATTATGTGGTATGGCCCAGCCATGGTTCTGTGATGCAAATAAGAAAAATTGATGCTGGTTGATTTATACAGAAAAGGTTATTGGGAAGCTCACAGAAACATTCAGGAAGGCTAGATAACAAGGCTTGGAGAAATGGCAGTACAAAAGGTGGCTTTTGTACTGCCATTACAGAAAAAGCATGTTATAGCTTTTGTTACAGTCTGGTGAGGATGAGTTGTGGCCACACATGCTGGAGACAGCAGCTTGTTCTTCCAGCACCACGGACCCTGCCCACTCTGAGCCCTGGAGAGAGGCCATTCCTGTGAACTGGCACTGCTGTACCAGAAACATAAATGTAGCTGCAGCATCACCAAAAAGATATCCCTCTGCCACTATTTCATGACCATCCCTGGCTACCAAGGTAAAGTTCAGAAGGAGTTTTCCCACGGAGCGGTGCAGGACATCCTAGCTGCAAGAGAGTCTGGGAAAGTGAGCATTTGTCATGTTCAGTTTTAAATTAAAGAATTTGATTCTAACCAAGATTTATATGGTGGAAAAATTCCTTCCAACATTGGAAGGGAATTTCAGATACCAGAAACAAACACACAAACAGAGATAAATGTTAACTACTTTGTATCAGCATAGAAGACCTTGTGAGCAGCCAAAACATACGTTGCTTGTATTTATATATTTACAAATACATTCATATAAACTGGATTCCCAGGGAAGCTGACTCTGAGACAGAGATTAGCATGCAGGGATTTTATTAGAAAGTGCCCTTAGGATCAACATCCTTGAGGGAAGAGGAGGGCAGGACTGGACAGAGGGAGAAGTTTGAGTTGCAATGCAGGCTCAGTGCAGCACTTGAAGCATTGTGGTAACAAGAGGGCTGCCACAATCCCAGCTATCACACCCACATGCAAAGGCAGGACACTGGAAATATAAAACACACAAGGGACAGAGGTCTTTTCCTCAAGTGGTTCTTTTCTTTCCCAGATCCCAGTTGTTGTTGCTGTTTTTTCCCAAGAAGTTCCTGGAAGACTACATCTTACATTTCATTGGCCAGAACTAGATCACATGACAATTGTTAGTTAAAAGGAAGGCTGGGAAAGTGAGTTTCTGGCGAAGTAGAGAGAGTCAGCCAAGTATGAGGTTAGACTCACTGGTAAATGCCAAAACACACACAGTGCCCACCCTCACATTACTTAAACCCTGTGGAGCTCCTTGAGCACTTGCTTAGTGCTAACCATTGAGCTAAGACTTTTTACATTAAGCATCTTGTCTGAGTCTCACAATGACCATATTAGGTGAGTTTGATCATCATGCCCATATTACAGATGAGGAAACTGAAGTTCAGAGCAGTTATATGTCCAATGTCACACAATTAGTAAGCAGCAGAGCTTCAACTCAAACCCAAGCCTGAATGACCCCAGAGTCTATGTTCTTTGTTGCTTCCCAGCATATGACCACATGTATAGTTATACTAGAAAAGTGGACCAGGGACAAAACCAAGGAACCTGAGGGATCAGGAAGACTTCATGGAAATCTGCGTTGGACCACATGTGGCGAAGAAGAGCAGACAGAAAGCATTGCTTCTTCTCTGAACTTGCTTACGGATGCAAAGGAGAAAATCCAACCGAAATTAAAATGCTCGAGCTAAACTATCCAGTCCTTGCTACTCAGTGTGTGGTCCACAAGTCAGGAACATAAGCATCACCTGGGAGCTTGTGAGAAATGCCAAATCTCAGGCCCATCCCAGACATACTGAGTCAGAATCTGCATTCAGCAAGTTCTCCAGGTGATGTGCGTGCACTTAAAAATTTAAGGAGCACTGTTCTAGAGGCTTCATTGAGAACTCAGCCTGGGGAGTAAGCAGAACAAGCCCTGAATGCTGACTTTTAAACTAACTCTCCCAGTGAAATGGACTGGGTATAATTGTAATAAGCCAGTCACCATGTTTATATAGATTATCTCATTTTGTCACCACAGGCCATCAACAAAGCTATGGGTTAAGCACTATTATTATTGACAGAGAAGGAAACTCATTTAGTAACTTGAACCCATTTCACCAAATAACTTGGCAGAAACTAAGATGTGAAACCTCCACAGTTTGATTCTGGAAGTTTCCTTCTTCTGCACCACAAAACATCCCTTAATTACAGATGGTTTGAGGAAGGAATGAGATCATCTTTGTAAAAGGCTTAATATGGTGCCTGGTACTTAACATACATGAATAATGAAGAGAAATAATCTGACTCCCTTTAATGAGATTTAAGCCAGTGAACTCTCAATCACCTAAAAGTGGCTATCTGTTGAAAACTTCTAATGCCAGCTTCTACCAACACCCAGAATACATTTCAACAAGTTTCCTCTCCCATCAGTCCATGTTTTATCAAATGAAAATAAATTTTCCTACTAGCCTAAAGCAAAATGTAATTAGAAAGGTGAATCTGCAGCCCTGAGTCAAATATGGTCCTCCAAAGTCACACTTAAATGATTCTGGGTTTTCCACTGTTTTGAATTATCCATGCCATTGCTCCCCTTATTGGCACTGATAACAGAGTGTTAACTACATTACATGCAATTAAATTCAAAATATTTGTGCAGCAATTATATGGATTCATCAAACCTAATGGTGCAGTCAGAATTTCGTGGGTACTCATCAGTATTGCTCAGGAAAAAAAAATTGGCATATAGAAATATATTGCCACAAGCTGATAATTATAAAATAAACATTATGTCTGATGTCCTCATAGTAGCTGGTATCTGTCAATAGTAAACAAATTAGAAGTTTCCCACAATACTGACCCTACTGCTATCAGTATTTTTACACACCCTGCATTACAGATCAGATATATCAGGAGAGTATTTGTTCAGCAAGCAACAAGTAACCCACACTTGTGTTTATTCTTCTGTTTAGAAGGTTATCCATTTTCTTTCTTCCTTTGACGTCTTCTCACCTTCTTGTTTTTGGTTTTCCGGCATATGGACCCATTGTTAATTCCTAACCCCATACTCTTGGTCCACCTCCAAGTTGACCAGAAGCCAAAGTGGACATTTTCTGCCCACAACAACAGCTTCCTACCTCAAGCATTCATGACTCTTTCTCTCCCTGGGAGCTTTCTCCGGTACCAGGAAAGCTTACTCAGCTGGGAGTTTAAGGACCCTATTGGGACAACCCTCAACCAGAGAAGAATGGGAGTTGGAGGAATCGTACTCCAGCTTTCCCACCACTTGGTGGGTCAGTTCTGAAGCTTGTCCTACACAGTTCCTCAGAGGGTTCCCAAAGGGATTGAGGCCCAGATGCCCACAGTGGTAAACCACTGGCTAATGCTTCTTTTATTGACTTTCCTCCCTTCTTGGTCTCATTTTCCCCACTCCTTCACTTGTGCTTCCTGGAATCATCTTCCAAATACACTCCCTGGACCCAAGCTCTTGGAAAAGGGTCTGCTTTGGGGAGAAACCCAGCCAGCACAACCCCTTTTGTTTAAGGACTTGACCTTCTTACAAAACTCCCACGGTAGAAGCTATGTTCTCACTTTCCTGGACTCCTTTGTAGTAAGGATATATAACATAGGCTCCAACAATCAAGTGAGTCTTTGGGAGTTTATAACACAAAGAAGCAGAGCTTGTGCATCATCTATTCTAGCTAAGGTAGCAGCAACAGTGGCAGAGCTATATCTGGTTTCCAGAAATGGCACTGGCAGTGATTCTAACTGAAATCCCATTTCTGCCTGGTGTAGGCAGAAGCATCCGGACCCAGGAGTGTCTTCATGATGCCAGTTCCTCCCACAGACTGATTTTGGCCTTTTTCCTGGCTTCTCTGGCCCTCTGGCCCTCTGCAGATCCTCTAATAAATTCCTTTTCTGTTTCAGTAAGCCAGAGTTCATTTTCTGTGGCTTGAAACCAAAAATACCAACTGATATGGGTTATGTTCTCCTTATGTATAAAAATAACAAGGCTACTCATGACATTGTCTGTCAGAGGTGAATACTAGAGACGAGCTAAATACCCATCAGGAGGAAACTGATCAATTATGAAGTATCAAGTCAGTGGCTAAAAACTAACAAGATAGCTCTGAATGTACATATGTGGAATTTTCCCAAGATTCAGTTAAAAAAATCAGAACCATATATGTGGTTTGCTACCCTTTCCATTTTTAATAGATAAGTGTGTATGTGTATAGTCTTTTATATAATAGAGATAGGTAGATAGGTAGATAGATAGATAGATAGAATGTCCTATATACTTGCACAAGTATTGAATGTCTCTAGAAAGATCTGGTAACAGGGTTTGCATCTTGGAGGGAAACAAGTATTCTGAAAATCAGGTATGGAACCAAGTCTTACATTTCCCTATGTATCTTTTAAATATTTTGAGTTTAAACTTATGAACATTTTTCATCTGTGCAAAAATAAATAAAATTTCAATTTAAATGTATAAATGAGGACAACAAGCTGAAGAAGAAGAAAAATGCAGATTCCAAGACCCTGATACACTTGGTCTAAGGCGAGACCAAAAATGCTGCATTCCTAGCAAGCAGCTCCAGCGGCTCTGATTCCGGGTGCTTCTGACACCCTGGTCTATACTGTCAGGGATCCGGAGTGGTTTGTGCTACTCCGTATTTTCCAGATCTCTGCAATGAGCCCAAATTTATATTGTATTTTTAAGTCAATACTTTTTTAAAAAGAGTTCATGCTGGGAAGATGCACATGCGCTGGTGTCCACAGATTTCACCAGGTGTGTGAAGGGCTGCATCAATATATTGACAACCAGCAGAGTTTCCTAGACCCAGACCAACTGCCCAAGGGCAAGGGTTCTGATTTTTACCTCCTTTCCCAGCCTTCTTGGAATAATACGTGGATATGATCCAATGTTCATAATGTGCTTTTATGTCTACATCAGCGTATACTCACACACTCCGCCGCACACACACACACCCCTGAACACTATTCTTAGCTCTCATAAACCTTAAAGTTCTTGGAGTGTTTTCCACCAGAATATATTTTGAGCATGAAGACAAAGGTCACTCCTTGAAAGTTGAAAGGTCACTATTCTCATTGTGTGGTTGCTTTTCTCGGCTAAAAGGCTTCTTGCCCTATCCCAACTTTTGTCTCTTTCTTACTTTTTTACTTTCTTTCTCTGGGCATCGTGCCAAACATGTAAGGAGGTGACCCACTTTATCAATCTATTATAATCTTTTAAAGCCTCTGCCATTTCAAACCAATTTATTTTTATATGGCATCTTCCATAAAACTTATCTCAAAATACTTTGAGAAGAAGTAAAATTATGATGAAATGGTTGAAGCATTTTAAAAATTCTTGGTTGTGAGGATCAAGAGTTAAGCACAGTTCAGTAATTTCCTGTAAGTTCACAGCTCTTAACCTAAGAGTTTTATTATTCTTAGCAATTCCTGTTTTAGAGAACAGTGGCTGGCAAAAACTGAAACTTGGGTCTAGATTACTCAGAGCGTGAGAAACGTGTAAGAGCCGAATCGGGAAAACACAATTGCATCCAATTCAGACCTGCGGTCGTTCTGTTAAGCCAGCATCCCAGCCCGCTCCCCACGCCTCACTGCTGCCCTCCTTCCCCTCTGCTTCTCTCAGTGGCATTTGACTCCAGTCCTTTTTTGTGACTCTTCCCTGCTCTGTTCTCTATGACTCCAAACTCAACAAGTTTTCCTAACATTCTGGCCATTTCTTTTCCCTCGTTTTTCTGGAATCTCATTTTCTGGAATCTTCCACCTGTCCCTTGGTTTTCCCCCAAAACTGTTTTAAGGAATTTGTAGGAGATCTAAATTCACACCAAAGCTGTTTCTGATCCCCTGTTCTCTCCTTTTCTCACTTGCATCTTCAAGTCTGTGTTGTTGTTTTTATTCCCAATGGAGTCGTCTATTCTGCTGACCAACATATTATTAATGGATTATTCTTCTTCAGTCCTGCTCAGAATCTGCTCTTTCTTATGTTGGTAATTACCCCCAAGGCCTCCTTTGGAAAACAAGACCTCCACCACCTGTGGTCTGTGTGTTTTAAGTGGAGTCTCCCCGGGGCCCAGGTTACTGAGGTGGACACATGACCCTGACTGACCCAATCAAAGCTTTCTATTCCCCTGACCATGATCAGTTCACAGATGAGTATGTGGCAGTCGTTTATTTTGTATGTGATCCCAGGAAACACCAGTAGGCAAGTGGGGGACATTAGACAGGAAAGGGGAGGCAGCCAATACAGGGTTTGTTAACAATGAAGGTACCATGTTGAGTACTTGGAGATCAGTCCTTCTCAGCCACACTGTCATCCAGTGTAAAACAGGGTCCAGAAGCAAGAGAAAGTCCTTTGGAAAGGAAATGCAGGTGCTGAATGATGGAATTTGGGCCAGTGTCTAATGAAGTGGTGAGGGCATAGGGGTGGGACTCTGGGAGCACCCGCTACAGCTTATAGGACTTAGTGGCCATTTGCCATGCTTCCTTGCCAGTCCCAAACATGAACCCTCTTTCATAGACATGGGTGAATTCCTACTAATGAGTCTGGATGAAACATAGTGACCACCTACAACTATAAAGACTAAAATCTATTTATTCACATCCCAAGCCTCTCTTGCAGCTAGGGTACAGGCATGTGACCTTCTCCAGCCAATGGAATGCACCCAAGCAAGATGTAAATAGTGACGTTTTGGGACTTCCCTGGTGGCATAGTGGTTAAGAATCTGCCTGCCAATGCAGGGAACACAGGTTCAATCCCTGGTCCGGGAAGATCCCACATGCTGCGGAGCAACTAAGCCCGTGCACCACAATTACTGAGCCTGTGCTCTACAGCCCATGAGCCACAACTACTGAACATGCGTGCCACAACTACTGAAGCCCACGCACCTAGAGCCTGTGCTCCGCAGCAAGAGAAGCCACGATAATGGGAAGCCCGCACACCGCAATGAAAAGTAGCCCCCACTCACCACAACTAGAGAAAGCTTGCGTGCAGCAACGAAGACCCAACGCAGCCAAAAATAAATAAATAAATAAAATTTTAAAACAAAATAGTGACCTTTTGGTACTCAGTAGAAGGAACATATTCTGGCAATATTGTCTGGGTCATAGTCTGCGCTCAATAAATGTTAGCTGTTCTTATGATTAAAAGGAATATTTCCAATTATTTTCTTATATTTAAAATATGGGACCTCTCCCTTTAACAACAACAAAAAAAACCCATATGCCCTCCAAAATGTTATTTGATATTCAAAAGAAATTAAATATTATTATGGAAAATAAACCAAAACAATGGAATAAAGCACTACACTGTTGGCAAAACATGCACAGCCCAATCCCCCAGCAGTGTGCTGACATGCCTACCTCCAGACACTTTTTCCCCAATGAAAAAAATGGAATGATTTGAAAGATAATTTATTATACTGACTAGAATGTCTGAGCTTCACCATGTTCTAGACTCTGCAGATATTGGGGATAATACGATAAAAGAAAAATACCCTGCCCTTCAAAAGAACACAGATTAGGTAGGGAGATGCACCGGTAGAATAATAATTACCGAAGTGTTACCACCAAAATATTTCCAGAGGGCAATGAGAACACCAAGAGGGGAGCACCTAATTGCTGGTTGCTTAAGCTGCATCTTGAAGTTCGAATAGGATTTAGCCAGAAAGAGAGAGGGCAGAAACATATTCCAAGAAGAGAAATGGCATGAGCAAAAGAGATAGATGTAAGAAGGTGTGAGCACTTTGGATATTACCAGTGGAGGAGTGAGTGAGAAAGGGTGCAGGAACCTCCAGGAGCCCCTGTATCCACTCCATGGTACACAAATCTTACCATGGCTTCCTTTCTCCAGAAATTAAAGGAGGGAAGGAATTTCAGAGAAAAGATCAAGGCTGCTACTTACAGCCCTCTTTAGAACAAATGTTATCCAATACTAAGGACCACCCCTGGATCAACACGTGCAAGCACGTTTCCATGATTCCTCACGTGAGTGAAAAGGCAACTGACCAGAAGATCCCATTCATTAGGAAGTAAAGTTTTGTGTGTGTACATGTGTTTGCGTGTGTGTGTGTTTAAAGAAAGGTTCTTAATTATAATTTATTTCTAAGGAAAACCAATGTATAAATATGTAGATTTCAAAGTTATTCTTTAAACTAGTCTCGATAACTATCCTACAGTTACTTCCCAAATAGAAATTATCACAATTAGAAACACAGATGTATTAGTCCAGATGACTTCAGCTTTCTAAGAAATACCAAAACTCCACCTGGAATCACATTTTATTCTAGTACTTAAGTATCTGTTATTATTAAGGAGATGAGGTGACAATTTCCACATCATAGATGTGTCCTTGTTGTTTCATATTTGGAATACTGCTGGTCTCGTTCCTTCAAAATATATATGCAATTGTCTTTTAAAGTTTGACCTTTATTCAGCTTCATCAGAAATTTCATTTTGGTCTTTGTGGTAGTCATCAGTACAAGAAATACCAACTATTCATTTCTCTTTTCAATTCAAATTAATCAAGAAGAATTATTGAATACTGGTGACTAGTTCAGCACTTAGTACAGAGAAACTAAATTTTCTTCCTGTCTATTTGTATTTACTACTTCTTTTTTAGCTATGAAATCCACTTAGGAGTCAAAAAAAGGAATTCTATTCAATTTCTTATTTAATGTAGGTAAATCACAAATGGATGCTTTAATTCTGAAAAGCCCAGTATTGTTTAGCCAACAGATCATACACATGATTTTGTTATTGATATAGTCTGTTTGAAACATTCTGTTTGAAATCTACTTAAGGATCAAAATTTTAGATGGAGTACTAAGTTGAAAGTCAAATGTGCCCAAAATATTGAAGCCAAAACATAAATAAATAAAAGATGGAGTACCTACCTCTATAATAGCCCTTGTTCTGCAAATAAATCTAAAATCACTCTTCTCCTTCCCGATTTGTGAGACAATTTATCTGGATGAAAGTCTAACTTAAACTCCTGTGTAATTCTGGGCTTGTTTGCAAGTGAGAAATCCAGATGTTAACGGACTAAGAGATTCCTTTGGGAGATGTGAAATGAATGACCCAGATGTTGAACACACAATCTGTATTATTTCTACTCTAGGGACACAATGCTAGAAACCATCAGAAATGTGGGATTATCTTGGTTTATTATCATGGGAAGAGGTAGAATGATGAAATGTGGGGCTTACTTGGTCTAGAAACCAGGTAACTAGTGACCTGAAGAAGAGGAGGATACTTTTGAATGGTTTTATGTTGACTTTCATTTTCCTAGAAGGCAGCTTTACACTCCTCTCTAAATCTGAGTTGTGCTAGTTAGCCAAGTACAAGATGCCAACACAGTCAAGAGACAACCTGCACAGGAGCTGGGCTCTAGAGGTAGCACAAAAAGCTCAAATTACAAATGGTCCAAATTATCCTTAAAAGGGTGTCATGCCTACAACCTACCTACTGACTACACCTATACACCATCTCCCAGCAAGCCCAGCGCAGACCTTTTTTCTACAGAATTGAAACAGATGGTTGCTTTTCTGGTCCATTCTAGAGCTCACTAGCACTTATAGGCCATGTTATATGACCAATATGCCTCTTTAAATGCTAGAACCACAGCAAACAGGGTGAGATGCCCACTGTCTAAGAGAAATGCAGGAATTGAGACCAACAGGAGGAAAAGCAAATTCTCATTTCCCATCTCACATTGTGTGGAGCATTAAGTGTTAAACAGACTGGTGACCGTCCTTATTTAGATTGCTTTTTTCTTGTTCTCCTTTGCTTTATATACTTTTGATTGATATATATTAAAAGCACATAGGATGGACTCCACTAGTCCCTAAGACAGCTGTGTGATTCAATGGCACAGGAAGTGCACCAGCAGCATGGGGTACATATAAGGCCACACTCAGCAGGCACACCCTGGCGAGGCAATGCCAATCATTCATTTCCAGCACCTGTTCTGATTGACTGGGCTTCTCTTATGATTGGTTGGTGCCTACAGTTTAGTAGTTTTAATACCGCCACTGTGTACAATTCCCTAAATACAAGGGCACAGAAAGTTAGACCACTGACAGAATTTGCAGGAGAAGTCTAGATATGTTCCAGCCTAACCAGTACACAAACTATTGAAACCAAAAGAAGTCAGGACTTCTAAGAAAAAGAATTTTCTGCCCTCTCTGACTCTCAAGGTCATGGTCAGGTAGGCTTTTTTTTTTTTTTTTTTAGCTCTCCCCACCCTCAAAGAAGCCAACCTCTAAGGACTCCTGCTGTGTGCGCATCACGTGGGGTCCCAGCAGGCCTTGTGACAGAGAGGATGAAAAGCTGTACGGTGGGAGCCTCTGACTGTGGGGGGATGCTTATCACATGCCTCGAACAGCCCCCCCGTGTCAGGGAACTCACAGAGCAAGTGTAGGCGTTGAAGGCAGCAGATAACCCTCTCTTCCCATCGAAAGCACAAGTCTTCCTTTGGCAGCTACACAAAGGCAGCTCGGGAGGAAAAAGCAAGATAGAAATGAACTCCAAAAGTGAAAGAAAAAGGCTGAAGTGAAATGAGAGAACAGGAAAACGTAGAATGTAAGAAGAACTTGCCAGATTCCTCCCAACTGGTCACATCACATTTGGCAGGAAAACAATGGGGCCATCATCTCTATGGCTTTAGCTGTGAGAGCACACTTCTCCCACCCATGTCCCATGTTCTGAGGGGCAGATAGGTTCCTCTTTCCTCCATGGTCATGCAGAGTTTATGCAGTTTCCAAAACGTCACCTACCTGGGCTGGGGCAGGAAGGCACCAGGTGAGGTCTCCAGACTCAAACACAATTATCACAGTCAATAGGCTTCCAGTGGAACAGCAGTCTTTTTCACTTACTGTTGCTAATGAGAAATTATTGGCTGGCTTCCAGAGGGAGGGCACATACATATGACGCTTCTGCCTCTGTCCTCGCGCCAGGGCTTGTATTTACGTAGAAATTAGGAATCAGCACTGGAAGTAAAGAATACATTTAAACTCCGGTTTACTTCTCTCTCCAACCACCAAAAGCATCCTGGATGCTCTTCTCTGTGCTAATGGGATGGGCAGTGGGCAGCCTGCAGTGGGGACTTCCTGACCCTCCCCCTCCATGTCATGGTCCTATGAAGCCATCCTGGGTGTTCATGATAATATCATGCTATGGAGTCACATCCTACATGCATTCAACTCCTGCCAAATCTACAATATGTGCTGGGTCGAGCAAGATAGAGGCCGAAAGGAAGAAAACCGTGCATGCTGCTAAGTCTGCTCCCTGTTTTCCTCAGTGAGCATGTGCCCAGAACAGGTGTGAGAATGAGGTGTAAATCTGAGCTCCCCTCTGTCATTCATCACCACACCCCTCCCACCGGCGAGCATCTCACCCTGCTGACCGTAGGTTTTGTGCCTCTAAACACAAGCCAGCTCTTTCATCTGGAGTTCCACCAAAGGATCTGTGATCCTGTACTAACCCTGGAGGAAAGCCTGGCTGGCTTGGACTTACTGAAAGATGCTGCATTGTTATGTAATTAGTTTGGGGATTTTCTGGGGGTAGTTTTTTGGTTTTGTTTTTGTTTTAATTAATTAATTTATTTATTTATTTTTGGCTGCGTTGGGTCTTCGTTGCTGTGCACGGGCTTTCTCTAGTTGCGGTGAGCGGGGACTACTCTTCGTTGCGGTGCGCAGGCTTCTCACTGTGGTGGCTTATCTGGTGGCGGAGCACGGGCTCTAGGCGCGCAGGCTTCAGTAGTTGTGGCACGTGGACTTCAGTAGTTGTGGCTCGTGGGCTCTAGAGCACAGGCTCAGTAGTTGTGGCACTCGGGCTTAGTTGCTCCGCGGCATGTGGGATCTTCCTGCACCAGGGCTCGAACCCGTGTCCCCTGCATTGGCAGGTGGATTCTTAACCACTGTGCCACCAGGGAAGCCCCCAGGGGTAGTTTCGACTCTATGAGAATTGTCCCGTTGAGGATGACTTGAGAACCAAACTGATTTATAGGATGAGCATCCTCCAAGTGGTTGATGAGGATTTGAAGTGTGACCCAAGGTGGCCTCCATGGGTAACGTTTCTGAAGCTGGGACCCAGGACCCATCCTGTGTTGTCCCCGATCTATGTCACAGTTAAAGGAACCCATTGCACGCAAGCAAAAGTGATTTCAGAATGATGCCAGTCCTTTATATTTGACTGCAAGAAATAACCCTTTAAATATTTCTCCTGTGTCCCCCACGGCCTTGCACAGCCCGACTTCTCACCTCAAACCACTCGGAAACCATCCTCCAGCTCAATTCACCAAACACCTATTTCAATCTTGCTCCTTTTCTTCCTTTTTATTCTCCACCGCAAAGACCTACGTGGCATAAGGCCCTCTTTGAAGGGTAGAAAAGGAGAGGAGATAGAATCAAGCCAAGCCACAGTCTTCTTTAGGAGGCAAGGAATGTGGAAAGGATGGGGAACATTTTATAATCAATATAATTTTTATCCTGCCACACATTTGCAGGCTCTTGAAAATAAATTATGTTAAGCCCTGAGGGCTTAAGCTATGATGGTGGGAATGCCAGGTGGTAAAGGCATCTACCTGGTACCTCTTCAGTTCACACAAACAGAAGCTACTGAATACTCCAAATCACTCAATATGGTCAGTTTGTTAACTCCCAGTTCTTTAGTATGGCATTTGAGGCCCCCCAGAATCTACCCCATTCAACTTCCTCCATCTTCTCTCTCACTGTTCTTTCTATGGGAAGCACTCCTGCAAAACTCACCTACTCACTGTTTCCCATACACACGCATGCTTTCCTAACACACCTTCTTGCCTGTGCTGTCCCCTCCACCCAAATGCTCTTTCCCTCATTCCCACATGCTGAAAATCTGCCCAATCTTCAATACACCATTCAAATGCCACCTCCTTCATGAAGCCATTCTTAAACTCCTTGGCCCTTTTCTTCCACCTATTTGATGGCACTTACCAGTTTTGGGGAGACTCATTTAATACTGAATGAGTATAGCTTATCCCCAGCATAGACCTAGACAACTAAATGGGCATCTGTCAAATGGACAAATAATGTAAATGTAAAGAGAGAAAACAAAACATGCACCTGTCAAAGACAACAAGGGAACGTATTTATGTCATCCCTATACCACACCTCTAAA
This sequence comes from Hyperoodon ampullatus, assembly GCF_949752795.1. Taxonomy (NCBI): domain Eukaryota; kingdom Metazoa; phylum Chordata; class Mammalia; order Artiodactyla; family Ziphiidae; genus Hyperoodon; species Hyperoodon ampullatus. The sequence continues at coordinate 79,195,057 of NC_136927.1, read as the reverse complement.
TTAGATTGCCAATATATAATGACGTGTGTGTTGTCTTGCATAACTCCTATACTCATAACAGACATTAACAATCAATCATGACTCTCTGAATCCCAGCACACTATGCCTCTAAATCAGAGGTTGTAATTATGTAGCATGTGTGCTGGTTTGCATATTTTCTACACCCATGGCAGACATTACTAATCAATCATGAGTCTTTTTCTCCCTAAACCCTCACAACCTCAGCATCCCTCCAACACAGAGCTCCAGGCAGACACTACTAAGCAATCTGGATCACCATGAAGCCCATTGCCCTACAAGCTCTCCTTCTCTAGTCAGAACTGCTTATGCCAATTATTTTATATAACATTCCATTCTTCTCTTAATCCTTCTGGGTCCAGACCTGAGCTCATCCCAGCCTCAACTTCAAGACTTAGCACTGGGGACTGTTTCCCACTCAACAAGGTCAGCAAGGCACTGACCACAGTTCTAACTTTCTAGCCAACTGGCTGCCTCAAGTAAGCTGGCCTCTAGTTCAACCCAATTGTAGGACCCTCACCCCTACTTTGGCACTGTTCTTACCCCAGAAAAAGAAACTCCTGTTACGTGCCCACCCCAGGAGCAGGAAATAGACAGCTTAGGTCAGGAAGGGCAAATACATAGCATATAAACGGTAACTACCCCTTTCCCATGCCCATGGCAAACATTGCTGGTTGAATAAGATACTCTCTCATATGAGTCCAGAGGCATCCTCAGAAGTTTTCTTAACACAGGACCCCAGAAAACCACTAAAAACCAATCTCAGCTTGCATTTGAGATGAAATTTATTTGCCAGTCATGCCATATAGACCAGTGGGGACTCCAGTTCCAAAATCATATAACCCTGTAGAGTGGTTTTGTTACAAAGATCTCTCTTCATTTCCCTCTTAATCCTCGGGAGATTCTTAGAATAAACCTAAAATCCAAATGAACCACACAAGGGCCACACCAAACTGAACTAAGGACTCAGCTGGAATCTGCTGCCCCAACATCTGAGCAGTGGCACACTATCATGGCCAGCTGAAATGTGGCCCAGATTCTCAAGTCCTGGGCAATGAAAACTTTCTCAAACTCATTTCCTGCTTTACATTAAGGCAATCTTACAAAAATTACAACCTGTCACATTATATTACCTCAAAGCATGATGTAACATCATAATTTTTTAAAAAGCATTCGTTTTAATTTATAGCGTTGCATTATGCTACAGAAATCTTGATTTTCCCCTGAGCACCAATAAATTTTGACAGTGATGGTTTATCCCAAAACTTTGGCAGACTACAACACAATGAAGGTTGGCCAAAATCAGGTATTTAACTGCTACTGAAGAACTGCTTATGAGTCACCAGGGCACTATGCTGTCTCCTGTCCTGAATCAAACCCTGTTGTCCTATGCTGTCCAACATAGTAGCCACTAACCAATATGGCGATTGAAGACTTTACATGTGACTTATTCAAACTGAGAAATACCACAAGTATAGAATACACATCGGATTTTGAAGGCTTAGTACCAAAAAAAGTGTGTAATATCCATTTAGTAACTTTTTTAATATTGATTACATGTTAATATTATATTTTGGATATATTAGGCAAATAAAATGTATTATTAAAATTAACTTCACTTTTTTCTTTTTACCCTTTTAATATGGCTGCTAGGAAATTTTATGTTACATTTGTGACTTACATTATATTTGTGTCATTAGCTTTACTACAGAACATTCCACTGTCTCCATGAGCAGGCAGACCAAACAGCTGAAATTTTAAGTAAAAGAAACCTTAAATCTCCTTTGTGCGTTCAGATAAGAGATGGCAGTCTGATTCCAAAGAGCAAAACTCTTAAGTATTTTTATTTATGCATTCAAAGAGCATTTAGTGAACACCTACTATACACCAGGCACTTTTCTAAGCACTAAAGATAAGACAGAAGTGGAAAAGAAAACTAAGGCCTTCCCCTCATGGAACTCTCACCCTAGGAGAGAGATAGACAATAAATATATATGACAAGAAATGCTGTGAAGAATAATAAAGCGCAGTAAAGGATGGTGCCTATCAGGACAAAAGGTCTTGCTATCTTATAGGATAGCGGAGAAGACATCTCTGAGGAATAACAGACGAACCTTAATGCAGGGCAGAGTGAGCTAAGGGGATGCCTGGGGAAGAGCATTTCAAGCTGACACAATAGCAAGTACCAAATCCCCAAGGTAAAAGCTGGTTTGGCACACCCAGCGAGCAGCAGAAGTCCTACAGGGACAGAACAAATGGAGAGAAAAAGTGGGAGGTAGAAGACGACATCAGAAGCGGGGAGATAGGCATGGTTAGATCATGTAAGGTAGGGACCACGAAACTAGGACCAGCGGGCCACATCAGCCTGTTTTTGTAAATAAAGTTCTCCTGGAACACAGCCATGCCCGTTTTCAAATGTCAGGGCCAAGGAGTACCAACAGAGACAGTATGGGTAAGAAGTCAGGTATTGGCAGGCTAATTCCTACAGAGTTAATCAAATCAAATCCTCAAATATCAGGGTGGTGTCTTTCACCTGAAAGACAGAAAAGTAGGAATTTATGGGATTTTTATTTGGAAAGGGTAGGGTTTCCCTCCTTTGTCATGTTCTAGGTAAGGGGTGGACAGGTCAAATCCAGCCCACCATCTGTTCTTTTATGGCCTAGGAACTAACGATGGTTTTTACATTTTTTAAAGGTTGGAAAAATTTTTTAAAGGATAGGGCTTTCCTGGTGGCGCAGTGGTTGAGAGTCCGCCTGCCGATGCAGGGGACACGGGTTCGTGCCCTGGTCCGGGAAGATCCCACATGCCGCGGAACGGCTGGGCCCGTGAGCCATGGCCGCTGAGACTGCGCGTCCGGAGCCTGTGCTCCGCAACGGGAGAGGCCACAACAGTGAGAGGCCCGCGTACCGCAAAAAAAAAAAAAAGGATATTTTCTTATATGAAAATTACATGAAATTCACATTTTACCATCCATAAATAAAGTTTAATTGGAACACGGTCATGCCCATTTGTTTCCAAATTGTCCACGGCTGCTTTCAAACTACAATGGCATAGTTGGGTAGTAACAACAGAGACCATGTAGCCTCTACAGCAGAAAATATTTATTCTCTGGCCCCTCCCAGGTGAAGGTTGCCCACCTCTGGGGAGGGCATTATATGGGCTCTGGCGTGTATCCTCAGTTTTGTGACCTGACCAGACATGTGGTTTAAGGAGGAGTACTAATAAAATTAAGGGTATCCTGTTTGTCATGTGGACACTTCTGGGATGGCCCACCCGTCTGCAATCTTCTTGTAGACAAAAGTTCCTGTCTAGCTCCAAGCCTCAGCAGAGCCTCACTTTACTCATGAGAGGTCCTCTGTTAATGTTTGTAGAGCGGCTGAACAATTGAATGGGAGGCTAGCCCCTACCTTTATACATCATGAGCTGGGATAACCTATGTGGCCCTTCTAGGGACAGAGACATTCTACATGTGTGCCTGTGGAAACATTCCCTCTGCCTTGTCACCCAGCTGCTCCACAGTGTGTAGAATTTCTGCCCTAAACACCAGCCACATCTGCTGGCCTAGGAATTTAGTCTTATCTACATGAGGGAAATTCTAGTGCTACCTGCCAGGGTAATTTTTCACCCTGTTACATTATTTGTTTAATTCCTGATTATTTTAACCCAAACAGAAAAAAAAGAAATATATCTCCTTCAATGTGAGTAAGCAAATAACCCAAACAATTATCTTTTGACTAATGGTTTTAAATGTTCCCACTATGCAGACAAAATTTCAAAATATGAGAAAAGATATATGAAAGATACCCCCAGAATCATACAATTAAAATTCTAGTTTCTCAGATTAGTAAAAAGAGGGTGCGAATAAGCAATGCTTTGTGACACGTAAAATCTTAGTTCAGCACAAAAATTCTGGAACAATGAAAATAGTGTTCACAGTGATCATGATAAGAATACTGAAGTAGCTAGCATGTATTCAGCACTTGGAGGTACCCAGCACTCTGCAAAGCTCTTTAATACATATTACATTTAAAGCCCTAATTCAATTAAAACTAAATTAAAGAGCATAATTATTCCCATTTTACAGATGCAGAAACTACAGTTGAGAGACGGGAAGTAGCTCGCTCAAAATCACCGAGCCAGTGAACAGTGGAGCTGGGATTCAAACCCCCTTCGGTCTAACTCCATCCAGACTGCAAGCTTTTCATCCTCGCTTCATGTTGCCTTTATTCTCCTCACCTCTCTCCTGACAGGTCACCATGTCCACTCATTCCTGCATATTTCTGTCAAGCCACGTCACCTTCCAGTTCTTGCAAAGACTGGCCCTGTACCTGGGTCTTTGGAAAATTCATTGCGTTTCCAGGATGACTGCATGTCCCCAGCCTGTTTTCTCTGTCTAAATGCCTACTTCTGGGCACAGAGCTGTCCCTTTAAAATGCCTGGCAGTGCATGGATCAACCTTACAAACACAGTGCGTGCAATTCCCACTCTTTGCCCCTACAAGCAAATCATCTGTGGAATGTCTGAGGATAGGAAATTTTCATCAACGGTGAGACTTTTGATCCTGGAGCAGGAAGGAAAGGAAAATGCATTATGATGTATTATGCAAAGCCAGAAACCTTAGAACAAGCTTTCTCCTCCTCAGCACTATTGAGATTTGGAGCCTGAGAGTTCTGCATTGGGGGAGGGGAGGGGTTTGTCATGTGCGCTGCAGGATCTTCAGAAGCATCACTGGCCTCTACCTAGTAGCACCATCCCTGCTTGTGACAACCAAAAAATGTCTCCAGGCATTGTCAAATGTTTCCCTGGGGAACAAAATCACCCCTGGTTGAGAAATGCAGCCGTAGAAACATCCAAACAAAGTCTGCCATTTGCAAAACATCCCATTTTGAGAACGTTCCCAAGAGAATGTTTCTGCACTGGCACATCAGCATCTCTATACTGAAACTGCAGTTTAAAAAAACAGCATCTGGAGGCCCTGCATCTAGGGAACTGCAGCAAAGATCAGCCCCAAATTCACAGCAGCATATAAAAAGGCATTCTCCCACCGCTCAGCAAATCCACCTCAACGACTCCCCTTGCCAAGCGGGCTCACATTTGCTTGGGTCTCAGAACTTAACACTTTCACTAGGAAGCACAAGAAAAACAATCCTGAATATCACAGACTTCCTGGCTTTTCATCTTCAGAGTCTAACACACTGAAAATAAACTAGATTTTCTTTAGTGTTCTATAATCTATTTTCACAATCCCTTCCTGGCTACCCGATTGTTTGTATCAGGGTTTCTCAAGCTCTATGCTACTGACATCTGGGGCCAAGTAATTCTTTGTGGAGGGGGCTACCCTATGCCTTGCGGGGTCTTCAGCAGCATCCCTGGCTTCTACCCACTAGATGCCAGGAGCACCCCACCTGTGACAATCAAAAATGTCTCTAAATGCCCCCTGGAAGCAAAAGTGCCCCCTGGTTGGGGACCACTGGGTTACATGAACTTCTCTTTCCCAGCTATTCTGTCTTGATTAACCATTCCTGGTTTTACCCAGCCATCAAGGCACCATCCCAGGAGCCATTTAATTTTTAAATCCTTTGTCAACCATTAATACATATATGTTGTATCAACAGTTATACTCTATTAATAAATCCATACATTTCTTTTTGAAAAGGGGGAAATCATCCCAAAATATCATCTTGGAGGACATAAGAGGAGGCAGCAGCGTTTCCTTTCTGGAGCATTCGGCAGCTCTCTCCAGCCCAGGAGCATGTGCTGCGTTCCCTAACCATGGCAGCTGCACGATGATGAGCCGTCATTTCAGAAAAATACTGAAAGAGCCTCGAATCCTTACTGCCCTCTTGAGAAATTCCAGCAGAAGAGCTCAATCTGTCGCAGTCAGCAGAAAAACAATGCTGCCCGTCGCAACTGCTCCAGAAGTTGTAAAGCAAACCATTTATTTGCTGAAATGTTTGAAAGACGAGTCTACCAGACCCTTTCCTTTACAATCTCACACCTGAACCATGAGCTGATGTTGGCTCATGAGTCGACGCAATCGTAATTTTCCCAGCTCCAGGTCCACCCTCCAACACAAAGATTTTATGCCCACAGATGAATCAAATTCCGATCATTGACAAAGTTACAGGTGACCATATTTTAAATGCAAATACTCAGGTTTGTACAAATGTGTTCTCTGGCCTTTGTTTACTGGCTTACCAACGGTCATATATACAGAGATTTCTTTTTTATGTGTCTCAGAAAAACCAGGACTGAAAAAGTTATTCACTAATTCTTCACATTTGCATTAGGTTTTGGTGGATAAGAACTTTCCAGCACATCTTGGAGCTAATCATAACTCCTTTTTCATTAAAGAAATTTTTTTTAACTTTGGATATTGTTTTGACGAAGACCCATTATTTACTGACCATCTGTATTCCAATGAGTGCTGCGACACAGATTCAAGAGAGCTTTCCCTACCAAAGTCCTAAAAAAGTTATCCCAGCTCTAAACTCCTGTCTCTTTAGTACAGGTGGAAATTAAAAGAAATGACTTTAAGATGCATATGCTTGAAGACATACACTAGATAGGAAATCTTGCAGGTTTAATCAGAACTTTCAGATCATTGTTTCCATTATGACAGGCAACAGCAAAAAATGCTGAATGTTTATGCCTAATGGGTTTGCCCTTTGCCAGACAAATCCTTTTAGCTATGGCAGGGAAACACATAATTTTTATGGGCTCTTGGAGAGAGTGCACACTGCCCTCTGATGGTAACACATGCTCATAATTTTATGGGGTCCCTTGATCAGGTTCCAGAAGGCTGAAGGATGTTACTACCAAAGGCAGATCAATAATCCCATAGATTAATGGGCACCAATGGTTATCTTTACTTTTCCAATTTTGTCCATCCTCTTGACAAGGAAGTAAGATATTGGATCCTTTCCTTTTTTACCAACAGCTGTGAGAACTATTTTGCCAAGAAGAAAATGTGTCAAAAAAGTAACACTTAGAATATTTAAACACCATCAGACACAAAATAATATGCACATATATAGCACAGCACAGACTTTAAAGCCTCAATGAAATAATGTTTTACTGCTGAATAAAAGAAGTTTCTCTCTGATTTCAAACTATCAATAAGTAAGCCACCTAAGGTATCAGAAACTCAGATTCAAAATTAGCCCCCCCTAAAAAAAAAACAATTGAAAGGCTTTTGAGGGCTTGAGGGGCCTTTAGCTAGAGTCCATAAAGGTATTTTTTAGATGAATGAGACAGAAACTATAGTGTAGGATAAATTTTCCCCCAAGCCCTTTTGAAAGTCACCATACTGCACTGTGACCTCTTTAAAAACGTACAAATTTATCATATTCAGCTATTTTTATCTACCAAATTACAGATGCCTCCGAATTTCGCTAATTCCCAACATCTAAGAAAGGGGGACAGGGAAAAAGAAAAGCCAGCATATTCCCTATGACAGCGAAGCTCTTGGAACTATATCCAAACGGGGCTGTTGATCTGTGGAAATGTAAATGTCACTTCTAAATATAGCATCAGGGAGCCAGAGAATCAGCATTTCTGTTGATGAAACACCTTTTTGGGAAGTAGCATGTGCAAGGCAACGCTTCTCTCCACACATGGGAGAGTCACGAATCTTCTGCCCAACGCTCCATCCCAGAGGCGCTCTAGTGCCGGTTTGTGCTCAGAAGCCAGCGCATTCTCACCAATTTCCTTAACCTTCTACGGCACCAGATTGTGAATCAAAGCAAATCATTTCCTGTGCCTCTCTCCTCTTGTCTTAAAAATAAAAAAGTAGGATTTCATTCTGCCTGATTAGGATTCCTTACTAGTTAGGGATGCTCGAAGGCTCACAAAGGAAACCAAAAATGGGGCCGTGGGCCGAACTGTGCAAGCGAGTTTATACTGGGATTTGGGGTTGACCGCACAGCCACCAGCTGCCGGGACCCAATCATGACCCGCTTTTCAGCCTTGACCCCTGCTGTTCTTCCTTCCCTAAACCACTCTGGAATGTTTTCAGGTTTTGGAATATTACATCTTTCCCACCTCGGGGGCCTCTGTATAGGCTGTTCCCTTTGCCCCAAACCTTCTTTTCCTGTGTGCTTTGCATTTCTAGCTCTTTCTCGTCACTTGCTAGTAGGAGCATTTGTGACATCCTTACCGCCCCCTCCTTGATTTTAGTATATTGCAGCCCTGTTGGATGTAAAACTTCTGCTCAGAAGGGCTCCATACTTGGTTTAATGCTCTGCTATAGCTGTTTGAAATTCTTAATGTTTTTCACAAGAGGCCCTGCATTTTCACTTTTTCACTGGGCGCCACAAATCATGTAACAGTCCTAGTCACAGCCTTTCATTTCCTTCATAAAACAGAATTTGTAGTTGTTGATTTGTCAGTTTATGGGGGGGTGGGGACTGATCTGTTTTCTCCATTAAGGCAGAAATTGTATCTATTTCGCTTACTGTCTAGTCCAGTATTGTCCAATAGAGTTTTCTGCAATGATGAAATGTTCTAGATCTTTGCAGTCCAATATGTTAGCTACTAAGCTACATGTGGCTATTGAACACTTGGTGGCTAATGCAATTGAGGAACTAAATTTTTATTTTATTTCATTTTAATTAATGTAAATTAAAATTGAAATAACCTCATGTGGCTCGTGGATACCATGCTGGACAGGTCTAACCGCTAAGGCCTAGCACAGCAGCTGGTAAATGCATCTAGAATATGAGAACTTTTTAAAAGAAGCTCCTTGGCAGCAACAGAGCACTTTGGTAGGACGCATCAGAATTCCCTGAGGAACTTATTAAAAATGTAGGCGTCTCTGCCCCACCCTCCAAGACTCTGATTCAGCAAGTTGACAAAAGGTCTAAGCATCTGGTATACCCCAAATTTGAGAAGCACTGTGTATAGTTTACCGAAGAGGCTTGTCTTTACAACAATTATTTAAATCTTAACTCTTCCTCGTCAAATAATGTTAACACAAATACCATTTCTAGAATTTTATTACCCAAAAAGTGTCCCAGTTACAACCAATGGCTGTTTCAAGCGATATCTAACCCAGTAAAATTCCAGTGGAGAAAATAATTTTGCCTTTTGGGTTTTTGTAATGAACTTTGATCTATGACCTTGACTTTCAGTGCCAAGAGTGATAGAGAGCTCTTTTATCAAGACTCGAAAATTATGGGTTAAGTGTATGTGTTTCACCCAGCACTAGGTAAGTAGCACAACTTTATTAAGGAGATACATGGACTTCAACTAGGAATTATTTGTGGGGAGGCACAGGAGAGTCTTTGTTCATAAATTTGGAGTGCGTCCTTTTTTGATGACTTGATCTAATCTTACTCTTCCTTTTCACACACAGACACACAAAAATGCAAAAGGCTGTTAATGTCCAACCCTCTTTTTATGTACCTTTGTCTTTAACCATTACTGTTATTCAGGCCTCTAACATGAGTCCTTTTTCCTCCACTGAGCTATCAAAGACACCTTCCTAATCAGCATTACACACAGTAGCATAATAGATGGCACCACAGTGAATACAAGGATAAGCTGTAATTCACTCTGGGGCTCTGCTGATGTCATAAACCACACGACCAGCTTTATGGAGAGTGGCTGAGCCCAGAAAGTGAATTCCGATCTCGGCTCACTCTGGGAGCCATCTGTTAAGGAAACAGATTTAAATGCCGACCTTTTCATCTCTGTCGTTTACAGAGACTTCAAACTTTTGCTGTAAAATTTAAACTTTTCAGCCATGAACAGATTAAAATTCCTTTCTAGAAGCACTTTTTGTCGTGTATTCCCACCTTTAACTGACAAAGAGATCGGTGGTCTTACCACCCATTGCCACAAAATATTTTAAAAGGGGGAGGTGCACCCGGCTATAGTGAACGTGGCGGCTCTGTATGCCTGTTCCTAATGGCCAGGCCCTCCTCCCACCCCAGAGACTGAAAAAAACCCAATGATTCACCTTCCCAGCCTCCTCTGTGGCAAGTGCAGGTCATGTGACCCAATTCTGGCCAATGAGACACAAAGGGGTGCCTTCTGGGAAACATGTTTTCCTTGTTTCAAACACAAGAGCGTGTGAGGAGGGAGCCCTTCACCTGCCACTCCTCTGCTCTTACCCCCAGCCCAGCACTTCCGACTTGGGTTGCTCAGGTGCGAGTGCATTATCTGAAGCTACAGTGGCCATCTTGTCATCATGACGGAACACGCCTGAAGGTACAAAGCCACCTGCTACAGAGAGGGGAAGGGAAGGATAGAAAAGTCTGGGTGCTTGACCACCTTGCCGAGATGCTGAGTGAACCAGCCCCAGCACTGTCCACCTCTGGGCTTTCTGTTAGGTAAATATGTCTATATCAGTTTCCTCCAGAAGCAGAGCCTGAGATCAGCATTTGGGTGCAAATAATTTACATGGAAGGTGATCCCAGGAAGTACCAGTAGGGAAGAGCAGGGGAGACAGGGAAGGGAAGGAAACCAATTCAGAGTGTTAATGAGCCGATAACCCCTTTGGCCATCCAGGGCCCAGTCCAGAGACAGCCCTGAGGCAGAGAATCCTGCTTTGAGTAAGAAGCCAGTGACCCACGTGAGAACACTGTGTGTGTATGTTGGGGAGGGGGGTGATGGTGGGCAGGATTCCAACAGCACAACATCCTCTTCTAGAGTAAACCATAAAGGTCTTAGGTTTTGAGTCACTATTTGTCAGTAGTCTATTACAGGTCACAGGTTGTTCCTAATTGACATCACTGCAGAACTATTCCTCTAAGTCATTTGTACCCTACAAATTTCTCTACAATTCCATGCCAGTGTAAAGCCACAAATGCTAATTTGTTTGGCAGATTCTTCCTGAGCACTGCCCTGTGTCCGGCATCAGCAGTGCAATGGTGAACCAGATAGACGTGGTCCCTGCTGGTGTGGGTCTTCCTCTCCAATGGGGGAGCTGGACACGGAACAAATCATCCCTCTCACGCTTCCCACTGGAACACGACAAGCAGTGCTAAGCACTCTCAAGAAACGGTGAAAGGATGATAAGAGAGTGCCACAAAATTAGAGTGTAGAGTCAGGGAGGAGTTCATGAATCAGAGACTGAACAGAGTGGGAGGCAGCCAGAAGGAAAGAGAGAAATATTACCCCTAATCCTGGCACAAATGGGGAAGAAGCGCTACTGGATAGGACATCACAAAAGCCCCGGCTGGAAGGTCATTCAAATAACATCTTTCATGGGAAAAGAAAACAAGAATTTGACCCTCACCCAAAAACTTACACTGGTTGGTCTGACTAAAAAGCAAATTGAGTCATTACAAGAGCCATCATTTTCTCTTGAAACCAACCAAAAGTCACGTCCAGGCTAAATAAATTCTGATCTTCCTACTGCTTCAGACTAGAAGATAACTCCTTTGGGACTTTATCCTTATAGAAATAATAAACAGTTATTCACAGAAGTGCAATTTTCCTGTGCAAAAAAATGTCACCATTTCTTTACCACCACACTTAGGCATTTGTATGCACGCACATATGAAGATCTGATTTCACAGATCAGTCTCTCAAAATGTCAGGTTCATGAACATGACCATTGCCCTGGGGTCAGGCCTCCCTCTCTTGGCCCTCATCATTCCAACACCTCCGCAGACTCTTACACCAGGGGTCCCCAACCCCCGAGCCACGGTCCTGAGGCCTGTTAGGAACCGGGCCGTGCAGCAGGAGGTGAGCAGAGGGCGAGCGAGCAAAGCTTCATCTGCCGCTCTCCGTCGCTCCCCACGGCTCCCCGCCGCTCCCCGCCGCTCCCCGCCGCTCCCCGTCGCTCCCCACGGCTCCCCGCCGCTCCCCGCTCCCCCCCTTCCCCGCCCCGCTCCCCGCCCCGCTCCCCGTCGCTCCCCCCTGCTCCCCGCCCCGCTCCCCGCCGCTCCCCGCCGCTCCCCATCGCTCCCCACCGCTCCCCATTGCTCCCCATCGCTTGCATTACTGCCTGACCATCCCTCCCGCCCCAATCCATGGAAAAATTGTCTTCCAGGAAACCAGTCCCTGGTGCCAAAGAGGTTGGGGACCTCTGTCTTACAAAATTCCATTAAAACACCAGACTACAAAGCACAGTTTGGAAAACACTAATAAAAGGTGTTTTGTTTTTTTTTAACTAGTAAGTCAAGACATAGATAAAGATGTTGCTGATCATCTAAGTCAAAGTTCAGCAAACTATGATCCTCTGGCCAAACCCGTTTCTAAATAAAGTTTTAACGGAACACAGCCACACCCACTCATTTACATATTGTCCAGGGCTTCGTTCTAATGACAGAGTTAAGTGTTTGTGACAGAGACTGGAATAGCCTGCAAAGCTTAAAATATTTACTCTGGCCTTTTACAGAAAACAATCAGCCAACCCTTGATCTAAGTCATCGTTTGCAGGAAATAAGCATGATATTAATTCAAACTGTAATCCTCGCTTATACCCTAACAATCAGATTGTAATGAAAGCAAGAAGGCGTAGGGAGAGCAAAGGGAAACCACAGTGGGTGTGAGGCTCTGAGAACGCCTGGAGGCCAACCTGCCTCCTCCCATCGGAGAGAGAGAGGACCAGGGGCCTGGCCCGGCCTCCAGGGGGATTGCACCATAGCTGGGCTCTCTGACAAACTCAGAAATCCTCTCAGCATCCCTCATCTCTCAACTCTGGGGCTTGCAAATGCTGCTGCCTCAACCAAGAGCATACTTCCCTCCCTTTACTTGACAAATGTGCATCCTTCTTGTGGCATCTTTGATATCACACCCTTTAAGAGTCTTCTCTGAGCTCCCCAACCTGATCAGGTGCCCTCATCTCTGGTCCCACACTGCTTTCTCTTTTCCTGCACCTCCACCTGTCATTCTGTGTTATAACTGATGGATTACTTGTCTGCTGCCTCCACTGAATAGAAGCTCCATGAGATCAGAACTGCACTTGTCTTGTTTACTTTTGTCTTGTTCTCAGACTCTAAAACAGTTCCTGGCACATGGTAATACATAAATGTTTGGTGAGTGAATTCCTTTGTATGAAGGTTTGCAGATTAAATCTGTAGAAGGGGAATGTGATGCTTATGGAATAGGAAGAATTACACACTATCTGGCTTAGATAATAATCTCCAGAGAGCATGTGCAAAGCCCCGGAGGCAGGAAGAAACATGGGGCACTGGAGGCATGGAAACTAGACCAGCATGGCTGGAGCATAGAAAGCCAGGTGTGAAGAAAATCAAGGCCAGACCACACAGAACCTATACATCAAGTTAAGGATTTTTTTTCTCTCATCTTAAGAGCAATGGAAGAACCACAGAAGGTTTTAAGTAAGGCAGCAGATGATTTGATTTCTACTACCAACAGTAGAATTTGTAAATTCACAGGTAGTAAATAACATACTTAATTAAGTGCCCTTCATTGTGCTAGATATTAAAATAAGATACGTAAGAAATTGTCCCTGCACTTGACATATTTTATATAAGGAAAACATAATCACAGTTTGACAAGGGCTTCAATAGAGTTAAGCTTAGACGGCCACAGGGCAAGCACCTAAAAGGCCTCTACATTTTACTCACATGCATAAAAAAGAGTGGATTCCTACAGGAAACCTTTAGTATTGCTCTCTACCTGGGGGCATATGACTAAAGGAGAATCATTCAACCCAGTGGAAGTATTTCTGTAGCCAAAATTTATAATAACAGATGTGGAGACTGAAAACATGAAATTATTCACAAGAAACTGTTCAGCCGGGACTTCCCTGGCAATCCAGGGATTGAGACTTCACCTTCCAGTGCGGGGGATGCGGGTTCGATCCCTGGTCGGGGAGTTGGGATCCCACATGCCTCGTGGCCAAAGAACCAAAACGTAAAACAGGGGCAGTGTTGTGGAAAATTCAATAAAGACTTTAAAAAAAGATGTTCCAGGGCTTCCCTGGTGGTGCAGTGGTTAAGAATCCACCTACCAATACAGGGGGACATGGGTTCAAGCCCTGGTCCGGGAAGATCCCACGTGCCAAGGAGCAACTAATGCCGTGCGCCACAACTACTGAGCCTGTGCTCTAGAGCCCGCAAGCCACAACTACTGAGCCCACGTGCCACAACTACTGAAGCCCGCGCACCTAGAGAGAAGCCACCACAATGAGAAGCCCGCACACCGCAACAAAGAGTAGCCCCCACTCCCCGCAACAAAGAGTAGCCCCCACTCCCCGCAACTAGAGAAAGCCCGCGTGCAGCAACGAAGACCCAACGCGGCCAAAAATAAATAAATAAAGTAAATAAATTTATTTAAAAAAAGATGGTCCACATCAAAAAAAAAAATCTCTGAAAAAAAAGGAAGAAAGAAACCGTTAAGTGAAGAAAAAGCAGAATTCCAATTCCAATATATACCAGAGATGGCAAAGTCTTTCTGTAATGGGCCAAATACTGAATATTTTTAGGTTTCAAGGACCATATGGTCTCTGTCACAACTACTAAACTGTGCTGCTGCAGCATCAAAACAGCTGTAGACAACATTGAGTGAATGGGCGTGGCTCTGTGCCAATAAAACTTTATTTACAACAACAGGTGATGGCCAAATTTGGCTCTTGGGCTGTAGTTTGCTAATGCCTGGTCTATTCTACATTAAAATTATTACTAAATTATTAAATAAATGTGTAATGTTTATGAACATAGACAAAAGGAAACACAGAAAATGGAAGCCCTCATTGTGTTTGGAGAATGCAATTATAAGTTTGGTGGCTCTCTATTGATTTTCCCTACTCAACATGTATTTATCCTTCTGGGAACAACACTCTAATTTAGGGGAGAGAGAACTACCTTTCTATCATCTTTAATCCATGTGATCCCTGGGGTTAGCCCACCCCCAAATCCAAAGTAAGGCACATGCCCCAGACCTGGCCCCCATAGGTCATCACATTGCCTTGGCCATGGTAATTCATTCAGAGAGAAGGATGTGCCCAAGCAGACCAATGAGAATCACTTCCTTGGATTTTTCTTCTTCTTTAATATCAAGAACAATGAGACCTCCTACTGCTGAGGTTGCTGAAATCATGGTGTAAGAAGCTGGAGCTGCTCATGACCATCTTGCCACTCCAAGGGTTGTCCTGCTCAAGAACAATGCCCACACATTGAAAACAGAACTGAGAAACAGAGAAATGCTGATGGATGTTCGTGGACTCTCGGGATCCAGCCTTATCTGAAATCAACCCTATTCCTGGATTTTTCCATGGCTTGAGCCCATATGTGCTTTCTCCATCTCAGCTTGTTTCAATTCGATTTTTGTTTTTGTCAACCAAAAACCCAGAGTGAGGTCATTGTGAATGCTTTTCTTTCTTATTTTAAAAAATTCTTTAATGTCACTATACTACCACTTTATGAACAAATAAAAAACATGAAAAGGCAACAGGTTTTAAAATTTTATTTCTCAAATGCAAGTCATGCTCTATTTTTTTGCTTTTCCTTATCAGTTGAGTGACTGAGTCAGTTGCAGTTCTTAAATTTGACCAAGAAAATCTAAACACTCTCTCCAAAAATTGACTTGGATCCTATTTTGAAGAAAATATATAAAGACAGGGCTATAGTGGAGATCACAAATGATGACAATAGAAAATATTTCAGGAAAGACCATCTGACTCTGCAAAAATATAGTGACATATGTAGGACAGCTGAGAGTCTCCACGAGGGGATGAAAGTGATCTGTGACCATCACGTGGTCACAACTCTGTAGAAAAAAGACTTTGGAAGAAAACACAAATCTAACAGTGTCACAGCTGTGCTTAAAACTCAGCAATGATCCCCAGTTGCCTACTTGAGCCCAAACTCCCACAGTGGATATAGTTTTCACAGAATACAAATATGAGTGTAAAAGAATGTAATATTTTTTAAATTTTGTAACTCTAATTTCTTTTTTTTTCTCAAATCCCCTATCTACCTAATAGCAGAAAATGTAGTCACTTCCAGGTAAATGCCATCATTTGGGGCTAAACACAATTAATTCAGGATTCTACATGCACACACACACACACACACACACACTCCTTCCTTCTCTCTTGGGCAGCCTCCAAAGACTAAGAGATTTGGGCATATAATCACATGAGACAGAATCTGGTCTATCACTGTACCCTACTCTCCAATAGCATCTGGTAATATTTTCTGGTCTTTGGTGGTGTTGGCTTTTATCTCCTGGCCTTACTGAGATACCCATGTTAACCTGTGTCCCTGGTTATCAGGTCTACCAAGGTCAAGACACAGCTTCCATGTCCAGGTCCAAGGGAGCTGCTCTGCCACCAACCCTCACAACCAGTTCCAGCAAGCAAGCAGTCAATGGCCTCGCTGCGCACAAGTGCCCCCAAACAGTGGCAAAAAGCACTTCTACTCACATACATTAGTCCAGAAAGAGGTGAAGTGGTCTCCTTTGTCCCACAAAAGGCTGGGCTATGCCATGTTATTCTCAGTGACACATGCGTGGAGAACCTTTGGGGTTCTCGTTCCTAAGAAAGAAAGGGAGATGTTAGGAGAAAACAAGTGCTCTCTGCCTCAGATGTTTAATACGCAGCTCAAAATTGTTCAAGGTATAAAGACAATCGCAGAGAAGCAATAGGTCAGAGAGACTGAAAACAAAGAACAAAGGAGCAAAGGAAGACAACAAAATTAAAAGAGCAAAGGGAATACTAGTAATCAGAAAAGTAAAGGGTTTAAGAGTCACTGTGGCCAAAAGCTGAAATAGGAAGGAAAAAGCCAGAGTCGAGAACTGGGGGGTGGGGGGGTGGGGGGGTGGCAGATTCCAGAGAACAGAAGTAGAAGAATTGAGGCCACCTCAAAACGTGAACAAACTTTTCACAGTCATTTCTTGATCTTTAGGGGAAATAAACGGAGTGTGAAGCACAGAAGGTGAGAAAAACACGGCTTAAAAATGGAAATGCACCAAACAAAGTGGAAAATTCACATCAAGCCCATAGATTACTCTCAGAATAAAGGGGACCTTTATAGGGTCAAAAAAAAAAAAAGGAAAATGAGGTTCTCACACTGGGAAATGTGAGTTGAGGAGGAACAGAAGCTTTGGGAAGAAACTAAGCAGGTGCTCCCACCGAAACCTGACCCTCAGATTGGCGAAATTTGGTTACTTGGTTTTATAAAATAGAAAATTACATGCAGGTTTTATCCTGGAATTTGACACCTGGCATTTCCCATTCTCTGGTTTTGCACCGGTTCTAATTCTGCGAGAGAGAAGGACCTGCCTGCTCTAAACAACACGCAAATTAAGGTGTGACTTTTGGCTCCCTTTTTTGTTATATATAGCTATCATCTGCTCTGGAATAAGCTGGACTTCTTCCACTGAGTTCATATCTCCTTCTGTCTTTTCTAAAATGCATTTCAAAGCTTCGTGTTTCTTTCTGGAAAATCTAACATAATGTAAAAACAGATTTTAAAGCTTATATGTATATTAATCAGGATGCCAACAACCACAATCTAATATAGTCCTTACCTTTTACTCACAATGTGAATTTTAATTAAGTGCATAATTAAGATCCGAAATGCAGAATATATTTTTGGTCCTGTTAACTGTGTGTAAGAAACTCTAACATGGAATGAACTTAGCCTCCCTGCTACAAAGACTTAATATGTTACAAATTAAGTGAATGGCAGCTACAATTGGGTTTTCAAAGGCAGTATGAAGCCTTCAAGACTGCTGACAGAAATTGGAAACAAGTTTTATGTTCATCAGTGGAGTGGGGGATGATCAAATAAATTATTGTACATCCATAGCATGATTCCATATCCTTTCCTCAAAATAACAGTAAACTTATAGGCACTGATATGGAAAAATTACCAAGATACATTATGTATAACAATATACATAGTATGACTCCTTTAAGCTAAAATATATGTGTGTGTATGTGTGTGTATGTGTGTACATATATATGCATTCATATATGTGTGTGTTTATGTGCAAAGATGTTTGTATAATTGGATACATATTCAGACTTACTCAAAA
This sequence comes from Hyperoodon ampullatus, assembly GCF_949752795.1. Classification (NCBI taxonomy): domain Eukaryota; kingdom Metazoa; phylum Chordata; class Mammalia; order Artiodactyla; family Ziphiidae; genus Hyperoodon; species Hyperoodon ampullatus. The sequence goes on along the minus strand of NC_136927.1, from coordinate 79,177,078 downwards.
ACATGTAAAAGAGTCTGAAATAACAGACAAGAAATGCAAACAATGATCAGCTCTAGAGCAGGGCTTAGCAAACTATTTAGGTACAGGGACAGATAGTGAATGTTTCTAATTCTGAGGCCATACAGTCTCTGGCACAACTATTCAACTCTGGCCTTGTAGGACAAAAGCAGCCGTAGACAATATGAAGCAAAGTTTGTGTCTGGGTCCCAATAAAATTTATTCACAGAAACAGGCAGGGTGATGGGGCAGCTGGCGGTAGCCCATGTGTCATACTTTGCCAAGCCCTGCTCTGGAGGAATGAGTGAACAGAAATGAGGAAAGAAATGATTTCTTTCCTTCTGCTAACTTTGGGGTATTTTTGTTCTTTCTCTAATTGCTTTAGGTATAAGGTTAGGTTGTTTATTTGAGATGTTTCTTGTTTCTTGAGGGAAGATTGTATTGCTATAAACTTCCCTCTTAGAACTGCTTTTGCTGCATCCCATAGGTTTTAGGTTGTCGTGCTTTCATTGTCATTTGTTTCTAGGTATTTTTTGATTTCCTCTTTGATTTCTTCAGTGATCTCTTGGTTATTTAGTAGTGTATTGTTTAGCCTCCACGTGTTTGTATTTTTTACAGATTTTTTCCTGTAATTGATATCTAGTCTCATAGCACTGTGGTCAGAAAAAAATACTTGTAATGATTTCAATTTTCTTAAATTTACCAAGGCTTGATTTGTGACCCAGATATGATCTATCCTGGAGAATGTTCCATGAGCACTTGAGAAAAAAGTGTATTCTGTTGTTTTTGGATGGAATGTCCTATAAATATCAATTAAGTCCACCTTGTTTAATGTATCAATTAAAGTTTGTGTTTCATTTTTTTATTTTCATTTTGGATGATCTGTCCATTGGTGAAAGGGGGTGTTAAAGTCCCCTACTATGATTGTGTTATTGTCAATTACCCCTTTTATGGCTGTTAGCATTTGCCTTATGTATTGAGGTGCTCCTATGTTGGGTGCATAAATATTTACAATTGTTATATCTTCTTCTTGGATTGATCCCTTGATCATTATGAAGTGTCCTTCTTTGTCTCTTGTAATAGTCTTTATTTTAAAGTCTATTTCGTCTGATCTGAGAATTGCTACTCCAGCTTTCTTTTGATTTCCATTTGTATTTATTTATTATTAATTTTTGGCTGCGTTGGGTCTTCATTGCTGTGCGCGGGCTTTCTCTAGTTGCAGCGAGCGGAGGCTACTCTTTGTTGTGGTGCATGGGCTTCTCATTGCGGTGGCTTCTCTTGTTGCAGAGCACAGGATCCAAGCACACGGGCTTCAGTAGTTGTGGCACACAGGCTCAGTAGGTGTGGCTCGTGGGCTCTAGAGTGCAGGCTCAGTAGTTGTGGCACATGGGCTTAGTTGCTCCAAGGCATGTGGGATCTTCCCAGACCAGGGCTCAAACCCGTGTCCCTTGCACTGGCAGACGGATTCCTACCACTGCGCCAACCAGGGAAGTCCCTTGATTTCCATTTGCATGGAATATCTTTTTCCATCCCCTCACTTTCAGTCTGTATGTGTCCCTAGGTCTGAAGTGGGTCTCTTGTAGACAGCATATATACAGGTCTTGTTTTTGTATCCATTCAGCCAGTCTATGTCTTTTGGTTGGAGCATTAAACCCATTTACATTTAAGGTAGTTATCAATATGTACCTTCCTATTACCATTTTCTTAATTGTTTTGGGTTTGTTATTGTAGGTCTTTTCCTTCTCTTGTGTTTCCTGCCTAGAGAATTTCCTTTAGCATTTGTTGTAAAGCTGGTTTGGTGGTGCTAAATTCTCTTAGCTTTTGCTTGTCTGTAAAGGTTTTAATTTCTCCGTCGAATCTGAATGAGATCCTTGCTGGGTAGAGCAATCTTGGTTGTAGGTTTTTCCCTTTCATCACTTTAAATATGTCCTGCCACTCCCTTCTGGCTTGCAAGAGTTTCTGCTGAAAAATAAGCTGTAACCTTATATTTGTTGCTTTTCCCTTGCTGCTTTTAATATCTTTTCTTTGTATTTAATTGTTGATAGTTTGATTAATATGTGTCTTGGTGTGTTCCTCTTTGGATTTATCCTGTATGGGACTCTCTGTGCTTCCTGGACTTGACTATTTCCTTTCCCATATTAGGGAAGTTTTCAACTATAATCTCTTCAAAGATTTTCTCAGTCCATTTTTTTCTTCTCTTCTTCTTCTGGGACCCCTATAATTCGAATGCTGGTGCATTTAATGTTGTCCCAGATGTCTCTGAGACTCTCCTCAATTCTTGTCATTCTTCTTTCTTTATTCTGCTCTGTGGTCATTATTTCCACTATTTTATCTTCCAGGTCACGTATCTGTTCTTCTGCTCAGTTATTCTGCAATTGATTCCTTCTAGAGAAGTTTTAATTTCATTTATTGTGCTGTTCATCATTGTTTGTTTGCTGTTTAGTTCTTCTAGGTCCTTGTTAAACATTTCTTGTACTTTCTCCATTCTATTTCCAAGATTTTGGATCATCTTTATTATCATTACTCTGAATTCTTTTTCAGGTAGACTGCCTATTTCCTCTTCACTTGTTAGGTCTGGTGGATTTTTTCCTTGCTCCTTCATCTGCTGTGTATTTCTCTGTCTTCTCATTTTGCTTAACTTACTGTGTTTGGGGTCTCCTTTTTGCAGGCTACAGGTTTGTAGCTCCCATTGTTTTTGGTGTCTGCCCCCAGTGGGTAAGGTTGGTTCAGTGGGTTCTGTAGGCTTCCTGGTAGGAGACTGGTGCCTGTGTTCTGGTGGATGAGGCTGGATCTTGTCTTTCTGGTGGGCAGGTCCACATCTGTTGGTGTGTTTTGGGGTGTCTGTGAACTTATTATGATTTTAGGCAGCCTCTCTGCTAATGGATGGGGTTGTGTTCCTGTCTCGTTAGTTGTTTGGCATAGGGTGTCTAGCACCATAGCTTGTTGGTTGTTGAGTGGTTCTGGGTCTTAGCGTTGAGATGCAGATCTCTGGGAGAGTTATTGCCATTTGATATTACATGGAGCTGGGAGGTCTCTGGTGGTCCAATGTCCTGAACTCGGCTCTCCCACCTCAGAGGCTCAGGCCTGACACCTGGCCAGAGCACCAAGACCCAGTCAGCCACATGGCTCAGAAGAAAAGGGAGAAAAAAGAAGAGAGAGAGAGAGAGAAAGAAGGAAAGAAAAGAAAAGTTATTAAAATTCAAAATTAAAAAAGTATTAAAAATAAAAAAGTAATAAAAAAACGAAAAAAGCAAGCAAGAAAGAAGAGCAACCAAAGCAAAAAACAAATCCACCAATGATAACAAATGCTAAAAACTATACTAAAAAAAAAAAAAAGAAAAAGAACAGACAGAACACTAGGACAAACAGTAAAAGCAAAGCTATACAGACAAAAATCACACAAAGAAGCATACACATACTCACTCACAAAAAGAGAAAAAGGAAAAATATATATATACATATATATATTAAAAAATAAAAAAGAGAGGAACCAAATCAATAAACAAATCCATCAATTATAATAAGCTCTAAATAGTAAATTAAGAAAAACATAAAACAAGAAACAAATTAGATCCAGAAAGCAAACCCCAAGTCTACAGTTGTTCCCAAAGTCCACCACCTCAATTTTGGGATGATTTGTTGTCTATTCAGGTATTCCACAGATGCAGGGTACATCAAGTTGACTGTGGAGACTTAGTCCGCTGCTCCTCAGGCTGCTGGGAGACATTTCCCTTTCTCTTCTTTGTTCGCACAGCTCCCGGGGTTCAGCTTTGGATTTGGCCCCGCCTCTGCATGTAGGTCGCCAGAGGGCGTCTGTTCTTCGCTCAGACAGGACAGTGTTAAAGGAGCCGCTGATTCGGGGACTCTGGCTCACTCAGGCCAGGGGGAGGGAGGGGTACGGAGGCGGGGCAAGCCTGCGGCGGCAGAGGCCAACATGACGTTGCACCAGCCTGAGGCGCGCTGGGCGTTCTCCCAGGGAAGTTGTCCCTGGATCCCGGGACCCTGGCGGTGGCAAGCTGCACAGGCTCCCGGGAGGGGAGGTGTGGAGAGTGACCTGTGCTCACACACAGGCTTCTTGGTGGCTGCAGCAGCAGCCTTAACGTCTCATGCCCGCCTCTGGGGTCCGCGCTGATAGCCGCGGCTCACGCCCGTGTCTGGAACTCGTTTAGGCGGCGCTCTGAGCCCCCTCTCCTCACGCACCCGGAAACAATGGTCTCTTGCCTCTTCGGCAGGTCCAGACCTTTTCCCGGACTCCCTCCTGGCTAGCTATGGCGCACTAGCCCCCTTCGGCCTGTGTTCACGCAGCCAACCCCAGTCCTCTCCCTGGGATCCGACCTCCGAAGCCCGAGCCTCAGCTCCCAGCCCCGCCCGCCCCGGCAGGTGAGCAGACAAGCCTCCGGGCTTGTGAGCGCCGGTCGGCACCGCTCCTCTGTGCGGGAATCTGTCCGCTTTGCCCTCCGCACCCCTGTGGCTGCGCTCTCCTCCGCGGCTCCGAAGCTCCCCCCACCACCCACCGTCTCCACCAGTGAAGGAGCTTCCTAGCGTGTGGAAACTTTTCCTCCTTCACAGCTCCCTCCCAGAGGTGCAGGTCCCGTCCCTATTCTTTTGTCTCTGCACTCACATTCTATTGGCTAGAATTGTCATATGGCCACACCTCACTACAAGAGTCTAGGAAATGTAGTGCAACCATTGCCCAGGAATAGTTTTGAACAATTAGCAATCGCTGCTACAAGTGCTATGTAAGCCCCTGGAGGGCAAAGATTGTTGTCTATTTTTTTCTGCCCCTGTGTTCCAAGTATCTAGAACAGGGGTCAGCAAACCTTTTCTAAAACAAGGCTAGATAGTAAATATTTAGACTTGGTGGGCCACATGGTCTCTGTCACAACTACTCAACTCTGCTGTTGTAGCATGAAAGCAGCCATAGTATGTAAATGAGTGAGCATGGCTGTGTTCCAATAAAACTTTATTTACATCAACAGGCAGAGGGCCAGATTTGACCCTGATTTAGAGCAGTGCCTGACACAGTGGGTGGTGCAGAATAAATGTTTGCTAAATGAATGATAGGGCATAAATAGTCCAATTTCACAGGTTTGTCCTGAGGAATAAATAAAATATTGCATGAAAAGATTTAGCAAAGTGCCTGATGCATAGTAAGTGCTGGATAAATGCTATGCACTCATTATTTGGAAATATGAAAGAGAAATAAGATATAGTCCTCAAGGAGCAACCACTATAGTAGAGGAGATAGATATTTCCAGGAAAATAATTAAAATAGTGTTTGTGTGAGGTTATAGGAGTATGTCCAGGGCTCAGATATAGTATAGGGTGGTTAATTCTGGGGAGGAGAGAGTTGGCCAAGGGGAAAATCACAGAGTGGGAAAGACCTGAAAAGGCGTTGAAGAAATAAAAGCACCTGCACAGGCATTCCAGGAAATAAAAATTTCTTTCACCTTTCTGAGCCAGAAACTCATTAAAAGAAAGCTGATAGCAGACGCTAGAGTCTGTGTAGGAGATGTTCTGTGTGCCTGTACCAGTCCTCCCCTCCCACGTTTTTACCTTTAGTTCCCATTCTCCCTTCAAAGTATCAGCTCAAACATCACCTCCTAAGGGAAACGTTTCCTGCCTGCTTTTCCCTGCCCCGTGCCTCACAGACCAGGTCAACCTCCACTGCTGGATGCATTTAGCATTTGTTCCTTGTAGCTTTATACTCAGCTGACTGTGTGCATGTGTGTGTGTGTGTGTGTGTGCAATGTCTATTTCCCCAGAGTACAATCAGCAGGACTGCACTGCTCACCACCTGGTCCCTAACTCTATGCGAGGCGCAAGGAAAGCACTCAGTCACTATTTGCTAAATGAAAGAATACATTTTGCATCATGTCCTCCAATGGGGTCTTGAATGTAGTTAATCGGGGCCTATAACTAAGGTCAGAACTACAGTTAAGAAGCTGGGTGGGCTGGTGATAAAGTTGACATGATTTGGTAAAATCTTGGAGTCTCAAGAGACAGTAAAATGCAATGGTGAAACAGCAGGCTCGTACTATCTCTGCAACTCCTCTGGAAATCTAAAATTATTCCAAAAATCAAAGTTTATTTTCTTAAATGGCAAGCTCTGGAGCTGAGCATCAGGGCTGCAGTCTTGGCCCTGCCGGGTATTCAGCATCATTGGGCGTTCACTCAGCCAGTCTCCTTATCTATCAATTAGGGATGGCAGGAATAAAGGCTTGGGCTCCACAGGGCAGTAAGGAACTTGCAATGAAGTGCTTGCACATGGGGAGTTTTCAGTAACTGTTAGCTACTCCTATTAGCATTTTTTTCCCCTCCTACCTCTTCAGAGTTAAACAGGAGAGCCATTCCCCTTCCCCAGGGGTGAGCCACAGCGGCAAATGGAGGTGACAGAGTACAGGACCAGAGAGATTTAGTTCAGAGTAATCATCTCATCACATTCTCCGGACCTTACTATGACTTCATTTCCTTGAGACGATTCACAGACGTTCACACACCAATGCAGGGAAATAGAGCTACTCAGGATAAAATTAGGTCAATATTGATCGAGAAGGGCGAATGACACTCAAACACACTGCCATGTGCACCCATTTAGCTGTGATATAATTGACGTTTCAAAGTTAAGACCACAGGCATTGGGATGAGGACATGACTCACAGATGTATGTACACACATTTGTTTACCAACCCCATGGTATATATATATGCACACAAGCCATGAATTAATTACCTGATAATTCAATATTAGATGCACATACAGACTCTCAAGCATACAATGTCGCTTCCATTTAAATAAAACGTGTGTGTGTCTGTGTTTTGTAATAAAAGCTTACATTGATCAAGTGTTTACTATGTTATAGGCGTTGGACTAAGCATTTTATATATGTTAAGTCTGTTTAATAAATACAGTGACGTATAAGTTGGGCTTTATTATCATGCCTGCTTTACATATGAAGAAAATTGATGAGAGGTAAAGCAACTCACCCCAGATAACACAGCCAAAAGAGGCAGAACAGGGATCCCAACATTTGGAAACAGTGCAGCACTATCTAATACTAGCTACTCTTGGTGTTGGTGTTGTCAGCAGTTAGTGTATAGAAAGGAAGGCCCAGGGACTTCCCTGGTGGTGCAGTGGTTAAAAATCTGCCTGCGAATGCAGGGTACACCGGTTTGAGCCCTGGTCCAGGAAGATCCCACATGCCGTGGAGCTACTAAGCCCATGCGCCACAATTACTGAGCCTGTGCTCTAGAGCCCGTGAGCCACAACTACTGAGCCCTCATACCACAACTACTGAAGCCCGCGCACCTAGAGCCCACACTCCGCAACAAGAGAAGCCACCGCAATGAGAAGCCTGCGCACCGCAACGAAGAGTAGCCCCCACTCGCTGCAACTAGAGAAAGCCCGCATGCAGCAACAAAGATCCAATGCAGCCAAAAATAAATAAATATATATATAAATAAATTTATTTAAAAAAAAAAAGAAAGGAAGGCCCAGATTATAATAGTAAAAAAATTTAGTAAATGTTCAGTGTTTAGGTACTAGAACAGAACTGGAATGATTCCAAAGAATAAAATTTAGCTTCATTTGCTATCATGACCCATTTGCCTGATCTCTGAAATGAATTCTAGCCCACCAGAACCAAGCCTGGATGGCACACACTGTCTCAACTGAAAAAAAAGAATTCTTTTTAGCTTATTAGAAACTGTGCATTCCTGAACACAGCTTATAAAAAATTCCATAGAAAGAAAATAGGTTCAATAAAAGACCAAATTCTAATTAAAATAAATAGAAACACTAGTCATAGCAGAGGTAAGAGAAAAAAATAGGAAAAAAAAGAAAAAACTAAATCTGTGTGATTTAATCTTCTTATTGTCACATGGAAATAGAGAAACCATGACAAATGAATCTAAGCAGTATCTACTAAAGAGGGGTAAGAAAGGAGGGCACAAGAAAATGTCCTTTTACTAGTTTGAGACATTTGGCCAGATAGTTCCAGAAAAACAACCAAACATTACTCTTGGCAAAACAGTTTTGCATTAACATTTTCTTCCAAAATTTTCTTGACTTTGAAACAGGAAAATGGGTAATATGGAATTTCTTGAGTCAAGGCCATGGACAGAAACATGCAAAGCTCCCTCTGATAAGTGAAATGGGGAGCCCTGTGGCATCTGTACCCGTCACTTCAGGGCCAGGCTCTTATCACCTGAGTGAATGACACTGACATCCAAAGCCAGCAGCACCTACATCTCTTTGCCTGGGAGATTTCTTTGGCCTCTGGAGACAAGTTGGCCATTGGCATGGTAGATCAGAAGGACCTGAAGGACCTCGGGAGGCAACCTTCAACCACCAACTGACAGTTTTTCTACACTGGCTTCCAGATTTTCCAGGAGGCATTAAACTCTAGTTGCCTGTGGTGGTAGCTGTCTTGATGATGCAACTTTCCTTCCCTGTCTCACTCCTTACCCCTTTTTTAGTATTTCCTGGTACCACCTCCCAAGTAAACGACCTGCACTTAGACCTTTATCTCAAGTTCTGCTTCTGGGAGAACCCTAAATAAGACAGAATCTATGTACACGTTGAGGGGGAAGAAACTTGCAAGGACCCAGCTTTATTCGGGTCCCCAATGGGAGTTGGAGAGGGAGAATGGGGAGATACAAGGAGGTCAAGAAGAGAAAATAAACACAACCCACATCCTTTTGTCTCAACCCTTTCATGGGAGTAGTTCCCATAAACAGAAGTTGGGATAAATAGTGATCCTATAGTTTGTATGTACATGGGAGACCCCACGTGAGAACTCTCAGAAATGCCTGAGAAAAAGGTGGGTTTCAGAATCTGTGGGGCAGTGTTACCGTGCAGGTAACGGCTATGATGCAGGTCAGTGATCAGCACTCTATTACTGCCCCTGGTGGCTGAGGCCTGGGAATCTGGGATCTCAGGGTGGTAGAGAAAGACAAGGCTGATAATTGTCCTAAACTCACAGATACACTTAAATTGCCATATTCTAAGCAACGTTTTTAAAGTTCTCAATTTCTTTCCATAACAGATGGTAAACTTCTAGAAATTACATCCCAAAGGTAATATTGCTTGTAAATTTAAGTAGTTATGAACATTTTTGTTAAAAAAACTCTTGGATGATATATACATAGGGAATGTTTTTTAAATAACGCTATAAGAATTAAATGAAGAGGTCAATATCAAAATGATTTACCCCTCAGCATAGGGTATGTATTTTGACACAAATGTAAAGGTAAATTTAAACCTTGTATACTTTCTAAATGTATTTTTAGATTTGGTGTTTACAAAATTCTATTTTTCAGATGGTTGTAAGCCTGGTGTCTGAGGTGGGTAGTCTGGGTTCAAATCCTGGTTCTGTCACTTATTGGCTCAGAAACCTTAGGCAAGTTACTTAACCTCAGTAGATCTCAAGATTTTCATCTCTACGATAGGAATTAGTATAACATTGTTGTGACCATGGGCAACGTATTCAGCCTCTCTGAGTCACTAGATTCTGTTATTTGAGGAAAGGCTGTGATTCCAAGTTAAGATGTTCAATGGAGGGCTTTATCACCTCTTACTGAATTTCCCTGGTGGGCCCCTCATTTAGGGTATGTATTCCACAAACGCACATCTACAGAAAGGCAAATAGTTAAACAGGGCTAAGGGCTTTGGAACCAGAGGTTATGTGGCCCCTGAGCCTGAATCCCTACCTCTCCTGATCTTCTGTGAGAAGCCAGTATTCTCTTAATAACCTCAGGCTTTGACCAAGTTAACCAGAGTTAGTTTCTGTTGCTTACAGCCAACAACCCTAACTGATAAGATATTTCATTCTATTTCTGGGCTGAACTCTCTCAGGGCAGTTTCTCTGCCTTAATCACCAGTATGACCAAGAAGTACTGATCAAGGACCACAGTATTAACCAGGGTCAGAGTACCAGCACTTTGGCAGTGTGTTAGGGGGGTGGGGGAGAGTGTAGAGCAAATAAAGTTATACACATCTTCCTGGCTCTAGAGACGCCACAGAAGTCTACAGGGCAAATACAAGACTGGGAGAGGTGAAGAGCTCAAAATCTAGAATGAGGGAGATGTGGGTCAAATTCAAGCTCCACTGCTTCCAAGCAAGAGGGTACCAGGGAATTTACTCTTTGGGTCCTCAGCTTCCTCACTGGCAAAAGGCAGATAATCATTTTTTCCACCAGACAAGGTTACTGTGAGGATTAAATGAGAAATGGTGCTCTTTGCACTCAATAAATGTGGACCAGTAGTGATGAAGGTGATGAGGGTGATGGGTATGTCTGGTTCACTGTGGTGAAACCTGCAGGGAGCCTGAAGAGCATCCTGGAAGAGGAGTCATCCCAAGGGAACAAGGATTCAAACACAGTGAGACTGGCCTCGTACAAAAGTCTTAGTCACCTAAAAGAAGGCGTGATTCTAAATATAACATGGTTTGAGGCTCTTGGGTTTGTTTCCTGGCCAAGACCCTATTGGACTCTTGTCTCCAAGTCTGATGCAGAACTGGAAAATGTGAGTAAACACTGAAGATGCTTTAGGCACGGGACCTCTGTAAGACATCGGGGTACCAGCAGATTGTCTGGGGCCCCTTTATGAAAGAGTATTACAGGGGGGCACCTCCACATAATACAGCACACCTTGGAGGCTTGAGAACTCAATTTCTCAGTATTCTCCTCCATAAGATAGATATCAAAATTTTAAATAAAGACAGAATCAGGAATAGCACTGCATAGCCAAGCCATATGGGAGCCTGAGGCATCAGGAAACAACAGCTGTACTGACCCTGTCTTCATTTTAAATTTTTGATATTTTGTTCATAGTGGATTTCTTTGCATTCATTTTGATTTTTTTCAATGTTCCATTAAAATATTTATCTTGATAATGGAGTTTTGGGGTACCCTTTAAATTCTGCACCCCAGGCGAGTGCCTCACTTGCCTCATCCTTCAGGGTACCCCAAAATATTCATTAAGGAGGGGGCCACTTGATGGTGCAGAACTGGGCAGATGGAACCAAGGGGCAGAAAAAGGTGGGTTATTTCTGTCACTGTGCCCCCAACCCCCATTTGCACTCACCAATAGAGGTAGACAAGGGCTTTGCTGGAAAGCATTTCACAACAACTGATATTTTGGTAGAGTTGAAAAATTACCTTGTCAGTTAAATCTGCTTTTTGGTGCATGGTCAGGGCCTGGTTCCCTTTCCTGCCCCAGCCTGCCCACCCCCCAACCCACTGCCACCACACACACAACACAGGGAGTTTGTCAGCAGCTAATCTGAGCCCATCTACTACTGCTCTTTTGTCGGTAATGGCGTATCTCCACGTGGGGACACAGCAGTGCATACGAAATAGGACTTGCCCTCCTGTCCAGCACACACATGCGGAGGCTGAGGCCAGCGCTAACAAAGGCTAATTGGCAGGCTCAGCAGTCAGTTTCTGATGACACAGTCGAAATCATAAAAGACAGAGATGGGAACAAAGAAAGTTTAGAGGGAATAATAAAGGAAATAGCTATACCATGAACATTTGCCAACGAGAAGAGAGGGCATTTTGAAATAGAGGGGAGGAACAGCTCTCAGGAAAGAAGAAGGAATAAGAAACAAAGAGGTGGAAATGCCTTCCTTGATAGACCATGTTAAAATCAATCAATGCACCAACCAATACATAAATCGACAGAAGCGCAGATGATATAGATAATTTGGCATGTTATATATTCTGATCCTGCCATGTACTTGAATTCAAGGAGAGACACACATATACAAGTTAAATTTAGTAACAAGCAGAGCTCAAATTATAAAGTCAAATACTGATGCGACTTGAGGGAATGGCTACAATATCTGTTTACATACCCGCATTTGCCCTAGAGTCTTCCAGGAATATTTTTATCTCCTCATTTGTTACTTCACCCATTATTAAATTCTATAAAATGGAAAAAAAAACCCTACAAACTCCTGGAAGGGAAGGAGAAAAAATAAAAACAAATAACTACGTTCCTTGTAGAGGTCAATGTTGTCTTAAGGGAAACTAAGCAGTTGATTTGTGTTCTTGCAGGAAAACCAATTTAGGATTTCTGCTTAAATTGAAGTGAGTAAAAATTTTAAACTGCATGAATTTAGCATTTTGGTCTGACGTGTTTTTTTTTAATTTAATCAAACTCTGTGTATGTTTCGGGGGGGGAAGTATATATTCTTTAGCAGGAAAATGATGGATTTCTTTACTGCTTTTGTTTCAGAGAATTTCCCTGTCCAAGGAAATGACCTAGTTTATGGCTTTTCTGCATTCAGGGCATGTTACCAATGTGCACACAAAGACTATATATATATATATATATATATATATATATATATACTATATATATATATACTATATATATATATAGTAACAATGGGAAATATCTTTTGGATTATTAAAAGAAAAATTATAAGCCCAGGTTTATGTATGGAAAATGCTCCAGACTTCTTTGACCAAAATTCAGTTCCATTCATATCTATCTGCCTATCTTCTGCAGGGAAGTCACAGTTCAAACCCTAGAGGAAGCTATAAGATGAAGCAGGGGTTGCAAACTGGTGGCCTGGGGGCCAAGCTGAGCTAGAGATGCAGGGCTTTTTTACCCTCCTGTTGTTGCACTGCAAAGAATATTAGATTTTACTTATTTAGCTGCCAACATTTAAAAATTAGGAGACTTCATATAAGATTTCAGTTTTGGCTTCTCTTTAAAAACCTGACAATCCCATAACATAAGGAGGTCTGCATTCCCACAGGAAAACAATTCGCCTGAGTAGTGGCTGCCCCCTTAGACTGCATGAGCTCGCTCCATTTCTTCCCAGTCCCCACCACTCCCTAACGTCCTTTGCACAGAAGCTGAGTCTCAGGTACCATTTATCATCATACTTATGCTATTGTTTTCCTTATAGTGAATTTAAGAAATATGAGTACTATTCCTTATACCCACATCTCTATCTAAAGTGGGAAAATTAAAACAGATCAATCAATTCATGTGCTTCAAGGAAAAAAATTTTCTCAATTTAAGCTTGCTTGATTCACTTCAGTAGTAGGTCCCCATAAAAATAACAGCTAACACTTCTACAACTCTTACTATGTGTCAGGCAATTTTCTAAGCCCTTTACGTATTTAAGTGCATTTAATCTGTACGTCTACTCTATGAAGTAGATGTTGTTATGATCCAATTTCACAGATGAGGAAAGTGAGGCTCAAAGGTGTTAAGTGACTTGCTCAAGGTCCATTGCTAGGATTTGGGAGGACCCTGTGGGCATTTGAATGCATGCTCCTTGGCATAAATATATGATACCAGCATATAATAAGAATAAGCTAGCATGTGTTACCTGCCTAATATGTTCCAAGCACCAGAAAAGGCTCTTAAAATATAAATCGGTATAGAAAGAAACTTATGGTGGGTTGCAAAAAGGCTACAAATAAGATGCATCGAAGGTTAAAAAGAGAAAACTGTTACATTGAGTGCCCATAGGAGGCTCAGAAGTAGTTTTCATTGAGGAAGTGAAAGTTGTAATGGACCTTAAAGTGTAAGAAGGCGTAAAATACATAGGGATGTGCTTGAACACAATGGTCTTTAGCTGGAGAGAACTGAATAAATGGCAGATTGTAAATGGGAAAGTACAGGACACAGCCCAGGACAAACAGGGTCAAGGCCAAGGTAAAGCTGGGTCATATTTCTTCATATTTCTTGATATTTCTTGAAGTAGCAGCAATGCATCATGCATTTTGGAGGAGACGGGGATGAACAAACCTTGACACTGCCCTCACAGAGTTAACACTCTGGTAAAGAAGAATAAAGTGTGTGGAAGCATCTCCAATTCAAGGGGGAAAGTGAGAAGTAGCCTAGAAGAGTGGCCCACTTATCCAACTGCATGAGGAACGTCTTCACTTCGCTGTCTTGCAGGCACTGCACCCCAACATAGGACAACGAGGACCCACATCTCCTGCCACACACTCCCTTTACAGTTCAACGAAGGGTGGCTTCCTCCCAAGAGGACAGCTCAGATGATTAGCACCAATCTTCTCTTCTCCTTCGTCCTCACTCCCAACATCCCAGTCACCCAGCCCTGCCAATCCTACTTCTCAAAGGTCTCCAGAATCCATCCTCTTCTCTTGCTTCTACCACTGCCTAGCCCAGGCTGCCATCTTCTCTTATCTAGACCATTCTAACAGCATTCTCATTGGATGTCTCCCTTTTCACAGTCTAGCCATGTTCCCTAAGTTTATAATATGTATTTTCATTTATTCATGGCATATTTTTCTCTGCTAGAGTCCACTTGATCTTGTGAAAAGACATGTTATGCATAAGGATATACAAACTGACACGTTATCGATGTAGAAAATCTATTTAACACAAACAATAGCAATTCAGATAACATAAGGCTGCTGATTATCTCTGCAGAGAGTGATATAATGGTTATGTTGCATTTTTGGAGTCTACCAGGTCTGAGTCAAAGGCCACCTCCACCACTTACTAGTAGTATGTGACCTCAAGTAGTGTGCCTCTCAGTTTCCCCTTCTATAAACTGGGGTTAATAATAATACCAGAGAGACCTTCAAGATGGCAGAGGAGTAACACGTGGAGATCACCTTCCTCCCCACAAATACATCAGAAGTACATCTACACGTGGAACACCTACAGAACACCTACTGAACGCTGGCAGAAGACCTCAGACTTCCCAAAAGGCAAGAAACTCCCCACGTACCTGGGTAAGGTAAAAGAAAAAACAGAGACAAAAGAATAGGGACGGGGGGCTTCCCTGGTGGCGCAGTGGTTGAGAGTCCGCCTGCCGATGCAGGGGACACGGGTTCGTGCCCCAGTCTGGGAAGATCCCACATGCCACGGAGCTGCTGGGCCCGTGAGCCATGGCCGCTGAGCCTGAGCATCCGGAGCCTGTGCTCCGCAACGGGAGAGGCCACAACAGTGAGAGGCCCACATACTGCAAAAAAAAAAAAAGAATAGGGACGGGACCTGCACCTCTGGGAGGGAGCTGTGAAGGAGGAAAAGTTTCCACACACTAGGAAGCCCCTTCACGGGCGGAGACGGGGTGGTGGGGGGAGCTTCGGAGCCGCGGAGGAGAGCGCAGCAACAGGGGTGCGGAGGGCAAAGCAGAGAGATTCCCGTACGGATGATTAGTGCAAACCAGCACTCACCAGCCCGAGAGGCTTGTCTGCTCACCTGCCGGGGCAGGGAGCAGGGGGGTTGGGAGCTGAAGCTTGGGCTTCAGAGGTCAGACCCCAGGGAGAGGACTGGGGTTGGCTGTGTGAACACAGGCTGAAGGGGCTAGTGCACCACAGCTAGCCGGGAGGGAGTCCGGGAAAAAGTCTGGACCTGCCTAAGTGGCAAGAGACCATTGTTTCGAGGTGCACAGGGATAGGGGATTCAGAGCACCACCTACACGAGCTCCAGAGATGGGTGTGAGCCGTGACTAACAGCGTGGACAGCAGAGACGGGCATGAGATGCTAAGGCTGCTGCTGCAGCCACCAAGAAGCCTGTGTGCAAGCACAGGTCACTATCCACACCCTCCTCCCAGAAGCCTGTGCAGCCCACCACTGCCAGGGTCCCGTGATCCAGGGACAACTTCCCCGGGAGAACACATGGCACGCCTCAGGCTGTTGCAACATCACGCCAGCCTCTGCCACCACAGGTTCGCCCTGCATTCCAATTATAACTATAGTACCCCCCCTCCCCCTGGCCTGAGTGAGCCAGAGCCCCCTAATCAGCCACTGCTATAACCCCCTCCTGTCTGGGTGAAGAACAGATGCCCTCAGGCGACCTACATGCAGAAGTGGGGCCAAATCCAAAGCTGAACCCCAGGAGCTGTGCGAACAAAGAAGAGAAAGGGAAAACTCTCCCAGCAGCCTCAGGAGCAGCGGATTAAATCTCCACAATCAACTTGATGTACCCTGCATCCGATGAATACCTGAATAGACAACAAATCATCCCAAAATTGAGGCGGTGGACTTTGGGAGCAACTGTAGACTTGGGGTTTATTTTCTGCACCTAATTTGTTTCTGGCTTTATGTTTATCTTAGTTTAATATTTAGACTTTATTATCATTGGTAGATTTGTTTATTGATTTGGTTGCTCTCTTCCTTTTTATTTTTTAAGATATATATTTATTTTCCTTTTTCTCTTTTTCTGAGTGTGTACGTGTATGCTTCTTTGTGTGATTTTGTCTGTATAGCTTTCCTTTACCATTTGTCCTAGGTTTCTGTCTCATTTTTGTTTGTTGGTTGCTTTGTTTAGTATAGTTTTTAGCGCTTATTATCATTGGTGGATTTGTTTATTGGTTTGGTTGCTCACTACTTTCTTTCTATTTTTATGACTTTTAAATTTTTTCTTTTTTAAATAATTTTTAAAATTATTTTATTTTATTATATTTTTCTTTTTTTTTTTTTTTCTCCCTTCTGAGCCGTGTGGCTGACAGGGTTTGTGCTCCAGCCTGTGCCTCTGAGGTGGGAGAGCCGAGTTCAGGACACTGGTCCACCAGAGACCTCCCAGCTCCATGTAATATCAAACGGCAATAACTCTCCCAGAGATCTCCATCTCAATGCTAAGACCCAGCTCCACTCAATGACCAGCAAGCTACAGTGCTGGACACCCTATGCCAAACAACTAGCAAGACAGGAACACAACCCAACCCATTAGCAGAGAGGCTGCCTAAGATCATAATAAGTTCACAGACACCCCAAAACACACCACCGGATGCAGTCATGCCCACCAAAAAGACAAGATCCAGCCTCATCCACCAGAACACAGGTCCCAGTCCCCTCCACCAGGAAACCTATACAACCCACTAAACGAAACTAGGCCACTGGGGGCAGACACGAAAAACAACAGGAACTACGAACCTGCAGCCTGAGAATCGGAGACCCCAAACCCAGTAAGTTAAGCAAAATGAGAAGACAGAGAAACACACAGCAGATGAAGGAGCAAGGTAAAAACCCACCAGACCAAATCAATGAAGATGAAATAGGCAGTCTACCTGAAAAAGAATTCAGAGTAATGATAGTAAAGATGATCCAAAATCTTGGAAATAGAATGGAGAAAATACAAGAAATGTTTAACAAGGACCTAGAAGAATTAAACAGCAAATAAACAATGATGAACAACACAATAAATTAAATTAAAAATTCTCTAGAAGGAATCAATTGCAGAATAACCGAGCAGAAGAACGGATAAGTGACCTGGAAGATAAAACAGTGGAAATAACTACAGCAAAGCAGAATAAAGATAAAAGAATGACAAGAATTGAGGAGAGTCTCAGAGATCTCTAGAACATTAAATGCACCAGCATATGAATTATAGGGGTCCCAGAAGAAGAAGAGAAGAAAAAAATGGACTGAGAAAATCTTTGAAGAGATTATAGTTCAAAACTTCCCTAATATGGGAAAGGAAATAGTCAATCAAGTCCAGGAGGCACAGAGAGTCCCATACAGGTTAAATCTAAGGAGGAACACACCAAGACACATATTAATCAAACTATCAACAATTAAATACAAAGAAAAAATATTAAAAGCAACAAATATAAGGTTACAGCTGATCTTTCAGCAGAAACTCTGCAAACCTGAAGGGAGTGGCACGGCATACTTAAGTAATGATAGGGAAAAACCTACTACCAAGATTGTTCTACCCAGCAAGGTTCTCATTCAAATTCGATGGAGAAATTAAAACCTTTACAGACAAGCAAAAGCTAAGAGAATTTAGCACCACCAAACCAGCTTTACAACAAATGCTCTTTTACAAAGGAAATGCTTTTCCTTCTCTTGTGTTTCCTTATCTCTAGGCAAGAAACACAAAAGAAGGAAAAGACCTACAATAACAAACCCAAAACAATTAAGAAAACGGTGGTAGGAACATACATATTGATAACTACCTTAAATGTAAATGGATTAAATGCTCCAACCAAAACACACAGACTGGCTGAATGGATACAAAAACAAGACCTGTATATATGCTGTCTACAAGAGACCCACTTCAGACCTAGGGACACATACAGACTGAAAGTGAAGGGATGGAAAAAGATATTCCATGCAAATGGAAATCAAGGCACTTCCCTGGTTGGCACAGTGGTTAAGAATCGCCTGCCAATGCAAGGGACACGGGTTCGAGCCCTGGTCTGGGAAGATTCCACATGCCTTGGAGCAGCTAAGCATGTGCATCATAACTACTGAGCCTGCACTCTAGAGCCCACAAGCCGCAACTACTGAGCCCGTGTGCCATAACTACTGAAGCCTGCGCACTTGGAGCCCATGCTCCGCAACAAGAGAAGCCACCACAATGAGAAGCCCGTACACCGCAAAAAAGAGTAGCTCCCGCTCACCGCAACTATAGAAAGCCTGCGCACAGCAACGAAGACCCAACACAGCCAAAGATAAATAATAAATAAATAAATTTTTAAATAACAATGGAAATCAAAAGAAAGCTGGAGTAGCAATTCTCAGATCAGACGAAATAGACTTTAAAATAAAGACTATTAAAAGAGACAAAGAAGGACACTACATAATGATCAAGGGATCAATCCAAGAAGAAGATATAACAATTGTAAATATTTATGCACCCAACATAGGAGCACTTCAATACATAAGGCAAATGCTAACAGCCATAAAAGGGGTAATCGACAGTAACACAATCATAGTAGGGGACTTTAACACCCCACTTTCACCAATGGACAGATCATCCAAAATGAAAACAAACAAGGAGACACAAGCTTTAAATGACATATTAAACAAGATGGACTTAATTGATATTTATATGACATTCCATCCAAAAACAACAGAATACACTTCACATGTGCTCTTGGAACATTCTCCAGGATAGATCATATCTTGGGTCACAAATCAAGCCTTGGTAAATTTAAGAAAATTGATATCGTATCAAGTATCTTTTCTGACCACAGTGCTACGAGACTAGATATCAATTACAGGAAAAAATCTGTAAAAAATACAAACACATGGAGGCTAAACAATACACTACTAAATAACCAAGAGATCACTGAAGAAATCAGAGGAAATCAAAAAATACCTAGAAACAAATGACGATGAATACATGACGACCCGAAACCTATGGGATTCAGCAAAACGGTTCTAAGAGGGAAGTTTATAGCAATACAATCCTACTACAAGAAACGAGAAACACCTCAAATAAACAACCTAACCTTACACCTAAAGCAGTCAGAGAAAGAAGAACAAAGAAACCCCAAAGTTAGCAGAAGGAAATAAATCATAAAGATCAGATCAGAAATAAATGAAAAAGAATTGAAGGAAATGATAGCAAAGATCAATAAAACTTTGATCTTTGAGAAGATAAACAAAATTGATAAACCATTAGCCAGACTCATCAAGAAAAAAAGGGAGAAGACTCAAATCAATAGAATTAGAAATGAAAAAGGAGAAGTAACAACTGACACTGCAGAAAAATAAAAGATCATGAGAGATTACTACAAGCAACTATATGCCAATAAAATGGACAACCTGGAAGAAATGGACAAATTCTTAGAAAAGCACGAGCTTCTGAGACTGAACCAGGGAGAAATAGAAAATATAGACAGACCAATCACAAGCACTTAAATTGGAACTGTGATTAAAAATCTTCCAACAGGGCTTCCCTGGTGGTGCAGTGGTTGGGAGCCTGCCTGCTGATGCAGGGGACACGGGTTCGTGCCCCGGTCCGGGAAGATCCCACATGCCGCGGAGTGGCTGGGCCCGTGAGCCATGGCTGCTGAGCCTGCGCGTCCGGAGCCTGTGCTCCGCAACGGGAGAGGCCACAACAGTGAGAGGCCTGCTTACCCAAAAAAAAAAAAAAAAAAAAAAAAAAAAATCTTCCAACAACAAAAAAAAGCCCAGGACCAGATGGCTTCACAGAAGAATTCTATCAAACACTTAGAGAAGAGCTAACGCCTATCCTTCTCAACCTCTTCCAAACTATAGCAGAGGGAGGAACACTCCCAAACCCATTCTATGAGGCCCCCGTCACCCTGATACCAAAACCGGACAAAGATGTCACAAAGAAAGAAAACTACAGGCCAATATCACTGATGAACATAGATGCAAAAATCCTCAACAAAATACTAGCAAACAGAATCCAACAGCACATTAAAAGGATCATACACCATGATCAAGTGGGGTTTATCCCAGGAATGCAAGGATTCTTCAATATTCACAAATCAGTCAATGTGATACACCATATTAACAAACTGAAGGAGAAAAACCATATGATCATCTCAATAGATGCAGAAAAATCTTTTGACAAAATTCAACACCGATTTATGATAAAAACCCTCCAGAAAGTAGGCATTGAGGGAACCTACCTCAACATAATAAAGGCCATATATGACAAACACAGGGCCAACATTGTTCTCAATGGTGAAAATTGACACCATTTCCTCTAAATCAGGAACAAGACAAGGTTCTCCACTCTCACCACTATTATTCAGCATAGTTTTGGAAGTTTTAGCCACAGCAATCAGAGAAGAAAAAGAAATAAAAGGAACCCAAATCAGAAAAGCAGAGTAAAACTGTCACTGTTTGCAGATGACATGATACTATACATACAGAATCCTAAAGATGCTACCAGAAAACTACTAAAGCTAATCAATGAATTTGGTAAAGTAGCAGGGTACAAAATTAATGCACAGATATCTCTTGCATTCCTATACACTAATGATGAAAAATCTGAAAGAGAAATTAAGGAAACATTCACATTTACTTGCAACAAAAAGAATAAAATACCTAGGAATAAACCTACCTAAGGAGACAAAAGACCTGTATGCAGAAAATTATATGACACTGATGAAAGAACTTAAAGATGATACAAACAGATGGAGAGATATACCATGTTTTTGGATTGGAAGAATCAACATTGTGAAAATGACCATCCTACCCAAAGCAATCTACAGATTCAATGCAATCCCTATCAAACTACCAATGGCATTTTTCACAGAACTAGAACAAAAAATTTCACAATTTGTATGGAAACACAAAAGACCCTGAATAGCCAAATCAATCTTGAGAAAGAAAAACACAGCTGGAGGAATCAGGCTCCCAGACTTCAGACTATACTATAAAGCTACAGTAATCAAGACAGTATGGTACTGGCACAAAAACAGAAATATAGATCAATGGAACAGGATAGAAAGCCCAGAGATAAACCCACGCACCTATGGTCACCTTATTTTTGATAAAGGAAGCAAGAATATGCAATGGAGAAAAGACAGTCTCTTCAATAAGTGGTGCTGGGAAAACTGGACAGCTACATGTAAAAGAATGAAATTAGAACACTCCCTAACACCATACACAAAAATAAACTCAAAATGGATTAAAGACCTCAATGTAAAGCCAGACACTATAAAACTCTTAGAGGAAAACATAGGCAGAACACTCTATGACATAAATCACAACAAGATCCTTTTTGACCAACCTCCTAGAGAAGTGGAAATAAAAACAAAAATAAACAAATGGGACCTAATGAAACTTAAAAGCTTTTGCACAGCAAAGGAAAACAAATAAGATGAAAAGACAACCCTCAGAATGGGAGAAAATATCTACAATGAAGCAACTGACAAAGGATAAATCTCCAAAATTTACAAGCAGCTCATGCAGCTCAATATCAAAAAAACAAACAACCAATCCAAAAATGGGCAGAAGACCTAAATAGACATTTCTCCAAAGAAGACATACAGATGGCCAAAAAACATATGAAAGGATGCTCAACATCACAAATCATTAGAGAAATGCAAATCAAAACTACAATGAGGGCTTCCCTGGTGGCGCAGTGGTTGAGAGTCTGCCTGCCAATGCGGGGGACACAGGTTCGTGCCCCGGTCCAGGAAGATCCCACATGCCGCGGAGCGGCTGGGCCCGTGAGCCATGGCCACTGAGCCTGCACGTCCGGAGCCTGTGCTCCGCAACGGGAGAGCCCACAACAGTGAGAGGCCCGTGTACCACACACACAAAAAAAAAACCTACAATGAGGTATCACCTCACACCAGTCAGAATGGCCATCATCAAAAAATCTACAAACAATAAGTGCTGGCAAGGGTGTGGAGAAAAGGGAACCCTTTTGGACTGTTGGTAGGAATGTAAATTGATACAGCCACTATGGAGAACAGTATGGAGGTTCCTTAAAAAGCTAAAAATAGAACTACCATACGATTCAGCAATCCCACTACTGGGCATATACTCTGAGAAAACCATAATTCAAAAAGAGTCATGTACCACAATGTTCATTGCAGCTCTATTTACAATAGCCAGGACATGGAAGCAATCTAAGTGTCCACTGACAGAAGAATGGATAAAGAAGATGTGGCACATATATACAATGGAATATTACTCAGCCATAAAAAGAAACGAAATTGAGTTATTTGTAGTGAGGTGGATGGAACTAGAGTCTGTCTTACAGAGTGAAGTAAGTCAGAAAGGGAAAAACAAATACCGTATGCTATCACATATATATGGAATCTAAAAAAAAAAAAAAAGGTTCTCAAGAACCTAGGGGCAGGGCAGGAATAAAGACGAAGATGTAGAGAATGGATTTGAGGAGATGGGGAGTGGGAAGGGTAAGCTGGGACGAAGTGAGAGAGTGGCATGGACTTACATACACTACCAAATGTTAAGTAGATAGCTAGTGGGAAGCAGCTGCATAGCACAGGGAGATCAGCTCGGTGCTTTGTGTCCACCTCGAGGGGTGGGATAGGGAGGGTGGGAGGGAGATGTAAGAGGGATGGGATATGGGGATATATGTATATGTATAGCTGATTCACTTTGTTATAAAGCAGAAACTAACACACCATTGTAACACAATTATACTCCAATAAAGATGTTAAAAATAAATAAATAAATAAAATAATAATAATACCAAACTTCCAGGTAGTTGTAAGGACTGAATTAAGTAGTCATAATGCTAAGGGCTTTGCACATACTAAGTGCTCAAAATTGTATTGTCTTTATTATAAAGGTTATTTTTTTATTAGGTAATCCAAAATGTTGATTGTTTAATAAACCAGGTGAGCTGCATTGCTGCTCCCTTCCAGCATATAATTAAGAATTCCAGCATACCTGCAAATCCTCAGGGCCTTGAGTACTCTGAAGCTAACCAGTGTGTGTTGCCTCAATTAAGAGCAGAGAAATGGTTTCTTCTCTGTGCTGTCATTTTAAGTAATATCAATGTTTCATAAAACTTATTAGTATAAGTCTAGGTGAAACAAAAATAAGATAGCACACTGGGAAATTAATTTTAAACAAATTACATGTAAAATGCGAGGATTCATAATATTGTTTCTAAAGCAGTCTCATCTTAATATCATATATTTTGTTTTATGAAACTCCTAGTTTTAGATTAATCATATTTTTTATTTACTACTTCATATAATAATTGGCTTATCTGTGATATTAATATGCATGAATTTTTTTAGTTTGCTTCTTCAAGAAAGCATTCAGCCTGATGTTTATAATATGTTGATTTTAATATGCAATTGATGTGTTTATATACAGATTAAATTGGATTGCATTTATACTAAACAAGAAAACCAAAATGTAGAGAGGTGCTGAGACCTGAGTAAATCTCATTAAAGTATGAGAATCCATGATGGAATTTTAAGCTCATTCCCTTCTTATAGCATAGCAGCAGATCAAAATTTACCCTGTTTACTTTCATGATGCTCTACATATTTTTAGAATGATTAAGAGGTATTTGACTCTGGGTTTCTCCCATAGCAGTGGTACTCAATGAGGGAAAGGGGAAGGATTTTGACCCCCAGAGGACACTGGGCAACATCTGGAGATATTCTGGGTTGTCACCACTGGTGAGGGGTCAGGGAGGGAGGAGTTACTGGCATCTAACTGCTAGGGGCCAGGATGCTATTAAACATTCTACAATGCACAGAACAGCCTCCAAAACAAAGAATTATCCCTCCCAAAATTTCAAAAGTTCTGAGATTGCGAACTCAACCCTTACTACACAGAAGTAAAATTGCTGTCTGTTTACAAGCAAATGATTTCTATATATTTATATATATTTACTCATTTATTCAACAGATATTCATTGAATTCCTATGGTGTGTCAGACATTCTTCTAGGAAAAGTCTTCCCAGAGTTTACATTGATAGATTGAGATAGATAGAAGATAGACAGACAGACAGACCGATAGATCAATAATAGACATGATACAATTTAGTGGGTAAGTGCTATGAAGAAATATAAAGCAAGTTAAGAGATGAGGACTTTCAGAAACACCTTTCTGAAGTGATGACATCTGAAAGAGACCTAACTGAACTGGAGAAGGGACTCATGCAAATACCTGGGGCCACAAATGTAGGCAAATGCAGACTGAAGTGGAGATGTGCTTGGCATGATAAAGAAGGAGCAAGGAGGCCACTGCGTGGCAGGGAAGTGAACAAGAGGAAGAAAGGAAGAAAATTAGGGCAGAGATAGCGAGGGGTGGAATCAGGTAGGGCCATGAGAGCCCTAATAGGACTTTGGATATTATTTTAAGTGTGATATCTTAATAGGGGTATGTGTGTGTGTGTGTGTGTGTGTGTGTGTATATATACATATATATATACACATTTTTCCTGGTTCCAAAAGTAATACATATTTATTGTTTTTAAAAATATTGTATTTCAGATATAATAATTGAAAATACACCAAAACACTAATATTCACAGTTTGGTGTATATTCCTCCAAATTTTTTTCCATGAGTATACTAACACTGCCATATGTACTCTATTTATTCATTCACTTTTTTACAAGTGAATATACATATACATATCCTTTTTGGCATCTTTCTTTTTTCCCCACTTCTAAAACCCAAGTGGTCTTGCTTTGTTTTCACTTTTTCAACAACTCACTGAAGAGGAGCAGAGAAGGGAGGAGGAAACATTTAAATAAGTTTTGTTTCCGTTCCTTACCTTTCCACATCCAGCAGAAAAGTAATCAGGAGAAAAAATAGACATGAAAATCAGACTAATGAACAGCACAACTAATGGGCTTTACAACAGCAGATTTCTCCATTTTTCAAGTGCCTGCTTCGTTTCTGTAAATTTCTCCGTAGATATCTCAAGCGTCTTTTGTTAGTTTTTTCCTATAGGTGTCACTGTCTTTCTTGAACACCTCACTTACCTGTTTACAACATTCCAAAGAGCCCCCAGGGGCTGCTGGGTAAATGGCAAGCCCCTTCGCTTGACAAACCAAGTGCTTCTTCATGAAGGATCTTCCATTTTCACACACGTGTTATGTACTTTCAGACACCTTCCCTTTGGGGCCCTATCCTTTCCGTCAAGAACATCCTTTTTCTTTACTTTACCTCAGAGACAAACTTATCCTTCAGTACCAGCAAAAAATAACACCTCTTAGAAAAACCTTTAATGACCCTTTAATCAAGGTCTGTGGCAGGAGTAGGTCTTGAACTATTGTCCTGTGTTATTTCAGCCTCACTCCCTCCCCCACTGTTCTCACTGGCATTCCGAGGAACATTTTCTCCCAAACCAAAAACAGACTCAAAGAAGCCACAAGACTAATTTTGAGACAGAAAAATGTGGATGCATGTTTCCAGGGGGAGTTTTTGTCTCCCAATAAATAGGGCTCAGACTTGGATAGCAGGAAAGGGGGGTGGGGGGCAGACAAGTCGCTCAGACTGGGGAAGGAGTAAAGACCTTGGAATCCGGAAGCTGCAAGAGAGAATTCATTACCGACGGCATTTTGTCTCCAGGACCTCAGAGCAGAATATGAGACCTAGTGCCAACACGTCCCCATGCAGACAGTTCAATGCAATAATCCAAGGTACCTGTAAACCCTCTGAGCAAAGAGTTGGGGGATCTGGATATCTTGAGTAGGGAGAGCATCATCAAGGGAAATCCTTGTCCCCTAAGCAAGAATTAATGGAAAAACAGAAAGCTTCTTATGCAAGTTCTCAGCAGTGGGAGAAGAATCTCCAAAGAACCCAGGACAATGAGAGGGAAAAGAGTCAGCTTACACATCTGCTAGTGCCAGACTGTGGAGGCATTTCACAGCATTATCAGGAACGTGGACACTTCCCTGCTCACCCAGCCTCAACTCCATCCCCATTCTCTGAACAAGAAGGTCAGAAACCCCTTTGGACTGTCTTGTATCTACAGAGTAAAGGAAGAAAGAAGGTGGCCACGTCCCTATTTAATGGATGTAGGCTTTCCTGAAGAGCATGTCTAAGGGAAGGAGATTTCAATTTAAGTCACGTTCAGAAATTGGCTTCTTATATGGTGCAAAACATTCTAATTTCTGAATTAAACCTGTGTTTAGTAACAGAGCAACTGTAGAAATTTCTATTAAAATGAGTGATCAAAAAAAAATCATCTAGGGGCAGAGGAAAACCCCTCCCAGTTCAAGAAAGTTTTAAGTGATAGTGGGAGATAAAATAAAATTGCTTTATGTTTACACCCCATTATTCCTAACTTGTTTAATGTTCTATTATATACATAAAGCCACTGCTTAGCATAATGTCTTACACATGGTAAATTCTCAATGAATGTCCTTGAAAGAATGAAGACATCCTTGAAAATTACCATTTCAAGATAAAAGAGAAGGAAGAGAGAGAGAGCACAAGAGGACGAAATCCACATAGGTCATTTCTAGCCCACTTAAATTTAAACGGACATTAAAATTATCAGTCCATTTATTCCTGAGCACTTGAAAATTTCTCCACTGCACCCATTCCTGTTATTAAGTCAGTGAACAAATGAGATTGATAAGAACCCAGAGTTCCAGGAAAGAAGGGGCTTAGGAAACGTATCTTCTCCTTGAAGAAGAGCAGTATGGTACTACCCCAGAATTCCAACAGCTCAAGTTTTCAACTAGTTATTCTATCAAAACATAAGCCTCCATAAAATAAGGACTCTGTCTATACACATTTCCCAAAACGGCCAAACTATTTCTCGAAACACTTACTCAAATAGTATCTCTGCCTGCCAATGGGGATTTCCTCTCTTCACTTTTTTTTTCTTTCACGTTTATTAAGATATAATTGACATACAGCACTGTATAAGTTTAGGGTATAGAGCATAATGACTGACTTAGAATCATGAAATGATGACCGCAATTAGTTTAGTGAACATCCATCATCTCATATAGATACAAGATTAAAGAAATAGAAAAAAAAATTTTTTTCTTTATGATGAGAACTCATGGATTTACTCTCTTTCATATATAACACAGAGCAGTGCTAATTATATTTATCATGTTGTACATCCCTGGTACTTATTTATCTTACAACTGGAAGTTTGTACTTTTTTTTTTTTTTTTTTGCGGTACGCGGGTCTCTCACCGCTGCGGCCTCTGCCGCTGCGGAGCACAAGCTCCGGACGCGCAGGCCCAGCGGCCATGGCTCACGGGCCCAGCCGCTCCGCGGCATGTGGAATCCTCTCTCAGCGGGGCACGAACCCGCAGCCCCTGCATCGCCAAGCGGACTCCCAACCACTGCGCCACCAGGGAAGCCCTGGAAGTTTGTACTTTTTGACTGCCTTCACCCAATTCCCCCTCCCCACACCCTTACTCCTGGTAACCACAAATCTGATCTCTTTTTCTATGAGTCTGTTTGTTTTTGACGTATAACTGACCAACAACACTATGTTGGTTCCAGTTACACAACATAGCCATTCGATACTGCTATACATTTCAAAATTATCTCCAAGGTAAGTACAGTTACAATACGTCACCATACAAGGATATTATATAGTTACTGACTGTATTCCCCTCACCATCTTCATTTCTTCTTGAGGGCAGTTAGGATTTGGTCTCTAAGAACTAGGAAATAAGGGACATGTCAGACGGAGATAATAATTGTGCAGAGAGATGCGGAAGCAAGGAGATATTGGAGACGTTACCTGGTTTTGTTATGACCCTCTGGAGTCAGTCCCCAACAAGGGGCCTCCTGCCCCGTGTCACTCAGGACAACAGAATAAGACCGAGCTCAGTTCAGAAGCAAAGGAAAGCTTTGTTGTTTGATCCAAGAACGCAGAGGCCGAAGCTCACTCGGGAGCACACGCTGCCCCACAGGCAGTGGGCAGGGCTGCTTTATAGGGTCTTGTCAGCGGGGAGGGGAGAAGGCGGAATTCTCGCGAGGCTGGCAGTCTCTCTGAGGCCCACGGCTCCAGATCACAGTTCCGGTTGCAGTGTCTCTGCGCACGTCCCGCCGCCGCCATCTTGGATTGAGTGTCGAGTGCAGCGCTTGTGTGCACGGCGCCCCAGCTGAGGTGCTGGCACAGTCTGAAGCGCCGGGTGCGAGGCCTGTGAGGCCTCCGCTCGTAGCAGCCTGTGAGCCAGTGAAACCAGATGAAGCACACAGGAAAAAAAGGTTAGGCTTTATTTTATTACCCAGATTCTATTTTTATTTCCTGGGAATTGTTCATGGGCTTTGCCGGTGACAGTTTGGTTCAGCGGGAACATAGGTTCTGTGGAACAGGAGGAGGAATAAATGTCAGGACATGAGATCAAAATAGTAGACCAGGGCTTCCCTGGTGGCGCAGTGGTTGAGAATCTGCCTGCTAATGCAGGGGACACGGGTTCGAGCCCTGGTCTGGGAGGATCCCACATGCCACGGAGCAACTAAGCCCGTGAGCCACAACTACTGAGCCTGCGCGTCTGGAGCCTGTGCTCCGCAACAAGAGAGGCCGCGATAGTGAGAGGCCCGGGCACCGCGATTAAGAGTGGCCCCCGCTGGGGCTTCCCTGGTGGCGCAGTGGTTGAGAGTCCGCCTGCCGAGGCAGGGGACACGGGTTCGTGCCCCGGTCCGGGAGGATCCCACGTGCCGCAGAGCGGCCGGGCCCGTGAGCCATGGCCACTGAGCCTGCGCATCCGGAGCCTGTGCTCCGCAACGGGAGAAGCCACAACAGTGGGAGGCCCGCGTAACGCAAAAAAAAAAAAAAAAAAAAAGAGTGGCCCCCACTTGCCACAACTAGAGAAAGCCCTCGCACAGAAACGAAGACCCAATACAGCAAAAATAAATAAATTAATTAATAAACTCCTACCCCCAACATCTTCTAAAAAGGAAAAAAAAAAAGAAATAGAAAATTTCGAATTAGGCATGAGCATGAATTAAAAAAAAAAAAAATAGTAGACCAAAACTATGCCAGGCATTTGTAAATCTATTCTGCCAGAGGTCCCAACACTCATCCTGTTAAGATGCTACCCTTTGGCAAAGGAGAGTTTTCTCCCAGCATTGTCCCCCTCTCTTCCTCACTTTTAATCAGGTTTTCAGATCTGCATTCGATAGCTCGGGGCAAAACTCAAGATGTTCTCAAGGTTTTTTGGCTCTCTTTTCCCAAAATCCTGCAATTAACAAACGTGACTTTTAAAAGACAGAGAGAGGAGGTTTGCAAACAAACCCAAAGCATATTGGACAAAATATGTAGGAAAAGGGGTTTCCCCAGAATAGAAGGCAAATCCTACCAGGCTGGAGAAGATGAATTTAAGCAAAAGAGAGAAGGAAGGTGGTCCATGGGCTCAGAAAGGTGGGAGGCCTGTACCTCACTTCTTTTTTTTTTTTTTTTTTTTTTTTTTTTTTTTTTTTTTTGTGGTACGCGGGCCTCTCACTGCTGTGGCCTCTCCCGTCGCGGAGCACAGGCTCCGGATGCACAGGCTCAGCAGCCATGGCTCACGGGCCCAGCCGCTCCGCGGCATATGGGATCCTCCCAGACCGGGGCACGAACCCGTATCCCCTGCATCGGCAGGCGGACTCTCAACCACTGCGCCACCAGGGAGGCCCTGTACCTCACTTCTTATAGCCCACTAAAGAGGCAGCAAGTCCCAAAATGCGAATGATCACACAGCAAGTCTAGGCAGATGGGGCCATAAGCATCTCCCCCAAAGTCCCTTCATCCCAAACGTGGCAGAGTGTTAGCAGGAAGCTGCTGGGTTTGTCAGGCAAATTGGGCAGTGGACATGCCTATGTGGTTTAAAGCCAGTAGATCAAGGGACCCACCTCTGATGCCTAGACACAGTGCGAGGTCCCCAAACTGTGGCACAAATCAAGAAGGATCAGGACTCATGGCTGCAAGCAACAAAAGCTCATTCTGATTAATTTCAGCAGGAAAAAAAAAAAAGTTTTAAAGTATTCTCTGTAGCTCACAGAATCTCCCAGAAGCTCTGAAGAACCAGAAGCTCTGGAGACTTTGCAGTCGTAACAATGCCTAAAACTGAGCTGTGAGGCTGGTCCCATGGTGATGCCCACTATGGCCAGCATTGGGCACAGACCCTGTAGTTTAAACAGTGCTGGACATTGGACACTGACGTCAGAACTTCTACCTCTGCCTGGACATGACCACTGCTATTGCTACAGCCTACTGCCAGAACGGATCCTGTGCAATCTCTGCTTTTCCTGTCACAAGATTCTCAACAGAATCTGGAACTTCCAAGGAGACTGGGAAAGCACCTTTCCATCATCAGAAGTGGGAGGTGAGCTCAGCTTTGTAAACATGAGGGCTCCTCAGACTTGAGGAGGGAATTCAGATGCTCGGCAACCAGAAACAAGGACAAATGTCCATGACAGAAGGGAATCTCCAGGAAGAACTTAGTTTAATTTTTCTGCCAACTCAGCAGAGTGGGAGCTCCCAGTTAACAGTTAGGTTGAAATCTAAAGACTACAGTTCCATTGTGCATTTCACTTTGCAAACTAAAATTGATACTCACTCCACCATGGTGGTGTGAGATTTTCAAAAGCCCAAGTCGATGAGCTACAGGTTTTGTATTGGTTACAACCAAACTGTCTAGTACAGCAGCAAGAGCCCAGACTCTCTCAGTTTCTGGCTGGAGATTTTTTTGTTGTTTACAGCATTAATTAAGCACCCTATGCATTAATTTCCTCTGTTGCAAAATGGGAATAATAACAGTACCTACCGCATAGTGTGATGGTCAGGTTTAATGAGCTATCTGGAGGATTCCATTACAGGCCCCAATTCTTTTTCATCCCTGTGTGTACACCCTTTGCCAGATCACTTTACAGTGTTTCTCGATAAAGAGGAAGAATCCCTTATACCTGGGTTGACCTTGTGACTTGCTTTGGCCGATAGAATGCGACGGAAATGATGGTGTGGCAGTTTGAGTCTAGGCCTCAAGAGTCTTGTGTACCCTGCTTGGCCTTCTGCCACGATCATGAGATCGTGCCCAGGCCAGCCTGCCAGAGGATGCAAGATGTGGAGCAGAGACAAGTCATCCGTCACCCAGTGGCCCCAGCTGACACCCACATATGTGAGCAATCCAGACAAAGGCCACTTAGCTGGCCACCCTCAAGCAAGAGTTAACAAATGCTTACGTATATGTCGCTGAGCTTTTGCAGCAATACCTTAATGATACAGAATGGTTAAAAGAAAAAAAAGAACGTTTAGCAAACAAAAAAACCAAGCACATAGTAAGAACTCTATAAATTTAACAAGCGTATCAAAAAGAAGGCATCCTGTAAATGCTAGCAGCTGTGTAATTTTTTTTTTTACATCTTTATTGGAGTATAATTGCTTTACAATGGTGTGTTAGTTTCTGCTTTATAACAAAGTGAATCAGTTATACATATACATATGTTCCCGTATCTCTTCCCTCTTGCGTCTCCCTCCCTCCCACCCTCCCTATCCCACCCCTCTAGGTGGTCACAAAGCACCGAGCTGATCTCCCTGTGCTATGCAGCTGCTTCCCACTAGCTATCAATTTTACGTTTGGTAGTGTATATATGTCCATGCCACTCTCGCTTTGTCACAGCTTACCCTTCCCCCTCCCCATATCCTCAAGTCCATTCTCTAGTAGGTCTGTGTCTTTATTCCTGTTTTACCCCTAGGTTCTTCATGACTTTTTTTTTTCTTAAATTCCATATATATGTGTTAGCATACAGTATTTGTCTTTCTCTTTCTGACTTACTTCACTCTGTATGACAGACTCTAGGTCCATCCACCTCATTACAAATAGCTCAATTTCGTTTCTTTTTATGGCTGAGTAATATTCCATTGTATATATGTGCCATATCGTCTTTATCCATTCATCCGATGATGGACACTTAGGTTGTTTCCATCTCCTGGCTATTGTAAATAGAGCTGCAATGAACATTGTGGTACATGACTCTTTTTGAATTATGGTTTTCTCAGGGTATATGCCCAGTAGTGGGATTGCTGGGTCATATGGTAGTTCTATTTTTAGTTTTTTAAGGAACCTCCATACTGTTCTCCATAATGGCTGTACCAATTCACATTCCCACCAGCAGTGCAAGAGTGTTCCCTTTTCTCCACACCCTCTCCAGCATTTATTGTTTCTAGATTTTTTGATGATGGCCATTCTGACTGGTGTGAGATGATATCTCATTGTAGTTTTGATTTGCATTTCTCTAATGATTAATGTTGTAGAGCATTCTTTCATGTGTTTGTTGGCAGTCTGTATATCTTCTTTGGAGAAATGTCTATTTAGGTCTTCTGCCCATTTTTGGATTGGGTTGTTTGTTTTTTTGTTATTGAACTAGCAGCTGTGTAATTTAACGGGGGGGGGGGCTGATAGTCCATATAAATTCATCAACGAGATTTTTCAGCCAAGGGCACTATCCAAGGCATAGATATTCTTAATGTCACAAGTAGAAAATGTCGACACTCTCCCTAAAACACGGATCTGAGTGAAGGTTAAAAAATAAAGAACTTGCAGACCCCAGCTAT
This sequence comes from Hyperoodon ampullatus, assembly GCF_949752795.1. Classification (NCBI taxonomy): domain Eukaryota; kingdom Metazoa; phylum Chordata; class Mammalia; order Artiodactyla; family Ziphiidae; genus Hyperoodon; species Hyperoodon ampullatus. Next base: position 79,144,406 of record NC_136927.1, on the reverse strand, counting down.
CTAGACTTGATGTCTACTAGAAGCGTATTTGGCCTTGCTGACTCAATATATAAGTTACATGTGATAAAATAGACAATTGAAGCTCAAAATCCTATTTAAGCCCCAGATCAATGGTTTAACTCTTATGTCAGGACAGGCAGACACCACTATGTGATGGAAATGTTGTTTGGGAAAAAATTAGTTTTACTGGTAAAAACCAAGACAACCACATCTGTTTTTACTGGTTTAATGTCAAACCAGCACTTCAAAGGTAAATTCCAGATACATGTGAGTAGATTGTGGTGCAAGCAGATTGTTTTTATTCTCTATTATTGCATGTTTCATCTTACCCCAGTCCCTTCCCTTACAAACTTGTCATCTCCCAAAAAATTACTGTAGGAATCACAAAATAGTTTTACTTTGCAAATCTACCGAGAGATTATCAAAAATCTGTTCCTTGTGCTTCATTGTACAATGAAGTCGAAAATTCAGTAAATAGAGCTCGGTGGGCCTACTTTTTTCTCCTGACTCCAGTGATTATCATAATTTGATTTTATAGTTTTCTGTCCTAAGCTACCAGCTGGGGAGTAATCTTTACTGAGTCATGAACTTTCCCATCATTAAATGTCTGCACCTATTTTCAACGTATCAGAAGTGTCCAATAACTACATTTTATCTGCCTTGAATAAAGTCGAGTTGGGACACAGGGGAGCATACATATAATAAAGTTTCCTTTATGCATTAGCAAAGTCCTTGTGGATTAGAGTTCCAGCTTTGTCTTTGACTACTTTTTCAGGAGCATAAAGATCGTATAACACATCTTCCGTAGAGACCCAGGACATATGTTTACAAGGACAGAAATCTGAGTAATTTCCCACCAGTCCAAAGAGAATATTAAACTCTTCTGTCATTCTGTAGTATATTATTTATGGTCCCTCTTTTGTTGGCTTTTTTTTTTCATTTGTAAGTTCAACTCCGTGTCCTGATAGAAGGTGATAAAATGCTCCATATGTTAAAAAATCTTATCACTAAATCAGGAACAATACTATAAATTTTGGCCTTTGAAATCAAACTGACTGGTGAGGATCATTTTGCTCCTGAAATATTACAGTAGTGATCAATTTGCTGTAAAACTAAGCAGTTTAGCTCAGCAATCTATAGTTGGAAAGCAAGTTGTTCAAGAGGAAAGTTTATACCCAGCCCAAGGGATAAATTAAATTTTATGGGGAAAATATGCATTATTACATGCTTATCTGTTTAACATATTATTCTTTTCCACATCAGTATAATAAATATTTTTAATCGTATATTTTATCTCACATACATATAGTGATGTGGTAATTTTATTCCTCCTGTATTGGCCCAAACATGTTCAATTAATCACTGAATAGAGAAGAGCTTTCAAATCTTTTTTTAAAATCTGATGCGCTTAGCAAATGTACATTCCCAGTGAGATGGAGTTGCTTTGCCATAGGAGAATAGTTCAAATTCTATTTCCTTGAAGGGCGAGCGTCGACTGATCTATTTTATCCTTTTTCCCAATGTAAAACCCTTCTCCTTGCATAGCAGCTCTCAGCCAAAAATGCTTTGGCCTTACTTGATTCCATTCATAAGGAGTGATTTCACTTTGAAGATTTTTGCCTCAGAGTACATGTTGGTTGTAAGAAATCAAAATTAGAGAATATGAATCCAGGGCCTGTGCATATAGAAGTAGTAACTCATGAGAGCTAACATTAGTTGAGCCTCAGTACTTGTCAGGCTGACTTGCCTTATTCCATGTCATTCTCACAAAAATTCTATGGGGTAGGAATGCTGCTATGTCCATTTCAGAGATAAGGAAACAGGGCTTCAAGAGTCAGGCTAAGCAGTGCCTGGAGCAGAAGGCGAGAACCACTTAGGAAGCCATTGCTATAACCCCCAAGAGAGAAAATAGCAGCCTGAAACAAGATGGCAGCCATGGAGGTGAAGACAAATAGGTGAATTCAAGAAATATTTGGAAGATGGAATCAACAAGATGCGATGGTTTGGTGGCTGGTGCCATTCCCAGAGAAATGCATTTTCGAATGTTTGCCAGCAAGCTCTATCTATGCGTGTACAAGAATAACTTAATACAGAAAAACCCAGGCATGTTTCTGCATTTTCTCTTCATCCCATCTATCTTGCCTGTAAATGAGTATACAAGGAAATGTTACGTCAGACTTCAAAGGGGAGAAAAAAGGTTGAGTCTGAAGCTTATTCTAAAAGCATGAACAGTTCATTGCATCATGGTGACTCTCAGTGGGGAGGGGGTGATTCTCCATGGTGTTTCTACATGTCTTGTGACAGGTTTTGTCCCAGACTGTCTTCTCAAGGATGTTTGTTTGTATAGCATATAGCCTTGAAAAATAGAGATAGTGTCTTCCTCCAGAGCAGAAAGCAGATTTGTTTCCTGAACTAGAGAATAAAGGTAACGCCCCCCGCTAAGGCAAAGGGTTGAACAGATATGCCAGTAGCCCCTTTATAATGATATTGGAAGTTTCTTAAACAGGGGGGTCCTCAGCTATAGCATAAACCTGCTGCATGTGCAAAATCTACCTAGGCCACTCCACAGTGCTCACATGGGACTTGCAGGCAAGGGGAACAGATACAAATAGGAAGCTCATGCCTTCTGCTGTGCTATGGAGTATCAAAATCTTTTTTCTCTGACCCAAGTCTTATGTCTTCTGCCAGCATCCATGAAACTGTGGCAGGCTCACTTGTCAGCTGGAAAGCAAAGTAAAATCTTATACCCTCCACAGATCTTGACAGTGACATTGCCCATTATCTAGTGATTTTTTAATTAATTTATTTTTAAAACTTACTAAATTAACCAGTATTCCTCCATCCTCTCCAAAGGACCTAGAACAGTGTATTAATTTACATTGCTCAGGTTCCACCCTTTTGGATTTCTGCTTCCTTTCTTCATTTTTCAGTAGGTAAAATTACATGGCACATCAGTATTATCACAACCCCAAAGTATGAATTATCACAACTATCTATACTTATAAATGTCTTAACAACATTCTAAATAGACTTTCATATAAACAAACTAGCGTAAGCACTCCATCCATCAATAAATGTTTACTGAGAGCCTTCTATGTGCCAGACACTGCACATGTCATAGTGAAAAAGACAGACAGGATCCCTGCCCTGGGAGAGCCTCAAGTCTAATTAGAAATGCAGATAATTGATCAAGCAACTACAATGAAAGGGATTAAGCATCATGCTGGAGAGATGGTAGCTGCCATCCAGGGGAGCTAACCTGTAAGCTGATATTTGACACCACTCATGCATAGCGGGGTCAGCCAGGAAAAGGTGAAGAGGGTTGTGGAAAAGTGACTCAGCTTTTGGAAACAGTTTATGCAAAGTCTGTAGGAAAGCAAGGACACGGTGCATTTATAAAGTAAGAGTGGGACAAGGAAAGAGATGAGGGGAAAGGTAGGCAAAAAACAGACAAGGGAGCTTTGTAATCATGAATAAGGATTCAGGTCTTACCCTACAGGCAATGAGAACACAATAAAGGGTCTTAAGCAAGGAAATGACGTCATCAGATTTACTTTTCTTTTCTTTTTTTTGGCTACGTCGTGCAGCTTGTGGGATCTTAGTTAAACCCAGGCCATGGCAGTGAAAGTTCCTAATCCTAACCACTGGACCACCAGGGAACTCCCCAGATTTACATTTTAGAAAGTAAAAATCACTATGGCTACTGAATTGAGAATACATCGGCGGGGATGACTAGAGCAGGGATTCTCGGTACTGTTGACATTCTGGCCTGGAGAATTCTTTGTTGGGGAGGGGGGCTGTGCATTGTAAGATTTTATCACCATCCCTGACCTGTACCCATTAGATATCAGTAGCATCCTCGTGATTATGACCAAAAAAAAATCCCCTGGGAAGCAAAATCACCCCAGTTGAAAACCACTGGGGGGAAGGAGACCAGGTTGGGAAGCCATAAGCAGGAGAGAGGAAGGCAGCCTGGACTGTAGGAATGGGGAAAGGAGATGGATTTAAGAGAAAGGTAGGGCTTCCCTGGTGGCGCAGTGGTTGAGAGTCTGCCTGCCGATGCGGGGGACACGGGTTCGTGCCCCGGTCCGGGAAGATCCCACATGCCGCGGAGCGGCTGGGCCCGTGAGCCATGGCCGCTGAGCCTGCGCGTCTGGAGCCTGTGCTCCGCAACGGGAGAGGCCACAACAGTGAGAGGCCCGCGTACCACAAAAAAAAAAAAAAAAAAAAAAAAAAAAAAAGAGAAAGGTAGACACACCCTTTAGATTTCCCATCATCTGTTTACACATCCCTGAGAAGGATCTGCTTCAGTGACCCACCCCTCCACTTGTGTAAGGAAGTGAATTTTACTACTCGCTTCTGCCTCTTATTCTAAGCAAAACCTACTGTGGTGTGTGTCTGTCTCATCCCTGCTAAGTTGTATACTTTCATACATATGTATGCATAAGTTAAGTTTTTGCAAGCATAATTTAGACTTTTCAAAACAGTGACACAGTAACAAAGAAAAATTGAGACATGCATGCATTTTGAATATTGATTCCAGTTTCTCACATACTACCCCTGACATTTTCCATGCTGCTTTGTTTTAATGCGTTTGTTTTCTCTGCTTTCCCATGTCTTGCCCAACTTTAAAGGAATGTGCAGCTAACAGGCAGTTAGGCCCACCATTAACTATAGAATGTAAACACTATTCCAGACCAACCCACCAGAAAAATCTGCTGGTTACTAAATAGGGTTTTCATAGGCTAAGGGACAACTTAAATAACAATATTTTCATAAAGTTTACTTTGGTAGAAATGGAAATTATGTTTACAGGAAGTGAACTGTGTGCTAGGAGCTTTGCAAATATTACCTCAAATGTTAAATCTTCACAAGTACTATAAGGGAGCAATTCTTTATCCCATTTTATATTTACAAAATCTGAGATGAGACTCAGAGAAGTAAAGGAACTTACCTAAGGCCACCCAACTAATAAGCTACAAAGCTAGAATAGAAAGGCAGTAGAGCAGGGCTGAGCAAACTTGTTCCATAAGGGTTTGTAAATATTTTTAGCTTTGCAAGCTATTCAGTCTCTGTCACAACTACTCAACTCTGCCCCTGTGGCTGGAAAGCATACGCAGGTGATATGTAAATGAATGGGCACGGCTGTGTGCCAATAAAACTTTATTTATAGACAGTGACATTTCAACTTCATATTCTCACATGTCAAAAAATGTAATTTTTCATTATTATTTTTTGACTACTATAAAAGATAAAAATAATCATAGCCCATGGCCAGACAGAAAAAGGCAGTGAGCCAGATTTGGCCCACAGGCCAGAGTTCACCAAGCTGTTGGCAGAGTGTGGGAAAGAACACAGATTCTGGAGGCTGTCTCCCTTGGTGTGAATTCCTGCTCTCCCACATCATCTTAAATACAGAAACTTAATGAGTTACTTAACCAATATCTCTGTACAACAGTATCTCAGGTTGGGTTCCCCCAAAACAGACCCTGAGACAGGTTTTGAGGGCAAGTAGTTTATTTGGGAGGTGATTCCCCAGAAGCACTGGTGGGGATGTAGGAAGCAAGACAGGGAAGGGAGGGAGCCCAATATGGAAAGTTACTGCTCATCAAGGAGCTGGTTACTGCTGGGGACAACTGGACACAATCCTGCCAGACCCTCCAGGAGACAAGCCTCAGCACTGCCCCGCCTAGCAAGGAAGGGGGATGGGGGGATATTCATCCTCTGCCAGCCGTGGTGGAGGGCTGCTCTCAGGGGTAATGACAGGGCAGTACCTCTACACCCATGTAGATAGACCATTCGCTGGGGACCAGAGAAGGCCCTGGGGCAGAGTCACAGTATGCCTAGGGAATGTGGGGGGGGCCCTGAAAGGTCCCCTGCCACTCAGCTTCCTCATCTGCAAGTAGGCATAATAATAAGGCCTACCTCGTGGGTGTATTGAAAGATTAAATGAATAATATATAAAGTGCTTTAAGTCTGAGACTAGGAAAGGTGGGTGAAGCACTTGCCTCAGGCATAGAATTTAAGGGGATGCCAAAAAACTCAGTAATCAAGATCAATCATATTTTGGGACTTCCCTGGAGGTCCAGTGGTTAAGACTCCGTGCTTCCACTTCTGGGGGCGCAGGTTCGATCCCTGGTCGGAGAACTAAGATCCTGTGTGCCACACGGCGTGGCCAAAAAAACAAAACAAAACCAAAAGAGTGTTAACTTTATTTAAAAAATAAAAAATCAATCATATTTTGATGCAACATTTTTTAAAAAAACAAAGTTATCAGAAAAAATCCATGATGAACAAAATATCAAAATGTTACATAAAAGTAGGATCAGTAACAGCTCTGTGTGAATCCATACTGGATTCTGAGTCAAAACAAAAAAATATACATTACCATAAACATGCTTTTATGTATTTTTAGTGGTTGATTTTTTTCAGAATTAGATTTTGAAAATGTTGATGATGATTTTGCTTCCATTCAAGGAGAAAAGTGATATTATCATCAATTCTGTTTGGAATACAAATAAAATATTTAAACTTAATGTTATGCATTAACAACTGCTTATCAATTTTTCAGTATTTTTTTCAACTTCTTTAATGTTCTGGAAAAAAACTAACAATTAAAAAAATACATATGAGCATCATATGGGAAATGCAAATTTTCCTTTTTTGCCTTAGGTTTCAATATGGCTCCACACAGCACTGTCTTTATTTAAATTTTGGATATTTTGTTCATTTTGGATTTTATGTTAATTTTGATTTTTTAAAATATTGCACAAAATATGAGTTATCTTGATAACTGAATTTTCTGATGTGCCCTCCCCCCTAAATTTTGTACCCACAGTGAGTGCCTCACTTTCCTTACCCTAGTCCTGGCCCTGGTTAGTATATACCTGGCAAATAAGTGCTTAATAAATATTACAGCTCATCTTCAAACCCGGTTTATGCAGCACTACTATCAGTGTTCTTTTCTACAGCCCCCATGCTGCTTCCTTGGTCTATCAGGTAACCACATATTCACATCATTATATCTTTTTTTTCATCATGGCATGTGGGAAAAAAATGCAGCCTTTTATTGAATATTTCTGAAGCATATGTGTTGATAACTACTCACATAACCTGTTATGGAGGGGGGAAAAGTTAGCAAAGCCAAGGCAATTATGGCTGGATAATTTGAAGGACCCACTTTTTCTTGACAGCAAATTAATTGATGTTATAATGGGTATGTCACCCTGTCATCCATCAACATTTAGTGAGTTCTGACAATGTGCTAGGTTACACGTGAAACAGAACACACACACACACCAAAATCCCCAACTTATTCCTTGCCAAGTGTGATCCATTGATGATATGGTTTGTAATGTATTTTTTTTTTTTTTTTTTTTTTTTTTTTTTGCGGTACGCGGGCCTCTCACTGTTGTGGCCTCTCCCCGTTGCGGAGCACAGGCTCCGGACGCGCAGGCTCAACGGCCATGGCTCACGGGCCTAGCCGCTCCGCGGCGTGTGGGATCTTCCCAGACCGGGGCACGAACCCGTGTCCCCTGCATCGGCAGGCGGACTCTCAACCACTGCGCCACCAGGGAAGCCCTGTAATGTATATTTTTTTAAGTAAAAGGGAAATAATATTGCCTGTACTCCCTGTTTCATCTTAGCCTGCCTCTCACCCCCTCCCTCTTTGTGCCCTCCCACCGCCTCTTTCCTTCCCTCTTCCCTCCACCCTCCCACCCCAAATTTATCTTAGCACAATGGTTCTGGTTCGTTTTGAACACGAGTTGTAATCAACTTCTGAAGTGGAATAAAGAGAATTCTGATTTGTGGGAGGAAGTAAATTTGTCTGATAGATGCATTTTAATGACTTCTGCTTATTAATGACCCAGGCTTTCCAGAACCACATTCAAGAATTGAAGCTGTAATCGGCTCTGCTGATTTGGCCTCACAACATATCACTGTAGAAGCAATGAAAAGAATCAGCAGCAGCTGCCTAACCGACTAACCCCCTGTGCTCTCTTCTCTGGGCCTGTTAACAGAGAGATGCTGGGGTCTGGAGAAGTAAATAAACAATAGCTTTGTTGAAAGTGCTCCTGGAAGGAAAAAAAAAAAGCCTATGACTCAAAAGAAAAAAAAAAAAAATACACCAAGTAATTACAAAAGAAACTTCATTTCCAATTGCTGAATAAGACATTAAAGAATTGCAGGAAGCAAAACCCAGTACAAAAACAGCTATTTAATTTTTAGAGTTGTGGTTAGAAATCAAAATGAAAGGATGCTCTGGAGTGGATTTATAACTTTGTCCATAATTCCACATTCCCATTTTTTTTATTTGTGTATGTACATTTGTTTTGGGCAACACATTGCAGTATCAGATTGAGACCTACAATAGTGAAATTTCATCCTTAACCCCACATTTCCTTTATTCCAGCAGCTCTAGTTACAACCTAATGTTATTTTAACAGTTTTTCTTTAATTTAACGATATTTAATTTGCATTCGCTCAAGTGACATACAATAGATCATGCTATTACCATGATTTATATCAGATGAACTGGCATAAATTCAACATTATAAATTGCGCCTGTAAATGAAACTATTATTTTACAGGAATTACTGAGCAGAAAGGGTAAGGACCCTCCAGTCAACCTTAGTCAAACCCACTCTTTAGAGTTTTATATTTTATGCCTGCAATAAATGCTTTTGTGAAAGCCCATAACCCACAAAAAAGTCATCCGAAGTACATTAATTACGATAATACTATCCAAAAAGCTGCAAGGGCCTATTTTTGTGACATCATTCTTTGATTTCTTGCTGCCTTAAATTATCCCTTTGATGGCTGTGGAGATTAACAGTCATACTTTTGTCATTAAATATAAGGCATTTTAAAGCTTAATCCACCTAAGTTCTAATTGATATTGCTTTCAGTTGGCAGATAGCAACCTGATTTATAATTTAAATATGCGGCATTATATGCATCTCTTCAGTATAATGAAAAAGCAAAGTTCCTCTCATCTTTCTCAGCAATGTTAAACATCAAGGAAAAGCCGCTTTCTTTTTTCCTTTTATATCCTGAGCCTAATTGAAAACTGTTCATTGAATTTCAACATGATAGAAAAGTCTTTTTATCTCTCAATTTGTCCATTAGCGATTATAATTGAAGTATCTGCTACACAGCTGAATTGATATTGTTCTTGTTTAAATTCTGAATTACTCTAAATCTTTCAGAAGACACCAAAAAATATATATGTATATGTATGCACACACACACACACACACACACACACACACTTGCATATGCATGTGGCTGAGGAGATATCAGCTAACGACTTTGCTTAAATGGAACATTAGACTAGCTCACTCTCCATGTGGATAAAGCCACACAAAGAAGGAAATCATCTAATTTTGCTGGAGAATGTGTTGCATAATAATCTTACCGGCATGACCATAAGGTTTGCTAATTGCCACATCTGTTTAACATCTGTCAGAGGCTTCCCACATGTTGCCAGCAATATTACAACACAGTACATTACCACGAATTTTATTGTTTTCAACTGTTATTTATTTGTCATAGACATTACTACAGCTAATGATGTCTATTTGTGTTATACCACTAATTATTTTCTGTTTTTTTAGAAATCTCTATTTAATCTACTTTCTCAGTTTGGATTATGCCTTTCTTTCCTGCCCCCCCGTCCCTTGACCCCTGGCTTCCTGTAACCTCCCTGACAACCCCTTCATGTTAATGATACTAATTCTTCTTCATCCAGAGTCATAAATATCCTAATGGGTTTGTAGAATTGAAAAAAAAAAGTTTGCAAAATGTCTTCATTTCTTAATGGCACTGCTGAATTCTTTCACTAAATCTCTAGGCTGAGCCCATGTTAGTGATGATAAATGTACAAATATGTCACTGTTTAGGCTGCCTTTACGGAGGCAGAGTGAGTCTTGCTGATTTTTTAAATTATTTTTATATCTCACCTGGTTCCTCACTGCAGTGCCTCTTTTTTTTTTTTAAGCACAACAAACCATGGCGTCTATTAAGCAGAAAGTAGAGATTGACAAACTGCAGACTGAGCAAAGTACGCATGACCTGATTTAAAATGAATTGATAGGTGTCACTGATCTCTGTTACGCATAGCATATGTGAATGCCATATGATGTATTATTTATCCATAGTAGATGCCTTTTTGTTTCATTAATAAACCTGTATATCAGAGATATACAGTACCAATGATTAGTGTGAGGCAGTACAAAACGACATGGTATTTGCCCGCCATTGCTCAATTATTTTCCTCATTTTCTCCCTGTGTCTTTGCATGAATTATTAAGACCTTGGCTGTTTATTTAAGAATCTAATTTTAGTGCGTGTGTCCAACTGAATTCTGTTTTCTCCTCTAATGAAGGAAAATAGTGTGAGAATTTCCAATCTTGGTCTCTGATTTTAGATACGCAATGCACAATGCAAGTCGTAAAGGTCACTCTGCTTTTGAACCATATAGTATAGACATTTGATGGGCCTAAAAATCCATTTTGGTTACGCATCACATCTTGCCAGCAAATTAAAGCAGAGCTGCTTGGTTAAGTCAAGCACAATTTGCATTCGCTTAGAGAGAAAGAGATTAAAGGAGCAAGGATCTGATTTGAGCAACCCTACAGGAAATCTGTAAAAGGAAGGTAGGTGATTGGAGATAACTTCTTGAAGTTGCTGTGAGTGACCGTTGTTCATATCGTGATGTCTAACGTTGCCCATCCTAGTCACCACATTGGGATGACTTTGGTTTTCACGTCTAGTAATGCACATTCATTTACAACCAAATCATGCCACAACCTGCATAGAGATCTTTGAGAATGCTTATTGAGAGAGTAGATAGAGATGACCTTACACATAAAATTTGCTTTGCTTTTCTAAATATGAACTGAAGGATAACATTTTGTTATGGATTAAAAGTGATTGAAGATGATATATAGATGTATAGTTGGAGGGTTTTCTTAGATTTTTTTTGTTCATTAAATGATTTTTTCAAAGATAAGTCTGAGACGAAGTTTCTTTAGCTTGTTTGTTCAAGATCTAGTGGAAGGAAAATAAGTTTTCAATGTCCACATTGCTTTGAGAGAGTAGTAAGTGCTGCAGAGTCTGATACGAAATCTCACATGGTGTAAATCAAGCAGTGTCTGGAGGCATACAGTCCTGCCACAGTCAAGTTTAAATTAACTAGGGAAATGCAACGTGGCAAAATGAAAAAAATCACCACGCACATCAAAAACACCTTTTTTAGAACCAGGCACACTCCTTCATGGCTAGTGGGAGTTTAAATAAATTCAAACTTTTTTAGGGCAGTTTGGCAATAGCTTTCAAAATGTATAATGCTGTTCCATTTGACCCCAATGTTCTTCTGATAGGAACACACGCACTATAGATATTCTTGCACAGGGGTACAAAGTTAAATGTACAAAATCAATTTTGCAAAGTTGTTTGTAAAATTAAACATTTTAAAATAGAAAACTGGAAACACTTCAAGGTTGATCAATAGGGGAATATTTGCACAAATCATGCTTGATCCATTGTAACAGAAGAATATTGGAAGTAATCTAAATGATTATTATTAGGAGAGTAGACAAATGATGGGTTCATATAATGAGACACCACACAACCATTAAAAATAATACAGAAGAACTATGGTACTAATATGGAAAGATGTACTAGATGATAAGTAAAAAACAAGCTATGTATAATATGGCCAGCAAGTGTGTGTATTTATGGATGTAAGGTGTGTTGGATGTTTAAAGCTTTACACATCCACTAGAACGTACATCCCCAGAACGGAAGGGATTTGGCCTGTCTTGTTCACCAACATATTGCCTACATCTCTATATCAGTGCCTGGCACAAAATAGAGCCTCAATAATTGCTTGTTAAATGAATAAATGAATTCTCATATGCTAGTACAAGCATAAAGGTCTGCATTAAAGATATGGAAGGATACAAACCAAATGTATAAAAAATAAGGCACAGGATTAAAGGAGACAGACTAGGGAAGTTTGTGTTGATTCTCTACACTGTTGGAGCATTTTTAGAATTGAGTATTTTTCAAAAGGCTTTATCAGAAAAAAAAAATGAAAAGGCTTTCAAAATATAATAAAACCGAAAAATGGAAAGCCATGTTGTGGCTCCCATTTGCTTTTTTTTTTTTTTTTTTTTTTTTTTTTTGCTGTACGCGGGCCTCTCACTGTTGTGGTCTCTCCCGTTGCGGAGCACAGGCTCCGGACGCGCAGGCTCAGCAGCCATGGCTCACGGGCCCAGCCGCTCTGCGGCATGTGGGATCTTCCCGGACCGGGGCACGAACCCATGTCCCCTGCATCGGCAGGCGGACTCTCAACCACTGCGCCACCAGGGAAGCCCCCATTTGCATTTTTGTATGACTGTAGGATCTGTCACAAAGATCACAGTCTCTTCCGTCATGCCCCATTTCCTCCTTCTGGTTAGAAAAGAGGGCGGGTGAGGACATGATGGGCAGCATTTACAAGGAATAAGATGCTCTTCTAAAGTTCCTGTGATTGCACATTTGGGGGGCTGACCTCAGCTCTGTGGATGCTGACCTTGTGAAATACTCAACAGGAAAAGGCTTGAACAGAGCCATCAAGGACAGCTCAATCAAGGTGTCCGACTGTCTGGAGCAGCAGTGAAGAGAGAGGGGGATGGATGGACATGTTAAAAATTAATAGAAAGTATATTAAAGGACATCCTGTTTAAAATGGTGGGTTGAATTCACCGGTTTATCTTCTCTTCTTCTCAAAACCTTGCTAAAATGATGGTAAAAGGATTAAAGAGTTATAAACTCCACAAGGACAAAGAGAGTGGAAGAACAGACAATGACAGGAGAGAAATGTCAGCCAAATTTTGAAAGATGGAAAATGAATGAACAAGTGGTAAGTGACTAGGTCCCAGTACTTTCCCATTAGCCCAGGACTGGGTGGTGGGAAGGCATCGTGAAGCCAGTTCAGCTCCAGCACCTGGAGAACTTTGAGACTGGGAGGCACCAGTTACTTCTGAAGGCGGGAGTGCAGGCTTGGAGTGAAATCAGGAAAACTCTAAGGATTTCCTCCCCCACCTTCCTCCTACAGAAAGGAAAGTTATTAAGGGCATGAGTTTAAAGACTCCGGAGGGAAGGACACCCAGCACAAAGGAGGCTGAGAGTGACAGCCCTTTATGATACAAGCAAGCATACTGACAAAGACCCTCACCATCCTGTCTCTGCTCAGCTCCCAGTCTGGGCTACCAGGTCAGCACTCACCTGCCTCCCAAGTGAGAGGCTCACTGTTTCCTCTGTGAAAAAAACTCACCTAAGAGAAAGGGAAACTACAGATACTGACATCCTGGGGGATTTCCGTGAAACAGGCAAGTCACAGCCCATTGCTCCCACTCAGAGGCCCACCTGTCAACAGTCCATCCCAGACGTAAAGCATTAAGTGTGCTTTTAGTGCCTCACTTCAGAATACAGATGGACATCCAAGCATCACCATGTATTTGAGAAAAACCTCTAAGATAAAATTCAGAGATGAGACATGGGGAAAAGGAGGAATGCTAAGGAAATAGAGACTGTAATGTGCAAGAAAAAAATGTCAAAAACACTGCAATATCTTCAGAGTGTTAAAGCATTCATAAATAAAATGTATACAACGATAAATAGCTTTTGGAAATTAAAAGATAGAGTGCAACATTTAAAAATTCAAATGATAGTTTGGAAATGGTGAGAATTCTCCCAGAAAGTAGAACTAAGGAAAAAGAGGTAGACAATAGAGAGAAAATCTTAAGAAGAAAATTAAAGATAATATCCAAATAATAGAAGTTTTATAAAACAACAACACTAAAGATTAGGAGTGAAAAGGGGGAACTAACATAAGAAATTTTGGAACCCATTAGTTACCCAGCTCAGTAAGTGAGAAAAGTCCACACCAAGTTATATCATCATAAAATCTCAAATCCTAAAAACTTCCCAGAGAGACAGAGATTAGAAAAGCATCATCACACATCACAACAGCCATGCTGAAAACTGGAAGACAATACATTTCTTCAAAATGCTAATGCAAAAGTATTTCTTTCCAAGAATTCCGTAACCAGCCAAATTGTTACTCAAGAATAAAAATATTTTCAAACTTGCAATCTCTCAAAAATTGAAATCTCAGATCCCCTTTCTTTAGAAAAAGGGGGCCTTTTTTTCTTTTTCTCCAGATAAAGGGGGTTTGTCTGTCTGAGAATGAAGGCAACCCAGAGGAAAAGAGAAAGGGCAGTGGGGAAGGAAGATGGAATCTCACCATCATCATTTGAGCCCTGAACCCAAAAGTGACGAGGAGTGTGGGTGTGTGACCTGCACCGCAGTTTTTGGTTCATTCTGACTAATGCAATCCCTGCTAGTTAGAGCCCATCCCTTTCTACCTCATCCATGAGTTTTTCTGAATTGTGCCAACCAATATGGATCTCTCTTCTTCCTGATCATGAATCATTTTAGCTTATGATATTAAACCAGTAAGACACTTTATTTCTAAGGCATTACTTCCTTAGCATGTAGGTTTTATGTTTCTCTCCTACATATAAGCCTGCCTTTCCCAATGGGTTAAAGCTACTCTTGGACTGAAATGGTGAGTTCCTGGATCCACCTCCCCCTCACACCCAATGGGCCACCAAGTTGATTCCACTTCACCTCCTTTGCTCCTCCCACCTTCTTTCACCTGAATTCCTACTGATCTCCTTGCTTTCAATTCCCCTCCTCTAGAATCAGTCCTCCACACAGCTGCCCAGCCATTCTAAAATGCCCGTTGGATCATGACCCTTCTTCCTGTTTGAAACACCTTAATTGCTCTCAATGGCAGCAGGATAAAATCCAACATCCTTAATTAACACATCATGCAAGATCTAGCCCCCAACTGTCCGCCTCCCCCTCCCACGTGAGTCATCTGAAACCACTTAGAGCTACTTCATACCCCTATGACTTTGCAAACCCTGTACCCTCAGCGTGGCATGTCCACCCCTTTAGTCTGACAAGTCCTCACACATCCTGCTAGAAACAGCGCGGGTAAGTCCTGCTCTCTGAAATGTCCACTTACCATATCTTTTACCTCTTGTGACATGTTGGCTTCCCACACTAGGTGATGAGTTCATTTCTGTGCCCCAAAATTGAGACAGGCTCTGTCCTTGGTAGATAATAAATACTTAATGATGGATCAATGAATTCTCTTCTAGAACCCACTTCCTAGCACTTTTGTGGAAATACACCTCAATAGATATCTAGTAAAATAAATGGAAGTTTCTTTACTCTCTGTAGGGTGCTTTTGTTGGCTTTGTCTGGCCCACTGTATTCTGCATCATCCCGGTGCTGGTGCTAGAATGATGATTTTCTTTTTAAGGAAACTCTCTCTTGGTCCCTGCCACCTCTCCCTTGTCTTGCCAGCTCATGAAAGCTGACTGTTAAATTTTTAGCAACTTCTAAGCCATCTGAGACTGTGCAGGTAGTCTGAAATCAGGCATGGTGGGAGTATTTGCACATAGAAATGTCCCCTGCCCCATCCCCAGAGCCAGTTACTAAATATTTACCAGATTTCAGCCCATGTGGTTTGACGGGAGTTGACCCCACCCACAGCCCACCCAAGGTGGGTACTTGGCTCAAGCCTGGCCACTCAGTGTGGGCCAAGCCTCCCAGGGCCACAGTGATTGCTTCACAGAGGGACACGTTATTTTTGCCTGACCAATGAGAATCTCTCCTGAGATGTTGCTCAGACTATTCAAGAGAGGTGCTCCAGGCACGGAGATGGGCATCTCTACAGAGGACAAATAATCCCGGAACTTCTGGGCTGCCAGGAGGGGAAGACCTGTCCGGGAATGAAGCCAACGTGGGGCCGGGGTTGGAGGCGGGGGAGAGCGAGGGAGGTGAAACTAAGTCCTGACATAACCGTTTGAGACCTGGATCCAGCAGTGACTCAGCCGGTTCTCGTTCCTACGCATTCCAGTTTTCCGAGTCAGTAAAGCCCCTTTTTTCCTTTGGGGGCTTTGGGGTTTTTTTTTTTTTTTTTGGTCACTTGCCATTGAACATATCCTGCCTGACGTATAGTCTATCCCAGCAGGTCATGTGAATTCTCCTGTAACGTGGAAGGCACCTCTTCAGGTGGTTACCTTGCTGTAGTCAATGACCTTGTGCTGGGGACTGCCCCTCGACATGGACCAGGGCCCCCAGCAGCACTCTACACACCATCACCTGCCTCTCCCGGCCACAACTGAATCTCTTCCTCCCCTGTATTTGCTGGTTTCAATGGGAAGTGTTTTAGAGTTAAACCACATTATTGGGAGCACTTGAGAGAAAAGAGCCACAGCCTTCACTTCACTAAGTCCCAAGCTGCCCAGTGGCTGCCCTGCCCATGGCTGCTTCCTTGACTTTATGAGAAACCCCAATAAATTCCTTATTTCAGCTTAAGTTACTCAGACCTGCTTTCTATTAACTGCACTTAAAAGAATCTTAACCTTTCCCGAAAGGTAGTTCATGAACAGCTGGGGTACAGGACAGTTTTAAGTGGCATAGAGATGTCTACTTCTAACTATTGTGTATTTATTTTATGTATATTCAGAAAGATAAAACTAACACATCTAAAGTGATTCCATGGATACCATTACTTAGGATGAAGCTGAAACAGGTATTTTTTTTTAATTTGTCAATTTCAAGAAAACATTCAATAAATACACCCATCAGGGTTCTTGGCTACAAGCAACAGACCAAATCTGGTTAACTTAGCAGAAATTAATTCGTTGGCAGGAAATCAGGAAGTCCCCCAAAAGAGAAGAAGGCTGGAAAAATGAGCAGGAACCAAGCAAGGGAAGTTGTGTCAGAGGAACCACTTCAAGGTCACTCCAGAGGGACCTTAACTCTTGTTAATACACAATTACCCAAGTACCATGGCCACTGCTGCTACTGGATATTTCTGCCATTGAGCTCACAACACTGTCCCAGTGCCTTTGCTACAAATACTAAGTGAAGTACCTCTACGTCCCTCAGGGTTTAAGTGCAACAGGGTATGATGTGAGCCAAGCCAAGATGCCACCCCTGTACCACAGTGGGGAGAGAGAGGGAGTACTTGCCAGTGGGTCTCAAATGTGGCTGCTCAATGGAACCATCTGGGGAGCTTTACAAAATGCTGTAACCTGGTCCCACCCCACAGGTTCAGACTGTATTGGTCTGGAGTACAGCCTGGGCATCAGAGCTTTTAAAGCTTTGTCCAGGAGGTTCTATTGGGCAGCCTAGGTTGCAAAGCACTAGGCTAGGTCGCCTAGCTTTCATAGTGGGCAGTTTTATTCACTGAAGGGAGCTCGGCCTTATCTGAACTTCTTTCCTACATTCCACAATTGATTTCCTCGCTCTCCTTATATGCTCTAGTGCTAATGCTGTTTTCAGCTCTTTCAATTATGCGATTTCCTTATCTTTATACTATTGAGAATACCTTATAAGATTTCTTAAACAGCAGCTAAATTTATCTGCCTGTCATTTTGTTTTCATTATCCATGATAGCAATCTCTCGCATAGCTTATGAGATCATATCAAGTGATTGGTTTTAAACAAACAAACAAAAATCCGCAGAGTCAACATTTGTCCCAAGGTGTATAGGATGCTTGTTGCTTAGATGGCTTTGGAGTGATCTGCATCTGATTTGGGCGTTCACCCTGGCCCACGAAGACTTCTCTCCTGAGCCTATGAATGTTTGTTCTTATCTACTGTTCCCCTTATCACAAATACTGGTGTACTGTTTTCTGGAGTGTGTTGCTGTGGCCCAAGTTTTGCTCCATAATGAAAGCAATAATTCTGAAAGCATGCCGAAGGAATAAAGACACATGGTAATTGTCAGAAATTCTTCATTTTGAACGTGAATTGCTCATCGTGGTTGACAGTTGATGGCTTTTAGCTGTAGAATGCCTGTAAAAATAACAAGAATTTTAACAACCTAACTTCTGGCTTGCTTTCAGGTGAGCTTATCAACAAAGGAGGGCTGGATCCATGGAACACATGAGATCAAACTCAAAACTGTGTTGAACCCCCATGATTACCCACTTGGCTACCTGGGTACAGTGTTCATGCGTTTCTACTTGCCACCATCTGCCCCAGAGTTAAATTCGTATGATGCAGCTAGCCAGGCTTCTCTGACTCCTCTGACCCAGGGCTTCTCCACCTCAGAATTACTGACGTTTTGGGCCAGATAATTACTTGTCGTGGGGACTGCCCTGGGCATTGCAGGATGTTCAGCAGCATCCCTGGCCTCTCTTGGTCCACAAGATGGCAACAGCACATACCTCTCCCCAGGCTGTGACGACCAAAGATGCTTCCCGCCACTGCCAAATGTGCCCTGGGCAGGGAGCAAAATCACTCTCATTTGAAAACCACTGTTCCAGTTCTTGCTGAATATTAAGTTTACCCTTGATGCCATCCCAATGGAATCAGAAGCTTTGGGCATGGACCCCAGGCACCAGCACTGGAAAAGCTACCCAGGGGTTCTAAAGCACAGCCTGGGTTGAGAATTTCCGTCCTAAAGCAGCTAGTCTAATATTGCTATGGAGCTTCTTAAAGTCCTGCTCAAATATTTTTATAATCGGACCCTCCACTTAGCAACACATGAGCAACTACTACATAGAAACAATATTAGCTATAATGTCAAGTACCGTCTCATGGAATTTGCAATTTAATGAGGTCATGAGAGTGCGAGGGAAATAAATTGTTTTTCATGTGTGAGTACATATGGAAAAATACCTAGAAAGGAAACCTAAAAGGAATGAGGGCAATGAGTGCTGATCTGTGAAAGGAGAGCAGGGGAAGCTAATAGACAGGTTGGACCCCGGGGAGCTCATCAGGGGTGAATATGCCCAAGACCCCTGAGAGGACAGGAGAGGCATAGGGCATTTTGATGTTTTGAAGATCCTGGTGTATTTTTAATTGTAAGGGGCTACAAAAACTATAGTATATGTTCAGCATTTACCTTTTTTTAAATATCAGCTTTATTATAATTCACACACCATAAAATTCTACATTTCAAAGTGTACAATCCAGTGATTTTTAGTGTATTCATAGAATTGTGCAATCACCACCACTATCAAATTTCCAAATATCTTCATTACCCCAGAAAGAAACTTCATACCCATTAGTAGTCACCCTCCCTCATTCACTGCTACTCCCCAGACCCTGGCAACCGATAATCCACTTTCTGTCTCTATAGATTTGCCTATTCTGGACATTTCTTATCAACAGAATCATATAATATATGGCCATTTGTGTCTAGCTACCTAGACAGCATCTAAAAACAAAACAAAGCAAAATTAAAGGGAAAACAAAACCTTCCTCCCAAGAGGCAATTTAACCTAGAGCCCAAGAGATAGACTTTGGCACCAGACAAAAGTCAGATTAAATCAAGTTCTAACCCTCTAGCTGTTTGATCTTGAGCAGACAGCTTTGGTCAACCACCTAAAAGCATTCCCAACGCCCTTCTCAGCATGTGGAATCCTAGTTCCCCAACCAGGGATCGAACCTGGGCCCCCTGCAGTGGAAGCGCGGAATCTTAACCACTGGACCGCCAGGGAAGTCCCAAAAATCGAGTTGTTTGCTTTTTTTTTTTTTTTCTAACACCCTTCTCAACGCCCAACTCTTAGCATAGAGACTGGAAAGGCTAAATAGGCATTGTCCCAAGTCCTCCAGTTTTGCCAAAAAGAGAAGATGGGAAGTCTCAGACAGCTCCTAGGAAGGATATTTCCTTCTGTGATTAGAGATGTACCAGAAGAAAACACTGTCATTTGTCCTCCACCCCATTCTTCTTTGAAGGATGTGTGAAGGCAGGAAGCTTGGACAATGGCTGCCATATTGTGACCATGAGGGAAAGACCAAGAAGATCACAGAAATGCCAACCCAGATTCTGATGTGTTGCTACTGAACCAGTACCAGCAACTGCCTTCTCACTGATTTGTTATGCCCCAAAAATAAGCCCTTGTATGTCTAAGCTACTGTTAACTTGCGTTTTGGTTACTGGAAGCCTCAACTATCCCAAACTGGAACAGAAAGTTATTTCTATGCGTAATTTCACATGTTGGTGGGCAGAGCTTCCTCACCTATGTCCCAAGAATCCATTACCATTTTTTGAAAATAAGGAGTAGTTTCCTTTTGGGAGTGTCTCTTCCCTTTGGGGAAGCTCATGGGACTTCCGTCCTGTTCTCCTTTTGGTAAGATATGAGCCTGTTAGTCAACATACACTCATCAGAAACCCCTCCCTGAAATTTGATTTTTGAAATGGAAAATTATTGGAGTTCATTCTTTCCAGTGGGAGCACGATGACTAATGAGTCTGTTTCCACCACAGGGCTGTTCCTGTATTTACCCATGCGTGCATTCATCCATGCATTCTGAAAAAAATTTATTGAGCACCTAATATGTGCAGTGTGAGGACATGGAATAAACAGACAAATTCAAGTAGCTTATATCCTAAGAGAGGGAGTTAGACTATAAATACATCTGTGTCTTATATAACATGACGTGATGAGGCTATGAAGAAAAATAAAGTAGGCTGAAGGGGATAGATTGTGAGAGAGATGGGGAAAACATGGCTTCTATTTTAGAGGGAAATCACAGGAAACTATATTTGAACAGAGAAGCTCTGCAAAAGTGTCCCAGGCAGAAGGCAGAGCAAGTGCAAAGGCCCTGAGGCAGGAGCCTGCTTGGTATGTTTGAGGAACAGAGAGGAGGAAGTCAGTGTGGCTGGAGCAGAGGGATGGAATGGAAATATGATGGATGAGAAGGCAGGAGAGGTGTCAGGAACTGGATCAAGTCAGGTCAAGCCATTTACTAAGACATGAGGCAACCATTTTAACTTAATCCCTCTGGCTGCTGAGTGGAATGTAGACTGAGGGAGAAGACAGGGAGACCAGCGAGGAGGTGATGGTAGTATTTCAGGTGAGAAATGATACTGCCTAGAACCAGGGTTGTAACTGAAAGGGAAGTAATCAGATTCCGTATATATTTAGAAAGTAGAGCTAACCAGGTTTACTGAAGGACTGGATGTGAAGCATGAGAGAAATAGGAGAGTCAAGGACAATTCCAACACGCTGGCCTGAGGAGCCATTTACTGAGGTGGAGGACCACAAGAAGGACCAGGTTTTTGGTAGACGGGGTGATGTCAGACATTATGATGGCCGTCATTACTGTGGGTTTGCTGTGTAGCTCTCTGGGGCTCCCTCTCGGAAAGTCTGGTCCCTCAACCTTCCCACTGATTCAGGGCTCCCTGTATCCTTCCAGTAATTTGGCTTAAATTAACCAGAGTTAGTTTCTATTCTTTGCAACCAAAACCCTGTAATCGATAAAAGGGGCTCACTTGGCTCTTAAGTGTCAGCACAGGACCCTAAACACCATTCTTACTGTAAGAAAAACGTGTTCTGAGCAACAACCAACAAATTCACAAATGAACTTTCGGACGCCACCCATTTCTCCACGGGAGGCTGACTTTTCCTCTCCTGGCATCTCTCCTCAGAGAGACAGCTTCTGCCAGTACAAGGTGGGGAAGTGTCAAATACTATTAAAACCTGATTGCTAATTCAAATGCTATTGTGCTTGATATGCTTGTCATGTAAAAGTGCACAATGTAGCTTAATAAAATTGATAGAACTCCCTTTGAAGATATTTTTGTCAGAGAGGCACTCAATAAAACTGTTTCCATCAGGCTCTTGTGCCTCTTCGATATTTTGCTAGTGACACATTTTAGTGAACTAGTCCAGGGCCTAGCAAAGCATGTTTTGCAAAGAATGTTGGAGGGGAAGAAGGAGTACTCAGATTTTTCTTTGTTTTTTTAAATAAATTTTTTTTTTTTTTTTTTTTTTTGGCTGTGTTGAGTCTTCATTGCTGCGCACGGGCTTTCTTTAGTTGCACGGGCTTTCTTTAGTTGCAGTGAGCGGGGGCTACTCTTCGTTGCAGTGCGTGGCTTCTCGTTGCAGTGGGTTCTCTTGTTGTGGAGCATGGGCTCTAGGTGCGGACTTCAGTAGTTGTGGCACGCGGGCTCAGTACTTGTGGCTCATGGGCTCTAGAGCGCAGGCTCAGTAGTTGTGGTGCAGGGGCTTAGTTGCACTGCGGCATGTGAGATCTCCCGGACCAGGGATCGAACTCATGTCCCCTGCACTGGCAGGCAGATTCTTAATCACTGCGCCACCAAGGAAGCCCTCAGATTTTTCTTTTTATTTCTTGTAATTAGGAAGCCCTCTATCAACTGCCTAACAATACAGTTCATCTGGTCACTGGGAAACCATATCAAAGCTGTTTTGCTTCAGAGTCGTGTGCAATCCAATAAATAACTCACAGAGGTTGCTGTCACTAACTCAAAAATAGCTAACTGTAAATACTAAGTCCATTTATCTGTTCAAGGAAACGTTTCTTTTCTTCTTGCCTATGTCCAACAAGTGTTTTCGGCCTGGGACCCAAGAGAATCACAGATTTGCATTCACTAACAAGATGGTGGACCTTAACTCCCAGCTTTGGACACAGCCAGCATGCAACAGAAGTAGGTAAGTGATTTCTTAGTGGTGACCAGCCTTGGAAGGATACTGACCTGAGTTCAAAGCTGGGCGGTCTTGGACAAATTATACCATCCTGAAGCTCAAGTTTCACATCTGTAAAATGGGGATGGTATACTCTTGAGTGAGTGGTAGTACTCTTTTGAGTGTAAGTAATGGGAAATTCCATTCAAATGGGTTTAAGAAAGAAAAGGAGATTAACTGACTTCAGTATTTGAAAATATTGAAGCTAGAGCTGGCTTCTAACCCAGCCACATTTGGAAGCTCAAAAATCTCATCAAGACCTGGTGACTCTCTTTCTTGTCTCTGTTTTCCCCTATATCAGCTTCACACTCAGGCTGACCAGCTCCATATGGGAGCAGGATGGCAGCCCGGTGCTCCTGGCTTACATATTTTTCTAATGAAAAATAGAACACCCCCTCCAGCCATTTGACCGTTGGCCCAAATTGTGTCATGTGCCCATCCCTAAGCCTATCCCTAAATCAGCAATGCTTTGGTTATCCACATGCCCATGGTGGAGCCATAATGGTGTCAAGAGTACTCAGATCACATGGATAGACTGTGGGGAAGACATTGTTTCCCCAGAGGGAAATTGTACACTGTTACCAGGACATGGAAGAAGTCATGCTGGATAGAAAATGTCTGGTACCAATATCCACTTTATTAGGACTGTTGAGCATTCAATAAGACAATATTGGTCTAACACCTGTGTCAATTAAGAATTCTTTTGGTTCGGAGGTGATAAAAATGTTTTGGAACTAGATGGAGGTAGTAGTTGCACAACACTGAATGTGCTAAATGTCACTGAATTGAATTCACTTTAAAATGGTTAATTTTATGTTATGTAAATTTCACCTCAGTTTTTTAAAAAGAATACTTTTGGCTGCAAATAAGAGAAAACCCTGAGCCACTGGCCTAAAAAGTAGAGATTTATTTGTCTTATACAACAGGAAGTCTGAAGGTTTATAGGCCAGGGCTGGTCAATGAAGCCCTCAGACGTTTCCTTCTTTCTGCTCCATCACCCTCAGCATAAGGCATTTATCCCCATGGTCACAAGATGGCTGCTTCTCTTCTAGCCATCACATCTGTATTCCAGATGGGAAGAAGAATAAAGGCAAAAGGACAACAGGGGGAAGGTAGGAAGGGACTGCACGTGTATCAGGAAACTGAAGTTTGACAGAAAGACCAGCTCAGTCTTCCTGACTAGAACTGTGGTAGATGGCCACCCCTGGTTGCCAGGGAGATGGAGGAAGAGGACTTTTTTTATCTGGACACATTGCATGCTTAAGCAAAGTTGGGGTTCTGCTAACAAGGAGGAAAAGAGAACAGATACTAGATAGGCAACTAGCATTGCCTTCCATGTGCCTGCAACAAAGTAGGACTTCAACAGAGGCCAGTGGAGGTAGAAGGAGCAGGTGTGGTATTGAAATTCTGAAAAAAAAGATACAGTCCTCGTCATTACCTCCTAAATCGCACTGATTTTTCAGGTGTGAGTTTAAATAGGTTTATTTTTAGTCTTAAATACAAGCTGATTGAACAGGGCAAAATGAAAAGGTAAGTGAAAGAGACCAATAATCCTCTTATACCAATCACTTGCCTTTTTTCTTGTCTTTTCTTTTTTTACTTTTCATTTTAATGAACTGCATCTGAAACAGCAACCCTAACAAAATCTGGGACACAGGTTTACCAGATTCCAGATTTACTGCCTTCAAGTTCCCCCAAAGAATCATTATTTGTAAACACTTTATTTTTCAATCCTGATACCTCCCTGTGACTTGTGTGTTCCCACAGTAAATTAACGTACTGAGAATGACTTCTCACTCAAGGTACAATGGAAACATGAGAAATGGGTTTTAATAAAGAGGGTTTAAAGAGGGCGTCTGAGGGATAGCAGAGGAGGGACTTGGTTTACATCCAAACATTGAAAGGACAGCAGAGAACACATGAAGAATCCCAGCCATTACTCTCATCGTGGAACTTGTATAGCTTGATTGTCAATGTTTAGCTAACTATAAAAGACGGTTGCTGTATGACTAGATGTCATTTACATAAAGTAAGAATTACACTCAATATGAACAGAAACTTCATTTTCTAATAGAAACATATTCAGCTTTTTCTCATGAAAAATAATTATTGTGTATTTTTGAAAGTCAAATAATAAAGAAAAACTAAAGATCCTCCTCATAGTCCCGACCCACAGGGAAAACTACTGATCAAACATCCATCTCAGGCTTATTTTTATATCTATTTCCACAAACATACACACATTTTTAAAACAAAAATGGAATCACATGATGATGCTGGGCAGGGAACATTTATTTTCTGTGTCTCACATTTCCCTAAAGAGGGACCACAATCACGGTGACACTCCTGCTCCCACCCCACAGAGGAGTGAGTTACTTGATAGACAGGTGATAGCCATTGGTCCGCATTGCTCAGATGGACGGGCTAACATATTAAAAGGCTAATTACAACTTGCTCCCTTTCTTCTCTGTCCCAGAACCGTGCAATCTTTGAGGCAACAATCTTTCACAAACATAGCTTTTCCCTGGATGGGCTGTGCCCAGGTGGACGCACTCCTAAAAACATCATCCAAAAAAATTTTATCAGAAATAAAGCTGATGTTTTTATCCCCATCTATCTGAATTTCCTCTGTACCCATCTAATTATTTCCCTAGGTAAATTTCTAAAAGTGAAACTGCTGGATCAAGACACATGGACATATGAAGTTAGTGAATTACTTAGCTAGTTATTGCCAGGTTTCTTTCCAAAACGTTTATATTGATGGAACCGCAAAAGTCTATTTTTCCACATCTTTATCAGCACTAAGCATTTTTAAAATCTTTTCCAGCTCTCTGAAATAAAAATAATGTTGGATTTTATTTGCAATTTTGTTATTACTGAGGCTACATAATTTTTCATGTGCTTAATACATTCTTTTCTGAACTGTCTGAGAAATTAAATTGTATTATTATATAGCCAAGTCCTAATAGACATTTGTTCAGTGTCAAATTACATCACAAATACCTCACAAAGCCTCGTCTCCCACCACTCTCAAATGCACTCATCCTAAAGTCAGGATTCAGAGTTGCAGTAGGAGCCACCTCTGGCTGTTTTGAGTGGGAAATGATATTTTGTGGTCAGAGAATCTTCATGAGAGACTGAGAACCAGGCTTGGAGGCAGCTCAGCCAGGAAGAATGCCCACGATGCCACTGCAGAACTGCTCCAGGGGGACACTGATGTCCCCTTGCAGACTCAGACCCTACAGCTTTCACCACCTGCATCACCCTGTATGCTCTGGACACCAGTCCTAACGTCCCTGCAGCTGCTGCCTCCAGAACCTGATGGGGCTCCCACTCCAATCACCAGAATGCATTCCACGTGGTGCCTGCTTTGTCTCCCTGGCAGGATCTCAGGATCTGCAGTGGCTGTCTGACTGTGGCTGTACAAGAGCTGCCAGGGAGGCTGGAAAGGTGAGCCTTCTATGGTAGGTGACAGTTCTTACAACGTGGAGAATCTCCCGTGCCTAGGAAGGATGCAAAAAGGGTTTGAGCTGCCAAAAAAATGGAGAGAGTCTGCCACAGTTCTTGAGGACCTGATCCACATGTTACGGTACCTTTGGACCTTCAGAAGTTTCCATCTGTTCCATCCAAGTCAGCCAATTCAGAGTCACTTCCATCCCCCAGTACACCTATTATCCCATTTTTATACATGCTGATACCTCTCCCTGGGATGCTGTCTCTGTTCTGCCTGTCAAAACCCTGCTGGTCCAGGCTACACTCCATTAAAAATTACACTTAAGATATATTGCAGGATCTGAAGTTTCAAACTGTCTCATAAGAAGAAAAATCAACTTGTCTTCTGCTTCTTTCTTGCTCCATTTGGAGGAAAACATTTGGCCCATTCTTCTGGGGAGGATAACGTTCTCCAGGATGGAAGACAAACACCATAAAGAGATCCCCTAAAGCAGAGGCGCCTGTCCTCCCAATGCTTATGTTATCTTCTTTAAGTTTGCTTAATGAGCAAACAGAAACTTCTTCCTTAACCTGGAAAGCCTGGAATCCTCCCAGCCATCCCTTACCACCATTCCTGCACAAGAACGATGGAGCCCTGTGGAAAAAATCCCCTAACAGTGTGGATTGACATCTCAACAAGTGTAGAAGGATGTAACATGTTTTGATGGGTACATTCCACTTTTTTGACTTTCTCTTCACTACACTGGATGGTGCCTTCTAGAAATGGTGATCAGCCACTTGTATATACCAAAGACTGAGCCTGAGGAAGGAGTATCTAGTTTCATAGTGTTCGCAATTGGAGCTCCTTTTAACAGGCAATCAATCAGGCCCTTCCCAGATGCTCTCAGGTTAGCCGGTGGGGGGGCCTCTGCATCCGCTCTTGTCAGCTGAGTCAGTCTCACTAAGGACCCCGACAGCTGCGATGAGTGGCCCCCCCATTATAAAATATGCATTGGAAAAAAAATACCCAAAAGAAATATGTCAAAATTATAGCAGTGTTTGCCTTTGGGAGGGCAAATGAATAGGATTTCTTAAAGTGTTTTCTGTTTTCTAAATTTTCTACTAGATGCATGCATTTCATTTTCAAACAATAGTTCATCCACTCCAACTACTCCCCACCCTGGTCTTCATCATCACAGGTGAAAGGTCTGCCCACCTCTCAAGACCCATCAGGGATGCCACCTCCTTCAGGAGCCTCCACAGCTGGGTGATTCCCTCTCCCTCTCTCTCTCTCTCTCCCTCTCTCTGGCCTGGCCTGCTCCACCGTCTCCCACTCTTCTGGCTGGGATTAGATTTAGCTGGATTCTCAATTTACCCTGCCTGCTAGCTGCCCTCTGTGAGCACAGACTCTATTTAACTTTTTTTTTTTTAATTTAAAGCCATGACTGGCACAGCAGCTTACACAGATCAGGAACTGAACAAGTATTCAGAGTTGAATTCTCATTTTTTCTTTAATGAAGGTTTACCTCGTCAGATTAATGGTCTCAAATGCCACTTCTCTCTGAGAAACTGAATCAGCTTGGGCGCAGTCATATCCTTGAGGAACCAGAGGCTGTGATATTTCACAAAATCCACATATGGAGGCTCAGGGCTTTCCCAAGTTCTCACAAGCTTCAGGTGATCCTGGAGGACCACCCCCCCCACCAGAGATCCATTCAACAGACCCACCAACATGGGCACCAAAGATATATAAACAAAGGTGTCCCCTGCAGGGTTGTGTGAAATATTTTAAAAATTGGATTCAACCTTAATCTTTGAATATAAATGAAAGAACATCCACAGAGACTATGGAATATTCTCCAATGGTTGTAAAGACTATGTTAGGTCTACACATAGTAAAATAAAAAGGTCACCAAGACACATTGTTAACTAGAAACAGCAATATATCATTACATAGGCTATAATTACATAAGGTAGAAGTAATAACTAACAGTTTATTATTTTTTAACATCTTTATTGGAGTATTTGCTTTACAATGGTGCATTAGTTTCTGCTTTATAACAAAGTGAATAAGCTTTACATATACATATATCCCCATATCCCCTCCCTCTTGCCTCTCTCTCCCTCCCACCCTCCCTATCCCACCTCTCTAGGTGGACACAGAGTACCGAGCTGATCTCCCTGTGCTGTGCGGCTGCTTCCCACTAGCTATCTATTTTACATTTGGTAGTGTATATATGTCCATGCCACTCTCTCACTTTGTCACAGCTTACCCTTCCCCCTCCCTGTGTCCTCAAGTCCATTCTCTACGTCTGCATCTTTAAAACTGTCCTGCCCCTAGGTTCTTCAGAACCTTTTTTTTTTTTTTTAGATTCCATATATATGTGTTAGCATACAGTATTTCTTTTTCTCTTTCTGACTTACTTCACTCTGTATGACAGATTCTAAGTCCATCTCCCTCACTACAAATAACTCAATTTCATTTCTTTTTATGGCTGAGTAATATTCCATTGTATATATGTGCCACATCTTCTTTATCTATTCATTCTAACAGTTTATTTTTAAAGTACAGATACACATAGGAAATGTCTGCAGTCTATACATGTACATGTGAACGGTGATTACTTCTGAGGAGGGAAGAGGATTTTCAGGAAGGGATAAAGAGGGACTATAATGTTTACCTCTATGTTAAAAATTATGTCATGAAATGATTATTGTTTGAATTTTTATGAAAACATGTTCCTACATTATATGTGTAATTACAAAAATTAAAAAAGAATTGTAATTTCAGGACAAAGTTAGAATTCTCAAGCATATGCAGATGAAGTCTTTTGTAGAACACCATGGAAATCAATTTATAAAACTTTAAGTAACTAAATTTTGCATGTCTGCATTATGTCAATATCATATTAAACTATAGCCTTAAACTGTAACAGTTTAAGAAAAATGTAATGCAGTGAAACAACTTAAATTGAGAAACTCCTATTGATTAATTTACTTCTCTGAAAATCAGGAGGGAAAGTCATAATTATTTTTTTTTTTTTGTGTGGTATGCGGGCCTCTCACTGTTGTGGCCTCTCCTTTTGCGGAGCACAGGCTCCGGACACGCAGGCTCAGCGGCCATGGCTCACGGGCCTAGCCAATCCGCGGCATGTGGGATCTTCCCGGACCGGGGCACGAACCCGTGTCCCCTGCATCGGCAGGCGGACTCTCAACCACTGTGCCACCAGGGAAGCCCCATAACTTATTTTTAAAGGAGGCATACCTCAGTGTGGTTTCAAGAATACTAGCATCTCATACAGCATAGTTTGAGAAGCCCAAATCTAAAGAGAAAGGGAAAGAATTTAGAAGAATAGAAAAGTAAGCCATGATTATCAGGGAGCTAAGACAATACAAGCTAAACAGACTGAAATCCTGAAAAACAAATTAAAAGAATGTCCTGGAAAATTGGCTTAGATAACAAAAATCACTCTGGAAAAACTAGCAGAATCACCCACCTAGACCACACTGCCTCTCTTTGTCTTTTCACAAAGGATCTAAGCGGACGGTGTTAATATTTACAGTAAATTTTCTTTGTGCAGTAACATATATAGAGAAACAATAGTCAAAAGACCTATGGGATTACAGTAATTTAGACTTATGTCTTTGCTGCTATCGTACCATAATACCATGGGGATTTTATACATATTGAAAGACTCAGGATCATGTTATACTTCTTAAAGTGGAATTTCACACATATAAGCTGAAAATAAAACAATGTCTGGGAGAAAATTTCATAACATGTTCAAGAAGAATTGTATCAGAATTCATAGCACTGTAGTCATTTTTTCAAAAAGGAAGAGAATGTTAAATATGCAACTAAAGAGCGCCCTCTAGTGGGAGATAATGTTTATACAAAATACTCAGAATTTGACCTATTTCCAGAAAATGTTGCAACTCAGATTTGCTATGGATAAAAGAGACTATGCTTAGAATATATTGCTTCAAATCACAGTATACTTTGTTAAAATCATTACATTTCACAATGCTTTTTCTCTTCAACTATGAAATGCAATTGGTTAGTCTAAAATATCTTTCTCAAATCACATCAAGATTGGAAACAATCACTTTTTCTTATTAAAATACCCTTCTTTGTTTAGAAATCCTTGAATCTTGCAAACATGACTTCAAATGAATATAAGATGAGGACACATTTGCCTCTCTTAAAAACTTCTCTTCTTTGGCCTTCAGTACAAATCTGCTGATGCTGACTTGTGGCCTGATGCTGACAGTGATAACGACCAAATTAAAATCCCTCTTTAGGGAGAAATGAAAGGTGCTGAGGAAGCCTACCACAGCATATTTCAGAAAAGTACCCAAGACTGGCCATCTTTATACAACCATTAATCGTAGTTTTTCCCTATTCGGTACACCAAAGAACTCATCACACAAGTAACGGGGAAAAGATATTAAACCCTTAAACACTGAGAAGGTTTAACATATGATCCAAAAAACCAACAATAAGAGTTTCACCAAAACAACAAGGTTCTCAAAGAACACAGAAACACTGAACTTTTGAATCAGGAGAGCATTTAGAGTTTATTTTGCTCAGTATCTCACCCTCATGATTTTTACCATGTTAACATCCCATCTGTACAGTTATTAGCTTAATATTTGTCTTTAATCAGTTTGACTTTCATTTAAAGACCAAGATCACATACCATAAATAGAAACTAACCATAAAAATAAAAGAAAACTGTAGTATTACATTCTAGAAACTGGGTTTTGCATTGGCGGTTGCAAGAGAAAAAAGTGTTTGGGACAAAATAGCACCCAAGGTAGACTTTCTCATCCATATTTCTAGAAGGACTGAACGAATCAGGATTCAGTGCTATTTGAAGCTGTGTTCATGTAGCACTAAAATCATCTCTCATTCTGGCAGTGGTCCATGTCCACAGTTTTAGGAAGCTTTCCTCAAACTCTAGCTTCTCACATGATTGGCAAAAATAAAACTCAAGAAGGGAAACTGCCTTGCCCAAGACTGTTGGAGGGACCTGGCTAGTGTCTGCCCACAGCCCCTCAGGCATTTCCATTGCTGTGCTCTCTAGAGCAGCTTCCCACTGCCAGCATCCCATCTCTTTGCCTAGGGGTTTGCTCTTTGCTCCTGGGGTTCCCACAAGGGATGTGGCTCCATTTACTCACAGAACTAACTTGCTTGGTAGTGCATCTTTTATTGGCTGTTCTCAGTCCTAGTCTCACTGCCCCATTCCTTTATGAGTGTTTCCTGGGGTCACCTCCCAAATAATCTACTTGCACTTGGATCTGTATCTCAGGGTCTGCTACTTAGGAAACCCAAATTAAGACAATTAAGTAGTGAATGAGCAATAGAGCCTGTTTCTTAAGCCCAGTTTTCCTACCTCCACATCTAGGATGGTCTTTATTTGTCTCCTCCTTGCCATTGCTTCCTTGCCCCAAGGTCTTTGGACTAACTGAGCCAAATCTAAAAAGATGGTGGCTTTCAGTCATGAGTGTGCCAGTTAGAAGGTGCCCAGGGCTCAGGGGGTTCCCAGGGGGTTCCTTGCAGTGAAGAGTCCTAGGCAAACCAGGACCCATTGGTCACCCTAGTCAGCTACCACCTTTGTGTGGAGGGGGCTACAGTTCTGAATTTAGAGACCCCAGCCTTCTATGTGTAACAAATAGGTACAATCCATAAAACATAACTTCAGTAATGAAGCATCTGGAGTTCCTCAAGTTATGCTACATATTCAAGTGGCATCATTGACGATTCTATACTCTACTAGGTATGTGTTTATTTTCCTGTGTATTAGAAAAGTATTAGAGAAAATTAGCACAGTAAATCTGTGATTTTATAGACATTCATGTCAAAGATGCTCAGATAGTTATTTACTTTCTTAAGTGAGTTCATTAAATAAAAATAAATAAATGATTGTACACATTTTATATATCCATGGCAAAAAGTCTTGTACAAGTTTGGGGAAATGAGCTATCTAGATAATTCTAGAAATCATATATTTATAATTTTTTAGATAAATTAAATTCAGTCTTTTAATCTGTTAAGTAACTAATCAATTGTCCTTAAGTAACCATTCCTCTTAATCTATTAAAAATAAGGATTCCTAAAAAAAAAAAAAGAAAAGAAAAGAAAAAGGATCCCTATTTGTCAGAATCACAGACAAATGAATCCAACAATCTCTATCAGGCAGCATATATCAAGCACATTTCAGCTACCCTATTTGGGGGACCCTTACTATATGCGGACAGAAAGATTCAATTACTGAGTGAGTTTCAATTACTGAGTAACTGCTGGGTGCCAGTCATTGGACAATCAGAAAATACATACTGAGCACACACGCTTTATGGTCCTTTATGCAATAGGGAGGGAAGCAAACACAACCGCTGCCCTTGGGGAGTTAACAGTCAAGAAGGCAAGATAGACATTAATTGAATACTAGTTACACAAATAAATATGCAATTATTGTAACTGAGGTAAAAAAATAACATTCAGCAAGCTGTGTTCAGATATGCAAGGGAAAATGTATCTTTATTTTCTGTTTCAGTCCCCAGGGGGCAGTGGGGTGGCCAGATGAGAGGGACATGCAGAAATAAAAATTAAAGCTTGCTCATTAAGGTATCTCTGTCTCTCTGGTTTAAATGCAGCCTCTTTGAGTTCAAAATAGTATCTTTCAAGTAACCTTCTCTCACTTTTGGCTAAATGTTGCATTTTTCTGGGTTTCTCCCCCACCTGCTCTGTAAGATCAACTTTCCTCTCTGCAAAAAGGTGTAGTACTCTAAAAAAATTAATAACCCAAGAAGGGACCCTGTCTTAGTCTATTCAGGCTGCTATAACAAACCATAGGTTCAGTGGCTTTAACAACAAGCATTTATTGCTCATGGTTCTGGAGGCTAGAAATTCAAGATCAAGGTGCTGGCATATCTGCTGTCTGAGATCCTGTCTCCTGGCTTGCTGCCTTTTCCATGTGCCCTCACATGGCTAAGAGAGAGGAAAACAGGCTTCCTCATGTCTCTTCTTATAAGGGCATTAATCCCACCATGAGGGGTCCATCTTCATGACCTAATGACCTCCCAAAGCCACCATCTCCAAACTTCTGGTGATTAGGGTTTCAATATATGAATTTGACCCATAGCAGACTCTAATGATCATTTTCTATGGCTCTTCTTTCTTGCTACAGAGGGCCACCCTTCACCCTTCTCTACCCACCATTTCCATCCCAGCCTCATGGTCCATGGTCTGAATGTATGCACTCCCCCCAGAATCTCAGAAATAAGGCCACACCACTTACGTCACAAGGTCACTAATTTAAACTCTACCACTCAATGTAAATAGAGCATCGTTGTTTTCTATAACTGGCCTATTCTTCCTCTAGAGCTTAGCTTTCCAATATAGTCGCCATGAGCCACATGCGACTATTTCAATTCAAATTGTACTTAATTAAATTTAAATAAAATTACAAATTCAGCTTCTCAGTCACACCAGCCACATTGGAAGCTCTCAATAGCCCATGTAGCTTGTGGCTACTAAAATTGGACATGAAGATACAGATCGTGTCCATTATCACGGTCTGTATTAAACAACCCAGGTCTGGCGCACACAAGAGGGAAAAGCAAACAAACTCGCCCATCACTGTATCTTAGCCTCTTTTAGTTTGAAGACAGTCTCTTCCCATTTAAAGGAAGTTCCTGAGTAAACTTTGTTTCTCGAGGTTTCTCCTCTCTCATCTTCCGGCAGATGGTATCTGGATCAAAGTTTCTCAGGGATTCAGCAAAGTACTGAAGGTAAAGCTGGACATCCGCAAACACTGGAACCTGAGGAACTGAGGTGAAAGTTTCTCCAGATGTGGGATAAGGAAGCCCACCGATGACAACTGAGTTATGCCCATTTTTTTTTTCTTTTTTTGCGGTACGTGGGCCTCTCACTGTTGTGGCCTCTCCCGTTGCAGAGCACAGGCTCTGGACGCACAGGCTCAGCGGCCATGGCTCACGGGCCCAGCCGCTCCGCGGCATATGGGATCTTCTGGACCGGGGCACGAACCCGTGTTCCCTGCATCGGCAGGCAGACGCTCAACCACTGCGCCACCAAGAAATTGTTGCTCAGAAGTGTAAGCTATTTGCCTAAGGTCACAAAACCAGTGAGAGGTGGAGTCAGAATTCAAACTCTGAGATCGCAGCTCTGTCCACTCCATTGCATTGCCTTTTATATTCTTTACAGTGCATTCAATCTCCTTGCTAAGGGCACGACCCAGCAAAGTCTTGACTGATCAATCCTCAAGAGAAAAAATCTGTGCCAGTTTTCCCATGGTCCCCATAGTCCAGGACGGGGAGATGCATACACCTAATGACTCCTGAAGAGCTCAGAGGACAGGCAGCTGGTGTAGGAATAGCCCAGCCACCTGATCACGCAATCTGGTTAAACCCAGTTAGGCCTGTTGTTCTGAGGGTGCTTCTCCACCTCACCAACTCTTCTACTGTTAAGGAGCTTTAATTGTACTAGACTTGCCCATATAACATCTAGAGATCCTGAATTTTATGTTGTCAACTCCTCATTCTGGAATCGTATTAACTGAGCACAAATTGCATGCCAAGCACTGTGATAAGTACTTTCCAAGATCATTATCTTATATGGTCCTCACAGTAGTCCTTTGGAGTTTATATTATTATTCTCATTTATAGTTGAGGGAATGAAGCTTAGTTTCAGCCACTGACCAAGATGCAAACACAAAGCTGTTTGGTATCTAAGCCGTGCTTTGCCACAGAAGGAAATCAAAATTACCTTTGAAGACATACCTCTGAAGTAGAGATCAAAACTGTGGGAACAAATTATAGCTCTGTCAGGCACTCACTGTGAGATCTGGTGCCAGTCATTTAGCCTCTCTGAACCCACAGTTCCCAATCTATAAAATGGGGGTGGGGATGCCTGCTCCCCACTCCAGTGTGGTTAATGAGAAATGTATATGCTCTTTCCGTTAGAGTTATTTGGTGGCAAGCAACAGAAACTGTTGGACCACTGTTATTTGGCCAGCAAAAGGAAAAAGGGAATTCACTGGAAGGAGATTTGGGAGCCTCCCGAATTTATGGGAAGGCTGCAAAATGGGGCGTGAACAAAGGTCAGGAACAAAGACAGGAGCTAGTGCAGAGCAAGAGTCAGGGGTCATTACCCTTGGACCATCTTTCCATCTCTGAGTCACTTCATTCACAATTCAAAGTCCTGGGTTAAGAGAATCTGATTTACTGACCTTAGGTCACTTGTCCACCCTTGGCTGCACTGGAATAATTAGAAGTTTCTGGAAGAGACCTCTTTGGCCTCCACAGTGGGAAGTGAGAACCCTTTGATTAACCATGCTCATGAGGGAAAGATAATATCTGAAAATGAAAACAGGATACTGTTGGAAGAGGGGGAAAATCCTGGGGTTGACTATAAGATAAACGGTCACAGAAACGTAAAGTAGTGGTAATATTACCATTTTTCTTATCCTTACCTGGAAGCCCTGCTCTACACGTTTGGGGCAGAGGGGGATTGGGGAGGGGCAGTATTTGCTCCCTAAAGGACTTCTTCACACTCTTTTTGTTTCCAGCATTATTGCAAAAATTTATATACTTAATTGCAAACATAGGCTCTAAGTTTCAATTTATACAAATACAAATTCTTTTCCCAAAAGTATCAACCATAAATAGCAAAAAGATAAGTAAATAAGAGCATGTTAAGCATGAGGAAATCCATGGGCTTCATGACTCATGTATGAAATTCCTGATGATAAAAACATGATCATATGATCATGCATTTTTAAGGCAAAAATAGTAGATCATGTGGCTAGAATAAATGTGAGGCCTGACCATTCAGTTGGGAAAGAAATGTTCTTTTTTAGGTTCAAAAGAGAATGAATCATGGCCTGAAAGTCCAAGAACATAAATTTTACCATCATCATTACAAAATATTACTATTGAAACCTAGGCCATTATGCAAAAAACAGAGGTAGTTCCTCAAGGGGAAGTACTTCAAACATTAATGTAAATAATAATGTTTTAAAGTTAAAAATGTTACCAAGAATGCAAGACTTATATACATAATACTTGACTTCCTTTTTTTTTAAATGCCATTCCAGGAAAAAATGTCTTCTCTTGGGCACATATATAAAGGTTAAGAAATATTAGCAGATCATATGTATTACTAGTTTTGTTTTTCTACCATAAAACAAGAAAAAATGTAGAACAATTAAAAATTTTTTCATGCTTCATCCAAATGATATGTCAAAATATGCCCGAAAGAAAATTTTTTAAAGAAACAATAAAGTTAATACAGAAGGCCTCCTACTTCTGTGAATTTGTTGAAGAAGGAAGAAGAGTGGTAGGGGAAAAGAAGAAAGAAAATGAAAAAGAACCCGAAGTTGTAATGCTAAAAGAACACCTTTGCAACTCAAAAATTCATATTTGGTTACACTGTAAATATTAGAGCCAAACTGAAGTAAGTTACCTCTGAGAATTTTTTTTAATGTTTGATTGACGGTATTTGAATAATCCATTTAAACAAACGCCAGTTGAATTTCAAAATGATTCAGCATTGCATGAGGCAAAACTGTAAGAGGGACTTACTATTTTAAATTATATGATATGTTACTGTCAATAGAAGTATATCCAACATGTGTCTAAATTTTGCCTACACAGCTAGAAAATAATAGATAACAAAAGCTTTTAAGAAGTACATATTCGTATACATATATCCCCATATCCCCTCCCTCTTGCGTCTCGCTCCCACCCTCCCTATCCCACCCTTCTAGGCGGTCACAAAGCACTGAGCTGATCTCCCTGTGCTATGCAGCTGCTTCCCACTAGCTGTCTATTTTATATTTGGTAGTATGTATACGTAGAGCTGATTCACTTTGTTATACAGCAGAAACTAACACAACAATGTAAAGCAATTATACTCCAGTAAAGATGTTTTTTAAAAAAGTACACATTCGTATAAGTTCCATTTTCTATTATCTATTGATACTGTATCTCATGTTCTAATACAGTGGTTGTTCTGATGACACAAATTACACAGAATCTCACTATTTTCCCCCAATTTTACCCATCATTCAAATTCCAAGTCAAAGAAGAAGTTCCTCTAAATGAATTTTAGGACCTCCTTCCCCTTCTGTTAATTTTTTTTTCAAGGCATTAGGCACCTAACAAGAGAAAAATACATTCTATACATTTCACAGTTATTTGAAAATATTATGCTAGTGGAAAAAGCTGTAGAGTACTGTTTTTCAAGTCTATATCAATAAACATCACCCAGTGTAAAAACCACAGTGCTTTATCTATAATGCTTGGACTGGAGGAACTAGCATAAGATTTGTAGAGTAAAATCTCCACCAAGAATATTACACTGGGTAAGATTTTGATGTGTATGAGTTAATAAATTTCTTGTCAGTCTGGCCCTTAGGATTACTCTTCTGTCTGAATTTTGGTTTTGTTTTCTCTCTGTCCCTCCCTCATGGAGTTGAACCTGGAAATAGCATCACTCTTGAGCTCGTTAGTTTGATAAACTGGCCTAAGTGTGCAGCGATAGTGGGTACCTCCAGCACAGAAGCATTTATGGGTCTCCAGGGAATTCTGAAAAACACCAGGAAGTGTTTACGTATTGAATCACAGCCAAGTGTTCTGAATCTTTAATTTTTTTTCCTATGAGGATGTCAGCACTAAAACATAGAAATGCTTTTCCCACTTGGTTTCTATTACTTGTAAAGCATTCAAGAGCTTATAGGCTAGAATTACCTCCTTCCCAGGCAAGAGAACAGGCAGAAATTCTAAGATGCATTAACAGTCCCTCTGCTGGTCTTCTTTTACATTTTTGACCCAACAATATAATAAAAATGACTAAATACTAAACCTGACCATTGTGCTTCTGAATCCATCATATTTTTTATCATATTTATCCATGCAGTGTTCTCATCTTTGGTGGTTTAGATAATGCATGTTGAAATAATTTCACACGATAACTAGTTTGTTTTCAGATATGACACGTCCATCATCCAAATAACCAGGCAATTATGGCATTGCAAACCTTTGGAATAAATGATTTGTTTTAAAGATGGTTTAGGTTACAGTTAAAAATTAAACTTCACAGTAAAGGCTGGAAAAAACAAAACAAAATTAATGTTTGGAAATAAGAATTTAAAACTGAAATTTGGGTGGAAATGACTTGTTTTGTTTTGTTCTGTTTTAATTAAGCACATGTATTATTTATGTTGGAATACCTCAGACAACCGCTGGTGGGGGAAAGAGGGATTACAACTGTATTTTCTCAGATCTAGCTTATCTATCTTTGCTTGCTGACTGCATTAGCATTTTTTAAAAATCACCGCAACAATTGAACATTGAGATATTTATCCATAATCAAATAAGCAAAAATATAGGTACAAAGACGTTGAATGAACCAAAATATAATATTAACAAATTGGAGACAACTGTCCATCAACAGGGAATGACTAATAAATTTTAATTAGTCATATAATTGAGATATAGAATGCTTTGCAGACACTTTGAAAAATTGAGCAGATCTGCTTATACCAGTGTGGAAGTTTATCCGTGACACAGAGTTGAAGACAAAAAGCATTCTGCATTCAGTAAGAATAGTAAGATGTCTTTTTTTTTTTTTTTTTTTTTTTTTTTAGCGGTACGCGGGCCTCTCACTGCTGTGGCCTCTTCCATTGCGGAGCACAGGCTCCGGACAGGCAGGCTCAGCGGCCATGGCTCACGGGCCTAGCCGCTCCACAGTATGTGGGATCTTCCCGGACGGGGGCACAAACCCGTGTCCCCTGCATCGGCAGGCGGACTCTCAGCCACTGTGCCACCAGGGAAGCCCAAGATGTCATTTTAAAATAAGCATTCATAGATATATTTGAACATTGCTTGTATTATTATAACAAAAATATATTCTTTGCTCACTGTATTATTTTTCAAATGATTATTTAAAGGGTCCAGAGGATACCAAAAAACCTGTTAATAGTTATTGTAGTGAGCAGGATGTGAGAGAAACACATTCACTCTTCACGTGTGTCCGTATTACTCTTTTTAAACAAAAGACCCCATATTGCTTTAAACAATACTCATTTTGTCTATACCCTGGTTCAGCAAAGAATGAAAAAAATGTCATTTATGTGAGGTATAAGGGGATAATATTAAAATAAGTGTGAGTAACAGGGACTAGGGAAGGAAAAAGCAAGAATATCTAATGAAAGAAATGTAAACTAATATAATAATAATATCTAACTTGGCAAAAAGGGTATTTAAAGTATTTCACCGGACGGTAGAAACAGAAGTTGGCACAAATTTATAGAAGGCACCTCAGCATTATATAGCATAAACTTCACAAACATTTGTGCTCTTGAATCCAGTGTTTTAACTTCTAAAAATTTAGCCTAAGAAAAGGGTTGATGCTAACAGCACTACTTTAAAAAGCAAAGAGCAGGAAACAACCTATATATCTGGTCAGAGAGGATTAGATGATTTTATTATTATCGTCGTTATTATTATCTTACCTTTATTGATTATAATATACTAGGCATTGAAATGTGCTAGGCATTGTTCCAAGGGTTTAATGGACCTTCTGCCATGTACTCTTGTAACAATCATATGAGATACACACTGTTTCTTTCTACTTTTATAGGGGAAAAAAACAGACATGAGTTGTTCCATAACTTGCCCAAGATCTGCAGCTAGTGAGGAGTAGAGGCGGGATCAGAACAGACGGACAAGATGCCAAAACCTGTGTTCTTAACCCACACGTTAATCTGTCTTCATCTGATGAAGTACAAGGGAGCCATTAAATACCATGGGATGTTACTGACCTGGAAAAATGTTCATGATTTCTTGTTCCACGAAAAGATATAATTCAACAGTGTGTATAGTATGATGATACTTTGGAAGTGCACGTTCACATACAAACATAGGGTTTTCTAAAATTAACATATATCCCTTTTATGATCAGAATTAGACTTAAAAGAAGTTATTTTTAATCATTTTATGAATGTTTAGTGACATAGTAAGCAAAAATAGAAGATGCCAATTGCACATATTATAAAATATCCCAAATGTTGAAGCCCCAAATCCCCATGCCAGTGGGCCTTTCTAATTGATGTCTTCATCTGCCTCTGGTTGATATCTTATACATACACACAAACACACACACCCACGCATGCATACAGACACACACACACACACACAAAGGCAAAAGATGGGAGAACAATACATAAAAACATTATCAGTGGTCCTCTGAGAGGTGGGATTTAATCTTTTTCATTATACTTGCAAAAATACTTTCCAAATTTTTACAATACAAATGTAGAATTTTTAATTATAATTAATACATATATATATAATATATATGTAAAGCAATACAACAAAGCTTTCTCTATTACACATCTATTTGTGTTATATTCGTAAAGTTGTATTTTGTATTGAAAAAATTCAAACATACACAGTAGTATGACGCCCCATATACTCATTATCCAAATTCAAGGATTATCAAGAATTGTTAAGACTGTGCTGCATTTACTTCAATTTATCAGGAAAGAGCTCAGGAGCAGGGCCAAGTTTAGAGTGAGGCAAGTGAGGCACTCACCTCAGGGAAAAACTTTAAGGAGGCCCCCAAAAGCTCAGTAATCAAGATAAATAACATTTTAATGCAATATTTTTTTTAATTAATCAAAAAAACCCATGATGAACGAATATTTAAAAATTAAATAAGGACAGGATGTATCCCTCTACTTGCAAGACTCACTCACCCTAGTCCCAGCCCCAGCTGTTAGAAAGGGGAATGTGAGTGGAGGAGAGGGAAAATGAGGATGAAGACAGTGAGGAAAAGAGGGCTCAGTACTCAGAGGCAGGTCCTGGTGTGAGAGAGAGAGGAGGGGCTTGCCCACAACACACCCAGAAGCTTGGAGGTGAGCCGGCCCCCCAAAAAGGGAGGCAGGCTTCAAACCATCCAAGGACTAGGGAGGCGCCCTGAGAACAGGCTGAGGTCTCTGGGCTCTGGTAATTTCTAGTAAGAAATCTTGCAGTACTATCGATACCGTATCACAGTAGAGAGGAGGGTGGGAGCTAAAGGTCAGTCTGCCAGAGCCCCCGTTTACATCCACGATGCTTTTCACCAAATCCATCTCCAATTGAGTACTATGTCAATACACACATGAAAAATTATAAACTAAGTATAATTACAAAAAGAGAGATTCAGTTCATCTCTTTGTATCATCTTAGAGGATGGCAAAGAACACTACCAAAATTGTGAAGCCTAAATTAGGAAGGATTCTTGGAGGATATACATTTAAGGTAATATTTAAAGAATGAAAAGAAGCACATGTGCTTTCCATTCTTAGCTGCATAGATATCCTGGCAAACAAACTAAATTAAAAGACGGTACAATCCTTATCGTGACAAACAAAAACCCTGCCCCCTCTCCCACCAAAAAAATAAGTTTTCATGAACAGAAAGTTCTGGTGATGTGGCCATTGACATCTCCTAGCCACTGGTCTGCAATCTAAGACATAGTCTGGAATTTCCCTAAAACTTATTGACCACCAAGTAACAGATATGGACCAAAAGGAAACTCCCAAATAATACATTTCAGAAGAAAAAGTAAACATCACCTCAGAGGTTGAACCTCAGCTCTGACAATATCCTTAATATTTTCTGCACACTTCCCCCAAATTAATAATTATACATATTAGGAAGGAAGCAGACAAATTACTGTTTTAACATAATTAATTTGACATTTATTCATTGTTGTAAAATTATTATTGTCACATAATCATACTTTAATGCGCACATGTCAATAAGGCAGACCAAGGATGAGGATTTTAAATAGTTTTGAGAAGGAAGACAATTAACTTTTATGATTGTTGCATAAACATTGCATTAAGTGTCAAAGTAACACACTGGAGGAATTCAAATGGCTTCATAAAATCGAAGAGTAGGAAAGTCATAATTACACATATCAGAGAATGATTGACTATTCCTTCTACAGAATTCCTTTGCTGAAGATTAAAAAACTTGGTTTTTGCCAGAATGTTCCAAAATTTGCACCATCAGTGGGACAGGAGATAAATATGATTCTATTTTAATTGTTCTGTGTTTATTTTAATTTATCTTAGAAATATGACTAATGTGCCAAGCCTGAGATGCCACAGTAGTATTGCTTATGATGAACTTTTGTTTTAAAAGAAGTTCTTATAAAAAAAAAAGTTCTTATAAATGAAAATAAAACTAAGTCATTGTATAAGTACTACACAGACTAGAACAGATGATGTGAGTATATAATGTCTCTGAGCACCCCTTTCCCGTTTTCCTGCACACAGACTCTCAACTCGTACCTACTTCCCATAGCCCTGTACTTGGGTTTTTTGTCCACTTCAAGCTGCCAAAGGCAGTTCTGCCTGGGATCAGGCAGAGCTAGAAATGCCTTAACCAAGCCTTTAACTAATGACCAATAGGTGCAAGGGTATAAACCAGCTTCATCCAATACATAATGCCATCCACCTGTGTCATTCAAAATTTTCTAGTAACTACTTTTCACAAAAGCACAAATAAACAGGTAGAAATAATTTTTATTTATTTATTTGTTTGTTTTTGGCTGCCTTGGGTCTTTGTTGCTGCGCACGGGCTTTCTCTAGGTGCGGCTAGCGGGGGCTACTCTTTGTTGGGGTGCACAGGCTTCTCATTGCGGTGGCTTCTCTTGTTGTGGAGCACGGGCTCTAGGCACGCAGGCTTCAGTAGTTGTGGCTCGCGGGCTCTAGAGCGCAGGCTCAGTAGCTGTGGTGCAAGGGCTGAGTTGCTCTGCTGCATGTGGGATCTTCCCGGACCAGGGCTCGAACCCGTGTCCCCTGCATTGGCAGGCGGATTCTTAACCACTGCGCCACCAGGCAAGCCCCGAGGTGGAAATAATTTTAATTGTGCATTTCATTTAACCCATTACAGTACAAATATATCATTTCAACATATAATCAATATTAAAAATTACTAATGAGGTATTTCACATTCTTTTTTTGGTACTGAGTGTTCAAAATCTAGTGTGTATTTCACACTTACAGTACATTTCAATTTGGACTAGCCATATTTCTAGGGCTCAGCGGCCACATGTGGCTAGGGGTCTGCCATATTGAACAGAACAGATCTAGACAGATGCTATGGACTGAATGTTTGTGTCTTCCCGTTTCTCTCTCTGTCTCTCTCTCTCTGCCATGTGAGAATACAGTAAGAAGGCAGCTATTTGCAAACCAGGAAGAGAGCTCTCACCAGAAACTGAATTGGCCGGCATCTTGATCTTGAACTTCCCAAACTCTAAAAGTGTAAGAGACAAATTTGTGTTGCTGAAGCCCCCCAGTCTATGGCATTTTTGTTATAGCAGCCCAAGCTGACCAAGACAACAGCTGAGTATGAGCAACACTGTCCCCAGAGCTCCCTGGGGGATTCAACCAACATAAATTTTGGAGGGTACACAATTCAACCCACAACAGAAGCTGAGCCCTAAACTAAGTTATTTGTGTGTCTCTTTAAGCATTTCCCAGGTGGGAAGCCTTGAAGAAAAAAAAAAAAATGTGCAACTTGTGCCAGAAATGGGCTGTTATGAGACCCTATTGAAATCTTCTTGATCAATTCTGCTCACTTTTCTTTGTCCTTTTTACTCTAGGCCTGGTCAGCCAGGTGTACACACCAAAGTCATCCTTTTCTTTTTTTTAACTTGAGCCAAATATGCTAGGACAGAAGACTAAAGAGTAATGACACCTTGAAGTGCTGAATACGTTTTTTGGGAAAAAAATGTCACATCCCTGCCAACAAAAAAACAAAGCAG
Source organism: Hyperoodon ampullatus (assembly GCF_949752795.1). Taxonomy (NCBI): domain Eukaryota; kingdom Metazoa; phylum Chordata; class Mammalia; order Artiodactyla; family Ziphiidae; genus Hyperoodon; species Hyperoodon ampullatus. Next base: position 79,100,553 of record NC_136927.1, on the reverse strand, counting down.
ACAATGAAATCTCTGGTAAAAATCAAAAAGGAAGTCAGTTGTGATGTTTCAACCATCGAGTCCTCTTTGCAATGTGGTAAAAGAGATTAAAGTCAGTAACTATCACTGTATAACTTTCTTCTGTCTCTGACACCTCCTGGACGTGGCCTCACTAACACCAACTTTATTTCCTACAACTACAGGAGGTCTCAGGAACCTTTTATGTACTATGGTCAAACAGAAATGCTGACCCAACACAATCTTTGTTTCTCATACTTTTAGTTGAATTTCTGTTACATTAATAGGAACTTGGGGATTTGAATGCATTTTGAAAACCACATAAGTGATCCTGATATAATAAAAGCTTACTTTAATTCAGGCTGCAGGCTTCATTTTGAGTTATTATGTTAGTGAGTTTTTCAAGCACTTTTCCACACCAACCTTTTCATCTGAGGCACAGGCAATAAAATTCCCTTTGTATCCCAAAGCAGAGAGAAGTTTCCTCTTGCTGTTGTACTAAATTACCACAAACTTAGTGGCTTGAAACAACACAAATGTACTATCTTACAGTCATGGAGGCAGAAGTCCAAACTCAGTCTCCCTGGGCTAAATTCAAGGTGTTAGCAGGTCTGGTTCCTTGTGGAGGTGTTAGAACCAGTTCAAAGGAGGATCCAAAGAACAAACACGTTCACAGACCAGGGATATTGAATGAATGGGTGAAAAGAGGTGTATTGGTTTCCTAATGCTGCTATAACAAATCAACACAATTTAGTGACTTTAAAACACTAAGTGGCTTATTAGCTTACAGTTCTGGAGGTCAGAAGTCCTAGAACCAAGGTGTTGGCAGGGCTGCATTCCTTCTGAAGGCTCAATGGGAGAATCCATTTCCTGGTCTTTTCCGGCTTCTAGAGGCTACCTGCTTTCCTGGGCTCGTGGCCCCTGTCTCCATCTTCAAATCCAGCAGTGTAGCATCTCCAAATCTCTCTCTTTCTCTGACCTCTTCTTCTATCACCACATCTCCCCCTGCCTCCTTTTTACACAGACCCTTGTGGTTACACTGGACCCACCCAGACAATCCAGGGTCATCTCCCCAACTCAAGATCCTTCATTTAATCACGTCTGCAAAGTCCTTTTTGCCAAGTAAGGTAACCGGTCCATGGTTTCCAGGAATAAGGACTTGAACATCTCGGGAACGGGAGAGAGAGCATTACTCTGACTACACAGGAGGAGAGACAGGAAATTTGAAACCAACTTGCCCCTAATACGGTGTCAGCAAAGGAGGGGCGCGTAGAACTCCATCAACACACACACTCCCTCGCTGAACTCACATCTCACCTCCACAGAGCCCAGTTCTAGGGGTTCAGATTATATACCTTTCCAAGGGTAAAGCCTTCCCTTAATTTTTTCATTAATCCATACATTTAAAATTTGTTTTAGTTTACAATACAGATAACTTGATCTTTTTCCTTTAAATGTACAGATCTATATATTTTAACCCATATATAGATTTGTGTCAGCACCACCACGATCAGGACACAGAACAGTTGCATCACTGTCCAAAACAGACCCTCATGCTGCCCCCTGGTAGTCACACTTTCCCCCCACCCTTTAAAATCTTAAAATCTTTAAAGTGTGTTCACTTTTCTACCAGTATGAGAGTCACGATTTTAGCTTTTCTGAGAATTCTCTTGCGACACTAAGAATGCAGTGAACAAGTGGTAACTGGATCAGCAGATCCAGGAAAGCCAGATCCTGAGCCGGCAGTGGGAAAGGCCAGAAAGGAGTCCATGTATCCTGCGGAGCCCTGGAGATGCTCAGGAATTAGAGGCACCAGATACCTCTGCAAGCTGGAGGTGAAAGTGTGACCAAAAATAGGAAGAGTGCGCGAAAATCTAAGAAAGAGTCGGACGTCCCTTCTCCCCTCCCCCATGCCACATGCTGGGCATCCGACTCCCTTCAAACCTGGTTAAGTGACTGGACTTTGTGCTTTTGAGAGGATAAAAGAGGAAGAAGGTCTCTGGACAGGGACTAAACTGAAAATAGAGGGGACAGGGGAAAGGTGACATTCTGATTGCTGAGACCCCGGCCTTCCTCCCCACTCTTTCCAAGACCAGGCAAGAAGGCTGAACTCCTCCAGGCAGGTGAGTGGACAAGAATTCTCTGGAAATTTTGCCCATAAAGAAGAAAACCTAAAGATACTGATATGTGAGTGTAGGGAGGTGGGTGATCGGCAATGACACAGCCCAGCCAGGTCACTCCACAGCGATGCTCAGGCTGCCTCTTTCTAGAAGACAATTGGACAGCCAAGGAGTACGAGACCTTTGAGGAAAACTGAAAGACACAGGCTAAAAGTACCAAACAGCCAAAGGCAGCCCGCACGGAGGAAACCAAAACTCTCTCTCCCTAAAACATTAACATCGTCGATAAGAGAAAATACTGCAGCCACAAAATAAGAATCAGAGTTCATTTTCTTTTAATTCAGATAACAAGGAAGAGTTCTGGGAAATTAAAAATATGAGCACAGGGCTTCCCTGGTGGCGCAGTGGTTGCGAGTCTGCCTGCCGATGCAGGGGACGCGGGTTCGTGCCCCGGTCTGGGAGGATCCCACATGCCACGGAGCAGCTGGGCCCGTGAGCCATGGCCGCTGAGCCTGCGCATCCGGAGCCTGTGCTCCGCAACGGGAGAGGCCACGGCAGTGAGAGGCCCGCGTACCGCAAAAAAAAAAAAAAAAAAATATGAGCACAGAAATGAAAAACTAAGTAGAAAGCTTGGATGACACAGTTGAAGAAATATTCCAGAAAGTAGAGCAAAAAAATAATAATAAGATGTGGAACTTGGAGAGAAATGATAATTAAGAAAAGGAGAGGGCCTCCCTGGTGGCGCAGTGGTTGGGAGTCCGCCTGCCGATGCAGGGGATACGGGTTCGTGTCCCGGTCTGGGAGGGTCCCATATGCCGCGGAGCGGCTGGGCCCGTGAGCCATGGCTGCTGAGCCTGCGCATCCGGAGCCTGTGCTCCGCAACGGGAGAGGCCACAACAGTGAGAGGCCCGCATACCACAAAAAAAAAAAAAAAAAAAAAAAAAAAAAAAAAAAAAAAGAAAAGGAGAGGACCAGTGCAGGAGTTCCAATGCCGAATACTGGGAGTTCTAGGAAGAGAACAGAGGAAACAGAGGGATGAAAAAAAAATCCAATAAAATTCCCAGAACCAGAAGACATGAGTTATTAGACAGCAGGGATCCATGCAATGGGTGGAAATAGACCCAACCAATAAATATCATCATTAAAATTCAGATTACAAAGGGACAAGGAAAGGTAGAAGCTAGTGGAAAAAAATACGAAGCTTGCATCTAAAAGTACAACAATCAGAATGGCATCAGACACATCATCAACAACATGGTAAACTCAAGGACAGTGGAGCAAGGCCTTCAAATTTCCAAGGGACAATTATAGTTGATCCTCATTATTAGCGGATTCAGTATTTGGAATTTATCAACTCATTACAATTTATTTTTATCACCAAAATCAATACTTGAGAAGCTTTTGGGGTCATTCAAAGACGTGCAGAGCAGCAAAAAAAACTGAGTCACATGAAGCATGCATTTCCAGCTGAGGCCAACCAAGGCAATGCTCTACCTTCTTGTTTCAGATCTCATACCTAAGCAAGTGGCCTCTTCACAGTCTGTTTAGGGCCACATTTTGTGTGTGCTTTTTGTTAGAGATTTCAAACTGTTTAAAACAGCCCCCAAGCCTAGTGCTGAACTGCTGTCTAGTGCTCTAAGTACAAGAAGCCTGCCATGAGCCTTGCGGAGAACATTGGTGTGGTAGGTAAGCTTTGCTCAGGCATGACTATGAGCTCTGTTGGCAGAGAGTTCAATGCTGATGAATAAACAATATATATTAAATAAGCTGTCTTTCAACAGAAACACACATAAAATAAAGTTATGTATTGATGTGTTGATGAAAACGTCATGACCAGGCACTCAAAGGAACCCAACTCTGTATCTCCTCCAGAAGCAGTGGTTTGGTTTTCGCTAATTTGGTAGTCATGGTGACTGCAGGACACAACTAACTCAAACACCAAGAATCAATTAGAATTATAACCTAGGATGTTTCTTTAGTTTTTGTTTTATAATACAGGTAATGACTTTTTTCTATCAGTGTACAGTTCTATGAATTTTAACACATGTATAGATGTGGGTCACCACCACCACAACCAGGATGCTGAATATTTCCATCACCCCCAAAATTACCCTGGTGTGGCCCATTTGTACTCAGAGCTTCCCCTCACCCTTAAACCCTGGCAATGATTGATCTGTTCTCCATCACTCTATCATTTTGTCTTTTACAGAGTGTCATATAAATGAAATGCTACAGTAAGGAACCTTTTGAGACTGGCTTCCCTCATTCACCCTAATGTTTTGGGATTCACCCAAGGTTTTACAAGTAGCTACCATTTGTTCCTTTTCACTGCTGAGTAATAGTCTACGTAGCCTAGAATTTTAAACTCAAATCAATAAAGTGTGAAGATACACAGATCTTAAAATGTACCTTCCTTATACTTTGTCACAGGAATCTACTACACACACACACACACAAAAAGGAGAAGTTAGGGAATAAACCAAGAGGTGAAGACATAAGATCTATAAAACCAGGAGATCTGCCATAAGGAAGAAACATAAGAAATCCCCAGGATGATGGTGAAGACAACGTCTTAAGACAATAGCTCTTCAGCTGCTCCAATCCACATTGAAGAAAGTTCTTCAGAAGATGAAATTGATAGAAGTTGTAAAGTGTTTGAATACACTGAGATTTACACAACTGGTGATGACTAATTCAGATGAATTAATACACAGAAAAGTAAGCAGACAAGCAGAAAAGGAAAATTATTAACTCTAATGAAAACAAAAAGGTGTGCAGAACAGGAAAAGTAATCAGAATACCCTGTGGTGCAACTATGACCACTGAATATTTGTCTAAACATAATTACACTGTAATTCCTTTGGGGCCTGGGAAATAGGGATGGGGAGATCACTCTCGTTCATAACAAGCCTTGCAGAATTATTTAACTCTTTAAAATACATGCCTTTATAACATAGATAAAAATTAAAACTAAACTTAAAAATTTAACTTGATGAAATATTTTTTTTCTATGTAAGGCCCGAGAGAGAGAGAGAGAGAGAGAGAAAGCCATTCCTGATAATACCATCCTTGAAGCGGAAGTCATTAATTCAGTGGTTAAGAATCCACCTGCCAATGCAGGGGACCTGGGTTAGATCCCTGGTCCAGGAAGATCCCATGTGCCACAGAGCAACTAAGCCCATGCACCACAACTGCTAAGCCTGCACTCTAGAGCCCATGAGCCACAACTACTGAGCCCACGTGCCACAACTACTGAAGCCCGCACACCTAGAGCCCGTGCTCTGCAACAAGAGAAGCCACAACAATGAGAAACCTGCATGGAAGAGTAGCCCCTGCTCACTGCAACTAGAGAAAAGCCCGCGTGCAGCAACGAAGACCCAACACAGCCATAAATAAATAAATAAAATTAAAAAAACAAACAAACACTTTAATCTGCTCTCATCTCTTAGGAAATTCCAAGGGGGTTTAGGAGCTCCATGCCAAGAAAGGTGGAAAACCAAACACCTATTTCTCATTATAAATCATAACATCATACATGTCCACTGGTGGACTAATCACTAGTGAAAGGAAATGAGTATTTTCATGTATAGCTTAGAAGGAGGCTGGACACAGCCCAAGATAAAAGCTAGTCCTGACCAATGTAACCAGTCCAGCAGCTCCAGTAAACCCACTCCTGTCCATCTACTGAGAGGATTGATGTTCTCTATGCCTTGAGGCATAACTGAGAAAAACTCTATGATGTTGGCAGCCAAAGGCATCCTAACTGAAACAGGCCAACAAGTCAACCAGTGGTTACAAAACACTGTGGTAAGTGCTAGGATATGGCCACACAGAAGGATCTAGGGAGAGGCTCCTAAATCTACCTAGGAGATCCTGAAAGAGGTTCCGTAGAAGGGGACCTTGAGCTCAGATTAAATAAGGAGATATGATCCTGGTAGATAAAGTGAGAAACAGAATTTCAGTTGGGAAACAGAATAGAACGTATATGGTACAGAAACTTGGATGAGCTTCAGATAATTCAGTATGGTAGGAGTTGCTGGCTTGGTCTGCGTCACATGACAGCCTTTGTGACCTTTGGGCTGGGGGGCGCGATTAACATTATGTGGAGTAAGAGGAACCTTTCTCAAAGGAAGTCTTGGAAAGAAGCAATCCTGTTATCAGAAGTAAGAAAGGGATACTCGGAAGACCAAACAAAAAAGTCCAATAGAGTTAGCTAAATAATAATACACTGAATTAAAACCTAGGTCTACAGATCTCCTGGGTGATACATCATCTGAGAAAAAGTAGAGAACCTTTTCTGTGGCAGACAGCTATCCACCCATCAAAACTTGCCCCACTCCCACTCTAGAAGGTCCACATCTCCTTCAAGGAGACCTCCTTCCACTGACAGCAACACCCATCTTAGAATGGAGAATGAGAAATTAGTTTCTGTGACTTTGAGCCTTTGTATTTTGGGGACTATTGATTTTGTTAGCAAGTGTGGCCTAACTAAAATACTTACTGGGACACTGTAATGAAAATCTGGATTATCAATACAATTGTGACATGACTACCTTCTGAATTGGCTGTGAACTTGGATGGGTCAAAAGCATGTAAAAGTAACGAACATTTCAAGAGTTTTTTGGCAACACAAAAAGAATATGATGTTATCAGTGTGGGGGGGAAGGTAATGTGAGAACTCTGTACTGTTTTTGCAACTTCTTGTGAGTCTTAAACTATTCCAAAATAAAAAGATATTAAAAAGTATTCAAGGGGCTTCCGTGGTGGCGCAGTGGTTGAGAGTCCGCCTGCTGATGCAGGGGACGCAGGTTCGTGCCACGGTCCGGGAAGATCCCACATGCCGCAGAGCGGCTGGGCCCGTGAGCCATGGCCGCTGAGCCTGTGCGTCTGGAGCCTGTGCTCCGCAGCGGGAGAGGCCATAACAGTGGGAGGCCCGCGTACCGCAAAAAAAAAAAAAAAAAAAAGTATTCAAAAAGGTAAAAAATATATATATTTTCAAGCTTCCACCGGTAGTTTTGGATTCCCACAAGGGAAGGACCTCAGTTTCCCATTTTGTAAAATGAGAATTACAGCAGTGGTTTTCAAACCATAGGGTCACTGAGGGTGTTTCAAAAGCTCAGAAAATATCTGATTTGAATTTTGTCTTTAACATATTAAAACTATTTGAAGACACACAGGCCAAAGCATTAGATGCTAACTTTTAACACATTGGGTACCCCCACAAGTTCACATGAACTGTCACATTAGCTCTTTGACATTCAGACTTTGGAACAAAGTGTCTTCTTAGCCATCTATGCATTATATTTGAACCTCTTCTGAATCAATAATTACACATTTTGTAACTACATTGTTCTGTTTTGTTGGAGATAGGTGTTAGGAGTTTGTTTTGTTTTGTTGCTTAAATTCAGAACTGTATCATAATTAGAGAAATGCAAGTTAAATTTACAACATAGCATTTTTTTTTTACCCACCAGATTGACAAAGATCAGAAACTTGATAACACTGTGTGAGTTAGGATGTAGGAAAGAGGTGTCCTACCAAGTTATTGATGGGAGTTCTAAGTGCCATTGGAAAACATCAAAACTTTAAATGCATATACCCATTGACCTAGCAATTCTATTTTAGGAACGTATCCTACAGATATACTCTCTTCTGTACAGGCATAGATACAGATATATATTCATTGCAGCTTTGTCTGTGGTAACAAAAAAACAAATTAAATGTTCATTAACAGGGAATGTTAAAGTAAATTTTAGTATACGTATATACACAATGGAAACCTGAAATCTTCCTAAAGCAATGAGGCAAATCTAGATCCACTTGTAAGCAATATTTTCCAAAATACATTGTTATGCAAAAAAAAAGCAGGCCGTAGAGTGTTGTTTGCATTATGGTATTATTTGGAAGAAAAAGAAATGGATGGATATACATATACCTTTCTGAAGAACACCCCAGAAACTGGTAATAGTGACTATTTCCTGGAAAGGAAACTGGGGGGCTGTGAGAGGTTGAAGGGGCGCCCACTTCTTACTGTATACCTTTTTATACTGTTTGTTTTCATGTTAAGATATTAACATAAAAGAGTGAAAAAATCAAGCATGTGTATGCTTGCTCATATGAAATTATCTAAGTGAATATACTATTAAAACACAGGTGTGCCACCCTCAGTTAGATGCCAGGCAAGACTCAAAGCCAGCTCTCATCAAAATAATTGGTTGTGTAATCACCACTTAATGCCCGACAGGTTGAGTCTTGATTATATCCTATTACAGTAGGTTTTAGCACTTATTTAACTTTCAAGTGTTTCTTTATTGACCTTCATTTTTATGTGAGGACTGCACGCAGTTGTTAAATATTGTTAGTGAATCAATTTTGGAATATAAAAAATTTTCCCCTGGTCTGCTCCAAGATTTCAGATCAGGTTTCAGTGAAAAGGTCAGGAGGGGCTTGCTAGTGTCATCCACGACGTCTCTCCATGCTACGTGCCTGGAGCCCACGCCCCAGGATTCTATTCCAATGCATCTGGGTGGTGCCTGAGCATGTGTGTTCTCAGCAAGTTCCCTTGGAGACTCTAAGGCACTCTCCAGTTAAGAATCACCTGCCACGTCCAGAAAAGCAAGAAGAAAATTATAAGCCCCACAAACCTTAATCCAAACCTTAAACCAGAGCCCAACCAGAAAGTGAAAGCAACTCTGAGGATTTAAGTAAAGTTGATGTCAGGAATTGATTCACAGGTGATGAAAGAGCTGAAAGGCTAAATGGGAATGGTTAGGCAACCAGAGATTAGTAACGGCTGGAAGTCACTACCCCTGCTCCCCAGGGAGAAGGCTGGGGACCAAGGGAGGAGGACATGTTTTCAGACACCAGGAACCAGTCACCTGCCAGAAGCTGAGGCCACATTGGGCCCTTCTGGGATCCGGGGCCATAGCAGAGACACAGCCACTGCCACCCAGATAGGGAGAGTGGTGGAGAAATACTCTGGTTTCTCCCTTCCGTCCATTAGGCAAACCCAACAGGAAGCTAGAAGCCCCAGGAGCCTGGAAATTACAGACAGAGGTCAGCTCCCCTGACATGCAGAGCTGAGCAGGGTGGCAAGGAACGGATCAAAGGGCAACAGACTCAGGGTCAGCTCACCAGCCTCGGTTAAATTTATAGGTGAAACTTCAGGCCAGAATTTTCTGGTAGTACTTTTGAGGAAACTGAGTGGAGAGGTTGCTGACACAAGTACTTCTGAAAAATGCAAAGCTAGTCATTCTTGTTAGCCTTTGTCTAGGAAAATAAAGGAGACTAAAAAGATATTTGCATACCAGTTACCACACAACTTAAATGGAATCTATAATTTTTCTAGATTCTGTCATTGTACCACACTTTTGTCTGTATGTTTACTGAAAAGGGAAAAATGCTTTTCTGTAATAGTCAAAGGTTTGCTTTAATAGTTATCTTCCAAAGTAACCGTGATACTAATCACCCACCCATCCATCCATCACTTTTTAGATACCACTTTTATAGACGCTGGTGTACAACAAGGAAGAAAATAAAAGTTTCTGCCTCGAGAACTTAAATTTTAGTCAATTGTGCATGTTGCCATAGGAAACTAAATTTGTTAAAATGTCTACTGTCAAAAAATTTTTGATCACTTGAAATTATAAATGATTTTGTTAAGAGAAGGATATCTTTGGGCTTCCTTGGTGGCGCAGTGGTTGAGAGTCTGCCTGCCGATGCAGGGGACACAGGTTCGTGCCCCGGTCCGGGAAGATCCCACATGCTGGGAGCGGCTAGGCCCGTGAGCCATGGCCACTGAGCCTGCGCGTCCGGAGCCTGTGCTCCTCAACGAGAGAGGCCACAACAGTGAGAGGCCCGCGTACCGCAAAAAAAAAAAAAAAAAAAGAGAAGGATATCTTTGCTTCCAAAACTTATGATAATTACCCAGTGACTATGGCCTCATCTTTCTCGTTATGATTAATATTACCAGAATTTTTCAAATATTGTGTATTTTCTTAATAATTGAAGAAAGTATCTGGAAATCTCCTGCCAGGAATCATTTAATGAAGGATATAATTCTAATTGATTGACTTTGAAACATATGCAAATCTCTATTCTTCTACAGTTTTGATACTTGCCCTCAAGGATTCTTAACTGAGCTGGTCCTTTATTGGCCTTTTGACTGGAGGAAATTTATTTAACCTTTAAGAGGCTCAGTTTCTACATCTATAAACTAGTATGATAGTGTCTATCTCTGTGTTGTTTTGAGGATTACATGACATAGCACAGGTAATACAGGTAATTCCTTGGTGGAGATTTTTAGTCAAAAGGAATATTTAAACCATAGTGGGGGTAAATCCCTTTTTCTATCAGAAACATGTTGGAAATTTTGTATAAATACATTTTATATGAATGTAAAAATTCAAATACATGCAGCACAAGGACAGTGATCTAGGGGAACTGATAGTCAGTCTTGATATCAAGAAGTAATAAGGAGGAGTAGAGACTGGGGTAAACTGGAGAAGTCAGGCTTCATCCAAAGGAGCGGCTTCTCAGACCTAGCCAAGCGCTCCCATGTGATATTTCAAGTCCAGATTGGAGTGCCCACTGAGGCAAAGAGATTTTTATTTTTAATCCCACGTTCATTAGGATTTATTGAATGTAAGGGGCAAGGGAAAACAGGTAATAAACAAGTAAATTGTCATCTATCTCTATAGACAGATATACAGATAGACTGATGGATTGATAGATAGATACAGATAGAGATATTCCAGATTATACAATGTTAGGTTTGATAAGTTCTAAGAAGATAAAGCAGACCGGAAGGAAACGGGGAGCCATTGGGTGGTGGAGGAGGGACTTCAGGATTAGAATGGTCTAGCCAAGGGGGGCCTCTCTAAGGATGGGAATTTGAAATCAGGACCTGAAGGGGTTATGGAAGGTGGCAGGTGGATACAGAGGGAAGAGTAAGCACAAAAGCCTTGAGGCTGGAGAGTGCTTGGGGCTGCCGCCTGAGGGAAGGAGAGAGTAGTAAAGAGATGAAGTCAGGCAACCGGTCAGATCAGGGAAAGCAGCGTCCACCAATAGCAGGAACTTCACCTTATAACTTAGAAATGCTCATCCTCGGCCCTCACCCTAGACGCACTGAGTCAGAAACTCTGGGGTGGGCCCAGCAGTCTCCGTCCTAACAAGCTCTCCAGGTGACTGTGATGCACAAAAAAGTTGGCAGACCCCCGGAGCAGGGGGCTTACAGCGATTGATCCCAGTTGTTACTCAGGCACGTGATCACGGTCCTCTTTATTTCATTAGCTGGGCAGGGGACCCGCCCAGCGCTCTGCTGATTTGCCGGGCGCTGACGCTCAGCCAGGGTTCACCCCAAGCCCGCGGCGCCCCACGCACCCACCCAACTGCAGCCCGACTCGGTCACCTCTGCAAACCACCCGGGCGACCCGGGGGCGACACGGCTGCCCGGCCACAGTGGGGGCCAGACGCCCAGGGCTGCAGGTGCAAAGGCGCCAGAGCCGGGGAGGCCAAACGCGCCGGCCCAGACCGCAGGGGTGTGAGCTGGGCGCCGGCTGCCGCAGCCCGGGGTGCGCATCCCTCGCCGCCCGTGGTCGCCCAACCCGCGGAGACGCGTGTGCGCCATCCGGCTCCCGCGGGCGCGGTGCAGGGCCTCGCGGCCCGGGCATCGGGATTGGACCGCTGCTTCCCCCGGGAGCCGCTGATGCAAAGGCAGGTTGGGGCGGCCGAGCCCGGCCAGCGCCCTCTAGGCAGCGGAAGTGGAGCTTGCTTTACATCCGTCCTCCCCGCCTCGCAGAGTTGGGAGAAGGAAGGCTGGGGGGTGTGGAAAAATAAAAGGAAAAGTCCTTGCACCATGTAGACCCGCGCCCCCCTACCCTGGCACCCCGGCCGGCCGGGGACCTCCCAGTCTGCGGCCATGAACGCGAGCAGCGAGGGCGAGAGCTTCCCGGGCTCGGTGCAAAGTAAGTGCTTTTCCGGGCGCAGCGCGCGCTCCGGGGCCCAGTGCGCGCTCCGGGGCCCGGGCCCAAGCACGTCTGCGACGCAGCTAGCAGGCCCGGGGCCCCGAAATCAGGGTGACGGCCCGGAGCCGGCGTCTCGGGGACCGCGGCGGGCGCGCCGTGCGGGAGGCGCCGGAGAGGGCTGCGGGGGCTGCCCAAGCCGGCGCGAGGGGGGGCCGCTCTCCAGCCTCCGGAGATCACTTGGAAGGGAATGGTGGGGGAGGGCGTGCCGTTCAGACAGTCGTCACCCGCTTGGGGCATTCCCCGCCCCCCGGCGGAGTTTGAAGGTAGATTTGGGGTAACCGCGGCAACGCTGATGGGAAAACTTCTGTCTCGGCGGCCCCAAATTCTGGAAGTCTGGGGCTCGGGGACTTTCACGAGGTCTGCCGGCTTACTGCAAAGCCTTTTCCACATTAAAGGTGGAGATCTGAATGGGGAACAGGGCCGTGGTCGTTTTGAGTTTGGGGTTCATTTTAATTTTCTTGTTGAAGACAGCCTTTTTCAAGTCCATGGTTTCGCCCGGAGCATTGTTTCCCAAAGTGTGGACCAGAGACTGAGCGCAAACCAGCCACCTGGGAGCTCGAGCGCTTACTTAAAAAAAGAAAAAAGGAAGGAAAAAAAAAAAAAAAGCTCTTTGCGCCCCACCCATCAGGTGGCGGGGTGGGCTTGAGGGGAGGAGGGCGGCCTTATCCTGGGCGATTCTGATGCACATAAAGTTTGAGAACCCGTGGCACCTAGTAAGCGCTTAGCTTGTTAGCTGTTACTGTTTACAATTTTGGAGACATTGGTTTCCAAACTTGGCTGTGTATTCCATGCATAACTTGTGAAAAGCGCAGATTTCCCTAAACCTCAGCCCGCATTCAGCCCACCACCATTATGACTCAGTATCTACGAAGTGGCGCTCAGACGTGGCCATATTTAAACAACCCCCCACCCCCGGCCCGCCCCCTTATTCTGATGCGGAGACAGGTTTGGAAAACTTTGCAAAGATAAAGGAATTCTTTCTGTTGGTGATACGCACAAATTGTGCCCATTGTTTGTTACTAGGTCTCAATTAATACAAAGTTTCGGAGGGAATACTTTCAAATTCAAATAGAGCACCTCAGTAATAACCCCACCAGGTGACATGCTGGGGGAGGGGATCCTGTGCTGGCCTTTTACAAGCACCATCTCATTTAATCCTCATAACCATCGTATGAAGCAGAAACTTCTCCCCATTTCTTCCTGGGTATCAGTCCTATTTGATCATTAAGGAATCCCCAGCGATGCAATCACTACATCTCTTGATTCCTTGTCTTCCTCTTAGCTTGGGCACCTTAGTAGCTACAGGAAGGCAGTGTTCCAGAGGAGAAGAAAAGTGTCCATTCCTTCCATCCATTGATTTCGGTGTTTGCAAGATGGCTTATAAAACATTACCATGCTCAGCCCAGAGGATCTCTTCATAGCAAGTCAACCAAATTGTATTTCTGCACAGAGATGTCTTATCTTGGTTGGAAGGGGGAAACTGGACGTAAAGCAAATATTTTATAAATTTTCCAAAAAAGATTATGATGCATGGATGCCAATCATATGTGTACAAAGGTAGTTCTCATACTGTTTAGACTGGGGAAAATTGGGAATAATATACAAACCTTATAGCTACTGAGAAATTATGAGGCTTGGAAAACATGGAATAATGTGTTGTCATTAAATAATTATTTTATAGAGATTTTAGTGATATAGCACAATGCTTGTGCGATAGCATGTGGGAAAAAGATTAATGTACAATGCACTAGGATCTTAAACAATTTTTAACTGAAAATGAATGGAAGAAAATATTTTGTAATGTTCATGGTACACATGGGTGGAAAGATTGTGAGTGATTGCCCTCCTTGCTTCTCCTCTTCCAAATTTTCTGTTATAAACATGAGTTTCCTTGTAATAAGGCAAAGAAATTTTTAAAAATAAAAATTAAGGTAGTCATATTAGTTAGAGACATTAATTGTATTTCTTTATCTAACAAACATTTATATAGCACTTTCTAATATAGTGCCAGGACTGTGGTAAGTGCTTTGCAAATGTTAATACAGTCTTAACTCTTTGTATTATTACTATTGTGAAATAACGCCTCTGTCAGTTAGGAATGAATTTTGGTTACAAGTAACAAAACTGAACTACACTGGCCTAATGAGAAGTCTAGAATTGGTTGATTCCAGGGTTGATTCAGGAGATCCGTGAAGTAAGCTTTTGTAGAGATCTTAGCATTTATCTCATGGTTACAGTGTGGCTGCAGAAGGCCCTGGCATCACATCTGCATTCAAGGCCAGAAGAAGAGGTGGACAGTGTTAACCATGTCAGATCCCTTTTTATCATGAAAGCCACACTTTTCCCAGAAGCTCCTCCAGCGTTGTGCTGGAGGGGTTCCCAAGTATGTAGTGGACCAAGATTATTTAGACTAGTGGTTCTCATAATGGGGTAGGGGGTTGGAATAGTGGGGACATTAGTTTTCACAGTGACTGGGAAGTACAGCTACCTTTTAGTTGGGATAGGAGACGGCTGCTGGTCCTTTGACGTGTAGGGTAGCCCTGCACATTGGAGAACCTTCTCACATAAAATACCACTAGTGCCCCTGTAGGCAATGATCAGGAGCATCACTTGGGTCTGGGTACATTGCTGCTAGGGCAGAACTGGGATTCTGTTTGCAAGAAGAGGGGAGTGGAATAGATATTGGGCCAGCAACTAGCTATGTCTGCCACCATGCCCTTTTTTTTTTTTTTACCATGAATCTGGTTTGTGTTGTAATTTCAAGCTGTTTGGAATTAATCTGTGACTTCCCCTATGTCCCATGGAGTTCCAGGTGGCACAACAGTGCTGGTTGAGCTGACTCCCGACATCCACATCTGCGGCATCTGCAAGCAGCAGTTTAACAACCTGGACGCCTTTGTAGCTCACAAGCAGAGCGGCTGCCAGCTGACTGGCACGTCTGGTTCGGCGCCCAGCACAGTACAGTTTGTATCAGAGGAAACGGTGCCTGCCACCCAGACTCAGACCACCACACGAACCATCACCTCTGAGACCCAGACGATCACAGGTATGGCTGGGGGATGGGGGAGTCACTTAGAGTTGGCCTGGCTATGTCCCAAACGCCTCCACAGAACTTGTTAAAAATATAGATACTGGGCTTCCCTGGTGGCGCAGTGGTTGAGAGTCCGCCTGCCGATGCAGGGGACACGGGTTCATGCCCCGGTCCGGGAGGATCCCACGTGCCGTGGAGCGGCTGGGCCCGTGAGCCATGGCCGCTGGGCCTGCGTGTCCGGAGCCTGTGCTCCACAACGGGAGAGGCCACAACAGTGAGAGGCCCGCGTATAGCAAAATATAGATAGATAGATAGATAGATACATACATACATACATACATACATACTCAGGGCCAACCCCCTAGGGTTGCTGATTCATTATTTTTAACAAGCTCCATTGGGAAGCCAGCTGCCCAGCCAGGTTTGGGAACCGCTAGGTTAAAACATTAAGTGGTAGCAGTTATAAATTGTTGTCATGTGGTAAACAAAACAAACAGACAAAAACCAGGTTTCTAAAACAAAAACCTACATACTACGAAAAAAGTACTCGCAGGAAATGGTAAAAAGGAAAAGGTGGTAATTTGGGGTGGTGGGAGTATGTGTGTGATTCCTGAATTTGCATTATTTGTCTAAAGGGACAAAAAAAAACCTTTAAATGTTTTTTTTTTTAGTTTTTAAATCTATAAACAGGCGTTGATGCCTCCCCTCCCTTGTGCTACCAACCAGGAAAACAGAAAAGTTCATCCTAGTTCTTGGTTGTGTCCAAAATAAACTGCAAATGGATCTAAAATTTAAATGTGCAGCATGAAACCACAAAAGTTCTAGAGTAAAAATTATACACACACAGAGACCCAAACACTTACACGCGTGCACACACACACACACACACACACACACCCCTATACTTATACCTATATAATCTGTCTTACGGGACCAGACAGATTACTTTAAAAATAGGAAGTAAGCCATTTTTGAGATAGTTGGTAGACACACTGCTGGATCTGGTGGGGAAATGGAGAATGTATTTGTTAGCTAAAGGCATTCCAATTTTTAAATTAAAAAATATATTTATTAATACTGTGCCTGCCAAGGAAGACAGGTTGTGGGATCCCTCCCCCAAAAGAAAAAGAATCATGTGATGAGGTTGCAAATAAAGCTACCATTTTTCCAAAGGAAAAACAATGAAAAGTCTAAAGACAACTGGGGAAAGAATAGCAGCGCGTGTGTGACTAAGGCCTAATGTCCCTCATATATAAAGAACTCCTAAAAATCAATAAAAGAACCAAGCGGAAAAGTCAGCAAAGGGCAGCAGATGATATTCAAGAGCCACTAAACATAAAAGGATGCTCCATTGCCTTAGTAGTTAAAGAAATGAAAATCAAATACTGCTTTCCTTTACTTTCTGGAGATGTAAATTCATATAAACTGGGCAATTTTGTGATACCTTTCAATTTTTAAGTCTTACATTAAAATCTTCCAAATTTTAAAATGTACAGAAACACGTTTACCCAGTAAGTGCACTTCTAGGTATTTATCCTATAAAACTTGATAAACAAATGTACATGGGTATTTGCTTAGCTTATATACTGTAAAGAAAATGGAACCTTTGTATGTATATGTCAAGAGGAAATTAGATGAATAAATACCAGAGATGAATAGTGAATAATAATCTAGTAATTTATTAGATGAATAAATTCAGACAGTGGAATGTGACTTAGCATTGAAAAGAGAAGCTAGATCTCTGTACAGACATAGATTCTCAAGGTAAGTGTAAAAAAGCATATATATGCATACATACATAGTATTATATTCACGGAAAGCTGCTAGAACAGGAATGAAGCGAGTAATGTTAATGAGAGAAGTAAGCTGTGCATAAGGCATTAGGGAATGGTGAGGACTGTGGTAAAGTAGAGAAAGCTGCTCTTTGGATCCAGTCAGATATTTGGGTTTTTCTGAGAAACTGAAAAATGTAAAACTTCTGAAATTTTAAAACTTTATTGGCCAAACAGAATACATCTGTGAGCCTGATTGAGCACACCAGCAGCTTCTGGCTTGTTCTCAGTGTTTTGCAAGCAGTTAGTCTGGTGCCGAGGTGTGGAGAACATCTGAAGTGGGGGTACTAACTTTAGCCCTATCAGTTGTACATTGGTGTGGTGTCTGAATTTTTCAGCAACAAGCAAAGTTTTGTGGTTGTTTCCTTAATGCCTCCAAAATAATGTTTCTGCTGAATTCCTTAAGCATTGAAATATAATTGATCACCTCACAAACTTTGATAAGATTACCTTGAGGTCTTCCCACTTTCTCCCAAATTTATTTTAATTCTCATTTTAAAGGAAGTCACCAAGAAAACGTTAAAACTGAAAACCACCTTAGGGATGAGCCTGGTACAACCTTCTCATTTTACAGCTGGACAAAGTAATGCTGCAAGTGGGGATGAGGCACGGCCAAGGTCCCACCACAGGTTCAAGACGGTCCTGGGACTTAAGTGCTTTGGCCCTTAACCTCGTGGTCTTCTCCCTAAAGACTCCGTGTTGGGTTCCCTGTCCTCAAACACAAACTCCCAGTAACCCCACACACTGGGTGTAAAGCCTGGGACACAAGGCCCCAGCGTGAGGAGACCTCAAGGCCTACACTTTATTGGTGGCCATTGCATGTTTCTGGTTCCGAGCCTTTGCTTATGCTGTTTCCTCTGCCTAAAATACCTTTCCTGCCTGGCTGACACCAACTCAACCTCAAAACTTTAAGGTTCATGACAGACTGCCCACAGAGGATCAGGCTTCATCTCAGGACATTCCCCTCCCCTCTGAATTGCAATAGCCTTGCTGATGTCCTTTCTGTTTTCCAAATGTGCCACATTTCCTCAAGCCTGGGAGCCTTTGTATGTGTTGTTCCCTCTGCCTGGAACTGACTCAGTTCTTATGCGTGTGTCAGAGCTGGGCTTAAAGGCATTTCCTCAAAGAGCCCCTCTTTGACAACACACGTGCATGCACACGGTTCTCCCAGACCAGGTCAAGTCCCAGTACTTAAATGATTATTTGCAGAACAAATTTCAAGGTCTGTCCCATTGCTGAACCTTAAGCACCATGAAGTCAGGAGCTGCACCCCTCGTGTTCACCGTGGATCCCCGGCACCATAGTCTAGGCACTTATTCTTTGTGGAGTGAATGCACAGTTGCCCAAATCTCACATCCATCAGTGAAGCTGACCCCACACCAAATAACTGCCCCTTCTCTTTTTTTTTTTTTTTTTGGCGGTACGCGGGCCTCTCACTGTTGTGGCCTCTCCCGTTGCAGAGCACAGGCTCCAGACGCGCAGGCTTAGCGGCCATGGCTCACGGGCCCAGCCGCTCCGCGGTACGTGGGATCTTCCCGGACCGGGGCACGAACCCGTGTCCCCTGCATCGGCAGGCGGACTCTCAACCACTGCGCCACCAGGGAAGCCCAACTGCCCCTTCTTTTGTCCTAGTTCTCTGCTCAGGGATGTTCACCCTCCTGTTAGCATTTCCACTACCCTGCCGCCATTCACTCTGGCCATGCCTCAGTTTTGCCAACTGCCCTCTACACTCAGGCCAGGCCTGGAGCCCTCTTTGTGCCCAGCTCATGGTGGTACCTACTGCACAGAGTTGACAGGAGCTCCAAGCTCCAGAGGGGGACTGCTGGACATTTATCCCAGTCTGCCATCCTGGCCTGTGGACAAGTCGCTTACTCTGCTTAATATTCCTCATCTGTAGAAAGGGGTTATAATGGTACTTAATACTATTAGGTAGTAGAATTAGTTTCCTAATACCTAATGTCATTGGGTTATTGTGAGGACTCTGCAATAATCCACATAAAGGACCTGGGACAGTCATCTCAATAAACAACCGCTTTTATTAATGCAGAGATTAACGCATGGGATGAGATTTGCAGGATGCCGGGTCTCTGCCTGATCCAGCTGCTCTCCCTGATTGCGCCTGCATTTCTGCCATAAAACAAGCAGAATCTTGCTTTTTTTCCCTTTCTTTAACACTATTTAGTTTGGTTTTCTGGGCCCAACTTCCCCCAGGTTTGGGCTTCAATGTTGCGCTAGCCGCAGTTTCCAGACCTACCTGTGAACCAGGATCCCCGGGGAGCTTGTTAAAGATACTGGTGCCTGGGCTGCACCTCTGAACCCGAATTGCCGAGGCTTAGGCATCTGCATTTTTAACAAGCTCCTGGGGGATTCTGGGCCTCGACCCAGTTGGAGAGTCGCTCACTGCCCAAAGCCACAGTCTGACCCCTCACCCTGGCAGATTCCTCCAGATACCCACACCCAGTTACTGTCCAGGGCAGTTTGTCCCTCTTCAGTCCTTGATTAAACCAAACCCTTCCTCTCTCAGCTCATATGTCTTGTCTCAGCCCAATAGTAGTTGGATGTAAAGTAAAATTTATTCTCTGTCTGCTAGCTTTGAAAGTTGCCTACTGTTTGGCAGTTAATTTAAAAACTTTTCTATAAAAGCAGTAAAATTAGATATTGATGCTGGCAAAAAAAAATTAACATCCTACATGCATTTTCTAAGTTTACGGCTTAAAATCATGGGGCTTTGGAGTCAGGTCCCCAGGTTTGGTCTTGGCTGCACAGGGCCTTAGGAGCTGTGTGACCGATGCAAGTTATAATAGCTTGGTGTCTCATTTTTAAAGTGGGGACAAGAATAAATAGAAAGGCCACAGAATTTGGTAGTGAAGAGTCTAAGGTCCTGAGCCAGACTGCTTGGGTTCAAATCCCAGCTACATCACTTGCTAACCAGGTAACCTTGGGCAGGTGACAGGGTTTCAGTGTCTTCATTTCCCCAGCTGTAAAATGGAAGTAATGATGGTTCTCACCTCAGAGGGTCCTAGCCGGGCTGCCATGGGCACCTACATGGAAGACACTTAGAGCTGTCAGGGTTAGCTCTCATTACTTACCGAATCAGGGGCTGTGAAAATTAAATGAAACAGCACACGGAAAATTTTACACAGGGCCTGGCTCATGGCAAGCCCCCAGCCAATATGAGTTGAATTATCACTGGACCTAGAATGATCTTTCCCACCTCTTCTGCTTAATTCCCACTTTTTTAGGTCCCAGGTTAAAAGTCACCTCCACCTAGAAGCTAGCTATGATTTCTCCCACCCCCCCACCCCCAAGGTTAGGTTCTTCACTGCTTCCTCACCCAGCACGTATCACAGTTGCAATTAATTTGTTATTTCGTAACAAGCAGTCTTTAGCCAGAAAAGTGAATTCAGGTGCTCCTGGGGATCAGGCAGTGGCAGCAAATGCAACAGGAGATCCACTGTGATGGAGAGTGGGCTGGCCTTTGGACAATAAGTGGAGGAGGAGGAAAGCAGCCCCTGAGAGCCAGGAAGCAGCATCAGCTGGGCCTTGGTGTTGCTGGGAGCTGGGCTGACTCTGCTGGTGGGCCGTGCTGTTCTCCTGTTGAACGCAAACAGGTTCACAGAATGTCTGCATGAGACAGGGCCACTCTGATTGTGGTGGGACAGGATGAAGACAAAACCCCTGTGTCATCATACCTGAGCCACAGAATACCAGACATCTCCTCCTCCCCCACTGATCTGAGTGACACTGCTGCTTTACCTATCACAGCTTTAGCCTTCTCTGCTTCTCGGTAATGGTTGCTAAGATATCAAATCATAGACTTGTCCCCACTTCCTGACAGCCTCCAATGCAGGCTTCCTTGAACTGTCCCCCCAAAATCATCTAACATGAGCCCCAAACCTCTAATACTCTTTAAGTCCTTTCTAGCACCCTCTTTACTGAGACCCTCCACGGCTCCCGTGGTATGAGGTTTCCTTCATTATAATGACTAATCAACCTATCCAACTACAGGTGTGTCCTTGGTGGTCTTTGGCCAGAGGTCATTGACCTAGGGAAGACCCAGCCCACCTTGTTGATTTTGAAAGCCTTAAAAAAAAATTCTGAAGGCTCAATTTGGCCTGTGGGCCCCCAACTAGTAGTTTAATATCTAGTTTACTAGACTGTAAATCTCCCTGGAGCAGGAACTAATCAGTCTTGTTTTCCTGCCACCCAGCACCAGGCCTGGCCCATCCTAGGCACTCAATCAAACAGTTACCAAGCGAATGCAGGAAAGGGCAGCTATAAGGATTAACTTCATTCATGTGCAGGAAGTTCATGGCAGGCGCCTGCCCCATCATCAGGGCCCAGTGAGGGCAGCTCTGGGACTGTCGTGTGCCAGATGCTGGAGCCGAGATAATGGAGATGCTTCCCTCGGAGAATTCCAAGCTCATCAGGGAGGGGAGGAGATTTTAGTTGTAAGACATACAAACCCAGCCATCTGTGACAAGTACAGCCTTGTGCAGAGAGTTCATGGAGTAGATTGGTCCCAACGGGGAAAGCCAAGGGAAGAAATGATGAGTGAGATCAAATGTATAATAGGCCTTGAAAATCTCACCTGCCTTGGGGAAGAAGATGGGGGACGGGGCGGGGGGGGCGGGGATTTCCTCCTGGTGGTCTGGAGGTGGAGAAGCTGATCTTGCTTCTGAAGGCGAGATCTGATAACAGTGGCAGGAGATGACACAGGGAGTATGGGGTAGCAGCCGTGCTTTGATGTGGCCTTTATTGTGAAGAATCTGGGGAGCCATTGAAGGTTGCCGAGCGTGTGAGTGATTTAGTAAGGCAAACGATGTAATGATTTGCCGGGAGAATCTGGCAATAATAATAGCTAATTCTCATGTACTGCTCATTATGTGCCATGTACTTTTTTTAAAAATTTATTTATTTTTATATTTAGCCACGTTGGGTCTTCATTGCTGCGCACGGGCTTTCTCTAGTTGCAACGAACGGGGGCTACTCTTTGTTGCGGTGCACGGGCTTCTCATCGTGGTGGGTTCTCTTGTTGCCGAGCACGGTCTCTAGGCTCGCGGGCTTCAGTAGTTGTGGCTCGCAGGCTCTAGAGCGCAGGCTCAGTAGTTGTGGCTCACGGGCTTCGTTGCTCTGCAGCATGTGGGAACTTCCCGGACCAGGGCTTCAACCTCTGTCCCCTGCATTGGCAGGCGGATCCTTAACCACTGCGCCACCAGGGAAGCCCCGGCCATGTACTTTTTAAGTACTCTATATGAAGTAGTTTTTCACGACTTAAATTGTTATGAATTTAAATTTAACATTTCATTTTAAAAATTAAATTTTCACAACATAAATTATGTACTAAGAATTATTATCCCCATTTTACCCATAATGAACTGAAGCACAGAGGAATTAAATAACTTGACCAAGGTGACAGAGCCAGAAAGGGACAGAACAGGGCCTGAAAGCCAGGCTACCTGGCCGAGGAGTCTGCACTTGACTGCACCCCATCACCCCTTAGTAGAGTCCTCATTGCAGTGTTTCTCAAAAGAACCACATGGAGCTTTGGTGAAAAATGCAGACACCCAGCCCCCTCCCTTAAGCGTACCATCTGGGTGGGTCTGAGCAGGGTCCTGGGAATCTGGACCAGCCAGTGAGGGCTTGGGTCAGTTCAGGTGCTTTCAGTTGCTCTTAACAGCACTAAACTACAAGAGGGCTGGATTGTAAAACATTCCTTATCTCAGGACAAGAACGGCAGGGCAGACCCAGGGTCTTTGCATCTTCTTGCTGTCCTCGGCAGTAGTCCTCCTCATGGCCACAAGGTGGCTGCTGCTGCTGCTGGTTTCAGCCTCAAGTCTTCACTCAGCCCTGCCCATGGATGGGGAAAGGGGCGGCTTCCCTTTACCAGAGAGGAAATGCTTCTCCAGAAATTCTAGATCCCGTTGGCCAAGATGCCCCATTCCACTGTCTTGGAAGAAGCTAGGCCAGCAAGGGACAAGGTGGAGGGGCTTGGCAGTGGAATCCAATCCCAAGGCCCCTCTGGACAGCCACACTCCTGCCACTACCTTGTTAGCATAGTCTAGAGCAGGAGTTCTCAAAGCTGTTATGCAGAAGAATTACATGGGAAACTTGTTAAAAATCAGCTATAAATATACCCAGACTATACCTAGATCTCGGCATCAGAATCTTTGGTACATGATCAATTTTGAGAAGCACTGGACCGGGAGGAGAAAGACAAGAAAGGATGGAAATCTTTCAGTGGCAGTGTCAGGCACATGGGTGCTGCTTTTTTCAGAATGAACGTCCACGTCAAGCCACATATCTTGGCCCCAATTCCTAATTCCAGGGCAAGGGGGTCTGACTGGTCCAGCTTTGGGGCAGGTGTCTGCTTCCAGACCATTCAGCTGCGACAGAGGGAGGGCGTGAGGGTCACCCTTGGGACGGGGGACAGATAGGCTGATGTGCTGGGGCAGGTGTGGACCACATTCGGGAAAACCCTTTGGAAGAACATGAGACTTTTCCTTACAGAGAGAGGTGGAGTTTTCTCCCAGCAGGTGAATTCTGAGTTTGCATTTGAATCAAGACCCTTAAGTGTGAGTCCTAAGCATGGCCTATATTGGAAGAAACAGGAACAAACAAACGATAGATTTGACGATATGACAATGAAGCAATTTCCTTAATCTGTAAAGATCGGGTCTTCCCCGGTGATGCAGTGGATAAGAATCCGCCTGCCAATGCAGGGGACACGGGTTTGATCCCTGGTCCAGGAAGATCCCACGTGCCGTGGAGCGACTAAGCCCGGGTGCCACAACTACTGAGCCTGCGCTCTAGAGCCCGAGAGCCACAACTACTGAGCCTACACACCACAACTACTGAGCCTGCCCTCCAGAACCCACGTGCTGCAATTACTGAGCCCACGAGCTACAACTACTGAAGCCTGCATACCTAGAGCCTGTGCTCCGCAACAAGAGAAGCCACCACAATGAGAAGCCCACACACCACAACAAAGAGTAGCCCCCGCTCACCGCAACTAGAGGAAGCCCGCGTGCAGCAGTGAAGACCCAACGCAGCCATAAATAAATAAGTAAATAAATAAATAAATCTTTAAAGATCATTTACAAGTCAATGAGAAAAACGTAAAAATTCAATAGAAAAAGAAAGAGCTAACAGCAAGAATAAGCAGTTCATAAAGAAGGTATATGGATGAATAAATTATGGTGGAAAAGAGATTCATCTTCACCAATTATTAATGAAATGCAAATTAAACTAAAATGATCTCATTTTGTCCTGTCAAATAGTCTGTGTGATAGCCAAGGTGAAGGGGAGAATGTACATTGATTTAGATTTTCTGGAAGGATCTCATAATTATGAATCACCAAGCAATAAAATGACCATTCCATTTTGACCTGGTTCTTCAGCTTACAGGAAGGTATCCAGAGAAACTAGAGATAAGTTAAAAGTTTTGGATAGGTATTATTTATAAAGGTAAACACCTAGAAACCAACTCATTGTCCAAAAAGGGGGAATGGTCAATTTAACTGTGACAACCAACATGATGGCATATTATGTAGCCATAAGAAATTGTGTTTTGGGTGAATGAAAACGTGGCAGAATGCTTTCACATAGCAAAATTGTTTAATAAAATTGCTTAATTGTTTAATAAAAAAGAATACAAAACAATTTAAGCCACGACCCCAGTTTTACACTTTTAAAATCTGTATACAAAGGCTACGTTAGCCATTTGGTCCATCATTAATTCAACCAGTGTTCTCTGAGCCCCTGCACTGCCAGCGTCTGTGTGAGGTTCTGGGAAACAGTGATGGAGAGAAACAGGTGTTGTCCTCACCTCACTCATCCAACCAAAGGAAGAGAGGATGGTCATTAAATACTTTCCCAAATAACTATTTAATTACAGTAGAGATAAGTAGTTCGGGGAAAAAGTACAGTATTTAATGAGCATATCGCAAGGGAGTATACTGCCATATGGGGACAGCACTGGGCAGGTTTTCTTTTCTTCTCTACACTTTTCTGTACTCCCTAGATTTTCTACAATTGGTGTTTACTTTTGTTTTGAAAAAATAATACATTTTTAATTTTAAAAAAGAAAAGGTTTTAAAAAGTGGAGTTTTTAAGTCGAAGAAGAGAAGCGAGAAGCAAAGTGGCTTCAGAGACATGAAACCTTCAGCTATTTGAAGAACAGTTTTGTGGGAGGAGCTACAGTTGGCCCATGTGAGCCCAGCGGGTCTAAGACCCCAGTGGGTCCTAACCACGGAGAGAGATTTTGGTTCCCTGTGACATTCTTACTTTTTAAACAACAACATGAGTGAATAACTGAACACCCAAGGTGCTCCTGCTACAGACTGGGACTGCATATAACAAACCGCGCATTTCAGATGCGCACCTGGGCACACAGGCAAGCCAGGGAGATCCCCGGCGGCAAAAACAAAACCAAAGGCAGGCTTGAGGCTGTGAGCTGCTGGGGGTTGTTGGGGGAGGGCTGGGGGGGGGCTGATCTCACTAAGCACTGGGCTTGATTATAAGAGCCATTGAGAACATTCTTCCCTGGGGATAGGTCATGCCTCTGCTGGAAGCAGTTCCCCCCTCAGCAGATCTGGGTGCTTGGGGTTGTCCCTGCTGCCTTCACTTCTGCTGGACACTCAAATTCCCCAAGGCCACTGGCACTATTTATGCCAAATCTGAAGACAGACAAGGGACCCCCCCCACCAAATGACCCCTGCATTTGGGTACCTGACTCCCTATGCTTCCTGCCGCCTCCCCCAAGACACCAAAAGCACAGGCAACAAAGGCAAAAATGGACACGTGCATCTAAGAAAACAACCAGCAGAATGTAAAGGCAACCTACTGGATGGGAGAAAATATTTGCAAACCATATATCTGAGAAGGGGTTACTATCCAGAATACTCTCGTGTTTTCCCTTTGCTGTGACTCACCACGAAAGGGATGCTAAGGCTTACGGTGGAGGGGCAGGTGGACAGTTAGGGGACGAAGCCCCATCAATCTCCCTGGAGGGCGGGAATTCCAGGCTCAGGATCATTCAGGACCCAGCACTTACCTCCCAGGAGGGTTACGGACTTCACGGCTGAGCTGAGCCACAGGGAGGGCCTGGCCACTGTCACAACCCTTCCCCACCCCAGCGTCTTCCAGCCTTTTTTGTTCAAAAAGTGGTAGAGCAGAAAGTTGGGAAGTCATGGTAGCGTGAACAGCCATCCTAGTTTTAGCACTGAAGGTCCTGTATCCCGGGGAACCCTCAGTCCCAGGCAAACGAAGGCAGTTGGTCTCCCTGAGTCTTGATCATTCCTGTTGAGAGTTTGGTGTCCAGTTCTGCTCAAGTGTAGTAACTAACATTTATTAAGACTCAGGTGTGGACATATCCTGTGCTACTGATGCTCTCATGAAACTTTGCGATAACCTTATGAAGTGGGCACAGTGATTATCCCCACTTACAGGCGAGGAAACTGAGGCTCAAAGAAGTCACGTGACTGGCCTGAGGTCCCACACCTAGGAAGTAGCTGAACCTAGACTTTTATCAGTTCAAAGATACATTGTAACATCTGAAATGGGGGTGCACCTTGGAATCAATGAGATCGCTGCCAGCCAAGAGGCAGTCACCAAAAAGTTGTCTTTGCGCGCTGGTAAACAACCTTGATTGCATTGTCATTGATCACTTTTTTTGTCACTTTGGCAGAGTTGTGTGCATTTTTTGGCGCTACATTTGTTGTGTTTAATTGCTGTTTGAAATGTCTTCTGCGATATTTCAGGATGATTCAGATAGAAGATGAAAAGTAACCGTGCCCAGAAATATCTGGAAACAGTAGCAGGGGGTCAATTTGATATTAATGAAGCAAATATTTGTTGTTGGAGGAAAAACTGTAGTTTTTGCAAAGCAACAACCAAGAAAGATGGAGTCCCTCAGTTAGACAAAGCTGGGTTAAGGTTTGCTGCTGAGATGCGTGGAAAAGGATCCCTTACACCATTGGTTCTCAGACTTGAGCATGTATCAGAATCACGTGGGCAGCTTGTTAGAACAGATTGCTGGGTCCACCTGAGAGTTTCTCATTCAGTAGGTGGGGGTGGGGCCCGAGAATTGCCTTTGTAGCAAGTTCCTAGGTAAGTCCAGTGCTGCTGGCTGGGGACAATGCTTTGAGAGCCAAGCAGAGCAGAGGAAGCAGGAGCAATAGCTAATCCTGCAGAGTAGATGAAACATCTCAACAAGAGGCAGGTGTGGTTGGTTAATGCATCAAAGAGACTTGGTATGAAGATGGAACATCAGTTTGTCAGACTCTTTCGGCCAGCTTTAAACAAAAGCCACTTCCCCTGACATATTTCAATTGAGGAAAATGGAAACCATGATTTTGCTCATATACCAAATGCTGATAGAACCCAGCTATTCTTTGACATGCATTGGAATGAAGTTGTCATTGCCAGAGGTGCCCAAGGAGTACAGGTCAGGAACCTGAGTTTCCTATCAAGTATCCAAAGAAATCTGAAAGAATTCATTCAATGAATACTATAAAATGTCTAAGGAATATCTATACATATATAAATACCTAAGGAATATGAAAACATTGCATTATAATGTGTTGAATAGGCAACTTTTAAAAATTTATTGTGTACAAAATAATGCTGCATCGTACAGTCTGTAACATCTTAGATTCAAAGAAAGATGATGTTTGTTTTAAGAGAAACTGTAACTAACACCTCAAACCTGTGGAGGGAGTATTACTGCTTCAGGCAAAGCCAAAATAGGGAGTAATGTCAGGCCCATGTTGATTTAAAGAAGAGTACTCTGTAAGTACAATGGCAGAAACGTCAAAGGTGGTGCCTCAGTGACTGAAGTTTGGAAACAGAATATGACATTGGCTCTCAAAGCCATCATTAGGGCCTCTCAACCTGACAAGTTCATCTAATGAACAAGTCCCCATGGTTGTATTTACTCCTATTTGAAGCCAAATCTCCATGTGACAATTATATGTAATAAAGGAAGAAAGAAAATACATATTCCCAAACCATAAATTTAATTAACAAAGTAGTCAAAAAAATTATAATTGAAAAAAAGAAATTTGAGACTGCCTATTTTACCTGTTATAATGACAAGTTTAAAGACAAAGATGATAAAGATGTTTGGTCTCCTTTTTATTCTTTTTTCCTCAAAATTTCAGTAAGAATACAAGGTTGGTTTGTTTGTTTTAGGAGTACTTGTGTTAAAAAGTATTTATGTTTAGAGAGTATTTGTAGTTTTGCCCAGAATTCCTTCAATCAGTTCCTTTCCAGTTGTTTGTTAGGATTTTGTGATAAAGCTTATGAAAGTAACTAATGCTTTTGGCTGAAGTTAACAGAAAACCTACCTGGTAAATGGTAGGGACATTTCTTTTTTATTTAGTAAGTCTAGATTTGAATGGTTTTCAGGGCTCTGGCTCAACATCTGGTTTTCTTGCTCTCCCTTTATGGTTACAGAATGGCTGCCACAGATCCAGACATCACATCCTCACTCCAGCATGTCCAAAGACAGAAAGTGGGGCAACTAGGGCAGCAAAAATGAGCTTTCCTCAACTACCTCTCTTTCTGCCCCCACTTTTCTTCAAGTCAGGGAGAAAATCTTTTCCCAAAGCCCTGCAGCAGATGTTCTCTAGTGTCTCATGGGCTAGAACGGGGTCACATGATCACTCCTAAGCAGCAAGGGAGACTGGGAAAGCAATCTTAACATGTTCATTCTCTACAAAGGAAGGTGGGCAAAGGGAATATCTATTGGGTATTCATATTATGAAAATTAATAATCATCATATCTTTTAGTTTCAGCTCCAGAATTTGTTTTTGAACATGGCTATCAAACATATCTGCCCACGGAGAGCAATGAAAACCAGACAGCCACTGTCATCTCTCTCCCTGCCAAGTCACGAGCCAAAAAGCCCACGGCCTCAACTGCTCAGAAGAGGCTTAACTGTTGCTATCCAGGTAAAGGCAGCATCTTGTCCTACTTTTGTAGAGAATGTGACATTTAACAGGTCCAGGACTCGAACTCGTGAATTCCTGACAACTGGACGTAGATGTGCTCCAAACTGCTTGGCTTAAAAAAATCAACCCACAGCATTTGCATCATCACATACGACCTGTCTCTCACTGTCTCTGGTCACCATGCACTGGGCTCTAAGACTTTAATAGCCATGGGCCTTTCTTTGAATGGGACTAGTGAAAATTTCAGATTACTGTGAATTTTTCTTTCTGTGCTGTAACTTAGGAAGACACCCAGATATATTATTCCTTCCTTACTTAAAAAAAAAAAAAAAGAAGAAAAAACCTTTAGGGGGCTTCCCTCGTGGTGCAGTGGTTGAGAGTCCGCCTGCCGATGCAGGGGACACGGGCTCGTGCCCCGGTCCGGAAGGATCCCATATGCCGCGGAGTGGCTGGGCCCATGAGCCATGGCCGCTGAGCCTGCGCGTCCGGAGCCTGTGCTCCGCAGCGGGAGAGGCCGCAGTGGTGAGGGGCCCGTGTACCGAAAAAAAAAAAAAAAAAGATTTTACCAATTGTCTCACTAATGTCCTCTGTATCAAAAGAGAAACTGATCCAGGATCCAGTTCATAATCACACATTGCATTTAGTTTTCATGTGTCTTTAGTTTCCTTTAATCCTAAGCTTTTGTCTTTCATGACGTGCTTTTGCAAAGCACGGGCCAGTTATTTCATATTGAATAAAATGTTCGTCACTTTGGGTTTGTCTGATGTCTCCTCATGATCAGATTTAGGTGAAGCAATTTGAGCAGGAAGCACAGACGAGATATTATGTACTTGGTACCTGGTATCAGGAGCACACTGATACCTGTTGGTCCCGTTACTGTGGGATTAACTTTCATCACTTGGTTAAGGAAGTGTCTGCCAGGCTTCTCCATTCTAAAGTGACTGTGTTTCCCTCTGTCATTGATTTTTCCTTGCCTTCTTAAGGTTGCCAATTCAAGACTGCCTATGGCATGAAGGATATGGAGCGTCATTTAAAAATCCACACGGGTAAGTGGTTCACACACATGCCTTCTCTGTGCTGGGAGCTGGGGATCCAGACAAGTCAGACACATGATATATTGCAGAAACTCACTGGTCATCATGGGAATACAAACACAAATGAAATAAAAACGAGATGCTGTTTCTACACATGATTTTGGCAGAAAATGTTTAGAGCAATAAAATCCAGTGCTGGAACAGATATGAGAAAACTTAGAAGTGGAAATTTGAACTGGTACAGACATTTTGGAAATTGATCTGCCAGAATTAATTAAAATTTAAATGCACATATTCTTCTCATTTGGAGGAGATGATCCTGTAAGTAAGTGTGTGTGTGTGTGTGTGTGTGTGTGTGTGTGTGTGTGTGTGTGTGTGGTGTGTGTAATGACTGGTAAACAGACGAAGAAGGGGGAGAATAGTGACTTTTCATTCATGTATCTTTACACTGCATCATTGGATACCTGAGTGTGTTTTGCAATTTTGAAAGGGGAATTTAATAAATACTTTTTTTAAAGGAGAGAAAAGGATTGCATGGAAAAAGAAAACTGTGATTGTTTCTGGTAATTTTAATTTTCTCTAATGTATTATTTTTATGTCTCCCAGACCTTCTGCATGGAGAAGGAATTGCTTTTAGACTATTTTTCATGAAGTATTAGATGCTCCTAATTCAGATGATACAGTCATATATAAATTCAGCGAGTGTCAATGTGTATAAGGGAGGGACACTGAAATTTGGCATGGGCATCCCTAATTGCCCAAATTCTGCTACTTAGCTTCAGATAAAATATCCAGGAGATAAAATAAAGAAGATAAAATATCCAGCAGTTATCTCTGATATTCCTTGGCCACGGCCAACGATTGCCTTGTTGCACTGGGATCACCATCATATCTAATCAGCCTCACAGCGCCATGTCATTTGGATTTCTTCTAGTTATCAGAATCTGAAGTTATTAAGTTTTAGGTATTGGGAAGCATTCTCAATGGAACAAGCAATGAATCTCTCCTGGTGGGTGCCCTGTGTTGAAGTTCCAACAGTCGCACGTAGCATATTCATCATTTTAAGAGTAAAGTGCTGTCATTATGCATGATAATTGGGGAAGCATTATAAAAATATAAGTGAGGACAGCAACCTGGAGTCCATCGCTGCAAATCTTCAGGAAGCATCCTCTACTCACAGTTAGCCAAGCTTGGGTTTGTAGGATGATTTCTGCATAACTGCAGCATCTCTGTCAACATCTTCAAGTCAGAGAGTTGACAAGGTGTACTTACCTTAGTTACTTTCGGAGAAGAGGTCATGGCCAGGAGCAACAAGAGTGGGGCTCTTTACCAGCAGAGCTGGCCGAAAACCATCCAGCTCCACCGACATCCGGCATCTGCTCGGTGTTGCACGTACACAGGATGGCGCCCCCAGAAGCTGTTTAGCAGCTGACAGTAATGAGAAATTATTGTTCCTGGATTTTTTAATTTGACTGTGACTATTATTATTTTTAATAATAAAATTACAATCTTTAATATACTTCTAGATGTATTCTTAAATCCCAGATATTTGTTCTATGAGGATAGTGATCAACTTTGGCTGACAATTGATTTTAGCACTTAGCTATTTAGGATTTGGCCAAAATACATGTTTGATATGTAAAGAGTGAAAATCCTGACTCACAGCCCACATCCTTCTTGTCTGACACATGCCCAAAAGTCACCAGTCTTAATAGTCCAGTGTGTCTCATTCTTAAATTTTGGCATGTCTATACCAGGCTTAAAAACACACAATTTACTTTTTCCATCTCTTATTAAGTTAATAATATATACACTATCTGCAACTTTCTGTTTCTCCTTTAATGCTGGATGTCTTTCCAAGTCCGTATGCATGTATCTACTTCATTCTTTTCGATGGCCAAGTAGGAAATTGGTTCAATAATTTATAGTACATCCATATAGTGAAATACTTCAGCCTTAAAAATCATGTTGTAGAAATTTAATGATGTGAAAATAATTGAAATTATTTTAAGTGCAAGAAAGTAGTCAGTGGAGAGGCAGTGTTGCATTTGGCTAAGAAAGCAAGACTGTCCTGGGTTCTAATCCCAGTTGTTGAGAGAATTAAGTAAAATCATTCAGAGGCACAGTACCTTCCAAAAAATAAGTGTTTAAATTGATGTTGGCCAAGAAGGTTTTTGAACCCCAAAATGTGCACACACACATACAAGATAATTGGAAAAGTATACATCAAAAAATTAGCGGTTGTTCACGGGTGGCAAGTTGACAATGTGCGTTAGTGAGTACAGATTAAGCTGCTGTAGCAAAACAGCCCAGCACCAGCTCACACAAGGTAGGGGTTTATGTCTGTCTCACGTAGCTGTCCAGAGGTAAGCAGGTGGTCTAGGCAGGTAGGCAGCTCTGTCCCCATCATCCAGGGATTTAAGTTCTCTCTATGTATTACAGTACATTAGGTTACATATCCACCATCCGCAGGTATGCTGTCCTCACCTGCTTGTTCACCCTCATGTCTTGGTAACAGCTGGCAAGACAGGTGGAAAGAGAAAAAGTAAAAGGCAAGCCATTTCCTTTTACGAAAGGGACACATTTACCTTCTCTGCCATTTGATTAATGAGGACTTCATCACAGAATCACCCCTGGCTGCAAGTGAGGCCGAGAAATGTATTCTTTGGCTGGTCAGACGTGAGCTCTACTAAAACTTAGAGATTCTGAGTTTTAGGGTGTGTCTGTTATGAAAAAGAAAAAAGAACTAATGGGTATGAGACAATGTTTCTTATTTTACTTAGCTGTACTTTAAATTATGAGTTGCCTTCTATTTTAAATTGATAAAGAATTCATCTTCAATGTAGGAAAAATTAGAAAATACTAATAAACAACATAGAAGAAGCAATTCCTCCTCTCCCAAGATGTTAGCTCTTTGCCCGTCATCTGTGTAGTTTTGGGGGGAGTTCTAAATATCCTTGGGTGACTGTGTCTTACGCTTTTCATAAGGCAGTGGGAAGTAAGCCTTTTTCCCTTTTCATCTTGTTTCCTGATGCCATCTGTGCACGTTTGAAGGAGACAAACCCCACAAGTGTGAAGTCTGCAGCAAGTGCTTCAGCCGGAAGGATAAGCTGAAGACCCACATGCGGTGCCACACGGGCGTGAAGCCCTATAAGTGCAAGACGTGTGACTATGCTGCCGCGGACAGCAGCAGCCTCAACAAGCACCTGCGGATACATTCCGACGAGCGGCCCTTCAAATGCCAGATCTGCCCCTACGCCAGCCGCAACTCCAGCCAGCTCACCGTACACCTCCGGTCCCACACAGGTACGTCCTTCATGTGGTCCTTACGCTGCGCTCCCAACTGCCTGTTGCCTAAATCACCAGCACCTTCAAGCACTGAGTCACAACCTAAGTAAAGGACCTGGGCACGTTAGTTCATCCCGTGGTTTGCAGTTTTGCTTTTCATCTGCTCAGAAGTTGCTTTCTCTGTAAAATAGGGAAAAACATCAAGGTTATAACTTTATACACATCTTTATGTAGCTTTAGACCCTATTCACTAGTATTTAATTGAGGAGGTGCGCTAAATGAAATATAGATATAAGCAATGCATTTTTAATCGATGTCTGCATAACGTATGGTTAGGCATTTCAGTCTTTTGAAGACTACTCTGATCAGTTCAGCATGGGACAGCTTGATGAAAAAACTCAGCTGAGTAGGTAACTTAACAAATGATGTATGTTTTCCTTTTAGCAAGTGTGTCTCTTAGCTTTTGATACAGTGGTACTGTGTAACCACCACAAAATCTCAGCAGCATATTATAAAAGCATTTATTGCTCACATACTTCAGGTCAGCAGGGAGTTGGCTAGACATTCCATTGATCTTGGCTGGGCTTAATCACATGTGTGGGAAAGGCTGGGTGTCCACTGACCTTGGCTGGGGATCTGCTGGCTGTCTCCTTGCCTTGGCTGGGGCAGTCTGGCTCTGCCCACATGTCTCATAGCCTCCCTCTGGGACCAGTGGGCTACTCCAGGCTTGTCCTTCTCATGACAAGGGCAGACCTCTGCATGGAAGACAAAACAAGTATGCCCCAATGTGTAAGCTCATTTCAAGCCTCTACTTGCATCCCCTTGGCTAAAGTTAAATGGTTGGGCCTGGTGTCAAGGGGTGGGGCTGAGCTCACCCACAGTGGAAGGTCATCCCAGGGTTACATGGTAAAGGCCATTTTTGTTGTTGTTGTTGTTGTTGTTGTTTGCGGTACGCGGGCTTCTCACTGTTGCGGCCTCTCCCATTGCGGAGCACAGGCTCCGGACGCACAGGCTCAGCGGCCATGGCTCACGGGCCCAGCCACTCCACGGCACGTGGGATCTTCCTGGACCGGGGCACGAACCCATGTCCCCTGCATCGGCAGGCGGACTCTCAACCGCTGCGCCACCAGGGAAGCCCGCAAACG
This sequence comes from Hyperoodon ampullatus, assembly GCF_949752795.1. Lineage (NCBI taxonomy): Eukaryota > Metazoa > Chordata > Mammalia > Artiodactyla > Ziphiidae > Hyperoodon > Hyperoodon ampullatus. The sequence goes on along the minus strand of NC_136927.1, from coordinate 79,066,126 downwards.
CCATTTTTGCACCAACCATCATTCACCAGTTCACCCCACCGTCATTCACATCTCTCTGACATGCAGATGCATTCATGGCCTCCCAAGACCCACACAAGTCTAGCCAATCATAGGATCAGGAACTTGCACTCTCCATCAGGTATAGATATGGCTTCTCTTGACCTAGAGCCTCCTGCAATAAAAAGACAAGCTGTCTGTCCCCACGCTCCCAACATGCAGCGGTGAAACGCAGCCAGGATACTTACAATATTCCTGCTGTTCCAAAGGGGAAGAACAGGAGGCGCTTGGCAGTCACTGGTGCACAGATTTCTGAAATCCCTCTGGGCAGGTGTTCCTAGGTCCCCCCGCTCTGGGAACAGGGAGTGTTTCTTGGTCAGGCGTTGACCCGGCTGCCTGCTTTTTTTTTTTTTTTTGTGGTACGCGGGCCTCCCGCTGCTGTGGCCTCTCCAGCCGGGGAGCACAGGCTCTGGACGCACAGGCCCAGCGGCCATGGCTCACGGGCCCAGCCGCTCCATGGCATGTGGGACCCTCCCGGACCGGGGCACGAACCCGTGTCCCCCGCACCGGCAGGCGGACCCCCAACCACCGCGCCACCAGGGAAGCCCAAGGCTGCCTGCGTTTTGACTCTGCTCCCTGGAGCAGCCTTTCATCACCTCCCTTAACCGCCTCTGAAAAGGACTGGAAAACGTGCCTTTGAGAAGCTTTCTCAGCCTGCTTCCTGCCTACCGAAAGTTGGGATCTTTTTAGATTTTAGTTTAGTCTAGACTGACAGCTTTGCTGATAGAGCTATCTTAAAAAACGTTGTGAGTTTCCTGTGTATCTGTGTGCCAAAAGCCACACCCATAATTCTTTTGGAGACTTGCCTTTCCTCTAAACTCAATTATAGGCACTTTCGGCAAATAACGTTCTGTAGGTTGAAGCCGGTGAGACTTTTAGGAATCCTTGTCCAGCTGAGAGGACTTACTTGGCACCAACTTTATTCTTTTGGAGATTTCGACAAAGAACCTTATGCTTACACCCTTCGTTTCTCATTCGTTCTTCCCTCTGCGATCAGTTCCCTGGATATGATCTCTGTCCCCAGGATTTTGTCTTACTTTGAAAATCTTTTGCTGGTTGAAGATGGGAAACTTCATCTAACCCAGCACATCTTTGATTTTCTGTATTCTCGCTAAATTCCATTTTGAAAATGGCCAGTTCTTTTTTGAATTTGTCACTTTCTTGTGGGACCTTATCATATGCAGCTTGTAAGACACTTTCACCGTTCTGCTTAGAACTAATGAATCTCTTTGCTCAAGTCCAGAATTCAGTGGGTACATTTTCTATCTTCTAAGTTACGACAGGTGACAGTTTTCCCAAGTGCTTGTCGTGAAATGTGTGCACTGCCCCTTTTCCAGCCTTTACCTGCACCCCCAAACCCAAAGCTACGTATTTTAGTTTTCTGTTACGGCAGCGCTCTGTTTCTCGATGCCAGTATGTATATCAGTTATCTGTTGTCACAATAATGCAGTGTAACAAAAAACCCCACAGAACCTCAGTGGATACGACAACGTGCCTTCTCTGTTCATGTTTGGGGATCAGCTGGGTGTCATCTGGGCAACTCTGCTGGTCTTTGCTGGGCTCACTTACAAATCTCAGAATCTGCTGGCTGTGGGCTGGCTGTCCACTGGCCTTGGCTGCAACAATCCAGCTGTGCTCCACGTCTGTCGTCCTCCTCCTGGGATCAGCGGGCTAGGACAGGATTGACCTTCTCCTGGCGATGGATGACAGAGGTACAAGTGAGCAAACCCCGATTCACAAGCCCATTCAAGCCATTACTTGTATCAAGTCTAGTTAACATACCATCAGCCACATCCAATGACATGATAGAGCCTATTTTATTAGGGGTCATGCCAAGTCATCCTGCCCCTGTCGGGAGAGCATGCATAATTACATACATGGCAGAGGCCATGGCTACAGGGAGCGATAGGAGGTGGGAGGTCTGGGGACATTAATCTACTACAGCAAGTTAAGACATTGGCATAACTGGCGCCCATCTGATTTTCTTCAGAAATCTCCTCAGCCTAAGTTAGAGGCGCTGAAGGATTGATTTAGGGAAGTTGTTCAGAATCATCTTGACTTAGGAGGGTAAACTTAACCATTTCATTTATAATAGCATCTTTTTTTTTTTTTTTTTTTGCGGTATGTGGGCCTCTCACTGTTGTGGCCCCTCCCGTTGTGGAGCACAGGCTCTGGATGCGCAGGCTCAGCGGCCATGGCTCACGGGCCCAGCCGCTCCCTGGCATGTGGGATCCTCCCAGACCGGGGCACGAACCCGCGTCCCCTGCATCAGCAGGCGGACTCCCAACGACTGCGCCACCAGGGAAGCCCTATAATAGCATCTTTAAGTTGGTCTAGAAAAAGTGTATTTTCTAAAATTTAAATATATGCCATTTATGCAGTATCTCCATGGAATGTTCATTTCCCTTTTATAAATCTGTGGCACTTGTAAAATTTTACAAATTGTAAAATTAATAGGATTTTGTCTTTACCCTTCCATCACTTTGATCGACTATATTGTCTCGGTAGCAACCTAAACTCAAGAAAGATCTGTAAACTTAAATATATCAGTTGCTTGTTCACAGAGCAACATTCATTAAGTCCTCACCAGGTACCAGACACTGCGAGGGTCAGGTAGTGGGCAGGAAGGAACAGAGTCATTAGCTTTGGGGAGCTTATGGTCCAGTGGCACTGGTACTGACCAGTCTGCCTCATTTAAGAAATAAATCTATGGTGAAAAGGAAAAAGAAGAAGGAAAGAAGATAATTATGATGAAAAGATTTAAACCCTTTGCCTTCACGTCAAAAAGTGTTGTTAAGCTCTGCGACTCAGCTGTGAGATTTGGTTATCTGTTTTTCTGGGTTTGACCTCTGCTAAATTGCTTTAAAAAAAAAAAAAAAAAAGGCAAACAGATCGTCACTAATTTGGGCAGTGATGTAACTGGAAGACCTAACAGAACATTCTAGAGCAGTGATTCTTCCTCTGAGTCCACAGATACCTCCACCCAGGGATCCATGAGTAGAATTTAGGAGGACCCTGAACTTGGATAAGGAAAAAAATTACATCTTCATTTTCACTCATCTTACTGAAATGTGATATGTCCTTCAGTTATGAAAATAGGCATCCAGTCTGATTACAGTGCATGTGAACTTGTCGCCAGCAGAAATCATAGATCTTTTTATAACGTGTTTTTGATAGATCAGAACATCAGTTACACTCTTCTCTATTTAGAAATTGGTGTAGTCACTAGACCCACCGCTAGAGCTTGTTACTTAATGCACACACATTGCCAAATCACAATTTTTTATAATTATTTAATAATTTTCAATATAATTAGTTTCTTTTGTATTCCTTTTGATTTTTATTTTAGTTTACTTTGTGCATTTAAACATTACCCCGAGAAAGTGTGCATGGGTTTCACTAAACCGCCAGAAAGGGGTCCATGGCATAAAAAAGGTTGAGAGCAACATTCTAAGGCAGAAGTCAGCAAACTTTTTCTATAAAGAGCCAGGTAGTAAATATACTTTAGGCTTAGCAGGCCATACAGAGTCCATCACAATTTACTCACCTCTGCCAGTTGTAGCGTGAAAACAACCAGAAACAACACACAACAAATGTACACACACACACACACACACAACATGGCTGTGTTACAATAAAACTTTATTTACAAAAACAGGCTGTGGGCTAGATTTGGCTCACAGTCTGTATAGCTTACCATTCCTTGTTCTAGAGTTTCACGTGAATGATCTCAGTGGCATTTAGTCCTGCAAAGCATTGTTTAGTTTGGGGCTTCTTCCTTTTCTCGAAGCTTGTTTAATTTGCTCCATCATTAATTGCATTTATTAAACAGCTCATTGTGATGTTATAGGTCTTATACCAAAAAGCCAGAACACAGTCCCACTCTTTTGAGCTTATGGTAAGAAAGCAAACATTGGTCATATGTACAGATAATCACCTAGCATCCAAGAATACCAGCTTTGGCTACATACTCTAAGATGTTAACCAGTATATGACATTCTGGAAAGGGTAGAACTATAGAGACAATTAAAAATATCAGAGATGTCAGGGGTGCCGGGAGTGGGGTTAGGGGTGAATAGGTGTAGCACAGGGCATCTTGAGAGAAGTGACACTATCCTGTCTGCTACTGTAATGGTAGATATGTAATAGTATACATTTGTTGAAACCCATAGAAATATACAAAACAAAGAGTAAATCCAAATGTCAACTATGGAGTGTAGTTAATAATAATCTATTAATATTGGTTCATCAGTTGTAACAAATGTACTGCATTAATGCAAAATGTTAATAATAGGGAAACGACGTGCAGGGGAGAGAAGGAGCGAGCATATGGGAAACTCTGTACTTTCTGTATAATCTCCCCAAACCTAAAACTGCTCTAAAAAAGTAAAGTATTTTAATTAAAAAGAAAAAAAAAAGAATACCCGCTTTGGAATCAGCCTGGGTTGGAATCCAAGCTCTGCCATGTACTACCGAGTGACTGGAAACAAGTGATAGAGTCGCTCCAAGCCTCAGCCTCCTCATTTGTACAGTAGTGTTGAGAATAAGATTGATAATAGTACCCACCTCATGGGAATATCGGGATCTTCAAATGAGACCGTTCTTGTGGAATGCTCAGCAGGGCGCCTGCCATCCGGGAAGCCACTGAAGAACCTTAGCTGCTGTTGTTTTGTTTGCTTAAACAATATTGCAATGGGCGGGGTCACCAATTCGCTTGAATTATCAGATGATTGGGACTTGGCATTCACTGAGAAATACATTTGGAATATCATGTCCTTTCAGATGTTGCAATTTCGCTTTTCCTGTTCATCTTTCACCGAACATGAATTAAAAAAAAAAAAAATCAAGCAGCTGGATTTTGTAACTTCACAAGTAAAGAACGCAGCTGGCAATGTGGGATAAATAAGTTGTGCGCAATAAACACGTCTTTATTAATAAAAATCTGCATGAAGTGTAAGCTGGGCGTTTCAATCATTGTAAAAAGAATATTCTGATGAGTGAGCATGGAGCTGACTGATTTGAAAATGTGCCCTTGAATCTGTTACAACATGTAACTCAACCAAAATCAACGGATTATGCAAAATTATGCAACTGTGAATGGTTCCCTAGCAGAGCGAACACAATAACCATAGGAACGATAGCTTGATTGTTTTCAAGGATATACTAAGTGTATTCGCAAATCTTATGTTTTTTACTGGGGACAGTTAAATAGCTTGATTTTCAATCTCCGTTCTTCTTCTGGGTGTTATAATGGTGGTGGTGGTTTAAGTTTGGGAAAAGGAGAGAAGCCCCCGACCCCTCTTTTTTTTTCTCCCAGGGGCTGCTAGGAGCTGCAGTTAGAAGGTCTCCACCCGCCTGCCCTGGTATAAGCGATTTTCTGGTGTGTGCTTCGGGGGGATCCGCTATGGTTGTTGCCTGCCTGTTCTTATCGAAACTCACCTTGTGTTGACAGGGGACGCCCCCTTCCAGTGCTGGCTCTGTAGCGCCAAGTTCAAAATCAGCTCGGACTTGAAAAGGCACATGCGCGTGCACTCGGGGGAGAAGCCTTTCAAGTGCGAGTTCTGCAATGTCCGCTGCACCATGAAGGGGAACCTCAAGTCGCACATCCGCATCAAGCACAGCGGGAACAACTTCAAGTGTCCGCATTGCGACTTCCTGGGGGACAGCAAGGCCACGCTCCGCAAGCACAGCCGGGTGCACCAGTCCGAGCACCCCGAGAAATGTTCCGAGTGCAGCTACTCCTGTTCCAGCAAGGCCGCCCTGCGCATCCACGAGCGCATCCACTGCACCGACCGCCCCTTCAAGTGCAACTACTGCAGCTTCGACACCAAGCAGCCCAGCAACCTGAGCAAGCACGTGAAGAAGTTCCACGGCGACGTGGTCAAGACCGAGGCCTCGGAGAGGAAAGACACGGGCCGGCAGAGCAGCCGCCAGGTGGCCAAGCTGGACGCCAAGAAGACTTTCCACTGTGATCGGTGCGATGCCTCCTTCATGCGCGAGGACTCGCTCCGCAGCCACAAGCGGCAGCACAGTGAGTATAATGAGAATAAGAGCTCGGATGTGACCGTCCTGCAGTTTCAGATCGACCCCAGCAAGCAGCCCGCCGCGCCCCTCACTGTGGGGCACCTCCAGGTGCCCCTCCAGCCCAGCCAAGTGCCCCAGTTCAGCGAGGGCAGGGTCAAAATCATCGTTGGCCATCAGGTGCCCCAGGCGAACACCATCGTCCAGGCTGCGGCGGCCGCAGTGAACATCGTACAGCCCGCCTTGGTGGCGCAGAACCCAGAGGAACTGCCCGGGAACAGCCGGCTGCAGATCTTACGCCAGGTCAATCTGATCGCCCCTCCTCATTCCTCGGGGTGTCCGAGCGAGGCGGCGGCGATGCCCCAGCCGGCTGTCCTGCTGACCACTCACGACCAGACGGACGGAGGCACTTTGCACCAGACCCTCATCCCCACGGCCCCGGGCGGCCCCCAGGAAGGCTCTGGCAACCAGACTTTCATCACCAGCTCGGGCATTACTTGCACTGACTTCGAAGGCCTGAACGCTCTGATTCAGGAGGGGACCGCTGAAGTGACTGTGGTCAGTGACGGAGGCCAGAACATCGCCGTGGCCACCACGGCTCCGCCCATATTCTCCACCACCTCTCAGCAAGAATTACCCAAGCAGACTTACTCCATCATCCAAGGAGGCGCCCACCCAGCTTTGCTCTGTCCAGCGGATTCCATACCAGACTAGTGCTTATAAAACAAAAGAAAGGGGGGAAAAGGAGTGACCAAAAGAGAAGGCAGAAATGGAATTCTGTAAGAGGTTTGCCCTTAATGTTTTTAAGGATTGTTGTGAAAACACCCCGCCCCCATAATAAATTGTAATTTTATACTGCTTACTGAAATTTTTTTATGCTGCGATAATTGTGAGACCTCTGAATCGCGGTGTTCTAAGTGCTGTAGAATCTTAAATACTACCAAGAGGATCCCGATTACGGGTTGGAATGAAATGAATTGAGTAGTGAATACATTTGTTTGCTTCCAACTTGATTTGCCAACTCTAATAAAGGTTTTTTCCATCTCATTAAATTTGTGTAGTAGATGGTGCTTCTCAGCCTCTCTTAAGTCCTCATTCTGAAATACCCCCAATGTTTGGGGTAATAGTGTTTTAATACATGGATACAAATCTATCGGCATGAAGGACCATTTTCTACATAATGTTACATGGATTTTTGATCCAAAAAAAAAAAAGTTTAGCGTAAATGAGGGAAAAAAAGGAATGGTTTCCTAATAAATTGATACATCATTAAAACATAACAAGTGTTAGTGATTCTTTAGAGTCACAGTATGATTTGGGTTATTGGGGTTTGAATTATATAATTAAAGAGAACTTGAAGAAGCAAAGCTTCTTAGTCCTCTCTCATAAATAGTATATAAATGCCTTACCTTCTTCACAGTCAAATATGTGTGGTGCCTAAAGTGACCCAACTATCATTTTTATTTTGAAACTTCAGAGTGACAAACCTGACGTTTCTGTTTAGATGCTAATATAATTAACCTTTAGGTTAGGTTAATTATAATATTAACCTTTAGGACAGTTTTCTAGGATGGCATTGTTTTAGACAGTAATATACGTGCAGTCCCAGGGGTCAGATGAGAGGGATTGGAAAAGCACCTAGGTCCAAAGCATGGGCTGTATTGAGAAGAGGGAAATTTCAAATTTCAGTCTGTTTTGAATTGAAATGCTGTGTGATCAGTAGGTGGCGCCAGACAGCGATCTCAAATTACCCGTGCTTGGCTCCAAAGACCTGAATTTGGGTCTTCATCTCTGATTTCCAGCTTCTAGCATTATCTTCAACTCAGGGTGGGCTCTTAAATAAACACTGCATAAGTGAAACGTGCTGTCACAGAGCATGAGCAAGGATTGGTGAGGAGGGGAGGTTACTCTTGTGAGAGAAGCATATTTAAAATGTGAGAACACTTTAGATACATTTTTACCAGGGTAATCAACATTTTATTCCCTAACACACAAACTTATTAAAATTCTCATGCATATCAATTCACTTTTACATAAAGATATTATTCCCTTCCCTTTTTTTTGTAATAACAAACTAAGGAAATATGGAAAATGGTGATGCTAAAAACCTTGAGAATTGCCTTTTGGAAATAGAAAGTCAGCATCCTTTAGGATACACATACAGGGACTTCCCCAGTGGTCCAGTGGTTAAGACGCGGTGCTTCCAATGCAGGGGACGCGGGTTCCATCCCTGGTTGGGGAACTAAGATCCCACATTGCTGCGCAGCGTGGCCAAGAAAAAAAAGAAAACACATACATACATATATATCCTCAAGCTGGGCTTTGTCTTCTTTCTTTTTATTTTTGATCCTTCTTCTTTGCCAGAAATTATTTTCGTATCAGCAGTGATGATAATGCATCATAACTATGGTTTGGTAAGAAATCAAAAAAGCTTGCAGCTTACTCTGTTAGTATTTTAGTAATTTTATCACTTTAGAATTATTGCTTGCAGTTCTTTAGGAAACTATTCAGCCATTGGATTTTACCTGGGAAACTTCTGTTGTCATGAACCTGTGTTCTACATCTTTTTTCCCAGTGTGCCCCTAGTTTCAACTTTTAAATGATTTTTTTCCTGATTATAAATGTAATGTGTATTCAAGATACAAAATATGGGAAACACGTTATAGATCTTCCTCGACGTACGAACGGGTTATGTCCTGATAAACCCACTGTAAGCTGAAAATATCATTAAGTTGAAAATGCATTTAAAACAGCTAACCTACCAAGCATCATAGCTTAGCCTCACCTACCTTAAATGTGCTCAGAACATTTACATTAGCCAACAGTTGGGCAAAATCAGCCTATTTTAGAAGAGAATATTGAATAGGTCATGTAATTTAATGAATACGGAAAGTGAAAAACACAGATTGGAGGGGTACAGAATGGTTGTAAGTGTATCAGTTGTTCACCTTTGTGATCCCATGGCCGACTTACTGCCACTGCCCAGCATCGGGAGAAAGAATCAGACCACATAGTGCTATCCCAGGAAAAGATCAAAATTCAAAGTATGATTCTATTGAATGTGTATTGCTTTTGTACCATCGTAAAGTCAAAAAATTGTTAAGTTGAGCCATTGTAAGTTGGGGGCCATCTGTATGTATATTATTAAGAAAAATTTAAAAGTCACTAATAATTTTACTATCCAGATGTAAAAATTGTGACCATTTTAATGGACTTCCTTCTAATCTTTTTTTTCTATGGTTGTGTATGTTTTCTATTTTTTAAATTTATTTATTTATTTATGGCTTCATCAGGTCTTAGTTGTGGCATGTGGGATCTTTCATTGTGCTGCGGGCTCTTTGTTGTGGTGCGTGGGCTTCCTTCTAGTTGTGGCATGCAGGCTTCTCTCTAGTTGTGGCGTGCAGGTTTTCTCTCTCTAGTTGTGGCACACGGGCTCTGTCGTTTGTGGCACGCGGGCTCTCTCATTGAGGCGTGCGAGCTCAGTAGTCGTGGCACGCGGGCTCAGTTACCCCACGGCGTGTGGGATCTTAGTTCTCCCACCAGGGATTGAACCCGCGTCCCCTGCATTGGAAGGCGAATTCTTTACCACTGGACCACCAGGGGAGTCCCATATGTATCTTTTCTACTCCAGTTACAGAGTTGGGGTTGAATTGAGCATACTATTTTCTTTTTATATACTATATTTCTCTTTATATCATTATATCTCCACGGAACTTCTGCCCTCCATATGTACATATAATGCACATACACACACATGCATATTTGGATTTTTTAACAAACTACAACAGCAAAACTTGTTCCTTGTGATAAACTATATAGAGAATTGTACAAAAACCAATCCAATAATCTCCAGCCTATTCTCACCCCACCCAAGGTAAGTAAGAGACCCAAGGTCTCTGTGTTCATACCAACTTAAAAGATAACCTAGAAAAGGCTTTCCCTTATTTTTATAGTAATTGTATCACACTATGTACATTTCTCTCTACCTTGGTCTTATTATTCCGTTTATTAACAGTACTGTGTGTCAGTACAGCTATGCCTAACTTTTTTTTTAAGCAAATGGTAGACTATGACTTACCATGTTATAAGCACCATGCTTTATTCACCCATCTCCATATTCATGGGTATTTTGGTTGTTTGGGGGTTTGTTTGCCATTACAAACTGCCACAGTAAACATCCTACATAGTTCATCTTATTCAGTTGTGCTTTCTTTTCTTTCTGTAGGTTAGAGTCCCCAAAGTGAGTTTCAATGAGTTTCTGTAGTTTGTACTTGCATAGATTCAGATGATTTTTTCAAAACGATAGTCTCGGTGATAGTCTCGGTGGTGGTGCGGGCTCCAGCTATCACGAATCTTGTTATCAATCTTTTGAAGTTTTGTAGGTCTGATGTGTGAAAATGGTAATCTGGTCTTTGTGCATTTCCTGAGCTGGTGTTTTGATCTGCATCTCTGTGACATCTCTGCATAGACTTGTTGATTATCTGCATTTTTCTTATCTATGAACTTTAAACTCATACTCTTATTTTCTCCTTGGGTTGCTGGGCACCTGGGGATGTGAACCCCATGTCTGTCAAATGGTGCTGAGTTTTCTCCCCTCCTATCCTTTGTCTTTTGACTTTCCTCATGGTGCTATTTCCATATAAAAATAATCATTTTGTATGCAGTCAGATTCTTCTAGTGCTTTATTTGTGGCTCCTGTAGTTTCTAAGAAAGTCCTCCCTTCCCTTGAGATTTTTCTCTTTAATATTTTCATTATTTGTTTTCAGTTTCTGCAGACAGAATTCATATTTATGTGTGTATGATATAGGAGTTTAGCTGCCCAATTATACCAGGACCATGTGTTAAACAAAATGTTATTTTCCTTGGAACTGAAAACTTAATTTCACCTTTAGATGAAGTTCCCAAATATACTTGGCTCTATCTCTAGAATCTCTGTTTTGTCTCACTGATCTTTATATCTTCTCTGGGTTGCCAACATTACATATTTGATTATATTAGCATTAAGGTAAGCCTTAGTATCTTTTAGACTTGCAAAGCCTCCTCATAGCTATTATTTTCCAAAATTTTCTTAGCAATTCTTAAATATTCATATTTCTAAAGGAACTTCATTTTGTCCATTACCCGTCCCCCCATAAAAAGTAAACCTTTTGAGGATTTGTATTAGAATTGTATCTGTATGGTTACATGAACTCATGAAAAGAATGACTTTAAAAACTGTTAAATCTGGGACTTCCCTGGCGGTCCAGTGGTTAAGACTCCGTGCTTCCACTGCAGGGGGCACGGGGTTGATCCCTGGCTGGGGAACTAAGATCCCACGTGCCACACGGCACAGCCAAAAAAAATAAAAAATAAATGTTAAATCTTCCACCCAAAAACCTTTATTTAAACCCTGTTGTAATATATAGTTTTCTTCATATACAGTCTATTCTTATTAAATAGGGCCTGTATTGTTGTTTTGAATTCTATTGTAACTGTAAATAGGATTTTTTTATGTTAAAATAATTATTTGTTGCAAGCATAGAGAATAGCTATATTTGGTATATTTGTCTATATTGTACTACCTTAGAAAAAAATTTTTATTAATTGACAGTATTTATTAGAAACTCTTGGTCGCTGATAAATATGACATGATGGTTGTGGTATAGTCACCTCATTCCCAGGTGTTTTTTTCTAGTCCCTTGCAATACTTATACTACTTATTTTGCAGTCTTGTCCTATTGTATTAGTCAGAACCTCCAAACAATGTTGAAACAGCTGGCATCCCTGTTGCATCTCTAATTTTAACTTGAATGGCTTTAGAATTTCCCAATTTAATATAATATATGCTATTCCTTGGGTGACAGTTTTTATAGTACTTAGTCATTTTCTTCTCCCATTTTCAGAGTTTTTATCAAGGTGGGTTGCTGATTATTGTCAAATATCTCTTAACTATCTCTTGACATAAATATTTGGGTTTTGTACTTACATATGTTGATATGTGAATTAGTGTAGGACATAGCCTGGTACTGAAGCCTCTTGCATTCCTGAAACAAACCGTCTAGGTCATGTTGGATTATTCTTCTAATACATTCCTAGATTTCATTTACTAATATTTTCCTTGAAATTTTTATAACCATATGTGTAAGTGCAGTTGAATGCTGGTTTTCTTCTTTGTTCTCTGACTTTGCTTGTTTGTTTGTTTTAGGTTATGTTTCTCTGAAAATAAATTGAGGCTCTTTCCTCCTTTTTCAGTGACCAGCAATAGTCTGTTATTTCAGGAATTATCTGTTTATTTTCTGGGCTGATACCCTTTTTCATTGTACATTCTTAACAAACTTTCCATTTTTTTCTGTAATTAATGGTCTATTTGGACTTTATGTCTCAACCTGATAAATTTTGGTAATACATACTTTGCAAAAGAAAAAATCATTCATTTTGCTCTAATTCCACTTAACATTCTCTTAAAATTATTTTAGAATCTTTGGCTTTTTTTTTTTTTTTTGATCTAACAGTGCTCTTGTTACTTTTTTGGGGGGGGGTTGGTTTTGGGGGAGTTTAGAGGGCTTGGGGTGGGTTGTGTTTTGTTTGTATTTTCAGTCTTCTCCTTAGGTAGTTTGCCAGGAGTTTATCTGTTTTGTCATTTATGTTAAAGTAAAGCTTTTGCTTTTATTTATTCTCTCTCTACTCTTCCATTTTATTCATTTCAGCATTTATCTTTATTTCAGCATTATCTTTATTAATTCTTTCCCCTGCTTTTCTTTCAGTTTATTTTGTTAGTCTAATTTCCTGTATTAAGTTCACCTATTTTCAGTCTTTAATAATGGGAAAGCATTTAAAGCTGTATATTTTCCAGTATGACTTCACCTATGTTAAAAGATCATTTTTTTCAAAGTTAAATCATGACTGCCATACAAATATAAAGTGAGCATGTGTTAGCAATTTTATTTAATTCATTAATTAATGAGGAAATCAGTAAGTTGTTACAACAGGTTTGAAGGAGAATTCAATGAATGCTTACACAGGCAATCAGGAATGCTGAAACAAATTTACAGACAGATGCAAAACTGGTTAGGGTCTACAGGGCAACCATCAGTTGCATTCCACCCACAAAGTGTGTTTACATTCTTATATGATTTTTGCATTATTATATGTTTCTGTAACTCACAAAGTTGTAAAATAGCTCAAAAACACTAAAAGGCATTGACCGCTATAGAATTAGATAACCCAGAGCGGGGATATGACGGGACAACCAGTAATCTTTTTTGCCTATTTCCAAGTCTTTCAGAAATTTTCATGACATCCATATCCCTATAGATTTTTATATGAAGTGTCCTTCTTTTGTAAATTTCTAGATACTTCATTATTTCAGTTTTAGGGTTGGTTGGTTTGTTCAGTAAGTCAGGGGGATAAAACCCAAGAGTTATATAAAGTTTTTATTTCTTATTTTTCAAGTAGTTACAGTTTGTGAAACTATATTTTCATTTTTGGTTTCTGATATTAATGAGTTTTGATCTGAGAATATGACCTGTAAAATACGCGCTTTTTGTAATTTATTAGTTTTCTTTATGGCCATGTACATGACCAATTTTTGTAAATGTTTGAGGAGATCTATGAATCAAGCATGTTGACTTTGTTATTCAGATTCTCTTAGTTTTTGTCTGCTTGATAAACTTTGAAAGAAGTATTTTTAAGCCTCTTACTATGGCTGTGTTTTTTTATCATGCTTTTCTTGTATTACTGTGTTTCATTTTATTATATTTTGTCATATGTTGTTTGATGCATGTAAGTTTGCGGCTATTATATGTTCGTCGTCAATTTTACATTTTACCCTTTAGTATATGCCTGATCTTTCTATTTAATAGCTTTGGGCCTTAAATTACACTTTATTTAATAACAGTATTCTAAGTCTTATTTTATATTTTATTACATTTGCTTGGTTTATCTTTCCCACTCAGTGGTTTAATATATTCCTTTAATAGCATGTCTTTGTCTTTGGTTGGAGAAGTCAAACTGTTTGCATTTCTCATAGTAACGTATACTTGGTATTATTCATTTGTCTTATTTAATATTTACTATTTATTAAACTTTGTAATTTTCTCCTTTTTCTTTTCTAACTTTTCACTTTGTTCTTGAAAGTTCTTATATGTTTCCATTCTGCTAATAGTTACTTTCTAAACTCTAGCAATTATTTTTAAATCGATTCCTCTATTGCTATATCAGATATAAATATCAACTAGGCCCAAACCTTTCATTAAGAAGTCTCCTCCTCACAAGAGGAGGCCGTTGGGCCACATCTCTTTCTACAACCCCTCTCTCCAAATCCTGGGTGTTGCTGAGGTAGCTTGTGAGTTTACTTCCAGGCTTTTGTTAAGTTTTGCCCTACAGTATGTCTCGTATGTTCTAATTCCCAAATCACCACATCAACTGCGATTTAACCAAAGATTACAACATTCGTTGTTCACCATAATTTCTTATACTCTTCTTCCCGTATTTCACATCTTTACTCTGAGTTTATCCTTATTCCGTTAATTTCTTGAGTATATTCCTTAGAAAGGGCACATAGGCTGTTATTTCTTTTGTCCCAGCAGATGAATGATACCTTTGCACAGCGGATTCTTTTCTCTTCAGTAATCTTTAAATTCTGTTCTCATGGAGATGAGAAGTTTGATACTGATCTGATCCAATTCTTGAATGCCCTAAATCCAGCGACCAGCAAAGTTGAGACAAAATGGTAGTGTTGCCAGGAAAAAAAGTTGGGAGGTCCCTCACCTCAGCCAGTCAGGTTGAGAGAACCAATCTCTGAAATTTCCAGAACAGAGGGAGGGGACTGAAAATGGGAAACATTACTAATCTTGAAAAATTTTTGTTGTTCATTTCATCCCACTACTCAGCAACAAAATTATAGTTCTATAAATAGAAACACATTTTTTATTCCCTTTGACTGTAGGGCTCCAAGCTTTAAACATTTATTTTACATCAAATTATCATTCAAAACAACTTTTTGTTGTTGTTATGTTGTAAACTACATAAATATATTACACATTTTGATAAATAATTAAAATAAGCAAAATTATATCTTAATGAGATTGATAGGCCTAGTTTTTAATCAGCTTATATATCTGTGATGAATATTACTTAAAAAAATTTTTTTTTACCAACTGCTAGAATGAGATACAGATCTCTTTCAGTTATAGTCCCAATTTTCTTTTTTTATTGATGTAAATGCTGAGAAGTCTCATTCGCATAAATAAGGATAGGGACATAGAAAGTGTATTGTTACAGCAATGCTTCTCAATTATTTTAATTCCTTCTGAGTTAAATGCCAGAAAATCATACAATGATCAATCATAATTATTTGGGTCAATTTCGTTAAAAGCAAAGAACTCAAAACCACCTGGGATTTCTTTCCCAGTCATGGAGCGATTACTTTCTCAACCTCGGCACCATGAGTCGCCTTCTGGGTGTACTCTTAGATGATCAGTTTTAGGGAAAAGTACACATCAAAGTTGAGGATCTGAGAACTGATTTCCTCAATCATACCCATACACCTCTTGAGAAATCTTTGTATATTCCCCAAATACAAGAACCCCAATTGAAGGCCCTTGCTCTGGAGCAGGGTTCAGCAAACTTCTTCGGTAAAGGACCAGGTAGATGCCGCGGAGCAACTAAGCCCGTGTGCCACAACTACTGAGCCTGCGCTCTAGAGCCCACGTGCCACAACTGCTGAGCCCGCGTGCCACAACTACTGAAGCCCGCGCACCTAGGGCCCGTGCTCTGCCACAAGAGAAGCCACTGCAATGAGAAGCCCACGCACTGCAACGAAGAGTAGCCTCCACCCGCCGCAACTAGAGAAAGCCCGTGCACAGCAGTGGAGACCCAACACAGCCAAAAATAAAGAAAAAATAAATAAATAAATTTATTTATTTTAAAAAAG
Organism: Hyperoodon ampullatus; assembly: GCF_949752795.1. Classification (NCBI taxonomy): domain Eukaryota; kingdom Metazoa; phylum Chordata; class Mammalia; order Artiodactyla; family Ziphiidae; genus Hyperoodon; species Hyperoodon ampullatus. Next base: position 79,050,135 of record NC_136927.1, on the reverse strand, counting down.
GACCAGGTAGAAAATATTCAATACTTTTCAGCTCTGTGGGCCACATGGTCTTTATTGCAGCTCTTCACCTCTGCTATTGTAGCATGAAAGTAGCCAGAGACAATAGTAAAGGAGTGGGTGTAGCTGTGTTCTGATAAAACTTTATTTATGGACATTGACATCTGAACTTCACAAAATTTTCAAGTGGCACAAACTATTATTTTTCTTCTGTTTTTTTCCAACCATTTAAAAAAATGTGAAAACCATTCTTGGCTCACAGACCACATAAGAACAAGTGCGTTGGACCATAGTTTGCCAACCCTTGCCCTGGACCCTGCACATAATAGGTACATAACAAATATTTATTAAGTAAATAGTACTAATGATTTTCAATGATAAAAAGCTAACATTTATTGACTCAGGATATGCCAACACAATGCTAAATGCTCTACCTAATAATCTCATGTAATCCTTCCAACATCCCATGAGGGAGGATTACTATTATTACCCACATTGTGCAGAAAAGATGTTTCCCAACTTTCCTGATTTAAGAATCACCTGAAAAACTTGTTAAAAATGCCCACAGCTACAGCCCAGCTTTAGAAATCTCAATACAGCACATCTGGGTGGGACACCTGAGAATCTGTATTTTAAATCTAGGACCTCTGGCTATTTTTCTGATCCAGACAATATGGGAAATACCACAGTAAAGAACCAGTGGCTCAGAAAAGGTAAGAGACCCACCCGGGGTCACACAGCGATTAGGTGATGTTTAAACCAAGAGCCAGCACTCAGATCACCTGCCCTCATTCTAATCAGCATGTTTTCTCTAGTCATGACCTTCACCCAACTTGCTAAATCTGGGCTTCTTTGCAGGAATTCATTTCCCCTCTACTCCCACCCACCCCTGGATCTCCCTGGAGTGGTAAGTGGGACTGGGCAGGCCTTGCTGGGGTGCCTGCCACGCCCACCCCCAGATGTGAGTTACAGGCCTGTTTTGTTGCACGTCAGTTTACCACTGTAATTTGGGAAGTTCAGAGTTACTATCTTTGCTCTGAGCTTCTTATACACACCAAAATATTTGTTTTGTGTCCCACATTATTCTGCTGTGCTTGGTCTAAGAGGTCAAAACATAAGGCAACATTTTCCTCACTGGCTCTGAGACTCAGTGCCTTCCAAGAGAACATACATGAGAGGAATAAAGTGCTGGAGATGCCTCAGCTTTTAAGAGACTTTACACCTTTTCTTAAAGAGGATTCCATTCATTTTGAGCTAACTCTAAGCTACCATGTGTCTTCAGAAAGATTCGCAGAGGTCAGATTAATTTGAAAGATCGGTATGCTGAAGGCTCAATGAGAACTTAAATTTTTTTTCAGTATTAAAGTTCTTGCAAGTTAGCAAATCGGCAGTCATCTTTACAGAGCTTCTTTCCACCTAATCCAGTGTAGACAGCATAGATACACCCAGATTACCTGTAAGCAGGTGAGTAAGTACTGTCATTCAAAGACCTTGCAAGCCTGGGTTGTACAGCAGGCCCATGGAGAAGTGGAACAGTGGATGGTAGTGGTTAAGAACAAGGGCTCTGGAGTCAGAAGAAGGTGGGTTCAAATCCCAGCTCCATATTTTCCCAGAGATATGACCCAGACAAGTGACCCAACCTCTCTGAACCTCAGTTTCTTCTTCTGCATAATGGGGATAATAACAGTTCCTACCTTATAGTTTTGTAAAGAAGGATTAAATAAAATAACACGTTAAATAAAATAATACATGTTAAGATATAGAAAACAAACTTGTGATACCAAAGGGGAAAAGAAAGGGAGAAGGGACAAATTAGGGGTGTAGGATTAACAGATACAAAATAAAATAGAGAAGCAACACAGATATATTGTATAGCACAGGGAGCTGTACCCATTCTATTGTAATAACCTATAATGGAATATATCTGCAAAAACACTGAATCACTATACTGTACACCTGAAACTAACACAATATTGTAAACCAACCATCCTTCAATTTAAAAAGAAAAACAAAAATAATAATACAGGTTAAGTACATAGCACATAGTAGGCAGTCAATTAATGTAGCCATATAGGTAGCAGCGCTAACGATCTGCTTTCTCAGTTTTTCTGTATCTTTGGTTAAGCCGTCAATAGCTCACCTTTGTCATCATTAGGGCTGCTCGGGATCCACCGGCTTCCTGTGTAGAAGACATCTGTCATTGTGCTCATCCAGGTGGAAGGCAGTGTCCTACCCACCGCTGTACAAGCTGGTGAGCATCAGCTACTCCCACCACTTCCTTGCAGCCGGAGGACAAGCACAAGCCCTGGGCTTGGCCAGTCAGGTATTCCTGCCTAAGACCAAGCAAGCAGCACAAACCATAGGGAGGTATTAAAATTCATCCACAATAGCAGCATTGCAGCAGAGGTTTAAACAGTGTGTGATGACAGCAGCAGCGGTTTCTGCGAGCAGTGGGGCCCAGCTTAGGGGTTTCCAGCATCAGCATCAGAGATGTTCCCCTGCAGCATCCCAAACAGACGTCCTTGCAGGGCACCTCGTTCTGGCCTGCCTCACTTCCTGCCCAGAGCTGGGCTCTCAGGTCCCTCACAAGCTGCCAATCAATCAATTCCTGTTCTGGTTCAATTGGCCAGCAGTTTCTGTTGCTTGTAATCAATGAACTCTGATTGATACACTCCCAAAGAGGGAAGCTCTGATGGGCTCTGTTGTCATTGACCAATAGTGAGGACTCCAACTGGGCAGAATTGGGAGCCATATCAGCGTAGAAGTCATTGCTTTAGACTCAGCCTTTGCACTTAGCTAAAAAGCCAGCTCAGGGGCTTCCCTGGTGGCGCAGTGGTTGAGAGTCTGCCTGCCGATGCAGAGGACACGGGTTCATGCCCCGGTCTGGGAAGAACCCACATGCCGCAGAGCGGCTGGGCCCGTGAGCCATGGCCGCTGAGCCTGCGCGTCCGGAGCCTGTGCTCCGCAACAGGAGAGGCCCGCATACTGCAAAAAAAAACAAAAACAAAAAACAAAAAGCCAGCTCAGATGTTTTCAGTCTAACAGTGCAACGCTTGGCACCTTTAAGCAGAAAGATGCCCCTACCACCACCACGGGAATTCTCCTTCCTTCTGAGAGCCTGATGGGTACCAATGCTTCAGGGCTGGCCTTTGACTTCATTATAGAAGGGGAATTTCTTACAGGAAAAATGTCCAACAATTTTTTCTTGCATAAAACATTTCAAACATACAGCAAAGTTGAAAAAAAATGTTTGGTGATCACCCACATTCTTTCCACAAAGACTCTGTCATTAACATGTTACTCTTTTTGCTTTATCATATATCTCATTACGATATTTTTAATTGAAAAACTAATACATGCAAAGAGTGAAAAAATTCAAACATTCCAACATGGTATATGATGAAAAATTATTCTCCTTTCCACATCAGATCCCCAACTAATTTCCCCAAAAGCAATCACGTGTTTACATATGCTTATATGTATAGTTTTTGTTTCTTCTTTTTCCTGATTTCCTTTTAATGGCCCCTTACTCAACTTACCGACTTGTCATTTGCCTTTCTTTCTTTTTTCTTTCATTTAACAATATAGCTTTCATTCAGGATTCATTCATAAAGCTTATTAAGCACCTACTCTGTACCAGGCACTTTTTCCATAAACCAGGCACCCTGAATGGGTGGAGTAGTTCTGCTCTCCTCCCACAGGGCCAAAAATTCAGAAATCATCCCATGTCACCTCATGTGAAACTAGTTCTTTTTTTTTTTCTTTTTGGCTGCATTGGGTCTTCGTTGCTGCGCAAGGGCTTTCTCTAGTTTTGGCGAGCAGGGGCTACTCTTCGTTGCCGTGTGTAGGCTTCTCTTGTTGTGGAGCACAGGCTCTATGTGCACGGGCTTCAGTAGTTGTGGCACATGGGCTCAGTAGTTGTGGCTTGTGGGCTCTAGAGCGCAGGCTCAGTAGTTGTGGCACACGGGCTTAGTTGTTTGGCGGCATGTGGGATCTTCCCAGACCAGAGCTCGAACCTGTGTCCCCTGCATTGGCAGGCGAATTCTTAACCACTGTGCTGCACCACCAGGGAAGTCCAAAACTCTTTTTTTTTAAAAATAAATTTATTTATTTAATTTTGGCTGCGTTGGGTCTTCGTTGCTGCATGCGAGCTTTCTCTAGTTGTGGTGAGCGGGGGGCTACTCTTCCTTGCAGTGCATGGGCTTCTCATTGCGGTGTTTTCTCTTGCTGCGGAGCACAGGCTCTAGGTGCGCAGGCTTCAGTAGTTGTGGCTCGCAGGCTCAGCAGTTGTGGCTCGTGGGCTCTAGAGCGCAGGCTCAGTAGTTGTGGCGCACAGGCTTAGTTGCTCCGCGGCATGTGGGATCTTCCCGGACCAGGGCTTGAACCCATGTCCCCTGCATTGGCAGGTGGACTCTTAACCACTGCGCCACCAGGAAAGTCCAAAACTAGTTCATTCCTAAAGGGACTTTTAAACCAGGGCTTAAATGCCTATAAGACCCAGGTAATAACAGAAATGTATGAAGGTATCTGCAACACAAAACAATAAACATTTGGAATCCCTGGTGGGCCAGTGGTTAGGACTCTGTGCTTCTACTGCAGGGGGCATGGGTTCAGTTCCTGGTCGGGGAACTAAGATCCCGCATGCTGCATGGCAAGGCCAAAAAAAAAAAAAAAATTATGATGTAACAATAAACGTTTGACCACCAGGTGTGCAGGAGATCAGAGTTGGAACTAAAATGTATTAGTTATGAGAATTCTTGGGTATTTTCTCTGCTATAAATGAAACTCAGCTATTCCACATTTGGTTGGTTGGTTGGCTTCTTTTGTTCAGCACCTTGCCCTCTATTCTGTATCTTTTACACACCTCATGGTTTCTACTTCCGTAGGGTTTTTGCTTCCTCCTGACTTTAGGTGAGGGGAGTTCCTCTCTGGCCTTTGTCTGTATCTTGACCACATATTTCCAGCACTCTGTTGGTTACAAGGAACAGAAAACACACTAAAACTAGCAGAAGTAAGAAGACTTCCTGGACAGATACTAGGTAGTTTCCAAAATCGAAGAAAGAAGCACAGGGTTCAGGGCTGCTCCCCGGACCCTGAAACCTAAACCAGGGAGATGGTCGTGTGTAGCCTCTTTTTTCATGATCATGCTCTTCACTGCTGGCCTTTGCTTGTTCTTATTCTTTCCTCCTAAAGTGGGTTTTGTAAACTTGCTAGAAAGTTATGGTCACAGTTGGCAACCCCAACTTAACATCAGCCCAATGCAGCAAATCCAGAGGGCAGTCCTTCTGTATCTGCTTTTGTACATAAACACGCCAGGAATGGTGTGCCCAGTGCCAGAGCACATCTGTGGTCAGGAAGATACAGTGGGTTAGGCTGAGCCCATCCTGGTCAGTGGCCCACTCATCTGGCCATCAGTGGCTTTCCATAAGTGGCACCCCTACCAGAACTAGTAGGGGACAAAGAAAGGAGGGTAGCATGGTTAGACAAAACCATGAATATTCATTGCCAAGGCCCTGAGCCTCGGATCCCTCTGCTAACTATCTCCTTCTCTGCACATTTTCCAGATTTTCCTTGGGGATCCACTCCACCCCCTCTTTCAGCCTATATGCTTCAAATGGGGCTAACACACCCCCTTCATGAGGGGAGGGCACGTATCCCATGCTTGGCCAATCACAGTACCCCGTGACCTTGGTCAAAGTTATAAGTCCAAAAGCAAGGGTTAGCAAGTTTATTCTATAAAGCAACAGAAAGAGTTGCTGGTTTCAACAGAAATAATTGATAGTAAATATTTATCATCTCTGTTGTAGCTACTCAGTTCTGTAGTTCTAGCACAAAAGTAGCCATAGATAACATATAAATGCATGATGCTCTGTTCCAATAAAGCCTTATTTACAGAAATAGGCAAGTGGGCCAGATTTGGTCCACAGGCCATAGTTTGCCAAATCCTGGTCCAAAGGATGGGTATATCAATCACCCAAACCAGTCAGGCACAATGTAGGTATTCAATAAAATATAGAATAATGGTTATTACATTTTTAAATAGTTTTTAAAGTTATTATAGTGTAAGGGTAGTAGGTAGATGGCTGCCAATAATAAATAATAATAACTAATAAACTTGATTCTTTACTATTTGTCAATCCCTTTACATATATTTCCATTTTAATACTCAGAAAAACCATTTGAGGTAGGTAGAATTATTATCCTCATCTTACAGATGAGGAAACTGAGGCTTGAGGAGGTTTAGAGACTTGTTCAAAATCACACACCTCTGAAGAGCTGGACTCTGGTGAGATAATATACGTAAAATATGTTCTAAAAGCTACTTAGCACCTGATGAGCCTCTGTGAATATTCTTCTCATTGTCATCGTCATAGTCATCACTACCACCACTGTTGTTGCGTCTCAGGTTAGGAGAGGTTGAGTAACCTTCCCAAGCCAGGCCTAGGATCTGCCTCTGGATATGTCCAAGTTTAAAAGGGAGAGAGGGGAAAGGAGAAATAGGAAATGCTTTAATTATACCCTGCTTGCTATACAAAGCCCTTGCATCTACTGCCTACCCATGTCCTGTCTCCAGCACTCCGCCCACCTCCAGCCAGACCGAGGTTCCTCAAAAGTGCCCTAGCTGGTCTTTGCACAAGCTATTCCCTCTACCTGGAACCCTTTTCACCTCATTTCTCTGTCTGCCCAAGACCTGCTCTTCCTACACCTCTGGGGTTATGAATCTGCCTCTTGCAGGAAGCTTTGCCTGACCACTGTGTCTTTTTTTTCTTTTCTTTTTTAATACAGCATGTGTGAGTCTTTATCACACTGTATTGTAACTGTCTGTTTACTTATTTTTCCTCTTGATTACCCTGTGACTTCCTTAAAGGCTTACTGTTGCATTCCTAGATGTTAGTATCATACCTCACACCCAGATAGAACCCAGTTAATGTTTGTAAACAAGTGAATGGTTCTGGAACAAGCCCTGGTAGAATATGTCAGTCAGGGAGACTGTATGCCGTAAGATATGGAACACGAAAAGAACCTGAAAATGACAGTTGGTCTGGGAGATTTCAGTGTCACCAGAAAAGGACTGGAAACTCATTTTTCTCAAGAGTAGGTAAGACAACTGACCAGCTCAGGCCTGCCACACCCAGCTGCACATCTAGAAGCTTAGAATTCCTATTCTTGGATAACATTCCTCTACAGTTCAGGAACTTCCAAACCTGTAGGTGTTAGCAGGTGAATTGGAGGCTGTTTTCACTATAAAGGTCCTGATCCACATTGTTGCTTATACAGTATCCTCTTCCAGTATTTCATCTCATCATTTCAAATTCTAATCCATGAAGGGAAGGGGCTGCACTGGGGGAGGAGAAAGGAAAGAGGAGGAAGAACTGAGGATCTGTATCGTGGTTATTTCCATTTTCAACTAAGACTGTGCCCTAGTGACTTTTTAACTAGCTTTTTTTTTTTAATTTTAAAAGTTATATATGCTGATGGGAATATAAATTAATATGGCCACATTGGGATAGAGTTTGGCATTTCCTAGGAAATTTGAGCATAAGCATATGCTCTGATCCAGGCATTCCTCCCATACTGCATTTCTCAAACTTACCATGCATGAGAATCACTAAGGGATCTTGTTAAAATGCAGATTCTAGGCTTAGAGAAACTTACACATGTGAATCAGGAAAGCTGTGCAAGAATGTTCATAGCTATGTTGCTCATAATTACAAATTGGAGACCACCCACTGGCAATGAAGGTATAGATGACGTGTGATATATTCACAGGGTGACAGTGAATGAACCACAGCTGCCTGCAGCAACGTGTTGACTCTCACAGGCTTAAAGGAGCAAGTGAAGGAAAATTAGTCATACTGTTCAACAAGTGGCAACACTAAGCAACGTATTTAGGGGACAAAACTATTTTTAAATAATTATTACACAAAATTAGCGATCCTGGAAGAAGGTGGCAGAAGGAAGGAGAAGCTGATGGATAGGAATATGTGAAGGGCTTCTTTAGTACTAGGAATGTTCTGTATCTTACGGTGCTGATGGTTACTCAGGTGTTATTCCTTAAATTGCACGTTTATGTTTTATACATTCTTGTATGTGTGCCAAATTTTAAATTTTCAAACTTAAAAGACTGTAAAAAGGTATATGGCAAGATGTCCGTCACTCAGACAACTGCATCACAAATACTGCTGTCCTGTCCCCAGAGACAACTCATGTTACCAGCAACCTGGTCTCCTCTGCATTCACAAGTTTATGTGTGTATGTGTGTATATGTATATATGTATATATGTTAAATTTTATATAGAGAGATACTGTTACATATATGTATTTACATACATATATACACATACACACAACAGCATTATTTGTGTTCTTTTCTGTCCTTTGAATATTTCACCTAATACATCTTGAAAATATTCCATCAGTGCACAGAGAAATACATTATTCTTTTTAGAGTCATAAAGAATTTATTCTATTTTATGATAGAACCATAATTTAGTAATTTTAATTATTAAGTTTTAACCATAAAGTAGTAGGTGAACACACTCCCTATTTTTAAAAAATGTTACTAAGGATAATGTTCTCTTACGCATACCTATGGAAATTTTAGGTTCTCCAATCCTTCCCCTCTGAATCTACTCCCTGCCGCCACCTTGCTTAACTCAGCCAGTGTGCATCCTGCCAGGACTTTTGTCCTCTGGATTTTCATTTTCACCACTGAAAACATATGTGGACTTGAATATGTGTTTATATCTACGTAGAACTTACTTTTCCTCTTCAATGCAGTATAGCTGGAGCTCTAGCTATCCCTATAAACATAAAACTGGCTGATTACTTTTATTTGCTGCCTGGTATGGCTAAACCACAGTTGAATCTAACCATTCCCCTATTGTTGTACACTTAGGTTGTTTCTCCAGTTGTTTGCGATGACAGTAGTGTTGCAACAAACATCCCTGGACTCGTCCCCTTGTGCACATGTGCAAGCATTTCTCTATAGAAGAAGAGATAAACCATTGGGAGGGCATATCTAAAGATTGATTGCCAGATTGCCCTCCAAAGTGGCTATAGCCATTCACACTCCCACTAGCAATGCATTAGAAGACTAATCTCCCTTCACTCTTAGTAAAAATAGATGTTATCAGCAGTCTTAATTTTTATTGAGCTGATAGGCGAAAAAAAGGAGGACTTTATGGTGAGTATTCATTCCCTTATAGTTAGTGATGCTGAACGCCTCTTATAAGTTTGTTGCCCAGAATCTGCATTTGACATGATCCCCAGGTCATTCTTCTGCACATTAAAGTTTGAGAAGCACTGGAGTCAGAATCTGCATTTTAACAAGGTCCCCAGTGATGCCCATGCACAGTCTGAGGAGGAATAGCTGGATCACAGCATACGCTCACTTTTACTAATATGTGTGGGGTTGTGTTTACCTTTTATATTCAGACAGGATATAAAACAGTACTTCAATGTATTTTTAACTTGTACTTCTTTAATCATAAGTGAGCTTGGACTTTTTTTTTTCAAATTCTTACAGGCATATTTTTCTTCTCTGGAAACCAGGTAGTCACTGAATCTTCTTACTTTGCTTCAAACACACGAAAGCTGATCTCCTGGGGGCTTTTGCTGTTATGGTTTTCTCTCCCTGGATCGTTCTCTCCCTGGTTCTTCCCAGGGCTGCCTATTATATTCAGGTTTTAGCTCAAAGGTCACTTCTAGCGAAATTCAGGTACCGCCCCTACTACCATTCTTCATCTCGCCACCCCGTTTCACCTTGACTGTGGCCCCCACCCCTGTCTGAAATGACCTGCGCACTCAGTCTTTCCTTCCTTCTCTGACTGCCCTGCTGGATCTTGTTTGCCTTGCCTATCCCTCCATACCCAGCACCTGGAACAGAGTCAGGCAACAGTCTGGACTCAAATTATCATCAGATGAACAAATACATGAACTCTCGGCAGATGAAGAAGTGAGATTTGCTCCTGTCCAGCTTTACGCCCCACTGGGGCATCACTTTTACCTGGATAAACATTTCTTGATTCATTCCTGTATCCACAGCAGAAAATACTAGGTAGTAACGACAGAAGTCGAGTGAGGTAGCTTTAGGAGAACACGACCCAAGCAAGGTGCTCAGCCTCACGGGAAGCCCAGGACAGAGAGACAATTATGTTTTTATCTATTTCTCTTGAAAAAGAAAGCAATTACTTGACCAATATTAAATAATATTGTAGTACTCATTTAGTATATAGAGAGAAACTGGTATAAAGGCATGGAAATCTGCAGCTCAGAAGAGTTGAGTAATGTCAATACAGGCTTGTGTGCTTCCAATTTATTCCCACATAAAACAGAATATCTGTCCCAAGTTCATTGGAACCACCAATTCTTCTGTTTTTTTGCTTTTTGTTTTGGCTGCGCCACACAGCTTGTGGGATCTTAGTTTCCCCAACCAGGGATCGAACCTGGGCCCTCAGCAGTGAAAGCGCCAAATCCTAACCACTGGTCCACCAGGGAATTCCTGGAACCACCAATTCTAGATGAGCATTAGCTATTTTTACAGATAACTGTAACTCTTACCCTACTCTCACAAATAACTTAACATTTAGGGAGTGCTGCCTCTGTAGTAGACATTGTTCCATGTACTTTATATATATGTATTCATTCATCCTCACAACCACCCTGGCTGTATTAGCATTGCCATTTTATTGAAGAGAAAACTGGGGCACAAGGCAGCTTTCTCAAGGTCACATGGTAAAAGAGCCAGGATTCTCACCCAGGCTGGCCCCAGTCCATGTGCTTCGTAATGACATGATACTGCCTCTGGAATCTTTGTAATGCTTTGTAAGATGTCGAATGACCAGGAGAATCGTCTTATAATTCAGAGGTACACTTCACCTCTTGACAAAATACTTAAGTTATCAAAATTACAAATATACTCCGTTTTTCTTTTACAAAGGGAAAAGCGTTGAAAATTTATTGACTTTCTTTTTGAAGAAAGGGAACTACCTAACAACCATTAAAAAAAAAAAAATCAGGATACAGGTGATATACATACAAAGAATGAGAAAATGCTTTCCAAGAGAAACATGCTATGGAGTGAGTATTTGAAATGCATGTTTGGCCATGATTCCCTTGTTAGGTGATTTTGTTGCTGAAAATAATGAAAAGTTGTCACCTGGAAAGACCTCTATCTGCGTGTTTAAATTTGGCAACAGAATTTCCTAATCTGTTTAAACATCTTCCAAATAAAGAGCTTCAGTGGGTTTGAAATCCAGTTGTTAAAGATATAGTTTAGGTTAACCTCTTCAGGTTAATTTGTAGAAGCCCCAGGTTGATTATCAGGGGAAATGAAAATTTACGAGCTGGATTTCAAAGAAAATAGTCAGTTTGTGTAACTGGTGAATGGGATTAAAAAGGGAGAACCATGATTTAAGCATAGCCAATGATACTTTGTTTTTTTCTATATATCCTGTGAGGTTTTTTTTTCTCTTCAGTTTTTCAGTGATAACCCTTGAAATCAAGCCATTAAAACCAAACATGGTAATAAACTTAATTTAGGACCATAACGTTGAATGGATGTATTATAAAATACTAAAACGGTGCCTTCAAAAAAGGAAGCAAGTTTTAATCTGTTGCTGTCATTATATTTGTAGAAAATATTGATAATTTACTTTGCCTTTTGTTGAAATATATTCAAGGAAAATGCAAATCAAAACAGTAGTGAAATATCATTGTATGTCAGTTTGATTGGCAAAAATTAAGACATCTGACAATACGGAGTGTGGTAAAGGATGTGACTCCACGGTACCTCTTACCTTGCTGGGGGAAGTGTAGATTGGTGCCTCCACTGTGGCATCAGTTCTTACATAGTCACTTACAATCCAACCAATGTATACATTCATTTAAGAAACTGACACTTTTTAGAAAGATCATAGCTGCATTATTCACGTGGCAAAGACTGGGAAACAACCCAAGTGCCCATCAACAGGATGGCAGATGAACCAACTGTGATATTTTCACACCATGGAATATTACACATCAGTCAAACTGGTTGAACAACTGATAATTTGGATGATCTTAGCAATATAATAAATGCGGGGGAGGAGTAATTACTGGAAGATTACATACCCTTTTCATGAAGTTCTTTAAAAATTAAAATTTAAGGAATACATGTAGGTGCAAAAAAGACTTGCTAAGAAAAAAAAAGCAAAGGAATGAAGAATGAAGGGTTTAGGTGGGTGGCTATTAAATTCGGGGAGGGGAGGAAGGGGAATATATGAGAAAGGCAGGTTATGGTTAAGGTCCTAGCTTGGGTCAGTGAGTTCCCTGGTATTAATCATATCTTAATAAGCCAAGCAACAAACAACCAACCAGACAAATACAGGTCAGCGACAGATCAGGGATGACAACGGGTCTTGTACCAAAGATTGGTTAATCCAGTTGTGTGCACCTGAGCTGAAGAAATTATTTCTATCCATAGCAAATACAAACACAGTTACACACCTCAAGTAGTAAAAAGCAGTATCAGATGCCTCCCAACCTCCCGGCTGGGTGCATTTCCTTCTTCAACTTCCCCAGAGGCAACCATTGGCCCCTAGAGATCCTTCTGAGACATTCCAAAAGGTCACACGATAAACAGAAGCACACACGTATGTTTTGAAATAGCTTTACATATATGTGTACCAGGACACATATACACACATCCCAAAGAAAACGTTAAAAGTTGCTTTTTAAAAATTTATCTCGAAAATTTAACCTTGAGTGACTTCACCTGGCTTTACACAAACATCCCTACAATCAATTCACAACTTGAAAATCAACGGGAAGTTTGAGGAAAACTGCTCCTTTTTAAAGAAATATAAAAATGCTCTTCTTGCAGACAGTCCCCTAGGGTTTGTCAAGGGTAACCTCACAGAAGGTGAATTACAGGACGCTGCGAAACCCCACAGGGCCGGAGCAAGCCACGGCAGAAAAGCTCACCGCGGCGATGTTAGAAATACGGATTCCCAGTCCCCGCCCCACGGATTCAGAGCTGAACACGGGTCTTTTTAAACCAAGGCCCCCACGTGACTCTCAGGTTCGGGCAAGCTTGCGGCACAGCCCCGCCTTAAGTAACTCCCCAATGGAAGAAAGTAAATATCTGGGGCTTGTAGGTGGCTTTCTTGCTCCCTGTTGGATGTCGTTTACCTGGTGCAAGGAGGAGTCCCCTCGGGTCTCATCAAGGGCCCAGCCAGTCTGAGCACGAACGCCAATTAGCTCAACCCCCCGAGGACCACGCCTCAGCTGCCTGCTGGGCGGGGCCCACGCCCCTGTCGGCCCCAGGCCTCTTTCCTCCGTGTGGTCTCAGACCCCGGGCGCCAGAGTCCGGGGGCCGGGGGAGGGGGCCGGGGGAGAGACGCTGCATGGAAATGCAGATGCCTGGGCTCCGCCGCCTGAAGCCAAAACTTCCGGAATCTGCATTTTTAACCAACTCTTCCAGGACCAGTAAGTTCACCCTGTTGTTGGAGATGCACGAGCCTCATTTAAATTTTAAATTCGAATATGCAGCCACGAGTGGAGGTCGTGCTTCTCAACCTTGGCTGTCCTTCAGAATAACCTGGGGAAGCTTTTTAAAATATATATACACCAATGCCCAGGTTTCAGTCCAGACCAATTAAGCCAGAATCTAAAAGCGCGGCCTCTGCGGCAGCAGCCGCAAGGACATCACCTGGGAGCTCGTTAGAAATACAGACGCTCAGGCCCCACCCCAGACCCACTGAGTCAGAATCTGCATTTTAACGAGATCCCCAGTGATTCGCGCGCACATTAAATTGGAGGAGAGCCGTGCTTCTAAAATTTTAATGGACAAACGAAATCACCTGGGGATCTCGTTAAAATGCAGATACGGTTTCTCAAACTTAAATGTGCATGCGAATCACCTGGGGAGCTTGTTAAAATGCAGATTCTGATTCAGCGGGTCTGGGGTAGAGCCCGAGAGTCTGCATTTCTAACGAGCTTCCCAGGTGGTGCGGGCTTCCCGGGTGTGGACCGCGCTTCCCCAGGAGTCCCGAGGTCTTGGCTCCGGGCCAATCCGCCGTCAGGGCTCTTGATAAATCGTCCTGCTCGGCTGAGGAGCAGAATTGCCGGGACATGCGCGCTCCGGCCGAGGTGGGGGAGCGGGTGGTAATTTCCGAACTCCGGGAATTGGTTGTGTGAGGCTGGCCACTCGTAGGGACTCGCTACAGCCCTGGTCCTCACGCCATGTCGCGGCGCAAGCAGGCCAGGCCCCAGCATCTCGGCTCCGAAGAGCCGCAGCCTGAGCGCCAGGAGTTCGCCGAGGCGGCCCCGGAGGTGCTGGGGGAGCCGGGTGAGTAGTGCTGCGGACGTCCGGCCCGGGGGGCTGGAGGCAGTTTCTCGGACGTTCCCCAGAGCCGCGCGGGTGCGAGGTCCCGGCCACCGGGCGTGGAAGGGTGGGTGAAGCTTCCAACCGGAGTTCTGGGGCTCGGGCCTTGCTGACCCCACCTTTGTAAATTACACCCCCCCTTCGTAAATTCACCCTCCTCGGGTAAATTACGTCGCTCCCCGAGGGGATTCCTGCATCCACTCCCCCTCCCCCCAAGCGCTATGAAATGACGGTTCATCTCCCGAACACGTTGGAAGGATGCTCTGAGACCCCTTTGGAGGCGGTCTTCGGGGTGCGCCGGCACCCGGGTGCCCGACCTCCTTGGCGCTGGGCTAGGGCTGAGCGCCTGGAAGGTGGGCGCTCCCAGACCCGCGCCCCAGGCGTTTTCCTGAGGGATGGGTGGTGGGGGGATGTCTGAAAAATGTCTGAGCTTCTGCCGGGACCTGGGGCTAGGTGCTGGAGAGAGACACAGCAACGAACAAGGAGAATAGAATTCCGACCCCCCTGGAGCTTCTGGCCCAGTGGAGGCGAGAAAGATGGCACATGAGATAAAGCGGTGGAGCGTGAGGTGTGTTCGCGCGGAGCGCCGGGGGAAACCTCAAGCTGGGAGGGGATTGTCCCGGGAAGGCCTCTCCGTGGAGGGCACCGTCGAGGAACACTCTACTCTGGAGGTTGTAAGGGAGCGAGCGGTGGAGATGGCCGAGCGAAGAGCTTCCAGGCAGAGGGAACAGCAAGTGCAGAGGCCTCGGGCGTCAGCGAGGCTGGAGCTTGGAGGCGCGTCCGACTGAGGTTTTGAGAAGTGACGGGAGCCCCGGGCTCCGATAAGGACTTTGACTTCTACTGTAAGCGAAGTGGAGCCATGTTGGGGGCGGGGAGTGAGCAGGGCAGTGCCGCGGTGGGATTTAACAGGCTCACCCCGGCTGCCGCCGGGCTAGAGGGGGTCCGGGAGAAGCCTAGGGACCCCGGACTACCCTAGGCCCGCGGGGCAGTATTTCTCACCCGGTGGGCCTTGGAACCTCTGCTTCTGAAGAGCCTGCAGGTGGGGAGCTTCGAGAACTCGCTAAGTTCTCAGGCTCCCACCACCCCCTGCGCTGCTGTAATCTCCGGGGTGGGGTGGAGCCGGGGACTCTGCATTTCCAAGGCGCTTCCCCTTCCGATTATCTTGCACTCAGGTAAGACAATGTAGGTTCCTACTTGACGGTCCCTCAGCCCTCCACCTTCCCTCCCGCCCGTGGGTCGCTGCTGCCTTTTGCTTAGCAAGGGGGTAGTGAGAGGAATTGTAGCAGAACGTTCTTCTCTTCTCTCCCTCCCGCGCATTTTCCTGGCTCGGAAAGGGAGAAGGGGGATCTAGTCTCTTCTGCCAGAAGGACCAGACTTCCAGCAGCAGGTGTGTCTGGTGGGCTTTGATGACCCTACGCTCCCAAGGAGGTAGTGGAGGAAAGCCGAAGCTTAACAAAGTCACTCCTAAACTAATAGTTTGGCATCACGCTTTAGTTTTAAATACAGTCCTAGAAATAAAACCAAAGAAAACCAACCCTTTAGATAAATAGCTAATTAAACAAAATGTTTCAAGAAACGCTTAACATGGCCTTTGGACGGAACTGGGTAGCTGGGGAGTGGGGTTGGAGACTTTTCACAGTAACTTTTGGATTATACCTATTAACGATGTATTACCTATTCCAATGAATAAAGTTTCTTTAAAAAAAAAAAAAAACCTAAAGCTTGGCTGGATGGAACTACTATAACCAAAATATCCTGTCTTTGTGCTCAAGGTCTAGAGTGGCGATAGGCGGGTGGAACCGGAGTGGGGTTTGTGGGGTTCCACCATAACCTTAACCCTGGGGTGGGAGCAAGGCTTCTGCTGATCCTCTGTAAAAGAATTGGGGAAGTATTGGGGATGTTGAGTCTTTGGGGGAAGCGATTATAAAAGACAATTCCTGAGTAAACCCGGGCTGTTCCAAGTGAGTGCCATGGGCTGCTTTTTCTTCCTGCAGACAGCGCTTGGAGGGCACCTCCTGGAGCCTTGCCCTGTGTTTGGAGGGGTTGGGGAGGGTGCTCTGTGTTGTGCAGCACTGTGGGTGCCAGGGCACCTCAACACCAGCCGCCGCTGGGGGGAAAAGCAGCCTTGCAACTGACGTTCCCCCTCCACGCGTTTTAGGTCTGTTATGATGCTGAGCTAGAAGCCCGCCGCCTTTTTTTTTTTTTTTTTTAAGGTTGGGCCACTCTTAATTTGCAGATGGCTTTGCAACTCACCTAGCTTTTGGAGGCGACAGAACAGAGCAGGTCAGTTGGTAGACTTCAATCACCTCAATCATAAGAGGGGCAGGAAAACAACCTTACCAAAGGAACATCAACAGAGGGTTAAAATGGCCGCTGTGCTAAACTGAGTTCTGTCAGATGTGGCCCCAACCCCATCTTTCAGACTAGAAGGGCCTCTGCCCCAGCTGTACCTTTCTCAGGAGAGTAGGCTTCTGACCTTCCTTGCTTTCCTGGATGCTTAAAATTGAAGGAGGAAGTCGCCTTTAGAGGCTCTGCATGCCTCTGCCATAGTCTGCCTTAGTGACCCTTTATAGCCTTGGGCACAGTTTTCTGATAGCTTTAACCCATCCATCTCCCTTCTACCTGTCTTCAAACTTGCATTGCTCAGTGTGTTTTCCACTCTGAGAATCTGGTGGCTCGCGTGTGTACACATCAGTGAATAAAACCAGTAACATTTATATAGTGCTGACTTATGTATAAGGTTCTTTTACGTATATACATTAAAGAACTTAATCTTTGTCTAAACCTGTGAGATGGGGGCCATAATCCTTATTTTACAAATGTGGAAACTGAGGAACAGGGAAGTTGAGTAACTTACTCAGGGTCACACAGCTAGTAAAGGGTAGAATTGGAATTTGGAGCTTATCACCTGGCTTCCCAGTCAGTTTGCTAAATCATTGTGCTTTACAGCCTCTCACTTAGATTTCAGCTTTTCAGTCTTCCTTGGTTTCTGTGGGATTGAAAACCCTCAGTAGTTTAATGGCTTTCTTTAACATGTGAATTGCTAAACAAGGCAAGGTTTTGTGTCTTCCTCTGAGGGGCAGTGATGGACTTCAGATCTGGCAAGTGTGGGTTCTAATTGGCTGACACCATCTAGCCCTGCGGCCTTGAGCAGCATCTCTTCCGAGCCAGTATCTCTTCTCGAAGAGCAGAGATTCTCAAAATGTGGTCCCCAGACCAACAGCATCAGCTGGGACCTTGTTAGAAATGAAGAATTGCCAGCTCCACTCCAGACCTACTGAGTCAGGAACTGCAGAGGTGGAGCCCAAGCCACCTGTACCTTAACAAGCCCTCCAGGTGATTGTGATGCACAGGTTTTTGAGTAGTGCTGGCTTGGAGTTATACTTCTGCCACTTTAATGAGCATAGGCATCACCTGGGGATCTCGTTAAAGTGCAGATTCTGTAGGTCTGGGACCTGAGGTTCTGCATTTCTAACAAGCTCTCAGGTCATGCTGATGTTAGTGCTCTGAGGACCACCCTTTGAGTAGCAAAGGCTTAAAGAGTAGTATGAGGATATCACTTGGAGTGCTTTAAAAATGCAGGTTCCTGGGCCCACCCCCAGTTAAGTCTGGATGAGGCTTTGGAAACTACTTTTAACCCGCAATTCAGGTGATTCTGATGTAGGTGTGGAGGCCGTCCTGTGCATCATAGGATGTTTAGCAACATCCCTGGCCTCTGCCCACTAGGTGCCACTATCGCACACATGTGCACATGATCATGACAATCAAAAACATCCCCAGGTATTGCAAAATGACCCCCAGTTGAAAGCTACGGGACTAGGTCAGTTCAGACCCTGTTAAGAGGCTTCAAGCACCACAGCTACTTGGATGTGATAGCTGCAGTCCTTTACCTGAAGCCCTGTAATAGCATTGACTCAGTGGAGGCCGGGCACTGTATCAAGAATTTACATTGTTCATCTCTTAACTCTGAGGCAGGTCAGTGGTACCTTTTTACAGATAACCTTTCTGAGCCTCAGTTTACTTAAGTTGCCAATAGTCACACAGCTAGCACGTGGCTAAGCAAACCCTATGCCTGGAACTGAAGCCCTTGTCAACGTGTTCTACAGCTTCTCATGGTAAGAAGGTTTACCTTAACAAACCTAGCAAGAAAGATGGAATCCACCTCCTATAACTGGGGCCAAAGGTCCCTGACCCTGGCCTGTAATTCATAAACTAGTTAATATATTTTTTAAGACTTAAGCTATTGACAGCACCTCTTTTTACCTTGGTCTTAAATCTATTTGGAGAGAAATCACTTTACAATCTTCTAGGAGTACTTAGGCTTTGTTTTAGAAATTTTTAAACCTGCATATTAGATTGAACCCTATGAAATTATCTGATCATTTTGGCCCACAAAAACAGCAGTTTCACCTAGCTTAGCCTTACTAACAGAGAGAATGATACAATGAACTTCGTGGACTAGATGCTCAGTTTCAACAACTAGTTACACGTGGCCAATCTTATTTCTTCTGTGCAGCCATTCCCATCCCTGGATTATTTTGTTTTTGTTTTGTTTTGTTTTGTTTTTTGCATTACGCGGGCCTCTCACTGTTGTGGCCTCTCCCGTTGCGGAGCACAGGCTGCGGACTCGCAGGCTCAGCGGCCATGGCTCACGGGCCCAGCCGCTCCGCGGCATGTGGGACCTTCCCGGACCGGGGCACGAACCCGTGTTCCCTGCATCGGCAGGCGGACTCTCAACCACTGCACCACCAGGGAAGCCCCCCTGGATTATTTTGAAGCACATCAGACATATACAGTTGATAAATAGCCATCCGTAAACTACTAGAATGCTTTTTAAAACTTTAATTTAATCTCCACACCTTTAAAAAAAAAAATTCCCTTATCAAACTTTCAGTTAGTGTTTGCACTTCCCATGGTCTTAAATGGCTTTTACAGTATGTTTAAATCGGGATCTAAAAAGGTCCTGATACTACAGACCATCTCAAATCTTTTACTCTCTGATTTTTCTTTCTCCTCCTCCATCTTTCAAGTTGAAACAGTGGCATTTTGTCCTGGAAAGCAGTGGCACTTGAAGTGTGGTCTGTGACCTGTTACTGAGTTGAGTCAACATAAATTCAGAAATGGAGAGTAAGCACTTAAAAACAGCTTGACATCCACCTTTCTGTCATATCTAATAATGTTTGGGCTTTTATTGTCTTATTCCACTTTTCTCATAATTTGTCTTTATTTTATAAAAAATACTGGTCTGACAGATCGGAAATCATTCTATGTACCAGGTCTTCCCCATGTTGTTCGAGAAGCACTGCTGCAAAGTTTTGCAGTCTGGATCTTGGCAGTTGAGTCCCTGTCACGATACCATGTTCCTTTGTCCCCTGTACTTCCTGGAAATTGGTAAAGAGGAAGAGGATTGTTAAGACCAGAGTGTGCGTGGCTTCTAACTTGTGATGTTTGGGTTTTTGTTTTTGTTTGTTTGTGGGGAGGGTGGTAGGTGAAATAAGGCCAAACCTGCTCTAAGACTTACCGTGGTGCTCATATTTGAGAAATTAAGTAACACTTATTATTGTCTCAATTTCAGCTTCAGAACTAGATAATGATGTGCCAAAACCAACCTGTCCCTCCGCTGACAGCAGTGATACCCAGAAAGCCCCTGTCACAGCTCTTCCCTCTGAGTCAAAGGAGCAAACAGCGACCCTTGGGGAGAGGACCTTCAACTGCTGCTATCCAGGTAAAGCGTAAACTCGAGGCACTGAGCCCCTTCTCTGTACGGGGCTCGGTCACAGGAGCTCAGCATCAGTTCGCTCACTGACTCAGCATGTGACTGGCCAGAATTTCAGATTGCTGGTAGCTTTCCTCTTTGAGGTTATCTATATGAAGGGAACCTGTTTTTCTTTTCTAGGTTGCCACTTCAAAACCGTTCATGGCATGAAAGATTTGGACCGCCATCTAAGAATCCACACTGGTAGGTATCCATTCATTTGTTCACAACTTGAGTGTTGAAAAAACCCAAGGATGTGGATATGAACGAAGTGCTGGGCGTATAGTGGCGAGCAGGACAGAAACAGTCTCTCTGCCTCATGAAACGTAGTCTAGTGGGAGGGTCTGGGACCTAAAAACTCATGAAGGCAATAACGGTAACTAACAGGCGAGGGAGAAAGTACCGGGACTGTCATAGGGGATTTGATCCAGGCTGGTCATGATGGGCTTTTCGGAGGAAGAGACTCTCAGGTTAAACTATGATGAGAGGTGGCTAAGGGACTTGCCGGGCGGTCCAGTGGTTAAGATTCTGTGCTTCCACTGCAGGGGGCACGGGTTCGATCCCTGATCCAGGACTTAGATCCTGCGTGCCGCATGGGGAAAAGAAAAAAGAGAAAAACAGAAAGATGGCTGAGTAACCAGATGAGGAGAAACAAGGGTTCCAGGCAGAGGGAACCGCGGTGCAAAGGCTTGGAGGGAGCAGAAGCAGGATGGGTGTGAGGTGAAGTTGGGGAGGCGGGTAGAGGGAGGGGAGGGGGGCACAGAGGCCCTGTGGCCATAGGAACCTTAGATAAGAGCAGTGAAGTTGCTTCTCGAAGGTGCCTTCAGAGCAACCAGCTGCTAAGAATACAGAGAAACCACACATGCTGGAGCAAAGGAACGCGTGATCACGAACCAGGCTCTGCACACTGCGTACGGCCTGTTGTCATGCCCACTTGTCTAACTGTTATCTGTGGCTGCTTTGTTACCAATAATGTAACAGTAAGTCCATTACATATTAACAATTTTTTTTTTTTTTTTTTGCGGTACGCAGGCCTCTCACTGTTGTGGCTCTCCCGTTGCGGAGCACAGGCTCCGGATGCGCAGGCTCAGCGGCCATGGCTCACGGGCCCAGCCGCTCTGCGGCATGTGGGATCTTCCCGGACCAGGGCACGAACCCGCGTCCCCTGCATCGGCAGGCGGACTTTCAACCACTGCGCCACCAGGGAAGCCCCATATTAACAATTTTATGAAAAATAACTTTTCTGGCCCTACAGTGGGGTTATTGAGTAGTTGCTGGAGACGGAGACTGCACAAAGCCTAAGATGTATTACACTCTCTGGTTCTTTACAAAAACTTCGCCAACCTCTGGTCTCCAGTGTAGACTCTGTAGTAGCCTGTGTGAGTTGGGATACTGATGGCTTTGCTCTCAGAAGCCAAACTAAGTGACTGAAACACAATCAGATTTATTTCTCAAGTACAATTTAAGAAGTAAATAGTCCACAGCTGGTGGAATAACTGGCGGCCTAAACATACAGCTTCGTCTCCTGGTCCAAGGCAGCTGCTCTAGAACTCAGTCTCTCAACCAGTGGAAGAAAGAAGCAGGAGGAAGGGCTCACAGCATGCCTCCCCTCAGGTCATGCCCCAGAAGCAGCATCCCCTGTGACTTAGGGGGATAATGAGCAGAACTTAGTCATGGCCACATCAGGCATGAAGGGGGCTGGAAAATGGCTTCAAGAAGGGCCGCCAGACGCCCAGCTAAAGCCCTGAAGCTCCATCGTTATGAAGGCAGCTTTCTGGGGCTTCCCTGGTGGCGCAGTGGTTGAGAGCCCGCCTGCCGATGCAGGGGACACGGGTTCGTGCCCCTGGTCCGGGAAGATCCCACATGCCGCGGAGTGGCTGGGCCCGTGAGCCATGGCCGCTGAGCCTGCGCGTCCGCAGCCTGTGCTCCGCAACGGGAGAGGCCACAACGGTGAGAGGCCCGCGTACCACCAAAAAAAAAAAAAAATAGACAGCTTTCTGGACCACCAGTCTCTACTGGAAATGGGCATCGTGCTATGAAACTAGAGAACAAAGGGTCAACTTTGCCTGGGAAGGGTGGATCATGAAAGGCCTCCTAGTGAAGCCTTGAAAGACAAGGCTGCCAGGATGTTGTCGGTAAGACCATGCAGACTGTGGGAGCCATTTGAACAAAGATGACCCCCGCTTCCTTCGCAGCAGGGTGGCCTGGCTAGGCAACTTCAAAGTGGGTGACTCTGCCCTGAGGATAACTGAGCCATCCTCCATTGGGGCGGTGCTACTGCCATCTAGTGGGTGGGGGCCAGAGGTGCTGCCGAAATCCTGCAGTGCACAGGATAGGCCGTACAAAGAACTGTCAGGCCCCAATGTCAACAGTACCAGGTGGACCTAGAGAGTTAGGCAGGGGCTGGATTAATGTTTTATTGAGGTGATACAGAGCATGATGGGGATACAGAACGTATAAGGCAAGGCCCTGTCCTTGGTGGGGTTCACTGAGTCAGGGGTGCATATGTAGGGCAGACCCGTGCTTCTCTGGTAGGTGTACACTTGAGCTGCTTCTCTGGATCCAAGGCAATTGCTCTACTTCTCTGAATCTCTTACCCAGTGGAAGATAGGAGTGGGGCCTGGGCGGCTCACAGCATCTTTCCCTCTGGGCATGACCCAGAAGTAGTATCCCTTGTGACTCATGGAATAGTGAGTAAGCAACTAAAGGTTGCATAAAACCAAAGTATTGGGCTTCCCTGGTGGCACAGTGGTTGAGAGTCCGCTTGCCGATGCAGGGGACATGGGTTTGTGCCCCGGTCCGGGAAGATCCCACATGCCGCGGAGCAGCTGGGCCCGTGAGCCATGGCCGCTGAGCCTGCGCGTCCGGAGCCTGTGCTCTGCAACGGGAGAGGCCACAACAGTGAGAGGCCCGCGTACCGCAGAAGAAAAAAAAAAAAAAAAAGTATTTCGGTCCTGTGACAGTCCAAGCATGGTGGCCGGGCCCCATGGTTTCAGGTACTCGGGCTCTTCTTTTGTTGCTTTGATATCCCAGTGATGTAGCTCTCATTGGTGTGGTCTGAGATGGCTTACTGCGCCTTAAAGGCACATCCTAGAAGTTACACACATCATTTAAGTTGACACCCATTTGGCCAGAACTTAAGTCACATGGCCACTCTTAGCTGTGGAAATGAAGGCCGGGAGCTTGAAATCTTCAATCTGTGTGACAAGTGCCCAGCTACAAAGAGAAGGTTCTATTACCAAGAAAAAGAACTAATATAGACCAAATGACATCTCTGACCCAGCTGTTAGTGGGAGGCAAGGATGGCAGTATATGTGTGGCTGATCACTTAAGGACCTTTGCCAAATGGGTAGAACATTGATTTCCCAGCCACTGTTTGAGATCTTTTACACTTCAAAACTGAAGATCCCCAAAGAGTTTTTTTTTTTATCGACAGTTACTGCATTAAAAGTTAGAACGAAAACTTTAAAACATTATTCATTTAAAAATAACAGTGGACGAGTTCCCTGGTGGTCCAGTGGTTAAGACTCCACGCTTCCAGTGCAGGGGACGCGGGTTCGATCCCTGGTCAGGGAACTAAGATTCCACATGCTGAACCACGTGGCCAAAAAAATAAGTAAAACTAAAAAAAAAAAAAAAAAAAAAAAAAAAAACCAGTAAGCTCATTATATATAAACACTTCTATGAAAAGTAACTATTTTCCAAAACAAAATGTGATAAGTAACATTGTATACACATTTGCAAACCTGTCTTAATAGCTGGATTCTCATCCCTCTATTCCAGTATACAGTCTATTGCCATGTGTTCTTTGGAGGATATGAAGAAAATCTGGCCTCTCATATAATGTAATTGGAAATGGAGGAGTATTTTGATAACCTTTTCAGATAATACTACACCAAAATACAACAAATGATAGTTTGTTAAAGACTAGTTGCTGTATAGAATTTGCAGTCATATCCATAAAATTTTCAAACTCTTAAGTTAAAATCCATTCATTAGTTTGTTTTCCACTTTAAATGGCTCCTTCCCAGGCTTGATTTGACAGTCATACACTGGACATTTGGGAAAATGTAGGTTTTACTAACTTTTATAATTGTTCTAAACGTTGACCCATTTCATTGTAACCATAGGAGAAAATCACATTTAATATTACCAATCTCATCAGAAGTATCTAAGAACTAGGATGCTGTGGGCCCAGGTTAATGGGGATATATGTTCTAAAATCCGAACTTTTCTTTTAGAATCCAAAAGTTAACCTCCCAGTATCATCAGTAACGTTCCTTGACATGACAGCCTCACTTAGTTCATATTTTAGAAAACATCTGCCAAATACCAAATCTGAAAATAATCATGGTTTTTCAGTTCTTTCAAGTCAAAATGGTGCAGCATGAGACAAGCACCCAGTTTTCAGTGCAATCGTCCCACAAGTGCTTGTTCTCAAGCCAACTAGCGTATTTTGGTTTACAGCAGACTTTTTAAAAAAATATAATTGACATTTTTATGGGGTTTTTTGTTTTGTTTTGCGGTACGTGGGCCTCTCACTGTTGTGGCCTCTCCCGTTGCGGAGCACAGGCTCCAGACGTGCAGGCTCAGCGGCCATGGCTCACGGGCCCAGCTGCTCCGTGGCATGTGGGATCTTCCCGGACCGGGGCACGATCCCGTGTCCCCTGCATCGGCAGGCAGACTCTCAACCACTGCGCCACCAGGGAAGCCCCCATAATTGACATTTTTAATAGGGAAATTTACCATTCAAATTTCAAATATACTAAATAAGTTAAATACTAAAGTATATGACTTACTAGCAAATATAGGAGGACAAATTTATGGGGGGAGATAGACAGGCAAAAACAATTAGCAAAGACCACAAAGAAGGCAGATTAAATATGACTAAAGTTAAAACTTACAATCAGATGCCATTAAGGAGTTAAGACAAGTGGCCTACAAGAAATTTGCAACCTGGGGCAGAGTTCATCTTCAGAACACACAGGATGCCTGCACATCAAAGATCACTCCAACGGAAAAGGATTTGAACAAGCAATCACTTAAGAAATAGAAGTGCCAATATTCACATGAAAAGCCCACAAGGAGTAAAGTCCAAAAGAAACAAGTACTGTATTTTCCTCAGTCGGCTAGCTGGAAAGTTCTAAATTAAGACTGTGAGTCACAGAGCATCATGTATCACCTGGCACTTAATTCAGTCATCACCACACCCTGCGTCCCCACCTTCCAAGTGGGGATGTGCTTATCTTTGGGGAGGAAACTGGGATTAAGGATGGGGGAGCGGGGGGCGGGGCGTAGGAACTGGATAGAGTGCTGAAAGGAGCAGGACTAGTTTCAGAAGAATTTTGTGTGTTCTCTCCAGGCCCCTTGCTGTCTTAGTTATTCTAATAGTTCAAGTTGATTCTTTTGAATTGTCCAGGTAGATTATCATATGCAAAGAGTGAGTTTTCCTCTCTTTCTACTTGATCTGGAGTGCCTTGGCCTTGGTGCTCTGGGTCAGAGTTGAAGAGTAGTGGTGAAGGTAAACCATCCATATCTTACCACTTACTCTAATGAAATATCTTGATTTCTTTTTTTCTGGGGGGTGGGGGAGGGGCTGTGCTGCGCAGCTTATGGGATCTTAGTTCCCTGACCAGGGATTGAACCCCGGGCTCTCGGCAGTGAAAGTACTGAGTCTTAACCACTGGACTGCCAGGGAATTCCCTTATTTTTATTTATTTTCTTAACCACCATTTGTGGTTCGAGTCCTTAGAATTCTCTCGAGATCATTTGGCATGTTAAAGAAGTTTTTTTTTTTTATTCCAAGCCTTCTGAAGTTGATTTGGGGGCATGTTTTGTTTTGTTTGGGTTTGGGTTTTTTCGTCAAGAATGATGATTGAATTTCAAATGTTCTGCACTTAAGATGGTTCTCTGGCATTTAGCTTCATAAAAGAGAGTGACTTCCAATGTTTGTGTTTTTATCCCACTCTATATTTCTTCACTTGGTATTGATATCAGGATTAATCTATCATGAAGTGAGTTGAGGCATTTTTTTCTTTCCCTCTGTGATTAAACAATTGAACATGAAAACACTTTTGCTGGAAAATTGGCTAGAACGCGCCCACAGTACTCCATTTATGACTTTTTTCCAGAGGCTGGAGAGGGTGTAGATTAGGCTGTGATGACAGTGTCCATCTCAGTGGCCACTGAAGCCTGCTCTGCTCAGCCCTGTGTCCCCAGAGTCAGTGGCAGCTCTGCTGCTTGTGGTTTTCTCTCTGGGACCT
The DNA here is from genome assembly GCF_949752795.1 of Hyperoodon ampullatus. Classification (NCBI taxonomy): domain Eukaryota; kingdom Metazoa; phylum Chordata; class Mammalia; order Artiodactyla; family Ziphiidae; genus Hyperoodon; species Hyperoodon ampullatus. Next base: position 79,023,752 of record NC_136927.1, on the reverse strand, counting down.
GGCTGCTGGAGCGACCGGTCTGGAATGCGCCAGATAAAGGCTTTCTTGACTTTTTTTTTTTTTTTTTTTTTTGCGGTACGCAGGCCTCTCACTGCTGTGGCCTCTCCCGTTGCGGAGCGCAGGCTCAGCGGCCATGGCTCACGGGCCCAGCCACTCCGCAGCACGTGGGATCTTCCCGGACCGGGGCACGAACCCATGTCCCCCGCATCGGCAGGCGGACTCTCAACCACTGCGCCCCCAGGGAAGCCCTTGACCTTTTTTCTTGCTGTGGACTCCTGGCAATTTTGTGAAGCTTACGGGACCCTTCGCAGAACAGTAGTTTTAAACATAATAAAAGCACATTAAACTATATCTAAGTACAATTGCTATCAAAGTGTTCATTGTGTGGTATTTTAATACACTAAACCCTCGCTTTTCTGAAGTGTGATACAGACCAGAAAGGTCACCACCACCTGGGAGCTCGTTAGAAACACAGAATCTTAGTCCCCACCCAGGCCCACTGAATCTGAAACTGCATTCTACTTTGTTTCTATGAGTTCTGCTTGAGAAATGGGGAGATGTTGGTCAGAGGGTACAAACTTGTAGTTATTAGAGGAATGAGTCCTAGGGATCAAATGTACAGCATAGTGACTAGTTAACAATTCTGTATTATATACTTGCAAGTTGCTAGGACTAGATCTTAAATGTTCTTACCACAAAATGGTAACTGAGGTGATGGAGGTGTTAAGTAACCTTATTGTGATAATCATTTCTCATGATATACATGTATTAAACCATCACATCATATAACTTAAACCTACACAATTTCATGTATCAATTATATCTCAAAGCTGTGAAAAAATCTGCATTTTAATGAGACCTCCTCACCCCCAGATGATTCGTTGGCACAGAAGCACTGAAGCTCTGCAGTTAATTTTCAGATCCAGTGGCTGGTCTACTATCTTAATTGTGAAGTAGTGATGAGCATAAAGGATACTGAGAACTACAGCAAGTAGAATGTGGTCTGAACATGGCTCATGTCTATTAATGGGGGTCTCGGGTACCATTATTATGGTTTGTTGACTCCATCCATAATTGGAGGAAATGCTAAATTCCAGTTAGAGGTAATGGAGATAAAAATTCAATCCTTTCTCATGTAAGGTCTTGGATCCCCTAAATTGTATCCATGAGGCCCAAAATAAGAACCCCTGCTCTGGTTGAGAATCCGCCTGCCAATGGAGGGAACACAGGTTTGATCCCTGGTCCAGGAATATCCCACATGCCGCGGAGCAACTAAGCCCATACGCCACAACTACTGAGCCTGTGCTCTAGAGCCTGTGAGCCACAACTACTGAGCCCACATGCTGCAACTACTGAAGCCCGCGCACCTAGAGCCCATGCTCCACAACGAGAGAAGCCATCGCAATGAGAAGCCCGCACACTGCAATGAAGAGTAGCTCCCGCTCGCCACAACTAGAGAAAGCATGCGCGCAGCAACGAAAACCCAACAGAGCCAAAAATAAATAAAGTAAATTTATTTAAAAAAAAAAAAAAAAAAAAGGAACCCGGGCTTCCCTGGTGATGCAGTGGTTGAGAGTCTGCCTGCCGATGCAGGGGACGTGGGTTCGTGCCCCAGTCTGGGAAGATCCCACATGCCGCAGAGTGGCTGGGCCCGTGAGCCATGGCCGATGAGTCTGCGCGTCCGGAGCCTGTGCTCCGCAACGGGAGAGGCCGCAACAGTGAGAGGCCTGTGTACCGCAAAAAAAAAAAAAAAAAAAAAAAAAGGAACCCCTGCTCTTCACAGGGAATAAAGCCAATATTTTATAATAACTATAAGTGGAATATAACCTTTAAAAATTGTGAATCAGGGCTTCCCTGGTGGCGCAGTGGTTGGGAGTCTGCCTGCCGATGCAGGGGACATGGGTTCGTGCCCTCGTCCGGGAGGATCCCACATGCCGCGGAGCGGCTGGGCCCGTGAGCCATGGTCGCTGGGCCTGCGGTCCGGAGCACAGGCTCCGCAGCAGGAGAGGCCACGGCAGTGAGAGGCCCGCATACCGCCAAAAAAACAAAAAAAAATTGTGAATCACTATGTAGTACACCTGAAATATATAGTACATCAACTATACTACCAAAAAAAAAAAAAAACCAAACAACCCCGATCTGAAATGTTACAGGTCATCTTGGGCAAGAGAAGCGAGGGTAGCCAACCAGACACTGGCTCTTTTTTGTTGTTGTTGTTTGTTTTTGTTTTATTTTGGCCACACCGAGTGGCTTGCAGGATCTTAGTTCCTGTAGCAGGGATCAAACAGGGGTCCTAACCATTGGACCACCAGGGAATTCCCAAGGCTCTTAAAATCATTTGCCTAACAGTGACTCATCAGTTTTGCTCCTCTTCCATTGGGCAGAGCCAGTCACATGTCCAAGCCTGCAGTGATGGGACCATGCAGCATAATTCTCCTGGAAAGGACAGTGACTATTTGAACAATACACAGTTTACCTTGGGGGTACATCTCTGACATAGCGGTTTTTCTACATTGATAGTGCTCCGTTTTCTTTCTTGATTCAGACTGTGATTTCATGTCGTCTTGGACGATCGCCATTTTATTGAGCCTTCTAAACCGATTGGGGTAAAGTCCCGCTTGATAATCATGATTGAGTTTGTCTATTTGTTGCCCCCTTTCTCCTTTCCAATGTCTATTAAAATGGTTCTCAACCAGGTACAATTTTGTACCCCTCCCCCCAGGGCATTTGGTAATATCTGAAGACATTTTTGATTCTCAGAACTGGGGAGGAAGGTGCTACTGGCATCTAGTGGAAAGGGTCAGGGATGCTGCTAAACATCTTAGTGCACGGGACAGGGCACAGCACAGAATCACCTGGCCCCAAATGGTTGTAGTGGCGAGATTGAAAACCCTGGCCTATTGGTACCTTTTCTTTGAGCAAACCTCCCTTTTTAACAGCCATTTTTTGTTTTTATTGATCAAGTGCTGTTCATCTTCATTTCTTCTGGTTTCTTGAGTTGCATATGGTTCGCTTGCTTTCAGCCTTTTGTTTAAAATGAACTGAAGTTCACAGACATTCTTCTGAGAAGTGGCTAGGCTCTGGGCTTTGATACATGGAGCTCCCCCTGTTCATCTCTTGGGAGTTTGTAATTGGATTTTGATTCTTGAGCAAAAGTTGTTTTAAAACGTGTCCTACAATTTGCAAGCTTTTCTTTGAAAAACCTTTTGTGAAACCGTGTTAGATTCATAAGTTTGATTCACATCTACTTAGTGAGTTCTGTCTCCTCAGTATAAAATTTTAAGTGGCTTTCACCATGATTTGTTTTGCCTAATATTGATATTTCTGATGTCTTTTAGATTTTCCTAGAGAAGTTTTCTATCGTTTTCTACTTCTCTGCCATTTTTATTTGGGTATCTTAAGAGCATTAAGCTGACTTTTTTAAAAAAATGTAACTGACAGGGCTTCCCTGGTGGCGCAGTGGTTGAGAGTCCACCTGCCGATGCAGGGGACACGGGTTCGTGCCCCAGTCCGGGAAGATCCTACATGCCGCGGAGCGGCTGGGCCCATGAGCCATGGCCGTTGGGCCTGCGCGTCCGGAGCCTGTGCTCCGCAACGGGAGAGGCCACAACAGTGAGGGGCCCACATACCGCAAAAAAAAAAAAAAGTAACTGACATTTTTAATAGGAAATTTAATCCATTTGTTTCTTGTACTAAGTGATGTTTAGTTTGATTTTTACCTCATTTTGTGTTCTGTTGTATCCCTTTTTTTATGATTGGTTCTCTTTGGTGGTTTGGAAGCAGTATTTTCCATTTCATTACTTATATCCCACATCTTATCCACTTACCTTTTTGTTGTTCTGACGTACACGGTTCATGTGTGATACCCTGCGTCATCTGTCAACTGGCTTTATTTTTTCTTCCATGGAATGCTATTTCAAGTACAGGATATAATTTCTGTGGAACTTTGCAGATACTGTTCCCATATTGCTACCATCCAGTGTTGTCTGAGGAGTTGTGTGCTCATCTGGGCATTTTTTTTTTCTGAAAGCTTTAAGATCTCGTCATTCCTAGGCTTCTGACACTGTACCACCATGGCTCTACATAAGCCATCTTAAGACACATGTCTGGGGAATTCCCTGGAGATACAGTGGTTAGGATGTGACCCTTTCCCTGCTGGGGGCCCAGGTTCGATCCCTGGTTGGGGAACTAAGATCCCACAAGCTGGGTGGTACGGCCAAAAAAATTTTTTTTAATTAAAAAAAAAAAAAAATGCATGTCTGTTTTTAGTGTTGAAATAATTATTTTCTCTAACTTCAGGTTCTTGAGTTGGGCATGTCTTTCTGTTCTGGCTTTCCCCAAGCATTTGGTTATTGGGTAGATTTTTATTTGGATGTGATCAGTCTGGAGTGGTTATGTGGTGGCAATGTTCTGGGCTTGGGGTTCTCTGCTCTCCAGGGTACCTCTAGGTACTTGGGGCCTTTAACATTGTTTCTCCAGCCTAAGCACGCTCACTTCCTAACAGCCTGGGAAGTAGATACCATTGCTGCTTGTGGTTTAGTACAAGTAAGGGAAGGGTCAACCTCACCATTCTCCATGTGGTTTATCAACTAGTGAGCCAGGAAGCTGTTCTAATACTCTTCCACCTGCCCCCTCTGATCTTGAATACTTCTATGACCACTCTTGTTTTCCCAAACAAGGTTTGGCCTATGATTTTCTTTCAGTCTGATATTATCTCTGTTCCTTAGGAGCCTTCAAAAGCCTGAGCCATGAATAAATAGCACACCGACTTGTTTCCCAATGTGCTAATCTAGACCTCAGTGTCTTCCTATCTCTGGGCATTTGGTGAGAAGGAAGAAGCAGACGCTATGCTCAGGCTACCACCTTGGTCACATCCCTTTGCAGTCATCTTGGTAGAGAAAACCCTTAAAACCTTGACTCTTCCTTATGTGTTTGAAGGAGACAAACCCCACAAGTGTGAGTTCTGTGACAAGTGCTTCAGCCGGAAGGACAACCTGACTATGCACATGCGGTGCCACACCAGCGTGAAGCCCCACAAGTGTCACCTGTGTGACTACGCTGCCGTGGACAGCAGCAGCCTCAAGAAGCACCTGCGGATACATTCCGACGAGCGGCCGTACAAGTGCCAGCTCTGCCCCTACGCCAGCCGCAACTCCAGCCAGCTCACCGTACACCTCCGGTCCCACACAGGTAAGTCCCACACCTCGAAACCTTGGTGTCTCCCTTGTTCTCTAATTCCTTAGCGTTCATTTAGTTAAAGCACAAGCAACTTAAAAAAAAAAAAAAAAAAAAGAAAGCACAAGCAACTTAAATGACTTCAGGGTATAAGTAAAGAAATTTGGAACTTCTGTGTTGATTGTGAAGTTTGTGGTTTCTTCTACCGGGACAACAGCTTTCAGTAAAACATGAAAGTCTGACAGCTGGGTTCTCTAACTTGACTACATAGAATACCACTGGGGATGATAATCCAATTCAGCAGTCAGGAAGCAAAGGATGTATCTCAATAAAAGTCTGATGTATAAACTAGGTGTTTCTGTCATTTAACTTAAACTCTGATTGCGTGGCTTAATTCAGAAACATGTAGCAAAATCACCTGAATGTAACTGCAAGTCACAAACTTCTAGTTCTAGAAGTTAGACTTTGCAGAAAAGCTTTTCCCTCCCTTCTTTGTGAGACTCTGTTGAAATAACAAGATAGAACCAACCAACCCAACATGACACAGAAAAATGGGGATTGGGAGGCTCATAAGGAGAGTCGTAAAATGAGAATTTCCAGTGAATTCATGGAAAATGGTAAGCAGACAGGCATATACTGACATCTAAAATTGAGTAAAGAAAACTGTGTCCCAGCAGACAAATGGGAGGTAGCTATAGTGTTGGGAGCCAATCTTTCCAGCCAATTTCTGTCTGCGTTGAGCTTTCTGGACTTGGAACTGGTGTGTAGGCTGCAAAGGTCAGAGTTCAGAGGATAAGCTGAAGCCTATTAGCAAAATGGTCTAAACTATCCAGTAACAGGTAAAACCCATGACACCTATGTCTAATCCTTAAACCAGTCTACTCTTCCTAACTGTAAAATGTCAACTATGGATTATCTCATCATCTGCAGAAAATGAGTGGTATGAAATATGCCAAATCTAACAAATAACAAATTCTGGAGATAACAGAGTACTTGGGTAACTTACAAGAATTTTTCAGTTTTCTTTGGTATCTACCCACCGGCAGAAATGTTGCATCCAAGAAGAGTTTTATGAGCAAAGGTAGTCAGAACAAAGAGGTATGAAATGAAACTAGGGTTGCTGGCTATAAAGTTAAACTTTCCAGAGACCAGGAAAAAAGTTGGAGAACTAATGATAAGAAGATAGAAGTCTGGTTTCTGACTAGGTCTAGGAAGAAAAGAGAAGTGAGAAAATCAAATGAGAAAAAATTTTCAATTCTCAGGGGCCATGAGAGATGAAAGGGCTTACAAGATGCCACACAGGACAAAGGGAATGGCTGGAGAGATCCATACCTAGAAAGACTTTTCAGTAATACTGGCTTCTCGGAGATAGAGGAACAGTGCCCACAAAATTGAGAAATGATTTGGTATGTAGACTTCTATACCCAGCCAAACTATCTCAAGTGTGACCATAGACTAGACAACAATGCGCAAGGACTTGAGACTTCACTCACAGCCACCAGGCTAGTGGAAGTTACTGGAAGATAAACTCTAGCAAAACAAGGGAGGAAACAAAATTTGGCATGAGATATTTGATATGTGAAGATCTGAATGAAGCTGACTGGGCTTGTAATAAAGGGAAATATCAGGATGATACTTATATAGAAGGTTAAGAGGAAATTCAGCAAATCAGAAACTCAAAATCCATAAGAAATTCCATGTAAAATGTTACATAATTAAGAGACTGGATGGCTTTTGAGGTGATGGTGAGATTCTTTTTCCCTCGATGCACAAGCCAAGAAGCAGGATAAAATGTGACCCCCAAGTGAGCATGTAAGAAAAGAGAATCAAGGGAAGGGCAAGATAGGGGTATGGGATTAAGAGATACAGACTACTATGTATAAAATAAGCAACAAAGATGTACTGTCCAGCATGAGGAAATATAGCCATTATTTTGTAATAACTTTAAATGGAGTATAATCTATAAAAATATTGAATCACTATGCTGTATACTTGAAACTAAGATAATATTGTAAATCAAAATACTTCAATGTAAAAAGAGAATCGAGGTGAACTTGATACTAGCCACATGATCAACTGGCCCAGGTGGAAGTGGACGTAATCCCAGTGCAGAATTTGGCTCAGGTGAATATCACATACCCAGTCATAATATACATTACCTGTGGTTTGTGTCTAAAGTTTAAAGCAACTAGTTAAAGCATGGGAATTAAGTCAGAATGCAAACCGAACTTAAATGTAAAAATAAAGCTATTTCTCAAGCAGGAAGAAGGTAGTGTGACAAAGAGAAAGGAATCCTTAAACCTCTCAAGCTGATGGACTAAAAGTTGAAGCTATTACTCATTTTAGAAAGTAAGGCTAGAAGAGTCAAAATCACAACCAACAATGCAGGAGAAGTTTGGGGAAAGGATGGATATGTAGGATAAGCAAGAATCTCATCTTTGCATATAGTCAACTGACAATGATATTTAAAGTAACAACCTCCAAAAGAACTAAACCCTTAGCAGTGCCTCCAGGGAGTACAGAGGAGGCTGTGGCATCTCATGATTGGTCTTCTCCTGCTGCCATATTCATGGGTTAATTTTATAAATAAAATTCATTCTGCCATTGTGAAACTACAAAACTTTAATAATACAAGCCAGTTAACTGATGTAATAATACAGGTTAAACACTAACGTGAGCACGTTTATAAGTCTTAGCTTGATTTGGAACAGTTGTGTGTAACATAAACCACACCTCTTCCTTCCATGTCCAAATTTGGGATGTCAAGTTAAGTGAGTTTAGATCTGAAACGGAAGTATCATGAAGAGTGTGGACTTGGATGCCATGATGCCTGGCTTCAAATCCCTGCTGTTTGGCCACAGTCAAATAACTTGACCTCTCTGAGCCTCTGTTACCCCATCTATTAAAATGGGGGTAGTAGTACCCACACGTAGGATTGTCGTGAGGATTAAGCAAGTTAATATACGTGGTAAGTGGTGGTGTTACGAGGTGACAAGTCATTGGAGTTCAAAGACCCAGCTACCTCTCTGCGGCCAGGTGTTCTGAGGTGTGTTTGGGGGGAATTCTGTGTTGCCTGCCTGCTCTAATGGAAACACACCTTCCGTTGCTAGGGGACACCCCCTTCCAGTGCTGGCTCTGTAGCGCCAAGTTCAAAATCAGCTCGGACTTGAAAAGGCACATGATCGTGCACTCGGGGGAGAAGCCTTTCAAGTGCGAGTTCTGCGACGTCCGCTGCACCATGAAGGCGAACCTCAAGTCGCACATCCGCATCAAGCACACCTTCAAGTGCCTGCACTGCGCCTTCCAGGGCCGGGACCGGGCCGACCTCCTGGAGCACAGCCGGCTCCACCAGGCCGACCACCCCGAGAAGTGCCCCGAGTGCAGCTACTCCTGTTCCAGCGCCGCCGCCCTGCGCGTGCACAGCCGGGTCCACTGCAAGGACCGCCCCTTCAAGTGCGACTTCTGCAGCTTTGACACCAAGCGGCCCAGCAGCCTGGCCAAGCACATCGACAAGGTGCACAGGGACGAGGCCAAAACCGAGAACCGGGCCCCGCCGGGCAGGGAAGGGCCCCGAGAGAGCGGTGGCCAGCATGTGGCCCAGATAGTGACCCAGCGGGCCTTCCGCTGCGAGACCTGCGGCGCCTCCTTTGTCAGGGGCGACTCTCTGCGGTGCCACAAGAAGCAGCACAGTGACCACAGTGAGAACAAGAGCTCGGGCTTGGTCACCTTCCCGCCCGAGAGCAGTGCCTCGGGGCAGCTGGGCACCCTGGTCTCCGTGGGGCAGCTCGAGACGTCCCTGGAGCCTAGCCAGTGCCTCTAGTTCCACCGGAGAGGGTGGGCGGCCATCCGGAATGCCAGACACGCACCCCTGCCCGGCCCTCTGCACTCAGGCCGTTGAGCCAGACTTGAGTCACCAGCTGCGGGGACACCTGCTCCAGCTTAATAGGCCCGCAGAGGCCATGGCCCCAGTCACCGTGGCCTGAGGGCAGGCAGGCACCAAGGCAACGCTGTGGAGACCCTCCCCCATCCGTGTCCCTGTCTTCCCTCCAAGAATCGTCCAAGAGGTGGTCTCGGTTCCAAGGTGGTGGGCGTCCATCGAGCACTGCTACCTCCCATAGGGATAGTTTCTTCGCGATGGATTCCAGTTCTAAAATCCATCCATCTCCGATGGAATTATGAAACTAATTAGACCACATGGAAAAACTAATACTACACTCATCTGTAGGGCGGGAAAGGTGAAGGAGATGGCGGGGTACCTGGAGGGCCTGGGGTGGCCGGAAAAGTTCTATTTCTTAACCTGGGTGGTGGTTTATGAGTATTCGCCTTCTGCGTTTTTTGTGTGGTTCCTTTTATCTGTTGTCTTATAATAAAAAGGCAAGCTCCTCTGTAGAATGGTGTCAGAGGGCCACTCCATTTTTATGGTCTCCCATAGACAGGTTATGGTGTGGGGTTCTGCGGTGCTGCCCCGGCCCCGTAGTAATTTCTCTATAAATGCACGTAGGAGGTCTGTGTCTTAGTGCTGTAGTGAAGCGAAATGCAGTTTGATCTGTAGGTGGCGCCAAAGATCAAGCTGACGCTAGCTCAGCCTGTAATTGTGTGTGTTGTGAAATTCAACCTTGGCCTACTTGTGTTTATAAAAAGAGATGAGGGGCCCAGTGGGTCCTGGGCTTGGTTCTGGGACATATGATGCGTGGGAAAGCCTGAGACTAGTGTCTTTCATCACGGTAAGCCCTTGGTGTTTGCTGAACCAACAAATGAGAAACCCCAAACTTCTTGTAAATGGACGTTTCACTTGACGGAAACTTAGGAGGCCATGGAATGCCAGTGGATATATAATTTATCCAAAGTTGCTTTGTTCTTTTCTTCAAATACAGTCTTTGTTTAATACAAATTCTTGCGTGCCCTCATCAAGCTAAACATCTGTGCTTTTAAAACATTGAATAGATCCATTGTTTTTGATAAACTAGAAACAAGGATGTGAAAACATTTTTTTTATAGATTGTATGCAGGGGACTATGTCACTTATGAAACAGAGATACAGAACTTATTTTAGAAATTTTGTTTGAACGAATCTGATTCCATTTAAGTCTGACTTCAGGCGAGTTATAACGCACTGTTGGATCTTTCTGTGAGAAGAAGAGATGGAAATGATAGCAGAGAGAATTAATCATTTCTTTGCTTTAGAGCTATTTTTGGTTGTTCAGAAGTGTTTTGTTACTGAATGCTGGTGCATTGTACAGATTCTTTTGTCACCTTTCTGCCGTTTGTCAAAGAGTCTTATCTGTGTTTCTGTTCTAGTAACAGAAGGGCTGTTGACCTTTCAAGTGGGAACCGATAGATCGAAATCGTATAGACGTTGCTTGTACTTCTGGTGTTATAGCTCTTCAGATACACAGGAAAAATATCAGCCTCTTTAGAAGACATTTTTTCATAGCTGTATGGGCATGAAGGGTCTTGGATCCACGCTGGTATCACCTAGCAAATTTGGTTGCCCAGTAGAGCGGAGGTCAGCAAGAAGTTTGGGATCAGATAATATTTAATATAAATAGTAAATATTTGAGGCATTATGGAGCCTTTGTGACTAAACTCTCTGCACAAAAGCAGCCAGACTATAAGAAAAAGAACATGTCTGTGTTCCAACAAAACTTTATAAAATGAGGATGAGACTTAAAATATACAGCTAATCACCAAATAAAGCTGGGAAGCAGCCATAGTAGGTAAGAGGCCGCTGACATGGTTTCTGCACCCAGGTCTGTTGCGCAAGGTCAATATGGATCTGAAAGGGGAAATTGATTAATGAATATGTTTGCAGTTTGACATCACCTGGACCAGGGGTTGGCGAACTTTTTCAGTAAAAGGTCAGATAGTAAATTTGGGGGGCTTTGCTGGCCTTAGTCTCTGTTGAAACTACTCAACTCTGTTCACCTCTGTGGCACAATCGCTCAGCTCTGCCATTGTCACTGAAGCAGCTGTAGATAACAGGTAAGTGAATGGATATAGCTGTGTGCCAATAAAACTTTATTTACCAAAAGCAGGCCATGATTTGGAGGGCCATCTTTTGCTGACCCCTGAGCTGGGCTATTGAGTGCAAGCAACTGGGTAATTGATGATGGGTGAAAACACAGGAGAAATACTGAGAATGCCAAGTTTCCTGGGATCCCTTTAAGCAAGGTACAGCTTCATGCAAGAGATAGGCAAGTTCCAGCTTAGGCACGGGGACAAGCTGCGTCCTTTTGATCCTTAGTCAGTGTAGCTATAAAATCTCCAGGGAAGAGTCCAGGAATCAAGATGTTACCCTCTTGCTCTCCTCTGATTAAGGTTTCTTGCTGCCTTCTAAACATTGTAGAACATGAATTTTTTGTTTGTTCCTGGGTTTAATTTCTTAAAAAGTATGCGCCTCAATTCCTGTTGCTATGTTGTTGTGAGTCCTTACTCTGAGCCAGACACTGTGCTGAGAACGTGACCTGTGTCAACACACCTACTTCTCCCGGGTGCCATCCAGAGCTGGAACTAGGGTGAGACAAGGGAGGCACGTGCCTAGGGCACTCAAAACTCAGTAATCACTCGTTTTGAAGCAATATTTTTTTAACTGGCAAACTGTGGCCCACAGGTCAGCTGCTTTGTTTTTGTAAATGGAGTTTTATTAGAAGTTGGCCTGGGAATTAAGGCAGGACCATGCAGGGGCAGACTTGGGCCTATCTTTAAGAGTGTGATTTTTTGGTTTTGGTTTTGGGTTTTTTTTGCGGTACGCGGGCCTCTCACTGCCGTGGCCTCTCCCGTTGCGGAGCACAGGCTCCGGACGCGCAGGCTCAGCGGCCATGGCTCACGGGCCCAGTCGCCCTGCGGCATGTGGGATCCTCCCGGACTGGGGCACAAACCCGTGTCCCCTGCATTGGCAGGCGGACTCTCAACCACTGCGCCACCAGGGAAGCCCGAGTGTGATGTTTTTGTTCGTTGTGGATTCTTCCGCGTTATGTTTGGTTTTTAGGAAAATTGCATTAAAATAGTCACCTTGATCAGTGAGATTTTTGGTGCCACTTTCTATTTGCATCAGAGGGGATTGCCTCAACCACCTCACCCTGGTCTCTGCCTCTTGTTCAGATACGAAGGTGAAGAAACTTCTGTTATTTTGTTAGAGTAATAAGTTGATCTGAGTAAGGTGATGACACAACCATCCAAAAGGAGCCTTCTTTTGTTAAAAGGTAACAGGGTTGAGGAGGAAGGAGGTAAGAACAACCCTGCCTCTGGCACTACTGTCTGGCTGACGTCCAGCTAGAGATTTTACCTCAGATTCTCAGTTTGCTCGTCTGTAAAATGGGCCATTTCAGGCATTTGGCTTAATGATAAAGTCGACTGGTTTAAAACACCAAAACAGAAATTGGCTCACCTGTGTGTCTTTTTCTTGTTTATTTTGTTTGGGGCCAGGGGATGGGGACAACCAAGAACTAGTACTGTGACCTTATGACACTGGGCATCGTGGTTTCTATCTTACTTCTCAGCCCCGCCCCGCATCTTCAACACATGGTCCAAGGTGGTGGCAACTTAAGCTCCAGCCAAGATAGGAGGGGGAGGCCATCCTCCCTCTTCTTAGCACTGCTGGAAGGTTGCACATAAACTTATGCTCACCTCTCCTGGCTACATGGCTGGTCACATGCCATGGCTGTTGCAAAGGGTGCTGGGAAATCGTGGCTCTGGAGTAGCCTTGCTGAGTTAACCACCCCTCCCACCACCCCACCACCCCCGCAAGGAGATGCTGAGTCATGAGTATTCTCTGCCCCTGAGCAATAATGCAGGCTCTTGAAGGCTGGAGATGAGTTTGTTGTGAAACACCTGGCACGGGTCCTGAACACCCAGGGTATTCTGTACATGAACGTTTCTGTTTTATCAGGGCTTTGTTGGGGCACCCTCTGTCTGTTCTTTGTGCATATTGGCCCATGGCGTTCTTCCAAGGCTTCCTGTCACTCTAGTCCGGTGGGTCTCAACTGTGGCTCTGGGCTGCAGTACCTGGAAAGCTCTGAGGTATTTGGAATCTGTCTCTGTGGGGAAGGGCCTGGACATCAGTACTTTGTAAAATTCTGTAGGTGATTCTGTTGTGCAGCCAGGTGGGAGGAGCTGCTCCAGTGTAGGAGCAGAGCTGTCTTCACGGGTGCTTGCCGTCTATGCAGTCACGAAGGGCCTCACACTCGGGCGCATGCTCTGCTTTTGCTGTCTGGGAATTCTTAATTTTTGAACAAGGGCTCCTGCATTTGCATTTTGCATCAAGCCCTGCAAATTACGCAGCCAGTCCTCTGAGGAAAGAAAACATGCCTAAGAAGGGAGCCTGTGTGCATCACTGGTACAGAAAAGGTCTCAAATTTTGAAAACAAGACTACTTACTGGCTGGGGCTGGCCAGCCAGGGCTCTGGGTGGGAGGAAGGAGCGCCGTGAACCATGAAGTTCAAACATTTCCCTGCCGGATTCCATTCAAACCTTACAATGAATGACATTTATATTTGCTGTTGCAAGAGAAAGCTAATCTTCAGAAAAGTTAACCTGCTCAGTGCAGCTAACACAGGAAAGTCAGACCCACGTGTGCTGGACTCCCGTGCCTGTGTGTTATTTGCAGCCTGACTCTCCACTTAGACTAGGGTGTCTTCCACTGGCAAAAGTAGGGGAATCGGGGACGGAGCAATTTGAGTTCTAAGTGTCGAGGCAGGAAAAGGACAAGATCTTTTGCACGAATGGTGAGGTCAATAGTTGGATTGGAAAAAATTTTGAATATGGGTGTTGTTGGATGATCGGAAAATGTCCCTAGGCTGTCTGCCCACATGCTGGGGGCAAGTATTGCTGGAATGACCCATGTTACATTCCCCCAACAGGCAGGTTACAAAATGGTTGAGCAAATTTTGCTTCGATACTGATCGTTGGTGATAACCACACTTGAACTCCCAAGAGTATGAGCGGCCACCTGAGCCTGTGCTCAGCCACTCTCAGGGGCCACGTGGTTAGGATCTCGTATATGCCCCACCTTGAGACGTTTCTGTTTTAATAGAGAAGGAAATGATGGTAAAGAACCCAAGTCCAGCAGTTGGTCAGGATTAGAACCAGTGTCTGCGTCCTCCAAGTGGAGCTCCTTCTCATACCCAGCGCCACCTGCTTGGGAGACCTGCCTTGAGGCCAGTTTTCTTCATTGCTTTTTGAGTCACGGACCCCTTTGTCAGTCTAGTGGAATCTCTGAATCCCTTCTCTGCACGATGTTTAAAAGAATAAAACAAAATGTATAGGTTTGCCAAGGAAAACAGTTATATTGAAATAATTATCAAAATATTTCTTGGATTATGGGCATTTTTATTAGCATAATATCAAATGAAGGCTGTAGCAGCAGACCTAGTTAGTAACCATAGTTGACCCTTGAACAATGCGGGGCTTAATCTTAGTCTAATTTATAGTCGGCCTTTGGCCTTCCATGTCCGCAGTTCCTCCATGTTCGTGGATCCAACCAGCCACGACATGTAGTACTGTAGTATTTACTTTTGAAAAAAAAAATATCTGCGTGTAAGTGGACCAGGGCAGTTCAAACCTGTGTTGTTCAAGGGTCAGCCATACTCTTAATTTTGAAGGAGACATGCGCATAAATGTTATTTCAAGATAGCTACAGCAACCAGAATGTTATATGAAAATAACTGATTTCTTTTGCTGACTGAATCACTGGTCCTGTTAATGCTTCTGTGGTTTGGTACCTGCATCCCAAACTGACAAATGCTCAATTTCAGTTAGAGGCGAGTGAAATAAGATTCATCTTCTTTCCCATCCAAATCCCTGGACCCTCTAAATTCTATCCATGGTCCCTTTGCTGCTAGGTTAGGACCTCTGATGCTAATGGTATTTCTGGGGTCTGGTTTTCTTGGTAGAATTTGAACTTGCAGTTCTTTCCATCATAACTAGATCTAGTAGCACCAGCACTTAAATGTTTACCCCTGCCTTCCCTCACCCACCCCCCAAAAGACCTTGCATTAGGAAGGATTCACCAAACAAGGCTCTTTGTAATGCCTACGTACAGCCCTTCTCTGATAAACTGTTCTTAAGATGGCTCAATTCTCACCTGTTAGTTTGAGGGACTTTGGCCTATAGAAAATAGACAGTGTATGTTTGTCAAACAATTCTGAAATTCTCGAGGCATTACACATACTCACGTGCTCTCACACTGCACCACCTATTTCTGGAAAGGTCACAACGGACTGGCTTCAGCCTAAAGCTAAGGGTAGGGTTTTTACCCAAGGCTGAGAGAGTAACACATGAATAACAGCAGATAATTCTAGTATTCAGTGCAGGGTTATCTGCTCTTGTTCATTTTAAGCATCCTGGGAGGGAAATGGTTATTTCAATTGTATTGGTGGTTACTTGTGGATTTGAAACAATCTACCTTCATTACTTTTAGTTGTGATAAATGATCCCTTTATATTTAAGAGAAATTCACGTCCTGTGTGTAATTCTTTCAAAACACATAGACATCTCTAGATTTTGAGAAAAAAACTGGACATATTTGCCTCTTATTTAATTGTCCATTTGTCCCTCATTGCAAGAAGACATTTCTAACATCGATATCTGAGGGAATCAATGGTACAGACATCGTTTAGAAATTGTCTTTAAAAGAAAAATCTTTATTCCAGATACTCATTTCTCTCCTGACCCTAGCCCAGTCTCCAGCCCAAAGGCCAGCAAACTTTTCTGTAAAGCTAGTAGGAAATATTTTAGGCTTTGCGAGTCGTACGGTCACTTGCAACTGCTCAGCTCTGGCCTCACAGCACAAAAGCAGCTGGAAATGGTACATAAAGGAATGTGCATGTGCTCCCGCAAATCTTTACGGACACCGAAATTGGAATCTCATGTAATTTCACATCACAAAATATTTTTAATTTTCTCAACCGTTTAAAAATCTAAAAAACCTTAGCTCGTGGATTATACAAAAACAGGTGATAGGTTACATGAGAAACACAGGGCAAAGTATACAAGGGATCTCTGTTACTTTTATAACTACATGTGGATCTACAATTATCTCAGTAGAAATTTCACTTAGAAAAATAAACCAACAGGTAGTTGGCTAGATTTAGCCCCCAGGCTGTAGTTTACTACCGCTGCCAGCCAGAACAGCTTATGAAAATATGATACATAATTTTAAACTGCTCTCCTATTTCTTGATTGTTTTTGACGTGAATGGAATGTTTGAATAGGATTTTTTTCTGACGTGTGCTGTCTCCAAATATTGGTTTTATATTACAGTTCAAATACAAAAACCTTAGCCATGTAGCTGTTGTAATTAAAGATTCTAGTGTGGCTTAAGTATCTAAGTGATACTAAGTAAATTTACATTTGTCAAATGTTCACTTAACTAAAAAGCTCAGCATATCCTCTCTCTGAAATATGAAAGTCATTTATAAGAAGTCCTCAGTCCTAAAATGTTTTCTTTTAAAATAATAATCTTGACTTTTTAAAAAAAAAATCAAGCAATACCAGGGGATGTGCAGTGAAAAGTCTCTCTCCTTTCACAACCCCTCATTTTCCCTTTCAACAGGCAGTCACCATTAGCAGTCGGTGTCTATATCTATAAACGTTTTGGTTTAAAATTTGTCATCATGGCTGTCTTTTGGGGTTGGCTCCCCAAAATCATAATGATAGTAGCTGCCAGTGCCAAATGGTGCCTGAACCTCACAAACACCTTGACTCCATACAGCAACTCTCCAGAGTAGGTGACGCTGGCCCCATTTTACAGATTGAGCTCTTGAAGGGCAGAGTCATCGGACACAAGTGGGTCATGGTGTTTGCATGGTTTTGTGCTTTGATGAAACAAAACCCTCCTGATGCTGAGTGGCTGTTGGTATGGAGGTTGGATGAGACATCAGAAAGATAAGCTACCTTCCGGTATTGAAAGCGTTCAGTTCTTAAGAACTGTCACTATTGTAAAGTGACTTTGTCTTCTTATTACAAAAGCAACATGTGGTCACTGGAGGAAATGTAGAAAAGCAAACTAAAAATTAACCTGTAGGGGCTTTCCTGGTGGCGCAGTGGTTAAGAATCTGCCTGCCAATGCAGGGAACACGGGTTCAAGCCTTGGTCCAGAAAGATCCCACACGCCACGGAGCAACTAAGCCAGTGCGCCACAACTACTGAGCCTGTGCTCTAGAGCCCGCGAGCCACAACTACTGAGCCCGCGTGCCACAACTACTGAAGCCCATGCACCTAGAGCCCATGCTGTGCAACAAGAGAAGCCATTGCAGTGAGAAGCCAGCGCACTGAAAACGAAGAGTAGCCCCTGCTCGCCGCAACTAGAGAAAGCCTGCACACAGCAACGAAGACCCAACACAGCCAAAAATAAATAAATAAATAAATAATTTATTTAAAAAAATAAATTAACCTGTACTTTAGCCATCACAGCATCTTGCCGTTGGGGACACCTCCAACCCAAGGCAGGTAAGGAAGTTTTCCTTCGTCAGTGCTATGATGAAAAGCTTTGTGGAGAACTGTTGAATGCCTCCTTATTTCCTGAAGATGAGCTTTGAATGTAGCATGGTAGTTAAGAGCCCAGAGGCTGCACTCGGAGTACCTGGTTGGAATTCTGGCTCTGTCATTTCATTAGTTGCATGACCTTGGTCATATTAAGACCCTCTGTGCCTCATTTTTTTAAATCTATAAAATAATCGTAGTACCTACCTCATAGAGTTGTCATGAAGGTTAAATAAGTTAATCTATGTAAAGAGCTAGAACGGTGCCTGGAACATGCTAAGCGCCAGATTGGACTAGCTAATCATAATTTATAGTTTTTAATGAGTAGTTAATACTGCCAACAATTCTCAATTACCCAGGAGTTTCCTTAATCCTCAAATTGGTATGTGTGACTTTGGAATTAATTACATATTTTATGAATTGGATTTACTTCCTTAATAGTAATTTCTGATGCACCTACTTGAATCAGGACAAACCTACACAGACCTTGCCGTTTATCCTCTTCTCTTTGGTCAAGTAAAAAAATGCCTGTACTTTGAAAATAAATGGACATAATAAGTGAACACAATGGAATAGAAATCACCTATTCGTTGTAAACAAAATTTAATTCTACAGCCAGATAGTGGGAAGGAGTATTCTTATGCCTTGCTAGGGGGAGATTTTGAGGGGGACCAATTTGGTGATATCTACCAAAATATTAAAATGTGAGTTCCCTTTGACCCAGCGATTATTCTTATAGGAATTTCTCCTGTGGAATTAATTCAAGTATGCAAATGAGTATGTTCAAGGATGTTCAGAGCAGCATTGTCCACAAGAACAGTTAGCAGGATACAACCAAATGTCCATGAGAATAGGGCTGGTCAAATGATGATACAGCCATGCAGTCCTGACCACGCATCACTAAAAAAAAAAAAAAAAAAAATGTGGTTGACCCATGTGTGTTGAGATACAAGTGGTTGAAGTTTAATTATTAAGTAAAATTAAGTTGCAGAGTACTCTGTACAGTGTAATCTCCATTGGTGTTTTTTTAAAAAAGTTATATACATGAATATTGTCTTAAAGGATATGAAATAACTTTAATGGTGGCGTCTCTGGTAAGTGAAGCAGGCGTGGGAAAGAGAGGAGAGCTTTTATTACTTTAATAAAATCTATTCTGTTAGGCTTTTTACAACAAGCAAGTATTACAAATAAAAATAACTTTTAAATTTATCTTAGAGGTTCTCATCCACTTTGCCAGTTTATTCACTTTGATGCCCAGTTCTAAATATAAATGATACATTAAATGTGAGGGCTTCCCTGGTAGCACAGTGGTTGAGAGTCCGCCTGCCGATGCAGGGGACATGGGTTCGTGCCCCAGTCTGGGAAGATCCCACATGCCGCGGAGCGTCTGAGCCCGTGAGCCATGGCCGCTGAGCCTGCACGTCCGGAGCCTGTGCTCCGCAACGGGAGAGGCCACAACAGTGAGAGGCCCGCGTACCACAAAAAAAAAAAAAAAAAAAAATGATACATTAAATGTGTAAAGTCCTTTGGAATTTAAACATTCTATGAGCATCTCATCTCTTGTGTTTTGCTTCTTCTACACTCTTCCTCCGCACCTCTAGCCTCCTACCCACCTTTGGACACTTTTTAACCTCATTTTCTGGAAAATACTTGGGTAACCAACTGAAAAGAGTTCTTTAAATGCAGTTTGTGAATTGCACAGAACGTCTTTCAAAACGTGAGCATGGAAGAATTGATCACCTTCATGGGTTTCTTTGTTATTTTCTGGCATTCTAACTTCAGGATAAAATATTTTTTTTATTTACCCAGTTAGAGCAGTAGTCATTTCAGCAGCTGACCTTGTTTCTGCCCAAAAAATTCAGTCACAGAGTAGATCTATTCCCTGATTTCATCTGTAACTCACTTTGCACACCTGTGCTTTCCTTTAACAAAATATTCTCAGAGAACGTGACCACACCTCTGAAGAACAGGGAATATTGTGCTGGGGGTAATACAACGCACTATTGATATTTCACTCCAAAAGAATATATTGACCTTAATGTTTTAATTTAAAACTATTGCAATACAGTCAATCATTTTTATCATATTAAATTCATGCTTATAGAAAATTTGGAAAATACAAAATAATACAGAAAATTACCTATAATCTAGTCCCAAATCCATAGGCAACAGTTGCTAACATTGTACTCTATTTTCTTAGTCTTTTGCTCTGCTTAGTATGTTTTTACATCATTGTGTAATACATGCTAATGTCTGCACAATTCAAAATTTTTATTTTCCCCTCTTTGTAACCTAACATGGCATTTCTCCACGTTGTCAAAACTACGTATAAATGTTACTTACTATTACTCTCTTGATGGACATTTGGGTTTCTTTTCATTTTTTTATTCTTAAAAATAATGCTACTTTTATCATAATGCATAAAGCTCTTTCCATATATAGCATTATTCAGCTAGATTCACAGAAATTGAATTACGTGGTCAGAAGTCATGAACAGTATAAAGGCTCTTGCTAAATGTTACCAAATTGCTTTCCACAAAGGTTGTACCAGTTTACCCTCATCAGCAATGCTGAAAGGCCAAGTTGACTTTCTCCTTCTCCAAAACTGTGTGTTATTTTGTTAAGTACAATGCTAATTTAGATAAGCTGATTATCATTATCGCATTAGTGGAGGACTTTTTAAAAATCCATCCATGATCGTATTTTTGCATTAGTTAAGTGATGTGTATTAAATTTTAAAATGGCAAAAAATATCACAAGTGTCCTGATGACCAGGTATCAATTTGCAAGCATAAAATCCACCAACCCCTTAATCCAACATCAGAGTAGGCCCTGTATAGACATAAAATCACTTGAAATTTCACCACTAATAATAATATATATAATAATAATGTCATTATTTAGCACATAATTAGTGCAGTAACCAGCAAAAAGGAGAATTATTAAAAATCTGGACTGTTTGCCCAGGGGTGTTAGGAATTTATACCATGTGCCTTGATTAGTGTAATCAATATGAAATACCAGTTGTATATAAATCGTAGGACTCAGCAAATGCTGTTACTTCTAATTGGACAATGATGTTTGTGATGACCAAAGCTCCCAGCATAATTAGTTTTTGGTGATGAGTCTGCTTGAAAACTGCCGGGCAGGGAACCATTTCCAATGGATTATCTTTCACTGCTAATAGCCTCACAGACTGTTTCTGTTCCTGTATTTAAATGTAACTCTTGAAAGCTGAACATAGCCGTGATCAAGGAAGGGGATGGGGCGGGCACCACAAAAAAAATAAATGCAGAGCTTTGCCGGATTTTCAGTAACTGAGGACAACCTAAAAACTGGAAATGCTGCAGTTGAAAAGCCCACGTCAGAAAATGAATGGGAGCCTTGGGATGGGGTGGGGAGGTGGAGCAACTCCTTAAAATTGGACATATTTAAAAGGAAGGAAAAAGAAATGCTTATCCAGTGTCTCTTAAGGGCTACTCCTTGTGCCCTCATTGCTATATCACTTAGTCATTTGGGAAAAGATTCAGGATTGCTGCAAAGTAGCTTAGTGTAAGAATAGCCAAAAATGGGTGATATGAATAATCCTTCAGTGATTAAGGGTTTAAGAGGGCATGAAGATTATATACCATTTGTTGATTTCATTTTTTTAACATCTTTATTGGAGTATAATTGCTTTACAATGGTGTGTTAGTTTCTGCTGTATAACAAAGTGAATCAGCTATACATATACATATATCCACCTATCTCCTCCCTCTTGCGTCTCCCTCCCACCCTCCCTATTCCCACCCCTCTAGGTGGTCACAAAGCACGGAGCTGATCTCCCTGTGCTATGTGGCTGCTTCCCACTCGCTATGTTGATTTCATTTTTAAAGCAGAAAATCCTGGTACCCCACATTCCTGTTTTTATACCTGTAGAATGGGATTCTGTAAAATCTAACTGAAAAACTGGCACCAAAAGAACAAAATCTTTAATAATATGATCTTACCCCCAAATGCCTGTAATGATGCCATATCTAACGTGAAGATTATATCACAGATTATATACCATAATACTGTCAGGAGAAAACAGAAAAGTTGACACCTTCAGTTCAGAAATATTTACTGAACACATACTATGTTCCTGGCATTGTGTGAGCCATGGAGAGACACGAGAGAAGGACATCAATATATGACTTTATTCCTTTCAAGTAATTGTATTTCAACTATTGCTATTATAAAAGTAATACATGATCATCTGAAATAGATTTAAATCTTACATGTAATTTAAAAAGAAAGATGGAGGGCAATTCAATAAATGTGGCTGGGGAAATTTACTATCAAGCTAGAAGAAATAAAGTTAGATTCCCTGCTGTAGTTACAAAAATAAATCCCCTTGATTAACAAAACCTGAACAAAAAAGTTGTGGAAGAAAATACGGAGGAATACATTTTTAGTTTATTCAAAAGACACAAATACCCTGAAAGAAAAGAGATTCGACAGCTCCAAATTTAAAACACCGATAATAGTAATAGCAATAAGGCACCAAATAGCAAATTTAAAGGCAAGCAGGATGCTTGCCACCTATTTTAGACAAATCACTAACATCCAGCATGCACAAAGCTCTCTTTCAAATCACTAAGAAAAAGACAATCCAACAGAGGAGAATATGGCAAGGGCTAAGGACAGAAAGATGGTGGGAAAGCACAGACATGTGGTCAGACCATTTGCAAGGGGCTGACTCAAGAAAATGGACTTGAAAGGGATAGGTGAGCTAGTCTCCAACTGTAAGACCGGCAGACCTTTACAGTTGGTGATACCAAGTGTTGGTAAGAGTGGCTAAACTATAAAATATGGGACTTGAGGGGCCAGTCCTTGTAATATACGACTTGTATGTTGCTGCCTTAAGCAAACACACTGACTTGGACAAAACTGTAAGCCCTCCATGCCTGGTCCTGCCCTCTGCTAATTGTGGAAAGAGCAGAGTATAAAGCAGAGGCCCTGCAACTGCGGTTAGAAGCCTAGACTCACATCTCAGGCCAGCTCTGCCACTTACTGGCTGAGAGGCTGGGGGCAGCGACCCCCAAATACCTTCACTTCATCCTCACACTGTAAGATCTTGAGCAGGTTCATTAATTTCCCAGAAACTCAACATCCGCATCTAAATGATGGGCGCAGGGTTAGTGGGAGGATGAAGTGAGATAAGGCATTTGGCCCCTGGCCCAGATCCTGACACAGGGTAGGTACTCACTTAATGACAGCTATAATTGGAACTTTGTATTCGATCCCCCATACATTGTACAATACCTGTGACAATAGACTCTGGGACAGGCACAAAATAAATACTAGCTAATTCTAGTGTTTTGCCTCAAATATTCACTAGAGATTCTCATTTTAGATAATAATGAAATCAAGATACACATTTATATATCTTGTATGCAATTCAAGATGTATACATTGGTATACATTCATAAACGTGGCCTCCCCTGCTGGAATGTCCCCTGCTCCCTTCTGGAAATTCAGGAGTGAAGTGATGCCCAATAATACAACTCCTACTGGACATATAAAATAGATTTTTACTGTGTACAAATAAATGGGTGTATAGACAGATTGCTCAGGGATGATTATACAGTTCATCTTAAGTATTAGGCATTTTTACTTGTATCTATATCTTACTTGATAACAATGCAAAGCAGAATGTAACTTTTTTTTCCCTTTTCTTCCTCCCAACACACCTGTTGATCAACAATCCTGTTCATCATTTCTCCAAACCAGATCTTTTTTTCCCCGGAGCTTTAAACGTTTTTATTTTGAAATGATTTTAGATTTAGACAAGAGTTGCAGAAATAGTAGTTCCCAGAAATACCCTTCACTGAACTTCCCCAAATGTTAGCATCTTACATGAGCCCAGTACAACTATGGAAATGAGGAGAATAACCTTGCTACAATACTGCGGCAGCCTGATCTCCGGACCTTATTCAACATCTGCCAGTTGTCCCACTCAGGTTCCTTTTCTGGTCCAGGATCCCGTTCCGCATCCCACGTTCCTTTAGTTGTCCTCTAACAGATCCTCAGTCTTCCTTTGTCTTTCATGACCTTGACACGTTTAAAGAGTACTGACCAGTGTTGTGTAGAATGTTCCTGAATTGGAAATTCTTTGATGTTTCCCACGATTAGGTTGCAGTTATGCAACTTTTTTTTTTCAGGAATGCCACCCGTGGCTTTTTTCAGTGCGTCATATCAGGACTTACCTGAAGTCAATATGTCTCATTACTGATGATGGTAACCGTGGTCACTTGGTGAAGTTGGTGTCCATAGGGTTTCTTCATTCTGAAGTGACTCTTCTTCCCTTTGTCCTTCATAAGAGCCCTGGTGGGGAGATTCTTTGAGACTCTGCAAATATTCCATTTCTCATCATTCTTTTGCTCACTGACTTTAGCATCCATCCGCCGTTCTTGGCTGTAACAATTATCCCTGTGGTGTTTGCTAAATGGTGATTGTCAAATTCTATCATTCCTTTCACATTTGTTACCTGGAATTTCTGTAAGAAGGCTCTGTCCTTTCCCCCCATTTGTTTATTGACTTATATCATTTATTATTCTCATTGCTTATTTAGTTTGTTCAAATCACTCTAGATTTGGCCATTCGAAGGTCCTTCAAGTTGGCTCCTGTGTCCTTTCAACATGGCCCCATAGTTTTTAAAGCACTTCCTTCCTTTCTGCTATCACAAGATGTTCCAGGTGCATCTTGTGTATTACCTGCCCCAGCTCTGAGATTAACTGTTTCTCAAAGGAGCTCTGGTTCTTTTTATTGGAGAATAGTATTTAATCGTGATCTGCACACTAGTGTATCCATTGCCACTGGGTGTCTCTAGACTGTATCTAGCTTGCATCTTCCCTCCTCTCTCCATCCCCACCACCATCCCCCTGGTACAAGTCATCATCGTATTTCACCTGGATAACTGCCTCTTTATGGATCCCCCTACTTCCAGTCTTGCCTTCCTCCAAGCCATCCTCCAAACAGTAGCAAAAATAGAATCTTCAGACATTAGCTGGACACCATCATTTCCTTGCATAAAACCTTTGCTGGGTGTCAAGATTAGGTCAGAATAACTGAAATCACTCTGTCTTCAGACACAGGGGGAATTGAAGCCTTGCTCAAGGCCCGCCATGTCTTAGCACAGGGTTGGCAAACTTCTTTTGTAAAGGACCAGAAAGAAAATGTTTTAGGTTTTGCAGTCCACTCAGCTCTGCTGTTGTACCACAAAAGCAGGCATAGAGGGCTTCCCTAGTGGCACAGTGGTTAAGAATCCACCTGCCAGTGTAGGGGACATGGATTCGAGCCCTGGTCCAGGGGCATCCCCCATGCCACGGAGCAACTAAGCCCATGCGCCACAACTACTGAGCCTGCGCTCTAGAGCCCATGAGCCACAACTCCTGAGCCCGCATGCCACAACTACTGAAGCCCACACACCTGGAGCCCGTGCTCTGCAACAAGAGAAGCCACTGCAATGAGAAGCCCACGCACTGCAACAAAGAATAGCCCCTGCTCGCTGCAACTAGAGAAAGCCCACACACAGCAATGAAGACTGGCAGAACCTGGAACCCATGGGGAAGGGGATTCTGGGAAATGTCAAAATGGCAACAGACAGATTAGCCCAGTGGCTTTCACGTTCCCATGGACTGAAATTCCCTCCATACCGTGGCTGCTTTCTCCCCTTGCTCACTGCACACACTCCACTATGTTCTTCTCTCTCAGTTCTTCAAAACTGCCAGTCTCTTTTCCACCTCAGGACCTTTGCACATGCTGTCCCATTTGCTTGGAATGCTCTTTCCACCAGCTTTTTGATCTTTTTTATCTTTTAGATCTCAGATGAAAGGGTACTCTCTTGGAGAGGCCTTCCCTGACCCTTCTATTTAAAATCACCTCCCCTTTTAGTAGAATCTGTCTTATCTCAAAGCTAAGGGACCTTAGCACCTTAGTTTTGTTCCTTGTCACCTCCCCAAGATTTAGAACAGTGCCTGGCACACACAGGTGCTCAGATACATACTAAATGAATGTAACACTTAGCATGAACGGCTAACATTTCACTTGCCTTATTATATACTATGTTGATTGATTGTTGATCTGTTTTCTATATCCATATAAGCTCTTTTAGGGCAGAGGTTAGGACTCTAGCATTTATTGCTTATACCTAGCCCCTAAAATAGTGCCTGGAACATAGTTGGTATTAGGTAAATATTTGTTGGATGAATCTCACACATTTAAAAAACCTTACTGTGGATAGTAAATACTAGATAATCATGGAGATCAGGTAAAATTACATAGCAAAATTTTCTTTTTATTAAGTATGTTCTGATGTCCATTCAGTGTCTAGACTTCTCATGTTTTCATGTGGCAACCCATCCAAGGAGGGGAACTCTGGATTTGGAAGGTCCCCTCCAAGCGTGGGACCAGCGTGCCCTGTCAGTTCTTTGCCTCACCTTAAGATGTCACTAAGTGACTTGGCCGTGGCTTCCACTGGCTGTTGCTGGAAGAGCTGGGAGGTCAGGCCAGGGAGGGAGGAAGTGACCTGGTGTCATGAGCAAATCTCCCACTTCCTCCGGGTCCTGGCAGACAAGGTGACGATGTGCTGATGTGTCCCTCCTGCTTTACGGGGCATTCATTAGCACACCTGATATTCCAGAGCCCTGGAAACCTGTTTTCTTCTACAGCCAGAACTTTAATAAATCAGGCCAAGCCAGATAAATCATGTCATGTCACCACTGACTCCATGGTCGTGGGTCCATACCTGTTCCTAGGCCACTAGGATGGACTCACATGTTCAGTAATATTTCTGCTTTCAGGAAGTAGTGGGGGAGCTGATAAATACAGGAAAGAAAGAACTAAAAGTAACAGAAAAATCCTAAAAGCAAAGTGGTATTCTGGATTGGATCCCAAAGCAGCGAAAAAGAACGTGAGTGGGGAAAATTGGTTAAATACAAACAGAATGTCTAGTTTAGTTAATAGTTTTGTACCAATGTTAATTTCTTAGTTTGTTAACTAGGGGAAGCTAGATAAAGCATATCTGTACTATCTTTGAAATATTTCCATAAACCTAAAAGTAGTTTTAGAAGTGTACAAGGCAGTGTTGGCTTGGATAGCAGGGATATATTTTGTAGGCTCCTGAGGCAGTGAGTGAATTCCTGAAATCGAACAGACCTGGGATGAATCTTTACCTCTACCACTTACCAGCTGTGTGACCTTAAGCAAGTGACTTAACCTCTCAGAGTTTTAGTTTTCTTATTTTTAAACAATGTCCATGTCATTGGGTTGTTGTGAGGGCTCCATGAGATAATATCTCCTAGTATGGTACATGCACATCATAAATTCTCAATAAATGCTAGCTCTCCTTTCTCTGGCATTTCAGAAAAAAAAAAAAAAAAGAGCAATCAGCTGTGCTTAAATATTTGGAAAATAAATAACAAGAGGTGAGATTTGTATTCGGTCACCAAGGTTGGCTCTTTTGTATTAGAAAAACAGGAGGGGGATGAGTGCCCCACCTGAAATTGAGCCAAAAGAATCACATTTAGTCAGTTTCTAAATCTATGAAAAGTATCTCTTAAGCTGTTGAAAGGCATTTTTCTATTAAAACTGGTCTTAAAAACTTGTGATTTTTTTCAAAGATAAAATTAGAGATGAACAAAGCAGTACTTGTGAAGGTTATTCACTGCAGCACCGACTATAAATGCAAAAGATTGGAAACCACGTAAATGCCACCAAGTAGGGAAGAGTCTGGCTAAATAACTTATGGTTCATCCATTTCATGGAATTCTCTGAAGACATTTTTAAAAATAAAAAGCAAGTGTCTGTATATATACATATATATTTAAATGACATAGTCACACACAAAGATACATTGACAAAAAAGAATAGGGTGTAGAATGTGCACACAATATGCTATCATTTATATATCAAAAAGAGTATATGTATTTATTTCGTATATGCATCCAGTATCTCTGGAAAGATATGCAAGAACCTGGTAATAGTGGTTGCTACTTGATCTGCACCAAAGAAAGGGACCATCTATCTTGTTCAAAGTAACATTCATCTTGTTAAAATGTTGCTGCCAATAAAATTTTACATTTTTTGTTTAGGAATGTTTAACATACTTATAACATATAAGAATTTATAACATACTTACTTCTTCAATATATTTTTTAACTTTTTATTGTGAAAAATTTCAAACATATACAGAGGAGTGAGAATCATAATGATCCTCCCTGCACCCATGACCCAGCTTCAACAATGATATAACTTCTGTTGCTCTGATTTTGTAGTATAGTCACATTGTTTTCATCAGTTACACAAAAATTAATAATTGTAATAGTGACTCAGTTCTGACCAAAGGAAGTTAAATTTTTTAAACTTATGTATAAATTTCCTTGCTGAGAATTTTGATAAGGTGATCAATAAAAGACTTCTAAGCAAAAAATATTTATTACATTAATATAAAATTCCATGAGGATGTGGAATTGAAGTGCAAATTTAAGGAGAAAACTCCTTAAATAATGACATAAAATTTCAGCTATTAAAGAACAGCTTATTCATGTATGATTTAAGTGGGTGACAGTGGAGGTCAAGGATACATGATATTTAGATTATTTTCAATACATTTAAAGAAATTATGTAACAAATAATTATAGTGCCAGAATCCTTTTAAGCTGTTTAAACATAGGAAGATTTAGATATGAACTTTAAAACATGTAAGGGAGTACATACTTTTAAAAAATTATTTTATAGAGTATGAGAGAAAAACAGTTTGAAGATCTCAGCTCTAGAAGACCTGATGTTTATTTCCAAGTCTCAGGGAGCTGTTGTGTCGATGGGATAGAAGTTCATGCCTGCCTGAACCCTGAGACAGCAAAGGGAACCTGGAACCTGAGATTGAGGTCTGATCAATGTGTCTCTTTCCCACTATCCATCATGACTGGGTTGGGTTATTTCAGGAATGCAAGGTTGGTTTAACACTTGAAAATCAACCAATTTAATTCCCCCATCCAAGCCTAGGGTCACAGATGTTTAAGTCTCCTTGGCCATTGTATATATATAGAAATAAACACCACTAGCCACCATCCCTTCCTTTACTTATCAAGCAACCTGTTGAAAGCAACCTGTTTTCTCTTGAAAACTTTTTACTTTCTTCAATGCATGGATAGTGGAGGGTGAAACACATGTGTACTCTAACCAACTACCTTGAAGGAATGGTGGCCACTCTCTGTCTCTCCTCCCTGGCTGCATATTCCGTCTTAACACAGTGTTCTTCCAAGAGTGGTTTTTCTACCTGCAGTTGGAATCCCTGTAGATTCCTGGGCCCCAGCTCAGAACCACTGAGTCAGGCTTTCTGGGAATCTGTGCTTTAAACATCTCCCCTCTCCCCGGTACCCTAAAGTTTATAAAATGCCATTCTAACTCACTTTCACTCTTCACGCTGTTCAGAAAATAAAGTCTCTATTTTATTTCCACACTGGGGCCTTCCCTAAACCCTGTCTTGGCCTTTCTGCTACCTGACTGTTCCTCCTCTGATCCCTTTGAGGGTTTCACTTCCTTCCTATATTCCCCCAAATCCCTATGCTCCCCAATACATATGCCTCCTGCCCCGTTCTCTTCAGATTTCGGTTGCCTGCCTTTCTGCTGATGATTCCCAAGTTCCCATCACTAATCCCAATGATTCTCCTAACAGTGGCCAGCTTTACTGAGTACTTACTGAGGAATGTGCACTAGACCTTGACTTTGATTAGCTCATATATTGCCCAGAGTAGCCCTTTGAGATAGGTCATCATTATCACCCTCTTACAAATGATAAAACAGAAGCTCAGAGGGAGAAGCAACTTTTTCCAGCTTGTAGCAATTAAAACTGGGTTTTGAACTTGGGACAGTTTGACCTCTTAACCTCTCTGTGGATACCTCACCTTTGTTCCAAAATGCCTGACACAGAACTTGGTACCTTCCCTTTGCATTCTCCCTCCCCAACTCCTAGGCCAGATATCTTCTGTTTGCCCTTCCAGAACCACAGGATGTAACCCCATGTCCTGAGTCTTCACATCTGGAAATATTCCCTGCAGATCTCTAACTTCATCCTTTTACTCTCTTATCTCGCATTTTTTTTGCCACTCACTCTCCTATTACTAAAAATGAAGTACAGTGAAGATCTCTCAAAAATTATCTGAACTTAGTGACAGAACCAGAAACAAAGTAACATGTCCAGGTATGGAGGCTTCTCTACTTGTAAACAGGACGTTGCTGAGTCCATATTATGCAAAGTCTAAGTGATGGAACACAGGTAACCCTTGTTAAGGTGTGAAGTGAAGGTGTAACTATAACCTTCACTTTCTTTTCTAACCTAATCACATACCTCTTCTTCCCCACATGTGACTCTGTCATTGCTTTAGTATTTATCAAAAATGAAGAATGAATGATCATAAACCCTTCAAAAGTAAGCACAAATAGGAAAATGCGGTAGACCAGAAGGCTGATCATGCTGGCTTTAGTAATCAATCCAGCCTAAAGATTTAATCCTTCCAAATGTGCCTTTTAGTTTTTTAACTTGGATTATTTGTAATATCGATTTTTTTTTCATATAAAAACCCAGAATTGGGCTTCCCTGGTGGCGCAGTGGTTGAGAGTCCGCCTGCCGATGCAGGGGACACGGGTTCGTGCCCCGGTCTGGGAGGATCCCACATGCTGCGGAGCGGCTGGGCCCGTGAGCCATGGCCACTGAGCCTGCGCGTCCGGAGCCTGTGCTCCGCAACGGGAGAGGACACAGCAGTGAGAGGCCCGCGTACTGCAAAAAAAAAAAACAACCCAGAATTTAGCATTCTCTTGAGAAATCAGACCGTCCAGCAACAGCAGGTCCACTTTCCTACACGTCAGTAATTGGTAAAGGCAAATGTTGACAGTTCTCTTTAGACATGGCATGGGCTCCCCAGATCACTGCATCTCCACCATGTCCTGTCATCTCTCTGATTCTGCCCCTTAGTGTCAGCGGCCCTTCATCTTCCCACTTGGCGTTGTTTGTTTAATCTAGCCTGCAGTCTCCCTTTAGACTTGGGCAAGAGGAACCTCTGCCCTGGACTCCTCACTTTTGTGGCTCTGAATATAAAACACACAAAAAAAATATTTGCTAAAAGTCATGGGCAAGTCTGCCCCTCCACATCTGGTATTCAGCGATGGCATTGTGCAACCCATGGCATTAAACAGGCACGCTTGTGACTGACACCGTTCAGACCCCGGGAAACACTTCACATCTCTGGTCCTATTCTGCAAAGCAAAAGGCACTTGCCTCTGAATGCCTTGAAGGTTTGTTGTCATACTGCTGCCAACATCAGACAACACTGCTTCACGGTGCATGGAGGATTTGAGCACGGAAAGCACTTAGGAAAGAGAAAAGACGACTGAATTAACTGTCGAAGCCTTCTCCCATGCCATAAATGCATCAGATACTTGTATAGCCCATCTCCATAGCAATACCAGAGCAACCCCTTTCTTGTTTCTCATTGTCCCAATTCATTATTCTAGAGGTTCTTACAAAGAGCACAGTATTTGTACCAGTTACACATGGCAGCAGAGGACATTTTGTAATATTAATTCATATAACTCTTCAATTTGCTTATACCTTGGTCCTGATGTAACAGGCTTAGATTCTCAACATTGGCAGCTAGACGAACACTGAATGCTAAAATTGAAAGTAGTTTTATTTTTATAATAAATATTTAATGGGATTTAACAAATTCTTTTAACTATATATATATATATATTTCAGCTATGTTTAAATAATTTTTATGTAAAGCTTGATCTCAATTATCATTTGTATTTTACCTTTCTATCTTAAATAATTTTGAACGTTTTGGTAGAAAAATATTTTAAAACATTTGTGAAGTATTTATAACATCTAATTTTTTAATGAGTATTCACATTTTTTATACTTTGATAATTGTATTTGATTTTTTTTCCATTTTTTTAGATGATTTTTGACAAAATCAGGGGTCAAAAAATGACAGGATTTTATTTCAAACAGCCTAAGGGCTATATTTACCCCATGAACTAAGAATGGTTTTGATATTTTTAAAGGTTTGTACAACAAACTAGGAAGAATATAGGAGAGAGACCATATGCAGACCACAAAACCTAAAACATTTATTATCTGAATCTTTACAAAAATATTTTAGTCTTTGGTCAATAGAATATAAATTATGTAAAACCCTGACTGTAACTATACATTTTATGAGTCTACTGAAATGGAAACAGCAAAAAGAAATGGGATAAATAATAACTTATGAATTATGTTTGTTACTCATATGAATATCACAGGCCCATCAACAGAACACCCAGACATGTGCAGTAATAAGTAAATTCTCTGCTCTGTGGTTGTTTGCAGACTTTGAATCATATATAAACAATAACTTGACACATATGTTTTTCTTTTGTCATTATGAATGTATACGTGTCAAAGCAGGAAGATTAAATGTTTTGAGATTTGTTTAATGACTTGCACGCCTCCTGGCATACGGTGTGCGGGCCATGACCCACAAATGTTGTTGGCAGATCTGCCTGTCTGTTTTCCTCTGCCCCCTGAGTGCATGTGAGTTTCAGTATTGCCTTAGCCTAAAAATTTTGACCAGAACTCAAGTGACAGATCCCAGTACCTATCGCCCTCTGTTGGCATTGAGCAGAGTTGTCACACTTTTGCTTCCGCGTGGAGTTGTGTTCAAATCCAGAAAAGCTCGGAGTTGAACACATAACTAGAGGAGTTTCCGTGCTTTGTATTAATATCCTGGTTACATAATAAGTTCAAAATACTTGAAGCAGCAAAAGTGCTTTATAAGGCAACATTTTTTTTTTGAGGCAACATTCTTATCCCAGAAAAAAAGTCATTTTGGTCAAATCCTATCTTTCTTTTTACTAATCATCATCATGTGCTGCAAATGCTTTGGGCCAATGTTTCCATTCAGTCTCTCAGACCTTTTTATTGATATTATTTTGACACCAGGAAAGAGACACATCTTCCGGTTAAGTGATGGAAGAAATAACACTAAGTCAAAGGATGGGAGGGCATTGATAACCCCAAAGAAAGACTCAGTCCCCTCGCCACTGGAGGCAAAATAAGACAGACGGAGAAGGGGGACGCGGAGAGGGATGGTAGGGGAGGAGCTGGGAAGGGAGAGTGAGAGAGGATGCCTCTGGGCTCCGACCCCCACTGGGTCCTTATCAGCTGCCTCTACCTTAACTGCTTCCTCCTTAACGCTTTCACCAGCTACACCGGTTACTTTCTTTCAGGGTGGAAAGAGGTATTGCTCCTTTTAAGGGTGAGCCTTAGCGAATCGGAGCTTTGGGGTCTTTCTCCTGAAGCCCCGCTGACCGACCCCCAAGTGCAGGCTGTCAGTGGTCAGACCCCACTCATGAGAGCAAACAGACCACCCTCCCCGAGGGACGCCCCTGAAAACGTTTGCGACCTGTTCTGCTCTGGGATTGAGTCCCGAGAGGTTCTGAAAGTGCAGTGAGGGACTGTCTCAGCACTACAGACGCGTGCAGAGCCGTATCTGGATCCTGTTCCTTAAAGGAATCAGGAACGTTGCTCATCCCACATTTGAATCTACATCTGACGCTTATTTTGTCCTGCGTTGTAACTACTCAGACATTTTCCTACAGTTGCATAAATTAGTTCTTGCCTGTGGCTTTCAGTTTCACACCTTTTTAGGATCTTTACCATAATCAGAGAACTAATTTATGCAACTCTGGGTTATTATACTTCTGAGTGTTCCTTTTAGGGTTCAACCTATAAAAGCCAGAAAGGAAAAAAAAAATGTTTGGTCTAAGAAATTAAGAAAGATTTTCACTTTTGCTGGGGAGTACGTTTAATTCTGTAACTCACTTTCAAAAAATACATTGAAGTAGTATTCTAGCACATTTGCTACATTTTCAACATTCCTAAAATTGCCCACAGTACTTTAAAAAAAAAAAAAAAAACCCTCTAATCACATTTCACGTTGACTTTCATTTTGTCACTTTGAATTGGGGCAAAAAGTCTCAAGATCTTTTCTGTTTTCTTGTTTTTGAAAAATAGCGATTCCAAAGGAGGGACAGGGGCCTTTTTCCCCATATCGGATTTTATTTTTTAAACTCAGATCCACTGTTCGGACATGCTAAGACATCGGAGTCTTTTCGTGCCTATACTTTCCCTTAATTCCATCATTGACATATTTTGATGTCTGTAAACCCAACAGAAGGAAGGGTCCCCAGTAACCAGATGTAAGTCAGTATAAAAAAGGAGTTGGGGGGTCTTGGGGACACTGACTCCTCTTCAGAATCCCCTGAAGAGAGATTGACCATTGACAATTTAAATCTTCAATGCTTTATCTCTTTGTTTGAGTCTCGGAATGCCATTGATACCTTCTTTGTATTTATAATTGTTTTAATTAGCCACCCAGCAGGGGCCTCTCTCCCAGCTGGATTATGGGCAGCACAGCAGGACCTTACAACCCAGTTAAAACAAAGCCCAGACTTTATGGCTCGCTTAATTTCTTTTATCTGTATCAAAAATTTTTGTTCTTTTTTTCTCTTACTCTCCCTCATTTTCACTCTTTTTCCCCTCCCCCTCGCGTTTGTGGGGTCAGGAGCAAAAAGCTTAGACTCCCAAAATGGCTTTGCTTTTGAAGAATCAAAGAATTATGGAAAAACCTCTACAGTGAATATTTATCAGCAGCTCACATCTCAAGGAGGAAAATAGCGCAGATGTGCTTGTCCCCTGCTCTTCCTAACGTGCCATAAGCCTCTACCGTGATTGTATCTTGAGCATTATGCTGAAATTGATGTCGGTTGCTAAACTTTAGTGGGCGGAGGGGAGGGGAACGTTAGCAAGAAGGCTCCTCTGTTGTCCCTGGTGTTGTTTGTTCTATTTGACCACATCCTTCTTTTGTGGATGGAAATCTGGAGGATCAATTATGATGCAGATCTGACACCATTTCCATTTGTGGGAGTGGTGAGGCCAGGGATGTTTGGACTTTTGGAAATTCTTACATTGTTAAGATTGTTTTTCCTCCACTTTGAACTGGATGCTGCTACTTTGGTGTGATCACAAACACACTGCCTGACCCAGAGCATTTCATCAGAAGAAACAGAAACATAGGGCTTGTTTGTGGCTTTATAGAAATTGCCAGGGCCTCTCTTTATTTGTGAATCTATAGAACTGCCAGTCTAGAAATTAAAACAGGACTGATCCCTGTGGAAACATGCATCACTGCTAAAAGTAATCTTCTTGCACTATGCTGCAAATAATCTAGTTTAATTTTTTTCTAATAATACCCGAAGTAACTTATTTGCATTTAAAAAGAAATGATAGCTCCAGTTATCAGATATGGAAAAGGCTTTGAACTGGCTTCTGTATTTCTGTACAAAGGTCTTAAATGTTGTTGAGCCCTACCTTTATTTCTAGAATTTTCCAGCAACCAGACAGGGTTGGGAGTGGAGGGGTGTTGTTTTCCGTTTGTGTACAATTACCCAGTATTTGGGTGTCTTGAAAACCAAGGATGGTTATAATTAAAATTTTATCGTGTTACCTGGATCTATTTTTGGCTTTGTAGCCAATCAGAGACCCAGACATTCACTTGGCTTTGTAAAACAGCAAATATCACAAAGACCATGAATAAATACCCATAGCAATTTGTTGGGTGCAATTGTAAGGCTTTGAAATTCAATGACAGGATTGAGAAGAGGCAGGAAACCCTGTGTGAGCTAGAGGCCTAGGGGTTGGGAGACTCTTTCAGGAGCCTAGTGTCGTTGAGGGACACTAAATTACTAAATGATCAAAGAATGATGCCCAACATTGTCACGTGCGACATACGTATATATTTATGTTCATGAAGATAGTATAGTTTGATGGTTGCACAACATCACAAGTGAGCTATGCCTCTTAATTATACACTTTAAAACAGTTAATTTCATGTTAGGTGAATTGCATGTCAATAAAAAATAAAATGAGACAATCTCACCAAAAAAAAAAAAACAACAGGATAATTAAGATTTGGAAAGCACTTTACAATTTACAGATTTTTTTTCTTCTATTTTTTAACATGCACTGTCTGGCTTAATCCTCATAGGATAGGACCCCTTTGGGATCCATGTTTTGAATATTCATCTCATTTCTATCCAGGTGAGGGGACTCGACTCACCTAGAGTCACCCTCTAGTGACAGCACAGAACGAGAGACTTAGAAATCCTGCTTTTCTCTACTGCGCTTGCTCCATCAGAATGACAAACAACAGCCTAGTTTTCTACGTGTCGATTTACAGGTTTTGTGGATGCTTGTTTGCTTGCTTAGATGGTATGAGAGTGGGAAATGTGGCGCTTAGAAGCCAAGCAGATCTGTGCTGGGAGCTGCTAAGTACTTGCTCTGAGCCCCTCCTCCTCCCCACCGGCACCCCCCTCCTGTGCTCATCTCCACCTGGGGCTGGATCTCACCCAGCCTCCCAGGGCTGCTGTGTGATTACCAGAGCCAGCCCAAATGCAGTACATTATAAACATGCTTTACAGTGTATCTGTCATGCAGCCAGACCTCAGTAATGGAGCATTTTCACTTCTATGATGATGGTTATAATCGCTGTCATTTTTATGCCTATAAATGTGACAACATTGACCCACAATCAGAGGCAGAGAATTCTTTTCAATGTAGAATATGGTTCAGGTCATCAGCAATTTTGATCTGTGTACAGATTAAAGATAAACAGGAATATTTTTAAAATCACTTATTTGGGAGATTTTTATTCCCCTCACAGATGTTACTGTGAATATCTGTATGTCTGTATAAGTATATACATATCCATACAAGAAATCCCCATCACTGTAAAATATTATACGTTAGCATAGGCATGGAAGGAAAAACGCTGGAGAAACCCATGGTCTCTGGAGTGAGTGGGCTCATGGTCTTTCCTTTCCATGGAATGTATTTTGTAACGCTTGATTTTTTGTTTGTTTGCCTTCTTCATCCTATATCACCAGTCCTGGAAGCATGCCAGGCACAAAGTAGACCCTCCATACATTTTTTGTGGAATGAATGTATATAGCAAATATGTAACCAGGAAAGCAATGAAGGGAATTACACAAAATAAGTTTTACGAAATCACCGCTTTTAACGCGGTAAGGAAAATACCCTATGATAATATACTGGTCAAATTTCCAACAAAAGATGTATTTCCAACTTTATTTTTCACTTTCTTTTTTCTTAAGCTCGAACTGAAACAACAAAAGGCATGTTTTTTTTCAGAATCTATTAGAGGCACTGAGCTCCTGGTGGAACAAGCTGGATGGCTCTTGTCCTGGCTAAATTATATTAGCGGTGGGCCACGCCAGTGGCTTTGCATTGCCTTGCGAGCTTCAGACGGTTTCGACTGCACCTCCTGAAGTCCCTCTCCGTGACATCATTCACATCTGTGGCGACTTAAGCCTCCTGTTTCTTTGAAAAAGGAATTTGAGAATATGAAGGGTTTATACTCTCTAAACTAATTAGCAGTGACCAGTAACTTGAGGAGGCCAATGTGCCCTCTAGGACACTCAGTTTACCTGGGGGTCTCGCCAGGTCCATCCAGCCATTTCTAGATACGTTACCAATCCCAGTGAGGTAGGAAAGGAGGCGTGCACGTTTTTAAAATAGAGAACTAATTAAGTATAGTTCTTCCAAGATTTCTTTTTGTATCATGTGACCTGGCAAACAAACGTAGCTTCCGGTGTTTGAGAAATGGATTTTCAAGGAAAAGGTGGTGCTTTACGGAAAGAAGTTTAATTATATAAGGCAATTAGTGAGATCGATACATTAAAAGAGAAGACAATAAGTGGGTTTTCTTGCATAATTGTAACATACAAAGTATGTATTTATAACATACTTAAATAATATAGTGTGGTCCATTCTGATATGGAACAAACTTGAAGATATAGTAAATAAGGAAGTCCAATCCAGGTATAAAATGGTGTACATAAGAACTGAAATTTGAATGGCTAGGATGGCAAGAAAAGACAGCAACTTCTATGTACCCACTGAACCCAAATTGGCATTTGTCATCAGGATCAGAGGTATCAGTGGTGTGAGCCCAAAGGTTCGAAAGGTGTTACAGCTTCTTCGCCTCCATCAGATCTTCAGTGGCACCTTTGTGAAGCTCAACAAGGCTTCATTTAACATGCTGAGAATTGTACGTTGCGTGGGAGCACCCAAACCTGAAGTCAGTAAATGAACTGATCTACAAGCGTGATTATGGCAAAATCAGCCAGAAGCGAATTGCTCTAACAGATAACGCGTTGATTGCTCCACCTCTTGGCAAATATGGTATTATCTGCGTGGAGGATCTGATTCATGAGATCTGTACTGTTGGAAAACGTTTCAAAGAAGCAAACAACTTCCTGTGGCCCTTCAAATTGTCTTCTCCACGAGGTGGAATTAAGAAAAAGACAACTCATTTTGTAGAAGGTGGAGATGCTCCCAACAGGGAAGACCAGATCAACAGGCTTATTAGAAGGATGAACTAAGGTATCTACCATGATTATTTTTGTAATCTGGTCAGTTAATAAACAGTGACTGCTTTCAAATTAAAATGAAATAAGTAAATAAAATAAAATGGTGTACATAGTATAACAAAAAGCATATAGGTTTAGCAGCATCCCTGGACCACTAAATGCCAGCGGTACCCCGCCAGCTGTGATAACCAAAAATATTTCCAGACAGTGTGAGATATCCCCTGCTTAAGATCATCCCTGCTTAAGAACCACTGGGCTAGGGAATTCCCTGGCAGTCCAGTGGTTAGGACTCCACGCTTTTACTGCCCTGGGCACGGGTTCAGTCCCTGGTCGGGGAACTGAGATCTTGTAAGCTGCATGGTGAGGCCAGAAAAAAAAGAACCACTGTGCTAGACTGTGCAGGTCATCTGAAGATTTGGTGACTGTTTTCCAGTTTTTCATCTCACCAACTTTTGGGGAGATGCTTGCATTTCCTATAGTAACGATTAATGCACTGGGTAAACAACATGAATGGATAACTTACACATTTGTAGAAATGTTAATCCTGAAGTTCTGTCTTTTTTTTTTTTTTTTTTTTTTTTTTGCGGTACACGGGCCCTTCACTGCTGTGGCCTCTCCTGTTGCGGAGCACAGGCTCTGGACGTGCAGGCTCAGTGGCCGTGGCTCACGGGCCCAGCCACTCCGCGGCATGTGGGATCTTCCCAGACCAGGGCACAAACCCGTGTCCCCTGCATCGGCAGGCGGACTCTCAACCACTGCGCCACCAGGGAAGCCCTGTCCTTTTTATAATCAATACTATTGTTTTTTATGAATTCTCAACCATGGAAAAATTCTTAAAGACCTTCACCTCCCTCAACTGGACTCTCCTTCCTCCTCCTAAAATATCCTCTTCTGCTTCTCCAGCCCTAGCTCCAGGAAGTTAAAACACAACCATTTACCTGTTACAAATGACTAGCTAAAGTAATCCCCAGTCTTTATGGCCCCCAACTTTACTTCCGAAGAGTGTTTTTACCCAGCCCTAGAAAGTATTACTTTCTGCTTGAGTGTAATTAAAATCCCAGTCATCTATTCAAGAATGCCATTGCCAGTAAGATATTAATTGTGTCTGGGAGCTGGAAAGTATTCTTCCTAACAGGACTTAATGGAGCGCACAGATCCAAGAGACATTCATAATCATTGTCCCCTCCGGAAATATGACACTGGGGAGATGGATCATTCACTTTCACTGTTTTCGGATTTAATGGAGGGTAAAGTTTTTAATCTACTTCTTGGGAGCTTAATATTTCTAAGAAAGAAAAGACGTCTTACAGTCTCAAGAGCCAGGCGGAAGTCTCTTTTTATTTTTTATTTTTTCGTTGAGTTTAAAGACCTTTTCTGGGTTTTCTTATGGGGATTTATTCGTCATTACATTAATTCTAAACAACGTTCATTTTTCCCACTCTTCATTACCAAATAGGCAGCACAAAAATGTTATTTTTTTTAAAAAGGCACAAAGGAACAAAACAAATCATTGTGACTACCAACACACAGGGAAAGCCACATAGACATTGGGATGTGTCTGTCTTTTGCACACCTTTATGATGGTGAAACTCAGAGCAGGGCTCAGAATTGATTCTGGAACATCGGGGCCAACACCAAATCCGTGGAAGGCATTATATTCCTTAAGTGGATTCTGTTAGGAAGGCCTAATTCCCTAACATGACTTAAAGTCTGAGCCAAATTCCAAGCCAATGTTTCAATTTTGTTGGGTCAGAATACCTTAGATAATCCTGTGTTGTTTTGGTGTCTGCGATTTCTGCTTGTCGGCTTTTGTCATTTGCATGTATGTGATTTATTTATTTAAAAGAGGTAGTCCATTCACGGGATTGAATATTCAAAAGGTACAAAGGGCTGTGCAATAAAAACATTTGCTTCTCTTTTTCTGCAAGCACCGATTCCCATCCCATCTCAGGCACCACTGTGAGTTTCTTGTTTATCTTCCTGGAGATTTGTATACATTCACAAGCAAAGGTTTTCACACTGTCTTTTTTATTGGTTGCTACAAATGAAGCATATTAGACACACTGATTTTTATCTGCTTTTTCCACTTATATATGCATCTTGGACATCGACCCCTATCATCAGTATTAGAGAAAGCTACCTACCACATTTTTAAAAATAGCTGCCTAGTATTTCAGTATGCAGCTGTACTTAATGTTTTTAACCATTGACCTACTTACTGCCATTTACATGGTTCTACTCTTTTCTATAACAACAATGCCACAATGGTTATTTGTAAATACAAAAGCATAATGTAGCAACTACCTGAATACCACCCGCACCATCTGAATTAAGAAAGACCCCTCTGCACTGCACCCCAGATTAAAAAGCTGCTCTAGAATTTTTTATTATTATTATTATTTTAAACTAACTTTTGTGGAAAGCTTTGTATTTACTAAGATAAGTCATTGTTACAGACTGAATGTTTGTGTCCCCTGCAAAATTCGTATGTTGAAATCCTCACCCCCGATGTGATGGTATTAGGAGGTAGGGCAGGGAATTCCCTGGCCGTCCAGTGGTTAGGATCTTTCACCACCAAGGGTGCGGGTTCAATCCCTAGTAAGAAGAGACACCAGAGAGCTTGCTTCCTCTCGCTGTGGTCCAAAGAGAGCATGTGCGGATACAGTGAGAAGACAGACAGCCATCTGCAAACCAGGAAGTGGGCCCTCACCAGACACCACATCAGCCAGCACCTGGATCTCAGATTTCCAGCCTCTAGAACTGTGAGAAATGTTTATTTTTTAAGCCACTCAGCGTATGGTATTTTTGTTGTAGTAGCCTGCATTGACTAAGACTTTCATACACTTGTTTATC
Source organism: Hyperoodon ampullatus (assembly GCF_949752795.1). NCBI lineage: Eukaryota > Metazoa > Chordata > Mammalia > Artiodactyla > Ziphiidae > Hyperoodon > Hyperoodon ampullatus. The sequence continues at coordinate 78,982,727 of NC_136927.1, read as the reverse complement.
TCTAGAGACCCTAGAATTGAAGGAAAAAACTCTTATTGCAAGCTACATCAGTCAAGTCTCCTTCAACTGTGAGAGAAACCTAGCTCACATTGGCTTAAACAAAATAGGAAATATACTGGATTACGTAACTGAAAAGGCAATTGCTGTCTGGGCTCGCTTCAGGCATGGCCGCATCCAGGTGCTCAGATACTGTCCCACAGGGCCTGCCTTCCTCTTAGGCAGGCTCTATGTGCGGGATCCTAAGGAGCTCCAGGCTTACATCCTCCCAGCTTCCAGTCCAACACCAAGAGGGTATATCCTCAGGGTTAGATCAGGAGTTCTAAATAAGAATTCCATTTTGCTTTTTCTGAATGGCCTGGGATGGGTCATGGGCCCACCTTTGATACAGTCAGTGTGGCCAGGGACATTCAATACTGGAAGAGAGCCTCCCTGTTTATTCTACTTGTTCCTATCTTTGTGTGGGACTGAGTGAGAATGTGATGGCTATGGCAGCTTCTGGCAAGCATGTGGCAACAAGTCCGAAGATGGAAAACCAGTGCAAGAGGAGAGACAGCAAAAGGATGGAGAGACCCTGAATCCTGGTGGCTTTGATGAGCCACCAAACTCACCCGGAACCACCTACCTCCAAGACATCTTGTTATGTGAGATCATTAAATATCCTTAGTATTTAAGCCATGGTTACTTGTAGCTGAAAAGATCCTAATGGGCACAGCATCCCTGTGAGATAGGCTTTCTTCTTTTCATTTTACAGTTGACGAAACTGATGCTCAGAGAGATTAGGGTTCTGGCTGAGAACAAAATTTTTAAAAATAAATGAAAGAAAATGGTCCTGTTGCTTTCCACATTGCCTCCCTCACTCCAGCCCTGTTCCTCTCAGTCTTCCCCATCTCATGTTAGGGTATCACCAATCGAGGCTAAAACCAAGCTGCTAGAAGTGATTCTTCTCTTCTCCTCACCCAGTCCACCTGGTCCAACGTCACAGCCATCATCCTGGACTCTAAACCCATCTGCCTCTCTCCACCTCTACCACCACAGCTGAATCCAAGCCCCGGTCCCCGTCATCTCCCACCTGGCAACCAGCAGGCGATCCTCACTGGTCTCTGCTTCTATTTCTGACTCAAACGTTGTGTTCTCTACCCAACAGCCAGAGCAAGCTTTTAAAATGAAGTCAGAGGATTTCCATCACAGCAGAATTACAAACAAACAAACAAATAAAACCCTAACCATGGGACTTCCCTGGTGGCGCAGTGGTTGAGAATCCGCCTGCCAGTGCAGGGCACACGGGTTTGATCCCCGGTCCGGGAAGATCCCACATGCTGCGGAGCAACTAAGCCCATGCGCCACAACTACCGAACCTGTGCTTTAGAGCCTGTGAGCCACAACTACTGAAGCCCGCGTGCCTAGAGCCTGTGCTCTGCAACGAGAGAAGCCCTCGCACCGCAACAAAGAGTAGACCCCCCTCACCGCAACTAGAGAAAGCCCGCGCGCAGCAACAAAGACCCAAAGCAGCCATAAATAAATAAATTTATTTATTTAAAATAAAAAACCTAACCACGTCCCTTGAATAAAGTCCAATGACCTGGGCCCAGCTCACCTCCACAAATCCATTTTCTGACACCCTCCCCCAGCCCAGCCTTCACCCCAGTGTCCTTTTAATCCTGGAGATCTCTGAAAGGGGCACTGGAGCAGCTTGGGTCCTACATCCGCTAGCTGAAGGATGAGGGCGTGATTACATCGCTTTGTGGAGTCCGTTGCCCATAAGCAAGTCTACTGGCCTCTGGGAAGACAAACTCATCTTTCAGCCAAAACATTATTTGGTCCAAATATTAACATTTTTGTCTAGAAAACAAAAAGTTACCTCTACTGGGAAGCCTTCACTGCAGTTCTCAACTGGGGGCAGTTTTGCCCCCCAAGGGGCCTTTGGCAATGTCTGGAGACATTTTTGATTGTCACACCTGGGACGTGCTAACAGCATCTAGTGGGTAGAAGTCAGGGATACTGCTCAACATCCTACAGGGCTCAGGACAGCTCCTACCACAGAGAACAGTCCAGCCCCAAATGTCAATAGTGCCAAGATTGAGAGACCCTGCCCTAGGAAACGGTGGCCCCTTTTGGATGGGGACCTCCTCCCTTCTTGTACTGACCTCCTGACTACAGTCTTTTCGACCATGTGCCCTTCACCCATCGTGGGCCCCCCCTTCAGGTTCTCCCTCTGCAGACCCAGTGTCCACTGCTTGGGGTTCACAGCCCAGGGTCCCAGGGAGGATGGCTGTGGCACACATATTCTAAGAGGAGGCTGTCCTGTGGGATCATTGTGAACCCCCTCCCCACTGTGAAATGTGCTTGCTGTCTCCTCAGAATGCCCCACACCTTAGCAAGTCTTTGCACCCCCATTTCATCCATTCTCCTCCCTAAGCTCCTCCGCCCGACCCCATCCTTGGGCCACTACCCAGCCCTGGTCTACAGAAGGAGCCCCCTAAGGAGGCAAGGCAGTGACATTTAAGCTAACCCAAAGACATTAGGCAGGAAGCAAGGGTGCACTGGACATTGGTGGGGTGTTTGTGGCTGTTACACTAACTAGGGACTGTCCCCTGGCATTTAGTGGACGGGGCCAGGGATGACAGATGTCCTCAGTATGTGGGATAGCCCCACACCACAAAGAGATACTACCCTCTCCAGCTTTCTGTTGTGGAGCATTCATGTAGGACCTGTAGGAACATCTGTAAGATATTCACCTGTAAGAACATCACTCTTGCTCTTTTGTCCTCTGTGCTTATCTGTAATTGGCCTTGGCCTGTTATCATGGTGTTAATTAAGGTCAACTTCCATTTTCTCTTATCTGATACAAATAAGCCTGACCTATGCATTCTTGTTGTAATGATGACCATGCATGCCCTTTGCTCTTTCTTTTCCTATTCTGATTGGCTCCTAAATCCAAACTTGGCCATTATTGGTTGGAATAATTGTCAGGCTTCTTTCAAATGTCTCCTAGCCTAGTATCCCAAGCACTTCCATATGGAAATAAATATTAACATTTTTGTCTAGAAAACAAAAAGTTACCTCTACTGGGAAGCCTTCACTGCCCCCCACCCCCCATCCTCCTCAACCCTGTCTCTGTGCTGAGAATGTGTCTTTCCTGGAGCTCATTGCCACGGTAGTTAAATTGTTTTATCTGTACCTTTGTTTAACATCTGACTGCCCCCTACCCTGCAAGCTTCCTGAGAGCAAGAACCCTGTCTTTCTTATTCTTCACTGTACTGCATTGCTTGGCATGTGTTCTAGAACCCAGGAGATGACCTGTATATATTTGTTAGATAAAAGAGAACGGACAGAGGAAGGGAGGGAGGGAGAGAGGAAAAAATTATATCCAGAGCTTTGTTTTTTGAAAAGATATTAAATAATGCATTGAGGCTCCTTTTGGGGTTTGGAGGGACACCTGGTAGGTTCACTGTAAAGCGCTATGTCTCCTATTTTGCTAGCTTATATGTTTATTATTTATTCCCTTGAGGGGAATTTTTGGAAAGCGGTTCCTGCTTTAAGAGACCAAGCAGAATCGACAAAAGTGAGTGGCCACTTTCTGTACGAGCAAAGTTCGGAGTCATTCTTCTGACAGGTGGCATCACAGTTCCTACTCTGGGCCCAGCAAGTCCCTGGTCCTGCCCTCAAGCAGCTCACATGCTGGAGGGCGGCTCAGACTCAGAGACAGGTCGTTACAGAGCTGTCGGGGCGGGGGAGCGGGGGACGGGGGGCAGAGTGCCCAGGAGCGCTAGACAACATGGTGAGGGCTGGTGTGTTATCCAAACATGTCAGTTTCCGGTGACAAATGGAACCACCAGGGGGGTGACAGCCTCCTCCAAAGCAAGCATGGCATGTGATGACTGGGAGTTGGATGCAGAGTGTTAAAGCCGTGGCCGTAAATCGGACGATGTTCAAATGTGCCATCATTGGGTCAGGTCAGTCTCCAAATCTGTCAAACCACTTACTCTTGGCCCCGGGTCAGCCTTTGTAGAAAGAATTGTTTTCCTGAACTGCCCTCATACTTCATTTCCTTACTGTCTGTGATCCCTTAAGTTTGGATGAGTCTAGATGGTTTTATAAAAGCTTTTTCTTGAAATTACAAAAGTAGTAAGGGAACATTGAAAAAAACTTATAAAATATACACACAAGAAAAAATTGTGTTCAGTTTTTAAGATAAAGATTTCAGTGTCATTTCTTTGCACAGATACTTTTTAAACAAAATGGGATTTTTCTGTATATACTTTTTTTTTTTTTTTTTTTTGGAAATAATTGTAAACTCCCAGCACATTGCAAAGAGCATAGAGAGGCCCCATGTTCCTTTCACCCAGCTTCCCCCAGTGGTCACGGTGCACATGACCATAGTACAATGTCTGTACATACTATTGTGTAGCTTTTTAAGAAAATTACTACTCTGATGCGAACATCTTTCTGTGTGTTACTCTCTGTTCTCCCAGGTGCCACGCTTGGCCTCTGCGGTCTAGTTTTCACGCTGCAGCCAGAGGGATTCAGTTAAAATCTAAGGGGGATGGCAGCCCTCCTTTACTCAAAATTCCCAAGGGGATCTCACCTCACTCAGAGTTCACAGTGAACTAGGAGGCCATGATGATGGCACCAGTCTCCCACCCCCAACCCTCTTAAAGTCTGGTCACTTTTACCACTCTTCCCCCTGACTCACTGTGCATCGGCCATGCTGGCCTCTTTGCTTTGTCCACCATCTCAGATGTGCTCCTGCCCCAGGGCCTTTGCACTGGCTGTTCCCTCTGCCTGTATGCTTTTCCTCAGGCATACAATTGATTGTTATATCTATTTATTGTATGAACAGCTATATACCTAATAAGAGTTCAGTGAAATATTCACTGACATACAAATTAATAGTGATTAAGAGCTTGGATTCTGTGTTTGAATCCCAGCTCTGCCACGTAGCTGCGTGACCTGGAGCAAGTTACTTTTCTGTGCCTCAGTTTCCTCATTTGTAAAATAGGGGAACAATAATTATCTATCTCACAGGATTTAGTTACCTTAGCTAAAGATTACCTTAGTTAATGCATGTAAAGAGCTGGTGCAATGTCTGGCATAAAGTAAATGGTAAGCAAATGCTAACCACAGTATTGTTTTATAACATTGCTGTTAATTATGTACCATGATTGATTTTAACAATAGCTGGATATTTAGTTGCTTTCCATTTTTCATGGGCTTACAGAAAAGTACAGTGAGCCTCCTTATAGCTAGAACTTTGCACATGCTCCTAATTATTTCTTTAAGAAAAAATATTCGTGATAGCTTTCTTTTTCCACATAACTGCTCTCCCCAACCAGGCTATTTCTTGCTGGATAACAATTCCTTTTGATTGTTCTTCTATCACCAGTGTCTTATATCTCATAGGTTGCACAAATAGCCCTCAAGCAATCATTGTTGAATAAATGAATATTTAAGTGAATAAAAAATATACTTTTCCTAATACAAGCTGACACATTAGTAAACTGCACATTTGCGTTTCAGAAATGGCACATGGTAGGTACCTGTGGCAGAGACTGCCCTTGTCCTCAAGTAGTCATTCTTCTCTTCCATAAAAGCAGAAACCCTGATTGATGGTAGGACACATTGGTGTCCAGAATAAAGACTCATTTCCCAGCCTCCCTTGCAGCTAGATGTGCTCATGTGACTATGTTCTGGCATAGTCAGAACTTCCCAGAAATGGCCTTAGAGAAGGAACGTGGTCTCTCTCCTTCCTCTTTTCTATTAGGTAAATGTTGATATGGTTCCTGGAGCTCTTGCTTCCTTATTGGACAATGGGAATCACAATTTGAGAATAGTAGGACAGCTAGATGGAATGAGCTTCAATTCCTGACAATCATGAAATCACCATACTGGCACTCTACTGCCTGTATGTACTTGAGAGAAGTAAACGTGTCTTTTTGTTTAAACTACTGTTACTTTAGGTTTTCTATCCTGCACAGCCAGACCTAATCCTAACTCATTCAGAGCTCGATAAATATTTCTTGACTAAATGAATAGAAAGTTTGTACCTACGTTCCTGGGTTTGCATTTGGCAAAGCATTTTCTCAAGCTTTGTTTAATTTGGTAAAAGTGCTAAATTAAGTTTCCAACCTTGTATCTTCCAAAATCTACTGCTAGTCTCTGGTATTTCTATAATGTGATGTATCATGTAGGATGCATCTGTATACAAAGGTCACTCAGTTTGGTTTAGACAAAGACATTTAATTATCTCAGAAAACAAAAGTCTTGCATCTCCATTTGACATAATGATTCAATGATGTCATCCAGGACACAGGCTTTTCCTACAGTCTGTTTCCCCTTTCTCAGCATTTTACTGACGTCTTACCTCATAGTCCCAAGATGGCTGCCACCACAAGCAATATCATATTCTCACAGAGCAAAGGGAAATGGGAGTGGGCGCAACAGTGCTTGTTCCTCCTGTGGCTTCCTCTTTTTGTCAGGGAGGGAAATCTTTTCCAGAGGCCCCCCAGCTGGTGTCCATCTCTTTGGCCAGACTGGGTCACGTGACCTCCTCCATAGTAATCACTGGAAAGGTGACAGAATTGCTCTGATTGATACAGACCAGCTGGTCCTCAGAGTGTAGTCCACAGAATCCTGCGGTCTCTGAGACCCTCTGAGTCAGGGGAGTTGTGAAGTCAAAATGATTTTCATAATAACAGTAAAAAGATACTTGCCTGTTTTCATTGTGTGGACATTTGCACAAATGGCGCAAAAGCAGATATGAGAATCCTGCTGTCTTCTATTAAAGCCAGTCATTGAAGAGATTTGCATAAAATGTAAAAGACTGAGTGCCACTCTTCTCAGTAAATTTTTTTAATTTTGAAAAATATTCATATTTCATAAATTTTTTTATTACCATGTAATGGGATTATTATTGTTTTAAATGAATTAGAGTTGTACCTCGGTATCCTCTGGGGATTTGTTCCAGGGCCCCCACAGACACCAAAATCTATGGATGCTCAAGTCCCTTATATATTGTAAAATGGTGTAGTAGGGTCAGCCCTCAATATCCGCAGATGCAGGACTCACCCATGCAGAGGGCCGATTGTAATAAACAAATATTTTAAATTTTCTCAGTTTTCATTTCTAAGTTGGTATATTGAGATAAATCAATTTGAGAATTGCTAATTTAGATGAATCCAAGAGATAGACACCATTTGGTCTGCACAAAATCAAGGTCTTGTTATAAGGAATGAGAGGAAAATGGTTGTCCAGGAGACAAGCAAGAATGTCTGCCACACTTTCCAAGAACTCAGATTATATATCTGAGTTCACATTACAATTAGATGTGTATTGTTAAGTACTTGTATCTATTTTTTTGTTGTTATTTGAATATATGGTTTATATTAAATTTATACTTCATGGCACTGAGTTTCATATTTAAGAGTTTAGACCCAATGGTTCCAGCACTAATTAGTTATATAACCTTCAACGGTGCCTTCACCTCTAGGAGCCTCACTATCCTAATCTGTAAAATGGGATAATGGACCACTCTTATCATTTTTGCAAATTCACTCTTCTGGTGGGTTAAAGAGATAAAGTACAAGAGCACCTAGTACCATTCCTGACACATAGTTAGTAGTTGCCATTAATTCTCTCCTTTTTTTATTTTATTTTTTTAACTTTTATTCATGTTCTAAGTCACAATCATTCTCATAAACTTTTGGTTCCTTGAGAAACTGCGGCCTACAAGGTGATGTTTTAATATGACATGTGGTGAAATAGCCAGAATGACATGTGTGGCTCTCACTGTCAGCGGAACATAAAATTGCATGTGACCAGGCAGTGGTGAAATGGTTCTTCCCTTCTCCAGCTCCTGATCTATTCTCTCTCTCTCTCTCTCTGTCTCTCTCTCTCTCTCTCATATACACACACAGCTACCTAAATATATACGTATGCATCTGTATTTATTTATTTCATGCCTGACTTTATATCCTATCATGAGAAATAGAACCATAAATAAATCCAGTAAGCAATTTCCCACCATCTTTGATGGGCTTATTGCATTGTGCCCACCAGGAGTAAAATTGTTATTTAAAAAAAGGCCTGAGGGGCTGCTTAATGGGCACGGGAGTTTCCTTTTCATTTAATGAAAATGTTCTGGAACTAAATCATGTTACTGGTTGCACAACATTGTGAATGGACTAAATGCCACCGAATTTTACACTTTAAAATCAAGTGGTAAATTTTATGTTATGTGTATTATACCACCAAAAAATACAGAAAGCAGTCCAAGAGGCTTTCTGGTCCATTTTAGGGAGACTTGGAGAGGGGGTAGGGTTCCCCAAACTCAGACCTTCCACCACAGTGAATCCCCCCTCTGATGGAGGCTTGGGGCCCTACTCACAGACTCGCTTCCTCTTGGACCGATTGGTCCATCTGCCTGTCCCACCTCTTCATCTCCTCCTGTCCTGGAAGCTGGAAACATTACAAATACACCCCCACAAATGTCTTATGTAGAATGATCTGCAAAGCTGCGTCTCTGACCAGAATGGAGCTGTTGTTGCTAATGCCTAACGAGGATCACCTTCCGAAGCTGCACCAGGACGTGTGTTCACAGGCAATGTCTTCATCCTTCCCCATTTCAAGGGGAGGGGATGGCTTCTTGGCACTTTTTGGAAATCCAAGATGTGTACTCCAACTGTTCAAAGACCTGCCGTTTACTTACTGTACTTGTGTTATCAAAGACCCCATAAAATCAAGCGATTTCCTCTGCTTTTGTCCAGGACTCTGGAGAAAATGACACTCAATCACCTCAAATTCCCTTCTGTCTGTGATCCCCTCCGAGAAATAAAGCCATAAATATGTTTAGTTTTGTTGACATTCACACCGGAAAGAGCAGAGAGTTCCAAGTAGTGCGGTTCCTTTCCTATTTTATTACCAAACAGCAAGAAAAAAATAGCAGAGGGGCTTTCTTGGCAATTCAGGGTAAGACAGTGTACTTGTTTTTTTCTCCCCAAGGGGAGGAGCGTATCTCTTCACACCGTTGCCAAAGCCAAAAGGCTTCTGAATGCACTGATGCTGCCCAGGGCCATTCAATAAAATGCTTAGAGCACCTCTGCCCGGGAGCAGGGAATCGGGGGATGTGAAAAGCGTTCGCGAACAGAACTGCGTCCTCTCCTCCGCCTTGCCTCACGTTTGAAAATATCAACAACATTCCTGTCCACTGTAATCAAATACTTACGCAAAAAGCTATGGAATGCGCAATAATTTGTCAGGCGTCCTTTTAGTGAAGTCCGCTAGAGCAAACTCTGGTGGGCCCCCGTGACCCTGAGAGAGTGTGCCCTTTAACCTTATTTGGGCCTCTTTTATGTGGGGCTTCACTCTGACCAGATGGCTAAACTATCAAAGGATTTTATGAGTAAAAACTGCTTTCTCGACTCACAAGTTGTATATTTCTTTCCATGTTAATGTGAACTATCAACCCAGAAGCTTTAAATTGAAAACACAAAAGGTGTCCTGCAGCTGGGCCTCCAGCCTCCCCGCATTGTGTGTGAGCACAAGGGCTACGGGTGTTTGCAGAGAAAACAGCTGACACCCAGATGAGGACAATTTCAGCTAAATATTTAAAATAGCCATCAAGAAAGGAATGATTGATTGATTTTTTTTTTTTTTTTTGGTTCCAGCCATGATCTTTTATCAAGCTGCAGGCAAACATGCTTCCTGCATAAATCCAAACTGTTATCTTTCTCTCTCTCTAGCCCATGCTTCCACCTTTCAGGAAGGCTGGGTGAGAAAAAGTTATTAGACCCAATTGCACCTGGAACCCAAAATAGAAAATGTCGCCTCTCAACGTTAGATTTCAAGTTACATAGTCCTGAGAGCTTGGGTGGGTGGTGTGTGTAAATGAACAGTTTGTTTTGTAAATTCTTGGAAATGTTCCTCAGAAATGAGTTGACTCAACAAATATTTATGAGCGTAACCCATGAGGCAGACAACGATTCTAGCACCAAGCAGATTGCTTGAACCAGAGCTGGAGGACTCCTATCGAGAAGATGCTCATTTATGTTGTGTGCTGAGAAAAGCAACAAAGAAATAAACACCCCAAAATGGCAGGTGGTAATAAGTGCTAAGATGAGAACAAGACAAGGCAGTGTAATGGGGCCATTGTGTCGTACAAGGATGACTCTCAAGTCTGTATGGTTAGGAAAAGCCTCACTGAGAAGATAATGTTAAAGCAAAGATCTGAGTGAGAAGGAGCCAGCCTCAGGAAGACACAGGCCAGAGCTCTCCATTCAAAGTATAACACAAGGGTTTCCCTGGTGGCGCAGTGGTTGAGGGTCCGCCTGCCGATGCAGGGGGCACCGGTTCGTGCCCCGGTCCGGGAAGATCCCACATGCCGCGGAGCGGCTGGGCCCGTGAGCCATGGCTGCTGAGCCTGCGCGTCCGGAGCCTGTGCTCCGCAACGGGAGAGGCCACAACAGTGAGAGGCCCGTGTACCACAAAAAAAAAATAATAACACAAGCCACGTATGTAGTGCTAAATTTTCTAGTGGCCAGCTCTAAGGAGGTAAAAAGAAATGGGTAGAAATAATTTAAAGTTATTTTTATTTTAATGTTTTTAAAATATTAATTATACTAATTACTATTTAAATGTTTTTATTTAAAAAGTTATATTTTACTTTAATGATATATTTTATTTCATTTGTATTATATACAATTTTATTTTATTTGAGTTTTTTAAACTATTTTAAATTTATTTTTATTATTTTATTTATTTTTACATGTATTTAATAATACATTTTGTTATATTTAACCTCATATGTAATGTTAAATTTTCTAGTAGCCAGATTAAAAACAGTAAAAAAGAAACAAGTGAGATTAATTTTAATAATATATTTTATTTTTACTAAACTCAGTGTATCCGAAACATCTTTTCAAAAATGTTTTGAAAAAAATAACAAATGAGATATTTTTACTTTTTTTTTTTCCCCCACAATAAGTCTTTGCAGTCTGGTACAGGTTTTTTACCGACAGCACATCTCAATTTGGACAGTAAATTTTCATGAGAAAGATTTGATCTGAATTTCAATTTCATCAAGTTTACAATTGAAAAGGTAGATTCACATGCACAAATTGTACTAAAGATACTTAAACGTGTTCTAATAATTGAATGAAGTATCCGTTTTGAAGTTTTAAATTAAAATGAAGTAAAGTTAGAAATCCAGTTCCTCAGACACAGCAGCCCCATTTCATGTGTGGCCCCCGTGACACGTGGTGATCAGGTGGGCCAGCTCAGGTCTGGGGAGGAACATCAGAGCTTCAGAAGGGCAGCTCGGGGGAGGACCAGTCAGCGCAAGGTCTGGGGGCTGGAGAGGGCCTGCTGTCTTCCAGGAGCAGAGAGAGTGACCACGGTGGGGAGCAGAGGCAAGGATGGGCTCCAACCAGGTCCCGCTGGGTCTCACAGGCTGTGCGGAATGCTCGGATGTATCTTAAGTGTGACTTGTTAGTCCCCAAATCGAAGGCAGGGGCATAGAGTAGAACTAAGTTTATTGTGATACTTTGGAGAGTAAGGTATCAACTTCTGGGAACACTGCATATGTCCACACCAGACAACCTAGGAACACACACCAACAAATGTCACAAGGTCGTAGGGAGGTTCACAGCGCTGCTGGAAAAGCAAAATGCTGCAAACAGCCTGAATATCCACCCATCTGAGAAAGGATAAATAGAACGTGATATGTTCTTGAGAGGAAATACGATCCTGCAGTTGAAAAGGATCATATGTATCAACATGATACATCTCAAGAACAAGAAACTCTTTATAGAAATTAACTTATAACATTTAAAGATACAGATATATAGATAAAGGTATACACGTAGAATATTAAAATTATTGTAACATAGTCTAGAAGGAAACATCAATATCGTGATAGCAGTCACTTTTGGGGGAGGCCTTCAGAAAAGGTACAGTGGGCTTGACTTAATCAGTAATTTTTTATTTAAAAAATATCAGAGATTGCAACAGAATGATTCTATTTGCTGATTTGGGGGCAGTGGGAATATAAGTGTCTGTTCTACTATGCTCTGTACTTTTCAGTTGATTTGAATATTCTCCAAATTTAAAAAAAACCTATCAGAAGAGAAGAGAAAGGAAACCTTTGTCACCCTCAATCCTCATATGCTATCTGTCTCTGCATTTTCTGTAACCTTCCAGCGCTGACCATGGCTTAGAATTAGGCAGTACGGATCTATTACATACTGTGTTTACTTATAACCTTTTCTGGGGAAAAAAAAAAAAAAGTTGCTGGCCTGGTTTTGCAGTGTCTGAGGCTGACAATCAAGAGGATTTTTAACTCTTTCTTCACTAGCATCAAACCACCTATTTTTTTTTCTCCCCCCTGTGGCTTCAGGATTTTTTTTTTTTTTTTTTTTTTTTGCGGTACATGGGCCTCTCACTGTTGTGGCCTCTCCCGTTGCGGAGCACAGGCTCCGGACGCACAGGGTCAGCAGCCATGGCTCACGGGCCCAGCCACTCCGCGGCATGTGGGATCTTCCCGGACCGGGGCACAAACCCGTGTCCCCTGCATCGGCAGGCAGACTCTCAACCACTGCGCCACCACGGAAGCCCTGGCTTCAGAATTTTGAGGCCTCACATGTCCCTGTACCTCTCATGGTTTGGAGCATTGAAGGCCAGACGTGTTCCACATTGAGCAAAAAAATAAGTAAGTGGAAATTCAAGAGTTGGCATCACCATTCTCCATTGCTGCAAAGAAAGTAAAGAAATTCCTCTTCTCTGATTTCTGAAGCTATAACTTCTGATATGGACTCCATGTCTGTATCCTTCCCAAAGTTGCATGCTGAAACCCTAAGCCCCAGTATGATGGTATTTGGAGGTAGGGCCTTTGGGACATCATTAGGTCATGAGGGTGAAACGCCCAGAAGAGAATTAGTGCCCTAATAAGAGGAAACACTAGGGAATTTGCTTCCTCTCTCTCTGCTCTCCACCATCGGCAAACCAGACACCAGATCTGGTGGCACCTTGATTTTGGACAGCCCAGCCTCCAGAATTGTGAGAAATCAATGTTTGTCACTTATGCCACCCAGCCTGTGGTATCTTGTGACAACAGCTCGAGCTAAGACAACTGCTGATCCAGCCTTTCTATAAAGCTGTGTGGCCCTCAGCACTTAACTTCCCCGAGCCTTAGTTTCCTCATCTGTCTCATGGGGATAATCATCATCATTATCTCCCTCATAAAACTAATATGAGATACAAATGCAATAATGTGTGTAAGGTCCTTGGCACAATTGGTGTTATATACATATATGTTAATTATTCCTGTATCTCTCTTTTTGTTGCTAACATTTATGTGACCAGATGACTCTATTGGATGGTGGCTAAGAACACAGGTTTGTCAAATAGGCGTGTTGGAAACCTACTCACACACTTCTAAGCGAACTTGGGTCACTTGGTAGCCGTAGGGTAGTTGAGAGAACTGAAGGAGATAATCCTTTTAAAGCTCCTGCCTGGCAGGGGCCCTGGCCCAAGGTTAGTGCTCCAGGAATGCGGGCTGCTAGTGAAGGCGCTGATATGCGAAAGGAAGGCCCTGGTTCCTATTCCATGCAGGACAGGAGCGGTATTTGCAGCAGAGAAAGTACTAGCATTTCAGAGAGGACTGCCTGCTCACGTGCAGCACACAAGCTGACTTAATCTTGCAAATTCATTCAACAATTTCTTAGAGACGAACGTTATTCTGAGCTGCATCTCTATCAACCACCACACATTCTTTTAAAAAGCAGCCTTTGGGCTTCCCTGGTGGCGCAGTGGTTGAGAGTCCACCTGCCGATGTAGGGGACATGGGTTCGTGCCCTGGTCTGGGAAGATCCCACATGCCGTGGAGCGGCTGGGCCCGTGAGCCATGGTCACCGAGCCTGCGCGTCTGGAGCCTGTGCTCCGCAACGGGAGAGGCCACAGCAGTGAGAAGCCCGCGTACGGCAAAAAAAAAAACAAAAGTAAAATAAAAAGCAGCCTTGTATATTTAAAAGAATGATTAGGCCTCCCGTTTGTCGCTTTCTTAAGTTGCTCTAGTTGTCATTGTTAACCCATCAGGCTTGCTTACCCAACCAGGTTTATCAATGGCAAATGTTGAGGGCTTCATTGAGTTATGACTATAAACATAAGGGATACGAGAACAAGGTGAAAGGTGGCTTCTTTATAACAGCTGTAATTTATCCAAGATTTTGTCCTGGCCTTTGATTTGGGGGCTGAGGATCTAGTGTCCCCCTGATTGCATTAGGAGCAGCCTTAGGGGTCAGACAGAATTCCTAGGTCCTGGAATCAGTTAGAAGGCTGGAACATGCACATGTGTGAAGGCACAGGGAAGAGGCCTTTACAGCGATCATCCTCCAAGACCCGAACACCAGCTCTCTGCCCAGGTGACCTTGGGAGAGGACCGGCCAACTTCAGGGACGTCCAACCTGCTCTCGTGCTCAGAAGGTCCCCTTAAATGCTTGGTTTAAGGCTCTGCTGTTGCCATCTTGAAATTCTTCTTTTTATTTATTTATTTATTCATTCATTCATTCATTCATTCATTTATGGCTGTGTTGGCTCCTCATTTCTGTGCGAGGGCTTTCTCTAGTTGCGGCAAGTGGGGGCCACTCCTCATCGCGGTGCGCGGGCCTCTCACTATCGCAGCCTCTCCTGTTGCGGAGCACAGGCTCTGGACGCGCACGCTCAGCGGCCATGTCTCATGGGCCCAGCCGCTCCGCGGCATGTGGGATCTTCCCAGACCGGGGCACGAACCCGCGTCCCCTGCATCAGCAGGCGGACTCGCAACCACTGCGCCACCAGGGAAGCCCTTGAAATTCTTAATAAGGTTTTGTTTTTGTTTTTGTTTTATTTATTTATTGGCTGCGTTGGGTCTTCATTGCTGCTCACGGACTTTCTCTAGTTGCGGCGAGCGGGGGCTACTCTTCGTTGCGGTGTGCAGGCTTCTCATTGCGGTGGCTTCTCTTGTTGTGGAGCACGGGCTATAGGCACGCAGGCTCAGTAGTTGTGGCGCACAGGCTTAGTTGCTCCGCGGCATGTGGGATCTTCCCGGACCAGGGCTCAAACCCATGTCCCCTGCATTGGCAGGTGGATTCTTAACCACTGTGCCACCAGGGAAGCCCTCTTAATAAGGTTTTAATAAGAGGTCCTGCACTTTCATTTCTCATTGGGTCCTGCCAGTTCTGTAGCTGGTCCTGGGAGAGGAAGCCAGGGCTCTTGCTCACCCCAGACACAATCAGGACATTTATAATAGATGACAAGTATATTGTACACCCAGGGAATAATACTCATCACAAGTGACATGCAGGAACCAAGGACTTGCACGAACTATCTCATTTCATCCTCCCATGGACCCATTTTAGAGATGATAGAACTGAGGCATGAAGATAGTAATGATAATTTACATTTATCAAGGACTTGCTATCAATATATACCAGTCATCTTTTTTTTTTTTTTTTTTTGCATTACGCGGGCCTCTCACTGTCGTGGCCTCTCCCATTGCAGAGCACAGGCTCTGGACGCGCAGGCTCAGTGGTCATGGCTCACGGGCCCAGCCGCTCCACGGCATGTGGGATCTTCCCAGACCAGGGCACGAACCCATGTCCCCTGCATCGGCAGGCGGACTCTCAACCACTGCGCCACCAGGGAAGCCCTATACCAGCCATCTTGATAAGCACTTCATAAGCATAATCTCCTTTAATTTTGATAACAGTCCTGTGAAGTGAGAGTCATTGGTTCAGCCACATCTTACTTCTTCTTACAAATATAAACTATTAAGTAAGAAAAAAGATAGAATAATCCAAAGAAAGCAGAAGGAAGATGGTAATAAAGATAATTTTTGAAATAACAAAATAGAAAACAAAGATTTTGAGAGGAAAAAAACTAGCCAAGCCAAAAGCTGGTTCTTTGAAAAGAAGAATATCTAACTAGACCAATTAAAGCAGATAAAAAACATGTAAATAAAAATATTAGGGATAGAAAGAGGGCTTAACTACAGATACAGAAGAGAATGATAATTACAGTTGAATACTGTGAAAGATTTCATGCCAAAAAAAGGTGAACTCTCGGCAAAATTAACTTCCTAGGGAAACATCACTTATCAAAACTGAACCAAGGGACTTCCTCGGTTCAGTACACATGCATATCATATGTACACATGCATATACACATGTATGCACACACACCAGGCAAGAGCAGGTTTACGGGTTAGTTGTACCAAATATTCAAGAAACAGGAAAGAAGAAGCCGTTTACTGCTACCTGATACTGACAGCTAACATTTACTGTGTACCAAGCACTGTGCTAAAGACTTTAGATGTTTAACTTCATAAAAGGTGGGGATTAGTATCCTCATTTTACAGATGAGGAAACTGAGACCCGGAGATTTTAAGGAATTTGCCCAGAGTCATGCAGATGGCAGGTGGTAGAGAGAGCTGGAATTGAATCAGTTCTTGTGTGAACTCTACAGTGTAGCATCCATTGCCTCTACCTTCAACTCCCACCCAGAACTGGATGAGGGAAGCCAGGTGGTCTCTGTCTAAGAGACAAAAGAGCAGGACCTTTGTGGGCTCAGGCTTGACTCAGTGTCTATTTCAGTCCCTGGGATATTCACCCAATTAGAGCACCTAATGGGGTTCCCTGCCCCCACCTAGCTCACATTCCACTGTTTTCTTAAGCAGTTTTGTTTGATCATCCTCTTAAGAGTTAGCAGCTTTGTCATAGGAGGGCATTGTCTTTTGGAATCTAATCAAGCTTGGAGGTAGGACCTGATGAGTATCTCAGCCCCATGATTAAGAACAAGAAGACAGCTGCGGGCTTCCCTGGTGGCTCAGTGGTTAAGAATCCACCTGCCGGGGCCTCCCTGGTGGCGCAGTGGTTGAGAGTCCGCCTGCCGATGCAGGGGATACGGGTTCGTGCCCCGGTCTGGGAGGATCCCATATACCGCGGAGCGGCTGGGCCCGTGAGCCATGGCTGCTGAGCCTGTGCATCCGGAGCCTGTGCTCCGCAACGGGAGAGGCCACAACAGTGAGAGGCCCGCGTACCACAAAAAAAAAAAAAAAAAAAAAAAAAAAAAAAAAAAAGAATCCACCTGCCAATGCAGGGGACACGGGTTCAAGCCCTGGTCCAGGAAGATCCCACATGCCGCAGAGCAACTAAACCCATGTGCCACAACTACTGAGCTTGCATGCACAACTACTGAAGCCTGCACGCCTAGAGCCCGTGCTCCACAACAGGAGAAGCCACCGCAATGAGAAGCCCCCGCTTGCCGCAACTAGAGAAAGCCCCGCATGCGGCAATGGAGACCCAACGCAGCCAGAAACAATAAATAAATAAAATAAAATAATAAAATAAATAAGTTTTTAAAAACTAAAAAAAATAAATAAAACAAAGACTATAAAAACATCTTATGTTTGCGAATTTTACAGAAACATGTGACCGTGTGAATAGATGCTATGCTCTTACTAGGGCCACTGAAGGAAACTTGAAACTTAGGTTTCACATGCCTAACACATCTATCTCAACCTCTCTTAAATCATGCTTTCTGGACTTCGCTGGTGGTCCACTGGTTAGGACTCCGCACTTCTACGGCAGGGGGCACGGGTTCAATCCCTTGTCAGGGAACTAAGGTCCTGCATGCCGCATGGCCAAAAAAAAAAAAAAAAAAGTGCATTCGAAATTAAGAGATCAGGGCTTCCCTGGTGGCGCAGTGGTTGAGAGTTTGCCTGCCGATGCAGGGGACACGGGTTCGTGCCCCGGTCCGGGAAGATCCCACATGCCGCGGAGCGGCTGGGCCCGTGAGCCATGGCCGCTGAGCCTGCGCGTCCGGAGCCTGTGCTCTGCAACGGGAGAGGCCACAACAGTGAGAGGCCCACGTACTGCAAAAAAAAAAAAAGAGAAATTAAGAGATCAGCACCTTAAAACAATCATATATATATATATATATATATATAGAGAGAGAGAGAGAGAGAGAGAGAGAGAGAGAGAGACCACTATCTAAAAACCTCATGGTAACTGCAAAGAAACCGACACTGGTACATGACTCCTAGCTGAACTCCAAACTTTAATTTGAACTTCATAAAAGGAGCATTTTAAAGGGGCTTTTCATAGCTGACATTTGTTGAACACTTACTATGTGCCAGGCATTGCACCAAATACTTTGTCTTGTTTCATCGACACAGCTCCCTGGTGGGGCAGCCGGTTTGATTAGCCCCATTTTACAGATGGGGACACTGAAGCCCAGAGACCGCAATGCTTATTAAGATGGAGTTTGAATCCAGGCAGCCCAACTCCAGAGCCCTCACTGCAGACCACTGCATTAAGGAGTTTCCTTTTTTTTTCTTTTTTTCTTCGGCGGTGCAGCGTGGTATGTGGGATCCTAGTTCCCTGACCAGGGATCTAACCCGCGCCCCCTGCAGTGAAAGTGCCGAGTCTTAACCGCTGGACTGCCAGGGAAGTCCCTTAAGGTGTTTCTTGTACCTTCTCCTGAGGAAAACATTCTCATTCTATCCCTCTCACCACCCAGAAAACTCAGCTCAAGACCAGAAACCCCATTCATTCATTCAGTATATATTTTGTTTCTTCCTCAACTTCCCCAACCCTCCCCATCACCACCATTAATGATCCAGCCCCTTCAATGAACTCAGATAACTTGAAACAGCAGCATCACCAACTCAGTGACCTCAGGGCCCAGGCACAGATCAGAAATGCGGGCAGCAGGCCAGGTGGGAACTCCAGTGGCCCGGAAAGCCAGTCCGTATCCAGCGGTGCATCTGTGTGTATGTGTGTCTCTCAGCCCGTCTGTCTGTGTCTCTGTCTCTTGCCAATGCTCTCCATGAGGAAATGCAGGCCCCAAGTCACCAAATCTTTCCAATTTTCAAGTAAAGCCAGAAGCTCGAATTTTATATGAATTTTACCAACCTTTCAAACTCTTTGTAGGTCAGACAAAATCTATCCGTGAGTCAGAGGTGGCCTAGAGACCACCAGTTTACAATTCCCTCATCATTAGAATGGGGACAGGAAAAGTTACTATGAGAACCAAGCCAGTTAGTATTTATAAAGCAATTTAGAACCATACTGGACACAACATAGAAACTGTTTGCCTTGTTGTTGATGTTTAAATAATAATAATAAATGAATTAGCGGGAGAAACCTGTTCAAGCGGAGTCATTGATTGCATCCCCCTCCCTCCACAAACCCCTCCGTGTTGACTAACTGAATCTTTCAACTTTCGACTATTTTTAGTCATGTTGACACAGCCTTGGTGCCTGCATTTGAGCTCAGTGGGGCCTCACCCCACAGCCATGTGGCTGGAGCCATCAAAGGCCTCCGTTCACATTAAAAGACGCAAAAAGGAAAAACTTTCCACCCCCAGGGATGGTCCTCAGCGTGTGCCGAGGCTCACCATATTCCAAAAAATGATGAACTCTGCCAGAGAGAATTTGCTCACTGATGATGCCACCTGAGGTGCCACATTATGCATATAAATATCTCCTTTTTCTCTTATTACAATCTTCCATCTGAAGATATGAAGCCAGAGAGCTGATCTTAGGTCAGGTCAGATGATCTGCCCTCCGTGTTCTATTTCTGATACGAGGAATCAAGAATAAACTGCAGCTCAGGAAGGCCTGGAAGCCTCTATCTCTGAATGCTGAAAGCTTGTCTCATTTTTAGTTCGCTGTAAAATGGGAGAAGTTATCCCCAGATGTTGGTATCAGTGGGGGACGGAGAGCCCCCTGCACTTCTCGTTGATACGGTGCCTGGCGTTGGACAGTGAGGAGTAGATGTTTTGAAAACTCACATGGGGCCGGGGCTGCCACTGGGGCAGAAATAAACCTGAAACTGTCAAGGGAATCGTGGCTCCCTTGTGCGCTAGGTCGCCCAATCTCCAAGCACAGGGGTGGCCTGGGGGGGCGCTTCGTTCATTGTCTAAGAAACCCCCCAGTGCTGGGACTTAGGGAGCTTCTTGCTCAGGTCCTGGGGAATCATCACGCTGAAATGGAATCCAGTGGGATGGTCCTATGAGAGGAGAGAAATCAAGCAAATGGCCAAGGCCACCCCCCTTCTGCTTTGTGCCTTAGAACCATGTAATGTGACATTCCCAAGTTTGTGTTTTCTTTAAATTTCTGAAATTAGCCACACAAGTGGTTTAGTTGTTTCACTCACCTTCTTCGGAGCCCGCTTATCTAATTCAATAAGGTTTGGAATTTTAAAAATATACAAATAGCAATTGTACTACTTATTCAAACCAAACCTCCAAAGCATGCTGGGGTTTTTTTTTCCCCTTGAGCCACTGGTAGCCCTTTAGAAACATTTCCAACAGATTGCATGAGTGAGTGAGTGAGTGTGTGTGTGTGTGTGTGTGTGTGTGTGTGTGTAGTGTGGGCATGTGGGGTTTTTGTTAAAAAATTTTAAAGGCACAGAGGGTAAGTTAGCAATCTAAATTTAAATTAACTTCTTGAACTATGCATACGTCCAGGCCTTATTATTTAATTTTCTTTCTTTGTGTGTGTTTTCAACTAACTGATAAAAAAGATCAGTCACAGGCCTGTCAGTAGGATAGGGTAAGGTGGTACCTTAATATTTGTCATCTTTGCCTAACTTACCCTGAGAAAACAAACAGCAAAGAAAGCAGCTTTTCATGCGTTATCAGCCATCCCAAACATCTGGTTTCCCCCCCAAAATAAATCACTCCAAGTCAGTGAAGGCTTAGTGATGATTTCATATAATTCTCTCTAAATAACAACAAAAACACCCATTAAGGAACCTAATAGATTAAACATGGCATATAATCAGCTAAAGGTTTAATTTTTGTGTTATTTGCCATTCATCCTGCTTTTGGTTAAGAAAGCTTTTGTTTTACAAAAGAATTTAGCAAAGGATCTGTACTTAGTAGGCATTCAGTGGTGTTATATTAATGAAAAGCATTCTTAAAACTTAAAAAAATTAACCAGCTTAAGATACATTGGAGACAATGTACCAATTAAAAGTTCAGCCTATTTGATAAAAATAATCAGAAATTTTATTTATATAACTTGTGGGGTTTTTTTAACGGGGTGGTATAGTCTCGTATTACAAGATTGAAAAGACACAACAGAGTCTACAGCAAAAAGTTCTCCCTCCCAGTGAGCCAGTTTCCAGGTGAGCCCATATTATGCATGGGCTTTTATCAAAGAGCAGGCCAGGGTTTCCCTGGTGGAGCAGTGGTTGAGAGTCCGCCTGCCGATGCAGGGGACACGGGTTCGTGTCCCGGTCCGGGAAGATCCCACATGCCGCGGAGCGGCTGGGCCCGTGAGCCATGACCGCTGAGCCTACGCGTCCGGAGCCTGCACTCCGCAGGGGGAGAGGCCACAACAGTGAGAGGCCCGCATACCGCAAAAAAAAAAAAAAAAAGAGCAGACCATCCTATGTACAATACCATATTGAAATGCTCCCCAAAGGCTCTTATTCGTGTAATTGAGGTTTTCCTCTTCTGGGTTTCTTCTAATATATGAGATGGTAATTTTAGCAGGACCTATTCAACCTAAAGTAGTATCCTTTGGCCAAGAGAAGCTGAAAACTGAGTTCTGAATAAGGTAATAAATGCATTACCAAGTGCTTCTGCCCTTGCTCCAGAATTTAAATTTGCGCCAAGTGTTCAAAGCCACTAGAATCTGCTATGATGCTGTGTCTAGGCATCCTGCATGGGAGCCCTGCAGAAGGAGGTTTGCAGGAGAGAAAGCAAAGTGATTCTTTTCAAGACCCTGCGAGTCAAACAGCTCTTATGCCAAGTTCCTCACTCTCTGGGGTCTTCTACCAGATTACACTACCCAGTAATGTGTTGTAGCATGAGTTTTGTTCCTTGGATTATGTCCTGCCCACGGCTTCCCGAAGGACTTAGACTAAGTTCTGTAGGATATAGAGTGGCCGTGATCACGGGCTGTGCTCCCACCTCCCTCCTTGCCACCCATGAACACGCCAAGCAGGTTCCCACAGCAGGGGCTGTGTATGTGCTAATCCCCCCTCCCCGAATGCCCTTCCCCCACATTTGCATAATCTCATCATTCAGGTTTCAGCTCAGAAATCCCATCCTGGGAGAGCCCTCCAGGGCTACCATTGCTGAAGATCCTCCTTAGTCATCCACCCACTCCATCATTTTCTACCCAAGTACCAGTTTTACTTCATTATAGACATTGCCGTCGGTACCATCCTGTCGTTTATTTCTTTTTTTTTTCCCATCTTTATTGGAGTATAATTGCTTTACAGTGTTCTGTCATTTATTTCTTGATTGATTTATTCTCATGTTTATGATCCACATTCCCCACCAGACTGTGAACTCTATGTGTGTCTGTCCCATTCACGGTAAAATCCCAGCAACTAACAACATAGAAGTTACTCAACAAATACTGTTGAGTGATTGAAACATATCGACCCTTTCTCTTTGTCAAACATACAAAAGTGATCCATACTTGATGGGCTGGAATAGCTTTATTTGGTTTTCTATTGTTGGGGGTGGAGAGAGAAAGCCTCCGATAATTATTATGCAATATTCCACATAAAATTGCATGGAGAAGTCACAAACTCCTAGATACCATTCTAATCTGCCTCTTGTCACCTGTGTGACCTCAGACATCCCCACAGAGCCTCAGTTCTTCATCTGTAGAAAGCAGGGATCAGAACAAATTTACAGGATCGGAGGAAGAATTAAAGTGTAAAATTGAATTTTTTTTTTTAAAAGGCACCATTCTGAATTAGGCATTATCACCATGTGACATGTTTCTCTGAAGATGAAAAGGGGTCCCACTGTCTTCGTAGCACCAATCACTCGTTAAAAGGATTTGATTTATTCATTTTTCTTATTAGTTAATCTACATTCGTAAGCTTCTACAAGCGGAGGGTTTTGGTCTGTCCCGTTAGTTCGATGCTTAGATTACCATTTATTTAGCAGTTAGTTACCATTACTATTTCTGTAGTAGTAGTACCTTCCTGATAGGGTTGTTTTGAAAGGAAATGAAATAATACACATAAAGTGCTTGAATGATGTTTGGCAAGTGGGAAGCGTTTAATAAATATTAGTGATAATTATTATTTATACTATTATTTTGTGAACTCAGATTTTTGATGCTTTGATTTAAATTAGGAGGGAATTAAAAGTACCTGTGTTTGTCTTTTAAGTCCCTGATCCTGTTTAAATGGCAGGGATAGATGACACCAGGTGTTTAAGAAGTAGCAACTGTTGCTTAAAACCATCAGAATCTTGGGACTTCCCTGGTGGCCCAGTGGTTAGGACTCCACGCGCTCACTGCTGAGGGCCCGGGTTGGTTGGGGAACTAAGATCCCACAAGCCGCATGGCACGGCCAAAAAACAAAACAAAACAAAACACAAAAAAATCATCAGAATCCCTATATAGTCAGAAAAAAAAAAAATAGCTTAGGGAAACTTCAAAGAATGTACCAGACAGAAGTCATATGTTAAATGAGACACTTTACTTTCCACTAGGAAGATCATAACATATTGGTTGAGAACTATCTTATTCCAGTACCATCTTCTCTTCATTATGTTTAAGAAATAGGAGGGGGAATAGCAGGAAAATAATGCAAAATGTTACTAATGAGAGAAGGGAGAAGTAAGAGGTGAATGGGGATCTCTGCTTTAGGAAAATTCATTTTCATCCAACTTTGATAGGTACTTTTAGAAATATAAGATTTGAGGTTGGAGATGAGAATTATCATTTTCAACATTGTCCTATAACATGTTGCTATTCAGTGTCATTTTGGGATTGTGTCTAGTAAGGGAAAAAGAAGTGATTCTCTACCAAGAAGATTTGTGCAGTTGCCTAGATTCTATATAATAAGCATCCATAAGTCAGTATATTAATACTTTGTGGTAGTAGCTCCTAGAAATGCATTACCACCATCTCCATCAGGCAACAATTATTAAGCATCCATATGCTGACTCCAGGAAAGATCTAAAAATTAAGTCTAGGACAAATATGTGGATGTCCATGCATAGAAATAAAGCCCTGTGATCACATGTAACAAACTGACAGCAACAGCTACCTTCTGTGGAGATGGGGACTAGATTTAGGAACAGTAGTCAAGAACTTTTAGCTTTATCTCTGAAATATGAATGTTCTTCAGTATGAATTGGATTCATGCATTGCTTGTGTAATTAAAATTTGATTTTTTAAATTGTAAGACAATCATGCTAGAAGTATAAAAAGTAATAAAAGCAGTAGTAGCCACTAAAAGAAAAAAATGCAACCAAGCACATTGGTTTGATATTAGCATTACTACACTTATGTTTATTGTACAACATACATAACTTGCGTGTCTTTCCTTCAATTAATAATTATGATATTTTAGAAATGAAATTTGAACATATGATAATATTTAACGCTGACATACATCTGAAACCCTCTACTCATGCATCCCTCCTCCTAACCACCCTGCACCCCACCCACAAAAAAAAAAAAGTTCCTAGTTTTGACGAGACCAGCAGGCATCTTTGCAGTCAAAATCAACAGGCAAAGCTGTTTAGCCTCTTGTAACTGCTACTGAATCCCTGACTCACGGCACTCCCAGTTTGCTCCTTGATTCCCCTGAAAAACGTCTTATCAGATCAACAATGATTTCTGTCAAAAAAGAAAAATCCCCCGTCTCCCCTCCAAATGAGGGGTGTCAGTCCCTGGGCGTAGATTCTAAAGCTCCAGGGCCGTGACGGGCCGAGGAGTCATGGTGCGTCTGAAAGGATAAGGGAAGATAAAGTGTATCAAAGGAGTCTTGACACATGGGATGCTACGCAGGCCTGTCTCCCCAGAGCATCTCTGGCGTGACTGACAGGGGATTAATCCACGGGAGGGCGGTAAACAATAGCGGAAGTGGGTTTGAGGCCCAACACCTGGATGTGAGGTCGGATGCAGCGCGGGAGGCTTCGAGGGAGCGTAGCCCTCTCCACACCCTGCCTAACCGCCCTTCCGCGTCTCCGTGCTCTGGCTTGGCACCCTTTCTCTTAGATAAACGTGTTTGAAAAATAGGTCGGGATTTTTTTGTTTTGGTTCTGTGCTTGGGGGCCAGGGAAGCAGAAGATGTCAGAGATTCAACAGTCGCCTGCTGGGAGTTCTTAACAGAAAGGGTTTCCTATGACAGCCACATGCAGGGGATTGGTTTGGATCCAGACTCCGACAAATCAAGAGTAAAGTAGACATTTTTGAAATGATGCGCGCCACTGGAAGATGGGCTGGGTGACACCAAGGAATCGTCCCTTTTGTTAGAAGTGATAATAGCATCGTGTGGTTTTTTTTCCCTGAATAAACTGGGTTTTTATTCCTGAATACTCACATGTGTAGGGTGAAATGACATGAATTCTATGACATGCTTTAAGATACTAAGAGTGGGGACGGAGGAAGGAAAGGAGCCTAGCTGAAGCAAGTGCAGCAACGTCTTAATAATTATTAAATCTGGGTCATTACCTAGAGCCTAGAGCATTCACTGTACTGGTCATTCAATTATCGGGTAGAGTTTGAACATTTTTACCCAAATAATATGATAATAGTATGTGTATATATATATATATATATACATATATATATATATATATATACATTTTTTTTTTTTTTTTTTTTTGCGTTACGGGGCCTCTCACTGTTGTGGCCTCTCCCGTTGCGGAGCACAGGCTCCGGACACGCAGGTTCAGCGGCCATGGTTCACGGGCCCAGCCGCTCCACGGCACGTGGGATCTTCCCAGACGGGGGCACGAACCCGTGTCCCCTGCATCGGCAGGCGGACTCTCAACCACTGTGCCACCAGGGAAGCCCGATAATAATATTTTGAAAGTGTTCTGAAGAATGGTAGTGATGGTGTGAAAATCTACCAAGCCCTGCATCAGTTGGGTTTGTTAAGCCCTCTGAATCATGGACACATTCTTATTGGTGAAGTCAAGAAAACCTTCTGAAAGTGATGACCATTATTGT
The DNA here is from genome assembly GCF_949752795.1 of Hyperoodon ampullatus. Classification (NCBI taxonomy): domain Eukaryota; kingdom Metazoa; phylum Chordata; class Mammalia; order Artiodactyla; family Ziphiidae; genus Hyperoodon; species Hyperoodon ampullatus. The sequence continues at coordinate 78,956,755 of NC_136927.1, read as the reverse complement.
TGGTGACAAGCAAAACTGGAGTAAACTGAGATCGTTTTAGTTCCTGAGTTGCGCTGCCTCATTAGGAATACCTGCTCCCTCTTCCCGAGAGCCTGCTCTACGTGCATGATCTCATTTCATCCTCACATGGCTCAGAGAGGTTAAGTAATTTTCCCAAGGTCACCCAGCTAATAAGTGGTAGGTCCAGAGGTCAAACTCAAGGCAGTCAAGTTTTAGATTCTCTGCCCTGCCAGGTACCCACTTTCTGACTAGAGAGAGGAGAAAGGAAAGAGGAAAGTCACACGCTTTGCTGCTCTGTCCTTCTTTGACGTCATAATTATTATTAAAAAGTAGTTATTGGGCTTCCCTGGTGGCGCAGTGGTTGAGAGTCCGCCTGTCGATGCAGGGGACACAGGTTCGTTCCCCGGTCTGGGAAGATCCCACATGCCGCGGAGCGGCTGGGTCCGTGCGCCATGGCCGCTGAGCCTGCACGTCTGGAGCCTGTGCTCCGCAACGGGAGAGGCCGCGATAGTGAGAGGCCTGCGCACCGCGATGAAGAGTGGCCCCCGCTTGCCGCAACTAGAGAAAGCCCTCGCACAGAAACAAAGACGCAACACAGCCAAAAATAAATAAATAAACAAAGGTGGGGTTTAAAAAAAAAAAGTAGTTATTTAGCTTCAAATATCCCATTTGGATTTTTTCAAAACTTAGTGCAATCTTCTTATGGATTCAGTCTTTATCCATAATTTTGAAATTTTGTTCATCGTGGATTTTTTTTAAGGCACTGAGCTTCCTATGTGTTATCTCATTTAATCCTCCACAACCCTGCGAGGTAAATATTACTCCCATTTCACAAATGAAGAAACAGAGACACAAAAGATGAGTATCTGCCCAAAGCCTCATAGCTAGAAAGGGGCAGATCGAAACACTGCATTTTTTAAAAAGCATTGCATTAAAATATCATTTATCTTGGGCTTCCCTGGTGGCGCAGTGGTTGAGAGTCCGCCTGCCGATGCAGGGGACATGGGTTTGTGCCCCGGTCCGGGAAGATCCCACATGCCGCGGAGCGGCTGGGCCCGTGAGCCATGGCCGCTGAGTCTGTGCGTCCGGAGCCTGTGCTCCGCAACGGGAGAGGCCACAACAGTGAGAGGCCCGCATACAGAAAAAAAAAAAAAAAAAAAAATCATTTATCTTGATGACTGAGTTTTTTGGTGTCCCCGTAAATTTTCTGCCTCACCTTCGTCCCAGGCCTGCTTGCTTGGTAGCTAATGACATATTTTAAAGGTCTTTATAAGTAAAGAAATTAAATAGCTGGGTTGGGGCTTTGGCCCTCACTACTGTGCATTTCTCCCAAGCAGAGACCATATCTCGTTCATTTCATGCCCCTAGCTGTTAGCACATGGAAAGGTCTAATGTAAGTGTCCAGTTAAAGCAAAATCTCTGATTACCACGATGTTTCCTCCTGTTCAGAAATTCTGCCAAATAATAATAGTCTAAAGATGACAACGATGGATGAAAACAAAGAAACCACAGTCATTGATTATGTAGCTGTTTCAACTCATTAGGAAAGAAAAACTAGCATTTAAGCACTCAGAGCTCTAGAAAACAATATTCCTAAACAAGTCTTAGAAGTAGGAAAGGAAGCCCATATAGACAATTTGCCTAGGAATTGTCAGTTATTGTAGCTGAATGTAGGAAAATGCTGGCTGAAACTTTTGAAGGAAGAACAAGCAGAAACCGTGAAAGAAAAGTACATCATTAATAATAATTTTTACAATAGTGATGGTTTGTCCTTTTAGAAATCAGAAATTCCAGGCTATAGCAAGAGAACACTACATCTTTGGGGAACTGGCATGAAATTTTTTTCAACTTTGGGTCAAAAGGACTGTAACAGCAACAAGCATAATCATGATCATAATTTATTGTACAATTAATAATATGTACAAGACACTTAGCTAAACACTTTATATGCATTAACTCATTTAATCCTGTGATGAGTATTACTCCCATTTCATAAATGCAAACATTTGCCTAAAAGACTCCTAGTTAGAATCAGGCAGAGCAGAGATTTGAACCAAAACACCATAGTGCCCTGCCCAACCATTTAAACCAGGAAAAGAATAATCAGTTATTTAATTTTTTTAGAGGTGTCCCAGATTCCTTTAAACTGTTTGATTGGAGCTCATGCCCTTCTGTTGGCTTCTTCTGAGCCTTAATCTATTAGCAGTAGAATCTTCCAGCCTGATCCAAAACTTAAGATAACTTTTAGTATTCAAAAGGACCTAAACTTTTCTCAGCTCATTGTGGGTTCATTCTTCCCAGAAGATAATTAAACATTATCCTACCGACCCTAAACCAAACTGTCAAGTAAAATAATAAAAAGGAATCGGTTGCCCGGAAAGGTGGTTCTGATTTGTGGCCCACGGAACCCATCCCAGCAAGTGGCACTAGGGAACATTTGGGGGGGTGGGGTGGATAGTTTCAGAGAAGACCTTCCTTAGATCAGTATCAAAACTGAAGAGTAAGGGACACACATTGGACATTCCTTAACAGAACACAGTCACCAAGGGAGAAAAAAAACAGCTGAAAAGGCTGATTCATTTCCCTGTAAATTGCAGGAACAAATTCCATAATCTCTCCCAACGCTACCAAATTTCATCATTCCCAGATGCGCATTTTTACACATTTTTACATCTCTGATGTTAGGCCTGCCTCTTAGAATGGAAGGCATGCCATAAGTTAATTAGCCTCAGTTTTTCTTTCCTAGCGGTACGTAAAATAATTATGCGGTCTACAGTCTATGGTGTCTTGGATTCGATGAAATCATGTGTTAGAGAATCAGTCTTTGTGGTTCTCCCTAAAAATCCCAGTTTATATCCGCAGAATCCAAAACTTTAGTACAGACGTTGGCTCATAATCGTGAAAAACAGAGGCTGTGGAGCCAAAATATATTTAAACTAGTGGAAGTAAAAATAGATTTGTGGATTGCAGCCTCAAATTGCTTATTAAAGAAGTCAAGCTGAATCGCTTCATTAATTCACTGCCCCCTGCTCCAGCCATCCGTAATTTTAAATCTGTTGAATGTGATTCGGTTAGAATATGGGGGTGGCTCAATTTTTCATATCGGCTTGCAGAAGTTTTGTCTCCACTCAGCACCAGGAGTTGCGGACACAATGGCATGCATGAATCTTGTGTATCAGTAAAGAGAGCCCCTTGAACTCCGCCTGAGGGGAACAAAGGGTTTCCAAGATGCATCCGAGTAGCAGATGTTGAGTTATCTGAAGGGTCAGAATGCCAATTAGATATTGAACATGGCAGGAGGAGGGTGGAGTTTCCAAAACAAATGAAAGATGAATAGGAGCCGTCCTGAGTTTAGGCTCAGGTCCTGCTGTTCTTTTGTACCATGATTTGTGGCAAATTTGTTTTGTCACTGAGGCATAGTTCCCCCGGGTCTTAAAGTGATTTTGTAATCACCAAAAGAATTTTTTTTCCTTTAAATGTCCTTTTCCTAATCAGAACTGGGTATCAATTTATTACCTTAAAAAATACATTTGAACAGCTGCATATTATCGACATGGGAGATGTAGAAAAAAGAGTGATCCTATATGGAAAAACAGAAGGCAGACATAGGAAGGAGGAAATAATTCAATTTAAAAAATTCTTGGAAAGAAATCAGGAAATTTTTTTTTTTACTTTTTTCTAAAGATTAAAAACTTATCATTTGGTCCAGCAATTTGCAGATTTTACTGATTTTCTGTTTTATGGGATAAGGATATCATTTTAAATCTAAGAAGCCTGCAAATGAGAGAAATGTGGGAAACCTAAGATACAAAATGCTTCCATAGTTAATTATGTATTTATATTGGTGTTACCATCATAAATCATTCTTAGAGAAACAAAACCAAGTCGCAGGAGAACAACAATGGCGTTCTGTTTAAATAATTTCATTTGGTTCCTGAAATACTTCTGGCTATTTTTTTCCTTGAAACCACCCACATTTAGTAAAATTATATCGCTGAGCGGACCCTACCCTGCTCTCTCTCTCTCTTCTGACTTCTGGCGAGTACTAGACCGTGGAATACCAAAGGCAAACCAGCAAAAAAGGAAATTGGGATTGCATTGATTTAAATCAGCCAGGGCTGTGACCAAATTATTTAGTTCTCTCTTGACCTTTGGAGGTCAGATTTGACTATTTATGCTATCTGCTAATGCTTTACTATTTTTCATTGCTTTGCCTGTTAACAATTCTGACCTACAGCCTTTCCAGCCAGCGGGGTCGTTATATTAAACAATCACTAATTACTTCTTGAAACATATGCTCCCGTTTTAAAATGTCATTGAAATAAAAACCCAACCAGAAGCCCTATGTTCATTTCATGAACGAAAACAAAATGTAAGCATTTGAATACTTCTGAGAAGTCAAACATTGCCAAGTTTGAGGAATAAGGGGAAAATAACCTACCTTACTCTCATTATTAACTTGGAAATTGTTTAAAGATTACTCCTTAAAATGAGTATCAAAAGCAGCAGGTATTCTCCTTCAATCACATAGTCAAATATGCTATTTTAACATTCCTGCAAAGAATATGATTTTATACTTGCTAAAGATCTTAAATGCAAAAAAATGTTATGTAATTTTTTTCTCTCTTCCTTCATCTACTCTACAAATGTGGATATTAATTATGTGCCAGACACCATGTTAGGTCTTGGGATATATGAGTGAGAAAGATAGTCAGAATTCTCTGAAAATTGGCCTTTTTGTTATCTTCCTTGAAAACGTTTCATTCATTAGAGAACAAATAAAAGACAAACAGGTGTTCATATTAACAACATTTACTGTGGAGAGAGGTGAATATGAAGTTATGGGTCAGGGGACATGGTTTACTTTCCAAAATTTCTCTCAGATTGTATTTGAGACATAAAGAAAGTTTTTACTGTCCACAAAATAAAAGATGAGTAATTTATTCTAAATCAAAATAGCCAGAGACAAAGAGCACATTAAAGTAATTCAACTAAAATCATCATCATCATTATGCAGTTAACCCATAAAGTTAAAATTCCATGCAGGAATTTCAAGGGCTCTGGTTGAGGTGTTAGTGTGTATCCATCCACGTGCACTTGCCTTTAGAACTCAGAGATGTGTTGTGCCAAGGTAATCTAACAAAATCTCTCCTCTTGATGACGCAGCTCCACGAAAACTAATGAAATATGACAGGAAAGGGGTACCCCATCAAATTCCTGATTTCCTGCACTTTACATTCTTACACATAAACCTCTAATTCATTTCAGAACACAAAGGTCACTGCAAAAAAAAATCTGAGGCTAAATATACCCTTTTGTCCAGCAGAAGGGTAACAGAGATCTTTTTTTGTTTCTTTTTACCAAAATGTAACCATAGCCAGGTGTTTCCCATGTCTGACAACCCACATCAGGAGAGTGCTTACATACCAAAAAATTAAAAAAAAAAAAAAAAGCATTAAACAGTCTTTTAAAAACTTATTTGGAATAATGTTAGATTTACAGAAAAGTTACAAAGTTGATACAAAGAGTGCCTGTCACCACACTTCCTCTATTAGTAACATCTAATGTACCCACATACATTTGTCAAAATGGAGAAATTAACAATACTATTAATTAGACACACTGTGTGGATTTCACCAGTCTTCCCACTGATCCTTGTGCATGATCCAGTCCAAAAGCCACATTGCATTTAGGCATTTATCAACTTGTAAATTCAAATATTTTTATGGTTCACTTATCAAAAATAATTTATTTGGAAATTAGTTAATTTTAAGAGGCATTTTAGGAGTAAACAGAGTCTGGATTTGTTTTAATCAGTCAGATCAAGCAAAAGAACTCATGTTTTACAGACATTTATTATTGAGCAGGATATGTGTTTTCTCAACTGAGAAATTCTCTTACCCAAGTAATAAAACATATTGTCAAATTTTAAAAACAGAAGAAAAAGAGATACCCTTAAAGGTTAAAACCACAAGGTACCATTTCTCACCCATCACATTTGTAACAATTAAAAAGATTAACAATACTTTTGGTCAAGCTTTTTAGCTTCTCTGCACCTCAGTTTCCCTCTCTGTAAAATGGGGGTAGTCATTGTTCTTACCCCATGGAGAAGGGGGATAGCAGAGTGGTGAAGAGTGTGGACCCCGGAATTGCGCTTTCTGGCTCAATCTGGGCTGTCCCACTTTTTGGCTGTCTGATACTGGAGAAATTACTGGACTTAACGTCTGGTGCCTCAGTTTCTCATCTGTAAAGTGATAATAACGATAGTATCTACCCCGGAGAGTTGTTACAGGGTCGAAATGAGATGATATTTGTAAAACACTTAAAACCAGGTCTAGCATATAAATCCTAGAGAAATACTCAGTATTATTTGGGGGATTTTTCTAAGGATTGACTCAGTTAACACATGTAAAAGCCTTAGAACATAGTGTCAAATTAATGTGAGTTCTAATTATCCAGTGTTGATGAAGAGGGCATTCTGCCTTTGAAGTTCAAATTTATAGCAACTCTGATCAAAAGTTTACATTTGATCCACAATTCCACTTATGGGAGTCTAGCCTGCAGAAATACCTACACAAGTGCACACAGATGTTTATATGTATAAGATGCTCATTACAGCATGATTCATAAAAGCACCCCACCTACTCCCCTGCAAAAAAATGAAAATATGGAGACAACTTAAGCTTCCATCACCTTGGGAATAGTGAAATGCCCTATTCTGCAGCTATGGAAGAGAATGAGATGCAGCTTTATTTGCATGTATGAACTTTGCAGGATAAACATGATCAATTCATTGTTTTTCATCTATCCATTTATTGATTATAGTAAATATTTACTGAGTGCCTGTTGTGTGCCAGGTTCTGTTCTGGGTGCTGGGACACAGTTTTATAAAAGACACACAATTTCTGCCACCATAGAGCCAATATTCTAGGGAGGACACAACCAGTGAACAAGTTAACAAGTAAGTATCCAGCCAGATGTCAGAGATGAGAGCTAAAGAAAATGAAGTCAAGGAGGTGAGGAATGGAGGTGGAGGAGGGGACTAGCTTCCATAGGGAAGTCAAGGAACGCCATCCTAACATGTGCTCAGATCTTAGTACAAAAGGGACGCAGGCCAACAGATACCTACCTGGAGGATGAACGTTTGAGCAAAGGAGAATAGCAGATGCAAAGGCTTATGGTTTGGAGTTCTGAGTGCAAGACAGGTGGGAAAAGATAGCATAGATATATGCATATGCATGGCTTCTATTTTTGACCAGGGGGGAAAAAAGAGATAAATAGATGAGGAGATAGACGAACAAATATCCACAAGTAGAAAAAGATAAGAATACACCAAACTGTTAATAACGTTTACCCCACGGCATGGCAGAAATTCTTTCATTTATAAACTGTTCCTTTGTAAACGTCTTTTCCTTTACAACCATCTATCTTGTTTCTGTTTTTCCAATGAACATGTATTATTTATAATGTAGAAGACACACAAAATAAATTTCAAGAGTTCTAGAAGAATGATGGTCTTATTTTTTCTTGAAAGAGTCTAGAATAGGGTTTCTTAGCCACACTATTGACATTTGGGGATGAGTAACTCAGGGTGGGGACCTGCCCGGTGCATTGTAGGAGGTTAACAGCATCCTTGGCTTCTATCTTCTAGAATCCTGTAGCACTCCCCAAGTTGTGACAACTGAAAATAACTGCAAACATTGCCAGATGTCCTCTGGGGGTGAAAATACCCACACACCCTGACCACCACCTTGGAGACCTACTGGTCTGGGGTAACACTGGGTTCTGGAGGCAGCCTGCCGAGGTTCCAATCCCAGCTCTGTGGCTTGCAAGCTGCAGAACGTGTTATGTCTCCCCTCTGTGCCTCAGTGTCCTCATCTGTAACATGGGCATAATCCTATTGTCTTCCTAGGCTTTCTATATGGATGAAAGGAGCCAGTTCATATAATGTGCTTAGTACAGGACGTGACACACAAAAACGCGGGGTAAATGTTATCACTGATGTCCTTTGGTGTCCCCCTACCGTCTGAGACTCCTTCAACAAGATAGACCAAAGCCTTCTTCACGTTCGCCCTGTCTCCCTGCCGAGCAGCCGAGCGGCTGTTTTCAGCCTGAGCGGGGCTCTGTCCCTGTGATAGAAAACTCAGAAAAGGAACAAGGGCAGGAAAAGAGTGCCTCGAACTCATTGTTCAGTTTTGGGGAGACGCCCTTGTTAAAAGCTTCCTGCATCTTTTGTTTTAAGGGGGAAGGTGAGATTTATTTTAACGAAAGTGGGTTGTGTAACTGCAAGTGTAGTTTTCTTGCCATAAGTAAGTGTTTCCAAACCTGTCTGCCTGTGTCTTTACCAAGAGGTCATTGACCAAGAAATCAAGTTGGCCACCCTTCCCCTTCCACCCACCCCTGTTGGGCACACACGCGCACACGCACACACACACACGCACACACACACACACACACACACATAAGATAGCTTATTTTCCCCAAAGCAAACTGCATTCCTCTATGAGGCCGACTCATCCCCTACCCCCATCTGGTCCACATTTCGCTTTGGTGGAAATTAGAAACCATACCACTTTGGCTCAAATTTTGGACTGCCCTTTGTTTCCTTAGATTTTTCTTTGCTGTATCTGTGGTTTTTTGTTTGTTTTTTAACTTTGAACTGTCCTCATCAATGCTTTCCTTAATTAAAAGTAAATGTATATATTTTTGACATATGTTTACATATATTTTAGATTTCACTTGTGTTTATATATTATATATTATATATGTATACTTACATATGTATGTTATTTATAAACAGGTTTATTTATATTTAATACTATTATGTTAATAATATGCTATTATTAAATAAGTTAATATTCTATATTACATATTCTATATTACATATATTGCATATTCTATATTATACAGGTGTGTGGATGTATTTTTTTTTAATTAAGTGTATATTTAAAGCAGTGGTTCTCAACCAGGGGCAATTTTTGTCCCCTCCATCCCCAGGGACATTTGTCAACATCTGGGGACATTTCTGATTGTCATGACTAGGGTCCTGCTACTGGTATCTAGTGGGAAGAGACCAGGGATGCTGCCAGACATCCTGCAGTGCTCAGCACAGCCGCCACCACAAAGAATTATCTGACCCAAAATGTTAATACTCCCGAGACTGAGAAATCCTGATTTAAACAAATGAATGCCATGCAGCCATCAGACTGATACCTAACATTTTCTGAGTGCTGAGAGTTTTACATACTTCATCTCTTTTTTAAATCCTTTTTCAAATCCTTCTATCATTGCCATTTTGCAGATGAAGAAACCAAGGCAGACAGAGTTATGGATCTTGCCCAAGCGCACACAGTTAGTGAAAGGAAGAGCCGGGATTTGAATCCAGAAGCCAGGGTCTTACCTACTGTGTTATGTGACCTGGAAAATCTGCCTTGGGTATACTGTTAGGCAAAAAGAGGCAAATTAATAAGCATGGTTCCATTTCTAGAAAAGAAAAGAATCACCGTGCTCATTGTGGAAAAATCAAACAGGAAGAGCATCCATCATGCTTTAGCTGGTGGTCCTCCTGGGCAGTATTGGCTTTAGGGAGGCACACTGACACACATAGATACACACACACACACACACACACACCCTTGGTCTCTTGTGGTAGCCTCTAGTTACAAATTGCACGTTTCCTACATAGCACTCACTACATCCTATAATTTTATATTGCCTTGTGAGGTTACTTGATTGTTATCTTTGTCCCCCACTACAGTGTTGCCTTCTTGGAAGCATCTTCAGTGCCTGGTTTTCCCCTCTGTTAATTCCTCAGCTCAGCTCAGAGCTCAGCATGTATTTGCCAGATGGATGGTTGGGGTGGGATTATGGGAAACTGTTCCTTCGTACGTGATAGAACCCTGTAATGTTTGAAGTTATTTACTTCAAATGTATTCTTTTTGAGATCAGAAAAAAACAGTATCGTTTATGTTTTTAAACACAAATGTGGTCTATCCATACAATGGAATATGGCACAGCCTATAACAGTAAAGTTGTAGGTAAAGATTTAATGCATGGAATGCATATTGTTGCATTTGAAGAGGGAGAGAAGTAGAAAAGTGATGTGTGTATGGTTGTGTGTGTGTATTGATGCAGCAAAAACAAGTTAGGGAACGTAATTTCTTTTGGTGGGGAGCAAATATGGGCAATTTTGCTTTCCTTTCTCTTTTTTTCTTATTAAACTTTTTCTAGATTTTCTACAATGAGCATGCAATTCATTTTGTAATACGGTCAGTCCTGTGACACTCATGTTCCTAAAAGTCACCGTGCTATGCAGAATTGCACAATAAAAACCATAGGGCTGATGGAAAAACGGGAGTGGGTACAGTGACACCTTTTTTAAAAAGACAGGAACCTAATAAAAACGGTATCACCGTTTTACATATATTAAATTGTTAAAAAGTATATAAATACTTTAATAAGTAACACTTTACCTTGAAAAAGACCTCAGCTTTGCTTATAGAAGTGGACGTTGGAAGGTTTCACCTGTGAGGTACTGTGACGGGGAGGGAGAAGGGTTATCTGATTTTGAACAGAAAGTTTCACACCAGGTATGGAAGGGTCCGGCTCGTAACACACAGGGAACTGAGGCAGCTGGTGGGCACTTAGATGTGTGTGCGTGCATTTTGCGTGTCCCTGTCTCTGATCACCTGGGTGCAATTTCCCACATCCATCTTGTGTTTCTTGCAAACGAAAGTGCACGTAAGCAAATGCAAAATTCATGCTCCAGCTGCCTCTGAATATATGAATCACGATAGAACAGATTCGTGTTTTCAAAACAAGTGTTAGAAGAGAACTGACTGTATGAGGAAGGAAAACATTTCAAGTCACTGAAGTACTAATATTTATGGATTATAACTTGACTTTTGTACTTTTCCACCAGTTGTTACTCAGGCTTTACAGGAAAATAGTAGACGGGCTATGAAACTTTAAAAGTGGTAATAACAAATGTCTATGGGGCACCTACTACTCACTTTTTATGTTCATGATCTTATTTAATCCTCCCCCAAACCCTTGAGGTGGGGACCACATGGAGGAACCTGAAGCACAGAGAGGTTAAGCAGTTTGCCTAAAGTCACACAGCTGTGACGTGCCAGAGCTGAAATTCAGACCCAGGTCTTCCCTGACCCAAGATCATGCCCTCACTCATTATTCTATATTAATCTGAGTTGGACATGGTACTAGTAGTGATGGTCACATGTCAAGCTATAGGAGGCACATCGTAAAGGATAAAGGATGATGTAGCTTCTGGAGGCTTGGCTTAAATGTGACGGACAGTGTGCCAGGGCATGTGCCAGCAGTCCTGCCAGGAATACCAGCTGATATGAGACCATCATCATGACCCTCCAGGACATGTCCAGCCCTGCACACAAACTCTCAGATGTTAAATCAGCAAATCATATTAACATCGAGATTTACAGACCTGAAAAGGCAGGTCGTACCCCACTTTGCTGTTCAGAGCACTATTTTACCCTACAGGACATAGCGAGTATCTGAATCATTTCCGAGGCAGTTTAGTGTAGTGTTAAGAGTGTGGGCTCGGGAATTCCCTGGTGGTCCAATGGTTAGGACTCTGAGCTCTTGCTGCTGAGGACCCAAGTTTGACCCCTGGTTGGGAAACTAAAATCCCACAAGCAGTGGGGTGTGGTGCGGCCAAAAAATATATAAAAAATAAAGTGGAGAAAAGTTTAAATACATTTAAAAACTGGAGTGTGGGCTACGCATATGCCTGGGGTCCAATCCCAGCTTCACTACTTGCTAGCTGTGTGACCTTGGGCAAGTCACTTTACCTCTCTGTTTCCTCACCTATAAAAGAGAGGATAATAATAGAGTGGTTGTGAGGATGCAACAGGTTAACCTGGATAAAGGACTTAGATCAGTGCCAGCCATAGTGTGGATAAAGTGATATTGCCACCCATGATGGCCCAATATTGCTCATAAATAAAATTTTCTGATCAGAAATTTAATCTGGTAGAATACCAGTTTTTCTTACATAGATGCAGAAAATAGGTCCAGCCAGTGATCTCCAAAGTTTAAATCATGCACCCTAGTAGTTATAACATTTTTAGTCCACTCCCCGTATATGGGTGTGTTTATTTATTTATAAACTCTATGTATTTAGAACTCTACCACTTCAAACACTGTAATAGCTCTCATTTCACTCAGAGGAAAAGCCAGAGTACTTATAACAGCTGCAAAAGCCCACTCCAAATGAATTAGCCTCCTATTATTTCTCTGATTTCATCTCAAAATTCATTCTGCTCCAGCCAGCTCTGGTCTCCTGCTTCTTTGCAAACATCACTCAATCACGCATGCTCCCACCTTTGGACCTTTGCATTGCTTGTTCCCTCCGCCTGGGAGCCTCTTTCCCCTGATTTCTGCAAGACTCACTCCCTCACCTCTAAGTCTGCACAAATGTCCCCTTCTCAATGAGACCCACCCATCTACCTACATAAAATTGCAACCACCCTCGCTGACTTCCACGCCCCCGTCCTGTTATTCTTTTCTGCTATAATAATCTGTACCTACTAATATAATATGTAATTTAATTACTTATATTTATTATTTGATATCTTTCCCTCCCTGCTAGGGCATAAGCTCCCTGAGGCCAGGGAACTGTGTTTTATTCACCAATGTAGCTCAGCCCATAAAACAGTGCCTGGCACGTAGTATGTGCTCAATAAATATTTGTTGAGTTAAACCATTGGATGAATGAATGAATGATTTTCTTCATGCATATGAATCTTTAGGCTAAATCCAGCAAGATCATTTTGTTCTGGTAGAAACTCTTAAGTTGTCCCTCAAGATCCCAACTCTCTTTCTTCCACATAATAGAATTTTCAGCTGGGCTGAAAATTTTCACCAAGAAAAAAAGGCTACATTTCCAAGCCTCCTATCTAGTTTAGCTGAGGTCATGTGACTACACTCTGGCCAATAGGATGTATAAAGAAGTGGCAGGTGGCAGATGAGTAGCTTTACTGTCTTCTCTGCTCCTTCCTCCGTCTTGCTGCCTGGAACTTGGCTGCTGACATCTGGGGCCCTGAGGTCAGTCGAATCTGCAAAGCAGAGAAGACAGAGAAGCAGCTTGGGTCCAAGGAGTTCATAGCAGCCCTAGACCACCTACCTAGCTTTCAATGGAAAGAAAATAAACTTCTATCTTGTTAAAGACACTATTTTTTTAAGGGCTTTCAGTATCCCTCTCAGCTGCAAATACATAATCCACTACTTTTAACATAGAATAAAAATTAAGTTAGGCTTCTGTTTAACTTCAACGTGCAATTGGCAAGCTTTTCCCAAACACCCCGTCCAGCAGAGCAGTCCCCACTAGTTGATTTCTGTTGCTGAGCCTCCAATGTCTAACATTTCTGGAATCTGAGTCATGTATACTCCCTTGTGTTATTACACATAATATATTGTTATGACTTTAATCAAGGAAACATTTTTTCACTTGACATATTAGTCGTGTTGCTTCTGGATGGTCAGAAACAGCCAAGAGTGCTAGCTAGGATTGCATCATTTTTGTCTGTTCCTCCCTCTGCAGACTGGTTTAAAATCAGATCAGCTAGATCCAGGCAGATACTGGGTCTTGCTTTCATTAGTTTCTGCATTTCATTTTTCAAAAGGAATCAGTTTCCAAAGCAGAGGAAGGAAATAAATACTGTTTACTGGGTTTTGCTACTGAAGTGATGTAATTTACATAACAGCAAAATTACAACCTAGAATCCTAAGTAGCAATTATAATCTTAAAGAACAAGACAAAATTTTACTCTTAAACCAACAGCAAAAATAAAGAGCAGGGAACATTGGTAAACTTCACACAAAATTTGACTACTAATTTAATCTCATTTGCCTAGAAGGAAAAAAAAAAAACAAAACAGGCATTCTTTGACACTAAAATTGAAATAGAGAGAACTCTCACAGACAATAAATTCAATTCTAAAGGCCCCAAAGCGGGACAGTAGATTTGGAAGGACCCAAAAACTCATAGGAATGAGGTTGCGGATTAACTTTCTAAGCCTAATGATGGATATGATCCTCCCCTAAACAAACAAACAAAAAAGCTAAGTAGGAATTCTCATTTCATCCTTAAGACCATCCTAGTTTTATTGTCTTGGACACACTCGGAGCAGTTTTATAACCCTCCCATTTGTTCTAACGCTCACAAACCATGGTTTAATTTTAGGTAAGTTATTAGTAAGCAAATTTTGGTCCTAAAAAAGGTGAACTTTCTCTTCATTCAGGATATAGTAATTGAAGGAAGTCTTGGATTAGGGGACCAGTTAAATGCCCATCACCGTGGAATATGCTTTGGGAAACTTTGGCAAGGTCAGTTTTCCCAAAGTGAGGAATGGGCTCGAGGGGGTGGTCTGGAGATGAGTTTAACTCCTGTGCTGGACAGTTTAGGTGGGGCATGGATAGGGCATTCAACAATGCTGAGAGGGTTCACCGTCAATCTGCCTGATTACATTAGGAGAAAGCCTCTGTTTGGTGCTAAGAGATCCTTAATGCCTTTCCACACTCACTAATTTCCCATTTAACAAAGAGTAGCAGCCCTCAGGTGCTGAGGCCTTAGTAGATGAGCATGCCTAACTAGGGTTTAATTTTTTTTAATTCATTTGCACCGTTACCTTCTATTTATGATAACTGATACTGAGTTCTTCATCATGACAGTGATAGACAAAATTTCCTTTTAAAATAAATATGTGTAAGTAAAAGAACATGAGTTAAACTGTTTTATGTGTATTAAGTAAACTATTGAATACTCAGACGTGGCAAGAATTTGATGGCGCTGCAAGAATGATGAATGCCGGGAAACGCTGGACTGGAGATCCTTTCTCTCCCTTTGTCTTCTGCCGTCCTTTTCATATCCTTTAGGGGAGAACTCTGCATTGTGGTCCACACACGGCGTCCTGCCATCTATCTTCAATGACAAACCAGTGAAGAGTGGTTTTTCCATTTTTAAATGGTTGAAAAAAAGAAAAAGAATGCTTTGTGACCCCTGAAAATCATATGAAATGTAATTTTCAGGATCCACAAATAAATTTTTATGGGCACACAGCCACACCCGTTGTTTATGCGTTACAGTCGCTTCCTCAACATAAAGGCAGAGTCGAGACCCAGACAGTGAAAACAAGATATCCAACTATTGGCAAAGCTGGGGTTTGCACACCTGTTGGGATTCACCCAAGGAGCATCTTATTTTTTTAAGGTTTTGTACTTTGCAGAAGGCTTTTCCCATTTATGAGCTCAATTATCCATTGTTCCCTAAAATGCTCCGGGTGAACCACATTGGTTTTGCTACCTGGCTTTCAGCCCTTTTCTTCCAAAGAGAGGAACGAGGTGAGGGAGTGCCCAGCGTGCGTCTTACTGAGCTGCTGAATGAATGAAATGATACGTTACTTATTTTATTTTTGTGTTGTTTACTTCACTCATTATAAATATAGTCCACGTTCATAGACGAGAAGGAGAAAAATATAGAAAAGTAAAATGGAAAAATCACCTGAAATCCTACCACTCAGCAATAGCAACTAATATCTTAATACACATACACGTGTTTTTTTAAGCTGTAATCTGTGATGATACGGAACAAAGTCATCAGAAAATCAGAGCCCTCTGTGAACACTAATGAACATAAATCTTTTTACCTTGAGCTTCTAGAGTGTGTAAGCTCAACTCAAGACGCCTGTTGAGAAATACAAAAGCACAAATTCTTCTATGGTTTAGTTCAGCTGGATGTTAAGGTCTTTAATCATGTTGTCTGATAAACCTACCTGGTTTTAACTTTAATATCACCTGGTTGGTGAAATACATGCTCACATGGAAAGATAACATTATGTTCACCTGGATTAATTAGTCAGAGTTTCCTCTCCTGACCTATTTCTTTAGGCTGTACTTTTATTTGCATAATTAAAAGGTGACTTATAAGCTGGAAAAACAGGTTTGATTTAGTTCAGATGTGTGACAACTGGTCACTTAGAAAGCATTCCTCTTGCTTCCAATATGGGGTAATACTTGTCAAACTAGTAACACGAGTTAGTTTTTTTTTTTAAATACACAATCAGTAAGTTTAAGTTGATTGTAATTGTGTAAGGAAAAAAGAAATTATTCTTAAAATAACGTGGAGGTGGTGGAGTGTGAGCAGAGTTTTAAATTTCTGTTTAAAGCTGTACTGTCTTCAACAGGCTTTCTATGAGTAAAATATATAGAATTGTAATTTTAAAATCATAAAAGACATGGGACCAATAATGATAACGTTTTCTATTTGTTTTTACTTAGAAAACAGACAACATGGCCTACTGAATTTCACTGTCTATGAAACAATTCTGGGTTTTTTATATTTATTTATAGTCTTTTTTCTTAAGTGTTCGTTTTTCTCAATTAAAATCACAGAATCCTGCAATTATGCTTCTGACTTTTTCTTTAATGTTTTTCCCTGATGTAAAAACATCTTATACTCATTATAGAAAAACTGAAAAATACAGAAACATGTAAACTTATAATGAAGAAAATTAAAATTACCCCATAACTCAGAGATGATTTCTATTAATATTTTGGGGGATATTTCTTTCTAATGTTATATATATGTAAATGTTTTATATATGCGTGTGTGTGTGTTTTGTATACACACACCGACAATTATCTTTTTCCATGTTACTACGAAGTGTAGATCATATTGTATCAGTTATCATTATAATCACTTTCCCATGTTGCTGCAAATTCTTCTTTTTTTTTTTTTTCGGTACGCGGGCGTCTCACTGTTGTGGCCTCTCCCGTTGCGGAGCACAGACTCCGGACGCGCAGGCTCAGCGGCCATGGCTCACGGGCCCAGCCGCTCTGCGGCATGTGGGATCCTCCCGGACCGGGGCACGAACCCGTGTCCCCTGCATCGGCAGGCGGACTCTTAACCACTGCGCCACCAGGGAAGCCCTGCAAATTCTTCTTAATTCTCATTTGTAGAAGCTGGGTATGACTTTATTGAATATTAAATGTACCCAAGCTCATTTCATTATTGTTCCATTGTTGGACATTGAGATCTCCTTTAATTGGGGGGTCAAAAAATACAGCCTTTAAAAAATGTAAAGTCTGTAGAAGTGCTTATGACAAGAGGAAAAATGTACATATTTGCAGGTGATAAGAGCTGACAGCTGGGAGAAAACAAAGATAATAGACTTTGGGGATATAAGCTATTTGTTCCTGTTAGATTTCTATTTAATAAACAAGTGTTAATTCCCTGTATCTTCGGACTTTTGAGTCACTCAGTAGGTAAAAGGTTTTTCTTTTCACTTCAAATAATGATAAAATTCCGTACAATTTTAAACACTGACTTAAGATGTACTAGACATTTCAAATGATACATCATTCTTTTCGTTGTT
Source organism: Hyperoodon ampullatus (assembly GCF_949752795.1). Lineage (NCBI taxonomy): Eukaryota > Metazoa > Chordata > Mammalia > Artiodactyla > Ziphiidae > Hyperoodon > Hyperoodon ampullatus. The sequence continues at coordinate 78,939,344 of NC_136927.1, read as the reverse complement.
ATTTATAATAATAGTTATTGAGTACCTGGCATGGATTTTCTATTTGTCGTCTAATCCAGAGGTCAGCTAACTTTGTCTATAAAAGGACAAAGAGTAAATATTTTCGGTTTTGCAAGCCATACAGTCTCTGTGGCAACTACTCAACCTACCTTTGAATGGAAAGTAGCCAAAGGCAGTGTGTAAAGCGGTGGGCGTGGCTATGTCCCAGTAAGACTTTGTGGACACTGAAATTTGAATTTCATGTAATTTTCATGTGTTACAAAATATTATTCTTCTTTTGATTTTTTTCCCCAGCCATTTAAAAATGTAAAAAACATTCTTAGTTCACACCTGTGCCAAACAGTTGGTGGAACGTATCTGGCCCATGGGCCAGTTTGTGCAGTCCTGTTCTAACCTAATCGTCTCAACAAACCTATGAATAGAAATGACTTTGCATCATTTTGTGAATGAGGAAACTGAGGCTCAGAAAGTTTAAATAACTTGCCCAAGGTCACACAGCCAGAAAGTGACAGGGCCAGGATTTAAACCCAGCTCGCTGATGGCAAAGCTCTCATGCCTTTTCAGAGCTGGGTGGTTAGAAGCAATCATGTGACCTCTTCAAACCTCAGTCTTCTCATCGGTAAAATGGGAATCATGGAAAAGTAGCTTTCCATCAAACAGCGGTGAGAATTTGTTGTAACAAAGCTTGTTCTTGGCAGTACTAGGAGGTGAAAAAAATTCAACCAAGTATTATCTTGTGTTATAATTACTTCTATACAGAGAGGTAATGACTGAAAGGGTAGAGTTTGGAATAGAACTGTTTGGGTTCAGATCCTGTCTCTACCAGGACCTCAAGCAATGTAAGGTCTTGTACCTTAGTTTCTTATCTATAAAATGGATGATAACCATAGGTCATTAAGGGATTAAATGAGTAAATACAGGTAAAGTAGGTAGATCTGGACTAAGTAGACCTGGCACAGTCAGTCAGTTTGAGCCAGTATCTTTCTCTCTTCCTGCACTTCCTGAATAATTCATAACCACAGCATCTGACTTTGCAGCCCTCACACAATGTCAGGCACATCAACATGAGCTCCAAAAATGGTGCTACAGAATGAATGAATGAATAAATGAACAAACAGAATGAACGAATGAATAGATGAACAAACAGACAAATGAATGAAAAAAATAGTGAAAAAATTAAAGTCAAAATTTCAGTAGTGGTTAATTTTTCGAATCTGGTACCATGAGAGCCAGCTTTATTTCTTCTTTCTAATATATTCACTGCATCCTCAATGTAGTTGATGGTCAACATAGACCTTGTCCTGTCTGGGTCATTAATCCATGTCCAGTGCATGCTTAGAGATAGAGTTCTTAGTGTCTTAGAGGATCTTGTGGAGGCCCAACTGGGGCAGAAACATGTTTTCAGTGTTAGAACTAGAAGAAACTCAACAAATGACCTTTTCCTGTGGTTCCCCCAGAGTTAAATGTCTCTGATCAAAATGTGTGGCAAGATATAGGATTCCCAACTTTTTATTATACAAACCCAAAGGACCTTAAATTAAAAGAGTAGCAGCTACCAACACCATCATTTCACTTTAGGATGGGTATTGTGATACCAAAATTAGGGAAAAAAGGACAATTTCTGAATAAAGGGTATTCTTTTCATTGAATAAATCTAGCTCTATTTAAAAAAAAATAAAAGCAAAAATTCAAATCCTAGCTCTACCACTTCCCAGCTCTGTGGCCTTGAAGAAATCACTTCTCTTAGCCTCAGTGTACTCATCTATAAAATGGGAAAAATACTACTAATAATACCTGCCCTAGAATGTGGCTGTGAACATTCAATAACATGTTGCTTATAAACAGCACCTTAGCGTGTTATACATCAGGGTTTCTCAACCTCAGCACCATTGATGCTTTGGGCCAGGTCATTCTCTGGGGTGGGGTCTGTCCTGTGCCTTGAAGGATGTTTAGCAGCATCCCTGGTCTCCACTCACTAGATGCTAGTAATAATCTCACCCTCCCTTCTCACCCAGTTGTGAAAATCATAAGTGTCTTCGGACATTCCCAAATGTTCCCTGAGGGGTAAAACTGCCCCTGACCTAGAACCACTGGTTTGCATATCCGCCCCCCCATGACTGGTCCAGGTTCCTCATCTGTATTTAGAACCACTGGTATATTCCAAACCTCGCCTGTTACAGATGAGGAAACCAAAGCCCAGAGGGATCTTCCTGTAGTTATTGCATTTGTTTCCTAGAGTTGCCATAATAAAGTACCGCAAACTGAATGGTTTAACACAACAGAAGTTTATTTTCTCAGAGTTGTGGAGAACACAAGTCCTAAATCAAAGTGTTAGCAGGGCCATGCTCTCTCCAAAGGTTCTAGGGAAGAATCCTTCCTTGCCTCCTTCAGTTCCTGGTGGCTCCTTGCATTCCTTGGCTTGTGGCCACATCACTCCAATCTCTGCCTCTGTCTTCACATGGACTTCCTTTCTGTATCTCTATCTTCTCCTTTTTTTATAAGGACCTTTGTCATTGGATTTAGGGCCCACCCCGATAATCCAGAATTATCTCATCTCGAGGTCCTTAACTTTATTATTTGCAAAGACCCTTTGTCCAAATAAGGTTATATTCAAGGTACCAAGGATTAGGACTTGGACCTGTATTTGGGGGAAGCACAGTTCAACCCCCTGCAGTTATAAAGCTTGTTGGTGATAGGGCTAGAACCAAGGCTGAAGTATTCTGACTCTCAGGATGATTACTTAATCTCTCTAAATTTCAATTTCCTTATTTGTAAAATTGGCTAACTAAGGGATCCACTTCATTGGGTAGCTGGGTTCATAGCAACCCAGTGTGTGATCCTAGTTTTACACATGAAAGTACAACGTCTGGTTTATAGCAAGTGCTCTGGAAAGGTTAGCTATTGGCTGTCATAGTCATTATCATCCGTTTTATTATCATTTGCTCTTCCCTTCAGTTAAGTCAACAGAATATCAGTAGGGAAAGATGGCCTCAAGCTACAAACTAGATGTAACATCAACAATTGAATTCTTTGTCTTATAGTATTATTTCCCCCCATGGAAGTTGGTGCAGGATGTGGAACCAGGGGTTCACCTTGGAAAGAAAAGTAATAAGTTATGTCAGAAAAGCACACTGTGTACTTTTCTCTTCATTGCCTGTAAACCGTCAAGAAAGATGACATTTCTTTTTTTCACGATTAGACTCGAAACTCCTGACATCAATGTTCAGTTACTTTTAAACAGACAGATGGTCTCGGGAAGGATTTTAACCCAGAAGAATGTGTGTTCTGCACAACTCTCCTCTTCTGGGAAGTTCTGACTGGGAGAAATTTACATACAAATTGATTTCATGCCCTTTTCTTTGTCAAGCTTAAGGCTGTTTAAATTTATCTCTTTCCATCTTTAGTAACCCCAATTGAGTTACTAGTTAAAATATACCCTGCTAGTCTCACTAATCTGACTACCTGTAATTGGAGGATTTAATTACCAGCAGCACTTTTGTAATGGAACAATCCTGCCTTGCAGTTTAGCATCTCAGTTTATCTCCTTGGCGGCAGCAAGGTTATTTGAAAGCCTGAAATATGAAGACACAGGGCAATGCAGTAGAGAGTCTAGGGATTTCTGGAGTGAACTGCACTTAGCCAGCTTCACAGGTGAACTTTGCCTGAAACAAGATTGCAAGCAAAGATCTTGATCACATACGCAACTGCTACCTTCCCTTTCTTCCTTGAAATAAGACCTCCAATTTTATTCAGGTATCTGGAGGTGGGTGCTCAAGGAAAGTGAGCTCCCACCACCTTTCCACCCATCCATTGAGCCCTTTTGCCAGAGAATGTTCTAGAAGCGGGCATGTAACCCAGTTCTGGCCACACACAAAGGGGAAAACCTGCTGGAGGACTTTGCAAGAAAGTTTTCTTCCTCTATAAAGAGGGATGCTCAGGGATAGATCCCCTTTTCCTTCCTTTAACATTGCTGTAGGAGGGAGTGCTGAGGCTACAGCACTTCCTGTGTCTATGAGGACACTCGCTCAGGGCAAAGCGAAAGTGACAAGGGTGATGGGATGGAAAGATGGAGAGGGCTGCTTTCTTGTTGGTGTTGGTGATCTCCTGAACCAGTCTTGGAACAGCCAACCTCTGGGTTTTGTTAAGTGAAGAAAAAGATGGCCTTATTGTTTGAGCCAAATTTCGTGCATCTATTGGGACTTGTGGCTGAAAACATCCTGATAAAGGGAATAGTCACAATATTTCCCTCTCCTGGCTCCCTTGACAGAGTGAGAAATGGAACTGCCTCAAACTTTAAATAAGGCATATTGTAGAGATAAATTTAAACAGCCTTAAGCTTGACAAAGAAAAGGGCATGAAATCAAACTTATGTAATTCACCTCCACCCTAAGGACACAGGCTTTGGAAGTCACCTGTGCTGGGTTCAAAATCCTACTCAGCTACATACCTGTGACTTTACCTGTAAAATGGAAGTAACACCCAGAGAGAGGGCCATTCACATTGCTGTCTGTATGGAGGGTGGTCTCCCCCCTCATGTGGTGGTTTTGTTTTGTTTTGTTTTTTTTAATTGTATTAGTCAGCTTAGGCTTCCATCATAGAAAATCACAGACTGGGTGTTTTAACCACAAAAATTTATCCTGTCATACTTCTGGAGGCTGGAAGTCCAAGATCAAGTTTGGTTTCTGGTGAGGGCTGTCTCCTCGACTTGCAGATGGTGCCTTCTTGCCATGTCCTCACGTGGCCTTTTCTCTGTGCGTGTGGATGGGGAGAGAGAGATCTCTGGTGTCTCCTCCGCTTCTTAGAAAGATACCAGTCTTGCCTGATTAGGGCCCCACCCTTATGACTTCAAGACCTTAAAGGCCCCGTCTCCAAATAGTCATGTTGAGTGTGAGAACTCAACACAAATTTTGTTTATTTTTAAAATTATTTATTTATTTATTTGGTTGCACTGGGTCTTAATTATGGCAGGCAGCCTCCTTAGTTGCGGCATGCGAACTCTTAGTTGCAGCATCCATGTGGGATCTAGTTCCCTGACCAGGGATCGAGCCTGGGCCCCCTGCATTGGGAGTGTGGGTTCTTAACCACTGCACCACCAGGGAAGTCCCCTCAACATGAATTTTAGAGGGACACAAGTTAGTCCGCACTAGTTATCAATTTCCTAATTTTCAAATTGTTCGTAATTGTTTTCTTTAGGCATATGTTGAAAAGACTGTTTTTCAAAGCAAATTGAGAGATTGGACTGGAAGGTTTGTGTAACATTCTAGGCAAACTGTAGGAAAACGCATTTTTTGAAAAAATGGATTAAAAAAAAATACAGATTTTGGTTCCAATTCCAGCTTTACCATTTATTTAGCTGTGTGACCTTGGGAAAGTTGCTTAGCTTCTCTGAGCCTAAGTTTTCATATCCATGAAATAAAGATAATACTGTACCCATCCTCCCCACCTCTACTGGGTTATTGGGAGGTATCAGGGAGCTAACATGTGTAAAGAACTTAGCACCGTGGCTGGCAAACAGTAGGCTCTCAAGACATGATTCCTTTTTTTTTTTTTTTTTAAGAAATTTATTTTATTTTATTTTTGGCTGCATTGGGTCTTCGTTGCTGCACACGGGCTTTTCTCTGGTTGCGGCAAGCAGGGGCTACTCTTCACTGTGGTTTGTGGGCTTCTCATTGCCGTGGCTTCTCTTGTTGGGAGCACGGACTCTAGGTGTGCGGGCTTCAGTAGTTGTGGCACACGGGGCTCAGTAGTTGTGGCTCACGGGCTCTAGAGCGCAGGCTCAGTAGTTGTGGTGCACGGGCTTAGTTGCTCCGCGGCATGTGGGATCTTCCCAGATCAGGGTTCGAACCTGCATTGGCAGGCGGATTCTTAACCACTGTGCCACCAGGGAAGCCCGAGACATGATTCTTTAGGTTTTAAACACGAGTGCACTCAATTAGATGAAAAGGAATTCAAGTTGCATTCTAGAAAAAAATTACCATTTCTCAAGGGAAAATAAAGAGCTGTATAAGTAATTGTTGGCTATTTTTATGATTCTTTTTGGGAATGCAAAGGGAAGATTGCTTTTATCATTCTTTTTACTGTGACTGTAGATTTAAACAGATCTCAGAATTCCCAAAAATGCATGTTCTTAAAATGACCCCCAATTTGTTTCCACTGAGCCTGCAAACATAGATATCTCACTAAGGACCCAGCTATAAATTCTTTCCTGGAAAACTTGTATATAATTTGTACTTTAGCCTCGGGGCTAATATCTCAGAATCTCAATGTGTTATTTGAAAATCATCTTTGGGACTTCCCTGGTGGTCCATTGGTTAAGACCCTGCACTTCCACTGCAGGGGGCACGGATTCAATCCCTGGTGGGGGAACTAAGATCCCGCATGCTGTGCAGTGAGGCCAAAAAAAAAAAAAAAAAAAAAAAATCATCTTCTCTGCATCCTCTCTCTTATAACTATTGAGTAAGCAGATTGTTGAGAAAGTAATAACCTTCCAAAACTCAATCAAGGAATCATTGTGTAAGTAAAGAAAAATATAATGTTTTCTCCAGGATGGCAAAAGGTAGCCACTCAGATTTGGTTAGCTTAAAACATTTTAAATATCATCACCCCGTTTCTAAACTTTGCCAAAATTCTTCAGCTGTTTGTGAAGGACTGTAGACAGAGGATATTTTTTCTAATTATTTGCCTTTGGGACTTGGATTACCTGGCACTGAAACTAGATACAGTCTTTCTGAAATGCAGCCTCAAGCTATAGGCCTGGTCTCCTATTTTCAAGTCCTCTACTGTGTAACTTTTGGTTTGTTGCTTAACCTCTCTTTGCCTCAGTCTCCTCATCTGTAAACTGAGGATTATGGCGGCCACCACCATACAGGAGTATGGTGAATATTGAATGATTTAATCTATGTAAAAATATTTAACACAGTTCCTGGCACAGAGTAAACATTTGCACCACATGAACACTTAACTTATGGGCAAAGTCAACCACAGGAGCTAGGGAAATTAATGAGAGAGAATAATGTGTTCAGCGTAAGTGATTCCACAGGCTGATATTCTCAAGGGGCCCTGACATGAGCTGGGGTTGGGGAGGAGCCTCCAGCAACCTCGGTCCCAGGTGCAGGCATCTCACCTCCAGGGGTTAGGTGTTTAAAGATGCGTTTATCGTGGAGCTGTGGTCCCCACAGGGGTAGCCAGCCACGTCAGTGGACACTCAACCAAAGGGACAACCGTGCATCCCATAGCTGTCCTCAACCTGAAGGCCCTTCCTAAGGGCACTTCAGAGGTAATTTTGACCCTGTATTTCACTGGTTATAATTCAAACATTTTCCCCACATTTTAACATCTCTGAAATCAGGATACATCTATAATCATTGGTGTGTCATAGTTTAATTGAAGGCATTTTCTCTTCTCTAGAGATGTATAAAATAACAACATGAAATAAATAAATAAACAAACAAGTAAATAAATAAAATAACGACATGATATATGCACATGTCACCCTGAATGCCGACTCTGATTACTGGCACAGGAGCTAATAACTCCACTGTATGCATCAGCCACTATTACCCTTACAGTTTGTCTTTCCCTACCTCATCCACTCCCTAAATATTCTGCTTCTGGGAATGTATTCCTAACTCAGTTTCACGAGTCACATAGTTGTAGCCAGAACAATCAACCTCTCAGTGGCTGAATTCTTCCGTATTAGACATCTTCCCTCTTGCTCCCTCACCAAGCCATCCTGAAGAAAGGTAGGATGCTAAGGAGAGACACACGCTCCTTGCAGAAAACCCACATTCATTCAAAGGCAAAGCAGAACGAAAGAACACCAGTAAGCTACCCCAGCCATGGCCACTTTGTAGGAAACCATGAAAATCAAGCCGGAGCAGGCTTGTGAACAAAAGGTGAGCAACGTGAGCTTAGCTAGGTGGTCTGAAAATGGAAACAAACAAATGAGTAAATTTCCACAGAATGTCTTTCGTAAAACACCGTTCCCAACATCACCACCCAGCCCTGAAAAGACAATCTGTTCAGAGTAACTGGGACTTTTGAGATGGACGCTTTTACTGGAATGTTAGAAATAGAAAAGGGCCTTGATAGGAAAAATGAGATTGCCACGTGAGAGGTAATTTATTTAGCATCATTTATATCATGAGTCACAGCTAACCAGAGTTATCACTGCAGCTCTTGGAAAGAAACTATATGGAATAAGTCCCCGTGCGTTTAATTCTGCAACCCTCTCCTTCCTTCCTACACGATCAGGGCTCTGGGATAAAAATATAAATTGAAAGAAAATATAATGGACTCTGAATGAGCACTTTGCTTCCTCCTCTGTAACTGGGGAACCGTAATGATAATTCCTTTTTCACTGAAGTTTTGAGAGGATTCAAAGAAAGATACTCTTTGAGAATTCCTTTTTAAGTGTAAGTCACTGCTTCATATGTGTTATCAATAGGCCTTAAGAGAGGTTCAGACCTGCGCTGCCCAGTAGAAATATAGTGTGAGGGGCTTCCCTGGTGGCGCAGTGGTTGAGAGTCCGCCTGCCGATGCAGGGGACACAGGTTCGTGCCCCGGTCCGGGAAGATCCCACATGCCGTGGAGTGGCTGGGCCCGTGAGCCATGGCCGCTGAGCCTGCGCAGCCGGAGCCTGTGCTCCGCAACAGGAGAGGCCACAACAGTGAGAGGCCCGCATACCGCAAAAAAAAAAAAAAAAAAAGAAATATAGTGTGAGCCACATGTGTAATTTTAAACTTTCCAGTAGCTTTCTTTTTTAAAAAGTTAAAAGGTAAAATTAATTTTAATAATATATAACCAAATATAGCAAAATAGTGTTTTTTAACACATCATCGATACAAAAAATTATTAATTCAATATTTTACTTTTTTTCATACTAAGTCTTTGAAATCAGGGGTGTATTGTAAACTTAGGGTACATCTCAACCCAGACCAGCCACATCTCAAGTGCCCAGGAGCCACAGGTCCCAGGGGTGCCAGAATGGACCGCACGCATCGAGAGCTTGTAAGAATGATCTCTAGCTCCTTCCCCTTCTATTCAAAAAAACTTTTAAATTAAAGTTGTTGAAGAGGTATTGAATATACATGATACAAAAGTTCAGCAGGTATGAAATTCTATACAGCGTAAAGTAAATCTCAGTCCCTCCTTTGTCTTCCAGAAAATGAGTTTCTGTCCCTAGAGGCAGCCACAGTTAATAGATTCTCAGAGTCTCCTGCCTCCTTCTAGAAATATTCTAAACAAATAAAAGCATATATTTATGTACATATCCATACACACGTGTCTATGTAGTTACCTAAATATATACATATACATATTTTTTTTACTCTCTTTTCTAGACAAATGTGAGCATTCTATACGCACCATCCAGACCTTGAGTTTTTTCACTTAACACTAACCTTGCTACTTACTAGTTGTGTAACACTGGGCGAGTTATTAAATTTCTCTGTGCCTCCATTTCCTCCTCTGTGAAGTGGAGGGGACGATACCTAAATCCTCCAGAGGGTTACTGAGAGGATTAAGCAAGTGAAGAAGCACCTACAACTTAGAATAACACCCGGCACATTCAATAAATATTAGACTTTCTTTTTAGTAGCCACAGTAGTCCATTGCATGGCTCTACTCTAAGTGATAGAAACAGCCCCCTTTCACGGGGCTGTTTCATGGGCGCTTAGTTTACTTTTCCTCCCAGTCTCTTGCTCTGACAAAGAACATCTCAGTGACTAGCCTTGTACATATGTCATCTTGTCCATGTGCAAATACACTAGAGGATCAATCCCAGAATTAGAATTTCTGGGTCTGAAGGTACGTGTGTGTTTAAGTTGGGTTTCACGGCCATATTATCTTCCCGGGAGATCCCACCAGTCTACAGTCCCACCGGTGGCGTGGGAGGGGTGCCTGTTTCTCACAGCCTCACTCTCATGGGACACGTCCACTTTGTTTTTCTTCTGCCAGTGTGATAGGTGGGAGACACTACATCATTGAGGTTTTCATTTGTCTTTCCCTTATGGTGAGGCTGGGCGTCTTTTCATATGTCTAGGGGTTACTTAAATTTCCTTTTTTGGGAAACTTTGCTCATTTTTCTGTTGGATTATTGCACTAAACCTTTTTTGACCCTGTCTACCCCACAAACCTTCAGGCCCTCTCTCTGCAGACCACCTGGATGCCTTTTCCCCCGCACCCCTCCCTGGTAGTAATCTAGACTGCCTTTCTGGTGTTATCTTGAGCTATAATTTCAATCTCATATTGTTCAGTTTTCGTCCTTTGTCAAATCGTAGTATCTCTAGGGCAGGAGTGGACTTCTTCATGTTCTGAAAATGCCTGGCTCTCAGCCATGAATGAGGGAGGCATCTGATGAATACTTTTCAAATTTAATTTTGTAATTGAAAATCAGTGGCAGATAGTTATAGAAAAAAGAACATCACTCTCCCAACATTTTATTTTTCAAATTATTTAATTTATTCCATGATTAAAATTACAAAATGATTAGCCCTTATTATTTTAAAATTATTAAAACTATTGGGGTTTTATTAAATTATTAAAATTTCGGGCTTCTCTGGTGGCGCAGTGGTTGAGAGTCCGCCTGCCGATGCAGGGGACACGGGTTCGTGCCCCGGTCTGGGAAGATCCCACATGCCGCGGAGCAGCTGGGCCCGTGAGCCATGGCCGCTGGGCCTGCGCGTCCGGAGCCCGTGCTCCGCAACGGGAGAGGCCACAACAGTGAGAGGCCTGCGTAACACACACACAAAAAAAAAATTATTAAAATTTCATCACCTCAGGAGCAAAAACAGTTTCTCTCTCCCCAAAGAGAACTAAACAGTTCATTAAACACCTTTAAAGATTTTACCTATGATGATACAAACTTATATAACAAGTATAGGGGTGTGTGTGTGTGTGTGTGTAAACAGAAACACATATGGTTTGGGAAATGTTGTTAGCAAAAATCAGATCCTACATTTTGTTTTTCAATTTGTGATTCTTTTACTTCAAGCATTTATTCAACAAATATTTATTGAGCACTTACTATGTGCCAAGAGTCATGTTTTGTTTTGTTTTGTTTGCTTGGATATGCATTTCTTTTTTGTTTTTGTTTTTTAGCAAGTGATTTCTGTGATCAAGGAAGTTTGGGAAACAATGAGATGGTCACAGAATCCTGGGTTTAGAATAACCTTCCAGATTTCTTTTCCCCTGTCTCCAGAGCATCTGACAAATCCAAGTCAGTCTAGAATCTATCGTAGTTTAAAAGGCCTCCAGTGAAAGCGACTTCACTGCAATCTTTAGCACCTCTCCTAGAGTTTGCTCAGTTCCGTGTTCTTTGAAGGAAATGATCTCTGTAACAGATAATAAATGATGCACTAAAGTGCATCATCAGGTCCATAACATAGACCTGTGTCAAAGGAATAAAACATGTGACATATTAAATTTAGGAGATGTGTTAGGTTCAAAGAATCTAGTCCCAGTAGTTGTTGAATCTGCTTGTGCAGACGTGTAACTTTGCTGTAGAAGACATTCAGCTCCTCTGAGCCTTCATTTTCAAAGCCAGTAGCTCTAAAAGCTAATGTATAGAGGCAAAAAAAATCAAGTATGATCAAAAATTACCCTTGACCATCCTTTCTGTTATCATAGCAGAGCAGGCAGGGACCAGACACATCTCAGGACCAGGAAATGCCAACTTCATCTCTTCCTTGAAATAGTGCACATGATTGCCTGGGTAACTTAAATCCTTCTTTTTTCTCCCTCCCTCTTTTCTCTCCACACACATATAGAAGAATTCAGGGAGGTGAAATGGATCTAGAGGTGGCTGTACTTTAATAGTAACTACCTGTATGCTTTTTCTGAGGATTAAAAAAATAATTCGTGTAAAGCAGCTGGTTCAGGGCTTGGCACGTGGTAAACATCCAACAAATTTTAGCTCTCATCACAATTCTTACTATTACTTCTCTACTGAAAAAAATGTTACTTCTTTTGAGACATTCTTGAAGCCAGATGTCACATTTCATTCTGTCTTAGTCACCCAAGCCCACTTCCAGTAACAATGCAGACATATAATTTTGTCTTCATCCCATGAGTAGTTTCATGGCACAGTCACTGACAAATAAGTGATCGATAAACACTTGTTAAATGAATTACAAAATCTGTGGTTCAGGGCTTCCCTGGTGGCGCAGTGGTTGAGAGTCCGCCTGCCAATGCAGGGGACACAGGTTCGTGCCCCGGTCTGGGAAGATCCCACATGCCACGGAGCGGCTGGGCCCGTGAGCCATGGCCGCTGAGCCTGTGCGTCCGGAGCCTGTGCTCCGCAACGGGAGAGGCCACAACAGTGAGAGGCCCGCGTACCACAAAAAAAAAAAAAAAAAAAAAATCTGTGGTTCAGAAGTGATAAGGGCAAAATAAAGGAGGAAGATTATCTGATAATAGCACTTGCCTAATATCGTCAAGATTTTTAAAAAATAAGTCTGATGTTTAATAAATGTCTAAATTGGCTTTAGCTTTTAAAAAGGCCATATACTCTTACATTTATTCTGTATTTCTTACACTCCTACCCTGTGCCAGGCTCTGAGCTAGGCCTAGAGATCTGGTAATGACAGATAAGAGCCCTTGGAGACCCGTGGGGGAGAAAGCAATAAATAAAGACAGCCCAAGAGATTATTTCAGATTCCAATGCATCATACAGGAAATAAACAGAGAGATGGGATAGAAAGTGACTGAAGAGGAAACCAACCTCTACAGGGATTCGGGAGGGGCCTCCCAGGGGCGGGTATATTTGAGCTGAGATGTGCGGTGATAACTTAGTGTCAAAATGTAGTACCAGTGTAAAAAACAAAAATGTTTAAAGGTGTGATATAGTCTGAAGATAACAGCTTCATTTGCATTCTCCCCTTTAAAGAGAAATCATGGCAAAGCATTTAAAAGTCTGATCTAGAAAGAATGCAGACAAAGGGGACCCCCTATGAACTGCTATTTGGGAGTAGAAATTGATACAACCCTTTGGAAAACAATTGATGACATCTAGTTAAAGCTGAAGGTGTGGGGCTTCCCTGGTGGTGCGGTGGTTAAGAATCTGCCTGCCAATGCAGGGGACACGGGTTCGATCACCGGTCTGGGAAGATCCCACATGCCACGGAGCAGCTAAGCCTGTGCACTGCAACTACTGAGCCTGCACTCTAGAGCCTGCGAGCCACAACTACTGAGCCTGTGCTCTAGAGCCCGCGAGCCACAACTACTGAGCCCATACACCACAACTACTGAGCCTGCGCTCTAGAGCCCGCGAGCCACAACTACTGAAGCCTGCGCGCCTAGAGCCCATGGTCTGCAACAAGAGAAGCCACTGCAATGAGAAGCCCACGCACCGCAATGAAGAGTAGCCCTGGCTCGCCGCAACTAGAGAAAGCCCACGCACAGCAATGCAGCCAAAAATAAATAAATACAATAACAATAAATTTTTTTTAAAAAAGAAAAGATTAAAAAAAAAGGCTGAAGGTGTGAATTCCCTACCACCCAACAATTCAGTGTCTAGTTATGGTCTTTAGATAAACCCTTAAAAACATCGCCTCTTGGGGCTTCCCAATGGTTAAGAATCCGCCTGCCAATGCAGGGGTCACGGGTTCAAGCCCTGTTCTGGGAAGATCCCACATGCTGCAGAGCAACTAAGCCCGTGCACCACAACTGAGCCCGCGAGCCACAACTACTGAAGCCCGCGCGCCTAAAGCCCGTGGTCTGCAACAAGAGAAGCCACCGCAATGAGAAGCCCGCATACCACAACGAAAAGTAGCCCCCACTCACCACAACTAGAGAAAGCCTGTGCGCAGCAATGAGGACCCAACACAGCCAAAAATAAAATTAATTAATTAATTTAAAAATATATGTCGCCTCTTAGGGAGGTAAGTAATTGTAAAGTCAAACTATAAGACAAAAGGAATTAACTCCACAAATATTTACAGAAGACTTAATATATGCCAGGTACTAGTCAAGGCTCTAAGAAAACCATGGTGAATGAAACCATCAAAGACTGTGGCCTCATGGACATAATGGAGGAAGACACACCAGAAACAAATAAAAAGCCCCAGCACTTGCTGCATACTTAATGTATATACCCAGTTTGTGATGCTGGTTTTACGTAAGAGGAAACTGAGCCTCAGAGAAATTGTCACTTGTCAGCTAGTAAGATGGAGGACATACTAGCCCAATGCCTTAGTCCCTGGACTCCACTTGAGTCCGTGTCTACCCTCCCCACTGGACCCCATGGGAAGACAGATACGAGTTTTCATTTAGCACGCTGCCCACTGCCTGGCTGAGAAAGAGTTGCATTGTTTTGGGGTGAGAGTAGGGAGATTGGAAAGCCATCCAGAAGTAAAATCTTCAGAAAAAACTGAGAGAAGAAACAGATTACAGAATTAGCTACTCAGGTATGGGAAGAGAACCCATGGAGATAGGAAGAAGGCCCCTTTCTCCATGCTGAGCACTGCCTTGAGCACCTTACCTGCCTTCTCTCCTTTCATCCTTGAAGAAACTCCCACAGCTAGTCCTTGGCAGCTCTAGAGCTTGGACCTGGCCGTCTCCAGAATGTGCTCCACCACTGAAAGAACAAAATCAGACAAAATTCTGACATGCCTTCCATAAGGGGGCAGTAGGAAGAAAAGTGAAGGTGGGCAGAGGAAAATCAAACTCAGGTGTCCTCTGTTCATGTTTATCCTCCACTGAGGAGCAAGTCCTGGTTTGGGAAGCAGCAGCCCACAGGTTGGAAAAAGGAACACGGATATCGTTGTGCCCAGGGGTCATGCCTCCTGCTTCTGGAAGAGAATGACCCTCATGGGGACACTGTGCTGAATTTGTCTTTTGCTACATTTTTTTTCTAACAGGAAAGTGTAAAAATACATAAAAGTAGAGTTAAAATAATATAATGAGTATCCCTGTACCCTTCACCCACAATAAGTGACTGTTAACATTCCATATTAGCTTTAAGACATTTCTATTTTTTAAGTTTTCAAATAGGTGATTTCCTTTTATTTCCATCTTTCTTTGCATTTACCTTGTTTCTCTTTCTGCTAAATTCCTAAGTTAAATGTTAACTTATTTACCCTCCATCTTTCTTTCCTAAAAAATTCATTCAAAGCTCTATATTTTCCTTCTATCACTGCAGGTGCCTCTCACATTTTTTTAAAAAGGCACTTCTGTTTATGTACATGCATGCATAATTCTATAATTTTCATAAATACATAATTTTTTAATATCACAATCACCTAATTTTCTTCCTTTTCTTCCCTTGATTTCTGCCACTTTCTCCCCTCTCCTCCATAACACTCTTGCTTGCGAACACCCAGCCCCCATACACAACCAGTCTTCACACTGAATTTCCTATCATTTCATATTTTTATCCAGGTTCAAGTAATCCTGGGCAAGGATAGTTTATCATCATTTGTTTTACCAAAATGGAGTAGTATTTTACACGTTAGTGTATTATATTCTTGTCACTCAACGATACTTAATGGAAATTCGTTTGACACAATTCTTACAGATTTATTCATTTTTGCTTACTGTCTGTACAGTCGTCCCTTGGTAACCTCGGGGGAATGGGTTCCAGGATTACCACCCGCCATACCAAAATCCACGGATGCTCAAGTGCCTTATGTTAAATGGCGTAGTACGGTCGGCCCTCCGTATCTGTGGGTTCCACATCTGCGGATTCAAAGGGCCTACTGTATAATATAACACAGTGTGAATGCGCCAGTATTTATTCCTTTTGTTTCCAGTTTTTTGCTACCATTAACAATGCTGCAATACACATCTTTCAGTATTAAAAAAAAATTAAAAATCCCAGGTGTCCTAGGAGTAGGAGGTTGCTACAGGGCCCCTGGGGCAGGTGTGCTGAGAGGCTCACTAGCGAGGGCTCTTCTCTGAGCTGCCTTCCAGCATCTGCACAATAAGGTCAGATTAGAAAAGGACCAGGGTCCCTCCCTGCTGATGGAAGTTTTTACAGTCAAATCATTCATTCATTCATGCAGTCACCTCGCACAAACTAACTGAGTCCCTGGGATGTTCAGACACCGACCTAGGCCCTGTGACTTGACCACAAAGAGGGCAGAGCTGCTGTGCTGGTGGGGAGAAGCAGATGATAAACACACAAGTAGATGATATCTACTCCGCATGTTGAGAAGGGCTGGGAGTCGCAGGATGATGGAACTGGTCTCTCTGCACAGGTGGCATTTACAGAGATGTGACTTGGTCAGTAATCAAAATGAGTCTCGTGGTATTAAATTAGTGTATATTTTGATGTGTCCGTAGTTCTTTCCTATCGCTGAGTCTCCAGTGAGGGCACTCTTGCAATCAGTCTAGTTTCTAGACTTTCAGAGTCTGGTCCTGTAAATCGGAAGCAAAGCCTGAGAAATCCCCATTTTTGGAAAACTCAGCAGGTGATTCAATGCACGGTCAGGTTTGGGAATGACTTCATGATTGTCAGGAAGCAGAAAAGACTAGGGAGGAAGGAAAGTGGGGGATTTGAATGGAAAAGGCTGGCTCCGAGAACTTTCTCTCTCCCCCCAACCCCATCCAGAAAGATAAGCCTTTCAAAATCTTTAACTGCAAAGAGAGAAATCCCACAGGGACCCCCACCCCCTTCCCCAGGAAACACCCTAGGACTATTTCTAGGGCTTGATTCATTTGATGTGCAGTTAGAGAAGTGAAAAACAGCGGTGGGGCTGCCGGAAACCCAGCAGAAAGAAAAATCTCGAATTGCAAATGTAAAACTCCCACCCTCTGACAAAGATTATGCTGATGGCACTGAAAGCCAAAAACAGAGGCAGAGATGACCTGATACTGGAATATCCAAGAAGTGAAACGCCAGGGGGCAAGTCAGGATACCATCCCCCTACCCCATTATTATTCTGGAGTTGTCATGAGGATTGAAAATAAGACCGGTGTCATGTCCAGCGTTGAGCGGCCCTGGGTGCTTCCTTGGGGCTGGTTTCTGGCAGCTCCCTTCCCCCAAGCAATTTCTTCCTCCGGTGATCCTAATGCATCCAAGAAATCCCTGTGGTTACTGTGGACATGATCTGGGGCCTTAGCTAGTGGGCTGACCCAGGTGGCACATTGTAACTTTACTCCAACAATTTGGAAAAACGAACAGAGCCGTTCTGACCTTTTTCATTTCTTTTGCTTCTGCATCCCTACCTCAAGCCTGCACGCTGGTTATGATCTACGATCTTTATTAAAAACCATGAGGATGCTCCAAACTGCACACGCTCAAACAGGCCAGGGCTTCTATCAACAGGTTCTTTTTGTTTTACCGCCTTCATTTCCGAACTTTGCTGATAATTGATGTGAATGCTATAAAGGAGCTTTCTTTTGTTAGGATGTCGCTGGTTTTCTCCTGTCATTGGGCTTAATCTCACTCCGAAAATTTCACTTTAGTCCATTTTAGGATAGTCCCAAAGGAACCCTTAACAGCTGTTTCAAGGCAGTGTTGTGAAAACAACCCAAAATGGTCCCTGGTTTGTTCTGTTTACACAACTGTGAGGGGATGGGGAGCAAAATGTTTGGAAGTCATTTCATTTAAATTTTCTCTTTAAAACGTATTAAAATATGAGTTATTTTAATACATAGATACATGTTATTAAATATGTATTTTATTTATAAATACATATGCATTAAAAAAATTTTTTTTTGTTGTGCTGGGTCTTCGTTGCCACACGCAGGCTCCTCTGTTGCGGCATGCGAACTCTTAGTTGCCACATGCATGTGGGATCTAGTTCCCCGACCAGGGATCGAACCCCAGCCCCCTGCATTGGGGGCTTGGAGTCTTAACCACTGCGTCACCAGGGAAGTCCTTAAATATGTATTTTAAATATGTATTTATGTAATATGCAAATGTTACATATTACAAATATGTAAATATGTACATAACACGTATGTATTAAATGGTACTATGTATTAAAGTATGTATATTATTATGTATTAAAATACATATTAAATATGTATTTAAATACATAAAATATGTATACATACATATATATGAACCAAGCACTTGCTTCAAGTGTTACCTTTGGATAATAGGGAATTTTTGTATGAGTGTCAGCACTGACATTCTTCCAGAGATCGATTTCTGTTGCCCCATCTGAAACACTTATTGGATATTTTTGCTGTTTATTGATTTAAAAAATTTGGAAAAGGGCAGTGAGAGGAGATACCACCTCTTGTCCAACCACTCCCAAATCAGGGCTCTAGCACTGAGCTTCCTTCTAGCCCTTTTTCCCCCCCGACAATAACTATTTTAAACCTTTAGTCCAGCACCTCTGTTTACCGTTCCTCCTTGTATCCCATCTACCCATGGTCACAAGCTCTGCCCAAATTGCTATCTTAGAAAACTCAAAAATATTTTTGAGGGAAGGGACGTGGGGGGCGGAAAGACGAATGGGTAACAATTCAGAAAAGCAGTTACAAAGTTAAGAACGTAACTTTTTCGCTGTATAATCCATCATCTGCGCCCCACCCCACCCTCATAAGACCCTTCCCCCTACACTGCACCTTCCTGAGGCACTTCACACTTTGTACCTGGGATGAAAAGGGAGGGAATTTACAGCCCTCAGTGAAAATGTTCAGAGTCAAATTATATACTCTTATGGTAAAGAGAGGGGAGTGGGCAGTGGCAGGAGCATGGCTTTAACAATTCCTAGGCAGGCTTTCGTCCTGGCCGACTAGTTCGCGTCATGATAATACAATTTTGTATGTTAAACAACAGATGTCAAACAGAAGAAAGAGACGGGGTCTTTGCTTTTCTTCTCCTGTGGACCTTGCTCCCCCAAAGCAGCCATTTTTTCAGTTGCCATGACAGTGGTAATAGGAGTTTATCATTTTCCCATGCCTGCTGCATGCTAATGCCGAATCAATTCACGAATGTTATCTGGTTAAGGGAAGAAAGGGTCCAAATCACAATCTGCCACTGTGCTGCAGAGGGAGACATGACCAGTGCCTTTTCGCTCTCCCCACAATCCTCAGCTCCCGCTTTATGGGGCAATTTCTGTAAAGCAGTTTTGATTTGCCTGTCTATTAAGATACATAGTCACAATCAGCCATAGAACTCCTGATGCCGTATGTGCGAATTGACAAAGCAGGTTACCATTGCTTTGTTTTTTGAAAAGAAGTTGTAAAGGACAAAGATCATCTAGATAGTAACCATAAGTAATGTCTATAAATCAAATATGTATATTAGATATATAACAATTCTACTCTTTCTTCCTGAATACTGATCCCACTTTCAAAGCATCAGACCCATTTACACACTAAGTAGAAGATGAAAGCTCCTTTGAGACTTATCAAAAATGAGAAAATCATAGTATTTTTATAAGAAGAGCACCTTCCTTCAGTGAACAAAGATGATGTAGAAATTAAGAAATACCACACTTGGAAGGACTTCTTAGAATGAAGGAAATTTATTCTGAAAAATGGACATAAAGGAAAAATGAAAAAGTAGTTAAACCCAGATGATGGGTACACAGATGTTCCTTATATTATTCTTGGTACTTCTCTGTGTGTTTGAAATATTTTATAATTCCTAAAAACTTTATGAATCAAAGTCTTTCTGTTTGACTTTTAATTAACAGTGTTTAAGTCATAGCCAAATGAGGAAAAAGGGGGGAAAAAGGGAGAATAAACAATGTAGCAGGGCAGAAGCAAAACTAAAGCCCAAAGTGATTTACAGCGTACTTAACGTTTATTTCCCTCTTAATTTCTAACAGAAAGTGGTGGTGGTTGTCCGCTGATGTTTGCTTATTTTTTTCTTCCTAATCCCTTAAAAAAAAATTCTTGCATCAGTTGACCGCTAAAATGATTACTTCAATTGTTGATAGAGTTTATTCTCCGGAATTGAAAAACCAGTTGCTTTTATATGCATTGTCTGCCTTATTTTTTAGGCATCTGGCACATTTTATTCCTTTTTTGTTATTTTGAGTTGTTCTTTTATCATTATCTGCAGGAAGCAGCATTAGCATGCCCAAGATAAGACGGGGGATCCAGATGTGCATATCAAAGGATGAACAGCTACTTATTAAGAAAAACTTTTCTTTTTAAGCCCAGCTTCTGTTCAAAGGCATAATAAAGCCTATGGCGTTAGTGACAAACTGGTAATTCAATGCCTTGTCACCGCCATGCATTGGAATGGGGGGAAAAAAGGCAGGTCAAAGAAATTGGTAAGGTCCACACTTTAGAATTCTGAAAAGACAGAACTGGTAAAAGTTCATCTTCTCCAGCCGTATGCATTTATATCCTGCTGTGTTTATTCACTGTTTTCTGGGGGAAATGAATGAGCCACAAATGGGCTGGCTGGCTGTTATGATTAAGGATGAATTTTAAATCACCAGGTTATTTTTTAGAAGAGTGAAATGTGTTTACATTGAAAGCATCTGATTCCAATATCATCGACCGGCATGTGCTTTCTCTGCAATCAAAACACGCTTAGTAACACGCGAGGCGTGCATTTAGGTGAAAGAGCCCAGCGCTATAGTAGTTCATAAAGTAAATCTGAGAATCCCTTCCACTGTTCCCCTGCTTCTCATGTTAGATCACTCCCGCCCCGCTCCGTGTGCATCTCTCTGTGTCCCTTGTGGGAATTTACATTCATAGATGCACATAGCTACACACATACATTCATAAAGGCACAGATCTACACGCTATATTTAGTGGTGGTGTTTTTTTAAATTAATGCTGCCAAACCATACGTGTGCTTCCTTGATCTCGGCAGTTTGATTTGTCAATCATTCCAAATCGGCACACATAAGTCGACCTCATTCTTTTTCATTTATACATTAGTGGTCTGTGAGTTGACTGTACCATGATGTCCATAACCACTTCCCTTTTGGTGGCCATTTCAGTTTCTTCCAGTGTTTCCCAATTGCAAAAAAATGATGCAAAAAATATCTTCACACATATATTTTTGTGTGCTCGTCCGCTGTTCTTTTTGCACATTACTTTTCTCTGTTGTCCAAAAAATATTTCTTTTAGTCGCTGGGGAAAGTTATGCATCTATAAACTTAAGTCTAAAGCAAATTAGAAATAAGTTAGTCTCTTACTTTCTCTTAAGATTAAGAAAAACTGTAGACTTCAGGGAACTGTAATATTTACATCAATTTTGAGGCCATGTAATATCACTTTTGTTCTTGGGTTCTTAAGCCGATTTCTATAGTTGACTCAAAATTGACCTTGACTAAAGTCATTTTTGTACATAGATCTTTTTTAAAGTTAGCTGAGTCTTAAATTTGTCAGTGAGGCTATCGCTAGAGTTTTTAAAATATATAACTAGCCCCCTTATTTGGTAAATAAAGAATGAGGTAAAGAAAATTTGCCCATGGCATAGATCTGCTAAATGAATTTTATCACAAAAATGATAAGATAGTGGTCTGAATCCTATCAACATATATACATAGGGATCTACATTGTGGCAGTATTTGTAATAGTAGAAAGAGGAGAAATACCTCAATATCCATTGGCGGTTTCTTTAAAAAATTATAATACATGCAAAAAATAAAATAATACCAAAATGAATGAGAAGCCATCCCAACAGGAAAAGCATCTGCTGTACTGCTAATTGAAAGGTAAATTGTGAAGCTACATGTGCTATGTGATCTACTTGTGGATGGGATGATTGGAGTGGTGGACAGACAGATGGATGGACTTATTAATAAGAGTTATCTCCAAGGTATGGAAGTGGTGAGGAAAAGGAAGAGAGAGGTTAGGTGTTTACATTTTTTCATATTAAGTTATTTACAGTGAGCATGTAAAGGTTTTCTCATTTAAAAAAAAAATCACTATTTCACTATTGCCAATTGTCCCAAAGACTGGAGGACAGGCTGGTTCTAACATTTCACTGGTTGATTTTTTTTAAAAGAATATTCATTAAAAAGTATGAAATTATTTTATATCCTTGTCATTTAACTTTTCATGGGTATATATGTCCACATAGTTCAAAAGTCCAAAACTAGAAAATGGTTAAAAAAATAGTTCCCTCCCAGAACTAAGTTTCCCTCCCCAGGAGTAAACACTGGTACCATTTTTATTTTTTATTATTATTTTTTAAATTAATTAATTAATTTATTTTTGGCTGCATTGGGTCTTCATTGCTGCGCGCGGGCTTTCTCTAGTTGCAGCGAGCGGGGGCTACTCTTTGTTGTGGTGCGTGGGCTTCTCGTTGCAGTGGCTTCTCGTTGCGGAGCACGGGCTCTAGGCACGCGGGCTTCAGTAGTTGCAGCATGTGGGCTCAGTAGTTGTGGCTCGCGGGCTCTAGAGCGCAGGCTCAGTAGTTGTGGCGCACGGGGTTAGTTGCTCCGCGGCATGTGGGATCTTCCCACGGCTCGAACCCGTGTCCCCTGCATTGGCAGGCGGATTCTTAACCCCTGCACCATCAGGGAAGTCCACTGGTACCATTTTTATATGCATCTTCCTAGGTATATTTTAAGCATATTCAAGGAAATGCATATGTGTGTATATACACATATATACTAAGTCTATATAAGTATAAGAAGAAGTATAAAAATATTCTTTTGTGGGAATTCCCTGGTGGTCCAGCAGTTAGGACTCCACGCTTTCACTGCCATGGTCCTGGGTTCAATCCCTGGTCACGGAACTAAGATCCCATAAGCTGTGCAGCACAGCCAAAAAGAAAAATTCTTTTCTTTTCCCACAAATGGTACCCTACTATTCAAACTGGTCTGTATTTTGTTTTTTGTTTTTTCACTTAACTATATATAAAGAGAATTATTTTTTAACAGCTAAATAAATGACTAACCACAGAGCCAAAAGCATCCTTGGGTTTTATGCTACTGTTTCTAAGTCAAGAATTACTCGGCCAATGGTTGGCACACTGGCTTGTATGAACATTCAGAGTACTCTTGGACTCCAAATGGCCGTGGTCAGAGAACTAACAGGGGACTAATGGCTGTGGTTGGGGGACTTCTCGGGAGAAAAGACATCAAGATGCAATGTCAAGATCCCAGACTTTTCAACCAGTCAGTCCTGGGTTCACATCTAAGCCCTCCTACCTACTTACCA
Source organism: Hyperoodon ampullatus (assembly GCF_949752795.1). NCBI lineage: Eukaryota > Metazoa > Chordata > Mammalia > Artiodactyla > Ziphiidae > Hyperoodon > Hyperoodon ampullatus. The sequence continues at coordinate 78,916,310 of NC_136927.1, read as the reverse complement.
GTTATATATATGACTTCACGCATGTTCACATTGCTAAGCCTCAGTATCCCTGTCTGTAAAATGGGGATAATGACAGTCACAACCTCCCAGGCTTGTAAATGAGAAAATGTAAAATGTCTGCCTCCCCCGTTACAGACCCACTACGTAACTCTTCCCTAACTGCAATCACTACCATTAAACAGAGGGAGATTGAAAGAAGGCAGTTTGCTTTTTCCCGGGAAAGTAGTCCTGGACCAACATATTTTGAAAGTAGCCCCATTTTTCCTAGAGAGAGAGGGTTATATGGAGGGAGGGGCAATTCGTATTATCCAAAAGTTCCCCCACTTGCTTCTCGTACCGACCCCGCACACCACACATGAATACCCTGCTGGAGAGCTGGTTTAGGACCCTGCATGAACTGTGTTCAGCCTGGTTAATTTCTGGGCAGTTAGGTAGCTTTTAAGCTGTAAGACGTTTTACGTTTGGAAATCAATGTCCTTTAGGAAGGACTATAGTGGCGATTCTCAAACATGAGCATCCATTGCAGAGGGCCTTTTCAACCCCAGATTGCTGGAACCCACCTCCAGAGTTCCTGATTTCGTAGATCTGGGATGGGACCTGAGAAATCGCATTTCTAACAAGTTCCGAGGTGGTGCTGACCCTGCTTATCTGGGGACCCACTTCGACAACCTTGCAGTGTGTGCTCCAAAGGTAGGGTGGCTGGCCTTGCCACCCACTGGTTACGTGATCTTTGGACAGATTGTTTAACCTCTCCCCAGCCTCAGTTTCCCCATCTATACAATGGAAACAATAGAAATATACAGAGGGCAGCTATAAGGGTTTGGTGAGTTCATACACACTTAAGCATCCCGCCAAAGTAATTGGAGCCTCTTATTCATACCTGGTAGTGCCTCTGACACCAGGTCAGCTGTTTAATCAAATACCTTTCTTTACTCTTCTTTCAGGAATAATAATAGCCATCATTTTCTTGAACACTTACTTGGTGGTCAAAATATGCTTCCTTTCAGAATAGGCAAATTAGATTCCTGTCTTATACTGCAGAGCAGTTTGCTTTGAAAGGGCACTAAAACTCTCCTGGAGGGCTTCCCTGGTGGCACAGGTGTTAAGAATCCACCTGCCAATGCAGGAACACGGGTTCGAGCCCTGGTCCGGGAAGATCCCACATGCCATGGAGCAACTAAGCCCATGCGCCACAACTACTGAACCTGTGCTGTAGAGCCTGCAAGTCACAACTATTGAGCCCACATGACACACCACTGAAGCCCGGGCGCCTAGAGACCATGCTCCGCAACAAGAGAAGCCACCGCAATGAGAAGCCCGCGCACCACAACAAAGAGTAGCCCCCACTCACTGCAACTAGAGAAAGCCCGTGCGCAGCAACGAAGACCCAGCACAGCCAAAAATAAATAAATTAATTTTTAAAAAAACCAAAACTCTCCTGGAGAAGAGAAATATAGTCAATATGTGTTACATGCATTATACACATATAATGTATTACATTTGTTACATTATATGTATATATACGTATGTGTGTGTATATATACATATCTATAATGTAATACCTCTATACACACACACACACACACACACACACACACATTCTATTACTGATCTGACACAGCCTAACATTGTCTCAATGGGTAAAGGCACATCTTATCTTTGAGGGGTAACATATTAAAGCCTTCTAAGTTTTACTTCTAATGATCCCACTCTAATTAATTAGCTTTATTTTCAGGACAGAGCTGTGAGGGAAAGGTAGATTCCAGCTGGAGGGAGGTGAGGGAAGGAATGTGAAAGCCAGGTAGAAATGAGGAAACAAAAATTGGGAGGACCCTTCTTTCCTTTCTGATCTCAACTTGAAGTTGAGATGGTCAAGAGCAGGGCAGCTGGATTTGGACTACTTATGTTTCAATCCGCTTTGACCTATCTGATCTTGAGCAAAGTTGCCCTGGTGTCCTCATCTGTAAACTGGGGTAAAGATGGAAGTACTTAATTACAGGGTTTTTTTCAAAATCACATTCATACATCCATTCAGTCACTGCCTATTTCTCATCTACCCTTTGTCCTGCATGCTGGGGCTAAAGGGTTCACCAAGACCAACAAGGTCCCTGCCCCATGGACTTGCAGGCTGTTGTCCAGTTGGAGGAGGGGACATGTAGGAACAGTCAGTAAATCCATAAGCAAATAGTAAAGGAGACGATGTTGGCCAGCAATAGTGCACTGAAGAAACTGTGATGTGACTCAGGACAAGGGGACCACTTTCACTGAGGTGGTCAGGGAAGGCTTCCTGGAGGAGGTGGCTTTTGGGCTGAGACTGGATGATGCAGAACCGACCATGTGAGTATCTTGGGAAAGACAAGCAGCGAGAACAGCCAATGCAGATACTCTGAGGAGGGAATAAGCCAGGGTTGGAATTCCACAAGGAAGTCCAGGGTGGTCAGAACCAGATTGGAGCAGACCTCACTGGTGCAAAGAGGAAGTGAGGGAAGGCACTGAAGGATATTTTTTGTTGTTTAGATGTAGTTTTGTTGGGTCCTTTTTTTTTTTTGCATTTCTTAATAAGACAATTTAAATGTATGAGGTTAAATATTAAGTTACTTTTACAAATTTCTAACAACTTATAGCAAACATAAGTAATCTTTATTGTTTTAAAGTTTCTATCCATGTCAAACTTCAATGATGGTTTAAGTAAAAGTGGACCTTCTGTTGAAATCAAAATACAGTACTGGGAATTCCCTGGTGGTGCAGTGGTTAAGAATCCACCTGCCAATGCAGGGGACATGGGTTCGATCCCTGGTTCGGGAAGACCCCACATGCCGCGGAGCAACTAAGCCCGTGCATCACAACTACTGAGCCTGCGCTCTAGAGCCCACGAGCCACAACTACTGAGCATAAGTGCCACAACTACTGAAGCCCGTGTGCCTAGAGCCTGTGCTCTGCAACAAGAGAAGCCACCGATCACTGCAACTAGAGGAAGCCCACGCACAGCAATGAAGACCCAATGTAGCCAAAAAGATAAATCAAACAAAAACAAAATACAGTACTTATACTATTTCATTTTAGAGGGTCCAGTTACATGAAAAGAATGTATTCCTAAGAATTATATTAAATGAATCCATATTTGAAAAAATACTACCTAGGCCATAAAACTTGAATATGAGCAGTTATAGCATCAACTAAAGATAACAGTTAGACCAGAAGGAGATAAATCAAAATTATTTTTATAGACAGAAGACATGGGCATATGTCTTGTGGCTGTGGATGAGGTTTCACAGCCCAGCTGCTATGAAAGCGGAATCAAACCTGCATGTGACCCCCAAACCCTGAGCCCTCCCAGCATGACCTTCCAGCTTCCCGGGGAACCTGGTACCCAGGGGATCCCCTGATACTTCTAGGCATCCGTGGGCTTCATGTGGTACAGGAAGAGCAAACGCTCCACTTGGGAAAGGTTGGAACTTGAATTGGAGGTTGGCCAGTATTCGCCTGATATGATCGTTTTCCTTTCTCAGCTCATTGAGCTTCCTCTTGGTGGACAGAGCTGCCATCCACCTTTCTTGGGCTCCTTTCTCATAGAAGAGGATCTTGCTTTGCTAGGAGAAAGTGGTTCTCTCCAATTCTTAGTCCATGTCTTCCCCCATCTTCTTGTAGAGGCTGCACTTCTGACATATATAGTCCAGTCTTCCACGCACTTTGGGACATTTCTTCTCCATCTCCAGGCCATGTGTTTCCTCCTCAGTTGATTTTCTCAGGAGCTGCTTTACGTGCTCTTGATGTAATTTGGGCAGCATTCCAAGTTTCAGCTGGAGCTTCTGAATCTCACTTTCCAGCTGTGCGTTTTCAGACTGCAAGGATGCTTGCTCCGATTGGAGACTTTTTAGTTGTCCCGTTAGCTCTTCATTGATTTGATTTGATGCACACAGTTTTCTGGATATTTCTTTTTTTTTCCTCTTCGTGCCTTTTAAAGGCCACTTTTAAGTTAACAGCATAAATGAGACTCTTCAGATCAGCTTCCAACAAGTCCATTGGATGATGCTCATTTTCTGCTTCTCTTTTTCCCTATACTTCCAAGTTGCCCGTCTCTGCATGACCCTCTTTCAAGACATCAGGCAAATGTATGGTTTCAGCATGGTTTTTTTTGTTTGTTTGCTTGTTTTTTTGTGGTACGCGGGCCTCTCACCGTTGTGGCCTCTCCCGTTGCGGAGCACAGGCTCCGGACGCACAGGCTCAGCGGCCATGGCTCACGGGCCCAGCCGCTCAGCTGCATGTGGGATCCTCCCAGACCGGGGCACGAACCCATGTCCCCCGCATCGGCAGGCGGACTCTCAACCACTGCGCCACCAGGGAAGCCCTTCCCCTTTCCTTTTGATGAAGGTACCATAATTTCCTTGATCATCCTCATATTGATAGACAAGCAATTTGGCAATGTTTGCCAAAATTAATCATGTATCTTTGTTTTGGGGGGTTTTAAAAAATATTTATTTATTTAATTGGCTGCACAAGGTCTTAGTTGCGGCACACAGGATCTTCTTTTCAGCGTGTGGGATCTTTTAGTTGTGGCATGCAGGACCTAGTTCCCTGAGCAGGGATCGAACCCAGCCCCCCTGCACTGGGAGCCATGAAGTCCCTAATCATGTATCTTTGACTTTGATCTAACTATTCCATTTCTAGCAATTAAGCCAGCAGATAGTCTCGCAGTTGTGAAAAATTCAGTATGTACCAGTTTATAATCTGCAGTAATGTTTATTATGTAATTAAAAACATGGTAACTTTTTTAAAACATTTCTAATGAAAAGAATCTATGAAAGATGAGAAGCCAAAGAGTGCTCGGTTTAAGAAAAAAGCTTCTGGGACTTCCCGGTGGTCCAGTGGGTAAGACTCCGCGCTCCCAATGCAGGGGGGCCGGGTTCTATCCCTGGTCGGTGAACTAGATCCCACATGCATCCTGCAACTAAGAGTCCACATACCGCAACTAAGAAGTCCGCATGCCACAACTAAAAGATCCCACATGCTGCAGCGAAGACCCAGCACAGCCAAAATAAATAAATAAATAAATTTTTTTTTTTAAAGAAAAAAGTTTCCAAAATAATCCAGATTTGAAAACCAGCTTTAACACTTCGTGGAGAAGCTACTTTCCCTCTCTGAGCCTCAGTTTGTTTATCTATAGAATGGGCGTAATAGTCATCCCACCTTACAGGGTCATAGTGGGGCATTCAGTAAATGGTAGCTGCCACGATTCTCACTGTTGTGATGATGATCATTATTATTACTTACTTTAATCTTTGTTTTGGGTAAAGTATATCTGGTGGGTTCTCTGGTATGGCACAGTCAGAAGCCTGAAATGAGGAAACCACTATTCCACAACTTCCTTGGATGTCAGAAATCCTCACCTTTTCCTCTGGAAATATGAGTATGGATGACATGTCACATAGTAACAGGCTCTGGATTTATAAGCTGCAACATCTACCTCCCTGTTTCCTAAGCAGTCCAGTGACCTCCAGATTTCATTTAAGTTTTCTATTATTTTCCTCTGAAAGGGACAATGGAGCTCTTGTTTGAACAGCTTTGGTCAGCCCAGAGGAAAAATTGGTCATTATGGGGAGCACAAAAGATTTGCTTTCCATACATTAGTTTATCAATTGCTTTCTTAATGCAAAGTTGGGTAGGAGAGTATAGACAGTGAGGGTGAAAAAAAGATTATTTTGAGTCCACAGCTGGATGTCAATATTTGACAGGGATAAATGGGATTTAATATCACGTCTTTGCAAAGATAAAGCCTGTGCAAGTTAAAAATCCTTCGTTGCCCATTCTCCCTTTGCACTGGCTTTTAACCGTCACTGTGCTGTGTTTGGTTATGTTTATTAGGTCACGGGAAGGCAGAATTGAGAGACAGAACAAGGAATTGGCTTTGCTGAGATGTCGGCTATTATTTCTGTCCTTTCAAAATAAAACGTACACAATGAAATGAAAACCCTTGTTGAGTTAAATCTGGAAAGTGCAGTAAGAAGCCGCACAGCTGTAAATGGGGCATTCTCTAATGGGCTCAGGCACACAGTTTTTGGCTTATCAACTTTTATATCAAAAAGAACAAGGCATCAAAAGTTGTGGTTTTATTCTTAGATTTTATATTTCTATTGAAAACAAAATAAAACGGGAAAAAATGCTGCCAGATAGATTCCTTGACTCTCTTCTGGAGAATAATTGTTCAAATTAACCCACTTTGAATGGTGACTAACATTCTATAATAATATAAGGGGGAAAATGATTGGTGCTTTTTCTTAAAAATTAGTATTAATGCTATAAAAATAAGCTGATTTTATGTTACTTCTAACCAAATGCAGGTTGTAATGACAGCTCTGCATGAATTCTGAGGATGTCCTTAAGAATGAATAAAGTGTTCGTTCTTTTGTTTTGGGGGTTGGTTGACGTTCCTGACAAAATTGTAGGTTAGTGTATGGTAGGCCATTCTTTTTACATTCAACTTAGTGCTGAATAATAAAATTCAGTCAGTTTTGGAAAAAAAAAAATTATTCACAGGCTTAATTAGTTTTCCCAAAGGACTCTTGTGATCTTTTCATGTTGAAACTGTTCTCTTGCTCCTGTCCTCAAGGTATGCCTCCTGTCAAGGGGAATGATTGAGTTCCCAAGAAGCTGGACCGAGAACGATTTTCTGTTTATTGACTTCAGCTTTCCTTTGATTCTCTTTATAAAATCAGAGTTCTGTTTTCTTAAAGAAAATAAGACGATTTTTAATGATAGATTTCAATGAAATCTTTGAGAAATCCTGGCCTTTGAGGTCACATATACCCAGGTTAGACCCCCACTGCCATGAGCTGTATGATGTTGGCCATGCCCTTCAACCTATCTGAGCCCCAATTCTTCATCCATTCAAGAGGGATAATGATCAGAGGGCCAGTAGCCACTCCTGATCTTTACGTGGAGGGGGCTCAGGGCTGCAGTCTTGCTGCAGAGAGGATAAGTGGGTATTAGTGAATTTGTTTTGAAACTGTGTTTCCATAATAAACTCTCTATACTTCATTGTATTTGGAGTGGCTTGTGGGAAGGTAAAGTGGGAAAGGCCAATTGAAATGGGGGAGCATGTGGTGAAGTCCCTCTAAGCCACCCTTGATGCTGTTACTGATGTGGTGGCAATTACATGACCGGTACAGACCACCTGGCACATGATGATAACCTGCAGCCATCATTATTGATTACAATTTGATGGTACATTACATATTACTGTATACACAAATTAAGAATACCAAGTGCAAATTTGTGTCGGGGTGTGTATAGATTAATTGTTTTGAATAGATTAAAAATTCACACGTTGCCAAATCAAGAGGTACACAAGAAGCAGAAGGGAATGGATTCTCCCTCCCGACAGGTACCCACAGAAGCACCAATTCTCCCAATCTCTTGTTTGTGTTTCCAGAGATAGTCGATGTATATATGATCTGATAGGTGTATGCATTTTTTCTTCTCTTTAATATACAAATAGTAGCATATACTACAATTTCTGTACATATAAACAGTAGACCTTGAAGCTCATTTCCTATCAGCATATAGTCTCTTTATTCTTGTACAAATGACCATAATTTGTTTAGCCATCTCCTATTGAGGGATACTTGCATTGTTTCCAATCTTGTGCTATTACAGATAATGCTACATTGAGGAACACTTTTCATGTAAGGGATTAGGTATTTGCATATGTGTAAGTATGTCTGTAGAGTTACTGGTTCAAAGGGCAAAAGAGTTTGTAAATTTGATTGATAGATATGAGAATGGCTGTTTCACCATATTCTTGCCCAGATAGTGTGTTATAAAACTTTCTGATCATTTGTCATCTGATGATCTCAGTATAGTTTCTTTTGCATGCCCCCCCTTTTTTTTTTTTTTTGGCCGCGCAGTGCATCTTGCAGGATCTTAGTTCCCCGACCAGGGATTGAATCCGGGGCCCCAGCAGTGGAAGTGCTGAGTCCTAACCACTGGACCAACAGAGAATTCCCTACCTCCCTCTTATTATAAGAAAGATTGACCACTTCTCTTATGTCTAAAAGCCATTGAGATTTTCTTTTCTGTGGACAATTATCTATATATCCTTTGTCAATTTTTCTGTTGAACTCTTGTCTTTTTTCTGATTGATTTGTAGGGACTCTTTGTATTTTAGGGAAATTAGTACTTTGTTTCATGAGTTGCAGTTTCTTTTCCCCAGTTTCTTGCCTTTTGACTTTGCTAATGGTAGTTTTTGCTAAGCAAATATTTTTGGTTAGGAGTTTCTGAATAATGTGTCTTAGTAAAAAAGACCTCCCCACTCCAATATTATGTTAAAATTCCCTGATAAGTTTCTTCTAGTGCTTTTATGATTTTGTTTTTACATATTTAGATTTCTGATTCATTTTGAATTTATCCTTGGGTTTGATCCAAAGTACCGTTCCAACTTCACATTTTTTTCTAGATAGCCACCGTTTATTCTGCAATTCATCTTTCCCCCTACCGATTTGAAAGGCAGTCTTTATCAAATACTAAATTCCCACATGTTCTCGGACTTATTATACAGGATTTTTGAGATTATCTTATAAAGTAATGTGGCCAAGCAGGAGCATATGTATGTGTGTACTTTAACTCATTAACTTAAAATTGCAAAGGGAAACAGTGACTACTTGCCAAATCAGAATATATCAGAATTGAAAGGCTTTTAGGGAATTCCTCAGCAGTCCAGTGTTTAGAGAGCAGTTCTTTCACTGCTGGGCTGAGTTTGATCCCTAGTTGGGGAGCTAAGATCCCACAAGCCACCTGGCGTAGCCAAAAAAAAAAAGTCTTTTATATTCATTTTAGATGCGTGTACATGTATGTGTGTGTGCGCACGTGTGTGTGTGTGTACACACACAGAATTTCTGTGGCTGTGAGCTATGGTGGTCTCATTTGTCTCACCAAGTCATTAGTTTAGGAATAGGGACGTGACACCACTTTGACCAAAAAGATGATGGAAATCTGCTGAGAAGGCTTCACCCTTGAAGAGGGATGAAAGGCAGGGACTTTTTTTTTTTTGCCCCTGGTTATCACTGTCTCCCTGTGACTTCTAGAACTCTGCAGCCATCTTGGGGCCATGAAGGAAGGCAGCCCAAGAAAACAAGCCGAGGATGGGAGCGTGGAAAGAAGAAGAAGAAAGAAAAAAACCTGACTCCCAAATTAACTAACTAAATCACCACCACTAGAGACATCCTAATACCAAACTCCTTGATAGATGGTTAATCAATGACCTTATTGTCCAAGCCCTGCTGAGTTGGGTTTTCCATTATTTGCAGCTAAAACTGACCTAACATTCCAGCTTTCACATGATACTAAAAAATCTAGAACTTTCTCTTCCCCTCTTTTGAGCTGAACTGACCCTACCCTCTCTTTGAAGTCACTGAGTGTGGAACAGGTTGAGAAGGGAACTGTATTAAACTCAACAGTTCAAATAAAATTATAAAAACACAGGGTACCTTTGGTGTTCTTCAGCCCAAATATGTGTCAGCATCATGTGGCTTCTCAGAGAAAAAGCTATTTGTTTCCTTATAACAAACAATACTTCCCTGCTCCTAGTATATAATTTTATTATTTTTTTCTCATTGCTTTAAGGATGATTTATTTAGAAATTGGTTAAAAATCACTTCAAGTGTCTTGAAGCTATTTTGCAGACATACAGAGTTACTCTAAAGAGTATTGAAAGTTAAAGCAAAAAGGATTCTTTGAGATTCTCTAGAGCAGTAGTTTCAACCTTGCTGTACATGGAAATCAATTGGGGAATTTTTAAAAGAAAACTAATGGCTGAGCCGTACCCCCAGAGATTCTGATTTTATTGTTCCAGGATGTTACCTAAGCACCAGGATTTTTTAAAAGCCTCTCAAGTGTTTATCACTTTAATTTCATAATATTTTTCCTCAAACTTTTATTTAAAAAAAATTTTTTTTAATTACATGAATAGTAAAATGAGCTGTGTATCTTCACCTAGAGTGACTCATGGTTGACATTTGGCCACATTTGCTCTGAATAATTCACTTTTCAGATTCATTATAGTAAGTTTTATCCACTTTAATACATTTATAACAATAAAAATGAATCACCGAAAATAAATTAAAACTCTTGCCTTATGGTCTTTTCTCCTCCCCAAAACATTTACTTTTTACAAGTAATACATTGGCATCTTTCATTAAAGTATAAAAAATGTACAGTGAAAGGCCTTCTTGCTTTTTTGTTCCCCTGCCTGGAAGAAACCAGCCTTCTCTTCTCTTGTATGTCATTCTGGAGATATTTTATGCTCTCTTATCCTCACTTTGGAGCGAAATTTGGCCAGATCTCCTGTATTTTCTAACACAAGTTTACCTATTATCATTGTTATCGTCCAGAAGTACCTATTTCTTTAAAAAAAATTTTTTTTTTGAATGGAAGAATTCCTTGCTGGTGGTTAAAGATTAATCAACTTTAGAAGGTCTAATGAAAGGCCATACCGCCCCACCCTGCCCCCAGTCCCATTCCTCAGAGGAAACCACTTTTAACTCTTCCTGGTTGGAGTTTTTCTAATTCTTATTCCAAATTCCAAATATTAGATTTACACCACTGGTTGTGGAGTATCACCTGGAGAATTACATCTCTTGACTTCCTGCAGAGAAGATTAAACCTTCTCTCCCTAGAGTCATTACCTACTCTTTCTCCCTTCCCGCTGTATAGATAAAGGTATATCAGGGGGTTTTTGTTTGTTCCTAAAGTAACCTTTTTGAAAGACAGATGCAAGGTAACTATTTTCTGGCCGCTTAGGAGCTGAGGATGATTAGTATGTTAGTAGCCCTCTTTCAATGTTTCTAATATGCCAGAATGCTTTGAAAATGTTCTTCTTATGCTTAAAAAATTGGGGTAAATATATTGTTTGGTTGAGCTATAGTGATAACAAGCCAAATCTTAGCATATTCTTTATTTCTCTAGGACTTGAGAGATGACCCTCTTGGATTATCACTGAGTGTGGATTTATATAGTGGACTTTTGTGTTCTTGTAAATAGGTAGCCCTACAGATCAAAGTCTTAAGAGTTGTTATTATAGTCTTAAACACTATCTTTATTTATTCATTCAACAAATACCAGGAAGAGCCAGGAGCTCGTGATGCCAGGATAAGGAAGACTCAGCTGTTTAATGAGTACAGGGTTTTATTTTGGAGTAATGAAAATGTCCTGGAACTAGAGAGAGGTGGTGGTTGCACAACACTGTGAATGCGCTAAATACCTGTGGAGTGTTCACTTTAAAATGGTTAATTTTATGTTATGTACATTTCTCCTCAATTTAAAAAAATGGGGGGAGGGACAGTCCCATGGTAAGATAGGTTGGAAAAACATCCTATTGTGTAGCCCTTTTAGACCTGTACATTGTGTCTGTCATATCAAAGTATCTGAGAAATCCTGCAGCAAAGTTCCCCAACTTCCTCTAACCCAGGTTTGGAAGATAAGCTCATCCTGGAACTTCTTTCAATACCTTTTAACATTCTTTGGAAACCACTTTTAAGGAAATTTATTTATTGACCTGGAAAGACGTTCATGATGATTTAGTACACAAAGCAGTCACAAAATGGTTTGTGCCGTATGATCACTTTCTGGTGAACATATGTAAATATATTTAGGCATAGAAAATACACTGACATCATTTATACCAACAGAAGTTATCTGTTTTATATTCTTACAAGTAAATTTCTTTTTCTTCTTTTTGTTTATCTGTATTTTAAAATGTGTCTACAAGAGTATGTATTTTTTAAGTAAAGTTCTTTTTTTTTTTTAAAGAAAAGAACTCTCCTTTTATAATTTACCTTTGCCCTCTCCTACCTGCAAAAACTCCTGATTTTTGCCCTTGCATCCTTACAGACTTTATAAATTGGACTCTGCATCCATTAACATGGCAGAGAGGGTGAAATTTCGCAATGTGAACACAGCTTCAGACTCTGGTCCTTTAGAGAAGCATGGATCTGCCTGTGCCATAGTTTTCCATTCTGTGAAGTGGATTCAGCTCTTGAGTTGTTGTAGCTAACAATTAATTAACAACTGCATAATCCAAATAAAGCCAAGGGCTCCATTCAGCCCAGTCAATGCACAAAGACACATTTAAAGAAGCACAATAAGGCAACAAAAATTAACTTACAAAGAATTCTTTTTTTTCTATCTAAAAACAATTAAAAAGGGATCCATTTAAAGCCAGTAGCACTCATATTCCCTGTATTAGTTTCCTACTGTTGCTATAACAAATTATCACAAACTTAGTGGGTTGAAACAACAGAAGACTACTCTCTTATGGTTCTAGAGACCAGAAGTCCAAAATTAGTCTCACTGGACTGTCAAAATGTAGCAGGGCTGGATCTGTGATGGAAAGTGGGGTCTGGCTGCTCGCCTCTCTAAAGCCAATAAAGTGTCAAGGTTGGTGGAAAGTTTGCTTTATTTTTTTATTTTATTTTATTTTTTGTGTGTGTGGTACGCGGGCCTCTCCCGTTGCGGAGCACAGGCTCTGGACGCGCAGGCTCAGCGGCCATGGCTCACGGGCCCAGCCGCTCCACGGCATGTGGGATCTTCCCGGACCGGGGCACGAACCCGTGTCCCCTGCATCGGCAGGCAGACTCTCAATCACTGCGCCATCAGGGAAGCCCAAGTTTGCTTTATTTTGGATGTTAGCAACCAGGGGCAGTGGCGGGGAGGACGGATGCCTGTCCAAAGGCTGACTCACACACAAACACACACACACACAATCAGGGGGCAAGACCTTTTATAGATGGAGGGAAGGGGCTACATGCAGAAACAGCACAGTCAGCTCTGACAGTCATCTTGAAATTGGTCATCAGTGGTCTGACCAGCATCATCTTGATTGTTTTAGGTACAGTTAATCTTCAGTTCCATGGTTGGTTTGTTCCCATTTCTTTGAGGCCAATTCTCAGAATTGTGGCAACTTATATCATGGCTACAGTCTGGTCATCGTGTAGTTAACTTCTTCCACCTGGCAGGGGGTTTCAGTATCTATAAGACAGCTCACAGGATATGGCTCAGAATATTATCTCTAGCCCTTGAGAAGGAACTAAAGGTCCTTGACTCTGCTTAATGACTCAACTATTATTATTTAGTCTTGTTGGACTGCTTTTCTTTGCTTCTGCATTTTCTTACTTCTCTGATTAAACTTATTCTTTGGCTAAAGTTTTTCCACAGATGAAAGACAGCCAGAGGACACGGGGTAAGGACCGTAGGGTCCTGCTACGTTTCAGTTCCTTCTAGGGGTTCTAGTAGAAAACAGTTTTCCTTTGCCTCATCTAGTTTCTGAGGCGCCTGCATCCCTTGGCTCCTGGAGCCTTCCTCACATCACCCAACCTCGTGCGTCTGTTGTTACATCTCTCACCTCCTCCTTTGACTCGCTGCCTCCTCTTATAAGGACCCTTGTGATTGTAATCAGTCCACCTGGATAATCCAGGATCATCTTTGATTTTCTAAAGATTCTTAATTTTTTTTTTTTTTTTTTTTGTGGTACACGGGCCTCTCACTGTTGTGGCCTCTCCCGTCATGGAGCACAGGCTCCGGACGCGCAGGCTCAGCGGCCATGGCTCATGGGCCCAGCCGCTCCACGGCATGTGGGTTCCTCCCAGACCGGCGCACGAACCCGTGTCCCCTGCATCGGCAGGCGGACTCCCAACCACTGCGCCACCAGGGAAGCCCTAAAGATTCTTAATTTAAGCATCTCTGCAAAGTCCCTTTTGCCATGTAAGGTAATATACCCACAGGTCTCAGGGATTAAGATGTGGACATCTTTGGGGGGTGGTATTATTCAGCCTACCACAGCCCCTATCATTTCTTTGGAGCCTTCTGCTCTACCAAAGCCTGTAAACATCTTCCCCACATGCTGCTCTTCTTTCTTCCCAAAGGATCCACTGAGACTTCTGCTCTTGCCCACCTGTCCTGCCTGGAGCTCTGTTTCCAGCAGAGGACCTGGCAGATTCAGGACCGTCCTTCCACCCTGATCCTCCCTCCCCCTCGTGCACAGAGCCCACTGCGGGGTATGGCTGTCTTCTTGATCCAGCAGCTTTTCTTATAGAAAATTCTGATAACAATAGTAATTCAGTTGGCTGGTGCTAAGTCATTCATTACGTTCTCCATCTGTGATGCTGAGCCCTTTATTATGTATTGGTTATATTATTGATTAAGAATCCAAACGCAGAAGTACATTGATTATTTATTAGTCATTGTGATGATGCTGATGTCCTAAGTTTCCATCCTGTGGTAGTATAAATAGTGGCTGAGTGTACCGAAACTACACTCTCTGGGTTCAAATTCCACCTCCCCCACTTCCCAGCTGCGTGAGCTCCGTTATCCTCTCAATGCCTCAGTTTCCTCACCTGCTAAAAGGCTATCCAAAAAATATCTGCTTGTGTTGAAGAATAAATAAAAGAAAGTATGTACTGTGTCTGGCACATAGGAGGTCCACAGAATATTTTAATCCCCTTCTCCTTAGAGATCAAATGTGACATATCAGGCCGAACTTTCCCCTTATAGTACTGTCAGCTGGTCCCAAACTGTGAGACAATAGTATTACTTCCATTTTCACAGATGGAAAGGCTCATGATGATTTACCCAAAATAGTAAGCAGTGAGTGAAGAACTTACCTAGGGCAAAAATTAAATGTGTGTACATACATATATACATATGTATGTATATATGTGTGTATGTCTAAAGTTGGGGTAAAATAGATCTCAGAAAAGTATATGACAAAAAAAAAAGAAAGAAATGACAAACACTGTTAAAAGTGATGTATAGTCACAATTTTAAAAAAAATTAAGTACAGGGAGTTCCCTGCTGGCCTAGTGGTTAGGATTCTAGGCTTTCACTGCCATGGCCTGGGTTCAATCCCTGGTCGGGGAACAGAGGTCCTGTGAGCCGTGTGGCATGGCCAAAAAAAAAAAATTTAGTACCAAAAAGTACCCCCCCCCCCAAATGAAAAGCTTCCATCTGACAATAACCAGTATTAGCATTTCGGCAGCCTCCAACTATATATTTCTCTGAGCATATGTGTGCCATTTTGATGGATATATTTTGTGTATACATTCTGCTCTGCCATCTGTATCTATAAATTTCAGCGATATGCCATGAGCATTTTTTTATGAATCTCTTTTATCTTTATTTTTTTTCGTTTACAGACTAATAGCTGTCCTTTTTTAGCTTTCTATTTTGAAGTAATTATAGATCACAAGAAGTGTAAACATAGCCCAGAAGCGTCGCTGGTACCTACCCCTCAGCTCCCCGCAATGGCGCCCTCATAACTACAGCACATTATCAAACCCAGGATGGTGCCAAGTTGATTGGCACAATCAATTCAGAAGACGACAGACCTTACTCAGATGTCACCGCTTTTTACATGCACTTGTTTTTGTTTTTTAATTTGTCTCTAGGTGTAGATCTATGACATTTTATCTCTACTTGCCCTTTTAAAAAATACAATCAATACAGAAACATGAAGTGCAGAATATTCAAACCGACTGTGATGTTTGGGATATTTTCCCCAGGTTATTCTCAGTGTATACGCTGTTTTGTTGGGGTTTTTTTTTTTTTTTCTTTAAACAACAACAAAAAGGATCTTCTGAGCTATATATATATTTTTAATTTGCATTTTTTAAAAATCATGGGGCCTCCCTGGTGGCGCAGTGGTTGGGAGTCCGCCTGCCGATGCAGGGGATACGGGTTCGTGCCCCGGTCTGGGAGGATCCCATATGCCGCGGAGCGGCTGGGCCCGTGAGCCATGGCTGCTGGGCCTGCGCGTCCGGAGCCTGTGCTCCGCGACGGGAGAGGCCACAGCAGTGAGAGGCCCGCATACCACAAAAAAAAAAAAAAAAAAAAAAAAAAAAAAAAAAAAAAAAAAAAAAAATCATGGACATCTTTCCATGTCAGAACAAACTCAGATCTGCTGCAGTGTGAATGTTTTTAGGTTAAAACATCTGCACGGTGGTTGTGGATTTCCCATGGAAGTAGTAACCCAGTTTATGCCCAGGCTCTAAATCTCTTTGGAAAACATTATGGGGCCCCACCTGTCAGAATTTCAGAACCTGAGCCTTGGCACTTCCCAAGCTGGGTCCATCCCTTCCCTGGCACGGAGGGGAGGAACTGCTTCCCCTTAGAGCCGGCAGGCCCCCGGATACACCTTCCAGCACACCCCGGGTACACCTGGCTGTGTGTGCCGCTCCCACACCTGCTCGGACCTGAATTACTATTACCATTTACTAAACATTTTAATGAGACCTCCACCTTAACAACTCCCAGCAAGATCATTCTGGGGACCCACCCTTCCCCCACACCAGGGCAGCTCATTCCAGGATGGTTGTGAACGGTTCCATTTCTGCTTTTATGCATTTGGCATAAACATTTCTTGCAGCTCATAAACACCTTGGCCATTTTACCAGTGTCAGGAAAGATGTTTATGACCCAAATATGAAAACTTGGTGAGAATTAACACTTCGGCAAACGGGCTGTGTTATTCCTGGCACGAAATATCTTCTAAAGAAGACCCAAAGCAGGCAGGGCCCGGGTGTGAAAATACATGTGTTGGAGACATACCTATGCTTAAAATTCGAAAGATCAGCTATGATTCAAACTCTTTACTGCTGTTCAGTAACGGGGTAACTGTGTGGTTTCTAATTGTTATCAGCTTCCTGTTTGGGTGTTTTTATAGCATTATTATGTTGCCAAGTGAATGAGGCAAAATAAAATAGGAAAAGAGATGTTGGACCAGGAGGTTAATAAAAATCCATTTTGTCACTCGACAGCCTCCCCCAGAGCGGCTTCCTTTTCCAAGGCCCTGTGAGGCTCTTTGTATTGACAGATGCCATTTGCCCATTTACGACGTGATAATAAAAACCTTCAGCCTTATTCAGTGTTATGCTTTTCCTCCCCTGACAGGAGGGCACCAAATGGCTTGGAATCAGCAGGCATTTTTTCATTAAAGATGATAACTTTACATGAACCACATTCAAAAGACACTTCAGAAAAGTAGCAGAATTTGGTCAGGGAAAGAAAGATCTGTGGGAACAGGCTAACACTCGGAGAGACTCAGAAATAGTTGTATTTGTAAAATGACCTGGATTTTACACAAGTAAAGACTATCTAACAAGCATAGGTTAATGCTGAACTACAAAATCATGTATTGCTGTTCTTAAACATGAGGCTCTGCTCATTTTTGCAGTCGTGTTACGTGTCTGAAATAAGACATTTAAGCAAGAGTTGCCTAACTAATATCAACTTGTAATCCATTTTCTACTATCTTATGCAAAACCTTTTTCTTTCCTTTTCTATCATTAATTCGTACCTGGTATTTGGCACGGAAGATAATTGAAAATGCAGTTCAAAGTTTTCGTGGTTTTTTATTCCACAAATTTACATTTCATAAATTTTCATTGATCTCAATCATTTTCAAACTAAAACATTTTTTAGCCATCAGAGCTACGTAGAGCTTTTTTTCTCAACATGTATTATCATTGGTGCTTCTCAGTCACTGATTCAAACCATAACTTAATTAAACCCACTAGTTTCAAACTAGGCCATATGAGACCGTTGGGACTCAAATTGTTCTAACCTATATATGTCATAAACCATAACTGAGAATTGCTGGTAGATAACAGATGTCTTTTAAAGAACATGGGAAGGTTTCTCCCATGTGTTTTCACATTAACCTGCTAGAGGCTAGGCACATATTTTTATAGACCACCGACTCTTGTGTATCTTTCCTGAAACGTCCCATCTACAAATAAACCTGTATGTTAAATATGAGACATGTCCTTGGTTGAAAAGCACAAATGGGATGGCTCATATTCTCCATATTCTGTCATTTGTGGTTTGTTTCCTTAACCATAACTATGGATCAGTAATTTGGATCAACCTCAGCCTTTTTAAAAAATATGTTGGTGTCTATTATTTGGAATAATAATAATGGCTAAAATTACCGAGCACGTGCTGGTGCCAAGCCTAGCGCTAAACCCTATCGGAGCATTGACTCATTTGTCCTCACCGCCCACCAATAAGTATTCGGAATGTCCTTGTTCTACAAATGGGGAAATTGAGAAGCTAAGCAGTCAAGTGGCTGAGAAATAATTAGCGATGGTCCTATTTTTTTTAACTTTTTTTTTTCATCTTTATTGGAGTATCATTGCTTTACAGTGTTGTGTTCGTTTCTGCTGTACGATGGTCCTATTTTTTTTTTCCTTTTTTTTTTATTAGTTTCTGCTTTATAACAAAGTGAATCAGTCATACATATACATCTGTTCCCACATCCCTTCCCTCATGCATCTCCCTCCCTCCCACCCTCCCCATCCCACCCCTCCAGGCGGTCACAAAGCACCGAGCTGATCTCCCTGTGCTCTGCCGCTGCTTCCCACGATGGTCCTATTAATGGAAAGGTTGTTTCCAGTTTTTTCTATCACAGTGCAGTGGTGAGGGTCCTTGTACATCTATTTTCACACACCCCTGTCATGATTTTTGTAGGCTTACATGCTAGGTGTAGAGTGGCTGCATCTATGGCCAGGCGCCTTTTTCATATTGAAAAGTGTTACTGCCAAATTATTTAGGCTTAGTATTTATTCTTCCTGTGTGCGGCAGGCTGTTTTTAGCTAAAGTCGTCATTTCTTTAGATAGATGATGTTAGATGATAGATGGATGGATGGATGGATGGATGGATGGATGGATGGATGATGGTCAGATAGACAGAACCCATTTTCTAAGAGGTTTGAATGAATAACATTTTATGCTGCTATCACCCCCCCAGTCACCAAATGTAGAGTGCGGCCTAAAGGATAGGGATCGTTTTCCCAAAATTATGGGGAAACTATTTGTAGAGTACAAATCTCTTTCTCATTTCATCTCCACTTTGTTAGCAAGTTCCAGAAACCAGAAAAATTCAGTTGCTCTCATAAATTCATTCTGAGAGGCAGCACACATGCCAAACAGCGAATCTCGGCAGTGGCCCACACTACAACAAGGAGAGCCTCCCTAAATTTCAAGCAGGAGTTGTTCCCCAGAAAAACACTTGGTCATCAACATTCCTGGTCCCTCCCCGCCTTTCTCAATGAACACAGAGCAGAGGCAAACTGTTTTTACTTCAAAAAAGCAGATCGATCTGAATACAACGAGGCCTTCAAAATTCACAGTTCAATGCTCATAAAATCTGATAGTGAGCAAGGCGGCTTAGAGCGTCTGCACACCTTCATCCTCAATGAGACAGAAACTCACTCTAGCAATTCCCCATGACTTGTCATCTGTGAGCTGGAAGATCAAAGGCTCGACTCCAGGACGGGAAATGGGGAGAATTAGTGTCCCACTAGGAGCCTCTCGCCGCCATCACGGTAAAGCCTGGTGGTTCTTCTTAGGATCATGAGCTATTTAGCTCTTAATTTGGGGTTTCATTAAGGGCACATCCACACTTGAATGAAGGGAATGGAAGGTTGCTGTTTCTTTTGAAGTCCAGCTGTTGTTAGAGAGAATTGTGATTCAGAACTATTCAGATTTGCAAAGCCCGTGGCTCGGTGCCTGGCACACAGCAAACACGTGGTAACTTTGGCCATTATTTTTAATATTAACATGACTTGATGGCAAAATTATCTGCAAGGTTCAAATAAAGTGATCTTATCCTACTTTGATAAAGCGCTTCAGAAATTTCTAGAATGGATCTGGCCTATACAGGATCTCGACAAACTTTTGCTATATGAAGTGGAGCTGGTTCACTACACCTGCACCCTACCCCCCTGTGAGAAGGTGGCTGAGGCTCAGGGAGCTGACATCCCTTGCCTGAGCTGGGATTTGAACCCAGGTCTTTAGAAGCTTGCCCTGCCTTTACTCTCTTCTTCACACCTAAATCTGCATGGCTGAGCAGTTGAATTAGCTGAGGTTCCTGTACCCTTTCTAGTGCAGCCAGTGAGTAGAAGAGATTGTTCTGCACATGTCAGTGATAGCCAAGCTTATCCTGTGGAAACCCACAGACTTTGGAGCCACATATACTTGGGCTCCATCTCCAACCCTGACACTGTAGCTGTGTGATCCTGGGCAAATCACTTTACCTCTCTGAGCCTCAGTGGCCTCATATGCAAAATGGAGATAATGGTACACACATTTCGGGATCCTTGGAGGATTAAATAAAATAATATCTGTAAAGAATCTACATCCTGTTGGATGTGGAGACACAGCTCTCTCTAAGTGACCAGGCTTCCCAAAGATGTACACATCCTAAGCCCCAGAACCTGTGACTATGTTATGTTTGTTTCCGGCAAAGGGGAATTAAGGTAGCAGAAGGAATTAGGTTTACTACTTAGCTGACCTTGGGATGGAGAAATGATGCTGGATTAATCCAGTGGGCCCAATGTCACCACAAGAGTTTGTTCGTTTGTTTGGTATATACCAGGGGTCAACAATTTTTTCTGTAAAGGGTCAGATAGTAAATATTTTAGACTTTGTGAGTCAAGAGGCAATGTCCTCAACTCCTCAAGCAACCATTCTTGCCAAAAGCCTGAAGTCGTATTTTACACTTTACACCTTGAAATGTAAAAACCATCCTCAGCTCACCGGCTGCACTAAAACCAACAGGGGGCCTGATTTGGCCACTGGGCTCCGGTTCACTGACACATGGTATCTGTGCATGTATATATTTTATTTCCAAAAAAGGCTAATGCTGTATATATAGATAGATTTTTATCTAGTTTTAATTTTTTTTAATAAATTTATTTATTTATTTTTGGCTGCATTGGGTCTTCGCCACTGCACGCAGGCTTTCTCTAGTTGTGGCGAGCAGGGGTCATTCTTCGTTGCTGTGCGTGGGCTCGTCATCACGGTAGCTTCTCTCGTTGCGGAGCATGGGCTCTAGGCGCATGGACTTCAGTAGTTGTGGCACGCGGGCTTCAGTAGCTGTGTCTCGTGGGCTCTAGAGCGCAGGCTCAGTAGTTGTGGCGCACGGGCTTAGTTGCTCCGCAGCATGTGGGATCTTCCCGGACCAGGAATGGAGCCCGTGTCCCCTGCATTGACAGGCGGATTCTTAACCACTGCGCCACCAGGGAAGTCCCTTATCTGGTTTTTCAAACGTATCATTTATGATGAATATCTCCTTAGAAGAAGTTATTTAACAATTCCATTTTTACAACTGCGTATTTTCTCTTAAGAAGTATACAATGTTCATTTTAATCTCACTCTATTTTTTAACTACTATAAATAATGTCATGCTAAATACCTTTGAACATAAATCTTTGTCCATATCTGTGATTATTTCAGAGGATTATTTCCCAGAAGTAGAATTACTGCTACTTTATCCTTTTAGACAAAGCCTTTGAAGAAGTCAGTGGAATGAGATGTGATTTCGGCAAAGAGAACAAGCCCTTAATATGGTAAAGATGGACTTCCCTGGTGGTCCAGTGGTAAAGAGTCCAACCCCCAGTGCAGGGGACGTGGGTTCGATCCCTGGCCGGGGAACTAAGATCCCACATGCTGCGGGGCAACTAAGCCTGCATGCCACAACTACTGAGCTCTTGCGCTACAACAGAGCCTGAGTGCCACAAACTACAGAGCCCACACGCCCTGAAGCCTGCGTGCCACAACTAGAGAGAGAAAACCCTCATGCCACAACTAGAGAGAAGCCCGTGCTCCACAATAAAGAGCCCACTCCACAACAAAAGATCCCACGTGCCGCAACTAAGCCCCGAAGCAGCCAAAAAAATAATAATAAATTAAAAATAAATTTAAAAAATAAATATTATATATATGAAAAAGAGAGTGGGGGAAAAGAAAAGAATTAGTTGACAAGGGTCTGGCTCTCCAGACAATGCCAGGTTCAAATCCTGGCCTACTAACTGTGTGACCTGGTGCCTGCTACTTAACCTCTCTGGGCCTCAATTGCCTCATCTGTAAAATGGGGGTGAAAATAGAACCCACCTTCCTGACTACATGAGATCACACACACACCTGGCCCACAGTAACTGCTCAATAAATAATAGTTTTGATCATTATTATTACCCCAACTGCAACTCATTTTCAAGATTCTGGGAGGAACCTGAATCTACAGTGTTTCACTGACTCTTAGCACCCTGATTTTAACTCTAAAGTTTAAACTCAAAAACCAGAAAAAAGCCAATAATACTCTTGCTGCTAATGCCTAAGTATCCTCCAGTGTCAACAGACCCATTACATACTGGGTTTATCTGCACACGAGGTACTAGTCTAGCACCTGTGGGAGTCTGGACAAGATGCTGAGCAAGTTGGGAATCTGTGCCTTGCTTTTCCCATTTAGGAAATGGGAGATGATCATGCCTCTCCTACCTGATTCATGAGGATTAAATGAAATAATTAGTTTGACACTCAACTAAGGAAAAAAAGTCACATTTCTAGCACAGGAAGTACAGGTCCCTTAGCACCAGAGAGATTTTGCAATTTAAAATGTTTCTGGGTAATTTCCAGTGGTTAGGACTCTGTGCTTTCAGTGCCAAGGGCCTGGATTTAGTCCCTGGTCAGGCAACTAAGATCCTGCAAGCCACTCGGTGTGGTCAAAAAAAAAAATAGTTTCCATTTAGAAATGTAATATACTGCATGGTGGATCTATTTGTAGGGGATCTGGAACAGCTCATTGTCATGAAACACATTGATATTTCTGTAGCAAAAAAAAAGTATATGAATGTTCACACAAATAGTCTTGCATCAATTCAGGTCAAGTTTTGCCACCAAATGAGTTAATATCAGGTGAGCTTTAGCTACCAAATGAGTTTTTAAAAGTTCAAGTTTCTGAGCTTTTTGCCTTTAAGTAACGCTCTTCTAAGTGTATTACATAGGGTGTCTCCTTCAGTATGCATGATAAGCTTATGAGACAGATACTGTTACTGTGCCCATTTTACAGATAGGGAAACTGAAGCCCAGAGAGGGTGAGCAACTTGCCCAGGGCCACACAGCTGGTAAATGGCAGAGCTGGGATTCAAACGCAGGAAGCCTAGACCAGAGCAGTTCTTAACCTGTGCCTTAAGGATAGATTTTATGGAGTTGTGAGCCTGGTTGGGGGTGGGGGGGATTATATTTATTTTCACTACCTTCTAACTAAAATTTAGCATTCCTTCAATTATGAATGTAGACAGCAAGCCACAGCAGCATGAACGATACCCATGAGTGCTGCCAACAGGAATCACAGATATTGCTTATTGCAGGGGTAGCAGACATCTCAAGACAGCAGTTAGGCTCATCACTACTTTGAAGTTACAGAAGTTCTTTTTTTTTTTTTTTTTTTTTTTTCGGTACGCGGGCCTCTCACTGTTGCAGCCTCTCCCCTTGCGGAGCACAGGCTCCGGACGCGCAGGCTCAGCAGCCATGGCTCACGGGCCCAGCCACTCCGCGGCATGTGGGATCCTCCTGGACCGGGGCACGAACCTGCGTTCCCTGCATCGGCAGGCGGACTCTCAACCATTGCGCCACCAGGGAAGCCCTACGGGAGTTCTTAGAATCACCACTAGATATTGTCAGTAAATGAACTAATAAAGAAGCACATACGTTACTATGTCACAAAGTGTTTTAAAATATTTCGATAGTTGTATTTCAATATAATTGTTTTCCCTTGTGTTTTTATCAGTGTTTATGCATTTAAAAAGCGTGATGTTGGGAAGGGGTCCAGGGGCTTCACCAGACTTTCAGAGCAGTCCAGAACCCAGAAAAGGCTGAGAATGCTTGGCCTAAAGCTATGCTTTAACGTCTACACCCTGCAGAGTTAACGCGAATGTGCCTTGAAAAAAATGAGGAGGAGCGGGGAGGAGGGACCAAAGGTGTTATTGATCACGTCCGGGTGGTGGGATAAAGGCTGACTTCCTTTGTGTTATGCCCGTCTGTGTTTCTGAAATCATACAGTGAGCATGTTTGACTTCACCATTCAGGAGGGAACTCAGATATTTAAAGAAACAGAGCATTTTCTTTCGACCCATAAGACATCCCTAGCAGATACCAGTTAGTACTGCTCAGACCCTGATAAAGTAAACTCTAAATTAAAACTGTTGTTGAGATCAGACTTTAAGGGATTTCATGAGAGCCGGTTGATCCCATTTCTCAAACTTTAACTTTGAAAGAACAAAAGGTCCATTCCTGCCTCCCAGACAGACAGCCAGTGATTGGGAGAGTCCAAAGCCCAGGTGCCTTGAGATGTGCCCACACCACAAAAGAAGGTCCTATTTTTGCCCTGACTCGACTCTAGCACTTCACGGAAGCAACTATTGCTGAAGCAAAGATCGCTAATGATAACGTCTTCCTCCCGCCGCTGCCCTGTGAGTTAACAGGGTGAGCCCAGGGTCTCTGGTGCCTTTCATTCTTCATCTCATGCTTCTGAGTCTCAACCGTCGTTCAGTTCTGCGTTGGCAGTTATTGTGGTCGTGGCTGAATCAGACAGGAGGGAGAACGGGGGTGGGGGAGCCGCCTGCCCAGGTGGTGGGTCCTCAGAACAGGGCGGGGAGAGAAGAGAGCGCTGGAGGAAAAGCAGAGAAGCCGAGACAGACTGTGCAGGTTAGTGATCCATCCTACTCAGCTTCAAGGGGGACTTGAACCTGGAATTTCTGAATCCTGTCTGGCTCTCAGAGAAGAAAATCGAAGCATCATGGTGGGGTTTACAGGCTCAGCGTCACCCACGGAAGGACCATGACCGAAACCCACAGCCCACATCTGCTGCCCACACACAGCCTGTACCAGCTAACCCTCACCTGCCCACCAGTTTCCAACCCCATCCTCTTCACTCCTAAAGCAACTTGAAAACACTTGTTTATAGCATTCACACTGCACCTCAGTTACCTGCCTTAGTACCTCTCTGTCTGGCTTCCCCACCAAGCTGTCTACTCCTTGAGGGCACAGGCTGTATTTGGGGGGGAGTTTATTACCATGGATAGGAGCATGGATTGGAATTCTGCCTCAGCCACTTCCTGGTTGTGTGATCTTGGGGAAGTCACTTCTCTCTAAGCCTTTGTTTTTTCATCTGTAAAATGGGTAGTCAGTGATTCAACTAAAAAGTCTTAAGGGCTAACTCTGTGCTAGGAACTCTTCTAGATGCTGGAGATTTAGAACGTGACAAAAACCACTGTCCAGCTGAAGCATGCGTTCTAGCTGGAATAGGTGTGAGAGGAGGTGACAGGCATAAACAAGCAAATAAATTCAATAATAACAGTAGGAGGATTACTTGAGATGAGGCCTTTAAAGTGCTCAGCTAAGGCCTGGCTCATAATAAATGCCAACAGATGACAGTGCTGATTATTTTCTCCAGGAAAAGCATTCTTGACCCCACTAAAACGGGCACTCCCCACCCTGCCCACCCCAGGCCTGGCTACCGGCCCTTTGTCTTGACTCTGACAGCACATCTGCACAGCTTGATCATGGCATTTACTACATTATACAATCATATTCTCTTAGATGCATATGGTTCCACATTGACCTCACCTACTTGAAACATGTACAGTGGATTTTACTTGTATTTATATCTTCAGCATCTCACATGGTGCCTGGCCCACAGTTGGGACCAAATACATGCTTGTTCGATCAGTCAGAGATCAAACCTAAAGAAAACCCCAAGGCCTCAAATGGCATTAAAAAAAAACTTGTCTCAGGACTTCCCTGGAGGTCCAGTGGTCAAGACACCATGCTTCCACTACAGGGGGTGCGGGTTCCATCCCTAGTCGTGGAACTAACATCCCACATGCCCCGTGGTGCAGCTACAAAAAAATTTTAATTTTAATTTTAAAAAACTTGTCTCAGACTTGCTCTGAAAAAGTCCTGTTAGTAACCAACCTCCAGATGGCCTCTGGTGGTCCTTACCTCCTCATCTATGTTCTTGTGTCACCAATAGAAGATTGAGGAAATGACAATGTGTACATTCCCAGGTAAGGTCATAGGAGACATTGTAGGTCTCTTGGATCACCTGGTCCGAGGGAAGCCAGCTGCCGTGCTGTGAGGACACATGAGAACTCTATGGAGATGCCCACGTGACGAGGAACTGAGGCCTCCCGCCAATACCCAGAACCCACTAACCAGTCATGTGAGTGCACCATCTTGGAAATAGGTTTGTCAGCCCCAGTCAAGCCTTCATTGGTCCCCAGCCCTGGCCAACAATTTGTCTGCAACTTCACCCAGCTAAGCCACTCCTGAATTCATAGGAGACCCACAACATTTTTAAAAGAAATGTATTGG
Organism: Hyperoodon ampullatus; assembly: GCF_949752795.1. Lineage (NCBI taxonomy): Eukaryota > Metazoa > Chordata > Mammalia > Artiodactyla > Ziphiidae > Hyperoodon > Hyperoodon ampullatus. Next base: position 78,890,111 of record NC_136927.1, on the reverse strand, counting down.
CATAAACAACCAGCTCTGGGCTGAAATGAGCAGAGACAGTACAAGAGGAAAAGAGGCCTTTGAACCCTCAAACTTCTGCAGGCAGGAAGCAGGCTGCAAAACTACTCAGCTGCAAACAGGATCTGCATTTCTTGGGAAAAGAAGAATGACTCAGAGAATAGGTCCCTGAGTCCAGAGGGTAGATGCAAGACATGTAATCACCCCCTCCAGGTCACAGAGCTAATAACGGTCGAGCCAGACTTCAAACTGAAGCAGTCTGGCTGTAGAGTCCGTGCTTCTCTCCTCTGCATTATACCATGTCTCTAATGGATGGTTGCATGGGTAGATAGATAGTATGATTTTGGTTCACTGAATTAACATTTTAAAATAGCAAGTGGTGCTTATGTAAGTACACAAAGAGAATTCCAGACACCAATGACCGGGCATGTATTGATCTGATGATTGATGATCTTCATGACATTCACTCCAAGAATGATACAGCCTCTGATCCTGAGCCTTTTCTTTTTACACAAAAATATTAAGAGGACTTCCCTAGTGGCACAGTGGATAAGACTCCACGCTCCCAATGCAGGGGGCCTGGGTTCAATCCCTGGTCAGGGAGCTGGATCCCACACGCGTGCCACAACTAGGAATTCACGTGCCGCAACTAAGGAGCCCACCTGCCGCAACGAAGACCCAGCACAGCCTCAGCCCCAGCCGTAGGCACAGCCAGCGGCACAACCCCAGCCCCAGCTCCTGCTGCAGCTCCTCCAGACTCCGTCCCTACGCCGACATTCTGGAGGTTGGGATGCTCTTGTCCAAAACCAACTGTCTTGACCGCTTGCGTGCCGCGCCCTGCAATGACCTGCACGCCACCAAGCTGGCGCCCGGCAAGGAGAAGGAGCCCCTGGAGTCACAGTGCCAGGTGGTCCCGCTCCTGGGCAGCAGCGGCTTCGGCTCCGTCTACTCCGGCATCCGTGTCACCGACAACTTGCCAGTGGCCATCAAGCACGTGGAGAAGGACCGTATTGCAGGCTGGGGAGAGCTGCCTAACGGCACCCGAGTGCCCATGGAAGCGGTTCTGCTGAAGAAGGTGAGCTCGGGCTTCCCCGGCGTCATCAGGCTCCTGGGCTGGTTCGAGAGGCCCAGCGGTTTCGCCCTGATCCTGGACAGGCTGAGCCAGCGCAAGAACTCTTCGACTTTATCACGGAAAGGGGGGCCCTGCAGGCGGATCTGGCCCGCAGCTGCCTCTGGCAGGTGCTGCAGGCCGTGCAGCACTGCCGCAGCTGTGGGGCGCTTCACCTTGACGGCAAGGATGAGAACACCCTTATCGACCTCAGTCGCGGCGAGCTCAAACTCATCGACTTCAGGTCGGGGCGCTGCTCGCGGACACCGTCTACACGGACTTGGATGGGACCCGAGTGTATAGTCCTCCAGAGTGGATCCGCTACCTTCGCTACCATGGCTACCATGGCAAGTCAGCAGCCGTCTGGTCTCTGGGGGTCCTGCTGTACGATATGGTCTGTGGAAATATTCCCTTTGAGCACGATGAGACCATCAGGGGCCAAGTTTTCTTCAGGCAGAGGGTCTCTTCAGAGTGTCAACATCTCATTAGATGGCGTTTGGCCCTGAGACCATCAGATCGGCCATCCTTCAAAGAAATCCAGAACCATCCATGGATGCAAGATGTCCTCCTGCCCCAGGAAACTGCTGAGATCCATCTCCACAGCCTGTTGCCAGGGCCCAGCAGATAGCTTCTGGGCAGGTTCTCCCCTCTCTGTCAGATGCTTAAGGGAGGGGAAGTGTGTGTTTCCAGCTTCCCAAGTACCAGTGACACTTCTCTCAAAGTAGGACAGTGCTTGATACAGGAACAATATTTACAACTCATTCCAGACCCCAGGCCCTGGAGGCCGCCTCCCAAAGAGAGGAGGAGACTCCACTCCAGCCGTCCTAGGCCTCAACTCCTCCCATAGAAGCTCTGCTTCTCATCGGTGTCCAGCACTGCTGGACTTTGCAAAATCCCAGGGGTGGAGGGGTGGGGTGGGAATGGGTCAGAATACAGCCGTGGAACTCTTCCCTTCCTCAGGAGTTCTGCTCAGGGCTTCCCTGGTGGCGCAGTGGTTAAGAATCTGCCTGCCAATGCAGGGGAAACGGGTTCGAGCCCTGGTCCGGGAAGATCCCACATGCCGCGGAGCAGCTAAGCCTGTGCACCATAACTACTGAGCCTGCGCTCTAGAACCCGCGAGCCACAACTACTGAGCCTGTGTGCTGCAACTACTAAAGCCCACGTGCCTAGAGCCCATGCTCCAAAACAAGAGGAGCCACCACAATAGAAACCCGTGCACCGCAACGAAGAGTAGCCCCCGCTCACCACAACTAGAGAAAGCCCGCGCGCAGCAACAAAGACCCAACTCAGCCAAAAATAAATAAATAAATAAATAAAATTCCAAAAGTCTGCTGAATGCCGTGATGGGTCGGGTAGGGGGAAATTGGGTTGGGGTGAGATAGGACTAGCACCATTTTAAGTCCCTGTCACCTCTTCCGACTCTTCTGAGTGCCTTCTGTAGGGACTCTGGCTGTGCTGGGAGAAATACTTGAACTTGCCTCTTTTACCTGCTGCTTCTCCAGAAATCTGCCTGGGTTTGGTTCCCTCTCTTTCTCCCCCGTCCTTTCCCCCCATCCTTTATATGAAAGGTGCCATGGAAGAGGCCACAGGGCCAAATTCTGAGCCACCTGCCCTTTTTCCACCTCCTTTAGTAAAGCTCCCAAGTGAACTGGTCTTCCTTTTTGGTTTTTACTTAACTGTTTCTAAGCCAAGACCTCACACACACACACACACAAAAATGCACAGACAATGCAAATCAACAGAAAAACTGTAAATGTGCGTACAGTTGGCATGGTAGTGTACAAAAGGATTGTAGTTGATCTAATTCTTTTTTAATTTTGCCTTTAAATTATGTTATCTGTTTTTTGTTTTGTTTTGGTTTGGGTTTTTCGTTTTTTGTTTTCTTGGAAAGATGCACATTCTAACCTGGAGGTCAATGTTACTTATTTATTTATTTATGTATGTATTTGGTTCCCTTCCTGCTCCAAGCTTCCACAGCTACTGCCATAGTTTTCTTTTCTCCCTTCCTCCTCTGACTTGGGGACCTTTTGGGGAAGGCTGCAACGCTTGCTCTGTTCATTCATAGGGTGACGGGACTCAGGCGGGACAGCTGCTGCAGCTCCCTGACTGCCGCGGGCCCCCTCGTCTGCTTACCCAAGGGGGCATGGGGTCCGTAGGTGATGGGGGAGAGGCATTGCTGACTTGTGTACAAGGGATAGCTATATGAAAAGCAGTTCTGGATGGTGTGCCTTCCGGATCCCCTCTGGGGTTGTGTTGTGAGCAGCATGTAGCCTGCTGCTTTTATCTGAGTGAAATACTGTACAGGAGAATGAAAGACATCTTATTTTTTTTCTTTGTACACTTGGTGAGTTGTTTTTGAATAAAATACCTTTTGTCTTAAAAAAAAAAAAAAAGGACCCGGAACAACCAAAAAAATAAATAAATAAAAAAAAAGAAAAAGAAGTGTTAAGGAAGGTGCTAAAGATAAGGAAGGACACTAACCTTACTACAGCAGGTGGAGATCTGTACCCCATCTTGTTTTTAACACCCTGGTATAAGTAAATAAATAAATAAATTTTGGGGGGGTACAAACTAAGCTAGAAAACAGTAGTCCCCCTTTGTCCTTGGTTTCACTTTCCAAGGTTTCAGTTACCCACGGTAAACTGTAATCCAAAAATATTAAATGGAAAATTCCAGAAATAAACAATTCAGAAGTTTTAAATTGTGTGCCTTTCTGGTATGATGATGAAACCTTGCACTGTCTTCTCTGTCCCACGCAGGAGGTGAATCATCTCTTTGTCTAGCATATTTACATTGTATAGATACCCTCCCCTTAGCATAGGAAAAACATCATCTGTATAGGATTCAGTACTATCCTCTGTATCACATACTGGAATGTATCCCCTTGCAGATAAGGAGGGACCATTCTATCAGCATGTTAAATGTGGTTCTTTCAAGATGATGGGATTATGGGTGATTGTTTTCTACTTCCTATCGTTTATCTGCATTTTCTACAATGAGTATGTGACTTGTATAGTTTTTTAAGTTATAAAGACAGTAAATAGTTTCCAAAAGCCAATTTAATTCATCTTATGCATGAATAAATTTTAATTCATCTTATTCATTTTGTGGTTTGAATGTGAACCAACTGAGGACCATGACTGGCTGGCACACTGCAATTGTGAACTGTCTACATGGAGTTTTTTTTTGCGGTATGCGGGCCTCTCACTGTTGTGGCCTCTCCCGTTGCGGAGCACAGGCTCCGGACGCGCAGGCTCAGCGGCCATGGCTCGCGGGCCCAGCTGCTCCGCGGCATGTGGGGTCTTCCCGGACTGGGGCACGAACCCGTGTCCCCTGCATCGGCAGGCAGACTCTCAACCATTGCGCCACCAGGGAAGCCCTCCTCTTCTTTTTAATGGCATCATTAGTTGCCATACCTTCTGGGGGCTCTTAGCGCATCAGAGTCCTGTTTGAAAAACTGACAATCCAGAGACCAAGGCAAGCAAACCCTGTGTAATCTATCACCTTCCCCAGAACAACAAACACCATTTTGACAATGTAACATCCCCTCCTGAAGACGTCAGTTAAATAAATGCTCCAGGAAGTCAAGATGAGAAGGCTCAGCTCAGTTACCAACTAATTTGTTCATTTCTGATGGCTCATGTTCAAAATTAATAATAATGTCAGTTATCACTCTTTGACAGCTTACCATATTCCAGGCACCGGGATAAAAGCCCTACTTGCCTGCCTGACCTCACTGACACTCATAATTACCATGTGAGGTAGGAGCTTTACTACTTCCTGGCTGTGAGACCTTAGGCAAGTGACCTCACCTGTCTGTGGCTCTAGTTCCTCACCTATAAAATGGGGACAGTCATAGTATGTTCTTCATAGGGTTGTTGTGGGCTTAAATGAATATACTTAGAATAGTGCTAGACGCATTGTAAACATTTAGTGAACTTAGCTGTTATTGTTCTTAATATCCCCATTGAAGAGGTGGAAAGACTGAGGTCTTAAGTAATGGATCCGAGGTCACACAGCTCTTTACTGTAAACGGCCAGATTGTAAATATTTTAGGCTTTACAGAGCAGACTGTCTTTGACACAACTAATCAACTTGTAACGTGAAACTAGCCATAGGCAGTACATAAAGGAATGGACTTGGTGGCTTTCCAATAAATCTTTATTTACTAAAGCAGGTGGAGGCTGGATTTGGCCCATGGGCCTTAGTTTGCCAACCTCTGGTCATAACTACAAAAACAGGAGCCTACAATGTTAATTGATTTCCAGGCTTTAGCTGCACTGAAAAGAATCATTCTTATGGCACAAATTTCTTTCTGCTTCTGCGGTATTTGCATTGTACATTAGCAGAATGAAAATTTCATGAATACATAGGGAATGCAGTATCAGGCTGGCAACTATTAAGTTCATTTGTCTCCCTTGGAAAACAAATGTATTGCTGTTTGGTTTTGATCTTATGTAGAACATGCATTCTATGGATTTTCATTAAAGCATGTGTTTAAAAAACATTATTGCTGTAAGTTAGGCAATGCTATCTTGATTGACAGGGCTAACCCTCCAGCCTGCTAAAACCAGATAATCAGAGATAGGTCAGATATTTAGAATTTTAATCAGTATGGCCTCCTCTAGTAATGTTTAATTCCACTCATCTGAGTCAGCATTTAAAGTTCCTTGAGAATGAAAATCATCAGCACTAAGTTTCTTTGTCAAGATCCATAACCTTGGGTTCTTTTCTTTCCATGGGTGAGTTTGGGCAAGTCTGAGAATAGGGCCACTCTTGGAAGCTTTGGGGAATTTTTTAGTTTTCAAGTACTAAGTTTGTATTTTGAAATTTGAGTCTGCTCTAGATAACTGTGAATCCCAGGTCTGAGTGATAAGCTGGAATGTTTGATTCTATGCTAAGATATTTCATTGTATAGAAGCCTGTAAAATGTTGCATCCATGGACTTTGGTTCTTCAGAAATTCCTTCATCAAAAAAGAAATTAATTTTATATTAATTTTAGCAATATTAAGTTATCACTTCAAATATTAAGTTCAGGAGGTCAGTTAGGAAACTTAGAAGAAAGGCAAGGAGAAAAAAACCCCACTATACTTTTACTCTCTTAATTTATCTCCTTTAGGGAAGACTCCACCTGGAAAGTTAACTATTCACATTATAGATAATACAGTGAAATTTGATCTCCTGAACTAACAGAAATGGCTTAACTGGTTAATCAGCCTCATTCCTTATCTCCAAACTAACCTTCCCTCTCCTATTTTGAAAAATAAACAGAGGACTTATGAGAAGTTGGGTGGATCCCTGCGGGCATTCTAATATCTGTGTTCTGGCGGAATCATTGTTAGGATAAAAAGGAGGGAAAAGACAAAGCTACCAGGTGTCCTCACAAGAAGATCAAGGAAGCCATCAGGCCCCGTCTTCACATTCACAAAGGGTCCATCATGTGGACTTTCGACATGACCTGCAAATGAGGTCACACTCAGAGTCACACAGAAGCACTGATGAGGCTGAAGCAAGATCATGTTCCTGCTTCACTTTTTTCCCTCAAAATATTCCTGTGCTCTTTTAATCACCCTCATTTATAATACACATGAACATATTGAGTACAAATATATTATTCATATTCCTCATAGGCTCCTGAGCTTTCTTTCTTTTTTTTTTTTTTTAATAAATTTATTTATTTATTTTTGGCTGCGTTGAGTCTTCGTTGCTGCGTGCAGGCTTTCTCTAGTTGTGGCGAGCGGGGGCTACTCTTCATTGCGGTGCGCGGGCTTCTCATTGCAGTGGCTTCTCTTTTTTTTTTTTTTTTTTTTGCGGTACGCGGGCCTCTCACTGTTGTGGCCTCTCCCGTTGCGGAGCACAGGCTCCGGATGCGCAGGCTCAGCGGCCGTGGCTCACGGGCCCAGCCGCTCCACGGCACGTGGGATCTTCCTGGACCGGGGCACGAACCCGTGTCCCCTGCATCGGCAGGCGGACTCCCAACCACTGCGCCACCAGGGAAGCCCAGTGGCTTCTCTTGTTGCAGAGCACAGACTCCAGGTGCACGGGCTTCAGTAGTTGTGGCACACGGGCTTAGTTGCTCTGCGGCACGTGGGATCTTCCCAAATCAGGGCTATAACCCGTGTCCCCTGCATTGGCAGGCCGATTCTTAACCACTGTGCCACCAGGGAAGCCCCCTTTGTTCTATTTTTATTTTTTATTATGAAAATTTTCAAACATGCAGAAAATTCATGTATATCACTACACAGACAACCATTGTTTGTCTAGATAGAACCATTGTTGACGTTTTGCCATATTTGCCTCATGAAACATTTCTGTTTTCTTCAAGTATTTCAGATTACAGACATCATGAATTTTTGTCCCTAAACCCCTCAGGTTGTGTCTCTAAAACCATAGGGAGGGTTTTTTTTTGGGGGGGGGGTTGGAATTTTATTTTATTTATTTTTTTATACAGCAGGTTCTTATTAGTTATCTGTTTTATACATATTAGTGTATATATGTCAATCCCAATCTCATAGGGAGGTTTTTTAAAATACAATCCTAATTTTCCCCAAAAATACCCTTCCCAGCTGGTTTATTCAAGCGAAGATCCAATCAAGGACCATGCGTTCCATGTGGTTGTTGTATGTCCTGTGTCCCTTTCAAAATCCAGAACAGCCCTCCCTCCAGCCCCACCCTTTTGCTTTTCTTATGACATTAATTTTCTGAAGAGCCCAGGCCACTATCCCTGTTCAATAGTCCACCTTCAGGAAGACTTTGTACAACTTTAAACTGGTGTCTCATCCCCGGACCACAGTACACAGTACAGATGAGTCAATGTTTTTTAAATTATCTTCTGACTAGCACAGTTACATCACATTGCTTTTTAGGTTTCTTCCCCCCTCCCTTTTTTTTTGGTATGTTAAAAGTTATAATTTATAACTGCATACACTTAATATAGCACACAGATTTGATAATATATCATACAGTTGAGTTAAAATACCCTACTTTTAATTTTTCTGTTTATATACAGAATATATATTATATATAACCATATATATCATTATGGCTATAATTATATATACACAGTACTCTGTATCATATATATGCAGAATATATTATGTATTCTGTGTATATATATTATGTGTATATACAGAATATGTATGCAGAATATATTATGTATACACAGAATACATAATATATTCTGCATACAATGTATATAGAATGTATGTATATTATTCTGTATATATGGAGTACATATTCAGAGAATCTCAAAAAAGTGGAAGTGACTTGTGACCCCGGTAGCCACTGATCATATGCTCAGTAACTGTGGGCTCATCCTAATTTGGGGGTTCTTGTTCCCTCTATTCTTCATTAAATGTCCCCCACACCAAAATTAATTATTTATTCTCCATGATATAATATAGTCATTGTTGCGTCTGGAGCTGGCTGCCCTGGGGCATGTGACCTGTAATATAAATTTGTTTCCAACACCACCGGGCTGTTTCAGCCAGGCTTCCCCTTGTCTGCACAGACACCTTCTAATGCTTTGACAATCACTTCCTGGAGACTAAGCTGAATTATGCGGCCAGCAGCTCATGACTCTTTTTTCCCTTGTCACCTTAATTTCATGCCAACTTTTCTGGTATGGCAGAGTTTTCCTCCTTCAGTACAAAAGCTCTGTGCTTGCCATCGCTGTAGATTCTAATCTGTGTCGCCTGGGTGTAGATTCTAATCTGTGTCGCCTGGAAGGATTGTTTGATTTGGAGAGGTCAGTTGAGCCGCCCTAGACGGAGGACGTGAGCTGCATGAGGGGCCGTTGTATGAAGCCACTCAGTGCTGGGGTGGTTTGTTATGAAGGAAACAGCTGCTTTTTCAAAATGTTAAATTAACATTTCAAACTTAGGGGCACTCACATAAGAATTCAGATCATATTCTTTTGACAAATGGGAAGGTCTGGTTACACTAGGCCTGCTTTCCCAGGAGGCTACAGGCACCTGGCTGGGCCCAAGGACAGGCTGCCCTGAGGGTGGAACTGAGCTTTCTAGTGGCCACTCCTCATGTTGCAGAGAGGGGGGCAGAGACCCCTGGGGGGCCGTGGAGATGGAGTCACCCGAGATGTGTTGAGCTACCGCCAGGCATCAGACACGGGAGTAGGAAAAACAGACACAGTGCCTTCCTTTGCGTAACGTGGAAGATGGAATAACGCTCAAGTGGACAGACATTAATCATTCAGCAGAAAAGGACTGAGCCGTTCCGTGTGCTGGACACCCTTCCAGCAGGAGGTAGAGCAGTGAACGAAGCAAAGCCCCTAATTCCATGGTGCTCACGCTGGGGCTGGGGGAAGGGAGACAGACAATAAACAACATAATCTAAGCAAAACATATAGTCAGTTAGATAGCCGGAGAGCTATGGTTAAAAATAGTAGAGAGGGGAGCCAGGACTGATGGGTGGGAGCTGCCAATTTATATCCAAAGGTCAGCAAAGGTCACAGAGAAGGTGACTCGAAGGAAGAGCAGAACAAGGGACGGAGGGAGGCAGGCCTGGAAATACCTGGTGGGGAGTGTTCCAGGCTGAGGGAACAGCCAGTGCCAAGGCCCGGATGTGGGATCACACCTGGGTTCCTTCTGCATTACAAGGAGGAGGTAGTAACGGGGAGAGTGGGAAGAGCCGTGGTCAGTGGGACTGTGGGATCCAGGCTTCTTCCGGCTCGAGCAGACAAGCCAAGTCATCTGAACTACGTGTTCACGGATCCCTCTGCCTGTGTAGAGCATGGCGGGGCAGGAGGCACCAGGAGAGCAGCTAGGAAGCCATCACCATGCCCAGGCTTGGAGCGGGAGAGAATGGTCATTCTGAACACATTACAGAGGCGGAGACAGATTTGTGGAAGGCATGGGGACATCAGAGAAGGAAAGGATCAAGGGGTCCCCTGTTTTTTTAACCAAGTGGTCATGAGCCAAGCTGGAGAATCCTGTAAGAAGAGCAGGTTTGAGGGAGACCAGGAGTTCAGTTTGACATGTTGCCTTTGAGAGCCTCTCTGGTCCGGCTTGGAAATATCCAGAAGGCAGTGGCTGTTTGAACCTGGAGTTTGGGGACAGGTGTGAGCACTGTGAGCACTCCAGGTGCATTGTTAGTGAATGTTGGTGTTTAAAGCCACAGAGGCTGAATGAGGCCATAAATGGTATGAGTGTCAACGGAGAAGAGAGGAGGTCCCGGGACTCAGCTCTGGGTTCTGCACCGTGAGGAAGGCGGGAGGAGGAGGGAGGAGGGACTAAGGAGCGACCTGTGAACTGCGGGGAAAGTCAGGCAAATGTGATGTCTGCAAGCCCAGATGTGTCTCAAGGAAGATGAATTATGTTGATAAGAAAAAGATGAAGTCTGAGAATTGACCATTGAATTTAATGAGGTGGAAGGGTTTATCCCCTTTCAGTTAACAAAATCATTCATTCATTCAAAATATATCAAGTGCGGGGCTTCCCTGGTGGCATAGTGGCTGAGAATCTGCGTGCCAGTGCAGGGGACACGGGTTCAAGCCCTGGTCCGGGAAAATCCCACGTGCCGCGGAGCAACTAAGTCTGTGCGCCACAACTACTGAGCCTGTGCTCTAGAGCCCGTGCTCCACAACGAAGGCCCAACACAGCCAAAAATAAATAAAATAAATAAATGTATTAAAAAATATATATATAAAATATATATATATATATATATATATATATATATATATATATCTCAAGTGCTGTGGAAACCAGTGTCCAAGATGGTCCCCAGTGATTCTTTCCTCCCCACACTGAATAGAGCTGAGCTGTTGACAAATAGGATGCTGCAGAAATGAAGGTGTTTGATTTCCAAGACTTGGTCATAAGAGTCATGTGTCTGGAATTAGATAGTGGTGATGATGGCACAACTTGGTGAATATACTAAAAAAACACTGAGTTGTATACTTTAATAGTGTGAATTTTAGATAAGTGAATTTATCTCAATAAAAGAAAAAATATATATATATAATGGAAAAATTAATGAGGTGATATGAATCAGATCAGTCATGTCAGTCATGTCAGTTTCCACAATAAATGTGAATTAAATGAGTATTCTACTTAAAAAAAAAAAAAGAAAGTGTTGCTACCAGCCTGCCCTCTGAGATCTCTCACTCTGGGGAAAGCTAGTGCCATGTTGTGAGGACACTCAAGTAGCCCCAACGAGAGATCTGTGCAGCTGGGAACTGAGGCCTCGTGCCTACAGCCAGGTAAATGCACCATCTGGGAGGGGGACCCTCCTGCCCAGTCAAGGCTTCAGATGACAACACCCTTGGCCCATGTCTTGACTGCCACCTCATGAGGGGCTCCAGGCCAGGACCATCTGACTAAGCAGCTCCCAAATTCCTGACCCATGGAAACTACGAGATAATAGATGTTGGTTGTTTTAAGACACTAAGTTTTGGATAATTTGTTACACATCAATAAATAATACAAGCACTGACACTACTTCAGGCACCGGCAACAGAGAAATGGGAAAGGCATGGGCATTACCCCTCGGATTGTTGCATTACAGGGGAATCAGCTCCCATACAGCACTCATCATGGTGCATTTTATTATTTTTATTTATTTATTTATTTATTTTTTTGGCATGCCGCATGTGGGATCTTAGTTCCCTGAGCAGGGATCGAACCTGTCCCCTGCATTGGAAGCGTGGAGTCTTAACCACTGAACTTGCCAGGGAAGTCCCATTACAGTGTGTTTTATATTGCCATTATCCCCACTTCTCAGGTGAGAAAACCGAGGCTCAGCAAGGTCAATGACATGATCACTTTGTTTATTCATGACACAGAGAGACAAGGGCTATGATAGATGCCTGAATCCAGGGCTGTGCAGTCACAGAGAAGGGAGCTTTTAACTCTCTTGGAAGCTGGGGAAGCATAACTCAAAGCTTCTAAGTGGGGGTGGGGGGAGATGGATCTTAGAAATCAGAAGCAAGAGAGGGCTGTGGGAGACTCTATATCCTTAAAAAGTATTTAACAGCAGAAAAATCTCATTGTCTGTTCCATCTTTTCCTTCAAGTCCCAACTCAAATGTCACCTTCTCGGTGGAACTTTACTGGAGATACTCCCATAATGCATTATCTATTTATTGAAAAACATTTATCAAGTCCCTACTGTATACCAAGCTTGTGCAAGGAGCCAGGAACAGGCCAGTTCAGTCTTCAAGAGAATCTGTATCCGGTTGGGAGATGGATTTGCTAATAAGTACGGCAATTTGAGCTCCACGAACGGAATATCCAGGGAGATCCTGTATAGCTTCATGGCAAAGAATGCCAACTTTAGAGAAATACAGACTGGAAGGTGGGGAGGAGGAAGGGTGTTGGGATTCTAATGGCTGTACAAAGGAAGAAATCCTCAACCCTTAAAAGATGGTTTCATGGAAGAAGGGACATTTGAGCTGGGGATTTTTTTTTGGTTTGGGGGTTTATTTATTTATTTATTTGGTTGCACCGGGTCTTAGTTGCGACCAGCGGGCTCCTTAGTTGCAGCTCAGGGGCTCCTTAGTTGTGGCATGCAAACTCTTAGTCGCAGCATGCATGTGGGATCTAGTTCCCTGACCAGGGATCAAACCCAGGCCCCCTGCATTGGGAGCTCAGAGTCTTAACCACTGCCGCACCAGGGAAGTCCCTGAGCTAGGTTTTGAAGGATATATTAGTGACAAATGCGTGATCATCACATTGTGCTACTTTGTTTTTCCAGCTTTATTGAGGTATCATGGACAAATAAAAATTGTATATATTTAGGGTGTACAACGTGATGATTTGATATATGTGTACATTGTGAGACAATCACAAGCTAATTAACACATCGATCACCCCACGTGGTTACCATGTTGTGCTATTTTTAATGTGAGAAATAGCGATACACGTAACAAAAGAAGTATCGTGTGGGTACAATCACTGTGGCAGATCAGGGCAAAGCTTGTCCCCAGGATTTATCCTCCCCTTCTTTTAGATTAGAACTCCCGTGTTTCAGCTGGAGGCATGGCAGCTGAATATTACTTTTCCCTGTCTCCCTTTTAAAGAGGCGTGGCCATATGCTTAAGTTCTGGCAGTGGGATGGGAGAGAGAATAAGATACAGAATTTCTTTAAAGGGCATCCCCTTGAAGAGGAAAGGTGTGCGTTCTCTCCCCCTGCTTTCCTCCCTGCTGATCCTCACTTGGCACAGCATCTCAGACCATGAGATGAGAGCCACACGTTGGGGATGGCAGGGCAACAGGATAGAAGGTGCCTGGGGCCTTGTCACCAGTAAACCACCATGTCAATCCCGGGCTCCTTATCCTCAAACTGTTGATAGAGAAGCAAACTTCTATCTTGTTGGCCTTTCTTAGAGCCACCAAGCCTGTGGCCAGCACATAGGCAGACATCATGGATTAGCACCTCCAAAACCATTCACTAGCCTTCTTTTCTTTGCCTTCCTCTGTTACAGAGGCTAGGAGTCTAAAATACTTATCTTGGGAATTCCCTGGCGGTCCAGTGGTTAGGATTCCGTGCTTCCACTGCCGGGGGCCTGGGTTCAATCCCTGCTCAGGACACTAAGACCCTGCAAGCTGCATGGTGTGCCCCCCCAACCAAAAAAAACGTATATTCTGAGACTCCCGTGCAGCCGGGCATTGCCATGTGACTCTGCTTTGGCCATTGAGATACAAGCAAGATTCCCAGGAAGGACATCCCTTTATGAATTTTTTTAAAACTCACAAAGAGAAAGCTTTTGTCTCTGCCTCCTTTGGCTGACCTGGAGCAGCTGCAGCCTTCTTGTGACCATGAGGACAAATGCCATATGATGAAGATGGCAGAACAGAAATGTGGGAACCTGTTCCCTAAAGGCATCCTTGAGCAATAGAACTGACCCCAGATTTCCTCTCCCAGATATATGGTGTCATGCCATATATATATGGTATATATCTTTATCTTCAAAAGCCACAGAGTCTTCTGTTACCTATAAACAAACACATTCCTGAATGATCCATCATGGAGTACAAAAGCTAAAAAGAATCTTAGAAAGGATCTAGCACAGTTAGAGTCAAAGTATGTTCCTAAGAACACTAGTGTTACGGAATGTTAGTTGGCATGCGTATTAAAAATGGAGAAGGTATTTGCCAAAGAGCATGGGAAGTTCTGAGTTAACGATGGCAAACAGGTTTTATTTCTGCAGGACTTGTCAGGGCCTTCAGGATGCCAGTGGACCTATGAATCTTTCTAAGGAAGGTATGCCTAGAGCTATTTGACTATAAAACTCCCTTTTACTGGGGACCATTTCTCTGTTTAAGTTTTCTCAGGACACACTGAAGGACAGTCCCCATGCTTAGCATATGAGAACCTGAGACCATTAGCTCTCCTGACACCCAGTGAAGGATCCATGAGACCACTGTTGTCAGAGGCACACTTTTCTTTGTTTGCTTTTGGCCGAACCACACAGCATGAGGAACTTCCCCGACCAGGGATCAAACCCTCGCCCCCTGCAGTGGAAGCGCAAAGTCTTAACCACTGGACCACCAGGGAAGTCGGCACACACTCTTCTTCGTGGAGGTCACGTGAACTAATTACAGCCCCTCTCTGGAGTTTTCGAAGTCTTCGTTTTCTGTCTGGATGCTGGAGAGATTTAGTAGTCTATGGCCAGGGTTGCAGCCTCATGGGGACATGGGCCTGAAAGGGTCCCCTCCCCACATGCACCCCAAACCTCCATTTCTGGCTGACACTGAACTCTGGGCGGATGGGGGAGTGGGGTGAATGCAAGGTGGGACCTTACCTTCTACCTCCAGCAATTATGGGCTTCTCTCCCAAAGGCCCAGGTCTCCTTGCAGGAGTTCTGGGGCAGGCACTTTTCTCCCTTTGACAGCACACAGTGCTTCCCAGGCCTGAGCAAAACAGCACTGCTGTCTTGACATTGAGGGGCTTCAGGACATACCACCCCAGAACATGCCAGTTTGGCATATTGACAATTTTGAGGTAAGGCACTTGGAAAACAGCAGATACCAAAAGAGATCTCCAACCTCCCCTTTTCTTCCTGAAAGCAGGAGATGAAAGATGCCCCGTGAAAGGTGAAAGAATGCCTCCCCTATGAAGTATGCCCACCCCCTCACTGCCACCACGGCCGCTGGAGGCGAAGAACATTCTTGTCACCAGAGACCAGGCGGGGGGGAGGGGGGGCTTTGAGCCCAAGAAGAGTCTGCACAAACTTTGCTGAAATAACCCTTGTCTGCCTTTAGCATCCCCATATATTTTCCTTTATTTTTTATTTTTTTCTTTTTGCCGCGCCGCAAGGCACGCAGGATCTCAGGTCCCCGACCAGGGATCGAACCCACACCCCCTGCAGTGGAAGCACAGAACCTTAACCACTGGACTGCCAGGGAAGTCCCAAGCATCCCCAGATATTTTATTTTATTTTAATTTTTTAATGAATTTTATTTGTTTATTTATTTATTTGTTTGTTTGTTTGTTTGTTTATGGCTGCGTTGGGTCTTTGTTGCTACGCGCGGGCTTTCTCTAGTTGCAGGAGCGGGGGCTATTCCGCAGGCTTCTGATTGTGGTGGCTTCTCTTGTTGCGGAGCAGAGGCTCTAGGTGCGTAGGCTTCAGTAGTTGTGGCTCGTGGGCTCAGTAGTCGTGGCACGTGGGCTCAGTAGTTGTGGCTTGCGGGCTCTGGAGTGCAAGCTCAGTAGCTGTGGCGCACGGGCTTAGTTGCTCCACAGCAGGTGGGATCTTCCCGGACCAGGGCTTGAACCCGTGTCCCCTGCATTGGCAGGTGGATTCTTAACCACTGCGCCACCAGCGAAGCTCCCCTTATATTTTAGATACTTTTTCATACTCTGTTCAACCGAGTATATAAGCACTTAGGCCTAACTGCTTTCTGAGTCTTCATGTCCATGTAAAAGAATTATTAAATTATTAAATAATATGTACACTTGACCGTTGAACAACGCAGAGGTTGGGGTGCCGACCCCTGGGCAGTTCAAAATCCAGGTGTAATTTTGCAGTCAGCCCCCTCTGTTTCCGTGGTTCCGCATCTGTGGACTCAACCAACGGTGGATCGTGTAGCACCGTAGTATGTATTTAGCAGAAAAAATTTGCATACAAGTGGACCCACGCAGTTCAAACCCATGTTGTTCAAGGGTCAACTGTATATGCTTTTCTCTTGTTAATCTGTCTTGTGTCAACTAATTCTCATGCCCAGCCGGTGACCCTAAAATGTAGAGGATAGGGCTTCCCTGGTGGCACAGTGGTTGAGAGTCCGCCTGCCAATGCAGGGTCCACGGGTTCATGCCCCAGTCCAGGAAGATCCCACATGCCACGGAGCGGCTGGGCCCGTGAGCCATGGCCGATGAGTCTGCGCGTCCGGAGCCTGTGCTCCACAACGGGAGAGGCCACAACAGTGAGAGGCCCGCGTACAGCAAAAAAAATAAAATAAAATAAAATAAAATAAAAGGTAGAGGACAAGTGTTGCCTCTCCTACAATATTATCTGGCTTAATTACAGCCAGATTTTCTTTTCTTTAAAG
This sequence comes from Hyperoodon ampullatus, assembly GCF_949752795.1. Taxonomy (NCBI): domain Eukaryota; kingdom Metazoa; phylum Chordata; class Mammalia; order Artiodactyla; family Ziphiidae; genus Hyperoodon; species Hyperoodon ampullatus. The sequence goes on along the minus strand of NC_136927.1, from coordinate 78,873,497 downwards.
TGAAATATCATTAACTTTGCCTTGTATGCTTTGTCCTTAGATGCTGTTCCGTCCATGATAGGACCATAGCCAAGGATCAAGCTTCCTCTGAGCAGCGGGCCTGAGTCTTCCCAGGTAGGATCAGTGGGGAAGGTCAAGGTTGAAACAAATTGTCTTAGGAAAAGGGAGTCAGATGTTGAGAGAATGGATCCACCCTGGAGGGAGAGCGGCAGAGCTAAGAGACCAGCCCTGGGGCCAGCGGTTTCCGGGCTCCAGGAGCTGAGACTGGACCCTCTGCCCTCCTTGTCTTCTCTCTCCACCACACTCTTCCTGTTTTCCTTAGCCTCCCTCCTCTCAGCACCCATCCCATTCTGTTCCATGGCCAGAGGCAGCTCTGGGGGAAACAGGGACATAGCTGAGCCTCACTAGTCACAATACAAGAAAAAGCTAAATCAACTACTGCTCCCATTTAGGGAGAATTTTCCTCAACGTGCTATCAATACAAGCAGACGGAGTTGTATCGTGCTTAGCTTTATTGCTCTCCGCAGATACAGCATCTTTTATAAATTGAAGGTTTGTGGCAACCCTGCGTCGAGCAAATCTATCGGCACCGTTTTTCCAACAGCATTACTTTTAAATTAAGGCATGTACTTTGTTTTTTTAGACATAATGCAATTGCGCACTTAATAGACTACAGTATAGTGTAAAGGTAACTTTTATACACCCTGGGAAAACAAAAAATTTGTGTGACTTGCTTTATTGTGATATTTACTTCATGGCAGAACCCAGCCTGCAATATCTCCAAGGTCTGCATAAACTGTTGCACATGCAATGCATAAGTATTCAGTATGTATATGCATATATATATATGCACACATATGTTACGCACATGTGTATCCTTTTTTGTTATTTATTTATTTATTTATTTATTTATTTATTCTTGGCTGCTTTTGGTTCTCCATTGCTGTGCGCAGCTTTCTCTAGTTGCGGCGAGCAGGGGCTACTCTTCCTTGCGGTGCGCGGGCTTCTCTTTGCGGTGGCTTCTCTTGTTGTGGAGTACGGGCTCTAGGTGTGTGGGTTTAGCAGTTGTGGCAGGCGGGCTCAGTAGTTGTGGCACACAGGCTTAGTTGCTCCGCGGCATGTGGGATCTTCCCGGACCAGGGCTCGAACCTGTGACCCCTGCATCGGCAGGCAGATTCTTAACCACTGAGCCACCAGGGAAGTCCACACATGTGTATCCTTAAGACAACCACTGAGGTAGGCACTGCTCTTAGCCCCGTGTGAGAAATGAAGAACTGAGCTACAGAGAGGTTAACGAACTTGGCCAAGGCCAAGGTGGAGAAGCCCTGGGTGTGGGTCCAGACAATCATGTTCCTGATTCCACCTGCTTGACCACTGTGCAATACACGGAAAGGTTTATAAACGTGTAAGGGGCATCATTAGGGAGTTTTTTTAAACAAGTGCACCTTTGATTTGAAATATGTATGCATCTGGGACTACTTCAAGCCACCAATTCTTCTGATTTCATATTTTTTTAATACCAAAATATTATACCAGCAGAACTATCGGTATTACAGTTTTTAAAAAGAGCACCATATACAAGGATATTAAAATCTCCCAAAGTGGCTTTGCAATGAGGAATTGCTAATTGCAAATAAAATTTAAAAGGAGGGGAGGGTGGCTGAGTAAATACAGTCCTAGACATGGGGTGTGTTGCGTGAGGGATTGGAATTCCACAGAAGGCCTTTCGGCGTGGCTGTACAAGTAAAGGGAGCCCTTTGCCTGCTATTTTATGTTTGATCAGGTCCTCCTGTTAATAAACTTGCAGGGTTCCTATTGGGCAAACTCCCAGCCATGCTGTAAAAATGCTTTGTCCCCAGAACATATTTAAATTTCAAATGCATGCCTAATATAATAAGCCCAAGCCTAGTGCGGGTGAAATTCTCTGCATAACTTGAGGGGTTATTTCATTTCACTCCAGCTCTTTGGAGTTCTGCATTTGGGTTTTGTCCACCGCCCCCTGCCCCCAAGCCTGTCTTCCTTTCTCTCTGTAATCTGCTAGTGGCAATTAGCCTAAAAGATATACCTTTGTGCTCTGGTTTGGTTTAAAAAGGCATTAATCTTGGTTATGGGGGATACGCTATGCTAATGTGTGTTTTATTTTCAGCAAGTCTTATTGATCTGCACTTTCCATTCTTCCTTATTAATGTCCAGCAGCCAAACTTTTAAAGGGTCAAATTTCAAAGAGACAACAACCTCTCCTTAGGAAGTACTCCCCCTCATATTTCTGGAAACACAAGTAGACTATTTGGCCCCTGATCCATATGCATGGATGGGTTCATGTGAGCGTCCTGGGGTTTGAGGGTTTGCAATGCAGGCCTGGAAGCTAAGGGTACCCGAAGGAACACTTCTCACTGTACAGCTTTTGTAGAACGCTAAATGGTGGTAGTGGTGGAGGGATGGGGGGAATGGGGGTGGTGGAAATCAAAATCACCTCTTCTGAGCTTGAGGATCTCTATCTTCTGTTTTGGGACTATCTAAATTTACCATTTCAATAGTTGCCTGATCCCAGGGCTGTACTGCTATTTATGGAAATTCTAAATGTAGTCACTTCAATGGCTATTGTTAATGACAGCAACACAAAGTTAAAAGGAGAAAGATAAGATCGCTCCAACTTCTGGACTTATCCTTTTCAAATAAATTTCTCATTTTGGAATCATTTTAATTTTACAGAGAAATTGTAAAGATGATTTTGAGTTCCCACATGTTCTCTTTATCCAATTTCCCCTAATTTTAACATCTTACATTTCATGGTACACTTGACAAAATTGAGAAATTAACATTAGTAAAATACTATTAACTAAATTCCAGATTTTGTTATGATTTCATCAGTTTTTCCACTGACTGATGTCCTGTTTCTGTTTTAGGATCTAATCCAGGATACCACTTTGCATTTTTAGTGTTTTCTTTTTTTTAACTCTTATTTTGTTTTCATCACATTGACCTCCCCACATCATTGCTTTTTGTTTTGTGAGGTTTTTTTTTCTTTCTGTTTTTGCTATTAATAATAATAAAAAAAAAATCACAGGAGAGCACAGTCTTCTGAAAGGAACACTAGAGTCTCTTTATTTATTTCCTAAATGGTGATATGCATCCCACTGGTGGTACACATGAGATAATTTTAGGTGGTATAACAATGAACGTTTTTTATTTAAATAGTTATATTTTTAATGGCTTTTAGAAAAATATATAACAAGCCAATAAGTCCATTTTACGGACATCATTTCCCAGGATGAGGCTAAATGTGAAAAAGTGAGTCAATATCAAGATGGCTTAAAGGAAAATATTATGTAAGTGATTGTACAAGTGATTCACAGATAAGGGAAGTGCTTACAGGGCTGAAATTTGGAAATACTTGGTCTCTTTCAAATCCTTCCTTATGCACACGAGGAAACTGAGACCTGTGCCTCCACTGCAAAGATCACTTCTTCCCCGGTGGCCCCATTCCCATGGAGGCCGCCTCTCCGCAGAGCCAGGGTACAGTTCCCGGCTGGTCTGTGTGTCCTGCCAGGTGATGGGTGCAGCTACGGGCTTGAGGTCATTCTGGTCCATCAGACATGAGAGCAAACCTGCAAGGGGCTTCAGGAAAGTTTTCTTTTGTCTTAAAGAGGGATGCAGTCATCAATAGTGGGCAGGACCCGTAAGCCATGGCACCTCCACAGAATGAGGAGTTCTACACTGCCGTAAAAATGACCAAATCCCACTGTGGAGGGATTGCTAAGGCATGTTGCTATATGAAACAGTCTAGAAAAGTATACCGTTGACCCTTGAACAATACAGGTTTGAACTGCATGGGTCCATTTATACGCAAATTTTGTTCACTAATAAATACTACAGTGCTTCGGAGTTCATGGTTGGTTGAATCCGCGGGCACCGGGGGTAAAGGAGGGCCGACTATGATTTATACGCGGATTAACCCCTACCTTGTTCAAGGGTCAGCTGTATATAGTATATTATTAACCATCTAAGAAAGGGAGGAGATACAAATACAAATACATGTTTGCCTATGTTAAAAAACAAATAGTGGAAAGATGAAATAAAAACTTTTTTAAAAAACTGGTTACCAACAGGGAAGGGAGGAAAATGAGAAGAGACAGGCCAGAACCTTCTCTGAAAACTACTTTGGTAATTTCACTTTGGTCCCATCTACGTATCTTACATAACTGAAACTTAAATCAGTTTTTTAAAAAAGCAATCCCTAAAACTTGAAAACAAATTTTAAAAAAAGAAAAAGAAAGAAAGAAAGAAAGAAAGAAAGAACCTAACCGTATATTTACTTGGTAGCATAACTACACAGAGAGGAAAAATTTCAAGGGACTTAAGTCCCAAACTCCTTCTGAAATGGAGTAGCTCAGATCTCATAATTTGACTATATATCCTTGGCAGGGTGTGTATGCCCTAAGGACAAAAAACCCTGCAAAAACAAATCTTAAAAACGATTTTTCTTAATCATATTGTTGGTGGTCAAGTTGATACTGCTCTTCTTAGACAGTTATGTATATATTGTGGGATAAAGCAAATATTTGTCTCTTAGGTCAAATGATTACCTTAAAAAAAGCCTTTTAAATAAAATTTTATTGCAAATTAATATGTATTTATTCTACAAAATGTTGAAGAACGCAAATAACCTTAATAACAATCACCCATCCTCTTATCATTCAGAGATAACCAATATCAGCCCTGTATATCTTTAACTCATTTTCTGTGCATGACTCTGTACTTCTCTTACAAAAATGACATCATGCTGAATATATGTTCAGAATATAACCCATTTTTCAATTATTTATTTATTTATTTATTTTTTTTGCGGTACGCGGGCCTCTCACTGCTGTGGCCTCTCCCGTGGCGGAGCACAGGCTCCGGACGCGCAGGCTCAGCAGCCATGGCGCTCGGGCCCAGCTGCTCTGCGGCATGTGGGATCTTCCCGGACTGGGGCACGAACCCGTGTCCCCTGCACCAGCAGGTGGACTCTCAAGCACTGCGCCACCAGGGAAGCCCCCATTTTTCAATTTTTTTATTACTGTATGACATTCTTTCCATATCTCTAACCTGAGCGTTTTTCTGCGTCTCCTAGTCTGTAAACTCCTTAAGGGTAGGGCCTTTGACCAATATTTCTCCAACTTTATTCACATACCCCAAACTCAAACTTTGTCATATATGCATTGCACCTCTTCAATTATTTACTTAATACTTTCCTTTAAACAACTCACATTTTTTTCTTAGCCTAACTTTATGCCATTGTGTTCTTGAAATTAGAGGCTTGATAAACTAGTTATACGTTCTGCTAATATGAATTAATATAAATACATAACGGACAAAATTCAAATGTTCATCTATGTATGGTTCTAAATCATCTTGTGCACAGCCAGAGGCGTGCACCACATTTTGGCAAAGTTCTATAGCGTCATATTTAAAGGCTAAATAGAGTTTAGATTTTTTTTTTTTTAAAGAAGATGTTGTTGGTAGGAGTTTATTAATTAATTTATTTATTTTTGATGTGTTGGGTCTTCGTTTCTGTGTGAGGGCTTTCTCTAATTGTGGCAAGCAGGGGCCACTCTTCATCGCGGTGCGTGGGCCTATCACTATCGCAGCCTCTCTTGTTGCGGAGCACGGGCTCCAGACACGCAGGCTCAGTAGTTGCGGCTCACGGGCCTAGTTGCTCCGTGGCATGTGGGATCCTCCCAGACCAGGGCTCAAACCCGTGTCCCCTGCACTAGCAAGCAGACTCTCAACCACTGCGCCACCAGGGAAGCCCCTAGATTTTTTTTTATTATTGACTTTGTATATGTGTACACTTTCTATGAGTTTTAATGCTCTTTGAGAGGTGTGCGACCATCGCCACAATCAGAATACAGGAATGTTCGGTCAGCCCCCAAAATGCCCCCCTGCTGCCCCTTTGCAGACTTCTCTTTTCTGGACAGCCCATGATCTCCCACTGTTGGGTCATTGAGTTGTTTCCTAGTTTTCTCTTTGATGATTAACTCACTTCCTTTAAGTATTGTTGTGTTTGAAGCCCTCTGGGATAGCTTCAAATTGTAATCAATCTGGGGTTTCTAAGCACTGATAGAAATACCCAGAGAAACATAACTTATCTATTTTTTTCTTCTACTTTAAGTTTCTGTATCCCCTCAAAATTTTATGCATTTATAAGGAAGTCATGGTTTCTGTTGTTTCTGAGCACAATTAGACAAAGATTAACGGTATAAACATTTCAAAGATGAAGCATCTTGGATCTAATACACAATCCACATGGGTGCCTGATTTTGGCTTGGGGATTTTCTGTTCCATTCCCTCAGTCCTTCCCCATGCTCTTGTGATAGGCAAGCCACCCTTACATGAATAATATTTCCCGGCACACGTGTCCCCTCTCCACTAGCCTGTGTCCGTGAGAGACATCACTAATCAATCACTGCACTCTTCAACTGATCCCCAGTACAACTCAGAGTCCTTCTCAACCCAGCATTCCAGGCAGTTGGGTGGAGGTAGCACACCACATGAAATGTTTTTGCTCTTCTAATTCAGTCTTAGGTTGAGGTTGAAATAATGTCTCTATCTTGACCTGTTGGGTCTCTTAGCCCACAAGTCTTCAATCCTCACCCCTGAGTTCACTTATCCCCACTTGTAGACCCAGCTCCAAGGCTTTACTTAGGGCTGGGAGGAGGATGTAAGGAGTAGTACAAAGTAGTTCTTTGGGGTGATGGAACTGTTCTGTATCCTGGTTGTAGTGGTGGTTACAAAACTTGATACATGTGTTAAAACACATCAAACTGGACACCCAGAAAAAGTCAAATCAAAAAATGTTAACACAAGTGAGCGTGGGTGGTATTATGACAGAGGTGACTTTGAATCTACCCTAATTTATAAACAAATGAAGTATTGGACTAATTTCCAGCTTGGGTGCTCCACTGGGGGTGGTATACATCTCATACGTAAGTGGACTTATGTCCTGACCCCGTTGAGGCTGGGAAGTGTTGGTCAAGGGCAAAGAGAACTATCTGGTTTTGAGCTTTTCTATTTTGGTCACAGGTGTTCTCATTTCCTAGCAGACAGGGTCCTTCACAGTAGGGTAGCTGTTAACTAGTTGGGGACCCCAGAGCCTTCCCCTGCCCGCCTCGTTGCACTGTGAACTCTGCTCACACAGGCCTCTCCTTCACTCCTTTGCCACCTTTGGAACTTGGACCACAGGTGTCCTGGAAAAGCCACGTTTCACCCCTTCCCCTCGCTTTCCCTGGTCTGAATCCTGCCCATCCCTCCACCTGCCTTCCTGTCCTCCGGCCAACCCGATGACAAGATGACTCCCATTTGAATTCACACAGTGCCTGTCCTGATCTGGGCCAAGGGAAGCCTTTCTGGAAATGGACTGGGTGAATGCAGGGTCAGTTCTTAGCGGGAAATATGTGCCCCACATAGTAATTCATTATGCGTGCTCAACACACAACTGGTGTTTATTGGAGCTATTCTAATGACCACCTAAAGCCATGGTTCTCCAAATGTGGTCTCAATCCAGCAGCGTCAGCAGCATCTGTAAACTTGTTATGAATGCAAATCTTGGGCCCCAACTAAGACTTACTGAATCAGAAACTCTGGGGGTGCTCCCCAACAATCAGCCTCTGTACAAACTCTCCAAGTGATTTTTTTATTTTTTATTTTTTGGCTGCATTGGGTCTTTGTTGCTGCATGTGGGCTTTCTCTAGTTATGGCGAGCAGGGGCTACTCTTCATTGTGGTGTGCAGGCTTCTCATTGTGGTGGCTTCTCTTGTTGCAGAGCATGGGCTCTAGGAGTGCTGGCTTCAGTAGTTGTAGCACGCAGGCTCAGTAGTTTTGGCTCGTGGGCTCAGTAGTTGTGGCTCACGGGCTCTAGAGCACAGGCTCAGTAGTTGTGGCACACGGGCTTAGTTGCTCCGCGGCATGTGGGATCTTCCCAGACCAGGGCTCGAACCAGTGTCCCCTGCATTGGCAAGCGGATTCTTAACCATTGCGCCACCAGGGAAGTCCCTCTCCAAGTGATTTTTACACTTGCTGAGAAACACTGAAGTTCGAGAACCACTGGTCTCAAACACTGGTTTATTCTGACTGCACATTACAGAGGGCTGTTAAATCCCAACGTCCAGGTAAGAAATGATGGCATCTTGGACAAAGGGGAAGGAATTAGACTTCATCCTCCAAACAGAGGAGGGTCAAGGAACTTGCAGATATATTTTAAAAGCCTCACATTCCCCCTTACCTTGCTTTATTTTTCCTTAGAGTTGTTATCACTCCTGACATATTATGTGTCTATTTCTCTGTGTGTTTGTTGTCCTTTTCTGTTCAGATGTCAGCTCCTTGTCTGCCTGGATCGCTCCCCTATCCTTTTGCTTATAACCATGCCTGATGCATAGTAGGCGCTCAATATATATATTTTTGAGTGAATCATTCACCATGTGGTAATGCCTGTTTCATTTGGGAAAAAAATCAGACTGTTTGCTGGGAATCCAAAGGGAAAAAAATGTCTGCTGACAGAGGAGGAGACCAGAGAGGCTTAAGAAAATAATGCCCCGTAGTGGCGAATACTCAGTAACTGAGAGCGTCCAGCAGGGTTGCTTTCCCCGGGGCTTTGGCTATAGCAAGTCAGCTGTCCAGGAGGATAGGGAACAGCTAATGGAGGCACCTCAGCATCCAGATCCTGGACTTATTCCTGATCTGTTGTTCACGTGACAGACTCTTGCCTTCTCAAATGGGCTGCTTGCTCCCAAAGAGAAAGGGCTACGTCTCAGTGTCTTGGTGCGCGGTACACATAATGCAGTGTACTTAAAATTCATTGGCTACTTAATTGAGAGACACCAGGCCTGGTGGAATAATAATACAGCTATTGTTTATTGAGTGTAAGCTGGGTGCCAGGTACAGTACTGAATGCTGATGTGCATTACCTCAAAAAAAGTTGTGTCCATTTTATGATGGGGACACTGAGACCTAGAGAGATAAAAAGAAGGGTCTGGCACATGGAGGGGACTCAGTAAATAGCTGTCGAATGATTGGACTCCTGTTATGTCATTATGCCTCCACATTGTGTACACCCAACCTCTGTTTACTGTGTGGAGATTATCATTGGAGTAGATAATTTTTCTTTTTTTTTTTTGGCTGCGTTTGGTCCTCTTTGCTGTGCGGGGGGCTTTCTGTAGTTGCGGCGAGCAGGGACTACTCTTCGTTGTGGTGCACGGGCTTCTCATTGCAGTGGCTTCTCTTGTTGTGGAGCACGGGCTCTAGGCACGCGGGCCTCAGTAGTTGTGGCACACGGGCTCATTAGTTGTGGCTCACGGGCTCTAGAGCACAGGCTCAGTAGTTGTGGTGCACGGGCTTAGTTGCTCTGCGGCATGTGGGATCTTCACGGACCAGGGCTCGAACCCATGTCCCCTGCATTGGCAGGCAGATTCTTAACCACTGCGCCACCAGGGAAGCCCCACAATTTACTTTTAAAGTTAAGGAAAATTTCCCAAATCAGGTGCCTTTAGAATCATGTTATCCTCACCTCCACCTCTGTCCCAGATAGAGTCAATCTACTTAATTGCATCGTCCTGAAGGCAAAAACAGATCTCTGTCCCTCCCCTTAATGCCCATCCTTACTATGCTGATTCACATATATCAGATATTAGACTTTGGGAGGGAGAGGGGCTGGCAATTATAAGGGAAAAGTAAGTATTGGCCTCCTTCCTTTATATTAAGAGTGTTCTTTTTCTTTTCTTTTTCTTTTTGTGGTACACGGGCCTCTCTCTGTTGTGGCCTCTCCTGTTGCGGAGCACAGGCTCTGGACGCGCAGGCTCAGCGGCCATGGCTCACGGGCCCTGCCGCTCTGCGGCATGTGGGATCTTCCCAGACTGGGGCACGAACCCGTGTCCCCTGCATCGGCAGACGGACTCTCAACCACTGCGCCACCAGGGAAGCCCAAGAGTGTTCTTTTTAAAAAACAAAAACAAAACAAACAAACAACCTGGTTGCACATTGGTATCAACAAAGACCATGTTTAAATTTGGATGCTGAATTCCTGGTAATTGAAGGGTTTGAATCATTCTCTCATGCTTTCATTCGTGTCTATTGCACAGTGATTCTGTGCTAGTCATTGTGATAAGCACTAGAGGTACAACAGTAAGAAGACACACTGACCTAGGCCTTTCAACCCACCAGAACAGCAGAGAATTAGAGTTCAGCTCTCCCTTGTCATTAGCTGAAAAAATTATTTTCTAAACGCATCTACCAAGAGCCCCCATGCTAGCCTGTTAGCCCCACCTGAGTGGCTTCAAACCTGGCAGCCCCATCCTCTTCCTCAGGGTGCTTGAGATTCTGATAATTCCTCCAGAAGATTCTCTCAGATTTGTCCTCCAACCATGTTACCTGTTCATCCAGCTTGATGTGACTTGAAATTTCAGAATTTGATTTTATTTTGTGGGATGTATTTATTTTTTAAATTCAAAAAAATTCTGTTCATTATTTGAAAATTCAAATATTGTGTGAAATATATGGTATAAAAGTGAACGTCTACACCATGTCCCAGAGAAAGCCACTATTACTAGTTTGGTGTATTTTCCATTCATTTTTTTAAATGTATAAATTAACATATATTATTATCTTTTAAGGGAATTATACTCTTCATACTATCTATCGACTAGCTTTTTTCCCTAAACAATACATTCTAGATGTGTGCTGTTCAGTACAGTACTATAAGCCTCATGTGGGAATTCAAATTTAAATACATAAAAAATTAAATAAAATTAAACCTTTAGTTCTTCAGTTACAGTTGCCACATTTCAAGTGCTACAGGTGGCAAGTGGCTACCATATTGGGCAGACATAGAACATTTCTATCATTACAGAAAGTTCTGTTAGATAGCACTGCTCTACATAACTTTCCATGTCCATCTATAGACTTCCTATTTCATTCTTTTTTTACCTCATCATTTTTCTTTGTATGAATATACATCAATATACTTAATCATTTCTACTGATAGAATTGAGTTTGTTTCCAGTTTTTCACAGTTGCAAACAATGCTGCAAAATACATCCTCATACATAAACTGTGCCTCACTTGTGCCCTGACTCTGCAGAATGAAATCCCAGCAGTGAAAATGCTCAGTCAAAAGTTATAAAACTCAATTTAAATTTTCAGTTTTTAAAATAAAACCTTTGTTCTCCAGGAGCTGAGACTGAGAATAGATGTCTCTATTGGTTAATCTGTCTGATTATATATCAATATAGGGTAGAAGAAAGGAAAATGGTCTGTGGCTTTGGGTAATTTTACTATCCACAAATTATAGCGGTACAATTTGTGAAGTTGCATCTTAAATGGAAATTTAGTTTTAAAGCCGTGTGGAAGGTAAAAAACACATAGAGTCATAAAATTGCCCACAAAAAATCCCTTAACTTGTAAATAAACGTCATACCTTCTCTTAATAAGTCTGACATAGCCTGTCATTCCTCTGTGGCAGGAAGCACTGAATGTTTAATGGGCCAGAAGCCAGATGAAGAAAAGGCCCCACTTTGGCTATCAATTTTCCCATCCATGAAATAAGTAGGTTGAAACTCCCAAACACATTTCCAGACAAAATGGTCCATGACTCCCAAAAATGTACTGGCTAGACAATATCCCTTTAGTGACTGCCTGAAAGAAATAAACATAGCACCAGAAAAGCCAGATGTATAAAGAAAGTCAATAGTCATTCGATCATAAAATGTTGTTAATGAATCCAGTATTATAACACAATGCTTCTCAAGCCACTCACTATTTTAGAATATTCAAATAGATTGTACATACACAGATTTCCACTTCTGGCCATGATGGAATAACAGAGACTAGATTTATCCTCAGTGCTTAAATAATTAAAAAACAGAACCACACTAAATATGTGAAGCCTACCTTTTCAGACATTGGGCAATAAGAAAATCATGACAGGTTGTCTGAGAAAAAGGAAACAAATTAGTGAAACTTTGATTGCTGGATTTCTGCCTGGAGGCACAGTCAAGAGTGCAGAACATTTCTCCAAAGAAGGCATACAGGTGGCCAACAGGCACATGAAAAGATGCTCAACATCACTAATGATTACAGAAACGCAAATCAAAACTACAATTAGGTATCACCTCACAATGGTCAGAATAGCCTTCATCAAAAATTCTACAAATAACAAATGCTGGAGAAGGTGTGGAGAAAAGGGAACCCTCCTATGCTGTTGGTGGGAATGTAAATTGGTGCAGCCACTATGGAGTTCCAGTATGGAAGTTCCTTCAAAAACTAAAAATAGAGTTACCATATGATCCAGCAATCCTACTCCTGGGTATCTATGCAGAAAAGACAAAAACTCTAGTTTGAAAATATACATGCACCCCAATGTTCATGGCAGCACTGTTTACGATAGCCAAGACATGGAAGCAACCTAAGTGCACATAAATGGATAAAGATGATGTGGTATATATATATATACATACATACACAATGGAGTATTACTCAGCCATAAAAAAGAATGAAATAATGCCATTTGAAGCAACGTGGATGGAGTTAGAGATTATCATACTAAGTGAAGTAAGAGAAGAAAAATATCACATGATATCACTTATATGTGGAATCTTTAAAAAATGATACAAATGAACTTATTTACAAAACAGAAACAGACTCACAGACATAGAAAATAAACTTACAATTATCAAAGGGGTAAGGAGTGGGGAGAGATAAATTAGGAGTTTGGGATTAACAGATACACACTACTATATATAAAATAGATAAACAACAAGGACTTACTGTATAACACAGGAAACTCTATTCAATATCTTGTAATAACCTATAGTGGAAAAGAATCTGAAAAAGAATATATATATAGTACTGAATCATTTTGCTGTACACCTGAAATTAACACAGCATGGTAAATCAACTATACTTCAATTAAAAAAAAGAAAAAATTTAATATTGTAAATATTAAATACACTTAAATATAAAACAAGAAAAATTAAATTAAAAATTTTTTTTAAGAATTAAAGTAGAACCTACACTTGTGTCCACATGTTGCCATTTATGGTGCTCATTATCATTTTGTAAATCTGTTCACCTCCAGTATTGGTGCCTTCAGAGGAGAAAGATTCCCCTTTCCTTTCATCACCAGTAGACCTGCCATTCATAACCCATCTCAACTTCTATCCATCTTAAAATATTTTGGGCTTCCCTGGTGGCACAGTGGTTAAGAATCCGCCTGCCAGTGCAGGGTACACGGGTTTGAGCCCTGGTCTGGGAAGATCCCACATGCCGTGGAGCAAATAAGCCTGTGTGCAACAACTCCTGAGCCTGCGCTCTAGAGCCCGTAAGCCACAACTACTGAGTCCATGTGCCACAACTACTGAAGCCTGCGTGCCTAGAGCCTTTGCTCTGCAGCAAGAGAAGCTGCCGCAATGAGAAGCCCACGCACTACAACAAAGAGTAGTACCCATTCACCACAACTAGAGAAAGCCCATGCACAGCAACAAAGACCCAACACAACCAAAAATCAATAAATAAAATAAATAAATTTGTAAAAAAAGAAAGAAAATAAGGGAAGAGATCCCCCATCCCTTTCATTTAAAAAAAAATCTTAATTTCACTTGAATTTTTCAAACATGTTGGACAAAGTTTTTATTTTATAAAATGGTAATAAGCTGTTATAAAAACTACTAATACCCCAAATAAAACTGGATGCATGTCATAAGTAGATGATTCAAATAAAGGAGTGCCAATCATGAAAATATATTCAGCAACATGTAACCTTTTTTACAAATAAAGGAAATGTAACAGTAATGAAAAAAAAGAATGCAGAGCACAGAGGAAAATATCCTGAACAGCATGGCTGTCTCACTAAGTTAAGGAGACAGATATTGGAGTTCAGAAAGTCTGAGGTGACTGGAAGTTGTTGGACAGAATTCCAGAAAGAAAGGAACAACACAGAAAAAGAGCTCTAGTGACTTACATAAGGAATCCTTTTCAGTCTTTGCTGAATATTATGACATGTGTCCACAATGTTGAGCAAAGAGTGACTGGGAAGCTTTAAGCTGAACAATTCCCAGATCTCAGACAGAGCTGGATATTTTCAAATTCCTGCCATCCTAACTGGAGAGCTCTCATTGATCACTCAGGATATTTAGTAAAGACCACAAAAGGGCCACATCTTAATAGTGAGGCTAAACTACCCCTAGATATCCCTGGACTATTCTAGTTCTTTCCTGACAAAGGTTATAAACAAGCCTCAAAAGTATCACACTGAACTACAAGTAACTTAACTGCCTGCTAGAGCAAAGTCTAACATTCTTCAGAGGAAGGCCATGAAATACAGATATTCAACAATTTAAAATCACAATGTCCATCATCTAATAAAATTACTAGACAAGCAATAAGGAGGAAAATATGACCCATAACCAGGAAGAATATCAGTCAATAGAAACAGACCCAGAATAGAAGAGATGAGGGAATTTGCAGACAAGGGCATTGAAATAGCTATTATAACTCTGTTCAAATATTTAAAGGAAAACATGGAAAGTGGGGAGAGAAATGAAAGATAAAGAACTAAAAGGAGGGCTTCCCTGGTGGTGCAGTGGTTAAGAATCCACCTGCCAATGCTGGGGACACGGGTTCGAGCCCTGATCTGGGAAGATCCCACATGCTGCGGAACAATTAAGCCCGTGCACCACAACTACTGAGCCTGTGCTCTGGAGCCCTCAAGCCACAACTACTGAAGCCCACACGCCTAGAGCCCGTACTCTGCAACAGAGAAGCCACCGCAATGAGAAGCCCATGCACCGCAGTGAAGAGTAGCCCCCGCTCGCAGCAACTAGAGAAAGCCCACGTGCAGCAACAAAGACCCAACTCAGCCATAAATAAATAAATAAATAAATAAATAAATAAATTTATTTTTTAAAAAGAAATAAAAGGAACTGCTAGTGGAAAAATTACTGTACGATATTAACAGTTTTTTAGATACTGCAGAAGAAAAGCTCAATGAATGAAGACATAGCAATAAAAACCATCCAAATTGAGAGACAGAAAAGACAAAAGATTGAAAAACATGGGCAGAGTCACAGTGACCCATGGGCCAATATCAAGTAGTCTAACATATGTGTAATTGAGGTCTCAGAATAAGAGGAGGGAAGGAGGCATGCAGAAAAAATATTTGATGAAATAAAAGCCAAATTTTTTCAAAATTTGGTGAGAACTATCAATTCACAGAACCAAGAAACTAAATGAACCCAAAGCAGGATAAAAATAAAACCGCAAGAAGATATATCATAATCAAATTCCTGAAGTTTTCCTCCACCATTCTGGTGTGTGCGGTCGACTCTGTTCTCACCATGTCTTCTCACAAGACTTTCAGGATCAAGTAATTCCTGGTCAAGAAAAAGCAGAATTATCCCATTCCTCAGTGGATTTGGTTGAAAACTGGTAATAAAATCAGGTACAACTCCAAAAGGAGACATTGGAGAAGAGCCAAGCTGGGTCTATAAGGAATCGCACATGAGATGGTACACATATTTATGCTGAATCAAGGTCATTTGCATCTTACCATCTCACCCTGAAAACCACTACTATCTGGACAACTGGATGTATTTTATTGGGAAAATGATTTTTCTCTATTTTAGTATATCTGCACTAGTAGTTTGGCTCAGAAATAAATATGTGAGAATCTTTTGTTGGAAACAAAAACAAAAAACAAATTCCTGAAAACCAATGACTAAGAGAA
The DNA here is from genome assembly GCF_949752795.1 of Hyperoodon ampullatus. Taxonomy (NCBI): domain Eukaryota; kingdom Metazoa; phylum Chordata; class Mammalia; order Artiodactyla; family Ziphiidae; genus Hyperoodon; species Hyperoodon ampullatus. The sequence continues at coordinate 78,857,743 of NC_136927.1, read as the reverse complement.
AATCTTAAGAGAAAGCAGAAAAAAAAAGTCATTGAATATACAGGAAGAAAGAGTTACATTTCTTGTCAGACATTATGCAAGTCAGACACAATGGAAGTGCTGAAACTGTCAACCTAGAATTCAATACCCAGTGAAGATATCTTTCAAAAATGAATGCAAGATAAAGATCATTTCAAACAAACAAAAATGAGAGAATTTGTCATCAGCAGAATGCACTGCAAGAAATGATAAAGAAAATTTCTCAAATGGAAGGAAAATGATACCTGATAGAAAATTGGATTACACAAAGGAATAAAAAAAAAATGCCAAAAAAGTGATAAATATGTGGATAAATATAAAATACTTTTCCCCCCTCTATTTTTAATGTCTTTAAAAGATCATTAAAAAAAAAAAGATCATTGAAGTACAGCATGGATAAAGGGGAAAAGAAGAAATTTTACAAGGGAGAAACCTAACAAATACTACCTCAGATAGGCACTCAAAGTTAACATAAACAGTGTTGATAGTTCATACCCTTGATGTGATGAGAATGGCTTTACTGCCATGGTCTTCCTCCCACAAACATATGACATCAGACAAATCCCAGTTGAGAACATGCTACAAGATACCTGCGCAGTACTCCTCAAAACTGTCAGAATGAAAAAACATGAACAGTCTGAAAAACTGTGACAGCCAAGAGGAGCCTAAGAAGACATGACACTAAATATCATATGATATCCTGAATAGGGGTCCTTGCACAGAAGAAAGACATCAGATAAAAACTAAAGGAATCTCAATAAAGCATGCACTTTAGTTCATAATTAAGTATCAATATTGATTCATTAATTGTAATACATGTATCATGCTAATGTAAGATGTTAATAATGGGGGATACTGTTTTTACTGTTTAAAGTAAAATTGACTGTTTAAAGCAAAAATGTCAAAGTATTTTAACATTTATAACCGAAGTAGTAATAAAATTTATGACAAATAAAGCACAAAAGACGTGTGGGGGAAATGGAAATATCTTACTACAACTATTGTATTTGATGCTGGACTGCAATGAATTAAAATACATATGATAAACCCTAGAGCAACCACTAAAAAATAAAAAGATATAGCTAATAATCCAACAGTGAAGCTAAAATGGAATCCTAAAAAAAACTCAATTAACCCAAAAGAAGGCAGGGAAAAAGAAATACAGAGAAGATGAGACAATAGAAAACAAAGAGCAAGATTGTAGACTTAACTCCAATCATATCAAAAATTACTACAAAAAGGGGCTTCCCTGGTGGCGCAGTGGTTGAGAGTCCGCCTGCCGATGCAGGGGACACGGGTTCGTGCCCCGGTCTGGGAGGATCCCACATGCCGCGGAGCGGCTTGGCCCATGAGCCATGGCCATTGAGCCTGCGTGTCCGGAGCCTGTGCTCCGCAACGGGAGAGGCCACAACAGTGAGAGGCCCACATACCGCCAAAAAAAAAAAAAAAAATTACTATAAATGTAAATGACCTAAGTATTCCAATTAAAAAGTCAGAGATTGTCAGCCTACATAAAAAGGCAAGACTCGGGCTTCCCTCGTGCAGTGGTTAAGAATCCGCCTGCCATTGCAGGGGACACAGGTTCGAGCCCTGGTCCGGGAAGATCCCACATGCCACAGAGCAACTAAGCCCGTGCACCACAACTAATGAGCCTGTGCTCTAGAGCCCATGAGCCACAACTACTGAGCCCATGTGCTGCAACTACTGAAGCCCACGCACCTAGAGCACGTGCTCCGCAGCAAGAGAAGCCACCGCAATGAGAAGCCCATGCACCGCAACAAAGAGTAGCCCCCTCTCACTGCAACTAGAGAAAGCCTGCGCGCAGCAACGAAGACCCAACTCAGCCAAAAATAAATAAATTTTTAAAAAAATACATCATGTTAAAAAAAAGGCAAGACTCAACCATATGCCATCTCCAAGAAACCCATTTTAAATATAAAAATATAGAGATTAGAAGTAAAGAATTGAAAGAGATACACAATGCAAACACTAAGCAAAATAAAGCAGAGTGGCTATACTAATTTCATACAAAGCAGACTTCAGTACAAGAAGTATTACCAGGGATTAAATGGGACATTTCAAAATGAAAATGGGGTCAGTTCACCAAATGACATAATCCTAAATCTGTATATCCTTAATAACACAGAACTGAAAGAATAATACAGGTACATAGTATGGAACTCAAAACAAACAAAAATATGAATTGTTTGTCACATTGGGAGTTTATTGTGAGATAAATTTCTATAAATTGAAGTGCTGGGTCAAAGTACATATTGATTAAAAATTTGATGGATCCTGCCTAACTGCTGTCAAGGGGAGATGGTGGGGTAAAGGAACAATTGCTGTTAGCAATAACCTAATAAGAATAAGAATAATAGCTAAGGGACTTCCCTGGTGGCGCAATGGTTAAGAATCCACCTGTCAATGCAGGGAATGCGGGTTCGAGCCCTGCTCCGGGAAGATCCCACATGCTGTGGAGCAACTAAGCCCATGCGCCACAACTCCTGAAGCCCGTGCACCTAGAGCCCATGCTCCACAACAAGAAAAGCCACCTCAATGAGAAGCCCGTGCACCGCAATGAAGAGTAACCCCCGCTCGCCGCAACTAGAGAAAGCCTCCGCGCAGCAACAAAGACCCAACACAGCCAAAAATAAATTAATTTTTTAAAAAAGAATAATAGCTAAGATTTTTTTGAGTCCCTACCATGTGCCATACTATTCTCATTTATTAACTTTTTACTCTCATGAGGGAGGCACTCTGCCTGTCTCCCATTTTATAGAAGACTTCTGGGCTAGCGGATTATAAAAGGGAGTGTGAATGCAGGGAGGGCAGATACTGCAGGTTACGCTTATCACAAATCCTGGAAATCTTCGCTTATACGCATCTTTAATTTTTCCTGTGTGACTGGATAGCTAAAAATGGAGAATAGAGTAGCCAATTCATCTTCCACGACTCTCTCAGAGGATTGCTTTGCTTTGCGTTGCTTTGCATTTTAGCTCTAGAGGCTGGAAACTGCCTTCCAATACAGTTTTCTTAATGGACATTGAAATGTGAAATTCATGTAGTTTTCATGCATCATGAAATAATCTTCTTTTGATTGTTTCTCAACCATTTGGCCAGAATAAAGCGCTTCACCTCAGTTGAACACCATACCCCTCCCTTTCCAAGATTTTCACCTCAGCACCACCACCCTGCCCCCACCCAGCTTAACATGCTTCCTTCTATTGTGAAAAGAAAATTCCATGAATGCAGAAACAGAGACTCATGAATTTTCTTTTTTTTCCTCCTCAAGGTGCTTACCTAAGATGAGCTTTGTGATTGGAATGCAAAGCGGCATCAAACGGACTCCCAATCGCATTAGGGAAGATAAGCAGTTATCAGATGGTTTGACCGATTGGGTGGTTAAGTATTTTCCTGAGGAAGCCACTTTCAGTATTGCCTTCAGAGGTGCTTAACAAACTGGTTCTCGCCTCCTAAAGCTATGGTTTCTAACTTTTGCTTTTGGTGTACTAATTTTTTTTTCTGATCAGTTGCAGCCAACACGGGTTTTGATTTTACAAATTAGAAGGGCTGGAAAATTTCCCAATTATTTTGCCCACCAAGGCAATCTCCAAATCACTGAATGTGCTCGCCGCTGTAATAACGGGTCATCTGTTTTCTAAAATGAGAGTATGGGACAAAATAAGTTTCTTTTAGGGCTTTCTTTCAAGATGAAATCTTCCATTTCTAAAAGGAAAAATTCTAAGCTGAATTGAGAGCCACTGGCAATGCCTCCTAAAGTGAAAATTCTTGGGGACTTAAAAAAAAAATTCTCAACTGCCCCCAAAACATACTAATCATTTTTAGTCAACTTTTTCTTTTCTTTCTGACTACAGACATTCTCAGCATCTGGAAAAGCCCATTCACTGGACAAGTTGTAATATTCATTATAATCATAAAAATGACAAGGATTTTAAAAGCCAGATGCCAACCCAGTGAGAAAGAGCTTAACAGGACTTTTGGGCTGAGAAGCCCAGGGAGATTTTGAGTCTGCAGTCTTGAAGGGAAATCCTGACTCCAATTATAAAGCAAAGACAAAATCCCCTCAATCCTTTCAATACATCCAACTTCTCTGGCCAAATTGTGTTCTTTCTCCTCCCCACACCCTACCCCCTCCAGCATTTCCATAAACAATATGGCTATCGGGCCAAGCCTCTTGGTCAGCAAATAAAGGCCGAGAGCTAAGTAAATTTGCTTCCCAGCAATTATTTTTGTGAGGTCACGGAGTTAAGCATTAAAAGAATACTACTGCGGATGGGGGTATTCAGTAACTGTATGATTTGTGCTGCAAAACTGACAAAAGGAGCCAGCCACTCTTCTACTTTTATACCCACAGAAATCATTGACTATGGGGTCTTTGTTCCCTAAATTCATCTAAGAGGAATCTTTCACATGAACGCCCCTGCATTCCTGCTAATCCCTCCTGCACTCCGCTTCCCAAAGAAAGTCCATTTGGTCATTTGGTCTGAGTCTCCACCTGCAATTTATCAGGATAATTATGACCTGAAAAGAAAAGAAAGAAAATAAAGCAAGAACAAAGAAAAAAAATAAAGAAAAATCCACCAAGATCTATAGTATCCAGAGCGGGAGTGAGCAAACTTTTTCTGTAAAGGGGCAGAGAGTGAATATTTTTAGCTTTGCGACTCATACAGTTTCTGTGGTGAGACTGCCCACCAATGTATGTGGAATAAAAACAGTCACAGACATCACTTAAGTAAATGACGGTGGCAGCTGGGTTCCAATAAAACTTTATGGACACCGAAATTGGAATTTCTGTAATTCTTATGTGTCATAAAAGTAGTATTCTTTTGATTGTTTCTCGACCATCTAAAAATGTAAAAACCATTTTTAGCTCATGGGTGGATTTGGTCCAGGGACTGTAGTTTACAGACCCTTGATCTAGAAGAATCTGGCCTTGGAAACCCCTTTTGGTCTGAATGATGTCGTTCATGTTTGATGGGTCTTGCTCTTGTCACAGGCACAACACAGCTGGACAATGATTTCTGGATTTTAATATCCTATTCAAAAACGTAGTGAGGAATTCCAGGAATTTAAGCCAGGAAACTGGACTTCATGCCACATACACTGAAAAGTCCTCACCGGGCTTTTTTTATTTTTATTTTTTAATTTATTTTTGGCTGCATTGGGTCTTGGTTGCTGCGTGCAGGCTTTCTCTAGTTGCAGCGAGCGGGGGCTACTCTTCGTTGCGGTACGTGGGCTTCTCATCACGGTGGCTTCTCTTGTTGCGGAGCACGGCACGCGAGCTTCAGTAGTTGTGCCTCACGGGCTGTAGAGTGCAGGCTCAGTAGTTGTGGTGCGTGGGCTTAGTTGCTTTGCAGCATGTGGGGTCTTCCTGGACCAGGGCTCGAACCCGTGTCCCCAGCATTGGCAGGCGGATTCTTAACCACTGCGCCACCAGGGAAGCCCCTCACCAGGCTTTTAATTACAAATTAACCCATCCAAATCCTAGGAAACTTAGCATTCTGGTCAAACAGAGAACTGTCACCCAAGTGCCTTCCTGTAAACCATGTTTCTCAACCTCAGCACTATTGGTATTTGGGGCCAGATAATGCCCTGCTGTGGGGGCCATTCTGTACACTGTAGGATGTTGGCAGCATCCCTGGCCTCTACCCACGCTAGATGCTAGTTGCATCTCCCAAGTTGTGACAACCAAAAATGTCTCCAGCTGTTGCCAAATAACCCCCAGGGGGACAAAATCCTCCCTAGTGGAGAATCACTGATCTAAATCAGCTCTGTCAGTAGGACTTTCTGTGATGATGGAATCGTTCTATATCTGGACTGCCTACTAACTATGAGACACTTGTGGGTACTGAGACGTGAAATTTGCTAGTGCACCAGAGGAGCTGCGTGTTTTAATTTATTTAACTTTAATTACTTTAAAGTTAAGTTTAAGTAGCTACGTGTGGCCAGCAGCTACTGTATTGGATGTGCTGCTCTAACTCGTGACCACCGCCCACCTGCCCAACCCCAAGGTAGGACAGGAGAGAATGCACGGCTTTGAGTTAGGAGCAGGGACTAGAGTCAGACACTGATTCTGACGTTCATTCATTTATTCCATCAACACGATTTATTGAGCACCTAAAATGTCTGGCACTGTGCTAAGGATACAAGATGAACAAGAGGAATACAGTCCCTGTCCCTATGGGGCTTTCAGTCTAGTGATGAGAAGAGAGAAAAATATAAATTTAAGTAAAGTAATTGGAAGTCATGATAGGGGCTCTCTGCAATAGAAAAAGCAGGTTGGGGGAGGTTCTCTTTTAGATCAGATGTTCTAGAGATGGCTCTCCAAGCGATATGTAAATTAAAATTGCAGTGTGAATTGTTTGACACAGTACACAATGGAATAGAACAAAGGCCTAATGAATGTTAGCTGCTCTTCTTAAAAGCCAGCATTCCTTTTATGACCTTTTATGACATTTCTTCCTTGCCTGGAACGTTTCTAATCCTCACAACAGTGTTACATCTATTATCCCCATTTTACAGATGAGGAAAACTGAGGCATGTTAACTTGTTCAACAGTGCACATCTAAGATGTGAGAGAGTTAGGGTTAGAACTCAAGCAGCCAAAAAGGGTATCTGTGTCTGCTATTAGATGAACTTTAGCAACTCATGTGAATTTTCCAGAGCACCCTGGGACCAAAATATACTGGTGTCAGTTTTTAAAGAGCCAGGCCTTACAAACTAGAGGTAGGGAAATAATAATAAGATGTGCTTTTCTGTCCTGGGGAAGGACTTCTGCATTCCTCATCTCTTGATTAGAATCTCCCAGCCACTGAGAACTCTATGTAATAAATTGTAACTCGTCTTGAGTGTGTGAAATCTCTTGTTTCTGGGTGCTAGGAAAAACACTGACTTTGCTGCATAATTTCTGGTGAAATATGAGGCACTGAGTCAGCTAGGAGACTCTCAGCTGAACAAGTGAGAAATTTCAACCCTCCAGTAATAGCCCTGAAACCTTGACCATCAGAATGAGGAGGCTGCCTCTTCTGACTGCATTCACACCAAGGTAGTCCTCGAAAGAGAGTCAATTCTCATCATTCCAGAAGTGCATATTTTAGCCTGCCAACTAAAATGTATTTGTAACCCCCAAATCAACACTCCCAGTTCTTTCTCGGTCTTTTGCAGACATGTGCAGAGCTGTCCAGACACATGCTCTGCCTTCTGGGTTCAGCTCTCATACTGTAAACGGTGTCCTTTTCTCCATCCATTTAGTGCCATATTTCTCACATCCTTGTGCTTTTTTTGTTGATTTCATTGTTCAAAATGGTCCCTAAGCGCAGGGCTGAAGTGCTGGCTACCTACCATTCCTAAGCTCAGGAGGCTGTGATGTGCCTTAGGGGGAAAACACACGTGTTAGATAAGCTTCCCCCCAAAACCAGTACTCGTCAGCAGTCACTCCCCGTCGTCCCCTCCCTCCAGCCCCTGGCAACTGCTGATCTAATTGTGTCTCTGTGGAGTTGCCTATTCTGGACACATTTCATGTAAATGGAATCATACAGAACATAGTCCTTTGTGTCTGGCTCCTTTCACTTAGCGTAACATTTTCAAGGTCCATCCATGTTGTAACACGAATCAGTACTTCATTCCTTTTTGTTTGTTTTTATCAGTTTCTCCTTCTTTGTTTTTGTTTTGGCGTTTTTAAAATTTACCCTCTTAACAATTTTCAAGTGGACGTTATAGTATTGTTAACTATAGGCACATCCTTGTACAGCAGATGTCGAAAACTTTTTCATTTTATATTTATTTTTTATTTATTTTGGCTGCGCCGGGTCTTAGTTGCAGCACGTGTGATCTTTAGTTGCGGCAAGCTAACTCTTAGTTGCACAGCGTGCATGCGGGATCTTGTTCCCTGACGAGGGATCGTACCCGGGCCTCCCGCATTGGGAGTGCAGAGTCTTACCCACTGGACGACCAGGGAAGTCCGAAAACTTTTTCATTTTGTTCGGCTGAAACTCTACACCTATTAAATAGCAACTCCCTGTTTTCCCTTCCTCCTGGTGCCTGGCGACCCTAAACCTGGCAACCACCCTTCTGCTTTTTATTTCTATGGGTTTGATTACTTTAGATACTTTATATAAATGGGATTATGTAGTAATTGTCTTTTGTCATTGGTTTATTTCACTTAGCATAATGTCCTCTAGGTTCCTTCATGTTGTAGCATATGACAAGATTTCCCTCTTTTTTTAAGGCTGAATAATATTCCTCTGTATGTATATACCACATTTTATTTATCCATTCATCCATTGGTGGACATTTAGAGTGTTACCATCTTGGCTATTGTGAATAACATAGCAATGAATATGAGTGTACAAGTGTCTCTTCAAGATCCTGTTTTCAATTCTTTAGGATATATACCCAGAAGTGAGATAGCTGGATCATATGGTAGTTCTATTTTTAATTTTTTGAGGAACCTCCATACTTTTTCCATAGTAGCTGCACCATTTTATAATCACACCAACAGTGTATGAAAGTTTCAATTTCTCTACATTCTTGCCAACACTTGTTATTTTCTGGGTTTTTTTTGATAGTAGCCATCCTAACGAGTGTGAAGTATATCTCCTTGTGGTTTTGACTTGCATTTTCCTGATGATTAGTGATGTTGAGCATCTTTTCATATGCTTCTTGACCATTTATATATCTTCTTTGGAGAAATGTCTATGCAAGTCCTTTGCCCATTTTCTAATCAGGTTGTTGTCATTGTTATTGAGTTGTAGGAGTTCTTTATATATTCTGGATATTAACCCTTTATCCAATATATGGTTTGAAAATATTTCATTGTTTGCCTTTTCACTCTGTTGATGGTTTCCTGTGCAGAAGTTTTTAAGTTTGATGTCGTCCCATTTGTCTATGTTTTGCTTTTGTTATCTGTACCTTTGGTGTCATATGCAATAAATCATTGCCCATTCCAATGTCATGAAACTTTTCCCCTATATTTTCTTCTGGGAGTTTTATAGTTTCCGATCTCATGTTCAGATTTTTATTCTGTTTCGAGTTAACTTTTGTATATGGTGTAAGATAAGGGTTTATCTTCATTCTTTTGCATGTGAATATCTAGTTTTCCCAGCATCATTTGTTGAAAAGACTATCCTTTCCCCATTGTGTTATCTTGGCACCCTTTTTGAAGATCATTTGACCATATAACGGGTTTATTTCTGGACTCTATTCTGTTCCTTTTTTTTTTTTTTGCGGTACGCGGGCCTCTCACTGTTGTGGCCTCTCCCGTCACGGAGCACAGGCTCCGGACGCGCAGGCTCAGCAGCCATGGCTCACAGGCCCAGCCGCTCCGGGGCACGAACCCGCGTCCCCTGTGTCGTCAGGCAGACTCTCAACCACTGCGCCACCAGGGAAGCCCTATTCTGTTCCATTTTTCATTCCTTTTTATGACTCCCTTGTATGAATGTACCACATTTTATTTATCTATTTATCAGTAAGTAGATGATTGGATTGTTTCCACTTTTTGGCTATTAGGAATAATGCTGCTATAAATATTCATGTACAAGCTTTTGCATAGGCATATGTTTTCAATTCTCTTGACAATATACCTAAAAGTAAAATTTCTTGGTCAATGGAAATTCTATGTTTACCATTTTGAGGAATTGCCAAACAGTTTTCCAAAGTGACTGTACCATTTATATTTCCATCAGCAATGTATGAGCATTCCACTTTCTCTATATCCTTGTCAACACTTGTTACTGTCCATTTTTTAAATTATAGCTACCCTAGAGGGTGAGAAATGGTATTTCATTATAATTTTGGTTTGTACTTCCCTGATGACTAATGATGTTGAGTATCTTTTTATGTGCCTACTGGCCATTTATGTATCTTCTTTGGGGAAATGTCTATTCAAACTTTTTGCCCATTTTTTATTGAGTTATTTGTCTTAAAAATAATAAAAATTTTTAAGTTGCAAGAGTTCTTTATATATTCCAGATACTCATCCCTTATCAGATATATGATTTGCAAATATTTTATGGCAAAGAGTTAATCAGGCAGTTAAATGATCAGATTAGTGTTTTACAAAGATGACTTGTAGGGCTTCCCTGGTGGCGCAGTGGTTAAGAATACGCCTGCCAATGCAGGGGACACGGGTTCAAGCCCTGGTCTGGGAAGATCCCACATGCCACAGAGCAACTAAGCCCATGCGCCACGACTACTGAGCCTGCTCTCTAGAGCCCGTGAGCCACAACTACTGAGTCTGTGTGCTACAACTATTGAAGCCAACGCAGCCAAAAATAAATAAATAAAATTTGAAAAAAAGAAAAAGATGACTTGTACAAGTTCATTCATCCTTAGCTGTTTACCAAGGGATAGAGTTGATAATGGTACCCCATGGATTTCTCTTTATGTTCAACTCATCAACTAGGAATGGTATGATTTTTACAAATATTAGTTGTGGCTAGAATAATGATACATTTATATGTATATAAGTCACCATGTATTAGACACTGTCTTAAGCATTTTACATGTTTTAAACTCATTTAGTCCTTCTGTAATTACTCTATTCCATTCCATTTTATAGATGCAGAAATTAAGGTATAGAGAATTTATGAACCTTGTCCAGGATCACACAGCTAGTGAATGATGGAGCTCAGATTAGAAGCCAGGTTTCTGGATCCCAAGTCTGAGTATTTAATCACAACACTGCAGTGAGACTCGGGGGCAGCTGGGGATCTTTCTTCTCATCTGAAATCTCATTCCTAGTTTGCAACCTAAGGTAGGCTCTCAGCCTCATCATTCTAAAATTGGGTTATTTAATTAGGTAATTCCCAGTGCCTTTTTCTTCTCGAAAGTCTGTGATGCCTTGGCCACATCTCTCTGAACCAGGCGTTTAGAGATGGCTTTACAGCTCTCAGTCAATCTCATTTACATCATCCCAGAGAGGCAGTTGAGTGATTTGGGGCAGTTTCTGCAGTCACATGTTCTCAGATTCAAATCCCAGCTCTGCCACTTGGAGGCTGTGTGACCGTGGGCAAGTCAGTTAACCCTTCTGAGGCCCAGGATCCTTACCTGTTACATGAGTGTACTAACAACTGTCCCCCTTTTTAGGTTATTTAGGAAATTAAGTGACATAATGCATTCACAGCACCTTGCTCATGGTTTACACCCAATTACATAATTGTAAATGAAAATAAATAATAGTAATTTAACAACCAGTGACATAGTTATAATTGGTTTCATTTTACTAATAAAAACATTTGGGGTCAGTGACAGTGAGTGACGGGACAGTCCCAAGGCCACACTGTTGCTAAGTGTCACTTCAAGACTTTCACTCTAGTCTTCCAACATCAAATCTTGTGGGGTTTTTCCCTCATAAATCTCCCCAGAGGACCTAGGAAACAAACATAGAGTTCACCTGTGAATTATTTATTCAGTCAGACTCTGGAAACACCATAAAATCTTGCATGGCAAAATAAGTCACACACTTTTTCTTTATATTTCACTCAAGGGAACTATAAACATATGTTTTCAAGTTAAATATAAATGGTTTTCCATTGAAAGGAACTATGAAAATCAAATCGGGATTGTGTGAAATACTGATAGTACAATTTAATAGCAATGAAAAAATATCAATCTAAGATTCAATTATGAGATTTTTAAATTGAGATATTGACATATAACATTGTGTAAATTTAAGGTGTACAACAACAACATGCTGATTTGATACATTTATAGACTGCAATATGATTACCATCAAAGCCTTGGCTAATACCTCTGTCACATCACATACTTATCTTTTTTGCGTGTGATGAGAACATTTAAGATCTAGTCTCTTAGCACTTTTGAAGTATATAAAACAGTGTTATTGACCAATTATAAGGTTTAACTGAGTAAAGTTAGGAAGGGTCAATATATATTGTGATATATAGGATTTTCTTTAAAGAAAAAAAAATTCCAAATGAGAAGGATATGAAGGATTAAATTATTTCCTTTTTCCTCAAATTATAAACTCCAAGATTAAACCTGAGGTATCTCTTCCCATTCCAGAGGCTGATTTGTTTTTTTTTGTTTTTTTTTTTTTAACTAATTTATTTATTTTTGGCTGTTTTGGGTCTTCGTTGCTGCACGTGGGCTTTCTCTAGTTGCGGTGAGCAGGGATACTCTTGGTTGCGATGCGTGGGCTTCTCATTGCCATGGCTTCTCTTGTTGCGGAGCACGGGCTCTAGGCATGCGGGCTTCAGTAGTTGTGGCACGCGGGCTCAGTAGTTGTGGCTCATGGGCTCTAGAGCGCAGGCTCAGTAGTTGTGGCGCACAGGCTTAGTTGCTCCGCGGCATGTGGGATCTTCCCGGACCAGGGCTCGAACCCGTGTCCCCTGCATTGACAGGCGAATTCTTAACCACTGCCACCAGAGAAGTCCCCTGATTTGTTTTTCATCACTAATAGGTAACATATCTTTCTGCGGCGGGAGAAAAAACACCCAAACCCTCAGCCTTAAATGAAGCTTATTTCAGGAAGAATGTTGACTGATTAGGAAGGTATCACTGTATTTATTTGCCAAGGAATTCTTCTCCTTGTTGAGAAGCAAAAGGCATTGCTTTTATTTTCTTTCTAGCAGCATCACTGTTCCGTCCCTCACCAGTGAGGAAAGAAACATGAACAGTCAATCTCTAGGGTCCTTTGGTCCAAACTCAATGTAACACTGAATTCATGCCGGGTGGACCCGGCTGAGTTTCTCTGCAGTGAGCAGCTTGGCAAGGAGAATCCTCGCAGGCATTTAATAAGGTTTAATTCAGCTTGTAGCTGAAGCAGCTTGGGCGTGTAAATTGCCGGAAGCACCCCAGAACTAAGGATGCGCCCTCGGAAGCTTTGTCAGGAAGGGGTGGTATCAAGGATCGTAAATTGCCCTGTGGCTTTTCAGGATTTTATGAGCTCCCAGGCCTCTTGCACAATAGGCTGCAGGATGACTCTTAACACCTCATTAAGGTTGTTTTTTACCAAATGCTAATAATAAAAAAGAGCCCTAAAAGCCTGGCTCATTTTTATTCAGAATCCTCTCCTCTGGAATATAAAAAGATGTCATAAAATGGAAATACAATGGAGAGCCCACATCTTGGGTAGACTCATTAAAATGTTGGTGTTGACAGAAATCTGAGCAAGTCAAGGCTGGGCCCCTGGGTGGGAAAACTGTCTTGCCCTCCTGGTCAAGGGGCCTCCAGTCTCTGGAGAAATGAAAGGCCAGAGAGGCCTGTAATCCCAATATGGCTTCATCTTCAACTGAGAAATATCATTTCAAACTTTTTCTTTCTGATCACAGGACACCTTTGCCAATGGGGCCTTTTCTTCAGCTGTCTCCAAAGTTCTTTTATTTATTGTATATTCTATGGCACCTATTAGGGCCAAAACGAATTAAAAAAAAAAAAAAGGTCAGTGCTACAAAGAGGGGTATATTCATAAATCCCAGGACAATGAGAAAAGTTACTGCATCTGAGCCCCAGAATCTGTTCTTATTTCTGGAGACTGTGGCGTGACACAAGGCAGTAGAATTGGAGACCCACTACGTCACTGTCCAGCTGTGTGACCCTGGCATGGGACCTCTTCTCCTTGTGCCCTGTCTCCTGCTCTGTAATCTAAGACTGGGAGTCGCAATGCCTACCTCTGAGATAGGTTCTGAGGATTGAACAAGATGATGCTGGTAATATGCTTGGTATGAAGCCTGGCAGACAGAAAGCCCTCAATGAATGGTACTTCGTATTCATCCATTCATGCATGCAACATGTATTTCCTGGGCACCTATTTCGTGCCTAGCGCTGTTCCAGCATCAGATGAACACAAAATCTGTACCCTCCTAAACTGACCTTTTTTTTTTTTTCTCTTCTTTCTTTCTTTCTTTATTTTGCGGTACGCAGACCTCTCACTGCTGTGGCCTCTCCCGTTGCGGAGCACAGGCTCCGGACGCCCAGGCTCAGTGGCCGTGGCTCACGGGCCCAGCCGCTCCACAGCATGTGGGATCTTCCCGACTGGGGCACAAACCTGTGTCCCCTGCATCGGCAGGCGGACTCTCAACCGCTGCACCACCAGGGAAGCCCCTAAACTGACCTTTGAGTAATTGTTCTTCGAGGTACGGGAAGCTGAGGGCAGGAGGGATCTAATAGCTACTGTGCCCCTTGCAAGGCGTGAGATTCTAGGTGAATCCCTCAAGCTCTGGGGTGACAGGATCCATCAGAAACCGTGGGCCTTTTCTTGGTTTTGACCAGAGTTTCCCAACCTCAGCACTATTGCCATGCACAGCAGAGAATTCTTAGTTGGGGAGGAAGGGGACCGTCCTGTGCGTTGTAGGACATTTAGCAACATCCCTGGCTTCTACCCACTAGATGCCAGTAGCACCTCCCCCCCAAGTTTCGACAACCACAGTTGTCTCCAGACATTGCCACGTGTCCCCTCGGGACAAAATCGATTCAGTTTCCTCATCTCTGAGCTGGAATAACAATCTTATCTATTTCACAGATAGTGAGATGTGGGAAGGGAATGAAATAAAGCCCTGCCTGGCGCATGTAAGCCTCAATAAAGGGATGCTTTCATCTCTCACCTCTGGAGGGGACTTTGGTGTAGCCAGACTTTCCCGTTGGTCACAGGTGCTCTGAACTCCAAGATATGCTGAATTTGGTGGGGAAATCTCACCTTGTCCTGTCTCGAGAGCACCCAGGCGGTGAGGTGAGCAGGAAGGGGTCTGTGCAGCCATGGCCAGGGTACATCTGTGAGTGATTTATTGACCACCTTTCCAACTTGGCCTTTGCCAGTGAAAAGGTCCAGACAGTTATAGAAAATTAGACTTGACTTTTGAACATGCAAACGCAGTTCAGGTGCAAGTCTAACCCTCTGGGGCCTTCTGCTGCCCTCCTGGTTAACGAGGAAAGCATGCTTGCTTCCAAGTCCTTTTTGGTGGGAAGCTTCTGGAAACCCCAGAGATCCCCATTTGTGCAGGAGGCCAATTAAGAAACAAGAGGAAAGAGAAATAGAGCAATTCAGAGCATGGGCTGTGGAGACATGGATATTGTTTTCAGTGTGACCTTGGGCAAGTCATTTCCACTTTCTGAGCCTCAGTTTCTTCATCTGTCAGATGGGAATCATAATAACACCACCCCCATTTGGTTGTGAGGATTAAAGGAGAAAAAGCAAGTAAAGAGCTATCTTGGCCTAACCCACAGTAGAACCCAATAAATGGTAGCTAAATATGAAAAAAAAAAAAATCTGTTGCCCTGCTGAGTCCCAGGCATTGCTTTGTCCTCAAGGCACAGAGGAAGTAGGTTGACCAAGCCACCCAGGTTTTGCCTGTGACTTTCCCAGGTTTAATGCCAGGAAATTCTTCAGTACCTGGCAAACTAGGGACAGTTGGCCACCCTAAGGAATGACTTCGAAAGTGATTTTCTGGTTCAGTGTCCTGGGTAGAGAGCTCAGTAGGGTACCACTGTGACTAGCTGGTGGTTTGGGAAAAGCTGTGAGCCCCTCACCACATGGGCGGCTCCAGGAGAGAAGATGCTTTGTTAGTTTCGAGGGGAGGTTTACAAGCACTCTTCTTGACGGTTTAATGGTCCCAGGTGATTTATCTTATCTGGGGAGCCATTGCTATAAGGAGAAACCTGCTTCTCCGAGCTTCTGCTTCCCTTTACCATCAAACCTTTCATCTTCTCTGAGAGTCGTCTCCATGCTCCATAAATAACCTTATTACGGCCACACAAAGGCAGGGCCCTGCCGCCTGCAAGACTGGACTTCTCCAATCGTGGTTTCATAAACCAGTGTGACCAGAACATGGGAATACTTCATAGGATCTACTGGGTTATTTTAAATGCATGGAGAGATGCAGAGGGCCTAGGGTGGCACACGACCTGCTCTCAAAAGCGGGGACTTAGGGAGAAGTTATCCACTGAACTACCTTCCCCTGGACGTCTCTGAGTGCTTAAAACAAAGAATGCCTTCCCACGGTAAAAATCCTAGCAACTGAGGTCAACAACAAGAATGTTTGTATATCATTGTGCTTTAAACCAGTACTGTCCAATAGAACTTTCCACATTGACAGAAATGTTCTATAATCTACATCATCCAAGATGGTAGCCACTAACCAAAGTGACTCTTGGGCTCTTGAAATGGTGCTAGTGTGACTGAGGATCTAAATTTTTAATGTTATTTCATTTTAATTAATTTAATTTTAAAGAGCCACATGTAGCTGGTGGCTACCATATTGGGCAGTAAAGTTTTAAAATAATAAACAGAGATTTACAGTAAAAAATATCACTGTGAAGGCTGTGCTTATAATTTCCTTTTCAGATCCCAAAAGTATGGAGGGAATTTAACAACTATATCAGAACAGTGGTCCTATGCTTTTGTAATGTTATGTGTGCTGGTCATGTCAGAGTTACACATCAACTCAAGGTTAGGTATGAACCAGGTCACTGGAGCTTTGCTTTGCTTTTCATACCTGTGATGGTCAACAGAAAATTTGAACACTTAGAATGAATTAAACCTCAGAAAAGTTTTTGCTAAAACATTATTAAAATGTTAAATTACAGAATGAATGCATCTTGTATTAAAGATTGAAGGAAATATTCAAACAATTAAAAAGGTGTATAAAGTGAAAAGTGAACAGCAATATATACCACCTGTAAATTATTTCAGGCTTTTTTCTCCATACATTTTAAAAAGTATGTGTGTTTATGGAAAATCACTTATATATATATATTATATATATATATAAATCACTTATATATATATTTTATATATATATAAAATATATTTTTATATATATCACATATATATATATTTTTTTACAAAAACACTGAGTGTTACCCCTCTTTTCTTTTAAGTAAATGTTTTATTTTGAAATAATTTAAATTTACAGAAAAATTGCAAATGTAGTACAGAGTTCCCTTATGTCCTTCATCCAGCTTCCCCCAAAGTTAACATATTACTGTGTTTTTGTGCATCTGTCAAAACTCAGAAATTAGCACTGGTAAAATAACGCTAACTAAACTACAGACTTCATTTGGATGTCACCAGTTTTTCTGTTCCAAGAGCCAACCCAGCAAACCACATTGCATATAGACTCTATTTTTTTTTAATATAGATTTTCATTTACTACGTGGAGGAAAGCAATTTGAGAAGAGTCCTTCTTATCTTTTAACAAAAGTTTTAATAATCATACATTTGGAACTATTTCAAATATTCAGAGAAATGCAAACAAATAATGGAACAGATAAACCTGTTTTTACACCATCCAGATTTAATAAACGTTAATACCTACAAGTCCATGATTCTTTACATTCACAGAATATAAAAAGCCCTGAAAACCAGTACCTGTAGCTGATGGAAGGCTATGTATAATCCTAATATTTCACCTAATTTGAAATACAGAGATTTTGTTGCAAATATAGCAATGTGTTTGATTACAGGGGATGCCCCAGGTTCCACGGGGAATATTGTGGATCTCTATCAGATTAGTTTCAAAAATCTTTTTATACAATTTTGAAAGGAAAAATAGGGCTTCCCTGGTGGCGCAGTGGTTGAGGGTCCGCCTGCCGATGCAGGGGACACGGGTTTGTGCCCCAGTCCAGGAAGATCCCACATGCCGTGGAGCAGCTAGGCCCGTAAGCCATGGCTGCTGAGCCTGCGCGTCCGGAGCCTGTGCTCTGCAACGGAAGAGGCCACAACAGTGAGAGGCCCGCGTACCTCAAAAAAAAAAAAAAAAAAGGAAAAATATTATAACAGATAGAGCTAACATTCCACCCATCTTTCATGAGCTCATTTCCCTCTATCCCTCCCCCAGGGAAAACCCCCAGCCTGAAGTTAGAGTTTCTCTTTCATGGATGTTTTAATGATTTTTACTTACATATACTTATGAAAAGAAAAGATACCATTTTGTATTATTCACTACAAAAATAAGGCACACTTCATGAAGTTTCAGTTTTATCATTCATACTATGTCCTTTGATTAAAATGTCAGAAATCAATAGCAAAAGGATGACTATGGAAACCCCACACATTTGGAACATTTAAAACACATTCTGAAAAAGTCATGGCTAAAGGAAAAATCCTTATTGAATTTGGGAATTATTATAACTCAACAATAATCAAAATGCTACACAAATCTTAGGGGTTGCGACTAAAGCAGTGCCTAGAAGACTGTGAGGGAATTAAATGCATAAGAACATAAGTCAGAAAAATAGCAGAATAATCTCAAAAAAACAGAGGAAGGAAATAATAAAAATAAAGGCAGAAATTAACAAAATAGAAAACAGAGATACAAAAGAAAGGATCAACACAGTCAAGAATTTGTTCTTTGAAAGTCTAAGATTGACAGATATCCAGCTAAAATATCAAGGAAAAGAACAGAACAGAACAAATAAACAATATCACAAGATGGTAACTATACATACAGCAAAGTTTTAAAGCACAAGGATATGAGGAACAACTTTATGCCAATAAATTTGAAAACTTGGATGAAATGGTTTAAATCCTAGGAAAATATAACTTGTGAAAATGAGCTCAACCTGTAGAATCAGATTTTTAAAAGAATTTAACAGGCTGATTCTAATGGTTTTATGACAGAGCAAGTGGCCAAAAACAGCCAAGGAAACTCTCATGGAAAACAACTTGGGAGAAATGCACCCTGCCAAATATTAAAGATCATTTTCTAAATCTATAGTTAATAAGACAATATAGTATTGGTGTAGGGAGAGAAAACAAAACCAGTGGAATAGAGCAAAGAGCCCAGGAATATAGCCATGGAAAAATTTTAATTATAATAAGATTTAATCTATTATTAAGATGATAGTGTACCTCTGTGGGGAATGAAAGAGAGTCAATGAATGGTGCAAGATAATTAGTTATCCACAGGAAAAAAAATAAAATTAGATCTTGTCCTCATACCAGACATAAAAATCTATTCCAAAGGGTGAATTTTATAGTATGTGAATTATAATCTCAAAACCAAAATATATTCCAGGTGATTAAAGACTAAAATGTGAAAAGCCAATATTTAGGAGATAATATAAGGAAATATTTTTATAAGCTTGGGTTATGAAATGATTTCTTATGTAAGAACAAAAGACAATTCATAAAGAAAAAATTGGTAATTACAACTACATTAGAATCCAATGAATTGATAAATAAAACTCCATCAGGGGACATCACAAAGAAATTGAAAAGATGAGCTAGGAGAAGATTACATTTATAGTTATTAGAAGATTATCCAGAATATGTAAAGAACTTCTACAAATCAATAAAAAAAGACAAAGATTTAACTGAAAAATGGACGAAATACTTGAATGGGCACTTCTCAGAAGAAACATAAATGCCCAATAAATGGATAAAGGATGACCAACCTCATTAATAATGAAGAGAATGTAAATTAAAATAACCAGGTTGGCAAAAACTAATAAATTTGAGAGCATCAAATGTTGGTGAAGACATAGGACAGGGACATCCCTGGTGGCACAGTAGTTAAGGATCCACCTGCCAACTCAGGGACATGGGTTCGAACCCTGGTCCGGGAAGATCCCACATGCTGCAGAGCAACTAAGCCTGTGTACCACAACTACTGAGCCTGAGCTTTAGAGCCCTTGAGCCACAACTACTGAAGCCCATGCTCCCTAGAGCCCATGCTCATCAACAAGAGAACCCACCAAAATGAGAAGCCCGTGCACCACAATGAAGAGTAGCCCCTGCTCGCCACAACTAGAGAAAGACCGCATGCAGCAACAAAGACCAACACAGCCAAAAATAAATAAATAAATAAATTTATAAAAAATAAAAATACTCATGCCTGGGTCCCACCAAAGGAATTCCAGTTTAATTTGTTGGGGGTGAGGCTCAGGCATAAGGATTTTTTGAAGTTTCCTGAGTGATTCTAAAGTGCAGAGGTTGAGGGAATTCCCCGGCAGTCCAGTGGTTAGGACTCCGAGCTCTCACTGCCGAGGGTCTGAATTCAATCCCTTGGTCCGGGAACTAAAATCCCACAAGCTGCACGGGGTGGCCAAAAAAAATAAGTAAATAAACAAATAAAAATAAATAAAGTGCAGAGGTTGAGAACCTCTGATGGGAACAAATAAAGGTAAAGAGGAGAAGAATTTTGAAGAGCGTCCTGGGCACGCTACACATTGCCCACAAGGTCTGCTTTGTAGCCTGCTCTCCATTTGTCAGATCTCATCTGCCCCTGTATCTCCTCTTCCTGAGCTTCTCGCATGGAGCTCATCAGTATCCATGGATGGATGAATTTACTGACTCTGAGGACAGTAGAATCACTGGGCCATTGAATCTCAGAGTTTGAGGTGATGTTAAAGGTCATGTCACCTCTGTCACATCCCCACCAGGAAGTTTTCAGCCTCTGGTTACTCCTATCAGTGGGGGACTCAGTATTGCTGAGATGAAAGTGGGAAGGAGAGAAAAAGTCAGAGAAGAGCATCCCAGGTAGAGATTGGGTGGCAAGCTGGAGGCAAGAGAGACCACTTAGCACCAAGGGCATCTGTCTGGGGACAAGGCAACACTCCTTGTCTTGTCCTGAGGAGTGCTGTTTCCTGGAATGAGGACTTCTCCAGGGAATATTTATGCCATTCCTGGAGACATAATGGCCTTTCCAGGAAAAGGAACTTCTACTGTCCTTTGATTTCTTTTCTGTGATCAAATGTGGTCCTGGCTTGTAAGTATCTCACCAACCAACCCACGACCTGTTCAGAGAATCTTTCCCCACCCTGACCTGAGCCTCAGGTCCAGGCCAGTACATTCAGAGGGAGCTCACATTAATTTAAACGAATGGTATGGGACTTCCCTGGTGGTCCAGTGGTTAAGAATCTGCCTGCCAATGCAGGGGACACGGGTTTGACCCCTGGTCCGGGAAGATCCCATAAGCCCATGCGCCACAACTACTGAGCCCACGTGCTGCAGCTACTGAAGCCCGCATGCCTAGAGCCCGTGCTCTGCAACAAGAGAAGCCACCACAATGAGAAGCCCTCGTGCAGCAACTAAGAGTAGCCCCTGCTCACTGCAACTAGAGAAAGCCCGCGCACAGCTACAAAGACCCAGCACAGCCAAAAATAAATAATAAATAAATGAATGAATAAATAAATAAAAGAATACGGTATTTAAAATATTTTTGAAAAGAATCTTATGTTAGGGAATTCCCTGGCAGTCCAGTTGTTGGGACTCGGCGCTCTCACTGTGCGGGGCCGGGTTCAGTCCTTGGTAGAGAAGCTAAGATCCTGCAAGCCGTGCAGTGTGGACAAAAAAAAAAAAAAAAAAAGAATAGTATGTTAGTAAAGCTTAGAGAAAGACTATTATACCTTTCTCTCCACATAAAATGTTATGATTCTTGTAAGGACCCATTATACTTATGCAAATCCAGCTATATTAGCTCGACAAAAAACTAGATAGATAGATCGATAGATCAAAAGACCGGTCGATAGATGGATAACATAGATGATAGATAGATAGATAGATAGGTGGATGGTAACAATAATGACAAAGCGGACAATATTTATAGGACTTTTTCCCTTTCAAATTTTACTTGGCGATGCAATTTGGCCTTCTCAACAACTCTGTGGAAATCATTTATTTTTTTACCCCCTTCACTGAGGCTCAGAGGTTTTTCATTGCTGAGTCCAAGGTCCCAGACCCAGAATTAGTAAAGTTCAGAGACAGCCCTGGGTCTTCCCACAGTTCTCCCCAGGGACCCACCTCCTCCCCGCTGAAAAACCAGAGGGTCTGCCATTGGGGCACAACATGAAGATTCTCAATGCACCACCCCTTTTGCAGCCCTGAGTTGTGTTCGCAACAGAAAAAGGAGCAGAAAAACGAGAAACTGGGACATCCACACAAGGGTGCATGAGCTGCCATCAAGTCCACAGAGGGTGTGACACAGTCGGCTAGTGCTGCGTCCACTTTTTAGCAGAAATAAAGATGAGCTCCAGCCGCCCTAAGTGATACGCACACGCCCCATCCTCCCAGGCCCTTCCTTCAGGATCACGCCCTCCCTCCGCCCTCTCCCCTTCTGGAGGATGTGGAGGAGAGCCAGCTTGGACCATGAGGATGAAGGCAACACCTCAGGCATGACGGCAAGAGGGAAGGAGTGTCCCAGGCAATGGAGCTGCTAGTCCAGTCCTGAATTGCTTATATCTGGACATTGCTACGTTTGAAAGAAATTACTAACATTGTAGTTTAAACCTTTGTTATTGTGAGTCTCTGTCAGAGCAGCTAAACCCACATCTTTTTTTTTTTTTTTTTTTGCTGCATTGGGTCTTTGTTGCTGCATGCAGGATTTCTCTAGTTGCGGTGAGAGGGAGCTACTCTTCGTTGCAGTGCGCGGGCTTCTCATTGCGGTGGGTTCTCTTGTTGGAGAGCATGAGCTCTAGACTCTCCAGCTTCAGTAGTTGCAGCCCGCGGTCTCAGTAGTTGCAGCACGCAGGCCCTAGAGTGGGCGGGCTTCAGTAGTTGCAGCACGTGGGCTCAGTAGTTGTGGCGCACGGGCTTAGTTGCTCTGCGGCATGTGGGATCTTCCTGGACCAGGGATCGAACCCGTGTCCCCTGCATTGGCAGGCAGATGCTTAACCACTGCACCACCAGGGAAGTCCCTAGATGCTGAGTTTTGAGTAAAAACCTGCAGGAAGTGAGGAGCAAGCCATACAGATATCTGGTAGAAAGGAACCACAAAGGTAACAGCAAGTACAAAGGTCCTGAGGCTGGAGCATGCATGGAGGCCTCAAGGAACCGCAGTGAGACCAGTGTGATGGAATTGGAGAGAGTAAGAGTAAGACTAGCAGGAAATTACGTCAGAGAGGGGATGGATCTTGCATATCATAGTCGAGATTTTGGGTTTTATTCTGAGTGGGGTGAGAGCCAGGGGAGGGTTTGGAGCAGAAGAGGGATGCAGGCTCATTTGGGTTTTAACAGGATCCCTCTGGCTGCATGAACAGACTGTGGGGTACGAGGGTAGTAGCGGGGAGGTGGGTAGAGGAGGGAGGCAGTCCTACAGGGTGTTGTGAAGGTCAGATGGGTTAGTTCATGCTCAACCAGTTTTATAATGTTAAAAATCCCTGTCTGGCTTTATCTGTTTCTGTCACTTACAACCCCAAAATAAAACAGGCCCAATACCTCACATTCAGATACTTCATAACAGCTCATGGTAATTCCAAGCTTCTTTCTTCAGTCTCTCCTGATAGACACTGAGTCTCAAAAGGACAGGGCCAGTGACCAGTGTCCAGGCCCTGTTAAGGGCCAGGATGAAAAATGGCAGCTCCTAGAGGCTGAGGCAAAAGACGGTCTGTGAAATGCTTCCCTGCCATTGAATTGTCGCCAGGAGGGAAATTTAAGAGTCAGTTTCTCTGGAGAGTTACTGCAGCCCCCAGCCCTGCTGCTCGGCCCTCAAGAGAGAAACCTGGAATTCCTTTCTAGGAGAGCTTTCCTTTACAAATCCTGTTAATCTAAGGAGTCCTGTTTTCTCTATAAATAAGGCAACAATCCCCAGGGTGGCCTGGGCAGTATCCTCTCAATGCATATGGTATTTGGTACAAAATGGAGGTGAGGGAGTTTGTGGAGAGAAGCAGGGAAGATGTGGAAGAAAGCCAGAGGAGCCTTTTACTTTTGAAGAGCGTGATAGACTGTCACCCTCGAACCCAAATTATGCTGTTTGTTTGTTTGGTGGGGGCTCTTTGACAAAAGGTGCAGCATCGCACTGTTACCGACTGTGCTGATTAAGCCATGTTCATCCACTGAGCTCTTAGCCATCCAGAGCCCTGGGAGATGAGTGGGTATCACATATCTTCCTAAACAACTGCCAGGGCAGGGACGGAAGTTAAACAGTTTCCCAGATTTTCTCTCTCTGTTCCCTTCAGGATGAAATACTCCCTACAGCCAGAGGCCTAATTCTGTCTTTTCATCTAAACTGGGGTCTCCTGGGAGTCAGGGGTTATGTTTTATTTGTTTTTGTAATCTCAACGATCTGGCATAGAGCACCAGGCAAGGGAGGCATGAATGAGTGGATGATGGATGGATGGTTGGATGGAGAGATACGTGTATGGAAGGGAGGTAGGAAGAAAGAGAAAGAAGGAAGTTTGGAATGATGGGTAGATGCATGGAGAGGAAAAAGGAAGAAGGAAGGAGGGAGGGAGACAGAGAGGGAGGGAGGATGGATACATGGATGGATAGAGGGATGGTGAGTGAGTGAATACATGGATGGATGGATGGATGACAGATAATAAGAGTGAAATTAAATTTTTTTTAAATTTATTTATTTTTGGCTGCACTGGGTGTTCGTTGCTGCACACAGGCTTTCTCTAGTTGCAGCAAGCAGAGGCTACTCTTCGTTGCGGTGCGCGGACTTCTCATTGCAGTGGCCTCTCGTTGCGGAGCACGGGCTCTAGGACGCGCGGGCTTCAGTAGTTGTGGCTGGTGGACTCTAGAGCGCAGTCTCAGTAGTTGTGGCGCACGGGCTTAGTTGCTCCGTGGCATGTGGGATCTTTCCGGGCCAGGGCTCAAACCCGTGTCCCCTGCATTGGCAGGCAATTCTTAGCCACTGCGCCACCAGGGAAGGCCAATAATAGTGAACATTTTTAAGCCCTTATTATGTGCCAGGAACTTTACACAGATTATTTAATTTCATCTTCCCCACCATTTTCAATATATGGAAAATAAGCTTCAAGAGAGCTAAGTCACAAATCCAAAATGACATAAAATTCTGCGTGACCCCTGAGTGAGCATGCTGAACCGTTATATCCTGATGCTGAATATATGGATGGATAAATGAATGAATGATTTGTCTTCAGGAAGACTTTTCTTAAAGGATATACAAAAGCTAAGCTAGAACAAAACGGATGTGTCCAGTGTTACCTTTTAAAGCAACAAACAGAAAGTTTTCTTCCCATTGCTTTGCAAACCAGACAATGGAGATTGGAGCATTAAGAAGGAAAAAAAAAATATATATATATATATAGTGTGGGTGTTTAAGGAGATTCCAACTTATAAGTTGTTTTGGGGTCCTTGACCATAAAAGGGCTAGAAAAACTATGGATGGAGCCGTGGTCAGAGAGCCTAGGTAGAAAGTGGATTCTTCCCCTCGTTGTCCCCATGTGACCATAGAACTCACTTGGGCTCTCCAGACCTCAGAATCCTATGGGTCCAGTGAGTTGCATGGACTGGATGATTGTGAAGTCCTTTTCCCAGACTGTTCAGTTTAAGATTTACACTCACCCTTGGCCAGGACAGGACAGAGTCCCCACTGTGCCAAGAGGCAGTGATGGGGAAGTGACTAAGCCTGCAGCCTCCGAATCAATCAGCCTGGGTGCCTGATTCTCACTCTGTGTGGCCTTAGACTACTGATTTCACCTCTGTGCCTCAGTTTCCTCCTCTGTAAAATTAGACTAGACATTTATATCTTACAGGGTGGTTGGGAAACATTCTCACAGTGTCTGGCCACCGGTAACCTCAATTTAATGTTAGCTCTTGTTGTTTTCTTAAAATTTTTATTCCTTTGGGACATCCCTGGTGGTGCAGTGGTTAAGAATCTGCCTGCCAATGCAGGGGGCATGGGTTCAAGCCCTGGTCTGGGAAGATCCCACATGCCACGGAGCAACTAAGCCCGTGTGCCACAACTACTGAACCTGTGCTCTAGAGCCCGCGAGCTGCAACTACTGAGCCCGCGTGCCACAACTACTGAGCCCGCGTGCCACAACTACTGAAGCCCGCGCGCCTAGAGCCTGTGCTCTGCAACAAGAGAAGTCACCACAATGAGAAGCCCACGCATCACAATGAAGAGTAGCCCCCACTCACCACAAGTAGAGAAAGCCCGTGCACAGCAACGAAGACCCAACACAGCCAAAAATAAATAAATAAATGTTAAAAAAAATTTTTTTTGTTTCTATTATTCATTACAAAATTGAAGCTACATAGGTAATTCATCTTTATTTTAGAATAAAGTTATTCAAATATAGAGTTAAAAATAAATCAAAGCGGGGGAAGTGGCGGGGGAGTGCTGGTAGTGTGATGAGGAGATTGGGATTGACGTATATACACTAATATGTATAAAATGGATAACATAAGAACCTGCTGTATAAAAAAATAAATAAAATAAAATTCAAAAACAATAAATACATAAATCAAAGCTTACCTTTAGTACCCCCATAGGCCATTACTCTCCCCAGAAATAACCACTTTGTATATATCCTTCTAGACTTTCTTTTTACATGAATACAGTCATTCCGTGTAAAGGAGGGATTTCTGCAGAGTCGTCATGGATCTGCCTCACTATTTTTAATGCTGCACTGTATTTCATGGGTGGTTTGTGTTACAGTTTATCTAGTTATTCTTCTATAGATGGACTTTCTCCTTTTCTTTAATTTTTAGGTTCATTAATAATACATGAATATATTCTCTGCACAAAAGCTAAAATATTCCAAATAAGACTGAAGTCCCCTTTGATGACCTGCTTGCCCATCTTCTTTTCCTCCCCTCCCCCATTAGAAACCCCAGCCATCCATTCGGAATGTAGGTTTCCAGGACTTTCCCAATGCATGTCCGTAATTATGCATTGTTTTGTGTTTTCTGTGTTTTGTCTTGCAACTTGTTCTAAGTCACTCAGTAATATATGTAGAGTTTCCCAAGTCTATATAAACCTGTCTCTTTCTCTTTAACTCCTGCAGAATATTTCTTTATTCTAGCTAGAGTTTGGATATATCCCATGGCTTAATAGTTTGGTTCCCTATTGATTGACATTTAGGTGGTTTCTAGTTTTTCTCTCTCAGCCCACATCCCGATCCACCAGTACCAGGGACATTCATTCATCAGTAATTTGAAAGCAGCACATGTGGTACAGAGTAACCAACCAATAGAAAGCCCTGTGCTCATGGGACTTTAAACTTCGTTGCTTTTAGAATCTGGTGTATTTGTTTTCCATCAATTTAGACAGTGTGACCTGGTGGGAAGAGAGAGGGCTGCAGGACCAAATAGAGTTCATTTCATCCTAGTCTTACCACCTCCAGCAAAGTTACTTCTCCTTCAGAGTTTTCATACCCTCAGCTGCACCCCTCATAGGACTATTGTGAAGGCTGACTTAAATACTGTGCGGGTCACCTGCCCCTTGGGGGACCCTCAATAGACACGGAATGTCACTATTAAAATACAGCCCATCTCTTTCTATCTCCCAAAGGATCTGAGGCGCCTAGCTTAGACTTTTCATGCTGCTTTTTTTTTTTCACATCTTTATTGGAGTATAATTGCTTTACAATGTTATGTTAGTTTCTGCTCTACAACAAATTGAATCAGCTATATGGATACATATATCCCCAAATCCCCTCCCTCTGGAGACTCCCTCCCACCCTCCCTATCCCATCCCTCTAAGTTGTCACAAAGCATTGAGTTGATCTCCCTGTGGCAACCTCTTTCTAAATTGACACTAAAATAACGAGCCAAAAAAAAATCTGAATATTTAGATTTCCTGCCAATTATAAATCAGCGTTATGTGGTGATGCATGACCCTCAAGAGAGAAGGACACTTCTAGGAAGCTAATTCTGACGATTTTGGGCTTTTCCCACTCGCCCCAACCCGATAATTAATAGGAGCCAGGAAGAAGCCCCTGTATTTCTAAGTGCCGATTCCCGCTGTACTGGCACTCCAAACATCTGAAGGAAAAACAGTTTGTTAATTGCTGTCTAGACAGTTTATTGCAGCAATAAGATCAAAACCCAGAATCCTAACGTTTGTGGTATGAATCATGCAGACTAAACAATTGTTTTATTGCACTTACAGAGAAGTTGATTTATAACATCACTGGGTAATAAAATTCCTTCATGGTTTATCCAAAATAATTTTGCTTCTTTTACACCACTCTGTGATAATTCCACCTCTCTGGGCTGTTGAAATGTGTTCTCTGTCACATGTAAAGAGCTTCTTATCCGATGTCTTGTTGTCATCAAGGGCCAGGGGTCCACCCGTCCTGGTAAAGCCTTTGTGAGAACAGGCAGCCTGAATGGCGCGGTTGTCATAGCTGCATCTGCCCACGCCAAGACATCTGGCAGTCCCTGAACCTGACAACCTCTTGTTTGTTGGCAAAGACCAATCTGATGGTTTCACCCCATTGACTAGTTCCTGGTTGAAATGGACAGAACCGACCAGTTCTTTGGTGCCTCTGCAACCCTGGGCCGCTGCTCCCTCTGCTTGCAGCCATGTCTGCACCCTGATAGCCTGTGGAATATGATAGAAAGAAGGAACAATCCAACCTGCATCCGTTATTTCCTCCCAAACCCCACAGCTGCCAGTGGAGCGGGGCTGCCTCCCTGAAACAGTGGCTCAGAAAGTCTAAGTGTCTCACTCAAGGTCAAATATTGGGAAGCATTTCTTCTTCAGGTTCTAAGCCCAGAGCTCTGTGACACGGGAAGCCAAGTGACTTGAGAGATTAGTATCAAATACATTGTAGTATCTTTCCTATAGGAGATATGTCCGTTTTGCTCTTCCCTTTTTTATCCCTGCCCTGAAGACAGTACAAATCCACAGTGAGGGGCAGCTAATCTCCAAACCCCTGGAATCAAATGATAATTTCAAAAATTGATGTGAAATTCATAGGACATAAAATTAACTATTTTAGGGCTTCCCTGGTGATGCAGTGGTTGAGAGTCCGCCTGCCGATGCGCCCACATGCCGTGGAGCAGCTGGGCCCGTGAGCCATGGCCGCTGAGCCTGCGCATCCGGAGCCTGTGCTCCGCAATGGCAACGGGAGAGGCCACAACAGTGAGAGGCCCGCGTACCGCCAAAAAAAAAAAAAAAATTAACTATTTTAAAGTGAACAATCCAGGGGCATTTAGTACCTTCGCAGTATTGTGCAACCACGACCTCTATCGAATACAAAACATTTTCATCACTTGAGAAGAAAATCCCATATCCATTAAGCAATTGCTTTGTGTTTCCCCCTCCCACCCAACCCCTGTCAACCACCAATCTGCATTCTGCCTCTATGGACTTACCTATTCTGGATATCTCATATAAGGGAATCCTATAACACATGGCTTTTTATGTCTGGCTTCTTTCACTTACTGTCATGTTTTTGAGCTTCATCCACATTGTAGCATGTATCAGTACTTCATTCCTTTTTATGGCTGACTAATATTCCATTGTATTTATAGCCCTCGTTTTGTTTTGTTTGTTTGTTTTTTAATTTTTGGCTGCATGTGGGCTTTCTCTAGTTGCGGGGAGCGGGGGCTACTCTTCGTTGCAGTGCGCAGTCTTCTCATTGCAGTGGCTTCTCTTGTTGCAGAGCATGGGCTCTAGGCATGCGGGCTTAGTATTTGTGGTGCAGGGGCTTGGTTGCTCTGCGGCATGTGGAATCTTCCTGGACCAGGGATCGAACTTGTGCTCCTGCATTGGCAGGCAGATTCTTAACCACTGTGCCACCAGGGAAGTCCCCCTCATTTTGTTTATCCATTCATTATGTGATGAGAATTTAGGTTATTTACAGCTTTTGTCTGTCGTGCACTGTGCTGCTGTGCACATGCGTGCACATGTATTTGAGTGCCTGTTTTCAATTCTTTTGAGTATTGTACTTAGAAACAGAACTGCTGGATCACATAGTAATTCTATGCTTAGCTTTTTGGGGAACCACCAAACTATTTTTCAGAGTGACTGAACCACTCTACATCCCCACCAGGGGTGCATATGAGTTTTTAATTTTTCCACATCCTTGTCAACACTTATTATTTTCCATTTTTATTTTTGTGTTTTGTTTTTGTGAAGACAGCTGTCCTACTGGATATGAAGTGGTATCCCATTGTGGTTTTGATTTCCATTTCCCTACTGACTAATGCTGTTGGGCATTTTTTCATGTGCTTTATGGCCATTTTGTATATCTTCTTTGGAAAAGTCCTTTGCCCATATTTGTTTTTTTGTTGTTGAATTGTAAGCGTTTTTTTAAAAATATATTTTAGATACTAGACCCTTACCAGAAATAGGATTTGCAATTATTTTTTCCCATTCAGTGAGTTTTCTTTTCTTTTCTTTTCTTTTTTTTTACCATTTAACAATAGGAAAATTTATTGTATCACATTAACAGAATGTGCCAAGTTAAGATGGCTCAAAAATGACTAATTTAGGGCTTCCCTGGTGGCACAGTGGTTGAGTGCCGATGCAGGGGACATGGGTTTGTGCCCCAGTCTGGGATGATCCCACATGCCACAGAGCGGCTGGGCCCGTGAGCCATGGCTGCTGAGCCTGCGCGTCTGGAGCCTGTGCTCCACAACGGGAGAGGCCACAACAGTGAGAGGCCCGCATACTGCAAAAAAAAAAAAAAAAGACTAATTTAGTATCTGAACAATGGATTAAAGATCCAGGTTTCTCTTCTCTTTCCATTCTGACGTAATATGTGTCTACTCTGCTCTTGGTGGCTCACCTCACGATTGCCCAGTGTTCTAGAGCCACCCTTGTTCTAGAAATCACATGCAAACATGATGATGTCTAGAAGAAATATATTTCTTCTGTGAGTCTCTAAGCAAGAATCTCTGTTACAGAAGCACCCATTCCCAGCAGAAGTCACCTCATCCCTCCTTAGGCAGGATTTCATGACATGCCCAGGCCTAAACTAGTCACAGATGAGGCCGTCAGGACTTGGAGTTGTCTTTTTCTAGATGATGTCCTTTGATGCACAAAGTTTTTTATTTTGATGATGTCCAAATTTATTCTGTCTTTTGTTGTTCATGCTTTTTGTGTCACATGTAAGAATCCATTGCCAAATCCAAGGTCATGTTTTCTCCCACAATTGTTAGGGTTTTAGCTTCTGTGTTTAGGTCACTGCATCATTTTGAGTTAATTTTTGTATATGGTATGAGGGAAAGGTCCATTTGTTTGGATATAGATTGCCAGATGTCCCAGGACAAACACTAAATTTTGTGGATACTCTTCAGGTGTGATTTTCAAAGGCACCTCTGAAGCTTGAAAAGGTTGAAGAACACCTCCTCCTGTGCTCTACGATTCAAAATCCCATTCTCCCCCACTACAGGTTGTGACCTTTGCAGGCCACTTCACTTCTCAGAGCCTTCGTTGCCTTAGCTATGAAAGGGAATTATACTAATAGCATATTCCTCCTGGGATTTCCTGGAGCCCCCAATAAGAGTAGGTGCAAAGTGCTTGGTGTGATAACTGAGACATGTTGGACAAAGATAGATAATTATTATTCATTCTTAGTATTAATAATTACATTATCAATAATTATATTATAATTATTATTTAATTCCTACCACTGTTATCAAGGTGATGTGTTGAAAGGACCTTTGTCCTTTGAAATTCCAAACGCTGTTGCCTGCTAGTAATATGGAGAAGAAGTCTGAATTATCTTCCTGAAGGGAACTTGCTGGTTTTTCTGGAACAATCTATTGTAATTACAAAGTACAAGGTCAAAAAGAAAGAAGAGGTGAGGAATCACTTCTTCTTAGCTTCACATATGCTTCCTTGCCCTCCATGACACAAATGGAGACTTGGCCAAACCTGTTCCCCTCAAGATCCCCTGCTGCCAGCTCTGCCATCATCTTTAGATGTTCTGGAGAGCATGTTTGGGAAATAATATAAACCATCAAACTTTCAGAAACAAACATGGGAGAAAATCTTCAGGATCTATGTGTAGGCAAAGAGTTCTTAGACTTGACACCAAAAGCACAGCCCATAAAAGGAAAAAGTGATAAATTGGACATCATTAAAAGTAAAGGCTTTTGCTTTGTAAAAGACCTTATTAAGAGGATGAAAAGACAAGCTACAGCCTGTAGAAAATATTTGCAAATCACATACCTGACAGTAGTATCCAATGTGAAGGCTCTCTGTGGTGGTAGAATATATAAGGAACTCTTAAAACTCAACACTAACATAAACATACCAGTTAGAAAATGGGCAGAAGACAGAGATTTCACCAAAGAGGATATACAGAGGACAAACATGCACATGAAAGATATTCAACATTATTAGGTATCAGGAAAATGCAAAATAAGATCACAAGTAAATATCACTGCTCACCTATGGGAATGGCCAAAAAAACAACAACAGCAAGGAAAAAAAAAAAAAAAACCAAACCACATACCGAATGCCAGTGAGTATATGGAGAAACTAGTTCACCCATACGGTGCTGGTAGGAATGTCAGAAGTTACAGCCGCTTCAGAAAATTAGTTCGGCAGTTTCTTAAAAAACTAAACATGCAACCACAATATGTCCCAGCAAGGCACTCCTGGCATTTATCCCAGAGAAATGAAAATTTATGTTCATACAAAAACCTGTACCTGAATGTTCATAGCCGCTTTATTCACTATAGGCCCAGATGTTCCTCAACAGGTAAATGGTTAAACTGGTACATCCATTCCGTGGAACAGGACCCAACACTGAAAGGAGCAAGCTCTTGATACAATCAACAACCTGGATGAACCTCCAGAGGATTATACGCATGAAAAAAGCCAATCTCAAAAGTTACATCCTATATGATTCCATTTACTTAATGTCCTTGAAATGACAAAACTGTAGCAATGTAGAACAGATCAGAGGTTGCCTGGGGTTAAGGAGGGGGTTGGGGGAGTTCCCTGGTGGTCCAGTGGTTAAGAATCCGCCTTCCAATGAAGGGGACGCGGGTTCAATCACTGATTGGGGAACAAAGGTCCCACATGCCACAGGGCAACTAAGCCCATGAGCCTCAACTACTGAACCTGCATGCTCTGGAGCCCACGAGCCACAACTAGAGAAGCCTGAGCACCACAACGAAGAGCCTGTGTGCCACAACGAAAAACAAAGATCCCACATGCCACAATGAAGATCCCACATGCTGCAGCTAAGACCCAATGCAACCAAATAAATAAATAAAAATCAAAGAAAAAAAAAAAGGAGGGGGTCAGGCGGGAGGAAAGTGGATGTGGCTATAAAATGACAACATACAGGGTCCTTGTCAGAACAGATGGAAACGTTCTGTATCTTGACTGTATCAATGTCGACATCCTGGCTGTGATAATTATACTGAAATTTTGTAAGATGTTACCGTTATGGGAAGTACTTGGGTTCTCTTTGTATTAATTCTTGCAACTTTATATGAATCTACACATATCTCAAAACTGAAAGTTTGGGCCTCCCTGGTGGCGCAGTGGTTGAGAGTCCGCCTGCCGATGCAGGGGATACGGGTTCGTGCCCCGGTCTTGGAGGATCCCATATGCCGCGGAGCGGCTGGGCCCGTGAGCCATGGCTGCTGAGCCTGCGCATCCGGAGCCTGTGCTCCGCAACGGGAGAGGCCACAACAGTGAGAGGCCCGCGTACCACAAAAAAAAAAAAAAAAAAAAAAAAAAAAAACTGAAAGTTTGTTTAAAAAACATATAAAATACATAAATTTATATATATTTATATAAATATATAAATATATTTTAAAATACATATAGTATTGAATCTTATTGAATTGTGTTTATATGTCAAAAATGATCTAATATTGGCACTTTCATATGGTTCAGCCTAATATTTTTTTTCCACTCAACTGAATTGGTAGCATCCAAAACACGGTTTGGCAGCTCACTTTTTCATTTCACTCCACCACGGATAGAATATTCCATATCAGTCCAAACACAGATGCCTCCAGCTGCAGAAATACAATGCCATGTTATAGGTGACCATAACTTATTTTGACAGTTTCCTCTAATGGACATTTTGGTTGTTTCCATTATTTAGCTTTTACATACAATGTTGTCATGTATTTCCTTGAACATATATCATTTGTCATGTGTTGAATAGAGGGTCTGTAGGATAAATTTCCAGCAGAATAATTACTAGGTCAAAGGATATGTACATCTTTTCTTTTAGTAAATGTTTCCAAATACACCCCCAAGGAGGTTGAACCAATGTTTACTCCCAGCCTCCCACCCACCAAGGCCATGTATGAGAGCCCATGGCCCCATGCTTTGCAAAGACAGTGTTATCAAACTTTCATATCTGCTAATCTGATAAGTGAAAAAAAAGATATCTCATAATAATTTATATTTGCATTTTTCTTATATGCCTAGGTCAAGAATCTTCTCTTATACAGCCTACTAACCTAATCCACAGAATTCATTTGCCATCTCCTGAAGGGATTTTGTTTTATGTTTCTTTTTATTGCATAGAGTATTTGCATACAGTGGAAGATTAAGAAATACTTGAAGATTAATTGTCACACCTGGAGCCAAACTCCTACCCCCCCCCCCCAGCCTCCCCCTCACCTCCTGAGGCTCCAAGGACAGAATGACAAGGAGAAATCAGAAATGTGCCTTAAGAGGAATAGCAAATGGAACCGGACAGCAGGTGGGGTCAGATTCACTAGAAAGCCAAGGGTTGCTTTGCCTGAATTTTCAGGGATATTTTTATAGGCTTCTGGGGCACTAGGTTGAAGAACCCACAGAGCTTTGCACCAGCTAAAGAAAATACAGAATTCATAAAAAAATGGGTACAAAATGTATCATTATGGTAACCGGCACCTGCCACTGACCTGGACTTAGTTTTCAGGAGTCATTCAATCCCAAGAGCAAAAGATTCTGTTCTTAACAAAATCAATAATTGCACATTTAATTTTTGAACATTTCAAAAATTAAATGTATATATATTATATGTGTATTATATATATATGTGTGTGTGTGTGTATATATATATATATGTGTATATATATATATATATATAAATTTACAGGGCTGTTTATTACACCTGGTCATTTAACACAAACAATGAGACATTCATTGAAATGCTAACATTCATTGAAAAGGTATTTACATGAATTTACAAATGCCCTGGACCTCTCTTGATCCAGAAGAAAATAGCAGAAGCTTCTTATTTTGAAAAATGTGTGGAACTCAGGCTGATAAGAAACCTTTCATGCATTCATGAATGCTAACTAGGAAGATAGTTGGGAACATTCCAGATGTTTATTCCTTTCTCTCTCTCTCCCCTCCCCCCCTTGCGTGCTCCTTGATAACCAGGATGGAACTTGGAAAGCTCTTTTATGAAGCTGTCCCATTGTATGCTAAGTTATGGTGGGCTCCAGACTGATCCCCTCACAAAAGTCCTTTGTTTGGGGATTCCCTCTATAAACTGGGACTCAGTGAATTATGCTCCTTCTAGGATGCTTTCCTTGGCTGATTATATTTACCTAAGCAAGCATTATTTTCTGTCTTGTTCTCTTCTTTTTCTCAAGCATAATTCAGATCTCAGGAAAGCATGAGAAAGATAAGGCAATTGCTAGCAAAACAGCGAGGTACTTCTGGCTCCTCTACCCTGAAAATGATTGAGGTGTTTTCGTAGCAAGCATGTGCCACTTGTTTAAAAATTGTATTTTTCGATAGAATTTTTTCCCTGGGTACTAGGTTTGTGGGCTACAAAGGACATGAAACGTCCTGATTTTGACATATTTTCCTTGTCTGCTGTTTCTGTTCACTTTTAGTTTTATTTAGTGTTATTCCCATAGTTGAGGGGTGGGGAAAAGAAGGATGAAAACAGCTATTTCCTATTCATCATTTTAATCCTAGAATAAGACCTTTATTGTTTTTTAAATGAGATGGGGGGATGGTTTAAGAGGAAAATTACGAAGATTTTTATTTGGGGTGCTCTCTTTAAAGAAAACTAGTGGGACCTTTAAGAAAAAAGGTTGAGTCACATAAAATGAGAGAAGCAAAGGACAAAATGGTAATAAAGGGAGCATTGGGGGATGTGCGTGTCCCGTTAGGATGGGGACCGTCCCTCTTCTTCCATGCAAAGCAGCCTTCTTTTCGTGAGAAACCAAGCCCCTGGGTTATTAGATTCACAATGAGTTCCCCAGATGTAGTTCCCAGGAGTAAGGATTCTCAGAGGAATAAAGAGAACCCTAGAGGCTTCTGTTTGTTTTGTTTTGTTCTTGTTTTAGTCAAGTTTTGGCGAGGCAATGCTTCCAAGTGGTTCAAAAATCACAGAGTATAACAAACAGTGAAAAGTCTCTCTTGACTACTGTTCTGCAGTCACCTGTTTGCCTTCTCAGAGTCGACCCCTTCTAGTTTATTTTGTGCATTATAATATTCGGAGATGTGCGTGCATCAGCAAATATAAATATATATTCCTTTTCCAACTTTTCTTACGCAGTGTTAACGTATCTTATGGATTCTTTGGCACTTTCTCCCACGGAGGACACATTGATCTGGGCCATTGTTTCATCTCAGTACGCAGAGAGCTCATCAATCTTTTCTATGGCTGCATACTGTTCCACTGTAAATGTACCTTAACGTATTTAACCGTCCCCAATTGATGGGCGTTTAGGTCGCCTTTGATCTTTTGCTATTACAAACAGTGCTCCCTTGGTTGATCTTGATGGGACATCATTTCACACATGTGTGAGTAATTCTGCAGGGGCGGCCCTCCAAGTGCAAATGGTGGGTCAAAGAGTGTGTTATTAGCCCGTGGGCGGAGAGGGAAGACTTGAGATGTTCGTTGTTATTTATAGGGCTAGGTTTTCCTGCCTTCTTTTTTTCACTACCTTAATATTTACATTTAGGTTACCCAAATAATACATTAACACTGTTCCCCCTGTAGCTTAAACCAATAAATAAACAATCCAGAAGGATACATGGTAAAATGTGAAAGTCCCCTTTGAATTCTCAACGCCCTACCCTTCACCTCCACATTCTCCTTCTCAAAAGCAATTCTCCGGGCTTCCCTGGTGGCGCAGTGGTTGAGAGTCCGCCTGCCGATGCAGAGGACACGGGCTCGTGCCCCGGTCCGGGAAGATCCCACATGCCGCGGAGCGGCTGGGCCCGTGAGCCATGGCCACTGACCCTGCGCGTCCGGAGCCTGTGCTCCGCACCGGGAGAGGCCACAACAGTGAGAAGCCCGCGTACCGCAAAAAAAAAAAAAAAAAGCAATTCTCCTTCTCAAAGTTAACCACTGTGAGTTAGTGCATGTAATTCCAGACCTGTCTATGCATTTACATTTCTATTCACATACATATTTCTATATAGGTCCAGATAGATAGAATACACAAATAGGTGTTCATATATGTATATATAAATATAAAAGCTTACCGTAGTGCTTGTGAAACTTTTACGTGCTGAAAACTCACCTGTGGATTTTGTTAAAATGCAGAATCTGAGGGAATTCCCTGGTGGTGCAGTGGTTAGGACTCGGCGCTTTCACTGCTGGGCCGGGTTCAATCTCTGGTCAGGGAACTAAGATCCTGCAAGCTGCATGGTGCAGCCAAAAAAGAGGGGGAAGAAAAGGCAGGATCTAATTCAGTGTGTCTGGGGTGAGATCTGAGCTTCCCCGTTCCTAACAGTCTCCTAGAGGATGCTGATACTGCTGAATTTGGGTATCTTTTTGGGTTTTATTTGTTTTGTTTTGTTTTGTTTTTCTATAAGGGAAAGCATAACTACTTATTGTTTTGGAAGTCACATTTTTTCCTGGCCAGGCCATTTGGGAAGGTAACACGGATAAGGCCTTGAGAACCTAATGAACAGTGTATGCATATTGATACTATCAACTTTTATGAAAGAAAACCCACTTTAATTGATTTTTCAACCTGGGAAGCCTCTCAGACCTTCCTAAATTGATTCCATTGAATTCCAAGCATCAGGGGTGGTAATAGAAGCAGTTTTTATTTGCTGATGAAAGTAAGCCTCAAATGACTTGAGAATTGTTTCTGATCGGTTCAATCTTGTATCTTGGCCCTGATAGTGTGTCTTTTGAGAATGCAACAGACACAAAGAGAAGGAAATGCTAGTTTCTCAACATCATTCATGTCACTGGCCAAAACCAGTTTCCACTGGGCATTTTAATTAACATAGAGAAAACCAAAGAGGACCACAGAGTCTTTCTTCAACGAATAGTCTCCTATGTCATTTCTCATCCATGCAAGGGAGGGGCGGATGGTTTGCATTTGGGAAGGTCACTGGAAGGTCGCTGCAGGATCTACAGTTGTTCTAGTTGCTTTAGCCGGAGGCCAGGGATCCCTCACTCCCCTGCTCACCCCTGCTGCGCTCTATCGCCAAACCTCCATGCTACGTCAGGAACCCATCCGTCTGCACCTCCATTGATCCCACCATTGATCCCGCCACTGTCTCAGCTGTAGATTGGCAGGAACTTCCTCAATGGTCTTCCATCCACTCCTTTTTTTTTTTTTTTTGGCCACACCGCACAGCATGAGGGATCTTTGTTCCCCAACCAGGGATGGAACCCGTGCCCCCTGCACTGGAAACTTGGAGTCTTAACCACTGGAGCGCCTGGGAAGTTCCTTCCCATCCACTCTTACTTCCTCCAGTGGGTTCTCCAACTGCAGGCAGGGTGGACTTGACTGAATGCAAAATGAATGAATTCCCTATGTAAGACCCCGAAGACGTGCCCCATCAGGGCTTGTAGACTGACCTCAAGGCCTTTCCCACGTAGAACTCCCTCTTCCGCTCCAGCCTCATCACTGGACCCTCCTCCTTGCTCAGCATCATCCAGCACCAAGGGCTTCAGTTCCTTTTACTCACCCAGCTACCTACAGACCACGCCGTTCCCTCTGCCTGGAATGCTTTTCCTGCCCTCTTCACCCAATTACCTCATCCTATAGGTTTCAACTCAAAGTTCCCTTCCTCAAAGAAGCCCCCTTGGACTAACCCACTCCCCCAGTAACACCCTGCACCTCTTCTTCATACCAGTTATGCCAGTGTGCAATGGTATCTCTCTAAATATTTGAGAGCCATTACTTGATTGAGATCCGTCTCCCTCCAATAGACTATGGGTTCCATGAGGATGGGAACCATGTCCACTTTTGTTTATTGGTGTGTCTCAGTGCTAACCACAGGGCTTGGCATATAGTAGATGGTCACGTAATAATTCTGTTGTTCGAAGGAAGGGAGGAGGGAGGACTCATGGCACGTCGGCTGTTATTATTGCTGTGGACGCTGTAGCTAAAGTGACTTGGTGAAGATTCTGAGAAAGGAGGTAACGGTTTGGGGCAGATTGAGTTGAGTTGGTGGAAGGGACCAGAAAGCTCAGCTAAAACGTTTCTTTGCGGCTGGACCAAAAGGAAGGATGGTGGGGAATGGTGGCATCTCAGGCTCACCTGGATTAGCACTTGACAGGGAGAAAGAACAGCCCCTGCCTGCATTTCAAGGCAATATCCTGGCCTCCTGTCCACACACCAGGAAGTAAGAGTCAACCAGTCTCAACCAATCTTAAGTAACAATGTGTAGCAGGGAAGAGCACCCACCCAGGGGCTATTTGGATCCACACCAAGGTCAAATCTTATCTTGGCCAGTCTTCTTTCACTTTGCAACCTCTCCCAGGTTACACACCAACCATGCGTGACCTCAGCCTGGAAAGATGGTGACAGTCAAGGGTCTCACTTTACGGGGTGCCACATAGATTAGAGTGGTCCACACATCTATAGCACCAGGCATTGTTAAGCACTCAGGAAGTGGGATGTCCCATTGTCTGAGCCAGTCGTGAGCCACAAAGAACAACCTGGGGAAGCAGAGTGAAAAACCAACCAAGGCAAAACTGCGCATGAGGTCCTTTAGTACCTCCAAAGGGAAGGGTGGGCAAAACTTCTGTTTCTAACAGAACCAACTGACCACCATAACATAGAGCCCTAAAATATAAAGACTTGATCATTTGTTCAGCTTTTTTTTCCTCCCTATGTATTTGTTTTGTTCTCTGCTATATCCACAGTGCCTAGAACAGTGCCTGGCATGTGTAGGGATGAGGATGGAGCAAGGGAGCCCCCTTACCTTGGATGCCCCAGGCACCCTCTTTGCCTCACCCTAGTCCCCACCCTGGCCTGACATATGGTGGGTGCTCAGTAAATAGTTGTCAGATGAATGAATCCAGGTATGTGGAAACCACCAGATCTTTGAGTTGCCCTCTTCTCCCAGGTGTTTTGACCTCAAGTTTGAGCAGCCTCAGGCTAACTGGATGAGTTTCTCTGATCCTTGCCTCCCAGGAAACAGACATGATGATCATCAAAACATCAGCGATAATATAGATATTCAGCCTTTCTGGAGCGCCCCCATCTCTGTCCTCTGCAGTTCTTCCCAGAACACTTGAAGGAGTTATATTTGTCTTTAAGGCACCAGGACTGTGAAGTAGGTCATGTAGGCAAGTGGGAGAAGAGACAGAGAAAACTGCTTGACCTCCCTGATGAAGATAATTTCCGTGTAGATAAGGCAGTAGGAGGGGCGACTTCATCAACGTGTTCATCCTGCTCCAACCTGCTTGCCATCTAATTTAGTTCTACAATTAACCTTTGCATCAGAAGCAAGGTTATGCTGTTATAAAATGTTGGAACATATTGCCTTTGCATTCCTGAATGCTTTCCTTCATTTCCTATTGTTTATTAAAAAATTTTTTTTTGCATCGCATTTTTAAAATTTTTATTTATTTGGTTGTGCCGGCTCTTAGTTGCAGCAGGCGGACTCCTTAGTTGCAGCTCGTGGGCTTCTTCGTTGTGGCATGCAAACTCTTAGTGGCAGCATGCATGTGGGACCTAGTTCCCTGACCAGGGATCGAACCCTGGGCCCCCTGCATTAGGAGCGCAAGTCTTAACCACTGCGCAACCAGGGAAGTCCCTGCATCACATTTTTTAAAAACTTTAAAATTTATATCTCCACGGAAGATTTTTAAAAAATAATTCAAATTGTTGAGTAGGTAATATAGTCACATGATCCAAAACCTGAAAAGAATGGGCAAAATGGAAAGAGCTCCCCACCCCCGCGCAGCTCTTGTTCCTCCTCCGCCCAGGTCCCCTTCCATCATTTCTTATAGACTCCTTTTTTTTTTTTTTTGTGGTATGTGGGCCTCTCACTGTTGTGACCTCTCCCGTTGCGGAGCACAGGCTCTGGATGAGCAGGCTCAGCGGCCATGGCTCACGGGCCCAGCCGCTCCGCGGCATGTGGGATCCTCCCAGACCGGGGCACGAACCCGTGACCCCCTGCATCAGCAGGCGGACTCTCAACCATTGCGCCACCAGGGAAGCCCTAGATTTTTGCAAAATATCTCTACACAAATACAAATATGGATTCTTGTTTCCCTCTGTTTCTTTTACATATGATAGCATACTGTACACATTTTTCCCCCCCGCAGCTTGCTTTTTTCCTCTTAATCACGTTATCTTGAAGATCATTTCATACCTCTTCCTAGGAGCTTCCTCATTCTTTGAAAGGACCAC
Organism: Hyperoodon ampullatus; assembly: GCF_949752795.1. Taxonomy (NCBI): domain Eukaryota; kingdom Metazoa; phylum Chordata; class Mammalia; order Artiodactyla; family Ziphiidae; genus Hyperoodon; species Hyperoodon ampullatus. The sequence continues at coordinate 78,816,558 of NC_136927.1, read as the reverse complement.
ATTATAATGTACATAAATGTATACTGTATATAAGGAATATAAGGTAAAAACTCTGCATCTGTTCCCAGTCCCAGTTCTTACTGCCTGGAGTTTTTAACTCACCACTATTAATAGTTTGTAGTCCTTCTGTTTTTTTTTTTTGAAGTATAGTTGATTTACAATATTATATTAAATTGTGTACAACATAGTGATTTGATAGTTTTATAGATTATACTCCATTTCAAGCTATTATAAACTATACGCTATATTCCCTGTGCTGTATGTGACATCTTATATCTCATTTATTTTATACCTCGTAGTTTGTGCCTCTTAATGCCCTTGCCCTATCTTGCCCTCCCCCACCCCTTTCCACACTGGTAACCACTAATTTGTTCTCGGTATCTGTGAGTCAGTTTCTATTTTGTTATATCCATTCATTTTTTTATTTTTTAGATTCCACATATAAGTGAAAATATACAATATTTGTCTTTCTCTGACTTATTTCACTAAGCATAATACCCTCTCAGTCCATCCATGTTATTGCAAATGGCAAATTTTCACTCTTTTTATGGCTGAGTAATATTCCATTGTATGTATATACCACATCTTCTTCATCCATTTATCTGTTGATGGACACTTAGTTGCTGCCATATCTTGGCTATTGTAAATCTGTGGCAGTTCCTCTAGACCTTTTTGCATTCCAAATATATTCCAATAATTTGAGAATATTTTTGTAGACATTGTATTGGAAATATTAATTTTTCTGCAACTTCTTAAACATAATAATACGTCTTGGGCAATTTCCCCCTATCTTTATCTATAGTTTTAACTCTTTTTAACTTGGTTTTATTTTCTGATAGTGCATAGTATTCCACAGTGTGACTGAAACACACTTTCTTTAACCCTTCTTCAATCGATCTGGCCAAAGATTTTAAATAATTTATTTCACAAAGAATAAAATTTTCAGCATATTATGAAGGATAAGTACAATATGAAAAAGGAGGAATTCTGTGCAGCAGTCATGAGGAAGGAATCACACTTAGTATCATCAATAGAGCTGAAAATGATAAGGATAATACCTTAACCAAGGGATGAAGGTTAACATCACAAATCCTATGACACATTGACAACACAAAGGCCTCAATAAGAAGCACTAAGAATACACTACTATGTGTAAAATAGATAACTAACGAGAACCTACTGTATAGCGCTGGGAACTCTACTCAGTGCTCTGTGGTGACCTAAATGGGATGGAAATCCAAAAAGGAGGGGATATATGTATACATATAGCTGATTCACTTTGCTGTACAGCAGAAACTAACACAACATTGTAAAGCAACTATACTCCAATAAAAAAAAAAGAAGTAGCAGCACTGAGAAAGACACATCACTTCTGTAGTATCCTTGCCAAAATTGCGTAGCATCTAATTATGAGAAAACATAAGATAATTTCAAACTAAGGGGCATTTTACAAAATAACTGACGAGAATTCTTTAAAAGTGTCAAAGTTATGAAAGACAAGGAGAGATCAAGGAACTGTCACAGCTACCATATGGGATCCTGAAACAGAGAGAAAAAACCATCAATGGGAAAACTGTTGAAATTTGAAAAAAGTCTGTAGTTTAGTTAATAGTGTTGTACCAATGTTAATAGTAATATACCAATGTTAATTTCCTAGTTTTGATCATTGCAGAGTGGTTATATAAGATATTAACATTAACAAAAGGGAAAAGTGGTGAAAGGTATAGAGGAATCTTTGTAATATTTTGCAAAACATCATTTATATAAATTAAACACACAAAACAATACTGTATATGCATATACATACATATGTGTATATTTAAAGATATACAACATAAATAGAAGATACAGAAAGTGGATTTGAAGGACTCATTTTAAATACACAAGGGTGGCTGTACATGACAGAGAAGGAAATGGGATTGGAGATGGAGATGAAGGGGAAAATTGTAAAATAATTTTTAAAGGGCACCAATATTCTACTTCTGTATATTGATCCTATGGCTATCCTTGCACATATATGAAATTACATACACACATCCATATGTACAAAGTTATACACACACTGCCCCACATTCACCAACCCAGAGCATTGCTTATAATCACAAAGTACTAGAAACAGCCTAAATACTTACTTAGGTAGCGGTTAAGGGCTCTGACCACCTTCATCATGGTCCATCCATATGGTGAAATACTATGCAGCCATTAAAAAGAAGGTTGTAAATCTATAGGTGGGGCTAAGGAATAAACTCCAAAATGCACTGTTAAACAAACAAAGAAAAAAGTAAGACAGTGTGTAAACAGAAAGGCATGTGTGTGAACATATGCATGTTTGTTACCTGTGCATGAATTCTCACTCTCAAAAAAGACACAGAGGGAGATGCATGAGGGAAGGGATGTGGGAACAGATGTATATGTATGACTGATTCACTTTGTTATAAAGCAGAAACTAAAAAAAAAAAAAAAAAAAAAAAAGACACAGAGAAACTGATCCCAGAGGGACCTGGGGCAGGGAGAATGGAGTGGCTGGGAGAGAGGGTAAGGGAGAGGGAGACCTTCTATCCCCATTACCGCCTTTTGAGCATTTTAAATTTGCTAACGCATTCATGAATTGATTACATAAATAAATAATTTTAGGGACTTCCTCGTGGTGCAGTGGTTAAGAATCCACCTGCCAATGCAGGGGACACGGGTTCGGTCCCTGGGCCGGGAAGATCCCACATGCCACGGAGCAACTAAGCCCTTGTGCCACAACTGAAGCCCACGCACCTAGAGCCCATGCTCCACAACAAGTGAAGCCACAGCAATGAGAAGCCCGCGCACCTCAACAAACGGTAGCCCCTGCTCACTGCAACTAAAGGAAGCCCACGTGCAGCAACGAAGACCCAACGCAGCCATAAATAAATAAATACATTTATTATTATTTTAAATAAATAATTTTAGAAGCATCTTCATGCGCAGACCAACAATGCTGAATGGAGGCATGTGATGCATTCCACTGTGTGCCCTGGATTCCTCAGAATAAATCCAAAGGCTCAGTGATAAAATGCAGACGATGATATCAGTGTGCATTTTCTTTCCTTCACTAGAGCATCCTTGGAAGAGCTCAGGCTCTGGAGCCCCCACTCCTGCTCAGTTAGCTTTGTGACCTTCAGCAAATCATCACACTTCTGTGCCCCAGTTTCCTCATCTGTGAAATGGAGACAATAGCGTGACCTTCCAGGTAGTGGTATCGGGACACTGAAATGAGATTGTGCACACGCACCTTTTAGAACTGGCCTGGCACAGAGCACCCTCCTAACGGCGCCACCTCTTCGTGTTTCAACACAGATGACTTCAGGAATCCAAAGCACTGAGCATTAGGAGAAAGAAAAAAATATGCCTAATTCCAGAGATTGTTCAAGAATCTGCTGGTGGTGGGGGGTGCCCTGGGCTCCCCCTCCTCGTCTCCGCCTGCTTTAAATAAAGAACCGAAGTCTCTGGGTTTCTGCCTGAGGCCATCGGGCCAGGGCAAATCTGGGCCATTTATTCTCCCTCTTTCAGCCTGTTCCTGTGTTTACACTACCCTGTTTAGTTTAATGCACATCCCAAGATTACCCCTAATACACATCCTCAGAAATGTTTATGGAAATTCTTTATAAGCAAACGGCTTTATTTCCCTTGAGTAGCTGCAGATACAAAGCAGCGGTCACTTTTTTTTATTGACGGGCTTAAACACCTCACAGTGCTCCCGGCCTCCACCCCGAGTGGATCTGTCACCCCAGCCCACCCACGCTTTACCTCGTGCGATACCGCAGTTCTCAGGAGCCAATGCGTGCCCGTTCTAGGCCGGTCCCGGCTTCCCAGCCCCTAGCCATCTTTCCAAAGCAAGAATCTTGACAGCTCTTTCAGACAGCTGGTTCTTTCCTCCGCTGCTGGTTTTGTTCCGTGGGGGGGCTGAGGAGGGGGGAAGGAAGAGGGAGCAGAGAAAGGCCTATCATTTTGTACTGGTTTCCCCTCCCCCTCCCCACACAGGTTTACTCAGTGCCTATCAGGCGCCACGCGCTGTTCTAGGCTCTGGCGATTCAGCCATGAGCAAGGGAGTTCTCAGCTATTAGATAGAGAAATTGCGTTCTGATGACAGAGGCAAACCATAAATAAACAAGTATAGACGTGGTAACTCCTGAGGGTAAGTGCTATGAGGAAAATACTATAAAATGATACAATTAAGTGGAGCAAGCAGAAGAGCCAACATCATCAGGAAAGGGTGGCCAAGGAAGACCTCTGTGAAGAGGTCATATTTGAGCAGAAGCCAGAATGGAGTGGGGAGAAAGCCAAAATTCTAGGAAGGGCATTCTAGGTGACAGGAATAGCATGTGCAAAGGCCCTGAAGCTGGATCTCCTTGTTGTATTAGAGGAAGAGCAAGAAGGCCCATGTGGCTGGAATGTAGTGATCAAGGGGGAGAGCTGTAGGGACTCGTGAGGGAGAGGCAGGCAGAGGCCAGCTCGTTAGGGCCTGTGAAGCCAGAGCAAGGAATGGTAGAGTTTGTCCTGATTTTAGTGGGAAATCATCAAGAGTTTTGAGAAGGAAAAGACATGATGGATCCATGTTTTTTTTTTTTTAGTTAATTTGATTGGAGTATAGTTGATTTACAGTGCTGTGTTAGTTTCTGCTGTACAGCAGAGTGAATCAGTTATATATGTACATATATCCACTCTTTTTAATTTTTATTTATTTATTTTTGGCTGCGTTGGGTCTTCGTTGCTGCACGCGGGCTTTCTCTAGTTGCGGCGAGCAGGGGCTACTCTTTGATGCGGTGCACGGGCTTCTCATTGTCGTGGCTTCTCTTGCTGCGGAGCACGGGCTCTAGGTGCGCGGGCTTCAGTAGTTGTGGTGCACGGGCTTAGTTGCTCCGTGGCATGTGGGATCTTCCCAGACCAGGGCCCGAACCCATGTCCCCTGCACTGGCACGTAGATTCTTAGCCACTGCGCCACCAGGGAAGTCCTGTCCACTCTTTTTTAGATTCTTTTCCCATATAGGCCATTACAGAGTATTGAGTAGTGTTCCCTGTGCTGTACAATAGGTTCTTATTAGTTACCTATGGTATATACAGTGGTGGGTATGTGTCAATCCCAGTCTCCCGATTTATCCCTCTCCCCCTTCCCCCCTTGGTAACCGTAGTTTGTTTTCTACATCTGTGGCTGTATTTCTGTTTTGTAAATAAGTTCATTTGTACCATGTTTTTAGATTCCACATATAAGCAATATCATATGATGTGATCCATGTTTTTAAAAGACCCCTTTGGCTCCTATATAGAGGAGGAGTTATAGAAGGCAAAGCCACTGTTTTGTTGAATTTACTGTCTGAGAGAGGATGTTGATGACTTGTTTTGTGATCTAACTGGGAGAGAGGGAAGGAAGGGAATAAATTCAGAATATGCAGAGTAATAAAAGCCCACCCTTAGTCAACACTGTTCATGTGCCAGGCACTTCTGAAGCATTCTCCCACCCATTATTTCATAACATGCTTGCTGTCATCCTGCAAAGTGATTACAGCATTATCCCCATTTTTCAGATGATGAGATGGAAACACTGAATAGTTTAAATAACTTGTCCCAGGTGCCCCAGCCTGGATTTGAACTCATCTATGTTGGACTTTGTTATGGGTTGAATTGTGTCCCCTCAAAAAAGATATGTTGTCATCCTCTCCCCACCCCAGAATGTGGCCCTATTTGGACATAGGGTCTTTATAGAGGTAATCAAGTTAAAATGAGAGCATTAGAGTGGCCCTGATCCAGAATGACTCATGTCATTTGGGGGAAATTTAGACACAGAGACAGAAATGATAGAGGGAAGGTGATGTGAAGAGACACAGGGAAAAGACACCCACCTACAAGCCAAGGAGAGATGCCCAGGACAGACACTTACCTTGCAGCCCTCAGAAGGAACCAGCCCTGCCGACCCTTGATCTTGAACTTCCAGCTTCCATAACTGTGAGACGATACATTTCTGCTGTTTAAAGCACCTGGTTTGTTACAGCAGCCCTAGCAAACTCTAATGCCAGTACTCTTTAACTACGAAGCCATGCTCCTCCTATTTTATGATTTCTTATCGAGTTGTCTGTCTTCTCTGCTAAAGTAGACGTTTCCTGGACAGTTGAAATCATGTAGAGCTTGCACCTCTAGTGCCTCCTATGTACAAGGCACCTGATAGATATGAAAGATTTGGGGGTTTTGGCTACAATATTGAGCTTGACCTCTCTACAGGAAGCGTTTTCTTCCCCTTGGGACAGGAAGCCACAACAACAAAAAAGTTCAAGCTCCTCTAAGAGTTTGATTTCTAACCTTAATCCGATTTTAATAAGTAAGCCCATTTCAGGGTCCCAACAAGAATTAGACGGCTCACTCCAGCAGGCTAACAGGAGAGTTTAATGAAGGGCATATTTACAAAGGTGCAGGCAGGTGTAGAGAAACCAGTAGGGGTAGGGAAGCACCCTGGGGCTATCAATAGCAGGGGGCTCTTGCCTCCTCTAGGCTGGAAAAGGCAACAGGAAGGTTGCCAGGTTAGAAGCACCTGGCAAAAGCTGCAGGAGAGGGCCACCCCACAGGAGCTGTGCCTTCAGTAGAGGGACACAGCCACTGCTGAACCATGGCCGGCCAAAGGGTCAACACCCCAAACTCACTACCTCCTGACCTCCCATCTCCAGCCCCTGCTCACTATTGTCTGAAGCCAACAAAAACCCAGATGTCACAGGAGCCAGGGACTACAGTCCCCGAAGGTCAGCCTCCTTGGCACAGAGCAGGAAAGAGAAAATGGAATCTTCTGTACACTTGGGATGTCTGCAGAGCTGACACTGGGAGCCAACAGACCCCATCTCTTGAAAATCGTCCTATTCCTGCTGGTTATTTATGTTGCTACCCTTTTGCAAGAACCACATAAAATATTTTACATGCTTTTAAAACTCATAAATGTAATTAAGCCAAGATGTTTCAACAAATGTTCTTGACAGACAAATCCTGCAGAAGATTCACTCTTAGCTGACGTCAGGACCAAAGGCACATCTCACGACCCACAGAGCATCTGACATGGAAGCCAATAAATTCATCCCCTGACCCACTCAGCCCCCAAGATGTCCAAGCTGTGGTTGGATCTCGAGACTGTATCTATTCCTTCATTCACTTCCTGCCGTCCATCTCTTGCAAATAATTAGTGCTCTTTGAAAAGCGGAATTCAGCCAGTTGGAGATGCATCGGTAAAGAGAGGTTCCTGCACTTTGTTCAGGCGTTGTGCCTACAACCTCCAATTCAAGCTTTCTGAGACATTAATAGAGACGCATGCTCCTGAGACTTGGGCTGATAATCTCTAGGGGCTCAGAGTAAAACTCAGTAAGAGCTTAACGTGAAACCTGGTACATGGAAAGAGTAGCTAACTTGAGTACACACCATGTGTACGTGATTGCAGTCATCCTCGTAATGGGTGTATAATGTATGTATTATTATCCCCATTTTACAGATGAGTAAGTGAGGCCCAGAGGGAGCTGAACCAACTTGACTGGGGCCACATAGATGGCAGACAGAGCCAGGAGTCAAATCCAGGCAGTCTGATTCCAGAGGACACTCTTAACCTCTATGTAATATCATCTCGATAAACGAAAGATATTCTTGGAAAAATAGGGCGGTAACGAATGTGTATGGCATGGGTTTGGGTACACGATAAATGGGTACGGATGATATATTTTGAACCTCAGTCTTCAGATATGGAACTCAGTCTGAGCCATGTTTCTGACACATGAGTATGCCCAATGACTACAGCTTAGCGTACCTGCAAGGTGTCTGGCACACTGTACCAGGCACTGGAGATACAAGATTGGGTAAAATAGTTGTGGCACCTACTCAGGTGGCACCTTTAGTCTAGAGGAGATAGATCTTGGTCATATAAACTCACAAAGAAGCAAAATTGTAGCTGTGATAAACGCTAGTAGAGAGGTATCCGGTTCTCCAAGGGTCATGTGTGAGGGAGCCTGAATTAGTCAGGGAGGAAGGGGAGACAGGACTGAAGACAAGATGCCTGAGCTAGGGCTCAAGTTTGAGTCATTAACAAGATCAGGGAAGGCAGAGGGTTCCAGGCAGGGAGGCGCAAAGGCCCTGTGGTAGGGAGAAGATCTGAAAAGAAGCTGGTGGAGACTTGGAGGCTGAAAGTAGGGAGGTCATGAAAATTTGATGAGAGTTATGACTTCTTTCCCTGAGAGAAGGATATGCTGGTATGCACAAAATTTGTTATACCACGGCAAAGGCTTCATGGTCCCATCCACAGACCTTGGACTTCAGCTTAAAAATTGCTGCCTTAAAGAAGAGCTTCATTTACACATGTAAAGGGCTTTGACGGAGAAACTATTATCATAATAACTGGTGATATTAAGTCACCTGATAACTTGAGCAAGAAGCTTCCACGCCTCCAGTTTAGATTTTTTTTCAGCCACACCCAACAGACCTCAAGCAAAACACTAAAGGAATTTAAAAAATAGAGAGTGGGGAGGAGACAGAAATAATCCAGAGGATATTGAAATGTAAGCATAACAAAAGAGATCTCAGAGACCTGAAATCCCAAAAAGAGATTTTTTTGTCCCACCTTAGAACACACGTAAAACCCCACCTGGGGATGCTTCCCTTTGATTTTCCAGCTCAGAAACCAGAATCATTTTAGGTAACTGGCCTGAAATCATGCCTTAAAGCCAAGGCTGAGGAGTCTGGCTATGGAATGTGGCAGATCTGGGTTCCAATGCAGACGGGGTCCCAGCTGTGGGAACCTCGGAAGGTCACTTTACATTTCAGTGCCTTTGTTTTCTCATCTGTAAAACGGGGAGAATAGTACATAGCACCCACCCTCTCCTCCTTCCTTTCTTGCTTACTCTGGGATTTTCTGGTATTTCTGCCAAACTAGTTTTCATCCTTCTGTTGCAGGAAGGGGAACCCCTTCCAGGGGCCAAGAGTGGGCTCTTGTCTAACGCTCAGAAATGAATTGTCCGAGGAGACACACGTGCTGACAAAGCAAGAGCCTTTATTGGGAAGGGGCAACTGGGTGAAGAGCGGAAGGATAAGGGACCCCAGGAGGACTGCTCTGCCATGTGGCTCGCAGTCTCAGGTTTTACGGTGATGTGATTAGCTTCCGGGTTGTCTCTGGCCAATCTTCCGACTCAGGGTCCTTTCTGGTGGTGCACGCATCACTCAGCCAAGATGGATTCCAGGGAGAAGGATTCTGGGAGGTTGGTAGGACATGTGGACTGGTGTCTCCTCTCTCCTTTTGACCTTTCCCGAATTCTTCCACTTGGTGGTGGCTTGTTAGTTCCCTGTTCTTTACCAGGATCTCCTCTGTAAAATAACTCATGCAAATGATTACTGTCTTTGCCTGGGGAGGGTGGGCGGTTTCTGTCAGTGTTTCCCCTAACACTTCCTCACCTAGCTTGCAGAGACTTTCATTCCAACAACACTCTCGTCAAGACCCTTATGGATTTCCTGCCCCAAACGCTTGATGCACAGCCCCAAATTAAACCAACTCTCCACTTTCTCCCGACCTAGTCTCACAAGTCCTCAAATCTCTGACTAGCTGCTCCCCAGTCCACACCCCATCACCACAAGTCACGATCTCATGCCCTTTATTGTGGGGGAAGGGGACTCCATCAGAAGGGGACACCCCCAACTTGCCCCAGCCCAGTACGTAAACCACTTATCCCTAGATCCATTCTCAGACATATCTGCCTGGCACTGTACCAGGCGGTGGGGCTACACCCCACCTTAGTATACAGGACAAAGGCATTAAGAGGGGAAAGGTAAGGAATAAATACGAGCAAAATGCATGCTACACTGCTGGATTGTGCTGAGAAACCCGAGCAGGACAAGGGCATGATGCTTAAGATAACAAGGACCTTGATAGCAGGAGGATGCCAATACCCAAGGGAGGCAGGGGGGTGTCAGGAAGGATCTCTGAAAAAGGGACGGAACTGCAGAGACCGAAGAAGTGAAGGAGTGAGCCCCATGGATCTCTGCACATGTCCCAGGTAGAGGAAAAAGCGAGACAGAGGAGCCTGGTTGGAGGACTTGAAAAAAAGGCAAGGGAGCAGGTGGCAGGGCAGAGTGGAGGCCGAGGAGGGAGACGGGAGATGAGCTGGAGAAGAGGCAGGGACCCACCGTGGAGGGACTTCACACCCTTGGAAGGTCTTCAGCTTCTCTCCTCCTGTTAAAGGACCTTCCACCTGAGACCAACCCCGTCTCCCAGCCCCTCCTGACATCTCAGAACCTTCCTTACTCCTTCTCCCTCTTGAAGACTCAAGCTTTCCTTTTCCTTTTTTTCCTTAGTTCCTTGACCAGGAATCGAACCCGTGCCCCTTGCAGTGGAAGCACAGACCCCTAACCACTGGACCGCCAGGGAAGTCCCTCGAGCTTTCCTTTTGAATTGTATCCTTCCCTCCAACATTTATTTTTATTTTATTTTATTTTTTTTTATTTTTTTATTTTTTTATTTTTTTCTCTTTATCAGATTATTTTAATTTTTTTCCTCCATGGACATATCATTATGTAAAAATTATTCTGATTGTTTCTTTTTTTTTTTTTTTTTTATTAGTTTCTGCTTTATAACAAAGTGAATCAGTCATACATATACATCTGTTCCCACATCCCCTCCCTCATGCATCTCCCTCCCTCCCACCCTCCCCATCCCACCCCCCCTCCAACATTTAAATCTCTCCCATCTTTAAAAAAAAATAATAGGGCTTCCCTGGTGGCGCAGTGGTTGAGAGTCCGCCTGCCGATGCAGGGGACACGGGTTCGTGCTTCGGTCCGGGAAGATCCCACAGGCCGCGGAGCGGCTGGGCCCGTGAGCCATGGCCGCTGAGCCTGCGCGTCCGGAGCCTGTGCTCCGCAACAGGAGAGGCCACAGCAGTGAGAGGCCCGCGTACCGCAAAAAATAATAATAAAAAAAAAATTTTTAAAAATACTCCCTTGCCCCCCATTCCCTCCAGCTACTGTTCCATCTCTTTCCTCTCCATAATATCCTCCTTATCAAAAGGCTTTTGCTACCATAGCCTCACTGCCCCTCACTTTGGCCTCCATTATCCGTGGAAACTGTCCTTACACATGTCACCAAGGGCGCTCCCTAGCCTCCTGGCCTTTATCTCTAAATACAATAGGCATTTTCTCCAGCCCTTATCGTCATCTCTCAGCAGCATGAGATACTCAGGAGTGTAGACAAGTCCTGCTTCCCTTCTGGAGAAGGCCCTCCGTTAACCATCACTCACCCCTCTGGGCTCCGCCTCCTTGCTGGGACCACATCGAAAGCCCCGAGGACCTTGTCACCTCTCACTGAACACTCTCTCCCCGGGGCCCATCTGCTCCTGCAGGTTCTAAACCACCTGTTCACCCGTGTGTCCCCAAGTTCTCTCGCCACCCCAGATTTCCCTTTTAAGGTCCAACAGACTTCTCCAAAAAAATCCCTGCTGTGAGCCAAGCCCTGTTCTAAAGGCTGGGATTTAGAAGTGAAAGAAACAGTCCAAAATCCCAGCTTCTTGCTAGTGGACGAGACAAATAAATATGCAAAGAATACAGTGTCTGGTATGAAAATTTTCTGCTATGAAAACAACAGAGCAGGGTAAATAAAGACAGCAAAGGATGGGGGTGCCATTCACTGCGGGGTTGCCCTGTGGATCTCGGGGCTCGGCACATAGCAGGTATTCAGGAAATAGCTGCTGAGCAGGTATTAAGTTGTAGTGGTACAAGGAGACTGATGAGATACAGAGTGTGTCATCTGCCCCGCACTTAAGAAGAGTTCGGTCTAAAATATTGATTGATGGGATCGATATTTTACAAATGTTTATTAAAATAGTTTCTCTTTGTGGTGACGATGACATTTATCATGATTCCTCTAGTGCCCTTAGTGCTCATAGTACACGTTTGGTGGCATGTACAGGATCTCCTTGGATCCTTTGAAGAGTTCTTTCGGTTGAGTCAAAGTAAGCATCGTTAGTCTGAGTCAGGGGCCCTCTGGGAAGGACCGTGGCTTAGGAAGGACTGGTTGAAAGCGGGGAGGGGAACAGTGCTATAGGGCAACAGGGCCGACGTGCATCAGGGCTGGCAGCTGTTGTCATATTTCATGCCTCAGTATCCCCACGAGCCATCCAGAGCAGGGGGTCTCAACTGGGGGCCATTTTTGCTCCCCGTCTCCAGCAGACATGCGGCAATGTCTGTAGACATTTTTGGTTGTCATGCTGAAGGGACGGGGTGCTACTGGCGTCTAGTGAGTAGAGTCCAGGGATGCTGCTAAACATCCCAGAATGCAAAGGACAGCCCCCGGACAAAGCATTATCCACCCCCGAGTTGTCAATAGTGCGAAGCTTAAGAAACCCTGATGGAGAGTTTAGATGTAGGACAGTGGGAGGGGCACAAAGGCCCTTTGAGAATCTTAGGAGAGCTTCTCGCCAGGAAAATGCACCAGATTTGCTATACGTGGTCAGGAGGCTCAGTCATCCAGGGACCCATCTCCTGAATACAAGGCTGAGGTTATGAGCCCTTAATTTCACCAAGGTCCTCATTTCCATAAATAATGGTGTTCAAAGTCTCGGCAACTATGTGGCAATTTTTTTTAAAAAAGCAGATATTATGTTTTCCTGACAACTGAGCAATTCATTTCAAGACGTTTATTTTTTATTATTATTATTTTTTTGCCGTGCCGCACGGCTTGTGGGATCTTAGTTCCCCGACCAGGGGTCAAACCCGGGCCCTCGGCAGTGACAGAGCGGAGTCCTAACCACTGGACCACCAGGGAATTCCCAGAGCAATTCATTTCCACATGGATTATTCTTCTATAACCAGTGAGACCTCAGGGCCAAAAAACACAAAAGAAAAAGAAGAGGAGGGAAAAAATGGCATAGAAGAAATGATTACGAATAATAAAAGAAAGATCCATCCCGAAGGAGACCAGTCCCAGCCAGCTTTCAACCTTTCTTGAAACCTTGACACGAAGCTCACTCCACCTGGGGGCACTTCCTTTGACGAGACGGGAGTACCTTTTCTCCTGTTGGGTGTTGTCCAAGGAAGGCGGCCTCATTTCTGATCTTCAACTTGTCCAAGCTCATTCCCGCCTCAGGGCCCTTGCTGTTTTTAGAACATTCTTCCTTCAGCTCATCAGCTCTGGACTCAGAGTGGTCACCCATGAACTTCCCAACTCTTGGGACTCCCTGGTGGTCCAGTGGTTAAGACTTCGCCTTCCAATGGAGGGGGTACGGGTTCGATCCCTGGTCGGGGAGCTAAGATCCCACATGCCTCACGGCCAAAAAACCAAAACATGAAACAGAAGCAATATTGTAACAAATTCAATTAAGAATTTAAAAATGGTTTTCCACATCAGAACTTCCCAACTCTTGTGGTCTCCATCTCTGGTCACTCTCTAATTATCTTACCCTTCACAGCATGTGTTTGTGTGTTGGTTACGTGCCTATTGTCTGTCTTCCCCACTGGGCTCTGAGCTCCAAGAAGCTGGCCCTTCATTATTGAATCTTGGGGCCTAGAACCTTGCCTGCCCCGTGGGTTGCACGAAGGAGCAAATGGGTGACCGGCAGTCAGAGGAGCTGATAGAAAGCCTGGATTGGCTGCCTCCGAGTTGTGTGCCCTGAGACAGGTTACAGTTATTCCCATCCTCGGTTTCTGCATCTGCAAAATGGGAATAACAATACCTCTTTCTCAGAATTGTGAGGATAATTACATAAGGGCCCCAGCACATTGTGTTTAATTTAGTTGGAACCCGATAAATACTGGTCTTTCCTGATAAACTCTTCTCAAAGGTCCAGCCTTCCAGAATCTTCCCCCCATCTGCCCAACCACACCCAGTTCTTTTATACTCCCTATAAAAATATCCCAGAGGTATACAGGGCTTTCTGCATAGCTATGGAATTTTCTCTCAGGGGTCAGATACCGAGGACAATGGTGGATTTGCTTAGATTCAATTAGCACTCCCTGGGTTTACGCTGACCTAATCGACTCTCATCTCCAATAAAGTTTCTGAAACTGAACTCACCACTTCTGACCCTCCCCATCTTGATATGCTCTCTGTCTTGGTGAAAGATGCTATCAATGCCCACCCCCACTTCTTGCCTCCTTCCCTCCTCCCACCCACTCATTCATTCATTCTCCCATTCATTCAATAGCTAACATTTATTTTTTTAATACCTTTTGGGTGACACCACCCACAAGATAACTTACAACCAGGTTGTTTCCAGTCCTATGAATTAGGTGCCAAAGATGATGAAAATAACAACATCAGCAATAACGACTTGATATTTATTGAGCATTTCCTCTCCTGAGAGAGATTGGAATAGAATACAGAGTTTGGCAAACATTTTCTGTAAAGGACCAGATAGAAACATTTTAGGTTTTGCGGACCAAGAGGCAAAACTAAGGATATTATGTAGATACTTACACAAGAGAGAAAACAAAATTTTAATTGATGAACTTCCAAATATAACCATACTTGATTATAATTTTTTCTTTCATTATAGGTTTGTGAGTGAGAAGAATGGAATTCTTTTGGAGAATAACATTGCTTGATTGGAGTTCAAAGTAAGTGTTTCTTATCCTCAACGAGATGGTGAAGGTTCCCTCTGTAAAGCCCATTGTTAGCTTGCAGGTCATACAAAACCATTGTCAGGCTGGATTTGGCCTTTGGGCTGTGGTTTGCTGACATGGTCCTGAGGAAGTTGCTTAGTTCTGAAAGTTGGCCCTAACCCTGTGAGACCTTGGTTGAGTCATTGACCTTTCTGTACCTCAATCTGCTCCCCTGGAAAATTAGTCTGATAGTAATAGTAATTACCCTATAGGGTACATGATTAAATACATGCAAAGTGGTTAAAACAGTGCCTGGTCCTGAATAACCAATTGCATAAACCCAGGTACTTATTCGACCCGATCTCCAGCCCCATCCTCAATACCCCCAACACTCCTCCAGGGCCTTCTGGTCCCTCGTGGCAAAGTCTCCTTTATCCTCACCCCTTTCTCTGAATGTCCCCACATCATTTTGCTCCAACTGACCCTGGGTTTTCCCCTGGGGACACAGCTTCCCCTCCGGCTCTCTCAAGGGGTGGCTTCTTCCCTATGACACCCAAGTCTACCAGCCTGGACTTGGGCTACCTGAGCTCTTTGCTTCTCTTCTCCTCAAACCATTCAGCCCTTGGAGACCCAGAATTCAGGTTTTCCTGTCCTCAGCCCTGTTCTCACTGCGTCCTCTGCAGACCTGGAGATCCTGCTCCTCAGCTTTTGAAGGTTTTGTTACCAGGCTCAGTATCTCGCTCACCTGTAATAATTCTTGATGTTTTCCATCTCTGTGAAGATAACCCTTTTGATTCCCAGCTGCTCCTTTCCTCGACCCCCCCTGCATGAGGGATCTTGTCCACACCCCGTCGCAGTGTGCACTCCCGGGCTCAGACTCTCCTCGATTCCAATAGCGGCATCACCCCCACCAGCTCAATGTCAAACACCTCTCTCTCTGACCCAGTACCTTTCTAGCTCAGTCCCTTGGGGACCCCAAGTCCACCAATTCCTTGACCTTCCTGTAACCTCCCCATTTACTGACTGTCATTGTTTCACTCTTCTACAGCCCTGTCCCATCCTATCAGGCTTGGGCTCTACGGTCCATCATGATACCCCCCTCATGTTCACCTGGGATGCCACTGCTCTTTTCCTGCTTTGTGGACTTTCTGGGCTAAAACCCCATTCTGGGTGAAATGCAACTCTTAGCCCATTCTGCACCGGCACGGAAACAACCGAAGAAGGTTGGGGGAAAACTCACAACCGTGAGAACTGGCTTCTCTTACCTGCATGACCCACAGTGGGGGCCGAGTCGCTCCCCACACTTCCCTCTCCCATTCATTCTCCATCTCTCCCGGAGGGCTGTTCTACCCCTCCTTTCTCTCCTCGGACACTCAGCGCTCTCTCCCCTTCTGTATACTCTTGTTGGTGGAGGACTTCCACACACACCCCCGAAGCGAAATCAGCCCACTTATCTTGGTGTGGGCCCAAGTGTTCTCCCTCTCTGCTGTTATGGATGGACTGTATGGGACCATATCATAGGCCACACCACATCCCTCCCCACCTCCTTTAGATCACTGCTCGGTAATTGTTTCTTTTCTCTCCTGCATCATCAAGAACTCCTCTCCACTTGAATCCTTGCCCCCGTCATCCAACACCTGCTCTAATACCTCCCTTAAACTCATATTCCCCCCTGAAGCCCCCCTTTCTGCCCCACTCCACCCTTCCCTCCGCCTACTTACCATGAAACATCTTCAAAAGGGTTGGTCCGGGCTTCCCTGGTGGCGCAGTGGTTGAGGGTCCGCCTGCCGATGCAGGGGACATGGGTTCGTGCCCCGGTCCGGGAAGATCCCACATGCCGCGGAGCGGCTGGGCCCGTGAGCCATGGCCACTGAGCCTGCGCATCCGGAGCCTGTGCTCCGTGGCGGGAGAGGCCACAGCAGTGAGAGGTCTGCATGCCGCAAAAAAAAAAAAAAAAAAGATGAAGCCTATCTAAAAATTTCGACTCTTACGTGTTTTTGGTGCAGGACAATTAAGAGTTTCTTAAGCATTCTGCTAGTTACCCTTTTTGAGTTATTCTTTACAACTTTGAAATGTCCTGGCAGTTATTTGGGTATCTATTTGGTAAGGTGCCACTGTGATATGACATTTAAAATAAATGGAAGGGGGGAAAAAAAGAAAATAAAAAAATAAATGGTGGGAAGAAAAAAGAGGTAGTAGCAGCTTTTATTTGGGATAGATATATAATATACACAAACCTAGAAAAATATATTCAACACGCTAATCATTAGGGAAATGCAAATCAAAACCACAATGAGAAACTACCTCACCCCCATTAAATGGTTAGTATCAAAACCCAGAAAATAACAAGTGTTAGTGAGGATGCAGAGAAATTGGAACCATTGTATACTGTCAGTGGGAATATAAAATGGTACATCTGTTGTTGAAAATAGTATGGCAGGACTTCCCTGGTGGTGCAGTGGTTAAGAATCTGCCTGCCAATACAGGGGACATGGGTTCGAGCCCTAGTCCAGGAAGATCCCACATGCCATAGAGCAACTAAGTCCATGCGCCACAACTACTGAGCCTGCGCTCTAGAGCCCGGGAGCCACAACTACTGAGCCCAGGTGCCACAACTACTGAAGCCCGTGCACCTAGAGCCTGTGCTCCTCAACTAGAGAAGCCACCGCAACGAGAAGCCTGTGCACTGCAACAAGGAGTAGCCCCTGCTTGCGGCAACTAGAGAAAGCCCGCACGCAGCAAACAAGACCCAACACAGCCAAAAATACACAAATTAATTTTTTTAAAAAAGGAAAATAGTACGGCAGTTTCTTAAACAATTAAAAATAGAATTATACACACTACTATATATAAAATAGATAATCAACAAGGACTTACTGTATAGCACAGGGAATTCTACTCGATACTCAGTAATAACCTGTATGGGAAAAGGATCTGAAAAAGAATAGATATGTATAACTAAATCACTTTGCTGTACACCTGAAACAAAAACAACATTGTAAATCAACAATACTTCAATATAAAATAAAAATTTTTTAAAATTAAAAAATAAAAATAAAAATGGAATTATCATATGATCCAGCAATTCCACTTCTGGGTATATGTATACCCCAAAGAATTAAAAGCCAGATCTTGAAGAGATATTTCTATACTCTATTCATAGCAACATTATTCACAATAGCTAAAAGGTGGAAGCAACCCAAGTGTTTACTGATGGATGAAGCTATAAGCCAAATGTGGTATATACATACAAAGGAATATTATTCCCTTAAAAATGAAAGAAATTCTGATACTTGCCACACCATGGATGAACCTGAGGATATTCTGCTAATTGAAATAAGGCAGTCACAAAAAGACAAATACTGTATGATTCCTCTTTTTATTTATTTACTTATTTATTTTTGGCTGCGTTGGGTCTTTGTTGCTGCGCGCAGGCTTTCTCTACTTGCAGAGATCAGGGGCTACTCTTCCTTGTGGTGCACAGGCTTCTCATTGCGGTGGCTTCTCTTGTGGAGCAGGGGCTCTAGGCACTTGGGCTTCAGTAGTTGTGGCACACAGGCTCAGTAGTTGTGGCACACGGGCTTAGTTGTTCCACAGCATGTGGGATCTTCCCAGACCAGGGATCGAGCCTGTGTTCCCTTCATTGGCAAGCGGATTCTTTTTTTTTTTTTTTTTTTTTTTTTTTGCGGTACACGGGCCTCTCACCGTTGGGGCCTCTCCCGTTGCGGAGCACAGGCTCCGGACGCGCAGGCTCAGCGGCCATGGCTCACGGGCCCAGCCGCTCCGCAGCATGTGGGATCTTCCCAGACTGGGGCACGAACCCATGTCCCCTGCATCGGCAGGCGGACTCTCAACCACTGCGCCACCAGGGAAGTCCCTGTATGCTTCCTCTTGTATGAAGTACTCAGAGTAGTCAGCTTCACAGACAGAAAGTAGAGTGGTGGTTGCCAGGGCCTGGGGTGAGAGAGAAGTGGGGAGTTGCTGTTTAATGGGTACGGAGTTTCGGTTTTGCAAGATGAAAAGAGTGATGGAGATGGATGGTAGTGGTGTTTGCACAATAATGTGAATGCATTTAATACTGCTGACCTGTATAATTTTAAATTATTAAGATGCTAAATTTTATGTTATATGTATTTTACCACAATTTTTTTTTTTTTTTATGAATTAGTTTATTTTTGGCTGTGTTGGGTCTTCGTTTCTGTGCGAGGGCTTTCTCTAGTTGCGGCCAGTGGGGGCCACTCTTCATCGCGGTGCGTGGGCCTCTCACTATCGCAGCCTCTCTCGTTGAGGAGCACAGGCTCCAGACGCGCAGGCTCAGTAGTTGTGGCGCACGGGCTTAGTTGCTCCGCGGCATGTGGGATCCTCCCAGACCAGAGCTCGAACCCGTGTCTCCTGCATCGGCAGGCAGACTCCCAACCACTGTGCCACCAGGGAAGCCCACCACAGTTTTTTTTAATTGAAAAAAAAAATTAGTATCACTATCTCTAAGGCCATACATGTGCTTGCTCCCCATTACCTCTCACTCACTCCACTCCAACCCCAGTGGCCTTTTTAAAGTTCTCCAAACATGTCAAACACATTCCTGCCTCAGGGCCTTTGTACTGTCTGTTACCCCTGCCTGGAATGCCCTTCCCACAGATATCAGCGTGGCTCTCATTTCCTTCATGTCTCCGCTCACATGTCTTCTTATCTTTCCTCATTACTCCACAAAAAAAGCATCCTCTGACGTTCTCTGTTGCTTTCACTGTCTTCATAGCATTCACTTCTAGCTGACACATATTAAAGGTATTTGTTTACGAAATGGCGAGTGAGGTGACCAGGGCCCCTTCTGTCGTGGAGTGACTAGTTTGCAAGGCGACTTATGCCTTTCACGACTTCATCCCATCCCAGCCCCAGTCTAGGCAGAGTGCATGTACCCTAGACCACTATTTTTGCATGACCCAATAGTGTTGACATTAGCTTTTTTTTGCCTTTTTTTTTTTGGCCACACCTCTTGGCTTATGGGATGTTAGTTCCCCCACCAGTGACTGAACCCGGGCCCTCGGCAGTGGAAGCACAGAGTCGTAACCATTAGACAGCCAGAGAATTCCCTTTTGCCCATTTTAGACTGTGACCACTTGAGTTTTTTCATCCTAAAATCCTCAGCACCCAGCCCAAGGCCTGGTACCTAGTGGACAAAATAATTCTTTGTTGAATGAATGAATGGCCAAGTAAATAAAATAACTCTGGCCCCAGAACTATCATGTATGTTGCAGATCTACTTAATATTATGAGATAAAAACCTTAGATAAATATTCCTGCTGTAGCCTGAAAAAATGTGTATGATGATGATACATGTTTCCTGAACACCAGTTTAAGCCAGAGGCTTTACGACAATCATTTCTAATTTTTTGGGCAATGCCACAAACAGAGATTAGTCTCCCCATTTACTGGGGAGGGAAACAAGGTCTGGAGAGACTGAGACAGGCTGGAGGGAAATTACAAAGGCAGGACCCACACCCTGGCTTGTCCACGCTGCCCAGTTTAAGAAATGAACTTTCAGGGAATTCCCTGGTGGTCCAGTGGTTAGGACTCTTTCACTGCTGGGGGCCTGGGTTCGATCCCTGGTCGGGGAATTAAGATCCTGCAAATTGCACGGCAGAGCCGGAAAAAAACAAAAACAAAAACACACAAACAAAAAAAAAACCCCAAAAGCCCCCAAAACAAAACAAAACAAAACAACAACTTTCAGATCACCTGAAAGGTGGAAAGTAGATGAAAACCGTTCTTGTTCTTCCCTGGGCTTAACTCTCGTTCTGCTTTTCAGGAGTTTTATTCCTTCTCTTCTGGTGTCTGTATTTCTTCCCTACACTTATCACCCCTTCCCCTCCCTCTCCCTCCTATTTTTCTTCTTCAACCTTTGCTGCTTTCCGCTCTCTTTGCTTTTCCCTCTTTCTCTCCATTTAGGTACCTCATCTCAGTCTCTGTAACCAGACCAGAGCCAAGTCATTTGTTTATTTGGGAGTCGGAGCTGAGAAAAGAAGTCAAAAATCTCTCCGCACATTAAAACCAAGAAAGGGACATTTTATATTCCCTTTCATGGTCAAAAGATGGTCCTTTCTTTTTTCCCCTTCACAAAATCCATTTAGGTGTTTATAGACCAGTTATCTTAACAATGACTGTCCTTTGCTTTTCTCTCTGTGACAATTAACATTCTTAATTGCCTCGCTCTCACTGGCTCACTTTTTGCATGTTGGGCAGAGTTCTCCGAAAAGTTTATTTTCAGTTATAATTTATATTGCAATGACAGATAGATATTTATGACAGTAAACTTTCCTGTGTGCTGGGCTTTTAGCTCTTAAAGGTTTGTTATAATAAAGAACGCTCGTGGCAAATGGACAGAAGTGCCTCCTCGGTGATATTTTTTTAAAGACAAGTTCAGAATAGGTATTTTTTGGAAGGGGGAGGCAGGATGTGTGTCTGGTAGGTAATCAAAAAAAGAAAGAAGAAAAAGCAAGAGAAAACTTTTAGGAAAGGTTGCAGGGGCCAGTACAGAAATGTTTAAAGAATGAATCACAACTGCTACAAAAGGGAATGCAGTGGAAAGCGCTTTTAGCAGAAAAATTGTTCAATCAATTGAACCTTCAACTTGTTTTTGAAAATCTATACATTTCTCCGGTCCAGTTACGAAATATGTGAATGTCCCGATAAGCATGTTTATGGTTTTACCCTTTTAGCTTGATCACTCACGTTACCCAGGCTCATGTCTTGCACAAGAGCCCACAAAGGAATAAGAGAGTATTTTCAAAAGCTCTTGAAGGGTTGTGAATCTGTAAAACACCAACATTCACTGCAGAAAGACTCATGACACGAGGTCTTAAGAAAAGAAATCCAAAATTTGGACAGAGCTGTGTGAACAGAAAGTTCATGGACTTTATTCTCTACAATAAAGACAACTCAGATATATGACAGGGATTGGTTAACTAGATTAAAGGTTCATCCACGAGTGAAAAAAATTACATGGTAAAACACATTAACAAAGATTTGTTTTTAGTGAGGTAGAAAAGGCTGATGATATCCTGTTCAAGTGAAAGAAACAGAATGCCAAGATGTATTTTCAAATGCATCTCAACTCTGTAAAAGTTATGATATTCATGGAAGAAAGATCAGAAGAAAATTCACTCAAATGTTATCTTTCTCTCATCTGCAGAAGAAGCAGAAAAATGACTCAAATCATCCCAACGAGTGAATATAAGATTGTATAATCTTTGAGAGAAAAGGCCAGAACGCAGGGCTTTGATTTAGTCGGGGGAGGTTAGGAAGGTTCCTCTGGAGAAGCCAAAAGGATTTTTTTTTTAATTGAAATATAGCTGATGTACAATATTATACAAGTTACAGGTGTACAGTGTAGTGATTCACAATTTTTAAATGTTATACTCCATTTATAGTTATTATAAAATATTGACTATATTCCCTGTGTTGTACAGTATGTCCTTGTAGCTTTGTAAAACATTTTTTATTGGAGTATAGCTGATTTACAATCCTTGTAGCTTATTTTATACATAATAGTTTGTACCTCTTAATGCCTACCCCTCTATTGCCTGTCCCCCATTCCCTCTCCCCACTGGTAACCGCTAGTTGGTTCTCCATAGAAGATAAGAGGACTTTTAAAATTTATTTATTTATTTATTTATTTTTGGCTGCGTTGGGTCTTTTTTGCTGCGCGCATGCTTTCTCTAGTTGCCGCGAGCGGGGGCTATTCTTCCTTGTGGTGCGTGGGCTTCTCATTGCAGTGGCTTCTCTTGTTGAGGAGCATGGGCTCTAGGCGCATAGGCTTCAGTAGCTGTGGCACGCGGGCTTCAGTAGTTGTGGCACGCGGGCTCAGTAGTTGTGGCTCGCAGGCTCTAGAGCGCAGGTTCAGTAGTGGCGCACGGGCTTAGTTGCTCCGTGGCATGTGGGATCTTCCCAGACCATGGATCGAACCCGTATCCCCTGCACTGGCAGGCGGATTCTTTTTTTTAATTTATTTGTTTTATTTATTTATTTTTGGCTGCATTGGATCTCTTCATTGTGGTGAGCGGGCTTCTCATTGTGGTGGCTTCTCTTGTGGAGCACGGGCTCTAGGCACGCGAGCTTCAGCAGTTGTGGCACACAGGCTCATTACTTGTGGCTCACAGGCTTTAGAGCTCAGGCTCAGTAGTTGTGGCACACGGGCTTAGTTGCTCCGGACATGTGGGATCTTCCTGGACCAGGGCTCGAACCCGTGTCCCCTGTATTGGCAGGCGGATTCTTAACCCCTGCGCCACCAGGGCAGCCCTGGCAGGCGGATTCTTAACAACTGTGC
The DNA here is from genome assembly GCF_949752795.1 of Hyperoodon ampullatus. Taxonomy (NCBI): domain Eukaryota; kingdom Metazoa; phylum Chordata; class Mammalia; order Artiodactyla; family Ziphiidae; genus Hyperoodon; species Hyperoodon ampullatus. The sequence goes on along the minus strand of NC_136927.1, from coordinate 78,793,670 downwards.
CACCAGGGAAGTCCAGATAAGAGGATTTGATTGTGATTTAGTACCTAGTTTTATTAGAAAGTATTTTACTATTGGGGAAAAAAAAAAGGATTCGGTACTTGCTAATATGGCCTTGAAATCGTGTTACCTATAGACCTTGTTTCTCAACTTCAGCACTACTGACATTTTGGGTCAGATAGTTCTTTGTTGTCCGGGGCTGTCCTGGGCTATTGTAGGGCATTAGCATGATCCTGGCCTCTACCTCGTGTATAGCTAGCACTCTTGTGTTGCCAAATGTCCCCAGTTGGGGGAGGAGGTAAAATTGCCCCCCACTGAGAACCACTGCCATGGACTTAGAGAGTCAACCTTCTCTGCAGCATGTGAGTGCTCCAGACTGACCTAAAGACCCGCATGCATGGACCACAGTGAGCCTGGCAAGGGACTGAGGGACAAAAAAACCCAGTCGCCTCAACTCTTTTATTCCTAGTCCATCTCCTCTTCAACTGAAGAAACTGCAGGAGAAATTCTCATTTCTGGAAATTCATTCCTGTTTTAATGAACTTGCTGGAATAGTTTTACTTTTTTTCTCTTTTTGAGTACACAGTTGTGGGCTTCAACATACCAGGGGTTATATTAACCGGGAAGACTAATTGGAGCTAGAAATTGTTCAGTACCAATTTGGGAGTGATAAAATGGCAACAAGCAGAGAGATATCAAAACGAGGAGGCGGTATCATCAGTTAAGTGGTGATGATTGCAATTAGCCAGACTTTGCAATTATAAATCATCCCAGTAGAAGGGCTCTGGGCCAGGACACTCAGAAAAGTGGACGTTTGGCCCCATAAGAAAGCACTCCCAGTGAATTACAAGCATGATTTCTGAAGCAATATTAGCTCAACTTCTAAATCTCTAGATTTGAGCAGCTGTTTCCAGACATATAAAGCCTTCTCTTTGAGGCAGGCAGATATCAAATCGATGAGTCCATAGCCTCCAAGAGGTTGGTCCATGTTGAGAAAAAAGCCACTCTTTATACTTCCCGAATCCAAACTGTGTATTTCCCAAATTAAAGCAGCAGCGGTTACCACATCAGTCCACTTGACCATTTCCTGGCATGAATAATTAGAGACCCAAAGGGGCAATACTTTTGCAGTGGCAGAACATGATTTATGGACACCAGCCTTGCCATTTCAGTTTTTTCAAGCTTAAGATGCTGGGAATCCCACATAGGAAAAAAACCACACATGTAATTATGGCCCTTTCAATTATAGGGACAACCAAATATCTAATAGCCTTTTTTTTTTTTTTTTTCCCGCATGGTTTGAGGGATCTTAGGCCCCCGACCAGGGATTGAACCTGGGCCCTGGTAGTGATAGCTGCCGAGTCCTAACCACTGGACCACCAGGGAACTCCCCCAATTGCCTTCTGTTTTTTTTTTTTTTTTTTTTTACCATTTTTATTGGAGTATAATTGGTTTACAATGGTGTGTTAGTTTCTGCTTTATAACAAAGTGAATCAGTTATACATATACATATATCCCCATATCTCTTCCCTCTTGCGTCTCCCTCCCTCCCACCCTCTCTATCCCACCCCTCTAGGTGGTCGCAAAGCACCCGGCTGATCTTCCTGTGCTATGCGGCTGCTTCCCACTAGCTATCTGTTTTACATTTGGTAGTGTATATACGTCCATGCCACTCTCTCACTTCGTCCCAGCTTCGTCCTTTCCCCCTCCCTGTGTCCTCAAGTCCATTCTCTAGTAAGTCTGCGTCTTTATTCCCATCTTGCCCCAGGTTCTTCATGACCTTTTTTTTTTTTTTAGATTCCATATATATGTGTTAGCATTCGGTATTTGTTTTTCTCTTTCTGATTTACTTCACTCTGTGTGACAGACCCTAGGTCCATCCACTTCACTACAAATAACTCGATTTTGTTTCTTTTTATGGCTGAGTAATATTCCATTGTATATATGTGCCACATCTTCTTTATCCATTTATCTGTTGATGGACATTTAGGTTGCTTCCATGTCCTGGCTATTGTAAATAGAGCTGCAATGAACATTGTGGTACATGACTCTTTTTGAATTATGGTTTTCTCAGGGTATATGCCCAGTAGTGGGATTGCTGGGTCGTATGGTAGTTCTGTTTTTAGTTTTTTAAGGAACCTCCATACTGTTCTCCATAGTGGCTGTATCAATTTACATTCTCACCAACAGTGTATGAGGATTCCCTTTTCTCCACACCCTCTCCAGAATTTATTATTTGTAGACTTTTTGATGAAAGCTCTTCTGACCAAAAACAACTTCATTAGATATGCTGTACATATCATAAAATTCACCCATTATAAGTGTACATTTCAGTGATTTTTAATAAATGTATATAATTAGGCAACCATCAGTTTGTAATTGCCTTTTTTCCCCAACTGTGGTAAAATACACATAACATAAAATTTTACCATCTAACCATCTTTAAGTGAACTCTTCAGTGGTATGAAGAACATTCGCATTATTGTGCAATCTCCAGAACTCCTTCCATTTTGCAAAACTGAAACTCCATACCCATTAAACAGTAACTCCCCATTTCCCCCTCCACCCAGCCCCTGGCAGTCACCCCTCTAATTTCATATCTCCATGAATTTGACTTCTCTAGGTACCTCATAGAAGTGGAATCACACAGTATTTGTCTTTTTTGTGACTGGCTTATTTCCCTTAGCATGATGTCTTCAAGGTTCATCCAGGCTGTAGCAAGTCACAGTTTCTTTCATTTAAAAAAAAAAAAAATTATTTATTTATTTCGTTGCACCAGGTCTTAGCTGTGGCTCGCTAACTCCTTACCTGAGGCATGTGAATTCTTAGTTACAGCATGTATGTGGGATCTAGTTCCCTGACCAGGGATCGAACCCGGGCCCCCTGCACTGGGGGCATGGAGTCTTAACCACTGCATCACCAGGGAAGTCCCAGAATTTCTTTCATTTTTAAGGCTAAATAATATTCCATTGTATGTATATACCACATTTTGTTTATCCATTCATTAGTTGATGGACTCTTGGGTTATGTCCACCTTTTAGCTCTTGTGAATAATGCTGCTATGAATTTGGGTGAACAAGTATCTCTTCATGTTCCTGCTTTCAGTTCTTTCAGATGTATATCCAGAAGTGGAAATGCTGGATCCTACCGTAATTCTATGTTTAATTTTTTTTTCTTTTTTTTTTTTTTAAATGGAGGTTGCCCGTTCTTTTTTTTTTTTTTTAAATTAATGAATTAATTTATTTTTGGCTGTGTTGGGTCTTCGTTTCTGTGCGAGGGCTTTCTCTAGTTGCGGCGAGCGGGGGCCACTCCTCATCGCGGTGCGCAGGCCTCTCACTATCGCAGCCTCTCTTGCTGAGGAGCACAGGCTCCAGAGGCGCAGGCTCAGCAGCTGTGGCGCACGGGCCCAGCCGCTCCGCGGCACGTGGGATCCCCCCAGACCAGAGCTCGAACCCGTGTCCCCCGCATTGGCAGGCAGATTCTCAACCACTGCTCCACCAGGGAAGCCCTACGTTTAATTTTTTTAAGAAACTGCCATACTATTTTCCACAACGGTTGCACCATTTTACATTACCACCAACGGTAGTTGCCTTTTAATACTCTATTTTATTTTATTTTAAATATTTATTTATTTATTTGGTTGCGCTGGATCTTAGTTGCGGCTCGTGGGCTCCTTAGTTGCGGCATGCAGACATGTGAACTCTTAGTTGTGGCATGCATGTGGGATCTAGTTCCCTGACCAGGGATCAAACCCAGGCCCCCTGCATTGGGAGTGTGGAGTCTTATCCACTGAGCCACCAGGGAAGTCCCTTAATAATCTATTTTATATTCAGGTCTCCAAAGTCATTCTCCAAATTCATTTATTGTGACTTCTGTGTTCTGTTACTGTGGCTAAGTACTAAGGACATAGTGGTGAAGGTGTCTGCCCTCGTGGAGCCTGCAGTGTGGAAAACAAGTAATAAATACATAGACCTTTCAATCTATAATTATAAACTTTGAACTGTGCTATAAAAGGAAAGAACCAGCTTCTAGAAGATCGACACTAATAGGTGAGACCATTCTAATTTGGATGAGAAAAAGCTGGTTTTAGGAAGAAAAATTTGAACTGAAACTGGAGGCTTAGTGGAGGTGGGCAGGTGAAGAGGGGTAAAGAGTAGAAGGGAAGAAAGTTCCTTGCAGAACAGAGCAGAGGTGGGATTTTGTGGACAGTTGGAAGGTCTGAGTTCCACAGAGACCTATACCCTTAACTGGAAAGTTCCTGAATTCATACATTCAGCATACAACTGTTAGTACCCACGAGACGCTGATGGGAGCTTTGAATTTGTTTTGCCATGGATGAAATGGGAATAAAAAAGGATTTTAATAAGGCTGAGATGGGATTATGTATCCCAGATACCCTTGGACACAGTAAAGCCTCAATGTTCATAAACTGCTTGAGGAAAGATATAACAAGAAGTCAATTTCCCGACAATTTCTGCCTGGGGCAAACAGTGAGAAGGACTGGATTATACATAAACCCAGTCACCTAACAAAAGGCATTACAAAGTTTAATACCATCCTTTACAATGATCTTTTTTTCCCCCCTGACTGTGATCACACCCAGGTCTTTTGATTTTAGGGAATATTAAATCATCCAAAAAATTACCGTGGATTAGGGACTGGCCTTCTGCCCTGCCATGCTCCATTTACTCGCCCCCCCCACATTGTTCTAGGGTCTTACTTCACCTCCGGCTTACTAGCTCCTGGCTCATCAGCTGGAAGTAGATTCAAAAACTGTACTGTGCCTCTCTTTTCTTAATATAATATTCATGGAAGGTTTTACTTTGGGGAAAACTTCTCTTTGACTTTCTCTGTAAAAGTTATTTCCACAGACTGTGGATTTTTCAGGACAGGCTTAATTTAACATATGTTTTCTTTTACCACAATTTTTACTTGTTTAGCTATCTTGTCCATATTCAGCTACCGCTGAACGACAAGCATTGGGATGTGATAAAAGAATTTTGAAATCGGGCTTAGGGATTGAGCTCATCCACTTCCTAATCAAGTTATTTCATGTCCTTAAACCTCAGTTTCCTCATTTTCAAAATGGACAAAACAATGCCAATCTCTCTTGGAAGATAAAAGGAGAAAGTGTGCATTTAGTGCAGCCTGTGGCACATACCAGGAGCTCAATCAATTATTATTATTATCACTTGGAGACTCAAGTGGCATAATTTTAATACCTTGTTCTAAGCAGAAACGGCATCGTGTTTTCACTATCACCAACTAAAATAAGTATAAACAACTATATCTTAAATTAAGTTTTTCTTAAACCACTAACATTTCTTGAGCTGTAAACCTAGCGCACATGCATTTAGATTGGTAAATTACATCTACCACACTGCCTTACACAGAAAAGGTGTTGGGAATATAAACAGATTAGTCAGTGAGGCAGGTGTTAATTGACTTTTTTACTCAGTATGAGAATTCTAAACAGCTTCCATGTATTATTAAACCAAATTCTTACTTTTCCAACTTGGGCTGTTGACTGTAATTCTGTCTTTTTTGGTTTAGGGGACTTAAAACAATGCCAAGCATTTTTAAACAAAGACTCAAAAATTGGAGGTTAACCTTCTTTCCTTCAGTAAGTTTTACTGATGGCCATGAATATCAAAAAGATGATCAAGCTGATTTATTTTCTGCCTTGGGTTGTCCAAACACCCAGGTGAACATATTTATCAGCTTAGCATTCTATTTTGCTTGCATTCCCGATGAGCTTACAAGAAACTGTAACAAGCTGGGAAGCTGATGAATAACTAATCAAGAAAATGCAATGCACAAATGTGGAGGAAGGGTCTATAATTGCACAGTTCCTTACAAGGAAGTAAATGCTAAATACAGACGCATGCCCAGAGGCACCAGGGAAACACTAATCAAAGACTTAGAAGGCTAAAGATTTCATCATTTATTCAACATTTATTGAGCATTTACATCATGCAAGGCAGTTAATGGAATAAAATACAGAGATTTACTGTACGGGTGTGTATACATGTAATATTATACACACATACACAATTTTAGAAAATTCCAGGCATCTCCATGTCAGGATGTTGCAATCACTTTGAACTACACATCTTTTCCATAGTAAAGTCCATATTGCAAAAAATTCCGATAATGATTAGTTTGGCAACACCCAGTTACTATGACAATGCCCATTGCTGATCCATGGGAGATGTAAGAGGATTGTCTCAGTAATAAAATGATGTTATCAGACATTTATGGCTTGTGGGGAAAAAGTGCAGTCGCTCCTTGTTTTGATATTATCTCTGACTATACTTGCTTTTAATCTACCTTTTCTATACTTAGTATCCAGTCATTTAAAAAAAAAAAAAAAAAAAAAACCCAAACCCAAACCAAAAATCAAGGTCTGCACTGTGACAGTAAACCAAACCTTTTGAGTATGAATCCTGGAGGTTATTATTTAGCATTTAAAGGAAATAAATCATGGTGAGGGGATACTCTGAAATTTGGGAAATTTGAAGGCCACCTTAAGAGTTGAAATGGGGTGGGAAGGTTGAATATACCACCATTTACCATTCTTCAGATACCTCCAGACTCAATTTAAACATTTCAGTGAAAAAGGAGATGAGAGGGGACACGGGTCAAATCTCAGTTTTTTGTTTTGTTTTGTTTTTGTTTTTTTGTTTTTTGGTAGACGTAAACACTGAGCCAAAATATTTCACTGAAAAGACCTTCCTCCCCGGCTTGCGAGAATATCAACCTTACAAAAGTAATTTTTGGAGCACACTACCAAATACGCTCGTTCCAAAACTGTTACGGAAGCTCCAAGTTTTTAGTAAATATACAATCATTTTTCTTTTTCTCTCCGAGGATTCAGATAGCTGAAGCGAGGATGGGTCCCCCTCGGATTTCGTCCACGGTCCAGCCAATCTGAGCCCGGATGCTAATTAGTTGCTCTCCCCCGATGAACACGCCTTTGTCGCTTGTAGGGCCGGACTACAAAGCCCAGAATGCCTCGCCCCTCCCTGATCAATGAGGTCTTATTTAAATGATCTCTGAGGTCTTGGACCCAGGCCAATCAGCTGTCAGGGCTCATGATAAATCGCAATGCATTATTGATAATAATAATTACTGGGACATGCGCGTTCCGGCCGAAGGGGGGTAAATTTCCCAACTCCAGGAATTTGTGGCGGAGTGGGCAAATAACCGCGGCTCTCCAGGCGCCCCGATGCTCGCACCATGTCGAGGCGCAAGCAGGCGAAACCCCAACACATCAACTCGGAGGAGGACCAGGGCGAGCAGCAGCCGCAGCAGCCGGCCCCGGAGTTTGCAGATGCGGCCGCAGCGGCGCCGGCGGCGGGGGAGCCGGGTGAGTGGGGCTGGGGGCGCACGCCCCGGGCGGGCAGTTTCCGGGACGTTCGCGGGACCCTCGAAGGCGCGGACTTTGGGGAGCCAACGGCTTCCACCGCAGACTGTGGAACCGAGATCTGGGGGCTCAGTTAGTTCCAGAGGAGAGCGGCAGCCTCATTCCCCACCCCCACCCTCGTTAATTTTACACTTCTCCCCTTTTATCGCTTCTCCCCTCTTGTGTAAGTTTCACCCCCAGGTCTCGCTCTTATTGTAAAACTGACCCCCAGCCTCTCCTGTGTCCCTCATTCCTGAAAGGTTCCCTTCTCCTTGTCCTCTGCCCCTCGTAATTGGTTCCACTCCCCTCACTAGTAGCCTCCCCCCCACTTGTAACTTAGGCTCCCCTCCTCCCTCCCTGGCGCTGCTTTTTAAAAGAAAGACCCCGTGGGTCCCCACTCTTTCCCTCACCCGTTAGGGTCTTTGTAGGAAGCTGGGGAAGGGGCGCACCCTAGGAAGACCTCCCGGGGGAGCACGATCTGTTTGTTGCACGCGCCCCTCCCGGGCCAAGAGGGGGGAGGGGGCGCGACCTCTCCCCACCCCCAGGAGCTGGGGTGCGGGCCACCAGCGCCGCGGAGGGGATTGGAGGGCCCGAAGAGGTGGAGGAGAAGAGCACAGTATTTTCCTTTTTAAAAAAAATTTCTTTTTTGGTTTTCCTCTTTTCTCCCGGGGCTACGCCGCCTGCCGATCTTCGCCCTAACCTTTCGGGGCCTGACCTCCAGCCATCTTTGATTTCCGACTTCCTAAAAATAAACCGCGGCCGGCGGGAGGGGTGCGGGCCCCCAGGGGCGGGGGTCGCGGGCGCACAGCAGCCCCGCTGGGGTGCACCAGCCTGGCGTTTTGCGTGGCTTTTCTAGTGCGCCCGGCTTTCCAAACGCGCGCCCCGGGGGCCAGAGGGGAGAGGTCGGGCCAGGCCCGGGCGGTCGTGGCCAGGGCGAGCTCGGGGGGCTGACCCGGCCCACGCTTCCGCGCCGCGCGTCTTTAGGGTCTGGAGGAGTTCTGGACCCCCCAGCCCGGTCGGGAGCGGCCAAGCAAACTCCTCTCTTCCTAATCATGTAACCCAGGGGGCTTTAGGAGCCAGTCGATTTCCCACTATCTCCCCTCCGTCCTGGCCCGCCAAATTGTCGCCTGATAAGTTTTTCGCGTACGCGTGGGGGGAGGGGGCGTTTTTAACGTCCTCTTGGGCCTTGTTGGTGGCTTCTCTCCTCGCCGCCTGCTTTCTAATTTCCCAGCCCGTGATGGGGGTGTGCGCGGCAACCCCAGACTCTCCGAGCCACAACTCCGATGGGAAAACGGTTGCTACATTTTGGTTACCGTACCTTTTATTTCGGGGAGGGAATGTGGTAAATTTCCTAAATTCATAATATAATGTAAATCCCTATTTCCCCCCCAAATAGCATTTTTCCAGGGCAAATGAAAGAGATCGGCTTGACCGAGGGGGCGGCTGTGCGTTTTCGGGCGTCCGATGGTCAGGGCAGCGTGCACCCAAGGTCGGAGGAGGGTGGACTCTCTTTGTGCCTTGGGAGGGGGAGTGCGGGGGAGAATGGAGAGGCTTCGTTGCCTGGCCCACCTGGAACAAAAGGGTTAACCCTCTGCCCGCCCGCTTCCTCCCGAGAGGAGGGGCGAGCTCCTGGCTCTGACCCCTCCCCTGGTCCTGCTCTGACCTCCCCTTCCCCCTACCCGCTTCATTTTGGGTGGGCGCGCTCAAGTGGGGCTTTTGGTGGCGTTTGGCACCTTACGGGGAGCTTCTTAAATTAACGCTAGCTGGAGTTTGCAATCAGTTAACCCGAGCTGGTTAGGATCGCGGGCCTGGCTGTGCGCTCCCTCCACGATTTGGGAGGGGGAGTTGCTATTGATCGCTTGGGTTGGAGTGGACGGTCGAGCTGCGCGCGGGCGCCCCCTGGAGGCCCAACCTGGAACCGCGCCCTTTGCTGAGAGGCGGGTCCCTTCGCAGGTACCGGCTCACACCTGACGGGTGGGACAGGCTGGGGCAGGGGGATGGAGAGCGCTGGGCTGGGCTAGGCTAGGGACTCCAGTCGGTTGCTTGCGCTATCCCTGGCTGTGCCGGGTTTTCTTTGCCAAGTCTTTGGAATTCTTGGAAAGAATTCTTCGATCCTCGAATGTGTTTGCACAGTCCCCCAGTTGCCACCATGGGACAGAAGGTAGTTTTCCCAAGCAGTACATTTTAACTGATGCATTTTGTATTTGAGCAGCCTGTGTGTATCATTTTAAAAATCCAGTTTAGACTGGTCTTATTTTGCAAAGCCAATTTGAGACCCACTTATAAAGAATGTACTTTTTGAGGGAGGAAAATGAAGTCCGGCAAAAAATTAGCAGATCAGAAAATCTGCAGGTGGTCAGGGGACTCAGGCTACATACAGGAAAATTAGCATTTTCTCAAAAGAGTTTCAAATGCCCTTTGTGCTAAACTGGATTACAGCCATCAACGATTAAGATTCCCAAATTTCAAATAACTGCCTAGCCCCAGTTTCTAAACTGAAATGACCTACATTGGCGGTAAGGATTCTGAGAATAGGGCACTTGGGAGCTTATATTTTAATAGAGGGAGAGGGAGATCTTGTTGATCGAAGCGTTAGTTCATGTTGAAGGCCGACTTTCTGTGTTTCCATCTGAGTTTCTGAAAGGGGCTGCAACTTGCCCACACCGCTTTTGTTCCGTTAAAAAGAAGTTGCACAAGTCAATGCTAGTTGGTCCTTCAAGCCTCTGCTGCTTTCCTCACGGTGGGGAGTTGGGGAGCCATCTTGGGAGGGAGGGATAGAGTTAATGCTTCCTCTTTTAAAATGAACTTAGGTTTTGGTAAGATTTTAGAGTGAGGTGTACATTCCAATCTGGTTGTATGACTTTCAGCTGTGTAACCTTGATTTCTGAGCTTTTGGGTTCTTCCTGTGTACCATGGAGATGAAGCATGCTGTTTATTTAGATAGTTTCAACTATACAAGACCCACTGTGTGCTGGAAATGTGATCAGTAATTAATTTTGTTCAAAATAACAATGTTTTATTTTTTATTGTGCCAAGACGGCACTGAACTGCCAAGTTGAGATAATTCTGCAGTTTTATCTGTAGCCTACTGTGTGCCAGACACCAGGCTGGGGACCTCAACGACATTATCTGTAATCCTCATTTTTACTCATTTTAGAGTAAACTTTAACTCTTGGTTGCAATGGCTTGCCCAGGGTTGCCTTGTCCTGTTTGATTTGAGCCTTGCTCTAAATCCAAGAAGCTGTGTTTATCGTGGTTTTAGAAGAGTTGGTTATGGGATGGGATTTTCTATCAGATGAGGGAGCTATGGTGAGTGTTCGGCTGGTTGAGTGTTATCTCTCCTCCTCCCTTTTAATTTTTGAGATGTGCCTTTGCAGGCTTTAGAATAAGAGGTCCTGGGAAGCAAGTCGAAAATAAAGCAGAGTTTGCATTTGGTGCTCTGGGCTTTACTGCCCTGGAAAAAATGATGGGAAGAGTTCAAGATACTCCCTTTTTCATCATCCTTAACCTATTGTGTTTTTGATTGTTTAAAAAAGCATCTAAAAATTTTAAAAGCTCTTAATTCCATGTAAGAGCTGCATCTCTGATCGATGCCATCTATTTTTTTTTTCTAGATTTCAAGTCTATGTCAGGCTTTGTTCCAGGGGGATCTGGGGAAGGAGGCAGCAAAAGCTCCTGCCTTCATGGAGTTTACAAATTGCTTAAAAGATGAGCTCCAGTTGAGGCAATATGGGACATATCTCTATAGTGTAAATAGCAGAGCTCGCACACCTTAGCACAAAGAAACTTTGATTCTTTTACTTTTTCCTTTTCAGCAGACTTGAATTTTGATCCAAGACCATATGGAACAATTTTTTTTTGTGCCTTAATTAAATAGAAAGTTAATTACTGCTCTAATTTGCCACCTACAAATTGAGTTAAGGGCTGTTCCTTAAGTGTTTCCCGGATTGCTGAATTCAGATGTAAAATTAAACTGGTAAACCAGTTTCTTTGAACTGGTTCAGTATTTAAGGACATCTCAATTTCCTTTTGTTTTTTGGTAAGCAGTTATCCTGCCGGTGGGGGTGGGGTAGAAGATGTTTATGTACTCTAGATAATCTGCTCATTGTAGTTCTTTTAATATAGGAATGGGGGGGGGGAGATGAGCTTGAGGCATAATGCTTTTCTCAAGATACACAGGTTTGTTTCTTAAGCATTTTCACTGGCTCCAGAATTTGATTGGCCTCTGGCAGATGAGCTTTCTTCCTATACAATAGTAAGAGTATTTTCTATCCATTTGGCAGTGATTGAATCTAAGCCCCCTGCTGGGTTTACTGCATTCTTCCAACTTATTGGATAACTAGATGCTGAGAGATAACATTCCTAAAATTCGGAGTGGGGGTGGGGTGGAAGGAAGGAAGATCTAGTTGCTGTGTAATCCCTCTGAACTTTGCTTTTTCCTTTTGGGAAGGGTTAACTTAAGCATACCCAGCAATTGTTCATAACAGAGTCCTCTTACTCTTTGGCAAATACGCTTTCAGTATTTGCCAGTGGTGGTCTGGATGTCGAAGTACTTTTTACTGCACCAGCAAACAGAGCTCCTGCTGTTTGAAGACTCAAGTGGGATGTTGCCGGTATTGCTTGGAGGCTACAGAAGAGGCAAGCCTGTGTATACAGTGCAGGCAAGCTGGTATTCAGGTTGTAAATCACTCTTGGGAACTGTTGGATCCTTCTCGGGCAGGGAGCTTAACCTTTTTTGTGCCACATTCACCCCTTCTCAACAGAATGTATTTAAATGCATACAATAAGATACATAGAAATACCAAGGAAATAAATTGCATTGAGATAACACTTAGTAAAAATGAAAACATTTGTGATATAGTAACATGTGCTTCTTTATGAACACAATAAAGGAGATCTAGCAGTCAGTCAGGTAACCAGAATTTCCGGTAATGCGACCGCACTGACATCATAGGAAAATACCTGCTTTCTGTTGATGACATAGGCATGGGTTCTGCAAATACCGCTGAGGTATGTTCCCCACGCTCATAATTGAAAGAAATGTTAAGTTTTAATTCAGCTGAGTGAAAATAAGGTTGCCATTTTTTTTTCCTGTCTAATTTCATCGGCCCCAGTTTAAAGAGTTATCTCCTTTAAAACCTGCATTGTCAGTAAGGGAATATTGTCCCCAAGGGAGTGAAAATTGTTTCTTTTGGGGGGGGCAAAAATGTTTATTGATGTTACAATGGTTTGGCCTTCCAAAGGACCATAGTGCATAAACAGATAATATAGTATATTGGTGGTATTAAAATTTGGGGAGGGGGTGATTAGGAAAAAAAAGCTTTAAAAGCCTTCCTAGAGGGGTAAAATGAAAAAAAGTTGAAGAAACTGCTCTAGAAGAAACAATTATAAATGAGGCCATTAACTTTAGTTCCCTTCTTCGATAGTATTTAAGACTATAATCCCTGCTCTTGTGTTTTACCCTTATGGCACCTTGAGGCAGTTATTTCTGAGCCTTAGTTTCCATGTTTGCAAATTGGGAACAAAGATGCATGGTTACGTGGCTACGAAGATAAGTGAGTTAAGGTATAGGAAGGAGTCTGAAGTGAGTGCTTTGTTGCAGTTTGTGGAGGATGGTAGTAGTTTTGCTTTGGCCCTTAACAAGCATTTGTACATGAGCTTTGTTAGAGATTTCCAGAAGTAGAATGGCTGAGAAAAGGGGTGTAACATGCTAATTAAAAAGAAGCCAAAGTACAAAAGTGTATACATTTATTTATTTATTTTTTGTGGTCAGGCTGCACGCCATGTGGCTCCCTGACCAGGGATCGAACCTGCGTCCCCTGCATTGGAAGTGTGGAGTCTTAACCACTGCATCGCCAGGGAAGTCCCAAAAGTGTATACATTTTAAAGTTTCTCTTCCACCCCAGGCCTGTGCTTCAAGAGGCAGGGACCAGCCACAGCATCTATTATTTCAAAAGTTTCCCACGTACATACTTATATCTTTATCCCCAAACACAAAGAGGGGGGAGCACATTATCTGTACATCCTGTTCTCTACACTTTTTTTCCTCTTGAAATCAGTCTTGGGCGGTTGTCTTACAGAGCAAGCATATATAATAAAGACCCACTTTATTTTTGAAGGCTACAAAGTAGTCATCTTTTTCGTGTACCCTGATTTATTCAATCAGAACCGTACTGACGGACCAGAGTGCATCCTTTTTTGTTTAGGCTGTTTGTTACTATGAAACCTGTATCCTGGTATCACAGAAAGTAAACTCCTAACAAGGGAATTGCTGGGTAGAAGGAGAATTGCACTAAAATGATGATGTTGGTGGATTGTGCTCTGAAGAAGTTGTATGTATTTATAGGCACCAGCCTACTGGTGTATTTCCCTCCCAAGAGAAACTCTTTAAGTTCCACTTCTAAAGTTCTTGACACATAATTGCCAAAATTGCACTTCCAGAAAGATTGTGCCAGTTTAACAACACACCCCAGAAAACACCCATTAGAAGTCTTGGGAAAGTGTACCAATAGATACTATCTTAAGGGTTCTGGGAATTGATCAATATCTTTAATTAATTAATTAATTGGTTTATTTATTTATTTATTTTTGGCTGTGTTGGGTCTTTGTTGCTGCGCGTGGGCTTTCTGTAGTTGTAGTGAGCGGGGGCTACTCTTCGTTGCGGTGCGCGGGCTTGTGGCTTCTCTTGTTGTGGAGCACAGGCTCTAGGCACGCGGGCTTCAGTAGTTGTGGCACTTGGGCTCAGTAGTTGTAGCTCGCGGGCTCTAGAGCACTGTCTCAGTAGTTGTGGTGTGTGGGCTCAGTAGCTGTGGTGCACGGGCTTAGTTGCTCTGCAACATGTGGGATCTTCCCGGACCAGGGCTCGAACCCGTGTCCCCTGCATTGGCAGGCAGACTCCCAACCACTGCGCCACCAAGGAAGCCCTGACGAATATCTTTAACTTGATTCTTGGAAATATGATTGCTTTGGAGCAGTTGTGGAGCCAGAAGGAAGGAGGTACCTACCTGCTACACTCCACATGGAAGTAGCAGGCGTGTATTGTGTCCTAAGTTAACCTCCCCACACCCGTAAACCTGACCCCTCAAGCTTTCCTGTCCCTCCTGGGGTTTCTGTGAGAGGAAAGATAGTCGCCAGTCTCAACAGAAGAAACATGCTTGGGAGGAGGTGTATCAAGGAAGAGTTCAAAGGGAGGGTCTGGGTCCTGCGTGCCTGGGTTTTAGTGTTGGCTCCGCAGTTTACCACATGCCCTACCTTGGGGAAGTTAATGTCCTCTGTGCCTCAGTTTCCCCCTCTGTTAAATATAATAGTCTCTACCTCAAGAGTTGTTAATAACATGTAAATTACACCTGGTACATAGTAAGCGCTCAAAAGTTTATCTATGACTAGATTTTTCATTGTGTTGCCTTGGGTATAAGTCACATTACCTCCAAGTCTGTTTTTCTTATCTGTAAATGGGGCTGATGTTTAATAGGGTTGGAAGAGTATAGTATGGAGCACGGGGCACCTGGAGGTTCTAGTCTGGACTACAGGAGGCTATTGGGCTGCTCATCTTTTCATCAGCCCCCTTAGCCCCTGCCTTGTACTCAGTAGGAGGCGAGAAGTATTGTTAAATGAGTGAGGCTTTAAATGACTGGTACAAGCCTTATTGTGTTCAGCAGCCCTAGTTGCCCAGGTAACCAGATAAGCCACCAAAATAGAAAAGGTGGAGAAACTGATGTTCCCTGAATACGTACAGTATCTGTACTTTCAGGTCATAGGATGGTGCCAGGCTCACAGTCAGCACTCAACAAACATTTGTTAAATTAATCACATCACTTAACACAGGCATCTAACTTACGTGGTTGTCATGATTTTACACCTTTAATAGAAATCCTGAGGGGTAAGCCCACCATATCAAACCTGTTTTCCATGGATTGATCCTGACCTGTTTGCTTTCTCTTGGCTCACCCCCGACCCACATACACCTTGCAGAACTTCTGATGATTTAGTCTGAAATTAGGAAAAGTTAAGTCAATTTATTAAGGCCGTGCTACAGAAATGTAAAAGAACCAGTGTCTGAAAATCCGATGGAAAGCATAGATCTTTCTCAAGAGAAATACACTTTGTTGCAAGATCAGCCCCTCCCCAAATTGTTGACTGACTCCTCAGTCAAAAACCCATGCTGTTGGGAAATGTAATCACCCAAGGAGTTGAGGCAAAATGGGTTAGTTGGCTTTACAAAGTGATCATTTTATTTCAAAGATAAGTGGATACTGCCTGGTCTTACCCCCATGCATTTGTACATTTCAAATAGGTTTTGTTTTAAACAAAAATGGACACACCTTACAAACTATTCTGTAACCTACTTCCACCTAACTTCTGTCTCCATGTCAGGACATACGGAAATTCTGCATCATTTTTGTACTGTGGGTAAACCAAAATTTACCTTTTTTTTTTTCTTCTTTTGTGGCTCTAAACATTTCTGTGAAAAATATCCTTCTTCCTCCATGGATTTTTAAAAATAAGTTTATTTATTTATTTATATTTGGCTGTGTTGGGTCTTTGTTGCTGCGCGCAGGCTTTCTCTAGTTGCGGCGAGCGGGGGCTACTCATTGTGGTGGCTTCTCTTGTTGTGGAGTGCAGCCTTCAGTAGTTGTGGCTCACGGGCTCTAGAGCGCAGGCTCAGCAGTTGTGGCACACGGGCTTCGTTGGTCTGCGGCATGTGGGATCTTCCTGGCCCGTGTCCCCTGCGCTGGCAGGTGGATTCTTAACCACTGCGCCACCAGGGAAGTCCTCTCCACGGATCTTTGTATACGTGTGCAAACATCTGTGGTTTGGATCTGTGCACCTGGAGTTGCTGGGTCTGAGGTGTGCCTAGATGACTTCTCAGTGGTAAGGTGTACATATAATAGGTTAGGCAGGAAATGAGAAAAATAAAGTAGCTTAGAGATTCTCCACCCGCCAAGACTCAGGCATCTGGCTAAAGCACAGTCCCCCGACAGGCATTGTAACGTGCAGACTAGCAGTCACTGTGAAGGACATAGGACCCAACTGCAAAAGAAGTCCAGGGACCACTCATTTTCAGGAATAGAACTACCCAGAATAGGATGGTTGTTTGATTTTTGTGTAACAGAGTAGAAGTTGCAAATGGAAGGTGAGGAATAAAGTCCATCAATCCCATCCCTTCCTTCCTTTCTTGGGCTTCTTTCTTTGTTTAATGGCTTATTACTCCTTTAATGTCCTGTTAAGGCATTTCTGTAGGTTTTTCATAATCAGGAAGGTCAGTGAAGTTTTTTTTCTTGGACATGCAATCTTTCCCTTTTTTTCAGTGTGTTTTTTCCTATATGAAAATACTCCTCGGACTATCTGCTTGATCTTCCCGTGTACGATTCTCCATATTTTAGGTGAATTTATTACTGCTTTCATAATTTTTAGCACCTTTAAACTTTCATTGTCCCTGGTGGGAAGGTACACTTACCACATTGTCTGAATGAGTGACTTACTGCAATTTCACTTTCGATGGGCCCAGGATGGAGATGAGCGGCCATGAATTGAGCAGGTTTCCAACATCATTTTATGGTGGCATGAGATCCATTTGCCTTTCAAGCCAGCTCTCAGCTGAGGGTGAGGGCCAGAGCTCCAAGGGGATTATTTTAATGAATTGTATGCGTTTCCCAGGGCTGCCTTAATAAGTTGGCACAGACTAGATGGTTTAAGACAGATTTATTCTCACAGTTCTGGCGGGTGGACAGCTGAAATTTAGGAGTTGCAGGGTTCCTTTTGGAGCCTCTGAGAGTGAGTCTGTACCAGGCCTCCTCCCTACCTTTTGTTGGCTTCCAGCCGTCCTTGGCTTATAAAAGCCACGTT
This sequence comes from Hyperoodon ampullatus, assembly GCF_949752795.1. Lineage (NCBI taxonomy): Eukaryota > Metazoa > Chordata > Mammalia > Artiodactyla > Ziphiidae > Hyperoodon > Hyperoodon ampullatus. The sequence goes on along the minus strand of NC_136927.1, from coordinate 78,776,422 downwards.
AACTCCTGCCTTGGCTTCACATGGCCTTATTCTGTCTCAGGTCCCTTTCTTTTCTCCTTAAGGACACCAGATACTGGGCTTGGGACCCACCCTAATTACAATTGCAAAGATTTCCCCCTCTACCCCAAAGAAGGTCACTTGCACAGGTGCAGGGGTTAGGATTGGACATTTTGGGGGGTTATGATTTGACCCCCACTACCTAAGTGATTGGTTCACTTGAGACTCTTTGGATGCCTTGTTCCCTTACACAGTTTTGTGCGTGTTGGGACACAGATCACGAAGACCTCTGGATTGTGAGCTGTAGTTTTTCCCAAGAAATCGCCCCACATCCTTTCTTGGGTAGAGTTCTTAGCTTTTTCTCTCTTGTCGCAGGTACTCCAGTGAACCCCCCAGGGAGTGGCGATGACGTGAACGTGGACGGAGCAGGGATAAAGAGGCCTCGGCGGGAGGAGACTCATATCTGTGAGAAATGCTGTGCCGAGTTCTTCAGTTTCTCGGAGTTCTTAGACCATAAGAAAAATTGCACTAAAAATCCACCTGTCCTCATCATGAACGACAGTGAGGGGCCGGTGCCTTCAGAAGACTTCTCCGGGGCTGTGCTGAGCCACCAGCCACGCAGCCCAAGCAGGAAGGATGGTCACAGAGAGGACGGTGGCAGCTCAGGGGACACGAGGGAGAAGCCGGGGGCAGAGTCCGTCGTGTACTTAAAGACGGAGGCCGCCCTGCCACCCACACCCCAGGACATAAGCTATTTACCCAAAGGCAAAGTGGCCAACACCAACGTCACGCTTCAAGCACTACGGGGCACCAAGGTGGCCGTGAACCAGCGGGGCGCAGACGCGCCCCCAGCCCCACTGCCCGGCGCCAGCAGCATCCCCTGGGTCCTCGAGCAGATCCTGTGTCTGCAGCAGCAGCAGCTCCAGCAAATCCAGCTCACGGAGCAGATCCGCGTGCAGGTGAACCTGTGGGCCTCCCACGCCCTCCACTCCAGCGGCGTGGCCGGAGCCGACTCCCTGAAGACGCTGGGCGGCCACGTGTCCCAGCAGGTTTCGGCGGCTGTGGCTCTGCTCAGCCAGAAGGCGGGGAGCCCGGCTTTGCCCCTGGATACCTTGAAGCCAGCCAAGCTACCTCACACCAGCATCCCTTCCGCTGCCAGCTCCGTGTCCCCGGGGCTGACGCCGTTCGCCCTGAAGCCAGATGGGACCCGGGTGCTCCCCAGCGTCCTGTCGCGTCTCCCGGGGGCGTTGCTACCTCAGGCCCCAGGCTCTGTGCTCTTCCAGAGCCCCTTCTCCGCGGTGGCGTTAGACCCGTCCAAGAAAGGGAAAGGGAAGCCACCGAGTGTCTCCCCGGTAGATGTCAAACCCAAGGACGAGGTCCTCTACAAGCACAAGTGTAAGTACTGTAGCAAGGTTTTTGGGACTGATAGCTCCTTGCAGATCCACCTCCGCTCCCACACCGGAGAGAGACCCTTCGTGTGCTCTGTCTGCGGCCACCGCTTCACCACCAAGGGCAACCTCAAGGTGCACTTTCATCGGCATCCCCAGGTGAAGGCAAACCCCCAGCTGTTTGCCGAGTTCCACGACAAGATGGCGGCAGGCAGTGGCCTTCCCTACGCGCTCTCTGGCCCTGTCCCCGTAGATGAATCCGGGCTCTCCCTAGACAACAAACCCGTCCTTGCGACGGGGACCCCCAATGTAGGGCTATCTCAGAATCTCTCTTCGGGGACTAACCCCAAGGACCTCATGGGTGGCCCATTGCCCAACGACCTGCAGCCTGGGCCTTCTCCGGAAAGTGTGGATGGATCCATCCTACCTGGGGTGGGGCCCAACCATAATTCCCCGAGGGTTGGTGGCTTCCAAGGGAGTGGGACACCCGAGCCGGGGTCAGAGACCCTGAAACTGCAGCAGCTGGTGGAGAACATCGACAAGGCCACCACCGACCCCAACGAATGTCTCATATGCCACCGTGTCTTAAGCTGCCAAAGTTCCCTCAAGATGCATTACCGCACCCACACCGGGGAGAGGCCGTTCCAGTGTAAGATCTGTGGTCGAGCCTTCTCCACCAAAGGCAACCTGAAGACGCACCTCGGGGTGCACCGGACAAACACGTCCATAAAGACGCAGCATTCGTGCCCCATCTGCCAGAAGAAGTTTACCAACGCGGTCATGCTGCAGCAGCATATTCGGATGCACATGGGCGGTCAGATTCCCAACACGCCTCTGCCGGAGAATCCCTGTGACTTTACGGGTCCCGAGCCAATGATGGTCGGTGAAAATGGCAGTACAAGCGTTGTCTGTCATGATGATGTCGAAAGCATCGATGTAGATGAAGTCTGCTCCCAGGAGGCCCCTGGCAGCTCCTTGAAGGTCCCCATGCCCCTTCCCAGCATCCACTCGGCATCACCTACTCTAGGGCTGGCCTCGGTGGCTTCCCTAGATGCCCCAGGGAAGGCAGGACTCGCTGGTCTTGTCCTGCACCGACAGAGCAGCCGAGAAAATGGTTCAGTGGAGAGTGATGGCTTGACCAACGACTCTTCCTCCTCAGTGATTGGGGACCAGGAGTATCCGAGCCGAAGTCCAGATGTCCTGGAGACCACATCCTTCCAGGCAGTCTCCCCAGCCAATAGCCAAGCGGAGAGTGTCAAGTCCAAGTCTCCTGATGCTGGTGGCAAAGTGGACAGCTCCGAGAACAGCCGCACTGAGACGGAAGGTGATAGAGCTTTGGATTTAACTTAGGTCCATTCTGGGCACAGAGTCATCCAAAAGGAACCTGGGTTGAACTTGACAAATGGAGAGTGTGGTATATGTGAAGTAGCTCCTCTGTAGGGCGATTAGCCTTTCTGTGGGTACTTCTGGATAGAGGGCATTAATAACTACCTCTGTCGTAGTAGAGACATGCTTTTATTTACGACGGTTCTTGCAAGCTGGGTGTGGACAGCGTACTTACTTTTGGTGGGTTTTTATTTTCGTGTTTGAGCCCTGTGAGGGCAACATGGGTAATCCTAAGTAAATGCTCCAGTAAAGAGTATTTGAGAAAGTGGGGCACTGCTTTTTGGCCAATGAGATAAGCCATAGTTCCTTGATTCTGAAATCCCACTCCCTTATGTAAAGTTCACAAACTAATAACTCTTGAGGGAGAGAAAAGAATCTAACCTATTTTAAAACCACCCCATATAAAAGGGGTGCCTATTGACGGCATTAATGGCAAAAATGGGGGAATAGCAACATCGTAGAATCAGAAAGATAGTGCCAGGGCCTACTTTATAAAGGTAACTGTATGCAGGAATTTGAACTTGGAATTGCATTGCCTGTGACTGTTGCCGATACCTTTAAAGCCAAAACAGTAACCTTCTCTGAAGTGTTGGAGTCATTCTCCGTGCAGATAAACAAGTAAAAGGAAAGCTGCTTCCAAGGTGTCAATTTCCTGAACGCTATTTCCAGGCTGTCAAACAGTGGGGCAGTTGTGGTCAAAGCTCCTTTTTTTTTTTGGATTGAAGAACGAATGACTGTAGGGTGATAATTTGGGATTTTTTTTTTTTCTGTGCACACCAGGTCGGAGCAGTGGCGCACCGACCTTTATGCGAGCCCATCCAGCCTATGTCAAAGTTGAAGTTCCTGGTGCGTTTGTTGGTCCCGCGACCATGTCCCCAGGCATGACACCTTTGCTAGCCCTCCAGCCCCGACGACAGGCCAAGCATCACGGCTGCACAAGATGCGGGAAGAACTTCTCATCTGCCAGCGCGCTTCAGATTCACGAGCGGACTCACACCGGGGAGAAGCCTTTCGTGTGCAACATTTGTGGGCGAGCTTTTACCACCAAGGGCAACTTGAAGGTGAGTTCAAGCCTCGCAGTGCAGTCAAAAAAGAAAAAAACGAAAAAAGAAGAAAGAGACTTTCTCACGTTACAACATCTCTGAAGTTGGGATGCTCATTGTAGTCAGTGCCGGCATGAAATCATTCAAGTCTAGAAACACAGATGATGTTTGTCGTGTATTGTAATGTAGTGTCGGTAAATCCTTTACGGATTTGCCTGTGCTTTCAGCCTTGATGACCATCCTGTACGTTGGTTTTTGTTTTCCTGGCCTGCTAGGTTGAAATAAATACCACGAGTTAAACATGTATATAGTGCCACTGGAGTTAAAGGAAGAAAGCCTCCAGGTTTATTGGCCTTTCTTTGAAACTGAACAGCTGGGTTTTTCCAAGGAATATCCTGTGTCTATTGTTAGGAAAAGTTGGTTCCACCTAAGATATTACCTGGGAGACTGTCCCATGTAAGGATCGAAAGTGGCCTGTGTAAGGACACAGGATGGGAAACCTGGGTTTCCCTCATGGTCCTGCCTCTACTTTGTTCCAGGCGTGTTTCTCTGGACCTCTTTTCTCTAGCTAGCTCTCCAGTGAGTAGACTAGTTGAATTCTTTGTAGTGAGAATAAAGGTTGAAACTTCATCTTAAAGTTGACCTAGAAGACCTCATATCATTTTAGAAATTAAAAGTACTTATTAAAAAAACTATATTCTTTGAATTTTTTAGTCTAGGTGGCAGAAATGTCAGGGGAGGAACATAGAAGTAATTTAATCTGTAATCCCAACTTCCAGAAATATAAAGCTTAAATTTGTTCAGGGGCCTTGGAATCAGTCTGGGGAAGGTTTGGAGCTGCTATTGCTGCATAAGTGGCTTTGGGCAGGTGGCTCCTGTGCCTCGGTTTCTCAGGCTTGGGGATCATGGTAATGACCTCAGGGTTGCTTGGAGATTAATTGAGTAGTATTAGTGTTTCACATGATGCCAGGAACATCTTAATAATTTCTTGGAGTGATGAAGATCAAGTCACTTCTGAGCCCGCTGGGATGACTACTAACTTCTAAGCATGTCAGTGAAGTGATGTGAGAACGCTTGAAACCCAGTACCCACCACGTTCTTCAACTCTTTATAAAGAAAGGGATTTGAAAACTCAAAAGCCAGACCAGGAAAATAATCGCAGATAGGAGGCCGGCCAGGTTGAAGAAGCAGTAAGTGGTAGGGTCTCTTTCCTCTTCACAAGAGTCCTTGCCTTGTCTGCTACCATAGATGGAATAACATTCATTCCCCGTGGCCTCGTGTAACCTTCCCAACTAGGCTTATTTTTCTCTACAGCAGTGATTACTCTTCTTGAGACACTATGTATTTAGGATGTCAGCTCCATCAGGCCAGGGTCTGTTTTGTTCAAAGATTATTTTTTTAACTCAAATTTTTAATTCAAGTAATTGTCGATTCATGCAGAGGGAGAAGTCATACAGAGATGCTTACCCACTTTGCTAGTTTCTCCCAGTGATAGAATTTTGCACAACTATAGAATAAATAATAACCAGGATATTGACACTGATGTAACCTACTGGTCTTATAGATTTTCCCATTTTACTTGTACTCTGTGTCTGTATGTGTTAAGTTCCGTACCATTTGGTAACTGTGTAAGTTTGTGTGTTCACAAGTTGTAACCCTAGCACTGGAAACAACACTGCTATGTAGTAGGTGTTGACAACAACTGTACATGTGAACAGTGGTATGGGGAAAATTGGAGTGTGTATTCCCCACCTCGGTTGCCCTTACTTGCCTCTAGGCAGGAATGTAGATCCATGGTTGCCAGATGATCTGATTCTTTTTTCCCCTAAGAGAATAGGTATCTGTATTTCTTTTTTTAAAATAAATTTATTTATTTATTTTTGGGTGCATTGGGTCTTTGTTGCTGCACCAGGGCTTTTCTTTAGTTGCGGCGAGCGGGGGCTACTCTTTGTTGCGGTGCGCAGGCTTCTCATTGCGGTGGCTTCTCTTGTTGCGGAGCACAGGCTCTAGGCACATGGGCTTCAGTAGTTGTGGCACGTGGGCTCCAGAGCGCAGGCTCAGTAGTTGTGGCGCACGGGCTTAGTTGCTCCACGGCATGTGGGATCTTCCCGGACCAGGACTGGAACCCGTGTCTCCTGCAGTGGCAGGCGGATTCTTAACCACTGCGTCACCAGGGAAGCCCAATATCTGGATTTTTTAAACATAAAATCTAATTTTAAAATATACGTTTAGATAGACCAAACCCCTAGGCAGACTTGACTTTGGTTTGCCCACATGCAATGCCATCTCTGTTTTGGTGGAAACCTTTCTGTCCCTCTTCCCACAGGTCCATTATATGACGCATGGGGCCAACAATAGCTCAGCACGCCGTGGCAGGAAGCTGGCCATCGAGAACACCATGGCTCTATTAGGAACGGACGGAAAGAGGGTCTCCGAGATATTTCCCAAGGAAATCCTGGCCCCTTCGGTGAACGTGGACCCTGTTGTGTGGAATCAGTACACCACCATGCTCAATGGTGGTCTGGCCATGAAGACCAACGAAATCTCTGTGATCCAGAGTGGTGGCATTCCCACCCTCCCAGTGTCCCTGGGGGCCAGCTCTGTGGTGAATAACACCGCTACCTCCAAGATGGATGGCTCCCAGTCGGCCATCAGTGCCGAGGTGGAGAAGCCAGGAGCTGCCGACAGCGTCCCCAAACACCAGTTCCCTCACTTCCTGGAGGAAAACAAGATTGCCGTCAGCTAAGCTACAGGAGAGCGCACGTTGAAGGAGCGGTGCAGTGATCTCTCTAGAACTGTCCCTTTTTTGTTTGTTTTTCTTAAAGACCCCCATCTCCTCCAGTTTTCTTCCTGATGTGCAAATAATGTTTACAGTTGTGACCACAACCTCAGGCACATCCTACAATCACAATGTTGCTATGCTGCTTTGCAAAAACAAACAAACGAAAAAGAAAAATCAAAAAAAAAATTCATACTAAAACAAATATAGACTAGTATTTTTTTTTTAATTTTGGAAAGAAGCGGGTCTTGCAAAGTAGTTTTGTTACTTGCAACAAACTATATACATAAAACCTTTGTACAACCTAGAGTAACTGTTTCCAAAGACTGTCACCTATTTCAAGTTGGAAGGTGTTGAACCACCATGGAGAAGACAACTGTTTTGCCTGGTTGGGGGTTGGGGGGAAGGGTGGGTGGGTACTGTATACTTACTTCTGCGGTGACTGTATGCGGGTAAACGGACAAGGTCTGTTGTCTGTTTAGGGATCTGTTTGGTATTCTCCCAACCCTACACCCATTTTTCTTTTCTTTTTTGAATGTACTTTTTTTTTTTAAACCAAGGTTGTAGAATTCCAAATTTTTTTTCAACCTTGGAACCTTAAGTAGAATGCCCTCAAGTGGACAGATTTTAGTCCTTAGAAAGTCGGTTTGTGTGTTGCTGCTTATTTAAATACAGTTCAGTTGGAGCCCCAAGAGTGCCAAGGTGTCCTCCTCCCTATGCTTTCCAGATGCCCTTCTTCCTAAAACCAGGAGAGGTGAGCACCTGAGCAGGGAATCTCAGGTGACTTAATTTAGTCCACCGGTGCCTACTCTGAAGAGCTGGGTGTCCGTTCTTGAAGAAACAAACTCACCGGAAGGGCGTGTCTTATTATATACTAATAACTTCTTATACTAATTTGTACCAGAAGTTCCTTGATTGTGACTTCTGCCAAGTAATTATGAAGATTTTTTTTTTTTTCTGAGTATTGCATGAAGGCTACCAAGTTGGAACAGGCAAGTCCTGGATGTGAAAGCTTTAATTTATCTACCTCATTCATGTGTTATTTTTGTAGCTATAGTCTCTATTTTCTTATTTGATGACCGCTGAAGTGTTTCTAGGCCCTGTCGTAAACCTAAGAGTTGATGTATTGGTGGGAGCAGCTGGATGTTCAACCTGTTGTGATTCTTTTTTTCTTAATCCCCCTTTTGTGTATGTGATATTAAGCAGACGATGAAGCGTTCGTTACTCTCGAGGATTTAACAAGGAAGGAGAAAGAAAGACCCACATTTCTGGGTGAAGTCTTTGCCCCTCTATGTGGAAAAGTGGATTGCGACTGTTCTCAAGTCTGTCTCTCGGTAATTGCACCTGACTTTAGGATCCAAAAAAAAGTTTTTTTGTTTTGCCAAGTTGTGCCTTTCCTTCTGGAATTGTAAGTGAACACATAATAGTACCTGTTTACACTGTGAAGTGGATATTGTTACAGAAAATACACCAGAGGCTTTCTCACTTGTTAAGCTAATAATGCCTTGTGAATGTATGATCTACGGAGAAACCCCTGTAGTTTTTACCTGCTGATGCTGTCTGTCTGTTGGAGAATAAATTTTGGATGGTTCTTTTTTTCACCACCAGGCGTGTATGTAAGTTTTTCTGGTAGTTTCTGCTCTAAACTTGAGAATCCTGGACTTCCCTGGTGGTCCAGTGGTTAAGACTCCACGCCTTAAATGCAGGGGATGAGGGTTCGATCCCTGGTGGGGGAACTAAGATCCCACATGCTGCGCAGCACAGCCAAAAAATTGTTTAAAAAAACCCCTGAGAATCCTTAATTGACAATCATTTCCAGCTCCCTTGGGACCCTCTAGGTCCTGAAATTGAAGCTGCACATCTGGTTACATCTGTGCCTGACCCACTACTCAAGCACACACAACTAACTACTTGCTGGTTGGTATCTTTCTTTTTTAAGGCATTTGATTAGAGTCCTCTCCTTCTAGAGAACTTTGCTTGTGTTAGCTTGTAACTGTGGAAAATTTATCAGGCCCTAGACGATCCCACATCTCAACCCATCCATACCTGGTTACACGTCACTGGGCAGAGAGACAGGTTCTGGTTTTCTGTTTTTGTTTTTTTTGGCCATGCCACACTGCATGCGGGATCTTAGTTCCCTGACCAGAGATCGAACCTGTGCCCCCTGCAGTGGAGTGCAGAGCCCTAACCACTGGACCGCCATGGAATTCCCAGAGAGACAGTATTTTAATCATCTCATACTTACAGGCTGGCTGCTTAGAAGGGGATGGGCTGAGAATCACATAGGAGGTGGGATTTAATTCCAAGGGAAGAATCTTAGAGAGGGTGGTGGGAAAAGTGCTCTTTGAGGAGAGACGCAAGGGCAGGACCATGGTAATGTCCTCCTGGCATAGTACCCTCTTGTGCTGTGTTGTGTCTTTGCAAGACACAGCATCAGGCTCATGATGTAATGGCTGTGGGTACCGCAGCATCCTGGAAAAAGGAGTCTTTTGACATCCAGGAAAGGTCTAGGAGTTGTGTCCGTATCGCCTTTGACCTGATGTGAGCTCTGCGTGTCAACTTCCTTTGCAGGTGGATGCCCTCCTCCCCGAGGTTTGATGTTCTTTGACCTCAACTCATCTAAATTTAGGGTAAAGCAGCCACTCTGTTGACTGAGAGCAAGGTAAACCCAATCATTTAGATAATTGACATGGAAGGATCTAAACCAGGGGTCCCCATCCCTGGGCAGTGGACTGGTACCAATCCACGGCCTGTTAGGAACCGGGCCACACGGCAGGGGGTGAGCGACAGGCGAGCAAGCGAAGCTTCATCGGCCGCTGCCCGTCGCTTGCATTGCCGCCTGACCCTTCCCCCACCCCTGTCTGTGGAAGAACTGTCTTCCCCCAAACCAGTCCCTGGTGCCAAAAACGTTGGGGACCGCTGATCTAAACTAATATGCCCTAGTCCCAAGTATTTAGAATTTTCATCCTTTCTCACACTTGATACTACCCTACAGCTAAGTTGTATGTCTTTCTAGATTCGAATGTATGAGAATTATTTTACTTAAGTGAAAAATATGTTTCCTCTTCTCACATATTAGAGACGTCTTTCCAAGGTAAAGCACATTTCTGGCTAATCCTTTTTAAATATCTGCAATAATACAAAAATGTTTAATCAGCTATTGCTAGACAGTATTCATGTTTCCTTCAGACTTTGATTTTGATCATCTTTGTGGTCTAATTTTTCTTGCACTTGACTCCAGGGTGAATTCCTCCTTGAAGGATTGCTAGGACAAAGATGATGAATGTTTCCACGTGTGTTTGCAGTTGTCTTCATAAGCGTGTGTGTGTGTGTGTGTGTGGCTGTTTTCTCAGCCTTAATCTTTGAAGCCAGAAGAATAGGTTGTGAGCAGTACAGCTGCCATAGAACGTATTCTTTTAACTTGAGACCTGGCTGCGTTGTGTCTTCTTCTATGGGTTCTGTGTATTCACAACAGTTTTTGATACTTGATGGATGATTTGAGGGAGTCCCAAAAGCCTTTTGACTTTAAGAATAAGCTTCCCGTTATTTGTCAGTTATATCTCAGTAAAGCTGAAAAAAAAGAACTTCCACCTTTCCTGCTGGCCCTCCGCTTTCAGTTGGCACGCCCAGAACCTGCTTAAAGACAAGTGTTCTGGGAAAGGATTTGTTGCTTTGCATGAGGAACATGCATTTGCAGAGGGCCTGGAGAAAGCTTGGGAGAGGCCCACCTCCAGGTGGAAAACTTGCACCTTTATGGCGGCAGAACTTGCCAAGAGCCACTGAGTCAGGTGACAGTTTAGCTAAACCCTAACATCAGGGAAGGTGTTGAAAATCTGCACATTTACAGGAAGCCTTTCAATAGAGTTTCAAAAGTAACGCCTGTTGTTTACAACTCAGCAGATCCCTGAGCCCAAACAGGAAACTTACATGTCAGGATACATAGAAAGTCCAGGAGCAAAATTAGCCAGGAGTTAGATGAGACAGGTACATTTCAAATCTGGGGAAAAGGAGGGTTCATCATGAGAACACTGGCTCTTCACTTGGGCAAGAAGTCCCAGCTCAACACTCTGGCGGGGTGCCTGCCCTAAGACAAGATAACATGGAACCTTGGATATCTTGTCTGCAAAATGGGGATGATATTTGATTCATAAGACAATGGCGAGGTGATGCATTTTTATGCTCATCTAATCTGAGACATAATAATAAGTGTAAAATAGTTAGCCATCACTGTTTCCCATTTAGTTCAGAAAATCAACACTATCCTACTTAGTTGGGTATGATTTGTCCCAACTCTGGATCAGGCGGAGTCTCCTGGTTCAATCTGTTGGGACTGAGGAAGGAAGTCATGTGGGTCAGAAGCCCCCAGGCGGTGGGCAGCTCCTTTACCTTCAAGGTGATGTGGTTCTTTGCAGCTCATAACACATGGGACATGCATGAAATGACATACGTCATCATTCTCTGATTAATGAAATGTGAAAAAAAAGTAGGCTGGTGGGGTAATTTCTAAGGTGGGTTTTCTGCGTGTCTTCTTCAAATATAGATACACGAGCAATGGTATTTCAGCAGTAGTTACGATTTCGTTGGTTCCTACCTGTACATTTTACCCCCCTCCACCACCGCCTTCGACAAATTACCCCAGGACATTTGGATGCCTGTGGTTGGAAGTTACAAAATGGCAGAACCTTGCTGGTTCTAGGCCCTTTCTTGGTATTGGGAGCCTATCTATGTTGAATCCATCAAAGAGCTATATTTGGCTAACCCTGTGACTCCGACCTTGTCTTGATTGAGACCTAAACACCACAGCAGCTAATTCATACCTTTACTTTCTTCTCTCCTTGGCACCACTGATTTTATGGATTCTGTAACCATGTAAATCATTTAAAGGGGCACTTTTTCCAGAGGAGAAAGCATATACCTCTTGTGGAGTAATTATTCTCAGGCCTAGCTATTCCCCCAGTTTTGTTTTCTTGTTTCCACACAAAATCATTAACTACTTAAATAAGGAATGCTCATTTCTCTTCAAAGAAAATGAGTTAACTTTCAAAGTTATTAAAGTCTCGTAATGTGCTCAAAGAAGCAACTGCTTTTGGTCGAGGGGTTTATTGCTCTTGGCATCCATGGAAATTCAAGACTTTTGCCTAAAAAAACAAAACACCAAAAAACCCCAAGTCCTTCCTTATCACTTTTCTGTGACTAATTCCAACTATTTCTTTTTTTTTTTTTTTAATCCAACTATTTCCAAATAAAAGGAAAATGGAGAATTAGCTAAGCTAGGCCAAAATGAGGATAAGTACACTTACCTCTCAAAAGTGGACGTTGCAATCGCGGTATTAAGGTAAGACCTCGCAAATGTGTTTAAAAGAAGCATCAAGCTCTGCACTTCAAAGTCTAAATATTTGAAAGTGACCTTTCTGGGAGAAGAATGAACATCCCAAATGACTTGTATTTCTTCCCCTCCCCTGTCATTTTCCACCCTCCAACCCTTTGTAAACAATCTATTGTTTTAAGGAAAGAAGTAAGTTGAAAGAAATGCCAGTGTTCTAAAGGCAAGGTGTGGAACAAAGTATACGAAGGTTTATTTTATCCTGAAGGGATAATTGTGGGTCCTTAAATTAAAAACAGTGAAACAAATGACCTTCTCTGGTGGTAAGTGCTGTAGATATACCTGGAATAGAAGGGAATTGCTTAGGATTGCCAACTTTTTATCAAGTAAGAATGATAAACAAAAGCACAATATCTCTTTCACATTGCCCTGTTCTGTTATCCACGTGGCATTTTGCACTCTCTGAAATGTTTGCTTATTTATTTTCTGTCTATCCTGTTGAAGTATAACATTTTAGAAGGGGGAAATCAGGACTCCTACAAATGTAAAATGAACGTGTCTAAGATTGTATCAACAGTTTTACAACTGATTGAAAGGAGAATTGAAAGAACTCCCCAATTTCAGGCAGTCAGGAAAGTTGAAGTGAATTTACATAAAGAGGCAAAAAATGGTCAGTATCCACAGGGCTAGAATCAACTGCATTCCATTGGACAAAATTCATTTGCATTTCTATGGAGAAGAATCATTTGTGTTGCTATTGGGTTTTCTGCAAGTTAGAGAGTTGTAAAAGAGCTCAAAGACAAGGAAAGACACAGGTGACCCGGAAGAGGGTGCCAGACAGGTCATCTGGTCATCTTGCTGAAGATGACCAGTCTTACCTCTAGTAGCCAGCAGAGCCCCCAGCCCTAGGCAGCAGGGATTGTGTGTCTCGTTAACTGTATCCCCAGGGCCTGGAATATTGTCGGTCCTTGGTGAAGATGACTTGAATGAATTGTTCAGTGGTGTTTTCCCTAAACTTCCTGTGTCTTTTTGGAGGTAAAAACAGTACCATACAAACAAAGTAATGTTATTAAATGCTAGCTAGATATAGGTGCTTGTGGAAAGCACTTACAAAGTTCTTTCCCCAAAAAGGGGGAGTGGGAAGATAAGATTAGTGTTAGAGACGCAGTTTTACTAGAGATTTAGAAATGATTTAACATCACACTCTAGCCCAGTGGGTCTCAACTCGGGACAGTTTTGCCCTCCAGGGACATTTTGCGGTGTCTGAAGACATCAGTGGAGGTCACAACCAGGGAGAAGGGGCTGAGCTGCTACTGGCATGTAGTGGATAGAGATGAGGGATGCTGCTAAACATCTTGCAATGCACAGGACAGCCTCTCACAGTAAGATATTCAGCCCTGATGTCAGTAGTGCTGAGGCTGAGAAACTGTTTTAGGGACTACCTAATGAATGCATTCATTCAGAGAGAATTCATTCAGAGAGAAGATTCTAGGCACCAAAAGAACTTCTTCTTTCCCCAGCCTGAGTTTACCCAAAACATTTTAAGTCATTGTTCCTGTTTACCCTGACTCCGTTTCACCCATTAGTGCCCTTGACTTCTTGTCTTCTTACCACCAACACTCTGTAAACAGCTGCAGCCAGCTTGGGGATCTGTGAAAATGAGGGTTCAGCGTGGGCTGGACTGAGTCTCAAGATAGATTATGGTCTGGGCCCAACATGTGTTGGTGAGGTTGGGTGACCTCTGTGGCCCTCAGTCTCTCTGATTTCTGGAAAGAAGAGGCTAGACTAGGTTGGTTCATCTGTCAAAGATCTTTCTGCTCCAGCTTTCTAGGGGTCAGTGGCTTCTTGTACCCGGGGCCTCTTGGATGGAGACGGCTGTCAAAGGCCACAAAAGGGGCTGCTCCTCAGAAAGCAGGACCCTGAGGTGACCATTCCTAGGACCACAGGGAGAAGAAGGCAGGGCTGGGCCCGGAAGAGGGATGCTGTGCCCCTCCTCCCATCGTCATCCCATCACCGCCCCAGCTCTGCGGCTCTCCCCACAGGCTCTCTGCTATCTCACGCAAGCATCTGGATCTCTCTCAAGAACAGATAAAAGCCTTTAAGTGCCTCCTTTCCTGAGGGATTGCCTTGCTGGAAGGGAGTCTTTTAAAATGTCTTCTGTATTGATTATAAAAGTGCACTGAAAGAAATTTGGAAAGTGCAAAGGCAATAAAAATGGCCTCTCTTTTCATATGAAAATGTTATTACCTTTGGAGATTGAGGGGGCTCTTTGGTCTTTTAAAAATGTATTTACTTAAAGAAAGACATTGTAAAAGTGATACCTGTTCACTAGAGAAAAAGCAGAAAGTATAGACAAAACATAAAGAAGGAAAATTTTAAGATCCACTTGGATGTACCACAGTAATGCAAAATGTTAATAAGGGAGACTGCTGGGTTTGGGGTGGGGGTGGATATGAGGTAAGGTCGGTATGGGATGGGATATGGAGCTCTCTGTACTAACTACTACAAAAAATAATCTAGTGACTGAATTATATTTCAAGAATCTACCTAGAATCTTTTTGTCCAGAGACCACCATTTGATAACACTGTGGTGTTCTTTCTTTAATTGGGAAAAAAATAATAATATTCATTGTAGGAGGAGGACAAGAAATTGTAATAGCTAACCTTGATGAGAATTGACCTTGTGGCATGCGCTGCACTAAGTGCTTTACATGTTCCTATTATTGCCCTGAATTCTTCCAACAATCCTGAGCTGCCCACGTTCTCCCTCTGTGTATGCACTCTTCGAATTGCTTTATGTACATGATTGGCTCATTTAACCCTTCCAACAATCCTGAGGCTGGTACTATCCCCATTTTACAGATGAGGAAACTGAGCCTCAGCAGTTTGTAAGTTGCCTCTGGTTCTACAGTTGGGAGATGGTGGAAGGGATACAGGATCTCAGATGAGGGAGCCACTATTATTACTGCATATTTTAGACAATGAGGGCACAGCCTGACAAGGGTGGCCACAGGTGGGCTCCACAAGGATCAGAGGGAGCTGGAAGATATTTGGAATCAGGATTAATAGGTACCTGGAAATGTCATGATAACTGAATCCATTGGTCACTGGAGGGCATTTTTCCTGCCTTCTGGATCAGGAAAGACCGGGCCTGGGAGCCCAGCTGAGTTCCTTCCTAATCACGTTGCTTCGTGCAGGCCACTCTGAGTTTCTGTTTCCTCACCTGTGAAATGGGTGTGACCATTTAGACTCAGCTGGCAGGGCTGGGAGGATTAAATGTGGGACTCCACGTGTGTTTTAGGTGCTTGATTAAAACAAGAGCTCACATTTACTGAACACCAGCTGTGTGGGGGAACTTGGATTAAAGGGCCAGAATCTCTTCGGTCTTGTCTGTGACCTTGTGTGGTAGTGGAGTGGAGAAAGGGGTCTGAGGTGGGTGGGGTTTGAGAGGGGACCTTAAGGGAGCAGGTGGGCGGGGGTGGGGCCTCCTCTGATGTCATAATTGGCGGGTCAGGATGTTTACATTTCCTCCACTCAATGAGCCTTTACTGCGAGTTGACTGTGTGTATCATGCTGTGCACCTAGCACTGCCCTAGGTACAGGACGCAAAGCAGACGGGGTCAGTGAGCCAAAGAATGCTGTTTTCCCTTCAAAGGTGCCATGCAGCGACGTCTAATGACATGCTTTCCTTGAGGAACTTCATCGGAAGATGAGATAAGTCACACTTCTTGGTTTGGGATCCACTTCACCCAAGGCCCCAGACACAGACACTTGGTGGCTTTGCCCTTGTTCATCGCAAACAAAAAGCACCCGCATCCCGCATGAAATGTACTAGATGTAGCTACTTCAAGATTTCCTTTAGTTGCAGTAGGTTAGTTTACACGGTGTTACATTTTGAGGCTCTTTCATTACATATGGACTTTTAACTTCTCTCCCTCCTTCCTTCACCACTATTCATCTTCTTTCTGTTCTTAAAATTTTATCGAGTCCTTGGAAAGTTAGTGGATCCCGGACACTGTGTAGGAGAGGCTGTAGGTGCAGATGCTGGTCTGGGTGACTGAGAGGGTACGTGTGTCAGCTGAGAGGGTACGTGTGTCAGCCCCAGAGGCAGGTGAAGGAGTGTGTGTGAGAACGAGGGTGTGCAGGTGCGTAAGTGCATGCTGTGCTTGTGAATCTCAGGGGTCCAGGTGGGAGAGTGAGGGTAGGGGATGGTGAAGGATGGTGGGTGAGGGAGTCCGGAAAGCGGAGTGAGGCAGAGTGTGGGTCCCGGTGTGATTCCTGGGGGCACACGTGTGTGAGGCCTGAGATCCAGGGCGGACGAAGGTGACTCATGGGCGTGAGTGTAGCAGGGTGTGTGCGTGCAGGTGTACGTGTGTGATTGTGAAGGTCGGATGCTGGTGCGGAGTAAGCAGTTGAGAATGAGTGTGCGTGTGTGTGTGTGTGTGTGTGTGTGCGGGTCGCGTGTGAACGTGCAAGGGTGAGCACGTGAGAGGATGGAGGCCGAGGGAGCATGGCAGTGTGTGCTCGTGAAAGTGGTGTCGGCTGGGGGCGGGGATAGGGCGCGCGCGCGCACGGCGGGGCGTGGGCGGGGGGCGCGTGGCCGGGTGGGCGCGCGTGGGGGGCGCGCGGCGCGGGCCGGGGGCGGGGACACTGCGGCGGCGGCGGCGCGGACACAGCCGGCCGCCCCCCGTGGCAGGCGCGGTGCGGGGCGAGCGGGCGCGGCGCGTAGCTCGGGCCCATGGTGCGCCCGTGTCCGTCGGTCGGGCCGCGCGGGCGGCTCCGCGCGTGGCCTGGCGCTCGCGAGCTCGCCCCCTCGCTGCGGGCCCGGCCCGCCCGCTGCCGCCGCCTCCTCCCCCGGGGCGGCGCGGCGCCGGCGGGCGGTGGCGCGGAGGCCGGACCGGGCGGCGGCCCAGGCGGCGCGGGGGGCACGGCGGCCAAGGCGGGCGGCGCGAGCGACATGACGGACAACATCCCTCTGCAGCCGGTGCGCCAGAAGAAGCGGATGGACAGCAGGCCCCGCGGCGGGTGAGCGGGACCCGGGGCTGGCCGCCTTCCTTTGTCCGCGCGCGGCCGGAGCCTGGCGCTCGGGCAGGGCGGGCCGGGCCTGACAGGTTGGCCGGCGCCATGAGCCGGTGGCCGGGCCTGGGAGGCCTGCGGGCGGGCGGGGAGGGAATTCGGCTCAGCTCAAGCCCCCGCCCGGGCCCCCGGCGTGATCGCGTCCCTTTTGGGCCCAAGTGCCCGGCTGCCTCGCACCGATGCCCACCTTCCTTTCGAAACCCCGAGAAGCCGGGCCTGCCCAGCGCTGTTTACACGCGCGTGGAATTGGGATCAGCCTTGCCTCTTAACCATTTTGTTTCCTGATTACTCTTTGTCGTTGTAATTCCGATTCGGTCAGTATCAAACCTTGCTCTGCGCGTGGAGTCCTCGGAAGCCCGGATATGCTCAGTTTATTTGTCGGGGGAGGCATGGCTTCCTCCGCAGACCCGCTTGGGGGGTTCCCCATCAGTGCCTCCGGGACTCAACCCCCAGATGGCCGCCTTCCCCTCCCGGCCCCGGCTGGACCCGAACTAGTAGCCGCAGGAGGGCGAGAAGGGCTCCTACTGGTCGACAGGAGACCCCCACCCTCCACGGTTCCCCACAGTTTGAGAGGAGGAGCCCCCTGGCAGACGTAGGGGTTGCCACCTGCTGTGCCTTCCCGCATTGGCAGGCCCCTGGGCAGCCTGGTGAGGGTTTCCCTCACTTGGAGAGAGAGGACGGGCGGATGTTTTGCGCCCTGCCGTCTTCCTATTCGGAGGATGGCAATGACCTGTTGAGGTTTTAAGGGTCTGTGGCATCGCCTGCGACAGTTAGCTGCGGGGGGAAGGTTGAGGGGAGCTGGTTAAAATGCAGATTCCCCGGCCCCGCCCAGACCCGCTGGTCAGTTCTTGGGGGTGGGACCTGGAAATGTGCATTTTCCGAGGCTGCCCAGGTGAGGCTGTTGACGGGTGAAGGCTGAGAACCGCAGCTGGGCGGGGCCGGGCCTCTCGGACCCGCCCTTCCCTTTGGCGTCCTGTTCTCTCTGGGCCTTTTCCCTGTGGCGGCCGCTCTTTGCGGCGTCAGATATTTGATGGAGGGGGTGAGGAGGGTGAACAAGTAGGCTGGCTTCCCCAGGTGTCCGTCGAATTAAGAAAAATGAAGAATGCTGCCAGCTGCCATTTTGTGAGGTCTTTGTCCCTGTCTTCTTAAAGTCTTCCTTAAATCTCCCGGTGAGGAGGCCCCATTGATAGAATACAGTGGAGGAAGCGAGCCCAGCGAGGTCGAGGACTGCTGGGAAGATGCTGCAAAATGCAGATTGCGCTCAGGCTCTCTGACCTCAGAGACCGACAGCTCTCCACCCCTTCCTTCACTGTCCGCGCGCGTTGTAACCCTGACCACTCAAGGCTAAAGAACGCTAACAATTAACTTGAGCCCTATGCCAGGCATACACCCTCAGTAAATGTTTTTTTTCTCAGTAAGTGTTTTAATGAATTAATATGATCAGTGGACTCGAAGCTCCTCTAGTTATTAATTTGTGCCAAAACCAATTATAAAATGCCTACTGTGTGTGTGGGGGGGGGCTGTGTCAGGTGTCTGGGGTGCATATACGAATTAAACAAGCCCTGACCACAGGTGCGCGCCTCCTGACCCTGCATTGGAATCACCTGGCCAGCTTAAACAATTACCATCCCTGCCCCATTTTAGACCTTTGAAATAAGAGTCTGGGGTGGGACCTGGCTATAAGCTCCCCTGATGATTTTAATGCGCTGGCATAGTTGAGAACCTCTGACTCAGTGCATGAGAGAAAAATGCAAATAATTATTTAAAAGTGATGATTACCGTGATAGAAATATGCACCGTTGTTACAGGGGCCCAGAGGGAGTGGTGCTGACAGTTGGAAAAAAAAGATTTCTGTTTGTTATTGGCATGGAAGATCACTCCTCCTTTAGAATTTGCCACTTTGGAACTAATTGATTTCCTAAGCAGTGACATGGATTCAAATTCAAATCATGTATCTGGAATTCCAGGTATTTGCGTATATGTTTTAGTATTTAATCTGCATTTTTAGGAGTAGCCTTGTCAAGTTGCGGATCTTGGTGTTGGGAAAACACTTTTGGAAGCACAGAGAGATGGACAGGCTTCCTGTAGTTTAAGGCGGGGGTGGGGTGGGGGGAGATAAAGGAATAAGAAATATATTTGTGACGGGTCAGACTCTTTGCTGGGCACTTGAGATAAATGGCTGTGTTTAAATCCTCATAACAACTGTGTGAATTTTTGGAGTTAGTTTCCTCATTTTATAGACAGGGAAACTAAGATTCAGTGATGCTAAATAATTTGTTGGAGGTCATAGGGATACTCAGTGTGAGGAGGTGGATCCACTCTTTTTACCTAATGGCTCAAAGCTGTAGGATGGTTGGGGGATTTTGTGGTTAAAAAACCAAAAACATAGGTGCCACAGGTCCCAGGAGACAGAGTATAATTAATGCTGGGGTCACTCAGCATATGTCGCCAAGACATGCAATTTATTTGCCTGAGGAATCCCGTAGACCCAGAGCTCTTTTCTCTCTTGAGAAAGTTACCACATCCTGATGTTGAGAAAACTATTACAGTGGTTTTGTTAGGACACAAGGCATTTACCTCACGTTGCTGGAAGCCATTTTTCTGACATCATGCGCTTTCCTTCTGGCTAAATGAAGTTCTCCTCTTGGTGAAACACAAGAGATTGGTTAGGAGCGTGGGCGTAGGATTGGAGAGCCTGGGTTTTGCCACTCACTAGCTGTGTGACTTGGGGAAATTACTTTACCTTTCTGGGTCTCATTTTTTTATCTGTAAAGTGGGGGTAACAGTAATTACGTATACCTCCTAGGATTGATTTGAGACTTAATCCATGTTAAGTTTGGAACACTAAGTGCTTAGTACATCCTGGGTCTTTACTAGGATAGATAGTGATAGTTAGGTCTTTGTGTAAGGTTTGCTTTGGGGGATCTCCGGAACGCTCCTTTGAGAGGAAGGACCTTTGATGGTAGCAAGTAAAGAAATATTATTGACTTCATTGCTCCTTCCTGATCAAATCCAGGAAATGATTAACTACATAAACTATTCCATCCAGGTATGTAGACGCCCTGGTGTGATAGATATTGTCGAAAGTAGCTCTGGCAGAACTGAGACTTTGCCTTCTCTTCGTAATAATTCGGAGTTTTGTGGCCAAATTGGACAAGGATGCTTTGATTTTTGATGTATTTGGACTTGGGGCATTAGGAAGTTTTGGATGAACTGGGTTAAGAAAGAGCTGACTATTTAGGTACAGAGTCTATTTCAGCTTTTTTTAAAATAAATAACTTTATTCAAGCATAATTTACATCACATAAAATACCTCTACTGTTAATGTACAACTCACTGATTTTTTTAAAGTAGATTTATAGAGTTTGTGCAGCCATCCCCACAATCCAGTTTTTGAACATTTCCATCCGTCCGAAAAGTTCCCTCGTGCCTGTTCTCAGTTCATCCCAGGCTGTCACTGATCTGCTTTCTGTTTTCATAGGTTTGCCCTTTCTGGAAATTTCATATAAATGGAATCATAAAATATGTTGTCTTTGTATCTGCCTTTTTTCACAGCATATTTTTTTAATTTTAATTTTTTTATACAATTTTTAATTTCTTTATACAATTTTTAAAGGTTACTTTCCATTTACAGTTATTACAAAATATTGGTTATATTCCCTGTGTTGTACGGTACATCCTTGAGCTCATCTCACACCCGGTAGTTTGTACCTTTTGCTCCCCAGCCCCTATTTAGCACCCCCCACCCCCCACCGGTAACAACTAGTTTTGTTCTCCATGTGTGTGAGTCTCCTTCTTTTTTGTTAGCACAATGGCTTTAAAGTTCCTTTTTATTGCTTAATAGAATTCCATTGTGTAGATATACCATATTTTGTTTATCTGTTCACCAAGATGGACATTTGGATTATTTCCAGTATTTGACTATTGTAAATAACACTGCTAAGAACATTCAAGTCTTTGTATAGACATATGCTTTTATTTCTCTTGTCTACTGTGAGGTTTTTTTCTTTTTTTCTTTTTTTTTTTTGGCTGCGTTGGGTCTTTGTTGCTGAGCATGGGCTTTCTCTAGTTGCAACGAGTGGGGGCTACTCTTCGTTGTGGTGCGCGGGCTTCTCATTGCCGTGGCTTCTCTTGTTGCAGAGCACAGGCTGTAGAGCACAGGCTTCAGTAGTTGTGGCACATGGACTTAGTAGTTCTGGCTCGTGGGCTCTAGAGCGCAGGCTCAGTAGTTGTGGCACACGGGCTTAGTTGCTCCGCGGCATGTGGGATCTTCCTGGACCAGGGCTGGAACCCGTGTCCCCTGCATTGGCAGGCGGATTCTTAACCACTGCACCACCAGGGAAGTCCGGCAGGTGGATTCTTAACTACCGTGCCACTTGGGAAGTCCCAGACCACTGTCTTTTCCCTCCTGTGCCTCAGTTTCCTCTTCCGTAAAGTGGCGACATAGTAAGAGCCCATGTGGTCGGGCATAATATATGCAGAGTAGATATGAGCCCTCAGAGAACGTCAGAAATTGTTCTTTGCACAGCCTGGAAGAGGGACCAAGCCTCATGCGGACTCTTGCACTGGGTAACACAATCTCCTCTTCTTTCTAGAACTTTGTAGAGAGTCTGGTTGAGTAAGAACTCTGGCCAGAAAATGGCCACAGAGGACTTGACTCTGCCAGAAGCTCTCTCAGACCTCAAATGACTAAATCTGTAGTGGCAGGGCCGCTGCAGGCCACGTGCTCCTTTGCAGAGGTGCTCATGCCATGCCAGGACGAGGGTGCATCAGTGATGTGAATTCACTGTTGATGTGGACGAAGAACAGTGCCTGCGTAGGGAGTTCTTTATACAGATGTGTTTATTCAGTGGGAAGTTCTGAACTTTTTATTGAAGCTGTCACTTCTGATTTGTGATGTTAAAATGCCTGTCTCTCTTGACATCATGGAGGGTAGTATTAGGTATGCAATACAGTTGATTCTCATTACTTGCAGTAGTTCTGTTCTGTGAAGTCCCTGCCAGCACTGAATTAGCGAACAGTGAACCACAGCTCCTAGGGGCAAATACAGGGTTAGGTTCCTGTGAGCCTCGGGTTACAACATTTCAGTTGACTCATCAATAGAGAACATTGTGTTAGGTATATTTCTGTTGAAAGAAACGGTGTCTAAATATGTTGTTGATTCATTAACACTGAGCTCATGACCAACAGTACTGCAACTCATGCCTTGAAGGAAGCTTATATGTAACACATGTATTTTTCTCCATGAGGCACATCACAGGCTTCTTGCTCTTAGGAATGCTGACAGTGCTGGGACCATTTTAAACAGTGAAATAGATAACAAAAAGCACAGAAATGCAGGACACATGGCACTAAACAGGCCATGAAGAGGACCCTTTTGTACAGTATGAGAGCGGAGATGAGAAGGCACATCCTCGCCCCGTTCAGCCTCAGCTGGGAATGTGTGTGGGTGACTCGGATTGTTTTTTCCACTCTGAGCATGTCTGTGAATGACCACGAGAATGCCGTGAGCATTGATTTTTGAGGTTACGGATTTTAGGCAGTAGGTGAATTGGCAAAAACAAATATCACAAATCAGAAGGATGGGCTGTATGTAGGGGTGCGTGTGTTTTCAGTGTCTTTCTGTTGGCACGGTGGACGTGGTATTAGGTATGCAGTCCTAATACCTAACATTAGGTATTAATATTGGGGGGTGGGGTGTGTTGGGGGGAGCATATCGGGGGATTGTGCTGGTGACTGACATGTATGGCCCCCAGCCCGCCCCCTCTCTGTGACGGGTGGAGAGTTGCGTGAACAGCTCTCTGCTCCCTTGGACGAGTACAGTCAGAGCAGGCGTTGGTAGCGGCCCATCAGGAAGTGTTCTATGCGTCCTCTGCCAGCCCAGCTGCACTTGTGCCATCCACTTCCTGTTACAGAATCCCTGCCGTGGGCCCTCGCCTGTACTGACCAAACCCGGACCAGGTGCTCCCTGCCCATGCCAGGCACAGGCAGTGGCACCAGATGTGAAATTACAAACCCAGGTGGAGATGCTGAAGGGTAGAGCCTGGATACAGGCGCCACTCTTGCCGGGGCTTCCCTGAGGAAGGCCAGTGAGCCACCTGGGTGCCAGTCCCTAAGGAAGCAGGGTGGCCATTTGACCTTGACCTCGGCCACCCATGCAACAAGTAGAAAGGAGGAGGCGGGGTGTCGAATGATCCGTCTTTGGACTTTGGGCTGTTATCTCTCAGAACAGAAGTTTCTTTTAATATCTCTACCCAGATGCACGTGATGAAAGTCATTAACTAGGGCTGGCCAGACTTGATGGCCACCTTTGGGAATAGACATGAAGTGCCTCGAGCTTCCCTCCTAAACGTGAGTGGACTTTGGTTTAATTTAGAAAAAGGCTCATTGTAACATATTTTTCGATGACTTTTACCTGAAGAGATAGAATGGTGCTGATTGTTTTTAAAGCCATGGTTTAATTTAGAAAGAAAAAGATTCATTGTAACATATTTTTCGATGACTTTTACCTAAAGAGATAGAATGGTGCTGATTGTTTTTAAAGCTAGCATCTTTTATTCATGTGACTTTGAAAGATTGATTTGGGTATTCAGAGCTTGGCCTGCGGGAAGCTTCGCCAGAGATCACTTTAGGTGGCTCGTGGCCAAACACTGAAAGGTTAGCAAATATGTTTATAGTTCCTTCTGTTTGTGCCAAGTGATACTTGTTTTCTCTTTGTAGTAGTGACAGGAAGTTTTCTTTTAGAATACATTTCAGTAAAAAACACAGAGTTCATTTAAAAGTATGAAGTCAGTAATAGTTCGGTAGGTTTGTAGACGTGCCCACGTCATGCCTGACATTTAGGAGGTGGTGGCCTGTGCTAATAACATGGTGCTGTTGGTCTAAAAATATAATGTTACTGTTACAAAGGAGAAAGAAAAGGGATAAGCTGGTGGTGCTAATAGATTAAAAATTATTTTTTTAAAAAAATTATTTTATTGAAGTATAGTTGATTTGCAATGTTGTTAGTTTCTGCTTTATATAGCAAAGTGAGTCAGTTATGCATGTATATATTCTTTTCCATTATGATTTATTACAGAATATCAATATAGTTCCCTGTGCTCTACAGTAGGACCTTGTTGTTTATCCATTCTGTATATAATAGTTTGCAGCTGCTAACCCCAAACTCCCACTCCATCCCTTGCCCATCCCACCAACCCCTGAGCAACCACAAGTCTGTCTTGTATGTCTGTGAGTCTGTTTCTGTTTCATGGATAAGTTCATTTAGGTCATGTTTTAGATTCCACATATAAGCAATGTCATATGATATTTCTCTTTCTCTAACTTATTCACTTAGTATGATAATCTCTAGGTCCATTCATGTTATTGCAAATGGCATTATTTCATTCTTTTTTATGGCTGACTAATAACATTGTGTACATGTACCACATCTTCTTTATCCACTCATCTGTTGATGGGCATTTAGATTGCTTCCGTGTCTTGGCTATTGTAAATAGTGCTGCTATGAACATTGGGGTGCGTGCATCTTTTCGAATTATGGTTTTGTCCGGATATATGGCCCGGGAGTGGGATTGCTGGAGCATATGGTAGTTCTATTTTTAGCGTTTTGAGGAACCTCCATACCGTTTTCCATAGTGGCTGCACCAACTTACATTCCCACCAACAGTGTAGGAGGGTTCCTTTTTCTCCATACCTTCTCGGCATTTGTTATTTGTAGACTTAAAAATTCTTTTTATTTTGCTAGGTTGTCCATGAAAAACATTTTTAAACGATGGTTAGTTTACCTAGTTCATCTGGGACCTTAACGCTGCTTTAGTCATTGTCTAGAGTTTGAGAGGTTTGTGGGAGAGGACAGTTGGACGGGGCCCCGTGGAAAGAAAGGCTTCTTGTGTGAATTGGAAAGCTGGGTGGGCTGGAGACTACTGCCTTCTTCCAGTTAGATCTCTGTGGCAGTTGCCCAGTGCCAGGGAAGAGCCTGCTGGCTGCCCTCCCTGAGGAAGAAGAGGCCTATGGAGGGAACGGGGCCTGGTAGGCTCTCCCTCTCTTTGCTGCGCCATCTGCTGTGACACAAGATGAGGTAGGGTTTGGCCAGTTTAGACCTCAGGGATCCTCAGCCTCAGCACTGTTGATATTTTCGGTTTGACAGTTCTCTGCCTTGGGAACCTGTCCTGTGCACTGTAGGATGTTGGGCAGCATCCCTGGCCTCTGCCCCCTAGATGCCAGTGGCACCCTCCCCCCAGTTGTGACAACCAAAACTGTCTCCAGACATTGCCATGTCCCCCGGGGGGTGGGAGGAGTAGGAGTGGGCAGCTGTTAGGACCCCCTGGATGAGTGGAATGCGCACACGCTATGAAAAGCCATACCCCTTACTGTCCTTAAGGTGACTCATCCTGTCTTTAAAAAAAAAAAAAAAAAGAAAGAATGAAAAAAGAAAAACCTGCTGGGCAAGAAATTCATGTTTGGATTATGTTCTTAACTCTGAGTTCAGCTTCTCATTTAGCCGCTAAGGAAGTCTTGAGCTCTTGGAAGAAAACGTTTGGAAAGTGTCACGGGCTGACGTGTGTCCCTCTCCAAATGTACATGTCGAGGTCCTAACCCAGCATCTTAGAAAGTGACTGTATTTGGAGACAGGGCCTTTAAAGAGATGATTAAATTAAAACGAGGCCATTACGGTGAGCCCTTAACTCATCTGAGTGGTGTTCTAAGAAGAGGAGATTAGGACACAAAGAGAGATACCAGGCATGAGAGGAAAGCCCATGAGGACACAGGGAGAAGGTGGCCGTCTGCACGCCAAGGGAGGAGGCCTCAGAAGGTAACAGATCTGCTGACACCTTGATCTTGGAGTTTCCAGACTCCAGAGCTATAAGAAAATAAATTTCCATTGTTTAAGCCCCCTGGCCTGTGGTGTTTTCTTATGGCAGCCTGAGCAGGCTAATATAGGAAGCATCGTGTGGTTATTTTGGTAGGTGAGGAATCTCTCAGTGTTTTTGGTAAACCTTTATTTTAAACTGATGATGAGTTCTTTAGTGCTTTTCTTTAGACAGTCCGGTCTCAAGAGTTCTCCATAAGCAAAGCGTTCTCCATGTTGCACAGTCATGTCCACTAGAGCTGAATGCCACCCCCCACCCCCCTGCAACCTAAAACACATGCTCCATAAGGTGGACGTGCTGTCCCCAGATGTTTCCTTTTGCTTAAAGAGTTTACAGGGGTCACATTTCAGGTTGCGCTTTGGATGGTTGGTTTGTTAGTTCTTGTCACTTGGATTGTGCTAGATTAATTTGATGAGAATTATAATAGTTGCTACCCCCTATTGTGTGCTGATTAGGTGTCCAGTGCTCTTCTAAGAGTTTTACGTGGATCATCCCATTTCATCCTCCTGACAACCCTACTTTACAGGTGACAAACTGAAAACGGTTTTGGTTTAGAAAACTTAAAAGCTCATTTCAGTTTTTTTTTTAAAGTCTCATTTTTATTTGAATTTCTGCAGCAAATTGTATTTTGCAACCTGTCTCTATGCCCTTTCCTATTTGAGTTTTTTTGTAATGGCCATTTAGAGGAAGTGACTTTTGTTGAGGGAAGAGGAATTGGGGGTTTGTGAGCCTTCAGTGATTTGGAGGTAAATATGTGTGTACTCCATTGTTCCTGGTAGAAGCAGAGAGCAGAAATGGTGTGACAGAGGAAAATTCTGGAAACTTCAAATTATCCCAATCACTGTAAATCCATCAGAAGCATAATATCTGTTTTCAGAGTTAGTTTCCCTATTGATCCTTTTTTTAAAAAATTCACTCTCTCTGTAGGAGAGACATTCATGCTAATGGGGGGGGGAGTGCAGAACATCTATTTCTAAAATGTGTGTACTCACCCTGTAAAAGGAAGTGATTTGAATCTGAATACTTTTTAGCTTTTATACAGTCAGTCCCCATGAAAGTGCAAAGAATAGTTAAAACTGGAGAACCTCCCCCGCCCCCATCCTCTCCCCTTTTTTCTGTTCTCCAGATTAAAGGCAATTAGAGGCTCTCATACAAGGAACGACACAATTGTGTCCTGGTAAATCAAAGGACTAGGTAGTAAACAGATAACACCACTTGTCCCACCTCTCAGGGTTTTTTTTCCTAAATAAGCTGCTTAAAAAACTATGCATATGTACACATCCATACATATATATACACACACAGGAAAGTGCACAAATCATAAACGCACAGCTTGATGAATTTTCATGAAGTGAACACACTCCTGTAACTGGCAGCAGATAAACAGGCTCTGACCTCAGAAGCCTCCTCTTGCCTCCTTCCTCCCCCGTCTTGATCTATATCCTGACTTCTAACAGAGATTGGCTGGGCCTGTTTTTGACCTTTAAGTAAATGCAGTCATGTAGCAGGTACTCACTCATGCCTGTTAATTCTTGCTCCATGTTTTGTTCATAAGGGTTGACCGTGTTGCATGTTTATTGTAGTTTGTTCACTTCTGTCCGCCATATGAAGTCAGAGTATGAGTAAGTCATTGATCCTTGAACAATGAGGGAGGGGGTTAGGGGTGTTGACCCCCAACCAGTCAAAAATCCAAGTACTGGTACTGCTTGCTATCTTTGCCTCAAAAACAAAGGAATTAATAAATGACTCACCCAAGAGCAGAAGCTCAAACAGTTTGAATAGAATAAGGACTCAAACCCTAGTTCTTTTGATTTTACATATTGTGATCTCTAATCAAACACAAACTTTTCCCCAAACTTAGTTAATTTAAAGATCTGTAAAATGAAAATACAGGTACTTTATTTATTGAGAAAAATCCACATATAAGTAAGTGGACGGGTGCAGTTCAGACCCATGTTGTTCCAGGGCCAGCTGTATTCCGTGACCCCTCTATCCCATCTCTTCCTGATGGACAAGTGGGACGTTTCCAGCTTGAGGTCTTATGAATGGTGCTGCTGTGGACCTCCCTGAGCTTATCTTGAGGACATGTATTATGTGGCTTTGTTGGGCCCTTGGGGATATTTGTGTTTAGCTTTAGTAGAAATTGATAGTTTTCCAAATTGTACGAATTTATGCTTCTCCAGCCGAGAAAGTGCCAGATGCTCCACATCCTCGTCCACACTTGGTATTTGTCATTTTTCATTTTAGCCATCCTCATGGGAGCATAGTAGTATCACAAGAAATTATTTTTAAAAAATATTTACTTGAAAAAAAATTTACTTGAGAGAGGCTTCATTTTCTTGCTCTGAAGTCAAGTTTTAGACGTATAGGATAGCCACATCATGGTAACCCTGAACCTAAACGTGGCAAAATGGTTGCATCACAGCGGCCTTGCCTTTCTGACCAAGTACTCTCTTTTTATTTTTACTTTGATTTTATTTTGCCTCATGATAACTTTGCACCATAGCTCATAGCTCACACTAGCTCAAAGATTGCAGTCTCTGTCCTAACACAAATCCTTGTTTCTACCTTGATTCCTCCCAGTATATTCTGCAGCTTGATCTTTCTTTCCTTTCCTTTTTTTTTTTTTGCATTTCTTATTTTTGATATTTTTTAATTGAGGTAACATTGGGTTGTAGCATTATGTAAGTTTCATCTGACTGACATTATATTTCTATTTCTGCATACATTACAACCAAACACCCTCTTCTTGAGTAGTTTTCATCATAAGGGAGACAGTAAAAAAGTATACAATTTACTTTCTTTTAATTGTAAAGTGAGTGCATGTGTATTAAAAATTGGAGAACAGAGAAAACTGATGAATGAGTTACTGATGTAACTTTCCCTTCAAAGGCAACCACAGTTAACACAAACCTTTTAGCATATGCTGTTTTCTTCCTGTCTTGTTTCCGTGTGTACATTGTTTGATGAATTATAACCATGTAGCACATGTGTTTTTATTTCCTGCTTTTTTTTTTCATTCAGCATTTTAATGTAAGGCTTTTTTTTTTGTATCATGATGTGCTCTGTAAATGACACTTTAAGTGGCAACATATTATTTCTTTGAGAAGACACCTTTAATTTACATAACCAGGGCCCTGTATTTTTACAAGTTGATTCTTATTGTCACTTGATAAATAATGTATTCATTCTGAACGCTAGCCCTGCAAAGCAGAGGCACGCCAAAGACACACAAAGGGAAAGTTGAGGGAGGCCCAGGCCTGGGTCATGGTGACCTCATATTTGCTCCTTGGCTGGAGGTGCTCTCATTTCAGTCCTCTCTGCCTCCCAGCTGCTTCCTGCTGCATCACTGAGGTTTCTTGTGTTTCCAGGCTGTTGCATTAACTGGGCCTGAGCCTTTGTCGGTCACTAATATCCCCTGAGCAGCACTGGGCTGTTTTGTGCCCAGTGATGGAACTAGGGGCCTGGGGGACCAGGGCTTGTTAGAGAACAGCCCCTGTACAGTCAAGCCGGAGACAGCTGCTGCGGCCCTGGAGGTACCTGACCCGCTCAGAGCCCTCCCCAGCTCTGGGGCCCCACACAGGACTTTTTTTTTTGGCTGCATTGGGTCTTCATTGCTGCACGGGGGCTTTCTCTAGTTGCAGCGCTTCATTGTGGTGCACGGGCTTCTCATTGCGGAGCACAGGCTCTAGGCGCGTGGCCTTCAGTAGTTGTGGCGCTCGCGGGCTCTAGAGCACAGGCTCAGTAGTTGTGGCGCACGGGCTTAGGTGCTCCACGGCGTGTGGGATTTTCCCAGACCAGAGCTCGAACCCGTGTCCCCTGCATCGGCAGATGGATTCTTAACCACTGCGCCACCAGGGAAGCACCCCACACGGGACTTTTAAACACTAGCATTTTATTTTTTCTAGTATAAAAGTAATAATTTCTGTTAAAGAAAACTAGTGATTTCTCTTAGAGAAAGGTTAAAGATGCAGTAGCCAGAATTTAAAGCCCGACTTCCTATTAACATTTAGGTATGTTTCCTTCTGATCTATAATTTTATCAGATGGCTGTTGGGTGACATTTTCGTTGGTTTTTGCTGTTAGAAATTAGAACTTAGGGCTTCCCTGGTGGCGCAGTGGTTGAGAGTCAGCCTGCCGATGCCGGGGACATGGGTTTGTGCCCCGGTCCAGGAAGATCCCATATGCCGCGGAGTGGCTGGACCCGTGAGCCATGGCTGCTGAGCCTGCGCGTCCGGAGCCTGTGCTCTGCAACGGGAGAGGCCACGACAGTGAGAGGCCCGCGTACCGCAAAAAAAAAAAAAAAAAAAAAAAAAAAGAACTTAGTCTACAGAGGCTATCTTTCTTCTTTCTTTTTTTTTAGCCATGCCATGCGGCATGTGGGATCTTAGCTCCCTGACCAGGATGGAACCCGCACCCCCTGCAGTGGAAGTGCGAAGTCTTAACCACTGGACCACCAGGGAAGTCCCTAGAGGCTATCTTGATGCATAAATTTTTGCTACATCTTGGACAATTAATTTCTGGAAGGGCTCTGCCATTTTACACCCCATGAAAGCCAGTATGGCCCTTGTTCCAGGGTCAGGATAATTTTGCCTTTTGCCTAGCGCATACCCCCGAGATTGGGAAAGTTTAAAAAAAAGAGAAAGAAGTAAAAACACATGCTTTTTTTCCTTTCTTTGTCGACCACAAATCAGGCTTCCTGTTTATTAATGTGTGAGCCAGGTGGAGCTGGAGGGCAGAAGGGGCCTGTGGTCGATTGAGGACAGGCTTGCTCCGTGGTCACGCTCTGTGGATGGACTGGGGGAACCGAACACCTCGCAGTGGTGTGTGTTTGGTGGCTATGCGAGAGAATGGAGTCTGCAAGCATACAGTAAATGTTTGTTGAACGAATAAAAGGCTTTCTAGATCCAGTTTCTCGTGACAAAGCTGTGTGTAGACAGTGGGGCCAAGGGCACGTCTGCTTCCCTGCAGAGGAGGGTGAGGGTTGTAGTGGGGTCGTTGGAGCCCAGGGTCACGTTCCCCTGCAGCAGCATCATTAGGAGAGGTGTGAAGTGCTCCCTGTGAGGGCCCTGCCACGCCTGAGCTGCCCTCGGGCCGGCCCCTCAGCCCCTCTACCACCTGTTTCCAGAGGTAAACTCCTCCTAAGCGACAGGTGTTGTAACTTCTGGCGTCTTACAGGTGCCCTTGGAAACATCCCCCATGGCCTTCCCAGGGCTGTCTCGGTGCCAGAGCCATGCCCGGTGGGGCAGCGCCTTGGCTGGGCTGCAGCCCAGGTCTCCAGGGGAGCACGGATGGAGCTGAGTCCGGTTAGGAGGCGGGTTCCTGGTGGAGGGCTGGCTCCCCGCGGCCTGGCTTGGCTGCCGAGGACCTTGAGGGGCTGAGAGCCTGGATTCAAGCACGGCTGCCTCTGTCCACATTGGCCTCCTCCTCTCACTGGCTGTATGACCTTGGGCGAGAGAGTCCAGCTCTCTGAAAACGGGTGTTGGGCTTCCCTGGTGGCACAGTGGTTGAGAGTCCGCCTGCCGATGCGGGGCATGCAGGTTCGTGCCCTGGTCCGGGAAGATCCCACATGCCGCGGAGCAGCTGGGCCCGTGAGCCATGGCAGCTGAGCCTGCGCGTCCGGAGCCTGTGCTCCGCAACGGGAGAGGCCACGACAGTGAGAGGCCCGCGTACCAAAAAAAACCAAAACAAACAAAAAAAAAACGGGTGCGATGACAGTGCTCGGTGGGGGGTGTGAGGACTGCAGGAGCTGATGAGTGTCAGGTGCTTAGATCCCAAGCGTGTGGCCCCCGGGAATTACAGTAGCAGTGATAGCCGTTGTCAAGGACGACAGTGGGGTGGAGGGAGGAGCCATGCGGGCCTGGGCGGTGGCACTGGGGACCCTCCGTGTGTCCTGCTGTGTCTCTGTCATCGGGTTCCTCCCTAGGTGGTCGTCTGAACAATTCAGAGGTGGCTCTTGGAGTCTGCTGTAGTGTGAGGTCTTCAGGCGCCGGTTAAGAGCGATCGCTCTCGGGCCCACCTGCTGGACGCACAGCTGACTCTGCCCCCCACCAGCGGCAGGACTCTCAGTGTGGGAGGGGGAGGATGAGCGCGCCCACGAAGTGGGGGTGTGGGTCAAGGGAAGTAATTCACATTGACAGCCGCCACACACTGAGCGCTTTATACATGTTCTTGCTTATTGTTCTGGTAGCTGGGGAATTGCCTTCCATGGAGTCATTTAGCTCTGTTCAGTTCTCTGGCATTCTGTGGGCTGCTGCTGGGTGCTGCCACACCAGCCCTCTCTAGAACCCGTGAGCAGATGGCCTAGCGAAAGTGTCCACGTGTGAGTAGGGTCCCTGCATGCTGGGTGCCTGGGGCATGTGAAGGGATCCACGCAGAGCGACTGAGCACCTGCTGTATACCAGGCCTGGGGTGAGAGGCGAGCAGTATCTGGTCTCTGACCCACAAGCTTGTGGCTGAGATTTAAGGCTGCAGACTGAGAGCTGTGTGCTGTTTGGGCAGCAGTGTGGGGTTTGTTTGTTTTTTTTTTGGTTTTGGTTTTAAATTTAAAAAGTTTAATCACAAGGTCACATAGTTCAGTGTTTTTTTTTTTATAAATTTATTTGTTTGTTTTTGGCTGCATCGGGTCTTTGTTGCTGCGCGGGGGCTTTCTCTAGTTGCGGCGAGCGGGGGCTACCCTTCATTGCCGTGCGTGGGCTTCTCATTGCGGTGGCTTCTCTTGTTGCGGAGCACGGGCCCTAGGCGCGCGGGCTTGGTTGCTCCGTGGCATGTGGGATCTTCCTGGACTAGGGCTCGAACCCGTGTCCCCTGCATTGACAGGCAGATTCTTAACCACTGTGCCACCAGGGAAGTCCCAGTTCAGTGTTAAAAGGTACAGAAGGTGTGTACATTGCACACTCAGCCTCCCTCCCACCCGCTTGGTTCACCTACCCTGTGCCCCTCCCCAGGCAACCACTCATCAGTTTCTTCAGTGTCGTTCTGGAGAAACTAACCATCTACCAAAAAAAGTACAAGTATTTTATATCTCTCTATCTAGACAAACATGCATGGATGTTTCCCTTTTTTATTCAATTGTTAGTACACCTTACACACTACAACCTATTGTTTTCACTTAACAATACACCCTGGGCTTGTTCCATATCAGGACATAAAAAGCTTCTTTATTCCTTTAAATTTTTTCTTTAAAGTGGCTTAATAGGATTCCATCGAATAGATGTACTTTAAGCAGTTTACTACAGATGAGGTTTAGGTTATTTCTAGTTTGCTATTACTAGCAATGTTATGGTGAATGGTCTTTATCCCCATTTTGGAACATATGGAATATCTCGAAGGGGAATGGTTGGGTCAAAATGAATGTCCATTTGTAATTTTGATAGCTGTCGCCAGGTTTCCCTCCCTCAGGGTAACACTGATTTAGGCCCCTCCCAGCAGTGAAGGTGCCTGTTTGGCCATCCTGACCAAGCACAGGTGTTGTTAGGCTCTTTGATCTTCGTCATCGTGCTAAGTAAAAAAATTATCTCAGTGTGGTTTTAGTTTTGCCTAGTACTTTAAAATTGAATCAGTTGCCAACATTTAAAAACTGAGTGTTTGCATCTCACAATCTATGTTTTGTCTTTGTCTTGAAGAATTGGATGGTCTCCTGGGCTTATGTAGAATTGTATGCTGGTAGGATCTGGGGGCAGCTACTTCCTTCCCATGGGATCTGCTCTCCTCAGTGTGCCCCACCCCACTGGATCCTTTGTTTATTTTTGTTCATTTATTGTTTTCTGTTACTTGCTGGGCTTCTGTAGATTTGAGTTTGTCAGTCCTGGTCTAGAGAGAAAAAGGTGAGTAAGTCTAAGGGAGAACAGAGCTGCTTCCTCTTCTCTTCGGGAATAACAGAGTTGGGTTTTGACGGATAAGTAGAAGTTGGGTGATGGGCTTGCCTGAGCAAGTCTGGTGTGGATGAGTCTTGCACAGCGGTTGGGAGTTGGAGAAAAGTGAAACAGCCAGGGAAGAACTAAAAGTGCAGAGTTCTGGAGCTCACTTGCCTTGGCTGCAGTCGGTGGCTTGACTGTGAGGACCTGGGATGAAAAGGTAACGGGGTGAATTTGAGTTCATCATTATTGAATCGTGGGGTTGGATGCAATGTGAGAGGTCTCATGTGCTCTGAGCAGAAAGAGACCAATAGGGGAAGACTTGAGGCACGAGAAATAGGGAGAGGCGACAGTTTCCATCATCCGTGACTGCCCCCTACCCGAGAGAACCAGAGTTAACAGTGTGTGTGTGTGTGTGTGTGTGTTTGTTTCCTAGTATTTTTTCCCATGCGTATATCAGCATATATTATTTTTATTAAAATATAGGACAATAAATTGCTTATCTTTTGCTTGCTTTTTTCCTTCCGTTTTATCACTTGGATCTTGTCCTGCCAGTGTGTGCGTCTCTACCTTATTCTTTCCAGACTACAGTCCGCTGTACAGGGGTCTTGCCGTAATGGGCATTTGGTCATTTCCAGGGTTTTGCTCTCTCTCTGTATTGCTGCTGCCGGCCTCCTAGTGCATTTCCCGTTGGTCACCAGTACCAATATTTGTGTCCTTCTAGGTAGACTTGCTAGGTCAGAGGATCTGAGCTTTACGGTTGAAGAAGCTGCTACATTGACTTGGCTTTTTTCATTGGTAAACAGTAGTCCCACCTTATCTGAGCTTTCGCTTTCGCCTTCTATGGTTTCAGTTACCCGTAATGAACCCGAAAATATTAAATGGAAAATTCCAGAAATAAACAATTCATCAGTTTTACATTGTCCGCTGTTCCGAGTAGCATGATGAAATCTTGTGTCTTCCTTAGTCCTGCCCTGGACATGAATCATCATGCCTCTGTCCCGCATATCCTGCCGGTCGTCACTTAGATGGGTCTCCATTATCAGATCAGCTGTCCCAGTATCACAGGGCTTGTGTTCAAACAACCTGTATTTTCCTTAATAATGGCCCCGAATAGTGATGTTGGCAGTTCGGACATGTCAAAGGGAAGCTGTGAAGTGCTTCTTTTAAGTGAAAAGGTGAAAGTTCTCGACTTAAAGGAAAGAAAAAAAATCGTATGCTGAGGTTGCTAAGATCCACGGTAAGAATGGATCTTCTATCAGTGAAATTACAAAGAGGGAAAAAGAAATCCGTGCTAGTTTTCGTGCACCTCAAACGGCAAACCTTATGGCCACAGTGTGTGATAAGTACTTTAGTTAAGATGAAAAAGGCATTAAATTTGTACAGTAAGGTATTTGAGAGAGACCACGTCCATATAACTTTTATTACAGTATATTGTTATAATTGTTATGTTTTATTATTGGTTATTGTTGTTAATCTCTTACTGTGCCTGATTCATAAGTGAAACTTTATCACAGGTGTTTGTGTATAGGAGAAACACTGTATTGGTGGAGTTCAGTGCTATCCTCAGTTTCAGGCATCCCCTGGGGGGGGGTCTTGGACCGTATCCCTTGGATAAGGGGGACAACTATAGTCTTGTTTCTTCTCCAGACAGTAGCATTCCTGTGGCCAGAGATGCTTCAGACTTCAGTGAACTACTTCCTTCTTTGCATTCTTTCAGATCCTAGATTTTATATTCTCCCGGTTTAAAAAAAAAAAATCTAGCCACTTCCCTGTATCTAGAACAAAGAGCAGAAGTTTCCCTTCATACCTTCCCTTCCATTCCTTCCAGTCCCCCCCACCTGCCCCCAGGCATCTGTACTTAACAGTTTGGGTCACGTCCTTCTAGACCTGCTGTCCAATGTGGTAGCCACTAGCCACATGTGGCTGTTTTCATTCATTAAATTAATGAACTAAAATTTAAAATGTGTGTTTCCAGCGCTCAACAACCATGTGTGGCTAATGGCTGGTGTGTTCGATGGTGCAGCTAGAGAACATCTCCCTCTGCACAGAAATGTCGGGGACAGTCCCGCTCTGGAGCAGCGTTCTCAGACTCGGGACGGTTGGCATTTGGGGCCAGATAATCCTCTGTGTGGGGCTGTCTTGTGCGCTGTAGGATGTTTAGCAGCATCCTTGGCTTCTACCCACTAAATGCCAGTAGCCCTTCCCTTCCCTGGAACTGCAGTCATGACAGCCAAACATCTCTCTAGACGTTGCCAAGTGTCCCCAGGGGCAAATTCACCCCCTACCCCCGTTGAGAGCTACTGCTGCAGACTATTTTCTCTATATTGCTTTTTTAAAAATTGGGGTATACTTGATGTACACTATGATATAAGTTTCAAATGTACAACCTAGTGATTCACAACTTTTAAAGGTTGTGCTCCATCTGTAGTTATTATATAATACTGGCTATATTCCCTGTGCTGTACAATAATACATCCTTGTAGCTTACTTATTTTATACATAGTAGTTGGCACCTCTTAATCCCCTTCCCCTGTCTCTCCCCTCCTCACTGGCACCCTCTAGTTTGTTCTCTGTATCTGTGAGTTCTCTATGTTGCTTTTAATTTTCCTTTACTTTCTTCCTGGATCTTCCCGCCGTCAACACTGAGACTCTCTAGCTTCCTGGACTCCGGCTTCAGGGAAGGTGGCTACGTCATGCAGGCAATTTAGCAAATATTTACTGAGTGCCTGCTGAGTGGCACCAGGGCGGAGATGATCATTTCTTTGGACGCCAACTCCTTGTCGCAGTAGTTACGTTCTCCAGAAACATTGTTCCCTTGGCGTGTCCCTCTCTAATATTTGCTTTTCCTTTCATTTGGCCAGATTGTGTGAAAACACTGCACATCTGGTTGGCAGGCTATTGGCTATCAAAACCTTTGTTTGTTTTAGAGTCAAGTCATAAGGAAGTCCATTTTGGTTTCCTTTTGTTTAAATTGTCTAAGCTGGAAGCAGTGTAGACTAGATTATTTCTAGCCTTACATCTTAACCTAGTTGAATAGCTGTTGCTATTCAGGTGAGAAAATTTTCATGTTTTCTTTTTTCAATCTGGAAAAATAACTGAAGAGAAATAATATCTACTTTTAATTGAATGCCTGTTATGTGCTAGGCATTGTCTTACACCCTTTATATATAAAATCCTTAGTCTTGGTAGTTATTCAGCAAGGCGGGTCTTGTTGTCATTTTACAGATAGGGAAAGTGGGAATCACAGAAGATGAATTGTCCAGGGGCACACAGCTGGTGTGGAGCGGGGCTGGGATTTGCGCACAGGCCCATCTGGTTTAAAAGCTGGTGTTTATTCCTCTAGCCCACGTGGTCCTGCTGTTCTGAAACTGTGACTCTTGCTTGTTACTTCTTTTTCAGCCTCTACATTAATTTCTCGCACTCGGGGGCTCTATCTGGTAGCCCATCTCCCCAGCCTGTCTAGAATGTGGGATAGGAGTTAATTTGTCTGGGAAAGTGACAGCTCAGTTTGGTGTTGAGAAGCAACAGCAGGGTGACAGCTGCCACCCCACAGCTCCAGGCAGCTCCCCCGCTTGGACCTCCAGGGTGCTGATGTCCACCCCTGGACAGACGGGGTGTGGCGGCAGCTGATAGAAGAAAAAAGAGTCGTGGGTATAAATTCAGATGTCACAGGGGAGCCTGGCTGCCGCCTCTTCTGCTTTAACTGACCTGGGGGCCGGGGGAGGACTTCGTCATTTGTAAATTTGCCACCAAGCCCAAGGCTTCTACTGCAGGACAGTAGTTCCCCAAATAGCAGATGACGGCTCCAGGTGCTACAGTGATCCTAAGTAATTCATGGACAGGAACTAAATCACATTGAGATGTATAGCGAGACACTTCCTTTTTCAGTTTTCCTTTTAACCCTGTCAGGGCCCACTTTTGAATAGCAGAAGAAACTGGCAAGCAGGCAGCAGGCTGGGGGCTGGGAGCCACTGTATCTGGAATTTAGTAACATTTGCTTCTCATTGTGTTGATTTTGATGTTTACCTTCTATTTATGGCAAGTGATACTGGCCATAAATGATATTTTCCATTTATGATAGTGGTTACCTTTTAAGACACATTTATGTACTGATAAATAAAATCCAAGTCAGGAGTCCTCAACCAGGGCACAACTGGCATTTGAGGCTGCATCATTCTTTGTGGTGGGTGCTGTCCTGGGCTTTGTAGGATGTTTAGCAGAATCTTGGCCTCCTCTACCTACTAGATACCAGTAACTAACCCCCTTCTCCCTGTTGAGAATCGCTGATTTAAGGTATGCAAATTGAGGCAACGTTATGAAGTTAGAAAGTAGAATTAGTTGGATATGGTAGAAATCCCATGTGTGTGAAAAGGGCTGAAGTTTGGGAAACTCTTTAGGCAAATTGCCTTCAGTTGTGGGGTCCACTTGCTGATGTTCCTGTGGCATTGAGGTTTGTTCAAGAGCGAGATGCCTTTCAAGGAGATGCCTTGAAAGAGCTGCTCTAAAGCAGCACCATCTAGTAGAACCTCTGCCATGCTGGAATGTTCTGCATCCGCACCATCCAGTCCATAGCCACTGACCACCTGTGGCCATGGAGCACTCAGAATGTGGCTGCTGAGAATGAGGAATTTAACTCTTTTATTTAAGTAACTTAAATGTAAAGCCACCATGTTGGACATCACAGCTCTAAAGAAATCAGTGTGCAGACGTCAGGATGATAGACTGCAGGCTTTAAAAGCTTAGAAGTGAAGACACACAAACCAACTGGAATGCATCTTACTAAGGACGGTCCAGCCATGTGGCAGACAGGACTATCAGACAGGAGATTTGGGGCGGTGGTTAACTGCACCCACTTAACATTGGCTTTAGCAAAGTAAAATAAAAACCAATGTACTGGTGCCTAAGACTTGAGAAGCCCAGGGAACCGACAGACCTACACTCGCCCCCGAGGTGGGCAGGAGCCTCCTGTGGTCTCTGCATCCTCCTTGTGACTCCATTTTCAGGCAGACTCTCCCTAAACAGGAGCAAGGTGGCTTCCTGCAACTCCAGGCTTGTTTTCTGCTACCTTAACAACCCCAGGGTGAAGAGCATGTCTTTTCTGGAATTTCTAGCAAAAATCCCAGCCAGGCCTCTCATTGGCCCTTTCTCTGAGCCCATCACCATGCCGAGGGCTCTGCTTGGCCAAGCCTGGATCCTGGGCTTGTCACGCCTGGAGCTCAGAGGTGGGGTTGGCCTCAGGTGGAAAGATGGAGGGAAATGGACTTATTAATTATGATACAAGAGTAACTGTAGGCTATAGAAGAAAACTGTATGGTAGCCTAGGCTAAGGGACTGAATCTGAGGTGGGACACACTTGGACGGGGGCCCCTCCCTAAGGCTGGGGTGCAGACCTGGTTGGAGACAGTATAGTTCAGGCCACTGGATGGCAGGACCAGAGCTGGTCTGCAGGTGGGACAAGCCAGAAAGCAATCCCAGGGGTACCGATGGGGTGGCAGGCACAGCTGATGGTTGACACATTGGGTGTACAATGGGAGTGAGGGCACCGGAGCTCACAGTGTCCCTGGTGGGACACTAAGGGCCACAGTGACAGGAGGACCTTGGGAGACAAACCTGGGGGTGAGGGAATCAAGGCAGTGGTGTGGAGGAGGCCTGGGGCATGGGATGTCCATATCAAGAGGGCCCTGGGAAGGTGACCCCTGGGCCACAGTGGGGCTTGAAAGCCTCGAGGTACAGCATGTGCTGGGCGCCTGGCTGGCCAGAACACCATTCGATGGCCTCACTCAGCGCACTGCTGCCCCGCCCACTGTGCCACAGCCTGGAAACCACAGGTGAGCTTTTTCCTCCGGTGGTGTCCCTCCAGCGCCCTCTACTGAGAAGGCTTAGCATTTCACTGACTGTAAAGGAGAGGCAGAAAGGAGTCTGTCCACCTCCCAGAGCGGGCATGGAAGGGTGACTGGGGAGCTGGGAGCCAACGCATTGATGTAAAGATTAATGCATGAGTGTGGGGGCAGGGCAGCTGATGTGCACACAAAAGAGCTCCGGTTTGAGCAACCTGAGAGCCCTCACTCTCTATGGCCCCTAAGGGTCTTTCCAATTTTATGTCATGAAGAGAGACTAGAAAAAAAAAATAGAGCTGTGAAATAATTGTGCTGATGGGGCTGTTAATGGCTGTGCAGGGTACTCTCAGGCTCTTAGCTCAGGATCTGGATCAGACAGACCTGGGCTTAAAGTCGGCTTCTACCACTCGGTAGTCGATGGAGCTGATGTAGCAGTAGATCTTGAGCAGGTAACGGAGTCCTCTCTGGGCCTCAGTTTATCCATCATGAAAATGGGGATGATGCTAGTACATACTATGTAGGATTGTTGTGAACATTAAGTGAAGTAAGACATTATTTTTTAAAGAGAATACACTTCTACATCCATAACATTTTGAGAATCTGTATCTTTCTCATCACCCCTCACGGCCACCACCCTAGTCTTTGCTTGCCTGGATGACGGCAACAGCTTTCTAAATGATCCTTCTGTTTCCAATTTTTTTGGTTAATGTACAGCTTGATTAAGATATAGTTCACATACCCTGCAGTTCACCTCTTTAAAGTATATAATTTCAGCAATTTTTAGTATATTCATTGAGTTGTGCAGCCATCACCACAATGTTAGAACACTTCACCATCCCCCAAAGAAGCTTCACACCTGTTACCTGTTTCTCCTTTTGCCCACGGCAGTGTCTTCTCTGCTCAGAAGCCAGAAGGACCTTTAAAAAAATGTAACTTGGGAATTCCCTGGCCGTCCAGTGGTTAGGACTCTGTGCTTCCACTGCAGGGGCATGGGTTTGATCCCTGGTTGGGGAACTAAGATCCTGCAAACCGTGAGACATGGCCAAAAAATATTAAATCAGATCATGCCACCCTGTGCTTGTAACCCTTCAGTGATCCCCACTGTGGATGGAGTAAAATCCAGACTCCTTGCCCTGGTGACAAGGCCCTGTGTCATCTGCCCTCTCCTTCTCTTCCAACCTCAATTTTTTTTTTTTTTTTTCACGGTTCGCGGGCCTCTCACTGTTGTGGCCTCTCCCGTTGCAGAGCACAGGCTCCGGACGCGCAGGCTCAGCAGCCATGGCTCACGGGCCCAGCCGCTCCGTGGCATGTGGGATCTTCCCGGACCGGGGCACGAACCCGTGTCCCCCGCATCGGCAGGCAGACTCTCAACCACTGCGCCACCAGGGAAGCCCCGACCTCATCTTTTACCTTCTCCCCCGTGTTCGGTGCATTCCAGCCACACTGGTCTTCTTTCCCTGCAGATGTGTGTCAGGCTGCTTCCTACCTCTGGATCTTTGCCCTTGCGGTTCTGATCTGCCTAGATGGCACTTCCTTGCCTGGTTGCATGGATGTTTCTTCTTGTCACTCAGCTCAGCTGTCACCCCAGCCTTCCTGACCACCCAGTCTCCCTGAGCCACACCCCTTCCCCCACTGCGTCTCTTATCCCATGCCTTATTTTATTTTGGATAGCTGTTTACTGTCTCTCTTCCTCCCCATGGGAGGAGGACCTTGTCTGTCTTGCTCACTGTTGAATGCCCTAGGTGAGGACCTGCATCCTGTGAGCGCACAGGACATTCTAGGTGAATGAATGTGTGACAAAAAGGGAGCAATGATCACTTGTCTTATTACTGTTATTATTAGATACTCAGTAAATACTATTGACCTAAAAGTCATTGAAAGTGTGCAGCTTATATCCAGTGCAGGTAGAAAGTGAATAAACAAGGTGACAATCAAGGTGATTAAATGAGATGGGCTTGGGGCTAGTGACACTGGGCTCAGGTGACACAAAGTCCTTATTTTACCCTGTGCCAAATGCTTATTACCCTTTGTTGCAATGAGATTGTGAGGAAGTAGAAGAGAAGGATCCTGTTCCACAGTTAGGTCCCCACAGGAGCTGGAATCGTAGTTGGACCAGATGAGCACTTAATAAATGCTTACTATTATGGATTTAGCTAAAAAAAAAAAATAAAAATAAAAATGCACATTTAGTCCCGTAGGTAATATACGTACAGTGTGACGGAAGAATAAGGAGGAGAAGGCGCCCCTACTGCCTCCTTCTCAAAGGAAACCGGTGGTGTCAGCTGTCAGGGAGGTTTTCTGCATTGGCGAGCATAGTCTGCACGTTATCCTCTTGATTTCATGCAAAGAATGGCATCCTGGACACACCTTTCAGCTCCTTTCTGATTTAGCATATCTTGCAAATGGGGCTATTTAGCGCATACAGCTCTATCTCCTTCTTCAAAGACTGTTGAGCATTCCATTGTATGGATGTTCCCTGCTTATTTGACCAGCCGCCCTCTGATGACCGGTTAGGTGGGGTTCCAGTCTTTGCTACCACGTGCGGGCTGCCCTGAATGACCTGCCCCTGTGCACGTGCACACCTGCCGGTTCAGTCACGGAGAGTTTAACTTGGTAGCTGGCTGTGTGGAACCTTCTGCCAGGACAAAACAGACAAAACTCATAAACAGCCTGACGGTATGTCACTCTCTTAAATTCATTCGTCAGCTTTCATTAGAAACACTCAGCTCTGGGAGTCGTCATTACAGGATTATCATAGGATGGGGAGAGACTGGCTGGTTCACAGAAAAGTCAGTGACCATGGGTAGGTATCTGCAGATTGAAGGGTGTGCTTCCGTCAAATGCATCCTACCTCCCTCATTCAGTGCTTTGCGTCCACGGATGGCCAGCTTGGGTGACGCACACCCAGGAGCAGGGATGGGGCTGGACACCTCAAGGTTTCTGTGTGTGTCTCTCACCAACAGGAATGAGTTATTAGAAGTGAAACCCATTCTCAGGAGAGCTACCGCCATCCTCCCCACCCCAGCCCTAGCACTGGTTTACCGGAACCAGGATGCCATTTTTAAGAAAGAGCATCGTGTTTCATCCTGGAAATTTTGAGCATCTGAGCAGGCAACTTGCTGGCTTGCTAATCTTTAGAGTCCCGAAGCCCAGGGACTGTGTGTGCTCAGCTCTGCACCCCAGTACCTGGGAAGGGCCTGCCTGGCCCGTAGGAGGAGGGGGAGATGGTGGGTCCGCAGGTGACAAGTGGTTATGTAAGTCGTCATGGCCATGTCTGGATGGGTTGCCTTCAGCTGGCAGCATCTCAAGGGGCTGGTAGGGCGGGGGTTCCTTGCTCCCAGCCTGTGGGGGGGGCGGGGAGGTGAAC
Organism: Hyperoodon ampullatus; assembly: GCF_949752795.1. Taxonomy (NCBI): domain Eukaryota; kingdom Metazoa; phylum Chordata; class Mammalia; order Artiodactyla; family Ziphiidae; genus Hyperoodon; species Hyperoodon ampullatus. The sequence continues at coordinate 78,733,498 of NC_136927.1, read as the reverse complement.
AGTTCAGCCTGGGGTCTTTCCACGAAAGACCCTTAACGAATGCTCGTAATTCTCAAAATGCCTGTTTAGAGCCGCTCCTGAAGGATGGGCTGCCTTTTTTTGTCACGAGTGAGGATGGGCGTGTGTGTCTCAGAGCAGCTGAGTTTTGCCAGAGCTGGGCAGGTGTCCCTGGCTTCACACAGGCGACCTGAGGGCAGGCGTGCCTGGTGAGCTGCCCTCCGGGGGCGGCCCTGGGAGTCAGTTTGCCTACAGCTGGCACGCTGTCCTGTCTCCAGGTTATGCGGGGCGCCAAGTCACCATCTTCCTGGCGTGTTCCTCCAGCATGTTGCTAAAACGGGGAGCCGAGTGTGGAAGGAGATTCTTTCCCTTCTCTTTCTGTATAGTAATCTTGGTGTGACCAGCACCCTTGATAGCATGTGGGGTGGGAAGACACTGGGTTTCAGAATAAGATGGACCTGGTTCAAGGCCAGACTCAGCGGTTTCTCACATCTTGGCAAACTCGGGTGCTTTATTCAGCTGTCCTGAGCTTTCCTCTCTCACCTGCAGAATGGCAAAGTGATAACAGTACTTGTTGCTCTGTATTTACTTTTTTAACTTAAATCTTATTTTAAAAACGAATCCTACTTTTTGAAATAATTTGGGCTTGGGAACAAAGCATCTTTGATTTGGACCACAGCGTCTTAGACGCCTCAGCTGTGTTTTCCCCTCTCATTGAAGGATGAAGCCCCAGATGGGGCTGTGGTTCTGACCCAGTGAAGATGCTTTAGAGAAAGACATTCTGGGAAGAGTGGATGGGTGTGGGCATGGCCTTGACGGTGTGGGTGTGTCTTTCCCACAGGTGCTGCGAGTGGCTGAGATGCTGTGGTTCAGGGGAGCCCAGGCCCCGCACGGTCTGGTTGGGGCACCCCGAGAAGAGGGACCAGAGATACCCTCGAAATGTCATCAACAATCAGAAGTACAACTTCTTCACCTTTTTGCCTGGGGTATGTACGGGCAGGGGCAACATCGTTTTCTTCTTCCTACACCAAATGTATGCAGTGGTACCAGTCTTAGAAGACTGAAGTCCCTATGGCAGATTTTGTGAACACTCCATCTTTTCCATGTCACCTCAGCCACTGGCCATTCATCTTCCCTGGTCCTGAGCACCTGGAAGGGGGCTGCCTTCTGTCTGCAAGGCTGTGAGACTCCACTTGATTGGTTAGAATAACTTCACATTTATTTGGTGTGTTGGACCTAAGAGTGAAAAAGGTATTTTGAGGACGTAGCTTTGTTCCAAAAAAAAAGAAAGTCAGGAGAGGACTTCCCTGGTGGCGCAGTGGTTAAGAATCTGCCTGCCAATGCAGGGGACACGGGTTCGAGCCCTGGTCCAGGAAGATCCCACATGCCGTGGAGCAGCTAAGCCCGTGCGCCGCAACTACTGAGCCTGCGCTCTAGAGCCCGTGAGCCACAACTACTGAAGCCCACGCGCCTGGAGCCCGTGCTCCACAAGAGAAGCCACCACAATGAGAAGCCTGCACACTGCAACGAAGAGTAGCCCCTGCTCGCCACAAGTAGAGAAAGCCTGCGCACAGCAACAAAGACCCAATGCAGCCAAAAATAAATAAATTTTTTTTAAAAAAAATCAGTGCTTACATTCCCCCCCACCCCTCATTATCATGAAACACATATTTGGAACAGGAAAGTTGGGAGATAAAAGTGTGGAGATTTTTTTTTTAAAGGTAAATTTTAACACTATCATCCAGAGAGACTTTCTATTAACATGTTTGCTAATTTTTTTTTCAATTGAAGTCACTTTTTTTTTTTTAAATTTATTTTTCCTGCATTGGATCTTTATTGCTGCATGTGGGCTTTCTCTAGTTGCGGCGAGCGGAGGCTACTCTTCCTTGTGGTGCACGGGCTTCTCACTGCAGTGACTTCTTTTGTGGCAGAGCGCGGGCTCTAGGCGCGTGGGCTTCAGTAGTTGTGGCACGTGGGCTTCAGTAGTTGTGGCTTGCAGGCTCTAGAGCGCAGGCTCAGTAGTTGGGGTACACAGGCTTAGTTGCTCCGCGGCATGTGGGATCTTCCCGGACCAGGGCTCGAACCCGTGTCCCCTGCAATGGCAGGCGGACTCTCAACCACTGCGCCACCAGGGAAGCCCGTTTGCTAATGTTTTGCGTAGTATTTTACTCTGCAGTCATCCCTTTTGTTCGTTAACTAACACAAATCCATGGACAAGTACTCTGAAAACCTCGCCCCTAAAACACCCTTAAGTTAAACATCTGTTTTTATCTACTGTGGCCTCCAAAATACGCTGACTGACTTCAGAAGCAGCAGCAGCAATCGGTTCCAAAGCTGGAAGAAAAAAAAAAATCACTGTTTGATTTATTGAGGGAGAACATGGAAATGCAAATACCTTACACTGTAGCTTAAGGTCAACCTGAATGTTTCTTTTTTTTTTTTTTTTTTTGCGGTACGCAGGCCTCTCACTGTTGCGGCCTCTCCCGTTGCGGAGCACAGGCTCCGGACGCGCAGGCTCAGCGGCCATGGCTCACGGGCCCAGCCGCTCTGCGGCATGTGGGATCCTCCCGGATCGGGGCACGAACCCGTGTCCCCTGCATCGGCAGGTGGACTCTCAACCACTGCGCCACCAGGGAAGCCCACCCTGAATGTTCTTTAAGGGTGATTTTGAGAACATTTATTGCTGCCTGGCTTACTCCCCTCCCCCAGCCCCTTAAAGCTCAGTATCTTTTTTTAAAAAAATAATTAATTAATTAATTAATTTTTGGCTGCGTTGGATCTTTGTTGCTGCGCGTGGGCTTTCTCTAGTTGTGGCGAGTAGGGGCTGCTCTTCGTTGTGGTGTGTGGGCTTCTCATTGCGGTGGCTTCTCTCTTTGCGGAGCACGGGCTCTAGGTGTGTGGGCTTCAGTAGTTGTGGTACGTGGGCTCAGTAGTTGTGGCACACGGGCTTAGTTGCTCCGAGGCATGTGGGATCTTCCCAGACCAGGGGTCGAACCCGTGTCCGCTGCATTGGTAGGCGGATTCTTAACCACTGCGCCACCAGGGAAGTCACAAGCTCAGTATCTTAAGTCAAGTGAAAGTTTATTTCTCGTTCATGGAAATTCTGAGGCAGATCAGGCCATTCTCCTCCATCTCACAGCTACACCATCTGGAATACGTGGGCACCCACGTCTCCATGGCAGGGCAAGAGCGAGGGGCCGGACAGTGCTCCGAAGGGACACGTCATTTCTGTTCGTTGCCCAATGGCCAAACGAGCCAGGGGGATCAGTGTCACTTCCAGGGCACGTGGGGGGAGTTGAAACTCTGCCAGAACCCTCCTGCCACATGGGATGAACATCTGCTGTAGTTATTGTATGGCGTTGAGATCATACAGTGGAGGTATCCATTTATCTCACTCGTTTGATTCAGTCTTAAGCATAAGCATTTCCCTCTAAAACCTCTTCAACAACATTTTGAGTGCCCTTTCCTGTACTTACAAAATAGCTTAAGAACGGACTTCCCTGGCGGTCCACCGGTTAAGACGTTGCACTTCCACTGCAGGGGGCGTGGGTTTGATCCCTGGTTGGGGAGCTGAGATCCCACGTGCTGCTCTGCGTGGCCAAAAACTAGGAAAAAAAAAAGTTTCCGACTTTCCTGGTGGCGCAGTGGTTAAGAATCCGCCTGCCGGTGAAGGGGGCACGGGTTCGGTCCCTGGTCCAGGAAGATCCCACATGCCGCGGAGCAACTAAGCCCGTGTGCCACAACTACTGAGCCTGCGCTCTAGAGCCCGTGCTCCACAACAAGAGAACCCACGGCAACAAGAAGCCCGTGCACCGCAACTAGAGAAAGCCCGTGCACAGCAACGAAGACCCAACGCAACCATAAATTAAAAAAAAAAAACAAAAAGGTTAAGAAATAAAATCTCACAACTATAGCCGAAGCCTCCAGCATACCCTCCCTGCCCGGAGGTCCCCACTGTCTTGAATCTGGTGTTTATAATTCCCACGTGTATTATTTGCTTCTTTACTTTGACAAATCATGTTTTCATCGCCCAGGTGTATTTTCCTATACAACATGTAGAGGTGTGTAAACCGTATGTACAGGTACCATGGGAGTTTTGTTCTTCCGGGGGAGTGTTTTGAAATGTCACTCATCTCCCTCTAAGCCCGCCCATCTGCATCAGACCAGCCTCAAGTGTCTTCTCTCTCCTCTCTCTCCATTCCAGGTGCTGTTTAACCAGTTCAAATACTTCTTCAACCTCTACTTCCTACTTCTCGCCTGCTCCCAGTTCGTCCCCGAAATGCGACTGGGAGCACTGTACACCTACTGGGTTCCCCTGGTGAGTCAGTCGGGTCGTCTGTTCAGTAACAGCAGAGGTTGGGCGGCAGAGGTTCTTTGTCCTCCAAGCACCTGGAATGGGACTCGGCCTCTCAAGGGAGAGGACACCCTCAGGCCAACACGCTGGGAACCCCTGAGGTCTTCATGGTGAAGCTCCGTTTCTCCCACTTCCAGGGTCAACCGTAGTGATGCCTGTGCTACTCATTCCTTCTGTCTGTCAGCTGTTCAGTCTTTTCTTGTTTCAGCAAATAGTTTCTGCATGCTTATCATGAATCACTTGGTTCCAGGCTCTGGCACACAGCGGTCATGAGAAAGGCAAAGCCTCCGACTCTGTGCATTGTGCTCTTTGAATTGTTTTCTGTTTATTATGTAGACTATTTCAGCGTGCAGGGTTGACAGAGGAACAGATTCTGTGCTTCAGTGTGTATGGAGGGTGACAGGCCCGACGCCCCTCCATCCTTCTTGTGCCGCCTTTTCTTTCTTCCTGCCTTTTTGGAAATGGTTATTGAGCACCTGCTGTGTGCCAGCCACGGTGCTGGGCACTGGGGATGCAGCAGTGACTGAAACGTAGAAAAATTCCTGCCCTCGCCGAGTTGACTTTCAGTGGGGACAGACAGTAAACAGTTAAGCGTAATTGCTTCAAGTTGTGAAACTGCTGTGAAGGTAGTAGAAGGTCGTAGGGCAAATGGGGCATCCCAGGCACAGTTAGTATTTGTTGAGTGGATGCAGGTGGGAGATGTGGAGGGGCAGCCTTAGCCAGGGTGGCCGGGAAAGGCCTCTTGAGGAGGTGATGGGAAGAAAAGGAGGAGGGTGGGAGGATCCCAGGTTCAGGGAGCAGCAGTGCAAAGGCCCTGCGTTCATCACATGCTTAGAGTATTTGAAGAACAGAAAGAAGCCCAGCACATCTGGAGCACAGAGAGGGTGAAACTGACATTTCCTTTCCTCCAGAGACATTATGAAATATAATTATTTTTCATTACGCAGGGCTCGGAAGGAACACTCGGATTCTCTGTTCACAAATCTCGTTAAATTTTTCATTGGGAGAAGATTGTTAAAGTAGAAAAGATGTTTCCTCCTTAAGGAAACAAAAACACACATTCTTTTGGATGGTAAGGATTTGGTGCACAGGCACTTAGGGAGCAGAGGAAGTGGATGCCAAGGGCCCCGGGAGCGGGGGTCCACACGCCATCGGTGCTACATTAATCAGACAGGGTTAATCAGACAGGTCGTGTCAGCAGTTCCAGCCCTGGGAAGGAGGGTGGTTCATTTCTTCCACACAGGCGGCGGAGGTGCTTTTGGGATGCGGGAATTGTTCTTTTCTGCTCTGAGTCATTTGTGGGTGAGGTAGGATGTTGGGATAACAGACATTCCTGTCTGCATCAGGGTGTGTGCTTTTACACAGTGAGTGTCGCTAACTCAGAGGCCAGGCTGATAGAAGCGGGGGGCTCTTGTCCCATCTCAAAGCGGAAGATGCTGCTTTGTTCCATCAGCTGCAAACAAGAGTTGCCAGGCCCAAGAGGTAGAAACTTCAGAGTTTTACTGGAAATACCCTAATTTTATTTAGTTTTTTAGTTCCACAGGGGTTTGCTACATACCTATATAAAGTCAAACTGTAAGTCAGTTATTTAAGAAAAGTTAGTCTGCAATGTGTATAAAATATCATCTATCACCCTGCCTTTTACTGATTACGTTTTTAAAGTATAGTTATTTGAAAGGTAATACAGTCACATGATTCAGGAAACGTGTAAAAGGGTACCTCATGAAAAATCTCCCTTTTATCCAGTTCCACCCCCAGAACACTGTCATTCATTTCTTTTTCCTTCTTCCAAAGTTTACAAACAATGAATAAATTTTTTCTGGACTGGCTTCTGCCATTTACCATAATTTTTGAAAATTGAAGTATAATTGACACACAACATTAAATTTAAAAATCTTGTCTTTTCCCTGCTCCCCAACGCTCCTTTTTAGAAAAAAGGTTACAAGATATACACAGTGCTGAATCTTTTTTTTCTAATTTCCAGCATCTCTTTCCCTTGATTTTCAAATGTTGCTAACTCATTTACAAAATGTTAAAGCACTGTGTGGAGTGAGCACACCCCTTCTCTTGGTGGTCTGTCTGCAGGCTGCCGGTTTGCAGTCTCCGCTCTGCTTGAGGCTGTACGGGTTTCCTTGGTACCTCACATTGGTGCCTTCTGGGCTCAGGAACCCTCGACTGGGAGTGTGGGATGACCAGATCCCACCTCTCAAATCTTGTCTGTTGGGTTCTCCCCAAACCCCAGATCGTGCTGCTTTACTGCCTGCAAAACGCCCTCTGTTCATTTTTCTTTTCCTTTATCAACTACGAAGGGACTCTACAAAGGGACTTATTCTTTTTTTAAAAAAATATTTATTTATTTGGCTGCATCGGGTCTTAGTTGCAGCATGCAGGATCTTCATTGCGGCATGCGGGCTTCTCTAGTTGCGGCGCGTGGGCTTCCCTCTAGTTGTGGCGCAGGCTGCAGAGTGCACGGGCTCAGTAGTTGCAGCACGAGGGCTTAGTTGCCCCGTGGCATGCGGGATCTTAGTTCCCCAGCCAGGGATCGAATCCATGTCCCCTGCATTGGAAGGGCGGATTCTTAACCACTGGACCACCAGGGAAGTCACCCGGGACTCATTATTTTTGGAGAAAAATTTGAAGAAGCAGCACAGCAAAAATCCCTACCTGTGCAGCCACCTCCTGAGATGGCCCATCTGTGTTTCTGGCCTGTTTCCTTTCAGTCTCTTCTTACACGTGCCTGTTTTACATACACTCTAACTTAACATCATAGTAAAGTATGTATTATGTAAGTGCAATTGGATCCTAAGGTGTTCGAGAAGGCAGCTGTGTGTCTTCCCCTCTCCCTGCCTTTACCATCTCAAGCATGATATCTGGTCTGTGCTCTCTCCCCTCAAGGTATTTATCTGCCCAGCCTGTCATATAAACCCATCGTCCGAACGATTTTTGGGGTGCAGACCTACTAGCACCCCTACAACCTTGTTCGCGTTGGCGTTGGCACGTGTGTTGGGGAGGGAACTTTGGCCATCTTGGGCATAAATTTTTCATTCTGTTAACCAAGAGTCATGTGCATGACTCAGAGAAGACGGAATTATGCAGGAGAAATAGTGGGGTTGGAAATGAGATCAGCTCTATCGAAATTTTCCACAGTGGTTACTGGAGATTCCCATGGACTGGAGGCAAAACAGACGGGTAGAGAAAAAAGATTCTTCACTCGAGAAAGAAGAACATGGGGCAAAGGAGCATAAGGAGCCTGCTTGAGATCATGCTAGGGTGTGGAGAGGATGTGAAGCCCCACAGAGACGGACACCCGTTTTCTTTTTCTAAGGACTGGGCTTTGGAATATCCGAAAAGGCTTTGGGATGTGTGTGGGGTGTGTGTACGAGGATATTCTTTGCAGCATGGTGTATGTTACTCAGACGCTGGAGGCAAGCAAATGTCCATCGGTGGTTACCTGAACGCTGGTCCAGCAAAACTGTGGAATGCTGCCCCGGAGTCAGGAATGATGCAGTCACTCCAGTGATGTTGACACGACACGGTGTGACTCATCTTTTTCTTTGCGTGAAAAAAGTAAGTTTCAGGATAACATGGACAGCATACTCCCATTTTTATCACCCTCTCCCCAACAAGAAGTATTTTTGCACACTTGTGCAGGTAAATACATGGAGGTCTGGAAGGTTCTTCACCGAAGCTAGTGTTTATCTTTGGAGCTGGGGGTTGCCTTTTATTCTTTTAAGTGTTTTTTATCTTTATGTGCAGAGACCTCTGTCTTAAGTCACCTCAGTGTGCCTCTACGGAAGTTGGAAAGGTATAGGAAGCTACATAGATCAGACGTGCATTCAGGGTGTTTGAAACCATTCAGAACAGAGTTGCTCCCTCCACAGGGGGAGGCCACATTGGTTCTTGGGGCTGGTGACCGAGGATCAAAATGTTGAACGCAACCTGATGGTAGGTACTATTCCCTCTTCTGTTCCTAGTATGTATTCTGTACATTAGCACTGGTGATGCTGACTCCAGGGTCTCAGGAAATGCAATGGGGTGAACCATGGGGGCCGGGATGACCTGGAGGGCTGCCACCCTTCTAAAAGAGGGCCCGACCCCAGTCCTAGCCCACGTCTCCTCTCTGAAATGATGCTCAGAATTTCCAGGAGAAGCCAGAAGGCCTGACTTCCAATGTAAGCAGCTGAATCACCTGGTTTCCCTGGGACTCTGGCTGTAGAGAGAAGACAGGTGGGTTACCAGCAGCCTCTGGCAGTCTTGAGGTTATTTATTTATTTATTTATTTAGTTGTGCTGGGTGTTAGTTGTGGCAGGCAGTCTCGTTAGTTGCAGCTTGCTGACCTCTAAGTTGCAGCACATGGGATCCTTAGTTGTGGCATGTGAACTCTTAGTGTGGCACGCGTGTGGGATCTAGTTCCCTGACCGGGGATTGAACCTGGGCCCCCTGCATTGGGAGCACCGAGTCTTAACCACTGCGCCACCAGGGACATCCCAGTCCTGAGGTTTCTCACTAGCTTGTGACCCCTTTTATAGCTGAAGTTTCCTGTGATGGTTCAGAGACAGGAGGGGATACTTGTCTTGTACAAGTTCTTCCTCTCTTTCCAGGGGCTGCCGAGAAGGGAGTTTGGGGTCAGACAAATTAGGTAGCATCTGTTTCTAGGAGACTGTAGCTGATTTCCCCTAAATCCCCTAGATTTTTATGTAGAGAATCAATTTCCTGTTCTTGGCTAAAGTGCATTTTGAAATGTCTCCAGCCACCCTCAGAGTCCTCTCATTTCAAACCCAGCCGTGAACTCAGTGGTTCAAAATGAGGGCGGTGTGGCCAGATGGTTGAGCTCTTGCTGTAACTTCTCTGAGAAGCTGTGTAATTGGAACAAGCTTGTCTGAGCCTCAGTTTCCTCACCTATAAAATAGGGGCGATCACGTCTACTCCCTCGGCTTGTTGGGAGGTTCAGTGAAGTACAGCAAGTAAAATGCTTCAAACAGCTCCTGACGCATAGAACATTCTCGGGAAGTGTTCTCATTTTAATTAAAAAATTCTGGGGCTTCCCTGGTGGCGCAGTGGTTGAGAGTCCGCCTGCCAATGCAGGGGACACGGGTTCGTGCCCCGGTCCGGGAAGATCCCACATGCCACGGAGCGGCTGGGCCCGTGAGCCATGGCCGCTGAGCCTGCGCGTCCAGAGCCTGTGCTCCGCAACGGGAGAGGCCACAACAGTGAGAGGCCCGCGTACCGAAAAAAAAAAAAAAAAAAAAAATTCTGGTACTAGTGCCATTGTTGTGTGGATTACGTTTTAGCTTTTGGTAACTTTTTTCTTGATAGTAATATGTTAGAGGGAGAAATTCCTCAGGTGACTGCTGAAATAATCCATAAAATTGTATGAAGACCAAATAACCTAGTTTTTTTTGTTGTTATTAAGATGGCGATCTACATGCCATAAAATGCACAGATACTAAGTTTTCAGTTCACTGTGTGTTGACACTGGTCAGCACCCATGTCAACACCACCTTGGTCAAGGCCATCCCACCACCCCGGAAAGTTCCCTCTTGCCCCTCTCCAGTCAGCCCCCTCCCCAACCAGAGGGAACGGCTTTTCTGATTTCTCTCATAATTTTGCTTTAGTAAATCTATTTTTGACATACAACTTTATAGAAGAGTCTTAGCCCCTTCAGAATTTCAAGTCTGTTCACCGTCACCACCTCTGATTTCCTTACAAGCTCAGAAACCCCCCGCACTCCCATTCAAGCCTCTTTCTCAGTACCTGTGGCTCGTAAGGACCTCCGAAGTTGGACGGGTGGAATTTATTTCTGGACTACATTTGCAGCTCTTTGTAAAGCAGTTTCTAATTTAAGACGTGGCACGTCCCCTGGGATTGATGAGGACCGCGTGTGTGTGTGTGTGTGTGTGTGTGTGTGTGTGTGTGTGTGTGCATAGATACGGTGACTTAGGAGCCTTTGTGATGAGCACACACTTTCCATTAACATCAATGGGATTTAGCCAGGCCCACGCAGAGAGAAATAGAAACTGGAACATTTGAAAAAACAAACAACAAAAAACGTGGGTTATGGCCCAGAACAAAACAGCAGCCTGGGGGAGGGGGCGGGGATTCTGCAAACCGGCCGTGCTTTTCCAGAATGGGTTTTCTCTCACCTCTGTATGTGGTCTGGTTATGCATTTTTTTTCTGAAATGTACCAGTTTTGCTTTGGCTTCAGTGTGTACTTTACATCTGAGTGGAAACAGGAGTAATCCTTTGATTGTAAAGATGTGTGGGCCTTTGGAGGAGTTTCACAGAGCAGCACATCTCTGGCTAAATTTACATAAGAGATTTGAAGTCCTTTGAATCTAACTTAATATATTGCATGGGATAAACAGTATGAAGATGAAAGCCTCAAAGAATTCACTACTGCTAACCTTGGGGCGATTGTGCTCTCTGCATTTAAAAAAAAAAAAAAAGACTTTAAAAGGGGGGGTGACAAGTGTATTTTGTAAGAAAAAATGAATAACGGTTCTTGCCTTTATTGATACAAGAGGAAAAATCCAGATGAAAATAGATTCTGGATATGGGTGACTCACATACCTGTGAGTATAACCTCTGTACCAGGTTTTATGAGTTGGGGTATCTGACTTGGGAAGGTAAGGCAGTTTAAAATTTTCTTTTTATGAGTGTGTACATACGCAATTAATACTTTAAGATGTTTTCTTTATAGAAGTTTAAAACATTACAGGAAAGACTGAAGTCCCCATCCCATCTTAGCCCCTTACCTTGCAGAGGAATCTAACCAATAGTTGAGGATGGTGGAAAATCTTTAGCAGTATAGGAGAATCTTTGTTGGTGTTTATTTGAACAGTGTTACATTGTTATGTTCCGGAAAGTTAATTTCCCTACTGACAGGTCAATACAAACAGGGATGCATTTCACTTTGGGTCCTGGTGGCCCATCTTACTGGTTCCACCTACCCAGGTTTCTCCAGAGGCAGAACATTGTGGCAGTTAAGACTCTGGAACTAGATCCCCTGCATTATCACTTAGGAGCAAGCTTATTCAACCTGTGTGTCTCAGTTTCTTCACGGGTGGTGTGGTGATCTCAGCCACGAACTGCACTAAGGGGTGGAAAGCACTTTGAACGGCACCTGGCACGTGGCGAGTGAGCTGCAGACGTCAGAGGTCACCATCACTCAGCCCTCACCTGTGGACGGACGGTTCTGGGGTTTCTGTGTTTTTCACTCTTAGGAACCCTGTGGTGGTGGTGACTGGGGACGTCCCTGTACACGTGTGTGTCAGTGAGAGTTTTTCCGGCGCATGAGATTCAGAGAAGTGGGCTTGCTGGGGCTTCTGCACTTGGAATAATTAGCAGGTCCTGCCCTGCTGCCCTCAAGTGGCCTCTGGCCTTTTCTGTCCCCAGTCCCAGGAGAGGAAGGTGGCTTCCACCAGGGCTCACCCTCTCTCTGTCTCTGTGCAGGGCTTTGTGCTGGCCGTCACCATCATCCGGGAGGCAGTGGAGGAGATCCGATGCTACGTCCGAGACAAGGAAGTCAACTCGCAGGTCTACAGCCGGCTCACAGCGAGAGGTCAGCCTCCTGGCCCCAGTGGGTCCACTTCCTGCAGCAGGGCCCCCGGTGTGTGGGGGGGTGGCCCACAGGGTTGCAACTCAATCATGGGCCGCTGACAGGGAGCAGAGTTCAAGGCCCGGGGCCGGCGGGTGTGTGGGTGCCCCGTGGCAGGGCAGTCACTCGTTGCCGGCACAAGGGAGGCCAGCGTCTGCCCCAGGGCCTGGGGTTACTCCAGCCCCATCCCTGGGCTGCCACTGCCCTCTTAGAGCCAGTCCTGTCATCTGACTTGTGCCTCATCAACCTGGAGTTTAATTCTGTGGGCTTGACATCCTCCCACACAGGTTTCCAAGGCAGTGCAGCTTTAAAAGATACTCTTTCAACATTACAAAACTAATGTTACAGCTTTGCAATGTGAGTTTTTAAGAAGGCACCGGACTTAATATAATAAAAGCTGCATCTGTGAAGGTTTCTTTGAAGGCATCTTATAAATCCTCAAAACGGAAGAGTGACTAATTCTGACCCAAAGAGAAATTACTAGGTAACCTTTAATTTGAATTTTTGAAATGGTGGAATTTTTAAAACCTGCTCAAACACACGGTTGAGAACCCACAAAACAACCCAGCCAATGTTGACTTCTGTTTCCAACTGCAAATTCTACCTAGATTTCCTGTAAGGTTGTATTCAGACTTGAGAGAATGTTACCTAAAGTTCCCGAAGATTCCTGATCCAATTCAGGGATTAATAATGTTTTAGGAGTGGCTAAGGGGAGTAAAAACTGTGGTTTGCCTTCAGGAAATTGAGAATTCGGAAGGAGATAAGATAGATGCCCAAGGGAGCTTGCAGCCAGCCAGGTTGTGAACTGCTTTACGTTAAGTGCGTTAGTCTTCTGAGGAAGCAGTCCGTCCGTGGTTTCAGGGGTTTGAGTAGAATTTTCCTTCTCGGAAAAATGTTGGAGACATTTATTTAAGGCTCCCAATTTTTTTAAAAAAGTATAATCCTGTGAGGGCATGAACGTATCTTGTTTTGATGCATTGAAATAGATTTTCATGGCTGGTGGTCTTAAAAAGTTGCAAGTCTCTGGGAGGAGAAGGGATTTAGAGTTGGTATAGAAATGCTCTCTTATTGCTAAACTACTGTATTTAGGACGTTTTGCTACCTAAAGAAAGAAAACCCAGCGTAGTCTTTGCAGAGGCAGGTGGCTTGGGCCTTCCATGTGGGTAATCAGAAGCCCCCTCCGGAGTCTGTTTTTTTGTGGTTTGTGTATATTAAATACTCCCTTAATAACATATTCTGACGATAACATGTAAAATGCTTGGCAACCGACAAAAGCCCCATCGAGAGGGTGCGGTGGGTCTATTTAGAGCTCAGGAGGAGGGGCCCTGGGATCCCATTCATTCAGCCATCCAGGCTCCAGGCCTTCTTTGGTTCTTTTCATATTGCAATTGCTTTTCCTGTGAGTGATTTTTCTGGCCTCCCCTGCAGACCCGACCCCCTTCTCAGCCCCTGCTTTAGCTTCCCTCCGTTCTTGAAAAGATCCTGAGGAGAACTGGCAGATTGCTGTAGCATTAAAAACTTGTCTTCCTTTGTGGGTCTCCTTCTGTGGCCCGTGGTTTCCATTGTCATGCCAATCCAACAGTAGGGGAAGACCTAGCCGAGTTCTGAATATTAACCCAGACCCTGGCTCGGCCATTTGTTTTGAAAGCCCCAAAAAGGCACCGAAGAAAATGGTCAGCTTGGAAAGTGAAGGTGGGGAGGTTAGTTATCTGATACACTGTGGGGGGAAGGGCCCAAGTAAGAAGCCCAAACTGGAGGATTTCAGAGAGGGGAAGAGAAAGAAGCCTTTTTTTTTTTTTTTTACCTTACCATTCGATGATTTAATAATATTTTCTTGAGTGAGGCTTTTCACCAAGATCTTCATTTAGTAAGTTCAAAAGCAAAGGGAAACAGATACGTGTATGTATATCCACGCAGGACTGTTTTCTCTTTTTACCCCATGGCATCTTAAAATGTACTTTTCAACACTATTTTTGGAGTTCAAAAAAGTTTGGAAACCAAAATATCGAGTCCTTGATCAAGAGATTATAAGCCATTATACTTATCTGCATTCTGCATCATTTCCTGTTTAATAATAGCAGTACTTGTACTAATATAGTTAAATATTTGGGGGAGTGGGTGATAACTTCTAACTAGCAAAATAGTTGCAGAAATCATGTGGAAAACTCCTATTCGCCTTCACCCGGATTCATCAGTTGTTAAGCTTTTGCCTTTTTCATCCTTTCCCCTCACTCTCTCTAAGCCCTTGGAGAATTAAGTTGCCTACACGATTCCCTTTTAACCTGTAAATACATCAGCGTTGAATTCCTAGTAGGATGTTCTCCTTACATAACACAGTATAATTACAAAATCAGGAGATTTATCATTACATTACTATTAATCTCATCTATACTTCTTACCCAGAATTCGCCATTTGTTCCTAAAATGTTTTTTATAGCTTTTTTCTTTTTCTTGTCCAGGAGCCAGGACAGGTTTGCCTTTTGCATTTAGTTGTCCTTTCTCCCTAATCTCCTCTAACTTGGCGGAGTTCTCCGGATTTCTTTGTTATGACCTTGACATTTTTGAAAAGGACAGGCCAGTTTTAGGCCAGTTACTTTGTAGCTTGTCCATCAATGCGTGTTTGCTCGAGGTCTCAAAATGAGATTCACAACAATGCAGGAATTTATGTCGTTTTAAGAATGCCAGTGGCACAGATCCTGGGATGTTACCCAAGTTGTAGAGGCATTATGTTAATCGAATTGAACAAGTTTCGAACTTGGAGAAAAAAAATTGATTTTAAACAAGTGAATTAAAAACTCTGGAAATAAGAAATTCACCATTGGGAGAAAAAAATGGATGATCTTTTTTTTTTTAATTGCTGCTTCCAGTGGTTTAGATCATCTTATATCATTCAAGGTGTGCCTAAAACAACACATCAGTGGATTAGTTTTTAATGTAATTGTCATAGTTTAATAAGAAGTATTTGAAGTATTTGAATATTGATAATAAAATTAGCCTACATGTAGAAATGACCTTTTATTCATTCTTCAAGGATGTTTGAAACTCCATTACTTTCCAAAGTCTGTGATAGGTTTCTGTATTACAGAGATAAACTTGAGGGGCTGGGACTTCGGGAAATTAATAGTCCAGCAAGGTATCCAGGCATGTAAAGGGGGTGATTACAAAATGTAACTAGTAGTTATACTTTAGTGGCATGAGTGTTGTGGTCCTTATAAAGAATATCCCCTTTCGTGACCACCACGTTCCTGGTTCTGAGCACAGTGCCTGGTGGTTGAGGAGAGTAGTGGTTCTGCGTCTGTGCTCTGCCTGGATTCAAGAGTCCTGCTTCTGCCTGCCCCCTGCTGTGGGGACAGATCCCTTAATCTGTCAGTAAATTGGGGATAATAGTGCCTACCTTAGAGAGTTGCCGTAAATATAACTCTTGCATGAGAAAAATTTAGCACTGTGCTGGGATTTGGTCTGTGCCCAAGAAAGGCAGTGCTGGTGGTATTGTAGCAAGGGTTCATTAAATATTGGTGGGTGAGTTAATGGAGGTATGAGCCAGAGGTTATGGGAGGTTATGGGAGCCCATCAGAGAGGAGCTGATGATGTCTTCCCGGAAGAGGTGACCTGCATCCTTCCAGGTTGGAAGAAAGCAGCACTGGCTTTATGATTGGTGGTGCTGAATGCAAAATGAACACTTGGGGCCCCTGTTCAAAAATTATTCAAGATGGCGGCAGCAGAGCATGAAACCAAGTAATGGCCCCTTCTGAGTGCAGGGCCCTGTGCCTTTACTGGAATCACATGCCCATGAAGTGTTCCTGGTAAAGAGTTCTCCAAAGGTCACAGGCTGGGATGGCTAGAAGCGTGGGGTACAGAACCCCAGGTTCTGGCTCCATCTTGTTCTTCCCAATTCCGCCTTGTTTCCAGAGCCTCTCGTTCCTGGGAAAATAGAAGAAAAAACCATATTGGCCAGTGAAGACCTGAGACTCTGGGAAAGTTTATTCTGTGATCCAGGAATCTGTCATCAAGGCATGCTACAGGGAGAAGGTGGCATTGGAACTGTTTGAAAAACGCTGTCCAGAATGGGAAGCAGGAGAGAAAAAAAGAAAGATTTACCTGCTATAAGCCAGCCAGGTGCTGGACAAGGTCTGGTCTGTAATTATTTTAAACAGCGTTATGGAGGTAGCTTTTACCTATGGGGAACTGGGGCTCGTAGAGGTTAAGTATTGTGTCTGAGATGATGTAGCTAGTTAAGGGGTAGAGCTTGATGTGAACCCCGGCTTGTCTGAATGTAAAACCTTAGCCTATAAGTCTAGGCTCCACTCTGTGCCTGGAGCTGAGGCTCACACTTTCCCATAGAATATCTCAATGATTGCCATGGCGTTCAGGCTTAATACATATGCTACAGAAGGGCTTCTAGATTTAAGTCCATTTTAAAACACTTCTTTCTTAATTGAAGTGTAGTTGATTTACAATGTTGTGTTAGTTTCTGGTGTATAGCAAAATGATTCAGTTATACATATATATGCATTTTTTTTCATATTCTTTTCCATTCTGGTTTATTACAGGATATTGAACATAGTTCCTTTTGCTGTACAGAAGGACAAAACACATTTCTGAGTCCAAAGAAATCAATCCAGCCCCCTCATTCTGAGATGAACAGACTGTTGAAAGCCAAGTAGGAATATGATGCTTTTAGATAAATAAGTATCCCCTCTCCTCCCACTTGGAATCCACATTTAAACCTGATCAGAGACTTGAGAGGTTCTTATTGGACTTTTATGCGTTCTATGACTTTAATTGTAGAGCTGTCTTTCCAAATTAATAGCATTCAGTGGCACTGCAAACACCAAAGCCGAAGAAGAGAGGGTCTTGAAGTAGTAACAGACCCAGCAAAACTTTGTTTTGTTACTTGAAAGATTTGGATTGGGTCAGGAAAGAGTCATTAGTCAAGGAATTATTTTTCTTTATCCGTGTCCTTACCAAACCAAAACTTTACTTCTGGAGGGGGAATCTGCCTTGCTTATCACAGGTAGTAAGGGCAGTTGGATTTGCATTTTTACCAGATGAATTCCAGGGGTCTTCATACCAGGAATGTTTTCTCAGACTAACTTGTGATCAAGGGCTAAATGAAGCAAGTGGATAATTAGCCTTGAAGGAAAGTGCAAACAGAAGCATAATTAACACAATTGCTGATGCTTCTTTCCTGCTGGGGACATCTGGGCACATGGTGAACCGTAAGTTGTAAGCCAAAGATCTGTGCAAAGTGGAGAGACTCCCTCTTATTTTCAGCTTTTTAGTACATATGTGGTGTAAAAAACGGAATGGATATCTTTCCTCTTCTCCAGTTCTTTTCGGATTGTTCTCTGCGCTGCTCTGTTCACCCTTTCCCAGTTACAGAATAACCTCAAGGATCTCACTTCCATTTGAGAGTGATATCTTTTTTTCAATTTAGTTCAGAATCCACTTTGCACCATTATTTAGGATTGCAATTAATATGACTAAAATTTGAGGTCTAAGGACACATGTGTTTCTTTTAGGGCGTTGTATTCCATTGGAGTTCATCAGGAGAAGGTAGGATAGTGCAGGGAACATGTGTTCATTAATGGGGAGTTGTTTAGCTAATAATTAGCTAAAGGAAAACGCTGTATTCTTAAACACAAGTACCGTTTGTTTTCAAAGTATGAACTCTCTTCAGACTTAGGATAACACTAAAACTGCTTTATACTTTTTTAAAAGATGAGGGTTACAGTGATGGTCTTTAAAAATTTTTTTATTTTAGTGAAGTATAGTTGATTTACAATGTTGTGTTAGTTTCTGGTGTACAGCAAAGTGATTCAGTTGCATGTATATATATACTCTTTCTCATGTTCTTTTCCACTGTGGTTTCTTACAGGGTATTGAATCTAGTTCCCTGTGCTATACAACAGGACCTTGTTGCTTATCCATTCTATGTATAATAGTTTGCATCTGCTCAGTGATGGTCTTTTTGATATTACTGCCGCAGAAGTACTGCAAACCGAGGATCTCAAATACAGCTCAGTAAGCAAAGCATTCCCCTTCCCAGGCTTTCCTCATTAAGATTCAGAGCATTAGCTTTTACAAGTCTTAAAATAGGTCTTGCCAAACACTTTCCCATAATTCTCTGACAGATGTGAAGTTTGTTATTTCAGACCCATAAGGTTCCTTTTATTCTTTCAAACTACTCAATTTGACTTTATTACAAATTGCTGGTGAACTGATCTATTGTTTAATTAAAAAAAAAAAAAAACCCTGAAAAAAAAAAATCTCACATGCAAATTGCACTGTTATCTTTCCCAAAAGGTATTTCCCCCCTGCCGGGGGTGTTGGCCTATTTCATCATTATTGGGCACCAGAAGCAGGGAAGGGCCATTTATGTATTTATTTTAAAAGCCTCTGTTGGGTATACACTTGTTACATTTAAACTTCAGCCTTTCTTTTTAAAGTTCCCGCTAATTTAAACAAAAGCCCCAGGAAGTGGCCCGTGGAATTTATAATAATACTCTTCCACCCTTTGCCTGTTTTCAAATAACAGTCTTTTCTTAGGCTTTGGGGAATGCAGACAACCTGAACGGAATATGAAAATTTCAACTTTAAACCTATGAACTCTGCCGGGTCTGCAAAGGCATTTTCATGTCAAGCCCAGGAAATGTACACATGCTGTAGAATTTACAACTCATCACTGTCACAGTCAGATTAGAGTTCGAGTTAAAGAGTTATACATTAACCAGGGTTAGTGCATGGAGCTTGCTGCTAAAGACCTGCAAAGGCAATCAATGTCCTGCAGGCACAATGAAAAATAGAAGTATAGCTGGAGGTGTTCGGAGGTCAAAAAATTGGCCCACACGTACTAGTGCTCCGGAATTTACTTCTTTTTTTTTTTTTTTTGGGCTGTTCTGCAGTGTGACTGAATTGTCATTTGCTTGTTTCGACTCAAGGGAAACATCTGGTTTCTCTCTGCAGTATAGACAAACTGCCCTTATTCTGAAGCTCTCATCCATGAAAAGCATGGTTTGGGCTCAATGGGTTTGCTTATGAAAGGCTCGGGGGTCCATCTCTGCAGAAATAAACAGCTCTAGTAATTGGAAGTTTGTTCCCCGTTATAAACTCTAGCGCAGAGGTGACCTGGGTGAAGTGGCAGAGCTGAATGGGATGCATTTATTTTATAGAAGGCGTTTTATGATTTAGGATGTGTCCGGCAGAGAATCTGCCACTTAAACCTGTGAAAAATCTCTTACCCAGCTTCTGTAGAGTTTCTGCAAAGATATGTAAGAATCCCAGAGCCTAGAGGTGGGAGATTGGGTGTGACAGGGTCCAAAAGAAAAAAGAGGTCTGGGGGGCAAAGTGAGGAGTTCTGTGGCTTCAGATCTTAGACCACGGCCGGATCTTCCTGTGCACTTTATAAAGAAGATAACGCGAATGGGCATTATTACTCCTGTTCAGGACCAGCTATGTAATTTGTGGGACTCAGTGCAAAATGAAAATACGGGGTCGCTTGTTTAAAAGTTATTAAGAATTTGAAGATGAAAACAGTAGGTCATTCACCCAAGGGTGAGAGGATCTATGTGAATACACAGGTCACATGCCCAGGGGTTGGACTCTGCTTCTAGAAGTTTTAGGAATCTCTAGGGTAGATCACACACACACACACACACACACACACACACTCTAGGGGTGCTTGGGAAGTATGTCTGCTAACTTCTCAGATCACACACACACACACACACACACACACACACACACACACACACACACACACACACACACACACACACTCTAGGGGTGCTTGGGAAGTATGTCTGCTAACTTCTCAGTGGGGTGTTGGGAGAGAATTTTCTTCTAACCAGATAATGGACTGCAGGGAGATCTCCTCTAGCTTCAGGTAGGTAATAATCACTGCCAGTGTGTTAGTTTTCATGTATCGTACTCTTCTGCTAGGAAGACGGGAGCTCTGCCACCGTGCGAATGTTTCTTGTTCTTTTTTTGGCGAGAATCTTGGTAGAAAACTCAGAACAGTGGTTCACGTAAGGTTAGAAATTATGTGTTTTGGGCCCTTTACACAATCTTCAGAGTCTTGTCGTTCTGGAAGTTAATCCCAGCCACTGCGTGCTCAGCTCTTCTGACTCTGGTCTTCTTTCTCTCCTGCCCCAGCGGTGCCTTCCCTGCCTGCTCGTGGGCTTCTTAGAGAGGGGTGTTTCATTTGGATGTCGGCAGCCAAAACCCCAGTAAATGTTGGAATCGAAATACTGGTCTCTGCTTCCCCTTCTCTTTCTTTCCTGCCGCTTTTCCTCCTTTCATTCTTATGGTTTTAATTTGTCTTTTCTTGTTCAGAACGCACAGGTGCACAGACACATGCTAAATGTGTGTTCTGTGTGCAGGCCTGAGCTACACATTTTTGATCACCCCAAAAACGGTCGTGCGGCCCGAAAAGTCCAAATGTATGGTCAGGACCGTGTGTTGGCTCGATAGAGCGAGTGCATCTGAGGGTCTCCCTGTGTGGAACCTGCAAAGCTGAGGCTCGTCCCCGCCAAACACTAAAATGCTAATGAGGGGGCCGGGGCTGAGCAACCCCAGTGACCTCAGGGTGGGGTGGCCCTCGCTGCCCTCCTCCTGAGGTGGAGCCAGTTACAGTAGGAGGGCTTGTGGGAGGGGTCGGCCTGCGGGGCTTAGTCAGAAACTGCTCTGCAAACACGGCGGGTTAAAGGGCTTTTGTTGAGGTGGAGCAGATGGACAGAGAGGCAGACTTCAAATTAACCGATCGTAAGTCAGGACCCGCCGGACCCGCCGCGGAAGGGAAACGTCTGGGCCTGGTCACTTAAAAGGTCGAGCTAATTTAATTTATTATGTCTTTTTCTTATTGGAAGAGCACCTCATGTTTATTATAAGAAAATTGTCGCCGGGCTTCCCTGGTGGCGCAGTGGTTTAGAGTCTGCCTGCCAATGCAGGGGACACGGGTTCGTGCCCCAGTCCTGGAGGATCCCACATGCCGCAGAGCGGCTGGGCCCGTGAGCCATGGCCGCTCAGCCTGCGTGTCCGGAGTCTGTGGTCCGCAACGGGAGAGGCCACAACAGTGAGAGGCCCGTGTATCACAAAAAAAAAAAAAAAAAAAAAAAAAAAAAGAAAATTGTCGTGAGGAATTTAGAAAGCATTTTTGCCAAAGAAAGGGATACATCTCCTCTGTCCCTAGAAGGAATCACCCTTAACCCTTTTAGTGTAATCCTCCTGATTGTGTCCTTTGTCTCGCTAACACACACATATATCCATATGCAGCTGTTATTTAATAAGAGGTATAACAGTGCTCTTCCTAGGGTTAGATATTAAGAGCACACCTGTGAGTAGGTCTTGAAGATCAGAGCACAGGCTCAGGGATGGTTTGGGTCAGGCCACCAGCATAAATTTCAGTACTAAAACCAAAGACAACGTGTAAATTTATGTTCGGGAAAGTTGGGGCGAGCTCAGGCGAAGGAAAAGCTCACTGGCTCAGGGGGTGGGGGGCACGATAACTCTGCGATCTTCCCTCGAGGAAGGCTTTGATAAGCTGTCCAGAGAGGGCAGTGCATCTGTGTGCATTTTTCCTGGTGCCCCCTCATTGGGCAAGAAGAATTGTTCAGGTCGGAAGGGAATTCGCGTGGAGCCCGCTCTTCATCCAGCCATTTCTAACCAGCTGACTCTTAGGACTCGCGGATGTTCTCCATTCCCTCTGCCAATAAATACATCGACACGATGAACGCTTGAGGCTAGTGGGTCCCGAGGATGCCCAGGCTCAGGCCATTGGGTTGAATTCGTGCTTTATGAAAGCAAGGCCCCATCAGATGCTCCCTTCCTAGGCGGAGAGAGTCTAGCCGTCCTCAGAGCCACCTGCCACGTGTCTTCTAGAAGTCGTCCGTGTTCAAGAGCTTCCCTTTTAGCACCAGGTCTTCTCGCTGTTACCATGACAAAATTTAATTAAGTACAAACATTAGTTAAAAGTCAAACCCTGTGGAACCCCTTAGAAAGAGTTGTTTCAGTTGAAGTCATTGGAATGCTTTGAAACATCTCATTTAGTGGTGAACTACTAAAAAGACCCATGGCATTAAATGATGTGAAAAGTGTATGATAAGATAACTTGCGTTGGGCACCAGTTCCTAGTGGGTGAGTGTTGGGTGTTTGTTGGAGGAGTGAGTCCACAGTGGGGGACAGCAGATTCAGAACTCCCAGGTCACCCTTGCTCTGGGGCATATACTTTGTCGAGGTGGACTGAGAATCATCATTATTTTCTTCTCTCTTGGCTGAACATTTGTAAGTTAAATGGGCTTATTACGAGACGCCAAAAACATGAAGATTTTTATGGAGTTGCTCCCTTGTGTGGGAATTTGATCCGTCACCAGAATAAAGACCCATGTCCTCCACAGGCTTATTTATGGGGCGCTGGACCACCTGGCCCCCCCAAGCCCTTCATCTCTTTCTGTTCCATGTGATGCTTTCTGCCTTGCTAAAGGAGTTCCAGCCTGTGGCCACACAGATGCATGTGCTACCCATGTGCATCACTGTCTCCCATCTCATGCCTTCCTTTTTCCTGATGCTGGTAACCAGTATCCTTCACCTGGTTAATTCTGACCTCAGCTCTCCTGTAAAGCATTTGTTGATACCTCCCCGTACCCCAGCCCGTTCGTTCATTATTTGTCTCTTGCCTCCTTCCTGCCACTGGAGTGCGAGTCCCATGCATCCCACCCTTAGAACACCTGGCCTCCAGCAGACATTCAGTTAAGGGGGCTTGAATGCGGAGTGAATAGTCACGAGCCTTCTGGGTGCCGGGCACTGTTCTTGGTCCTCCTTCAGTGGGGGAGGTCTCCTTTTCTGCTCCCTTTGCATACCAGACTTACTCCCATCCTTTCACACACTATTTTGCACTAACAGCATTTGTCTTGCTGTCTTTCTCACCAGCTCACGGGTTTGCAGGCTACAGCCAGTGGGCCAAATTCAGCCCACCATCTTGGCTCAGGAGCCAACAACATTTTTACATTTTAAAATATAAATATACAAAGACTCTTTGTCTTTGGGGAGAAGAGTTGTTGGGAGAGTTGAGATTGTCCATTGGCTGCAAAACCTAAACTGTCTACCCTCCTGCTCTGTATAGGACACGTTTGTCGACGCCCGCATGAGACTATGAGCTTTTTTTTAGGACAAGGGGACTGTCTTTGATCTTCGAATTCCTAGAACATGGCACTTGAGTAAATGTTTTTTGAGTTGAACCGAAGCCCCTCTTTTTTATTCCATCCTCTGGTGTCAGATGAGGTTTTGAATCTTGGTGCTGACCTGGTTTAACTGTGAGACTAGGGGAAGGTGGGGCCTCTCTGAGCCTACTTTCTTTGTCTGAAAACTGGAGATAATATATTTTTCTGGTGGCCTTTGAGAGGAGCAGGTGAAGCCATCAGGATGTCAATATCTATACAGCGCTTAGCACGGTGTTAGGGTTTAATGTTAGCTGTTATTGTTTATCCAGATAAACATCCAGCCAAAGCTATGTGATCTGATCATAATCATATAAACTGCACTATAGAGCAATCGCAGATTTAAGAAGCGTCAGTCCTTTTGGGTTATCTGCTTTCTCTTTGATGGTGTTGGGAATTAAGTGTTGACCTTCTGTCCATGGATCTGACTCTGAATTTTCTTCCCCATTTCTGTGTGTGTGTGTGTGTGGGTGTGGGTGTGTGGGTGTGGGTGAGGTTGAATCTTTAATGGTGCTGATTTAGAATAGCTTCTAAGGTGCCGTTAAGACAGAAGATCTTACTTGAGTGAGTCATTCCAGTGCTCCGCAAAACAGGGATTCATTTTTGGAGCGGCCTCTGTGGTAGGCGAACCTTTTCTCGGAGAGACAGGAGATGCCGCTGCCGGGCTCAGGGGCACGTGCGTCTGGGTCCGCAGGCTCGCGGACACCCTGCAGAGGTACGCAGACTTGGAAGGACTTCAGATGTGATGTATCTGGGCCTGTTTCTTTGCAGGGACGGTGAAAGTGAAGAGCTCCAGCATCCAAGTTGGAGATCTTATCATCGTGGAGAAGGTGAGTGGGTCTCGCAGCTCCTGACGGCTGCCGCGAGGGCGCGTGGGAGAGGGACGTCATTGCCCCCACTTCACGAATCCCGATGCGACGTGTGATTCGTGTATCTGGTGGCCGAACTGGACGTTTGCTTTCTGGGATTCTACCCAGAAGGTTTGCCTGGGGGAGAAACATCTCTTTCCCATAAGACACACACACACAGAATATTTTTTTCATGGTTTCTGTGTGCTTCCTAGCCAGAAATCCAAGTTACAAACGCAATTCCAAGGTTTGATTTCCTATTTGATGTGCTTGTTGTTTTGGAGTCTTCTTTTTTTTTTTTTTTTTTGTGGTATGCGGGCCTCGCACTGTTGTGGCCTCTCCCGTTGCGGAGCACAGGCTCCGGACGCGCAGGCTCAGCGGCCATGGCCCACGGGCCCAGCTGCTCCGCGACATGTGGGATCCTCCCCGGACCGGGGCACGAACCCGCATCCCCCACACCGGCAGGCGGACTCTCAACCACTGTGCCACCAGGGAAGCCCTGGAGTCTTCTTTTAAACCCATCATAATAAAGTTTTTCCTAGAAGTCTGCTGGCTGCATAAGCACATAAAAATATTTGTCATTTACCTCTGGAACAATTTTGGCTCACATTTTTTTGACTTAAATAACATTGTGCTTCTCTGTCATTTTATGGGGAGTAGGGGTTAAGTGAACCATGAGAACAGTAGAAAGGCCCCAAGTGCATTTTTAAAGATAGCACTGTCGATATGTTTGTTACTCCAGCACTCATACCTTTTCTTACTGTGTATGTTTGGGAGGTGTTGGATTTTGGGGGTGGCCCTAGAGAGTCTTGGAATCATTTGATTAGAAAAGGATTGCATCTTAACTTGTTTCTTCAGGAAGTGAACTATGCTCTTTTAAAAGGATTAAATCCAAGAGCTCACAGTTGATTTGGGGTAAAGGGAAGCTCTCCTGGGTGGCAGCTCAGAAGGACCCACACAGACTTCTTTATGTTATGACATACCTGCCTGTTCACAATTACATGAGGCCCGCTGTTGGCTTCCCTATTTTTTTTGAGAACGGCTTTTGTTGCTTCTTGCTACTTGACTTCCTTATTAAAATCCCACTCGAAGCCAAACATCAAGCCGGAAAATTGGTAGAAGCAGAAAGCGTGAGCCAAGTGTATGTATGTCTGTAGTTTCAGCAGACAGCCTGGAAGAGCTCCAGCTAGGGGAGCAGCCTTTGGGCTCCCGGGTCCTCTGGCTGCAATTTCAGGAGGTAATGGTTGGATTCGCCAGAAAACTAGAAGCTCTCTTTCCGAGATAAGATTTCAATAGGAGATTAGTAATTTAACGGCAGTGTGCAGGAGTTCTCAGATTGAAAACAGAATAAATCCCCAGATCTGTCTTTGACAAAGGCAGACACTTAAAAGAGGCTGTGGGTCTGGGTTGCTCTCCGCCCCACCGAGGGGGCGGGGGCTTGGGGATGGAAACCTCACACAGGGGCATTCACAGTAACAGTCTTTCTGTTCATAACGCAGAACCAGCGGGTCCCTGCTGACATGATCTTCCTGAGGACATCAGAAAAAAACGGTAAACATCTGGGATCAATTTTGAAAATAACCATTAACCTTTCAGTGGTAATTTGGCAAAATAATCATTTGAAAATGTAACAGAAGTAGATGATCATTTTGGAGCCATGGAGGCAAATCAAGAACGTTTCTTTTCATAGAGCAGTCCTTAAAAAAAAAAAAAGGTTTTTGGTGCGTGCAGGTCAACAGATTTTGATCATAGCAAAGATAGTCGGACCTGTGCTGAATCCCAGCTGGGAAAGTCACACACAGTGGCTGTGCTTTTCCCCGCTGGGCTTCATTAAGCTCAACCGCAGGAGTTGGCAGGACTGGGAAGCGTGTCGAACAAACAGAAGCAAACAGAAACTCCTCTGAGAAAATACTGGGAGAGCGTCATGAGACGGGGCGGTAGAGAAGCTGGGGGGAGAGGTAGGGGTAGGTGGCCTTTCCCCGCCTTGGCTCACGAGTGGTGGGGCCGTAGTCACCCCTGCCCATCGATTCATTTGTCGTTACAGCCTATTTGCCTGAGTGAACCTCTCAAGTCTCTTGCAAGACCCCACTCCTCGCGATTACAGTTGTTTCTTGGTGTCTGAGGGGGATTGGTTCCAGGACCCCTGTGGGTACCCAAATCCACGGATGCTCAAGTCCCTTATATAAAATGACGTAGGACACTCGGCCGTCTGCACCCGCAGGTCCTGCATCCGCAGAACAGGCTTGGGGGGCCCGGCTGTGTTTCCCACTGTGGCCGCTCCCCGCTGCCTCCTGCCCTCCCCATCGGTTGACTCAAATCTCCTTTCTTTCTATTTGTTGTTATTTAAGCTGTTTGGAGGAAACAAGGCTGTTTTTCTCTTGCCCATCAGGCATAATCAGAGATCTTCAGACGCTGGAAAAATCCGTATTTGTATCCCTTTGAGGTTGCTGCAACCTCTTTTATGA
Source organism: Hyperoodon ampullatus (assembly GCF_949752795.1). Lineage (NCBI taxonomy): Eukaryota > Metazoa > Chordata > Mammalia > Artiodactyla > Ziphiidae > Hyperoodon > Hyperoodon ampullatus. The sequence goes on along the minus strand of NC_136927.1, from coordinate 78,707,023 downwards.
TGAACTGGATAAAAGTGCGGATGACGTGATATACTAATAATATGTTAAATCATCCAGAGAGGGGGTGGAAGGCACTCCATTAAAACAGTCTTCTTTTAATTAATTAATTAATTAATTAATTAATTAATTAATTTTTGGCTGTGCTGCGCGGCTTGTGGGATCTTAGTTCTCCAACCAGGGATTGAACCCAGGCCCTTGGCAGTGAAAGCATGGAGTCTTAACCACTGGACTGCCAGGGAAGGCCCTAAAACAGTCTTCTTTTTAACACTGAAGCTTTGTCCTCGAATTGGTTCTTGTGTCCTCGTCAGTGAAAATGGAGTGTTATGGATTGGGGGTGCCAGATGTGTTCTCCCTTTGTTCCGCCCGCCAAAAAAAAAAAAAATTAGAAGGGATCTCCTGAAAGTCCTCAGAAGTCTTAAGTGCGGTGTCAGGGAGTTCAGTACATTCTCCGTCTGGTGAGATACAGAGCTGACTGATTGCTCAGACTTGTACAGGTCAGATTGAATCCACCAAATTTGTATCCACCAGATTTGCAGGTCGATAGTCACGGCAGACAGTTAACGTGGTCCTTGTGGTCCTTTCCCTGTTCTGAGCAGTTTTCATGGATCAGCTCTTTAGGCTTCGCAGCATGAGGTCGGCACTGTGATATCCTCATTTGTGCACTGGAGGAAACTGAGGCTCAGAGGGGAGAAGTAACTCCCTCAGGGCACAGCTAGGGAGTCGTGGAGGCTGAACCTGAACCCAGGAGGTCTGGTTCCTGAGAAGGTGCTCGTAACCCCTGCCCCAAATGGGCTCGAATGCTGGTTACCCCGTGCCAGCCGCCGTGCTGGGGGTATGATCACCCCACTGAATCCTTTACAGCAGGCTTGTGAGATCTGTGTTTCTCCCCATTTTGCAGACAGGACACGCTGAGGCTTAGCAAGGTCCAGAAACTAGCCCAGGCTCCCACTGTGAGTGGTGGAGCGAGGATTTGAACCCAGATCTTTCTGACCCCAGAGCTTATGGAGGAAATGGGAAATCGGGTATTTATTTTTCCCTCTTGGTCGTTGGCCATTGATTGGCTGTTTTTACAAGTACTAGAGCCGGAGCTGCTCGGAGCTGCCACGGGAAGGATTCTTGAATTGCAGGTGAACGGATGGTGCCTCACTTCCCTCCACAGGGTCTTGCTTCCTGCGGACGGATCAGCTGGACGGGGAGACGGACTGGAAACTTCGGCTCCCCGTGGCCTGCACTCAGAGGCTGCCCACCGCTGCTGTGAGTAACCGTCCCTGCAGAAGCCCCACTGGCGACTGTGTCACCTCAGGGCTCTCAAACTCGGGCCCCTCAGGGGCCAGACACGGGCCGTCAGGTGTGAGGTGGGGCTCCTGGGGGGTGTGGGGTTCTCGAGAGCCTCGAGTGCTTGCTGGCTCCAGGCCGTGTGGCCTTGTGAACGCAGACCTGGCCTGTTGGGACGGGTGCTCTTTTGAGGGAAGCTCCAGCTCTAAGAAACCTTGACCAGATACCCGGCATAAAAGTAAAACCCAACGCAGAGCACGTTATTCCTCTGCTCAGAATCTCCACAGGCATCTCAGCTTCCTGAGACTCGATCCTGCGGTCCTCGTCTCTCTGCTAAGGGCCTGACCTCAGCTTCTGGCTCTCTCCCCTCTGCCCGCCAGCTCCAGCCATACAGGCCTCTCCATCAGGCATGCTTCTGCCCCCCGACATTTGCCCTTGCAGTTTCTCCACCAGGAACAGTCAGACTCCCTCTTGGTTTTTGTGTACGAGTCCCCTTATTGGAGAGGTGTTTCCTGACCACCCTCTCCTTGCATTCCCACCCCACTCACTTCAAGGCAGAGTCTTCGAGAGCAGGTTTCTGTCGGTGTGTTCACTGCCGTGCACCCAGTGCATGGAACAGTGTGTCGAACGGTGCCTGGAGCAGCATGCAGGCCCTGTCTGAGGGGGCGGCCACAGTAGTTGGAGCCAACAGGCCCTCCGAGCTCCCCGGGGCCTCACACTTCCCCACCAGCTCCCTGTCGCTCATGCCTTAAACTGTACAGTGAGGTAGGGAGGGAGCCAAAGAAGAAGTTTAAACGCAGGCCACCTGGGCTGGATGAGGCCTGGGGAGTAGGTTACCAAATCACAAAATGTAATTTAAATGCCCAGAGATTGACATGCCCTGTGGGTGGTCTGAAAGGATTAAGCAGAGCGCAGAAGCTTCTCCTGGGCTTGTGGCCACGTTGATTAATGCCAGTCCTTACTGCGTCCCGTGAGGAAGGGAGACGGCAGGAGACAGTTCTGTGTCTCTGTGGAGCGAACGTAGCAGTAAACATGCCCGCGGAACTGATGATTTTTCATGGCCAATAAGACAGGCAATAGCACCATCCTTATTATTATTTGTTTAGACCAGGAATTCTAGTGAGTTTTCAGCTGTGGCCAGGAGCCCTGAGGAATCCTTGAGATGGGGCTAACCAGCGAGCGTCACTCCCATGATTTTAAGGGACTCTGTTCAGGAGACAGTCCAGAAGAGTCTAGAATCGTGAAGGTGCCCGCCGGTTCCTCGGCTCTGAGTTCCTTTCTCGACGTGCACTTTGGAAACTTCACCCAGTTTCATAAACATTCGTCTTCTCCAGGCCTGGGTTGGCGTCCAGAGAGAGATAAGGTACCACTGTCTGTACCTTCAGCCTTAGTGGGCGGAAGGGGCCTAGTTGGGTAACAGCGTTTTGACAAAGTCATAGATGAAAAAAAAAAGAATTGTATGGAAAGATTTACCTGAGTAATACGCAAGTATATTCTATTTAAAAGGAAACTCAAGTTGGAGGAACAAGTGCAAAGTGTTGCTCACAGCCTCCTCCCCAGATCTTACCTCCCTCTCCCAGGGGCTCTTGTGAAGTCAGTAGTGATTTTTCCAGGTCCTTTTTAGTGCAGTTTCTCACAAATATACAACTGCACACTTGCTGGTGGAGTGTGGTTTCTCATAAATGGGATTGTGCTGTAATTATGATTCTGAAACGTTTCTCCCTTCACTTTCTGTCTGTGGGCCTTTTTTTATTTATCAGCACATAGATGCCGCATTGCCCACACGTCTGCATACGGGCCTCCTGGATGGTTTGCAGGGAGCTCAGGGCCTGCTGAGGGCGTGGCCAGTAGCCTCTTCTCCACTCCAGGCCCTTGTGGCTAAGGGGCATTGTGGCCTGAATTTGCCTGACCACTTGATTTGGTTCCCCCCGCCCCCGTCTTTTTTATTGTGGCAGAATATACATAAAATTGACCATCTTATCATTTTTAAGCGGACACTTCAGTGGTGTTAAGGACATTCACACTGCTGTGCAGCCATCACCACCATCCATCTCCAGACTCCCATCATGGAAACCTGCAGCTCTGGACCCACTAAATACTGCTTCCAGTTCCCCCTCTTCCCCCAGCCCCTGGCAACACCCTTCTACTTCTTTCTCTATGAGTATGACTACTGTACGTGCTTCAGATAAGTGGAATCCTATGGTATTTGTTTTTTTGTGACTGGCTTATTTCACTTAGCATGGTATCTTCACAATTCATCCATGCTGGAGCAAGTGTCAGAATTTCTTTCCTTTTATTTAAAAAAATATTTTAAACATCTTTATTGGAGTATAATTGCTTTACAACGGTGTGTTAGTTTCTGCTTTATAGCAAAGTGAATCAGCTATACGTATATCCCCATATCCCCTCCCTCTTGCGTCTCCCTCCCACCCTCCCTAATGAGTGTTTTGATCGGTATGAACAACTCTTGTAAACCAGAGTGTCGCAGAGGGGCATCTGCGCTATCACTTAGTTTTGGAAATGCTGGGTAAACACAGAGAAACACAGAATCTTCCCTTTAGGGTCTCAGTGTGTCTTGGGATATTGCAGGTAGTGACTCCTAAACTTACCTGCTGGAAGGTTTCCCTCTTTTTTTCCACCTGCCCCGTGGTTTTGAGAGCTGTTTGGAAAATACACTTGCTTTGGAAAAACAGTGGATGCTTCCTGAAATCCCTTTAATCATACAGTGACTTCATTTTGTCTGCAAAATGTCACCCCCATTGAACAGGACCTTCTTCAGATTCGATCGTATGTGTACGCAGAGGAGCCAAACATCGACATTCACAACTTCGTGGGGACTTTCACCAGAGTAAGTAAGCCTCGTGGGACGCGGAATCCGGCCTGGCGGGGCGCACGTCTGGGGTGAGGACCTGCTGCGCAGCGCTGACAGGTGTTTGTCCGGGAGTTGCTTTGTGCCAGGTGGGGTGACGTTCCCTTCAGAAGGCCCCACCCTGAAAGCTGACATATTGCTTCTCAGTAAAATCAACACCGCTGGGATTTTCTTCCAGCCTCTGAACAGCTTGAGTCACCTGACAGCTTGGAGCCAGTGTGACTGTAATGAACGTGAACTCTGGTGTCTGAAAGCAGTTACTCTTTGTGTCTCTTTCACGTGAGCCCCTGTCTTCTTTGATTCCTCCAAGTCCTACCTGCCAGGGTTATGATTTTTAAGCCACGTCCCAGCCTTTCAGAATAGAAATTAAATTTGGATTTGAATTATTTTAGGCCCGTGGGGTGATAGGTTTATAGAACCCAAGTTGAATTGTTCCTGCTCTTGTTCTGGAAGCCCGAAGACTGACTAGCAAAGGGCTGTTTCTGTTCGATTTGCCTCTACATTTTAGTTCTTACCTTGTAAAACGTTTCTTTGGTGCTAGGAGCCTGCACTTCTTAAATCGTGAACCACTGTTTCTCACCGGGGCGGAAACGCCAAGGATAAGAGTTTATGAGTTTGGCCTGCCTCTCCCAGCTGGGCTGCTGGCTTCCAAACGGGGGTCATCCTCTCCTCCCTTCTGGTGAAGAGCAGGCTGGAGACAGCCAGTGGGTCCTGCCCAGGCCTTGGTGGGTCAGCGTGTGTCCACTTGTTCTTTTGCAGGAGGACAGCGACGCCCCGATCAGCGAGAGCCTGAGCATAGAGAACGCGCTCTGGGCGGGCACGGTCACCGCGTCAGGTACGGTGCTCTGGCGGAGGAATGTGTTAACAATTTGAAAAGGAAAGAAAATCCTGTTGTGTAATGAGAATAATCATCTGTCAGTTGGGAAAATGAGCTGTCGGTCAAATGGTGTTTTCCACTTGCTCCTGCACCGCCGGGGAATTAAACGGCCATCTAATTGCCCCTCGGACGATCGGAGACGTCTGGAGGAGAAGCCGCCCTGGCCTGTGGACTCGGCCACAGCGTCCGCTCTGGGAATAGCCCTTAATTGCCACTTGAGATTGACGTCCTAATCTGTACCAGAAATTGGGTCAGCCTGGGTGTTCGGGCTGGACGTTGTGTCCGTGAGGGCTGCCCAGCCGGTCCTGCCCTGGTGCACATGCCAGGGCCATGGGCCTGATGGAGCCTCAGTGTTTAAAACTCCAAGATGACACAAATTCTCTGGACCTCTGGACTCCAAAACAGAGTTTGCAAGATGACCTGTTGAGGTGCAGGAGGAAAAGATTTGAACACTGGTATGAAGCTGAGCAGAAGGGGCTCCAGGGGCTGAGCACGGCCTGCAGCAGCTGGGGTGATAGCAGTGGGGCCGCCAATCTGTCAGGCACTGGGCTGGGCCCTTCCTGTGTGTTTACGTGGTTCACTTAATCCTCCCAACAGTACCATGCGGGCAGGTGCTAGTATTGTCCCCATTCTGCAGATGAGGAAACCGAGGCTCAGTGAGGTTAAGTAACTTGCCCAAGGTCACACAGCACATGAAAGGCAAAGTTGAGGCTTGAACCTAGGCACTTTGTCCCAGAAGCAGAACTCAGTGTGCAGCTGTTTTTATTATATTATATATGTTATATAATAATATATGCTATTAATAATGTAATTCCACTACTGGCAGCTTTCTGTCTTTACCATGGGATGAATCCATGTTTTTCCCCCTTTCTCTCCTACCAACCCATTTTCCTCTGCTTGGTGCTGTTTTGTGGTTCTTTAGTACAACATGCTCAGTCAGGATGCTCTATGACAAGGAGGGGGAATGAGCAGCACAGACTCTACTCAGGCTGCCATCCACAGACTCACTTAAAGCCAGTGGACAGAGATGAACTCTCCCTTTTCGTTTTTTGCCGTGTTGTTTTTCCACTTTCAGCCTGTATTTGCAGCACAATCTAGATTGTCTCTCAATTCCCCTGGTGACTAAAGATGTAAGAAATTGGTCCTTAGTACTCTGCACTGCCCACTGCCCGGCCACACCAAGGCCATGGCCATGGCCATGGCCACCCAGGGCAGGCAGGCAGCAGCCCTTTCACCTGTGCCTCTTCCTGGCCACTTGTCCACCCGAGTCTCTCTGAACTTGTTACTCCTCCTCACCAGCTTTTCTCTACTTTGAAGTCATTTGCTAACAAGTAATTAGTTATTCTTTTTTATCTTTAATAATTTGACTGAAAAAGAATTTGTTTCAATTTGCATTTCCTAGGTTATCGGGAAGGTTGGCCATCTTTGCGTATATCTGTTTTGTTTCTTCCTTTGTCAGTTACTTTGTGCGTCCTTTAGTCATTTTTTTGTTATGCTTCTTATCTTTTTCTTAATCATTTGTAAGAGTTTCTCATTTCTGATGCTTAAACCTCCTATCCTTTTTCCCCCATCCGATTTATTATTTGTTTTTTTTTTTCTTTTTCAAAATTTCTTCTTTTTTCAGTTGAGGTAAGTTGATGTACAGTATTATGTAAGTTTCAGGTGTACAGTGTAGTGAGTCACAGTTAGGTTATATTTCATTTACAGTAATTATAAACTATTGGCTCTATTCCTTGTTGAACAATATATCCTTGTTGCTTATTTGTTTTATACGTGGTAGTTTGTACCTCTTAGTCCTCTGCCCGTCTTGCCCTTCCCCCTCCCTCTCCCTTCTCCCCACTGGTAACCACTGGTTCTCTATACCTGTGAGTCTGTTTCTTTTTTGTTATATTCACTAGGTAGTTTTATTTTTTAGATTCCATAAATATGTCATGTGGCTTTAAAAAAATTTTGTGGTGTATTTAATATGCAGGAGTTAAAAGTTACTATTTTCATTTGTCTCTAGTCTGTTAGGTGATAAATGATATTTTGTTATTGTTTTAATTTTTATTTCTTTGTGAGTATGGTTGAACATCTTTTCACATGTACGACCTTTCTTAGTATTTTGGTCTATCTACTTTCCTTCTAGGTTCTTTTTTTTATTGACTTGTAAGAATACTTTATAGAAGAAAGGGTATCGAATTGTCATCTCTCATCAGTCACATTTTCTCACAGTTTATTGTTTGTCTTTTGTTTTTGTCTGTGATATGCTTTGTTTGGTTGGTTTTTCCAGATAGAATTTCTCAATGTTGCTGTCGTCACCATTTTCATAGAAATGGGATTACTAAGTGAAAGGGTGTACACATTGTACATTTTGATTCACGGGGCAAACTTCCCTCTTCTGATAATCTTATAAATGTACCTTAACCAGCACCATGTTCTGTTTGACTTTAAAATTTTTGCCCACCTATAGACATTGAATAAATATCTAACATACTGATTTCCCTTTTAAAAATAATTTGTAAAGTTTAACAACTTTCTTCATGCTTATGGTTTGTTTGCATTTCTCAAAATATATGTACGAACTGCCAGTTTATGCCCTGTGCCCATTTTTCTGTTGAGGGGTTCATTTGAAAAAATGATTTCTAAGAACTCTTTATAAGGACAATAAGGATATTGTCCTTCTGTTTGTTACCTTAATTGCAATTACTATTTCCCAGTTGATCTCATTCGTATTTTGGCACAAAAGTTTAAAATTTTTATATAGGCAGACCTATTGATGTTTTTTCCTTAGGGTTTCTGGTTTTTGTGACATGCTGAGAAAAATCTTCCCTGCTCTAACAATTTAATAGTACACCAATGTTTGCTTGGAGTGTTTATATGGTTTTATATTAAAATGTTTGCTCCATCTGGGATTCATCTTGGTTTAAGGAGTAATGTTAGGACAACTAGCCAGCAAAGGGATCTTACCTCAGCTCAAACCCCAGCTCCGGACACTTGTGCCAGGCTGTGTTTGTGGCCCTGTGTAAAGAGACAGTGTGATGGGAAACAGAGACGTCACATGATAAAGCATGCACGTTGGGAGGGGGACATCCTGTGTCAAACGCCCATCTCTTCAGGTGGAGCAGAGAGAGGTGTTAAGGGAAATCAGAACAGACTGGGTTTGTTTTTTTAAAAAATTAATTAAGTTTCGGCTGCATTGGGTCTTCGTTGCTGCGTGCAGGCTTTCTCTAGTTGCGGCGAGCGGGGGCTACTCTTTTGTTGCAGTGCGTGGGCTCATTGTGGTGGTTTCTCTTGGTGCGGAGCACGGCCTCTAGGTTCGCGGGCTTCAATAGTTGTGGCACTGGGACTCAGTAGTTGTGGCTCGCGGGCTCTAGAGTGCAGGCTCAGTAGTTGTGGTGCACGGGCTTAGTTGCTCTGTGGCGTGTGGGATCTTCCCAGACCAGGGCTTGAACCCGTGTCCCCTGCATTAGCAGGTGGATTCTTAACCACCGCACCGCCAGCGAAGCCCCAGAGTGGGTTTAAGCCGTGTGTCATGTTGCACCTGGCAGAGGCAGGACTGAAATTCAAGGATGCCTGTGACATACCCGTCTCCTTCCCAGGCAGTAATGTGAACAGTGCACACTTCATTTCTTGCACTCAGGGTAGTGGTTACTTCTGGGTGGGTGGGGTAGGGGTGACTGACGGTTTGGTTGGTTAGGCACTGGTTTTGATAATTTTCGATAAGAAATACATGTTTACATGTCTGGTGTTCATTCTGGGAATTTTCTTCTTTCCTTCCTTCCTGCTTTCCTTCTTTCCATGCAGCAAACCTTTATTGAGCACTTATTTATAATAATGCCAAGCTCCATTGCTAGGTCCTAGTGCTGTGCTATACCAGAAGACCCTTGTCTCCACCTTCATGGATTTATAGCTTACTCTAAACTTAATATAAATTGCAGAGGAGATGGGAGGAAGTGGGAGTGAGTTCTCTGGATTTCCTCTGAAACCAGTGAGAAGGAAAGTGATTTAGTGAAAACGTGGGGAATTCGGAGGGTGGAGGGAATGAGTGAAGAGGCTTCTCAGCCTCAATTCCAGAGATTAACAGTAATAAGTCATATTTATCAGACACTTTTTATTTTCCAAGTGTTTCGCTTCTGTTCTCTTGTTTTGGTCTCACAACATTAAATGAGGACATTTATTGGAATGAAGAATTGAGTCTCAGAGAGGTCAAGCGACTTGCCTAAGGTCACACAGCCTTGGAGAGATCATCTCCTGGGAGGAGGAGAATGGAAGGCAAATTGGGATCTTGAAGATGAAAAAAGATTTCAAACAGTTCATCAGAAATGTACTGTGAAGTTAAAATATGCATTTTTCCACTTGTCTGAATTCTTCTCTTTGTGTTTGGTGATGTGGGAAGAGAGAGAGAGTGGTGATTCCTGATCCAGTGGCACTGCTTGCGACGCCCTTCAGTGAACATATATTTTAGAGTGAGTCTGAGGAGCTGGGCAGTTACCATTTCCTTAGCTGGCCTCAGTTTCCCCTGCTTCTCACCAAGTAGATGTCTGACTGCACTCTGCTTCTAATGTAAACTCGGCATTATATGCAAGCCATTTCCTCCTGGGGCTCAACTCCAGGAGCAGCCATCAAGAGTAATCTTAATTATATGAGATTTCACTTCTCTGTTCCCTTTAGAATCTAACTCCTGTGTCTTGGTCACTCAGCTGTTATCAGTTGGAAGTTTAAAGAATAAAAAAGCTTGCCAGGCAATGCTAAGGGTCCAGCTGCATTGGCTGGCATCAGCCTGTAGAGGATGCAGTTGCCATGGTAACCCCACACTGTGCTGCTAAGCTGAGGAGTCACTGGGGCGAAGATAGGGAAGGGGATGGGGGAGGCTGGCGGGGGGGTGTTGGCAGAGAAGGAGCCTGGATATTATGGATCCCAGTTCTTCTCAGACTCTCTGTGGAGGGGGACAAGTTTCTTGTCCCCCTGACCCCACCCGTAATCTGTAGCATATGGATCTGTGACCCTGCTGTGTGTGATCAGCATGCAGGTCACGCCACGTGGGTCTGATAATGCCCAGCTGGTCTGTACCCTGTTCCTTGGGGCTTGTCCCGGGATTGCAGGCTCGAACGTCAGAACAGCGTGTAGTTGCTGTAAATGTGTCGAACACTCTTTCTCTGGGGTTCATGGTTTATCTTGTTGTGGATGGGGTCAGAGGAGTCACAGTGTAGGTCTGACCCCAGCACCACCCTCTTCTGGAGGGTTCCAAAGGACTTGGTGAAATACCTGACCACAGCAGCCTGGCCGGTGGGAGATCCCAGCCAGCAGGATGGAGAGGATCGCCATGGTGGGCAGGCGGAAGCGGGTGAGAGTGAGGATGAGAGTGGTGAGGGTGAGGGAGGACCGCAGGGGGCACAGCCTAGAAAGAGGGGTCAGAGTCTCGGGGGGTCTTCAAGGGCTGCGTGGGGACCGTGATGAGCGGAGAGCAGGAGCCCGGCTAAAGGGAGTGGCCAAGCTCAACATCTGCTGGTGACCCAGTGAGGACCGAGCAGTCAGTGGCACCAGGTCTTCCGATTTTCCAGAAGAAGCCGGAAATCCCTATGCTTTATATGAAAGTTTCTGCATTTAAAAGTTGGCACCTAATTCAAAACCTTAAGAGCACTGAGCAGACCAAAGCAGCGCAGCTCTGTGCTGCTGGTGTGCTCCCTCGGGGTGGCTGAGGCCAGGGTTCGCATCTCCTGGAGACAGTTTTGCTTTTGGGCACAGGGGGTGTTGCAGGGAAGGGCATTTCCAGTAGCCTTTGAAGGCGTGGAGATTGCCCGGTGCCAAGTGGGGGACACTGCCCTTGGGGGCCCCTGCTATTAGGATCCTCTCAAACCCTGGATGTTGGGAATTGAGACCGACCCACGTCTGCCCTGGGATGAGTGCCACGGCTGTGCCGCTGTCCCTACTTGGCCCAGGCTCAGCTCGCACCATCCGACCATCTGCTGGGGGGATGGGCCTGCGCTCGCGGGAGCTGCCAGCTGCACAGGAGCGGGCAGGTGCCCTCCCCGGCCCGCCATCTGCTGAGTGCGTCTCTGGAAGGGAATTGCACTGTGCAGAACGCTGTGTGCGTCAAGTCGGGGGGGACCTCAGTGTCTCCTCCCAGGAGACACAGCCCCAGCGCTTCGTTGGGCTCTTTTACCAACTCTGTTTAAACCTCTTTGGTGTTCCAAGAGTGAGGGGCTAGCAGAGACCAGATTGTCTGTATTCCTGGGGTCTTTCCTGAGCACTTGGCAGGGCCGCCCCTTCTCATGTTTCAAGTCTCAGCTCGGATGTCCTCAGCTCAGAGACAGCGTCCCTGGCCGCGCAGCACACGCCGGCAGCCTCCCCGGTCCCCTCCTGTCTGTTCTCTGCTCGTTTCATCGTGGCACCCACCTCTCTCTGTGGTTACCGGTGTCCTGCTTTCCTTCTTTTTTTTTTTTTTTTTTTTTTTTTTTTTTTTTTTTTTTGCATTACGTGGGCTTCTCACTACTGTGGCCTCTCCCGTTGCGGAGCACAGGCTCTGGACGCGCAGGCCCAGCAGCCATGGCTCACGGGCCCAGCCGCTCCGCGGCATGTGGGATCTTCCCAGACCGGGGCACGAACCCGTGTCCCCTGCATCGGCAGGCGGACTCTCAACCACTGCGCCACCAGGGAAGCCCCCTGCTTTCCTTCTTGACTGTCCGTCTTCCCCACTGTGTGGAGTGTTTTCTTGGCACACACTGGAAAGGGGAGACAAATGTAAATTTTTGATAGATACTGCCAATTTTCCTTCCCAAATAGGCTATTCCAGTTGACACCTCAGCCAACAGCGTACATGACAGAGTCCATTCCCCCACCTCTTGGCTAACACTGCATGTTCTCAGTCTTTTGAATTTTTATTAATAGGATGGGAGTAAAAATGATTTATTTGGCATTTCTTTGGTTTTTCACTAGATGAAGCATCTTTTCTAATGTTAATTGATCATTTGTGTTTCTTCTATAAATTGTTTACAAGAATTGATATCTTTTATTTTTAATTATGCTGGGGGGATGGGACAGAGTGGGTGGGGAAGTTCTCAGGAAAGAATTGTCACCTGGACAGACATCCCCCAGATGTTCTAGTTACACACCGAATCTGAAAGGAATCAGACTCCCTGGGAAGAACGTGCTCTAATAAGAGGGGTGTGTTCCTAAGTTTCCATAATTGTTTATGAAGTTCTAGGCACCTCTGGAAGTCTATAGCACCTTTCCTGCTATCGGAGGCTGCCGGACCCCACAAGCCAGTGCTGTCCAGTGGAACTTTTAGCAGTACTGGGAATGTCCTGTATCTTCACTGCCCTGTATGGCCGCCACTGGCCTTATATGGCTGTTGAACCTGAAATGTGGCTAGTGAAAATGGGGGACTGTATTTTATTTAATTTTAATTGTATTTAAATGTGAATGGCCACATGTGGCTAGGGGCTTTCCTACCCTCAGTGCAGACATAGGTCTTGGTTGGCCCTGATGTAAACTTCGCAGCATCTCACAGTGTGGATACTGGTTTGAGAAAATATCCTCCTCAAGCGGGTAGGACTCTTCTGTCTGTAAGCGTGCCTGTCTGTACTCAGATTTCTTTGGGTTGTTTTTCTCACCTTAGGTACTATTGTGGGTGTTGTTCTTTACACGGGGAGAGAACTCCGGAGCGTCATGAATACCTCAAATCCTCGAAGTAAGGTGTGTACAGAGTCACAGGATGTGCTTCCTTGCCAGAACTTTCTGACCTGATGTAGTTTGATGATTGGTGTTGGTGGGGTGAGAAGCTAGATTTAAAAACAGGAACCCCTGACAGTGTGACTGCATTTATACAAACTATCTTTTCACGTACGTGTATGTGCATAGGTATGTGTGTATATATAGATACACACGCACAGTACATAAATATGTATTCATATGTACAGGCAGCCTTTGGAGAGGTGATGGTTCTATTCCAGACCACCATGTAAAGTGCGTATCACAACAAAGCAAGTGACTCGAATTTTTCGGTTTCCCAGTACGTTTAAAAGTTATGTTTACACTATCCTGTAGTCTGTTAAGTGTGCAGTAAAAGCATTATGTCAAAAAAAACCAGTGTACGTACCTTAATTTAAAAATACTTCATTGCTAAAAAATAGTAACATCCTCTGGCAACACAGGGTTGCCACACACCTTCAATTTGTAAAAAACCTCAGTATCTGCGAAGCTCACGGCAGTTAAACAAGGACTGCTTGTAAATGAATACATAACGTTTTAAAAGCTTTTAAAATGAACTGATGAACTGATGCCACGTCTCGTGTGGCATCCTTCACGTGCACCTCATTTAATCCTTACGCCAGCCTGTGAGCACAGGTGCTTCTGCAGCCTCATCTTATAGGGGAGAAATGGCCTGGAGAAGGACCACGCTCTGGCCAAGCTGTGTAGACCTGGCTTCAAAGCCATGCTGAGCTGCTGTGGCAGGGCATGCGGGGTCAGCTCTGCGGTCTGCCTGATTGGCCCTGTTACTGCTGCCTTCCCACCAGCACCCTCCCTCCCAGCTCCACCCCTCCCCCAGTTTCTTAGAGTCAGAATATTGCAGAGTGGTCTTCTTTGTCAATACTGTGAACAGATGCCAGTCCTTTCACCCTGCCGTTACAACCCCCATGACGACCATCGTTATTACAACTATAAATGTCACCTATTTGATGTTTTAGCTGTATCCGTGGCCGTGTTTCTGCGAAGTGATGGGTTTCATATGCTGGTACCATTTTTAAAGAATATGCATTAAAATAAATATGTAGTCATTAAAATACTAACGTTCATGAATGCAGCACCTAAAAATCAGGGGCCACCAGTGGTGAGTGCCCTGAATTTCCAGGCAATAGGGAATTAGTGCGTGGTGCACTGTGCAGAGTTGTAGGACTGAGTCATTTTACAGGCCGCTGTGGAGGATGGTAGAGGCCACGCAGTGCGCGGCATCGCTGAAGGCAGCAGTAACCCACTTAGGTGATTCCAAGGGTAAATCTAAATTCATTAAGCAAAAATCGAAATCGGATTCATTGAAGTCCCTTGGATGTCTGTTAGCCTGTGGAGCCCAGTGTTCTCACCCAAAGATGTGGGGATCCATGGAGCCCACTGTCTTGCCCGAGGTGGAGGTGTTCGTGGGGGAAGGACCAGTTCTCCGGGCGGGCTGTGGGTTGCACCAGCTAATCACAAGCTTTGCTCTGTGCGTTGTCCCACAGATTGGCCTGTTTGACCTGGAAGTGAACTGCCTAACAAAGATCCTCTTTGGAGCTTTGGTGGTGGTGTCTCTGGTCATGGTCGCCCTCCAGCACTTCGCCGGACGTTGGTACCTACAAATCATCCGCTTCCTCCTTTTGTTTTCCAACATCATTCCCATCAGGTAAGCAGAGAACAAGCTTGTGTTTAAGTGCTGCGACATTTGCTTCTCTCTCTTCATGCAAAGGTCATGGTTTTGCGGTTTTGAGAAGGAGCTGGGCCCTTTGTAGAGTGATGACCAAGGACAGGCAGGGTCAGCAGTGTAGGCGGCGCTCTGGCTGGAGCACTGGACGGGCACATTCCTCCCTGAACCATCCTTTCTGGAATTACTCTCTGCTCAGAAGATCTGGCCTTGCCCAGTCTCAGTGTACACTGGACATGCCGTTTAGATTTCATCTTATTTACCAGCCCCAGGAGGTTGGTGGTGACTGGTGGGAGTGCTGTGTTGGGAAGGATTCTGAGCCTGAGTCTGGACTCATGGTGCTTGATTAGCCGTGGAAGCTTGGTGGCACATGCCAGACAATTGTTCGCCTACCTCATTTGAAGGCTGAATAAATGGTTTAAAAAAAATATATATATATATATATATAAAATAAAGTAATAGATGGTCATAGTAGGAAAAAAATTCACAGTAGCCAAAGAATAAAATAAAAATCATCTCTAATCTCACAACTAAGTGATAATTGCTGTTGATATTTTGGGATATATGTTTTCTAGACAGCTTTCTTTTTAGAAAAAGGAGAATTTGCTCTACATAAAAATCCACTCCCACCCGCCACTTTTTTTTTCTAACAAAGGATGTGTTGCAAATAACTTTTCACATCAAATATACTTGCACACCGTCATTTAATAGAACTGCTGTAGTATGTATTCTATGCCTGATCATTTATTTAGACCCATATTGTTGGATGCTTGTTTCTACTTTTTCCCCATAATAAATGATCAGTAAATAATTATAAAAGAAGCCCTATCTTTTTCCCTCAGACTTCCAGTGCTTATAATCTCTCTCTTACACTTGATCTATTGCCCTGTATTTTGTCTTGCTCTTTTGTGTATTTACATCATCCCAGCTAGACCTTGTCTTTTCCCGAAGACAGAGATTGTGGTTTTGGTACAACAACATGACTAGAAGAAGGAGATTGAACCCCAAGCTAGTGTGCTCTGGATGATGGTTTCAAAGAATAAATAAGTCTAATTTACTGCTAACAAAAGAGTGTTTGTGCTGTAATGTTGTGTATAATTGTAGTCTTTAAAGTTCTGTCTACAACATGACTGAAAATCGGTGCATTGAATCTGCATATGGGCCAGGGCTAGCCAGTGAAATAGTTAGCAATTTAATCAGTTTATAGGATTATGAATGAATTTGAAGATTTCTTTTTATTGTTTGCAATGAAATATTTAAAAATGAGTATAACACAGGGACTTCCCTGGTGGCGCAGTGGTTAAGAATCCGCCTGCCAATGCAAGGGACACAGGTTCGAGCCCTAGTCTGGGAAGATTCCACATGCCATGGAGCAACTAAGCCCATGTGCCGCAACTACTGAGCCTGCGTGCCACAACTACTGAAGCCCGCATGCCTAGAGCCTGTGCTCTGCAACAAGAGAAGCCACCGCAATGAGAAGCGAGTGGGTCACAACTAAGAATAGCACCTGCTCACCACGACTAGAGAAAGCCCGTGCACAGCAATGAAGACCCAACACAGCCAAAAATAACTAAATAAATAAATTTAAAAAAATGAGTATAAGACATAAAAAGGAATATTATTCAGCCTTAAAAAGGAAGGAAAAAAAAAAGAAGGGAATTCTGACACATGCTGCAACATGGATGAACCCTGAAAACATTATGCTAAGTGAAATAAGCCAGACACAAAAGAACAGATCGTGTGTGATTCCACAGTACGAGACCCCTAGAGCAGTCAAATTCATAGAGACAGAGAGTAGAATGGTGCTTGCTGGGGGCTGGAGAAGGGGAAATGGGGAACTACTGTTTAATGAGTATAAAATTTCAGTGTAGGAAGATGAAAAAGTCCTGGAGATGGATGGTGATTATGGTCCCATAACAATGTGAATGTACTTGATATCATTGAACTGTACACTTAAGATGCTTTAAATGGTAAATGTTATGTATATTTTACCACAATGTAAAAAATGAATAAGGTATCAAAAATACATCAGCTCAGAGGACTACTATTTTTTCTTTTTTTAAGTAAGGCTAAAACAACTACCTTTTCAATATTTTAAAAGTATCTTAAATTTTTATATTTTATTTTGGTCCGTAACAGAATCGCTTCATGGAAATTTGATAGTGGTGTTGAATGTGTGGATTCAGCCCCAGCAGTGTGCTTCTACAGGGGGTGATTCCAGATGTTATGGCACAAACGATGTGCATTTAGAGTCCTTGTTGAGATACAGGCAGTCGTATGTTTATCCCGTTAACCTGTGTGCTCTGGTTTTCTGACAGTCTGCGTGTGAACCTGGACATGGGCAAGATCGTGTACAGCTGGGTGATTCGCAGGGATTCGAAAATCCCCGGGACCGTGGTTCGCTCCAGCACGATTCCCGAGCAGCTGGGGAGGATTTCCTACCTGCTCACAGATAAGACCGGTGAGTTTCCTGGGGCCCTCACAGGATTCAAGGTCGAAGAAGGTGCTTGGAATCTCTTTCTGGAGGTGTTAGAGATGCATGTTGCTGCTCTTTTATTTTCTTCATCTTTTGATGATGAAGACATGATGATGATGATGATGATGATGATGATAGCAGCAAAGCCTTACTTCATGCTAATTATGTACAAAAGCACTGTTCTGGGTATTTATAGTCACTTACTTAATCCTTCCCCGGTGTTGTGAGTTTGGGGGTATTAAGTGACTTGGTGGTTAAGTGACTTGTCAGGAGCACATAGTGGCAGAAGCAGGCTTTGAACTCAGACAGTCTGGCTTCAAGTCCTGACCTTGAAACCACACCTCAAAATACTGCTCCACAGTTTAACATCTGTCAAGTTACGAGGTTGTCGTAGTAGTTGAGAGCAAGTGTGGAGTGGGGAGACCTGGGTTTTATCTTCCTCTCTGCCGTTCAGTGATAATGGGATAAAAGGGAATCTGTTGCAAAGATTCGGAAAATCAGCAAAACTAGGTTTCAGGAAGGAGAAGAACCAGGAAAGTTTTGGCTGTGTCAGCATCAGGACCCCTGGGATGGTCTCCTGTCTTGTCTCGACTCATCCTCTGTCGATATGCCTGTCTGCTCAAGGTTTAGATTCCTTCAAGATAGAATCTGATTGGCCTCATGTATGTCACGTGCTGCCCTCTTGGCCAATGGAATGAGTCAGGCACCCTGATTGACGCTCCCTCTGGACCATCCCAGGGAATGGGGTGATAATTCCCCCTGGAAACCTGGGGTTCTATTTTCAGAAGGAATTCTGGGATTCCGGGCTGACAGAATGTCACAGGTGTCTCATCCAGCAGGAGCAGTGCTGAAACCAGTCTGTGACATACAGTAAACTCTCAAAAAAAAAAAAGCCAAATAGCTATCATTACTGTTAATAATAATAAGAGCTCCGGGATGTAGGCAGTTACTGATTTGTCTTATGTTTCAGGAACTCTTACCCAGAATGAGATGGTTTTCAAACGGCTCCATCTAGGCACTGTGGCCTATGGCCTCGACTCAATGGATGAAGTACAAAGCCACATTTTTAGTATTTACACCCAGGTAAAGCCTTCTGTTTTGATACCCAAACAATTGGTTTACATTTATTAACACCTATGTTGAGAAGAATTCATAATACCATATGATTCACTCATTAAAAGTGTACAGTTCGGTGTTTTTTTTGTATACTCAGAGTTGTGTAACCATCACCACAGTCAATTTCATCTTCATCACCCCAAAAGGAAGCCCTGTACCCATGGACAGTCTGTTACTCCTCACTTCCCCCAACCCCACCTTTCCTTCCAAACCCCTGGCAACCACTAATCCTTCACATTTTGAATAGAGCTGCATTTGAGGTTTTTTTCCCCATCTTCCTCATCCCCAGGGTTAATCTACTGAAATACTAATGGATACTGGGGAAAACATAAGAAAAAATTATTTGCTAGTAACTGGTGCTAGAAAGAACTTTGAGAACCTAATGGTTGGTCTTCCTTCAAGTTTACAAACATGCTTACTTTTTCCTTTTCCCCTGTTACGAGCCAAAGCAGCATAATTAATGGGCTGCTTGTGACATAATCACGGTATAACGGATCAGCTTTAGTCCCTCATCTCTTTTCAGCTCAGCAGTCTCATGGAAGAAATTATCAGAGATGATGGTCAACTTATCTGTTCCTGATTCCCACCCCCTACAAGGTTTTTCAAAACCGGTCATTTTTTTTTTTAGAGAAAGGTATTACTTGTAAGTGTCCTAAGAGTCCTAAAAAATTAGACCAGAGGGTCCCCCACCTTGGCTGCTCATCAGAATTACTGGTAATGTTTTAAAAACAGAGTAAAAACAAAACAAAAGACATTAACTTGGGTCTGGTACCCTAGAGATTCTGACTCATTAAGATGACAGGAGAGTCTGGGCTCCTGTGTTTTAAAAGAAAGATGACAAAACAAACAAATCCCTTGGTAATTCTGAGACACACCCAGGGCTAAATGGCCTGCATTAGACCAGCTACGTGTTATGACACTTGTTTGGGGGCAATAGAATAAAAAGGCCATGTTTTGCTTAAATTTGTCCAAATAAATAATGATTCCGTAGTCAGAAGGCCAATTACAAATGTATTTTTGTGTAAGAGTTAGAGGTGGACTCTCTAAGTGCTTTGTGATACAATTATAGTCGACATTTAATTTTCCGGAATGTTCGCTAGACTGCACACCTGGATTTCCGGGGTATCTCCTGAAAATGGCAGGGCAGGGGATAGTGTGGAAGTGGGGGTGGATTTTAAGTGGAGAACAGTTTGTTTGATCCATGTCACGTCATCACCTGCTACCAGCCACGAAGCCCTTGTCATTTGTCTAGGCTCCCTGTGTGGGTATCATGGCTTGTCCCCAAATGGTCCATTGTCCTTCTTCAAAGGTGGACTTTAAGACTATTAAAAAATCACAAGGACTTGGTTAGACCGAGAGGAAAAGCCACAGTCAGCCCTTGGTTCCTTTCTCTCTCTCTCTGACCCGTCTTCCTCTGGGAGGTGACGTGGTGTCTGTGCTGGGCTCTGTGTATCACACTCTAGGGGGTTCTGCTCTTATCCAGCTTCTGTCACCCTGTTGAAGCTGATGGCTCCCATGTCTGTGTCGGCCCGACCAGGAGCTTTAGCCTGGAATACACCTGCATACTTGGCATCACCGCTTGTGGGTCATGAGGACGGTGCACCCACCATCCCGACATTTTTCCTGCATCCCGTACACTTGCTTCTCTAAGCTGTTCTTGTTTTAGTAAGCACCACTCCCATTTACCCTGTTAGCTCCGTCCAGGGATTTGGGAAGTGCCCCTGCTTCCTGCCCCGTGACCACCTGCCTTCAGTCGTGGCCCTGCTTCCCCCAGATCACCTGTTTGGCCTTTGTCTTCATCCCCTCTCTCACTAGGCAGGAACTACACTCTCCCTTGCCTGGCTGTCTGCAGTGACCCCCCTGCAGTCTTTCCCTGTTTCCCTCCCGGGAGCACAGGGTCGCCCTCGTACTGGCAGCTCCCTTGCAGGGTCTGAGGCTTCCATGTGGTCCAGCAAGGCCTGCATCCCCTGCTGCCACCTCTCCCGCTGTTCACTCTCTCCTCCCGCTCACCCCGTTACGCCACTGCCTGCAGCATTCAGGGCAAGGTGAGCAGCCTCATTTCTGTGTCTTGGAATATTCTTCCCTCTGAACCATCGGTCCCAATGCCTCCCGGGCCCCTCCTGAGGGGCCAGTGTGTGGATCGTTATGCTTCTCAGCATCTGGCTGAGTCCCGCCTGCTTCTCAGCCCTGTCTCAGCGGTGCCGGCTGCCGATGGTCACGTTAGACAGCTTCGTAGACCTTGGGGTGCACCCCGGAGGGAGGCACAACCCTGCCCATGCTGGTGGTGTTTTTTTTTTTTGCGGTATGCGGGCCTCTCACTGCTGTGGCCTCTCGCGTTGCGGAGCACAGGCTCCGGACACGCAGGCTCAGCGGCCATGGCTCACGGGCCCAGCCACTCCGTGGCATGTGGGATCTTCCCGGACCAGGGCACGAACCTGCGTCCCCTGCATCGGCAGGTGGACTCTCAACCACTGCGCCACCAGGGAAGCCCACTTGCTGGTGGTATTTTTAAGAGCTTGTGGTATTGACAGAAGCCATCCTTTCTCAGGATATTTGTGTAGTTCAGCTTTTGTAGCCCATTTTTGGTTTAGCACAGATAACACTGTGTGAAGTCTTAAAAGTTCTTACCGTGAACTCCTTTTTTTAAAAAAATTATTTATTTATTTATTTATTTATTGGCTGCATTGGGTCTTTGTTGCTGCGCACGGGCTTTCTCTAGTTGTGGCGAGCCGGGGCTGCTTTTCGTTGTGCTGCGCGGGCTTCTCATTGCCATGGTGTCTCTTGCTGCAGAGCACGGGCTCTAGGCTTGTGGGCTTGAGTAGTTGTGGCACGCGGGCTCAGTAGTTGTGGCTCGTGGGCTCTAGAGCACAGGCTCAGTAGTTGTGGCGCACGGGCTTAGTTGCTCCGCAGCATGTGGGATCTTCCCTGACCAGTGTTCGAACCTGTGTCCCCTGCATTGACAGGCGGATTCTTAACCACTGTGCCACTAGGGAAGTCCTTACCATGGACTCTTAACTCATCACCCTTCCTCAGCAGAAGCTCGTAAATTGATTTGCCCGTCCTGGCCTTGGGTTTAAAGTAGCTGAGTGTGATGGGGAAAGTCCGAGGCTGGTGTGCACACTCCACCCCCTGGGGCCACGTGCATCCTTCTTTCGGGACATTGAAAAGCCCTGCGGTAAACACGTGACTTCTTTTGTGATGACAAGTACGAAGGCTTTCTTGTGGTTTTATTGAGGTATAACATACATAAAATTCAGCCATGTTAACTGTAGTATTCAATGATTTTTTTAGGTAAATTTACAAAGTTGTGGAACCATCCCCACAATCCAGTATTAGACCACCACCCCAGATGATTCTCCCGAGCCCATTACAGCCATTCATCTGACTTTCAGAGTTTTATAATAGGATGTTATAACAGTGTCTCCTAAGGTAGAGTATTTGGAACTCCTGGTTCAGATCTCTAGGGACAGAGTCAGAATCTCTGGGAGTGGTGCGTGGACCTACAGTTTTAACAGGTGAACCAGGTGATTCCAAAGTAAAACAGAGTTTGAGAATAGCTACCGCACATCTGAGGTGCGTCCTTATTTTTCAGAATGTCAGTGTCTAAATCTGTGGACTCCAAAACAGAGTTTGCAAGGAGACCCATTGAGGTGCAAGAGGAAAAGATTAGAATGTCTATTCACATTTCATTTTCATCTTCAAAATTAAAGCAAAATTTAAACTTTACTAATAGCTTTAAGATTGACCCTGGGACCCCCACTCCACATATCAGATGAACTTTTATCAGGCACAGTCCTTGAGGTGTCCTGTGAAAGGAGTTGGAATTCTACGATTGTTTATTTTCAGAACATTGAAATTCAGGTTGTGTGTCATGAGTGTCCAGGTGACTGGTTTTAGGGATGTTATTTAACTAAAGTAATCTCGTAAAGAGGAAAGAGGGCAGGTGGCTTTACAAGATTCCTGCAGGGAAACTCGAGATGATCAATACAAGCCCAAGTAAACCACAAGGAAATGGCCAACACATTATGAGATAAACCCATGACAGGCTAAGGAGGTGTGATGATTTTTCCTCTGGCTTATTCATTCACTTATTGGCACCTTTAAAAAACTGAGAGAAAATTCACAAACCATAACATTTACCCATTAAGTGTACAGGTCAGCGTTTTTTAGTATATTCTCAACATTGTGCGGTCGTCACTGCTGTCTCATTTCAGAATGTTTTCACCAACCCCAAGAGGGACCTCCTATCTCTTAGACTCCCACCCCTCCCCCAGCCCCTGGCAACCACCCATCTACTTTTTGTCTCTGTGGCTTGCCTGTTCTGGACATTTCAGATGAAGGGAATCAATCAGTACCTTTTGCACCTGGCTTATTTCACCTGGCATGGCATCCCCAAGGTTGCAGCACATGTCAGCGCTTCATGCCCCTTATGACAGATATGACAGTTTGAATCTATAATTTTAAATAATTTACATAATTATAATTTAAAATTTATAATTCTCAGTGCCCCTTACCCTGAGTATATGTTATTTTGAGGTATTAGCTAATTCTGTGAAATATGCTCTTTTCATTTTTATCATATCATTTTAGAATTTTTTTTGTTGTTTCATAATGCACAGTACAATATTTATACAATTTAAATATACATGTATGGACGGTACTTAAATTTCTTCTCGACACGTTCAAAGTATTTTGAGATGACTCTTCTTTATTACCTGGAATATGTAGTCATCTATTTTATTTTACTCCCCTCAGCAAGTGAAAATACCTTTAACTTTTATTAATATATGTATCTGAAAAAAAATGGATGACTGTGGGAAGTGGGGGGCTTGTGGTGTCCTGTGTCAGAGAAGACCAAGACTAAGAGTGCTCTTCTAGGCTGTTTTGTACATGTGAATTCTTATTTTTCAAAAAAACATAGTTCACATTATTTCACATATTTTGATCTGTGAACTGTGATTTTTCACTTAACGTTTTGTCTCTGATATTGTTTTAGGATTTGTTAGAGTTGGAATTTACTGAGCATTTTTTTCCTTTTCTTTTTAATGAGTATGTTGGTGAATGTGTGAGTTTGTGGTTTACTTTCCTGCACAAGATATATACACACAGGATGCATTCGGTTGTCAGTGCTTGCTGTGTCCCAGATAGTGTACCTCTTGCTTTCTGCATCCATAGGAAACAGAGAAGGTTATGTTTTCTCGAGGAAGAATTTTTCGTCTGTGTGTTTTTCTCTGGGACACAGAGCTTACTTTGTTTTTTACTGATGTAAAAATTCCTAATACTTTCTTAGGATACATTTTTTTTTCTGCAGAAAAAATAAACAACATGGATAAGTACAAATAAAAAACATTGAAATCACCTGTATTCACATCACTCAGTGATAGCCAGTGTTAACACCTGGGTGTATAAAATGCCAAGCTTTTTCTCTGCCTTTGTGTGTCTGTGGAGATGTGTACTTTCTCTCTCTCCCTGTTCCTTTTTTTCTTTTCAACAAGAAGGCATCATATTTTTGTAATTCTTTTAAACTAGAGTTGAGCATCAAAACTGTGAAGTTTAGGGCTTCCCTGGTGGCGCAGTGGTTGGGAGTCCGCCTGCCGATGCAGGGGACACGGGTTCGTGCCCTGGTCTGGGAGGATCCCACATGCCGCGGAGCGGCTGGGCCCGTGAGGCTGGGCCCATGAGCCATGGCTGCTGGGCCTGTGCGTCCGGAGCCTGTGCTCCACAACGGGAGAGGCCACAACGGTGAGAGCCCCATGTACCGCAAAAAAAAAACAAAACTGAAGTTTAAAAATATGTATATATGCCTGGACCCTACTCTATTCTTTAAGTGTCAGGGGCCCAAGCATGTATATATACTTCTTAAAATCTTTACTGGTTATTCAGAGAGTCATTTCTAGTTAAGAACCACTATTGGAATAACACTGTCCAGCTTCTTTCTTTTCACATATGTCATGATTATGATCCTTTTTAATGGTTTTATAATAGGACCAGGACTAGGTAGGGTTAAGGAGAGTGAGGCATGCACCCAGGGAGCAAAATTTATTGACATGGCAAGAAAACGCCATCATCAAGACAAATCACACTGTAATGCAGTACTTAAAAAACTCAAAATTAATGTGGAAAATCCAAATCTTAAATTGACAGTATCCAATTCAGCATTCACATAATTTGGCCTCACCATCCTAACCCCGATTTTACAGTGGCAGTGGCTTCATGTCCGGTTCTCAGCTTTGGCATACTGACATCTGGGCTGGATAATTTTTTGCTGTGGGGACCACCCTGTGCACTGTAGGGTGTTTAGCAGCATCCTTGCCCTCTACCATCTCGATGCCTGTAGCACACTCCTCCGGCACCTGCTTTGTCACACCCTCAAGTATCTCCAGACACTGCCCAGTGGGGGGCAAATTCTCCCAAGTTGAGAACCCCTGTGTAATATGTGGTTCAGTTTCAACGAATTGAAATTTGTTGCCTCTGTCATGCGGAAAGATGTGTACTGTTAAGCAGTAAACGTTGTGTTTATGCAGTCACTTAGCGTGTAAGGCAGTTGATTCACTTGGAAGTGGTAGCTCTAAGCCTGTCTCTGTGGAGGTGGACCTTTGAGGTTAATGAGTTACCAGCTCTGAGCTCAATTTGGAGAGTGAAGGGGGCCTATTGAAACAGGAATTCCTTCTCTTCAATAGTGTATTTTTACCAGTTGCAACCCATCCATCGTATCTGGTAATATTATGAATGTTCGTAAGTGGTGATGTTTTCATTGCATTTGGAAAGAAAATTGATATTCATGGTGGCTCGGCATTTAATTTCTGTATTACTGTTTCCTGAAATACAGGCTGGAGTTCTCACTGGCAAATGTCCCTGCCATGGATTATTAATGAGAAATGGAGGCCTGTTTTTTTCACTGAATCTCCATGTCTCATTTGTTGGCTGGGCTGCCCTAGAATGACCAAAACATCACAAGGTGTGAGATATCCACCGAAGGGCCCAAGTCAGAGGCCTTTGTATATGGAGATCTTGATTCCTCACCCAACTTCTGACCTCACGTGAGGCTATTTTGCCCTCCTTCCTTAAGAGGGCCAGTGGTTCCCCCCCAGGGCAAAAAGAGTTGTAACCTGTCTCTGTGGTTACCACATCTGTTTTTATTTTCCCCTGGTATTTTTTAAGTAAGAAGAAATGTGTGTAGGTTAAAGGGCCTATGGGGAGGAGGCTAGAGATAAACACTGTACAATGTGAAACTCTTCCATATGGGGAATGTGAGGATGTTTGAGGACTGGGCCTCAATACGAATACTAGCTGAGCTCCTGGTAATTACCGGTGCCTTCATGATATATGTGGATTGCCATTTGGTGTGTGGATGAGCCTTTTATTTGCAAATTAATAGAGAATTTCAGAATCAGTGGTTATGACCCCTCTTCCCTGAAACAGTAGGAAAGTGGGATAAGTATCAGTTTAAGAGAGAGAGAAATGAACGTGGAGATAGTAAACCAGTGTCTGCCTGTGATGTTGGTCCAGTTCAATCACCGTCATTTTCTAGTTTGTTGTCAAATGGTTCCCTGATCTGAGAGTGAGGTCTTTGCAAAAATCTGGGCTGTGTTTCTCTTTTTTGCCTTGCCCTAGTGTGGTTTCACCTGGAATGCAAAACCCCAAAGCTCTGTGTTATCCCACATTTGAAATATGACTGGAAATATTTGACTTCTGTAGACAGAATCAGATTGCTTATAAAATCTGAAGGTTTTTGGAAGATGCCCTGAACTCAGCCTTTCATTCAAATCCACTGTTACTAAAACTTGCCAGCCAGAGCAATTACTTTGTCAAAGGTCTTGTTATTGCTCCTAATGTTAAGTAATAATTTGGTCCAGGTGCTGGGGAATGTGGGCAAAAAAATGAAGACATGCGTCCATGGCTAGAACATAAATTATAGAGTTTAGAAAAAATGTTCTTGATTTAGTCTCTCCCGGAGAGGGAACCTTTCTGTAAATCTTCAGTCCTCGTTATAATTTTAAAGTTAAATTCTTTATGATTAAAAGCACTTGGCAGATAATGATTCATTTAAACTGTAGTTCTGATATATTACTCTAATTATTGTTACCATGCCGTGCCCTTTGGCCTGGAAGTGAAACTCGTGTCCTCTTGACACCAAAGGTTAACAGAGCAGGAAGCCAGAGCAGTGTGTGTGCCTGCATGACCAGAATAATTTAGTAATTGTCTAATTACCTGAGGAGTATAATGCCACTGCTAAAAATAGTATTAAAAAATTAAATGAAAGTCATTTTCTTGTTTCTCATAACCCATCTGTTCTCTATTTTGGGCAACCATGTGTTCATGGGTATGAAACGTGATTCATTCTAAAAGATCGGAAGGCTTCTGCTCTGTTGGATAAAATATGTTTTTAATGGAACGCAGCATTCAGTAACTTCACAAACATCTCCAGCTTCCGAGGCTCAGTTGTAGAGGCAGGAAGACTATTGTAGGTCTTTTGTCCTAAACTGTGACTTAAAATCTGGAACTGATGTTGGTCAATTTGATATTTATTTCTTCTCAGAAATGGAAAAAAAGTTCATGACAAATGAGGACTTCTAACCAGGATCTTAGGAATATTAAGTTGTTCATTTGTTCAACAAATATCTGTTGCTAGTTACTACTGCCCTTGGTACTAGAATTCAGTAGACAAGCTCTCTGTTCTCATGGTCTAACGGGAGAATTATCAGGTGAAGAATCCAGTTTTAGCCATTGGAGACAACACATATGGTAACGTAGAAGCGTGGCTCCCAGTGGGGTGGGCACAGGGGGCAGCGTGGATTAGGGGGCTCAGGGGAGGTGTCTTTGAGGAGGAAACATTGAATGGAGACCTGAATGATGAGGTGGAGTGAGCTAGCTCTGCAGAGATGTGGGAAACAGTGTTCTAGGAAGTGGGTCCCGTACGTGCAAAGGCCCTGAGGCAGGAAGGAGGTTGGAGAGAGAGGCTAATCAGGTGGGTCATGGCAAGGCACCTGAGTGTTTTTTATTGAACACTAACTCATAGACTGTTGACAAGTGGTCTCTTTGTAGTAGTCTTAATTTTTTATTGTATTTTAAGGCAGTAGAACCCCTTTATTCAAAGCTAGGCCTTCATGGTACCCGGTGTGTAACACAGATGGGTATGGGGTTGCTTGTCCTCCACGTTTGATGGTGCTGAGTGGGGTTTCTCGGGATTTCTCTACTCGGCTCGTGGGGTGAAAACCACCCCCTAGCCCACTCCTCTCATTTGCAGGAAACCGAGGCCCAGAGGGCAGATGGCGTTTGCTCAAGGTCACACAGCTGTTCACACCCACCCGAGAATCAGGCTCAGATTTCTCAGCCTTCAGTACTCTTTTTACCATGTTGCTCAAAACCTTTCCCCCAACTTAACCAATAGGAGGCCAAGCCGTGTGTTGAAAGGTATGAATGAAGGAACGGATGAGGGCTGTGTAAGGAACAGGACTGCTTCTTAGACAAGAGTCAGGGTCCGTGGCCAGTGTGGAAGGCAAAGCTTGAGCACATTTAAGTTTACTCTTGAAAATCTACCCTAAGTGGACTTCTAGGTACCATTTTGCAGTGTGTTCAGCCAGCCAGGCTTCTTTCTGGTTGTTACTGATATTCTCCCCGGACCTGCCCTTGGTTGCTTGTTACCCCCTAGAGCCCCCATCCATACTGTTGTCTTCATTTTTTAAAAAAACTTATTTTTGGCTGTGTTGGGTCTTCGTTGCTGCGCGCGGGCTTTTCTCTCTAGTTGCGGTGGGCGGGGGCTACTCTTCGTTGCGGTGCGTGAGCTTCTCCTTGCGGTGGCTTCTCTTGTTTCGGAGCACGGGCTCTTGGCACGTGGGCTTTAGTAGCTGTGGCACATGGGCTTGGTTGCTCTGCGGCATGTGGGATCTTCCTGGACCTGAGATCGAACCCGTGTCCCCTGCATTGGCAGGTGGATTCTTAACCACTGCGCCACCAGGGAAGTCCCGTCTTCAATTTTAAACTGAGAGGAATGTACATTTAAAACAGCAGTTCTAAACCGGGCATGATTTTGGTCTCCATGGGCAATTGGCAACATCTGAAGACAGTTTTGTTCTCCTGTTGCACCTGGGGGTTGCGTCTGGCATCTGGTAGATGGAGGCCAGAGAAGCTGCTAGCCATCCCACTATGCACAGGACTCTCCCCCTGCCGCCAGCCCCAGCGGAGAATTATCTCCCTCAAATGTCAGCAGTGCCGAGGTCCGGAAGCCCTGGTCTGAAGCAGCAGCATCACTTGAAGTGTAATGGGGCCCCCACTCGGTCAGAGGCCCCCAGCACCACCCAAAGGAAGGCACGTTCACAGGTTCCCAGGTAGCATCCCCCACATTCACTAAACTGTCATTTTTTTCCTCTGTTTATTTTGCATTTTTGTTTTTGCCTGAGCGCCCGTGACCGGATCCCTGACCCGCACGCCCTCGTGGCAGTGTTACTGGAGGCACCCCCAGAGCGACGTGTGTTAGAGCAGCTGAAAGAGAAGCAGCAACTCCGCAGGGTCCTTCTTCTTCCCTCTCGAGGTCCTTCCGTGTCTCTGATCATCTTCCTCGTTGGTTTCCTCTTCTCATAGCAATCCCAGGACCCGCCCGCTCAGAAGGGCCCCGCGCTCACCACCAAAGTGCGGCGGACCATGAGCAGCCGCGTGCACGAAGCCGTCAAGGCCATCGCGCTGTGCCACAACGTCACCCCCGTATACGAGTCCAACGGTGTCACCGACCAGGCCGAGGCGGAGAAGCAGTACGAGGACTCCTGCCGCGTGTACCAGGCATCCAGCCCAGACGAGGTAAGCCCCGGGCATGCGGGATGCCCTGCCCATTCCCCACCCGCTCCAGGTGGGGCCTCCTGTCAGGGAAGCAGGATCCGGGACGACGCTGGGCCGCTAGGGAAACAGCCTGGCAAATGCCTGTAGCCCTTGATCTTCCTCTAGAAGGAGTAGCCTTGGACTTGAGATACATCCTGAGTTAGGAAGCAGTGAGAGATCTTGTTTGTGGTTCAGACGGCCAGCGCATAAGGGACACAGGTCCCATAAAACCACATTCCTTTTTTAAAAAACAGCTTAATTAGGATATAATCCACATACCACACAATCGCCCGTGTGACAGATACATACAGGTCAGTGGTTTTTTAAAATAGTATATTCATGGAGTTATGCAACCATTACCACAGTCGATTTTAGAATCGATTTTTGTGACACTTTTGTCGACCCAAAGGAAGCACGCCATGCCTGTATTCCCACAGACTCCCAGCCTCCCTCCCTCCAGCCCCTGGCAACCACACTGACCTACTTTCTATCTCTGTAGATTTGACTATTCTGGACATTTCATACAAATGGAAACATATACACACATTTTGTGTCTCACTTCTTTCACTTAGCATGTATTTTCAAGATTCATCCATGTAGTAGCATGTATCAATACTTGATGCCTTTTTATGGATGAACAATATTCCATTGAATGGATAATACTGTGTTTTGTTTATCCAGTCTTTGGTTGATGAACATTTGGACTGTTTATATATCTTCTATGTATATAATATATATATATGTGTATTTTCTTTTGGGGGCTATTGTGCTATGAACATGTGTCCAGGTTTTTGCACAGACATATGTGTTCATTTCTCTTGGTGTACGTATAGGAGAGGAATGCTGGGTCATGTTAAATTTACGTTTAGCCTTTTGAGAAACTGCCACACTGTTTTCTAAAGTGGCTGCACCATTTTAAATTCCCACCTGCAAGGTATGAGGGTTCCAGTTTCTCTGCATCTTAGCCAACACTTGTCATTGTCCCTCCTTTTGATTCTCGCCGATCTAGTGAGTGTGAAGTGAAATCTCATTGTGGTTTTGATTTGTGTTTCTGATACCAAAGGTTAATAGCATTGATAACATTGAGCATCTTTTTATGTGCTTATTGGCCCCTTTATGTATCTTCCTTGGAGACACGTCTATCCAGGTCCTCTGCCCACTTTTAATTGTGTTATGTGTCTTTTTGTTACTGAGTTGTAAGAGTTCTTTATGTATTTGAGATAAAAGCCTCCTATCAGATATATGATTTCCAAATATTTTCTCCCATTCTATCTTTTATGTTCTTGATGGTGTCCTTTGAAACGTGGAAGTTTTAAATTTTGATGAAGTCTAGTAAGCCACATATCTTTGTATCTAAGCATCAACTCTTGCTAAAGCTGAAAGGATTCCTTTAATTCTGTGTTCAAGAGCATAGGACCTGGTAATACAGTTGCCTGTGTAGTGTTTTCTGTAAGAAGCCCCTAACTGCTTTTTCTCTTAGGGTGCCGTATGATAGGAACGCCTTTTGTGTAGGTGTAGGCAGAGAACTCCCTCGCCCAGCATGAAAATGGTATCATATCCTTTGCCCCTGACTTGAGTGTAGTTAAGACACAGTCCGTGTTTTACTAGTCTGTTAACATTTTGGTTTTTTTTCCTTTCCAGTCTTCCTTCCTTTCTTTTTTCTTTCCTTAAAAAAAACTTTTATTCTGATTATGGAAGCAATTTTTTGTAGTGTGGAAAATTTGGAAATTTCAGAAGAATATAAAGAGGGAAATGGGTTATTTGCAACTTCACTCATAAAAGATAACAATAGATAACTTCCCTTGAGTATTTGGTACACATCAGGTCCCATTTGACGTACTGTGTATTATTCATTAAATCTTCCCAGCAACTAAGAGGTACTATGATTATCCCCATTTTCAGAAGAGAAAAGTCAAGGACAGAGAGATTAAATATTTAGCCTGAAGTTTCTAGTTTTTTGGTTTTTTTTTAAGAGTTCAAAGTATAGTGGCTTTTCTTTTCTCTTATTATTTTTAAATTGAAGTATAGTTGATTTACAATATTATATTAGTTTCAGGAGTACAACAGAGTGATTTGATACTTTTAGAGATTATACTCCATATAAAGTTATTATAAAATATTGGCTATATTCCCTGTGCTGTACATTACATTTTTATATCTTCCCTGGATTTTTTTTTAGACTTTTTAATTTTGAAATACTTTCAGATTTTTGGAAAAGTTGTAAAATTAACACAAAGAAGTCCCCTTTACCAAAACTTAGATTCTTCAGATGTGAACACTTTTCTGCTTTTGCTTTATCTTTACCTTTGAAGAGTAAGCTTCAGGCATGATCCCCTTTTATTATTCCTAAATATTTCTTAAAAATACTTTCCTAAATATCTCCCTACAAAACAAGATCATTTATCAGAATCAGGAAATTAACGTTGATACAGTACTGTTATCTAACTTGCAGATCTTATTAAAAGTGCATCAACTGTCCCACTCACTTTTTTTTTTACAAAAAAAGAAAAAAATATTTTCCCCAGATCAGTAACCAATCCAGGAGTACACACCACATTCAGTTGTACCGCCTCTGGTGTCTCTTTTATATTTATTTTTTAAATTTATTTTTTCTTTTTGGCCAAGCCGTGCAGCATGTGGGATCTTAGTTCCCCAACCAGGGGTCGAGCCTACGTCCCCCTGCAGTGGAAGCTCGGAGTCATAACCACTGGACCATCTGGAGTTTCTATTAACCTGGAACAGTTCCTCAGCTTTCCTTGACTGTCACAGCCTTGACTCTGTTGAAGAATACGGGTTATCTGTTTTGTAGAATGTCCCTCAGTTTGTATTTGTCTGACATTTTCTTAGGATGTTGACTCAGGTTATGCATTTCTGGCACTGTCCTCGGTGCAGGGTATCCGGAGACGCATGATGTTGGCGTGTGTAGGTCTCGGAGATGCTAACTTAGGTTTCTTGGCTAAGGTGGTGTCTCCCAGGTTTCCTCCTGGTAAAGTTGCCGTTTTCTGTGGCTGACTTAACGTTACAGCACCAGTCCCCTAAGTGACAGGGTCAGGGCTTTAACCCAGGGAGTTTGTTTTCAGAGCCCAAACTCTTAATCCTTTTACTAAACCATTTTTCAGAAACAACTAAATATTAATTTTTATTAATTTGATATATAGCCCCTCCACTAGGTTTTCATGTATTTTTTTGGTAAAAAAATGAGCATTTTAATATAGTTACGGGTTTTGCCTATATTTGTTCTTTTTTCACTAATATTTTATCATACCTGTTTCTCAATTTTCTTGAACGTTATTAAAACACAGTTTTTCAGATTCACTGCCTACGGTATGGACCCTAATATCTTCAACTGTTCTCATATTATTGGAATTTAGGTTATTTCTATTTTTGAGCAATAGTATTTATAAACATTTGCAGTGAGTATCCTTACACTTGCTGTTTCTAGAAATGGTGTGACGGGGTTCATTAATTCACCAGGTATTTTTGAGTGCCTCCCATGGGCCAGGCACTGTGGAGTCTACATTAAACAAGGAAGCAGCTCACACCCCTTGGGGCGGCAGGAGTGAGACAGTTGCCTGAGCAGGTTCCTTATCCTCACTGTGTGTCTGTGACATGGGACCCACAGGAGGGTGTTGTGAGGCCCTTAGTATGTGGTCAGTAAATCCTGTGGGTCAAACTGAATGAGTATGTTTAAGGCTCATGACATAAATTACCAGAGTGCTTCCCGTGATTTTTTTTTTTTTAACCATTTTATTCTTCCACCAATGTTGCAAGAACTCCCAGTTATGATGATGATGATGATGATGATGATGATGATGATTTTTGTTCACTTTAAGAAGGAGGGAGGGGCTTCTTTGGTACGTGAAGTGTTTTGGAGGTCTGGACTCATCTGAGAATATCCGTGAACCAGTGGTTGATGTGATCGTGCGGGCGGGGGGGAGGATGGCACAATAAGAATCTTTTCCAAAGATCAGAAATGGCAGGACACTTGGGTGTGTCTTTCCCTGCCCAGTGTCTTCTTCCTCCTTTTCTGTCCTTTTCTGGGGCAATGGAATGTGTCCCCTGGGAGACGACTCCTTCTCATCTGCTTGGTGTTTGTGGAAGAGCTCAAGCTGTGAAGCCCAGTTCATCTGTTGACCATTGATATTTGAACCAGGCTTTTTAGGGGTGAAAAACATGGTAACCCTTGGCCAAATTCTGAGATGGGAATTGTGTGCAGAGAGAAGGGGGAGGTGGGGGATAGGTATGGAAGAGCCTACTGAGACTTGTGCCCTGGAACCAGAAGCTTGTCATATTTGTCACCGTGTCTTCACCAGGGTTAGTCGGCTTGATCTTGCCTTTCCGTTTCGGAATGGGAGGATGATACCATTGAATGGTCCATGTGAGAAAGGACCAGATTCTTGGTAGTTACGGACTGGGGACCAGTAGCTTGTGGGTATTTCATAGAATTTAAATTAAATGTTGGTGATCCGATCAGCACTTGTGCCTCTGGGCTCCGATTGGCTATTGACGTGCATATGTGATGGTCTTTAATGCCTGTCCCACACCCCTGGTTCCCACTGAACTTTGATATATTTGTTTTAGGGCTGTGCAAAGATTTTTCCATGAAGGTAAATCTTCCATGGAATGCTTTGTGCTTTTCAGCCCCTTTTTGTTAAAGAGAAGAGCCCTTTATCTCTGCTGTCCATTAATTGCCTTTGGATTCAGATTTGTTTTGTTTTTCTAAGATTCTGAATAGCAGTTTGCTTTTTTTAAAAAAAGGTATTTTCTTTTGGTCTTTGGTGTCTTCACAGAGGTCCGTGTTACTTTCTTGGTTTCCTTTTCTCCACAGCTTTATTTTTTTTTATTACACAGTCATTTCATGTTTATGATAGAATATATGAAAATGTAGAGAAGAAAAAAAAGTAAACCATAATCCTACTAACCGAAGGTGTAACCACTGTTAATATTTTACTCACCAGCCTTTTAAACTACTTCAAAAGATGTGTACGTCAAAATATAAATCTGTTTATGGAAATATACTGTCTGACAGAAAATAGGTTAAATCTAGTTCCAGTGAAATCTTTCAGAAAGCTGTACTGTTTCCAGATCCCTGTGGGATTCCACGTAGGAGTGGCTGGGTCTAGAATCCTACCTTTGAAATTCTATATCAATAAAACCTGGCTGGTGCGGGCAAGGTCAGTTGATGGAATACATACAGAAGCCAGTGTCCTCTTTACTTTGGAGCTCCTGGAGTAATTTCTACCAGTTGGCCTAGGATTCATTTCCTGTAACAGAAAGCAGGATTTCCTAAATTTGTTTCCTGTGCACATTCCGCCTGGGAAGCCTTGAAGTGTCTTTATTCAGCTATTGATTACAGCCTGGGGGGCACTGCCCCCACCCCCCGACCCCCCGCCTGTACAGTAAACTCCCAGGGGAAATGAGACAGATGTAATCTGGCCAGAGAGAAGTGGTCCTAAGATGCTCGGGCGAGCAGGCTTCAGCCCTGACAGCATCCCATCGTTTGCAGGATATTTGACAGTGTTGGAGGGGGGGTGCAGTGGAGGAGGGGTCGCTGTGATACAACTTCTAACGCGTCCTTCTTGGCGTGAGTGGTCAAGGACGTGCTCTCCTCCGAGCAGATAGAATCCACCCTGGGACTCGTTCATTTGTCTAAAGAAGTTGATAAACATAACCTGTAATTCTCACTAGGTAGTGATAACCACTGTTTATGTTCAGGTGTAGAGTTACCCAGATTTTTCCTAAATGTGGGCATATATGTAGAATTACAGTTGTATGTTTCTCTGGTACAGAATCACACGATAGTACAAGGAAGGAAGGGGGGTGAAGTGGGTTACGTCACATCCTTGAGAAAGCCAGATGGTTTTCACGGTCCTGTAGGGTTTATGTGTGCGTGCGCATGTGGGCACGTGTACATATGTGCACGAGTGTGGGTGTGAACACATGTGCACGTGATGTGTGCACGGCTGCTGTTTGAGCGTATGTGGCGTGTGGACGTGCATGGGTGTGTGTGCGTGTGTGTGAGTGTGAATGAAAGTGGCCTGCTGTATGTAGCTGTGCCTTGAGTAACTCAGTGATTTCAGAGCCCTTAGTTGCAAGTTCTGGGTAATGTGTAGAATGTTCTGTGTGGCCACCCCTGCTCAGGGCGCAGAGCGAGAAGTCTATCTCCATCTTCCCCTGAGGCACCCCGCCCCCTCCTTTCTCACCGTCTCTACACAGGGCCCCTCCCCTGACCTCTGCCTCGGAGCCGCCCACTGTTCTCAATTTCTGAATACCTTTGCAGAGATAATTCTTTGCATACGTTAGAATTTTCCTCACCCTTTAATTATTAACCTATTTTAAAAATTTAAGAGCACAACTGTAAATTATAGATAAAGTTTTGCACCTTGCTT
The DNA here is from genome assembly GCF_949752795.1 of Hyperoodon ampullatus. Taxonomy (NCBI): domain Eukaryota; kingdom Metazoa; phylum Chordata; class Mammalia; order Artiodactyla; family Ziphiidae; genus Hyperoodon; species Hyperoodon ampullatus. The sequence continues at coordinate 78,671,833 of NC_136927.1, read as the reverse complement.
TGCGTTACTCGTCCTTCTAAAGCATGTCTGTGTGTGTGGTGTCGCTGTGTGGGACGTCAGCTGAGTTTTGCTAAAATGTTGGGCTGCTGTGTGTTCTGTCATCTCACAATGGCATTTCAAGACCTTCGTTTCCACTAATTTTTCTGAAAGATGGGGGCATCACACTACCCCTCCTTACCCCGCGGTGCCACTGCGGGTCGTGTGTCACTGCCAGGGCGGACTTGATTAGCAGTGTGATTTTAAGCTGCACTCAGCCTCCTCGTAGGTAAAGAGGGGCTGATACATCACACGGAGCTCATGGCCCTTAGAGAAGAGAGGGAGCAGTGAGGGTAGCGGTGATGCTGCCAGTGGTAAGGAGGGGTCATCTGCTCTGTGCCAGGCACCGCGTCATGGGCGTCCCTTACCACCCAGAATTACTGTCATCGTGCTGTTTGCAAATGAGGTATAGATTGGCTAAGGAATATTCCCAAGGTCACACGGCTGGCGAGATTAAAACCGGCAGCCCATGTCCAGGGGTGGGGCTCGTAACCCCACAGGACCACGTCCCTACCCATGGCATGATGGGTTGAAAGTGCTTTGTCAACTCACAAGTGTTGCAGAGAGTGAAGCACTTGCATTTGGGGAGCTCAGGGCGGATACTGGGTGAAGTTCCAGAGTGTCCAATTATTTTTACCTATTCCGGTCCCCTTGGGACACCTGCACTGAGCCAGTGTTGTGTCTGGGAGCTCCAAAACTCAGTGGCACCTTCCGTGTGTGTCCCTTCCCTCTTTTCTCATCTTATAAGCTTCCAAGCTTGGTGATAACAACCGTCTTCTGCCACAGCCCCCGGAAGCCTACCTCCTGAGTGTCTTGCCTTCACTGACCATCTCTTCAGATCCAGCCCTTAGAAGGGAAAACCAAAAAGGATGTGTTTCTCCTCTAGTCCACAGTACCCTTGAAATGGACCCCTCGCAAGGGGCCGTGAGAGATGGGCGAAGAGGGAGTTGGGCTCTCCTCCAGACATCAGAGTCTGTAGATGGAGAGCATTCCTGCATCCATTAGAGTGTCAGAAGCTGGGAGTAATGCAGACAGGGGTGATATAAGAAAAAGGGGTATACAGTGAAGGTACAGCTAATCTAGAAGCAGATTTTATTTTTAGTCCCCCCCCCCCGCACTAATTATAAGAGTGACATTAGCTTGTTATAGAAAAAGAAAAAAAATTCCAGGAAAAAAAAGCCAAAAATGTTTTGGTGTTTTTCCTACCTCTTTCTCTTCTGTATATATACAATATATGTTCTATGAACTTGATTTGTTCCCTTGCATTATCCCTTTCCGGTAACTATCTATAGTAAGAATATTCTTAGTGGCTGCTCTATTCTGCTGCTTAGATACACCACAGATTATTTCCTCTGTCTCCCAAGTGTAACGTTTAGGTGGTCCCCCACTTGTGGCTGTCATAAATAATGTCATGATGGAGAGCCTCGCTCATTCAGTCTCTCTGTACATCTCTCAGCATGCATGGAAGGTCCCAGTTGTCTCATTTTGCATTTTCTTAACCCTGTTGCAAAGAGTGAGGATAAAAACCGTTGGGGAAAGGTAAGCCCGTGGCCTTGAGCGGGGGCCGGCAATCTCCCGTCCCTTTGCAGCCTTGGGGTTTCTTTTTCCTCCATAACCACATCCCTGTCGGTCCCCTGAATGCCTCCTCGTGTCTGAGCCTCAGCTCCAGGCCTCGGACAATGCCAGCATTCAGATGTGTGCACGATGGAGTGTGGAATGTTGACCCAGAGAGACTTAGGAGGCTGGTGGGGCTCCACCATCACGTTGCCAGGCCCTTGGACCTGAGGGTGAGGTCAAAGAACAGCGGTCGGGAACTTAAGGAAGAAATCCACCATCCATGTTATGTATTAACCACTGGGGTAGAATTTTGAAATAAGATTTTGGTTGCTCAGAAGATAGGGGTCCTGTGTCAGGCAGAACTATGGGATTTGGGGGGCACTGTAGAAAACTGTCAAATGAGCCTTCCTTGGTATTAGCTCATCCGCGGCCATACATGCAAAAGTCCTGTCCCATATCACATTAGTATTGGTCCAGAATAGACTTAAGTAAATAGCCGTTTGTAAGTGGCTAAATTTTTATAGAGATGATGCCATTCTTCCTTTTCAAATACTTGTTTTTATCAGAGTTAAGAGGCTGAATTTCAAGTATAGGATCAGGAAATTTGGATCAGGGAGTGGCCTTTTTTTTTTTTTTTGTGGTACGCGGGCCTCTCACTGTTGTGGCCTCTCCCGTTGCGGAGCACAGGCTCTGGACGCGCAGGCTCAGCGGCCATGGCTCACGGGCCCAGCTGCTCCGCAGCACGTGGGATCTTCCCGGACCGGGGCACGAACCCGTGTCCCCTGCATCTGCAGGCGGACTCTCAACCACTGCGCCACCTGGGAAGCCCAGGGAGTGGCCTTTTATTCTACCACCTTGTCCACTGATTCTTTTTTTTTTTTTTTTTTTTTTTTGCGTTACGCGGGCCTCTCACTGTTGTGGCCTCTCCCGTTGCGGAGCACGGGCTCCGGACGCGCAGGCTCAGCGGCCATGGCTCACGGGCCCAGCCGCTCCGTGGCATGTGGGATCTTCCCGGACCGGGGCACGAACCCGTGTCCCCTGCATCGGCAGGCGGACTCTCAACCACTGCTCCACCAGGGAAGCCGGTCCACTGATTCTTAAAAGTAGCAGGCTGTGTTTTGTTTGCCCCATGCTGTGTTTAAAAGAAAAACAGCAATATTTAAAAATCACTCAGTGTTCTAGAAAAATCAGCTTCTCCTGAGAAAGATCAGATCTGGAAAGACTGGGCCCAGTTTCGACCTGGCAGCAGTTACCCCCTCCCCCAAGCCCTGTCCCTAGGTGGCCGGCCCTGCCCCTGTTGGCATTCAAACCTGCAACCACCAGGTGGCACATTTTGGAACCTATTTCTTAATAAAGAATACCTAGGTCTGTGGATATTTATAAGCTTGAAAGGCTGGCTTCGGGCAGACTGGCCATTCTTTGTAAGCCTGGGTGTTTATCTGATGGAATGCCCCCAAAGAACCGTTTTAATCAGATAGCAGATTCATGCATGTTCTTGTATTTCATATGCATCCTGCTTTTGACAGGAATTCAAGGCTCTTTAGCCTGTCTGGCGTAATTCCCAAGCACACATTCCCAGGTACAAAGGGAAGATTATTAAAGCTTGTCACAGGTGGTTCATTGCTGACCAACAAATGATGAAAAAGCCCTTTCATGGACAGCTCTGACAAGCATTCTTCAGATAGGCTTTTTTTCTTTTTTTTTTGGAGGCGGAAGGGTAGAGTAGGAGGCTCTGTTTTTTTAATTTCCTGACCCAAACCAGACACACAGCTGACTCGTGGAGCCCAGATCCCCCGCTCTGGCCCTTTCTTGGTTTCCAGCATTTGCTTTTGCCTCTCATTTACTTGTTCATTCATTTACCTTACGAGGTTTCTTTTTCTGCTGCTGTCTGACCTCCGGATAGTCTGACCCGAGGCCCCCTGAGACCCCAGCTCCGGCTGTTAAGGACAGCGAGACTCAAGACCCTGAGATTGGGACTTGCCTGGCGGTCCAGTGGTTAAGACTCCATGCTTCCACTACAGGGGGGTGCGGGTTTGATCCCTGGTCAGGGAACTAAGATCCCACGTGCGGCGTAGAAAAGAAAAGAAAAAAAAGACCCTGAAATCCTTTCTGATTTGGCAATACAGGATGATTCTTTTGAATTGAAGCTCAGACCCTCTAGCAGAAGTAGTAGCCTCCTTTACATCATCTTGTTTTAGGAAGGGATGGAGTCGTCCCACCTGACCGCTGAAATGTTTGTCCCTGCTGCTGTTGAGAAGGGTTAGTAGCTCCCCAGTTCTAAACTGCTCCCTTCTCAGTAGGACCCGGGGGATTTTATATGTTCTGGTAGAAAGCAGCTTTAAATTAAAGCTGACTTAATGTTCAAGTCGGAATAAGGGAGTGGGATTGTAAGGTGAGAAAGAAAGGCCCCCCTGCAGGGCTCATATCCTGTTGGAATCAGCCCCCAAGGGGACTTGTGAGGTTTTGATTAGGACCTTGGACCCAAGGGGTGGGAGATGGGGCAACCGGCACAGTCAGAGTAGGTTCCTTAACTCCCTCGAGGGGTTTGCTATAGAAGAAAGCATGGTTAGAAGATGTTTCTATTCAGCTGTAATTCATGCTTCCCCGGGAACACTTGTCACTGTTGATCATTTCAGATTCATGGTTCAACTTTCCCTCCAGCACAGTCCTGTGGGGTCCGCGGCAGGGGGACCCAGGCTGGCCAAGGCCAGAACTGCCTCTACGGCCCTGAAAGCCACTTCCCCTTCTGGAGTTTCAGATCCTTTTCTTGATTGAAGTTAAGAACAGGCTTTGGGGGAATTCGTGTATCTCCTTGAAGCCCAGTATCACAGACTCTTCACATCTTTTCAGAGCAATTAAATATGTTTTTAAGGGGTGAAGCAACGGCTGTTTAAAAGCAAGGATGAAAAAAGCTTTTTCCTAGCAGTCGTGTTGGAAAGCATCCGAAGAAGAATTTCCTTTTTCTTTGTTACTAAACTGTTATGTAAAGGAGGATGTAAATGTAGTCAAGCACGTATTTGTAATAATCTCGTATTGTGTTGGGATATTTATTTACTTAATTAAAATTAAAAATATTAAAAATTAAAGAAGTACGTGTACACACTAAACTATTTCAGTAGTATACAGAGAGAAGAGTGAAGTGATTTCTCTTCATGTGTATCATCCTATAAGCATTTTAGTGCATGTACCCAAGGTTTGTTTTGTTTGTTTGTTGGTTTGCTTTTGCGGTACACGGGCCTCTCACTGCCGTGGCCTCTCCCGTTGCGGACCACAGGCTCTGGATGCGCAGGCTCAGCGGCCATGGCTCATGGGCCCAGCCGCTCCGCGGCATGTGGGATCTTCCCGGACCGGGGCACGAACCCGTGTCCCCTGCATCGGCAGGCGGACTCTCAACCACTGTGCCACCGGGGAAGCCCCCAAGGTTTTTAATATGTATATGGATGGGATTTTTAAATTTATATCAGTGTTTACTGATTTGTTCATTTTAAACTTGGGAAGAAGATGGTTAGTAGATAGGACAGGCCATATTGAAATTCAGAGTGATTAGGTGAAACAACTCTATGAATGAGTTTCCAAAGACGTATGCAGGTTGATAGCAAAACAAACAAACAAAACCAAACTTGATTAGCCCTTTCTTTTGGAGGTGGAGGTCAGTGGGAATTAGGAGGTGGGCACCTTTGGGGGCTGTTACTATGCCTACCACGCCCCCCGTCAACTTTCTGACGGTGACAGTGAGTCAGGGGTGACCGGGCACACCCACTAAGGATGCACTGATGTGTGTGCACCCGTGTTTAGAGAACAGGCGTTTGGATGGCCCGGGATTGGCACTTTCCCTTGGGCTACTTGGGTCAGCTAGACACAGGATTCGATCTCCTCTCAGCCCATGGCAGCTGCCTGCCGAGAGCAGCTCACCTGGCCTCTCTGACTCTGTTTCTTCATCCCTCGGGTAGAGCTGCTTGGCACTTCCTGCCTCAGTGGGCTGTGCTGACAGGTAAACACGATGACCTTGCGGTCCGTACGCCGTAGGCTCTTCGTACTTACCCCTGTCTCCCCCCCACCCGTGGCGCGGCCCCCTTCCTGTGGCAGTGGCGGTGAGGGCTTGGTGGTCTCCCCTCCCCAGCTCCCCCCTCTGTCCCCGCCTTTTCCACTCCTATTTCCTTCTTTCCCTGAAGACCCCAGACCAGATTCATCTGTAGACGTGTTTTATTTTCTTCATGGGCCTTTTTTTTTTTTTTTTTTTTTTTTTGTGGTACGCGGGCCTCTCACTGTTGTGGCCTCTCCCGTTGCGGAGCACAGGCTCCGGATGCGCAGGCTCAGCAGCCATGGCTCACAGGCCCAGCCGCTCCGCGGCATATGGGATCCTCCCAGACCGGGGCACGAACCCGTATCCCCTGCATCGGCAGGCGGACTCTCAACCACTGCGCCACCAGGGAGGCCCAATTCATGGGCCTTTAGAACATGCAGCTTCGTGGCTCACATTGAAAAGTGAGAGATCTCAGGGACAAGGTCAGATTTCTGGTTTTTCTTGAGAAACTGGAAGCTCTGGCCACCCTGGGTCCACATTCCCGCGGGGCAGCCTCCTTCAGAGGGGGCACTGGCTCCTGCCCGCCGCAGTTCCCACTGGTCTGGCCCCTGTCTTGGAATTTGCATCCTCCATGCCTTTGACTGGAAGTGAAGCAAGCCTTGCTCGGGCTGTGAGACGATTCCAGCTGGTGGCCCTAGGAAGTGTAGTGGGTGGTGGAGGGCTTGGCTGTGCACCAGGTAGATCCAGGTTCCTGCCTAGCCGGCCGTTGCCCCGGAGCATCACCTCAGGCAACTTAATGAGCTTCCGCAAGCCTCAGTTTCCTCATCTGTACAGACCAGCGTTCTCCCCCTGTCAGTACCGCCTGCCATGTGGGGTGGGGTGATTCTCTGTCGTGGGGGCTGTCCTGTGTGTTGTAGGATGTTTAGCAGAATCCCTGGCCTCCACCCACGAGATGCCAGTAGAAAATATCCACCCCCTCCTCAGTTGTGACAACCAAAACTGTCCCCAGACGTTGCCATGTGCCCCTTGGGGGGCAGAGCTGCCCAGTCGAGAACTGCTGTAGATCCCCTCCCGGTTGTGCGTGTGTGAGTTTCACAGGGAGCCTGGAGGTGAGTCGCGCCACCCCGGTGCCGTGCTCCTGGCTTCCCCGTGTTTGTGGTTTGCCTGGTGCAGCTCCTTCTAGATGTCATCTCTGGTTGTGCTGATCTTGAAGCCTGTGCGGTTCTCTCTGCCACAGCTCTGGCGCGTGGCCTGCTTTAGGGCCCAGAAGAGACGGCAGCTGTGAGCACCGAGCCCCCGCAGGCCTAGAGGGGCGGGTGCGGCCAGCAAGACCTCCCCCAGGGATGCAGGCCCTGCTCAGCCTCACCTGTCTCTGCTCCCCCGTCCACCTTTACGTTCATTTGCTTGACCTGTGAACCAGGATCCTTGGCTGTGTATCTGACCTTCGACCCTTGTCACATTTAGGTGGCCCTGGTGCAGTGGACCGAAAGTGTGGGCTTAACACTGGTGGGCCGTGACCAGTCTTCCATGCAGCTGAGGACCCCTGGTGACCAGATCCTGAACTTCACCATCTTGCAGATCTTCCCTTTCACCTACGAAAGCAAACGCATGGGCATCATCGTGAGGGTGAGTTGTCTTTTATTTATGATTTAAAATGGTTAAAAAAAAAAAAAAAACCTGCCTAAGTCTGCTGTGTATGTCCCTGTGGCTGGACATTCTTTCTTACCCCTTTCTTTATTGTATTATTGCCTGTCGTTCAGACTAACAAGAGGATATAATTCCCTCAGAAGAAAGAATTAGGTCATCAGTTGGACAGATCTCAGATAGCTGCTCAGCTTTTGGTTAACTCACTTCCAGAGTGAAAGGTCTAATGAGTGTAGATTGAGCATTTCTTGGTAATAGTACATTTCTCATTGTATACTCTTTCGTTTAATTAAATGTTATTTTCTATTGAGGTGGCATTCACGTGACATAAATCAATCATTTAAATGTGTAATTCATTGGCATTTAGTACATTCACAGTGTCTTGCATCCACCACTTTCCTCAAGTTTTGAAACACTGGCATCACTGCAAAAGGGAACCTTGTATCCATTAAGCGGTCACTCTCCATACCTTCTTCCCTGTAGTCCCTGGAAACCTCCAGTCTCTCTTCTAGGATTTATCTATTCTGGATATTTCATATAAATGGAACCACACAATATGTGACCTTCTGTATCTGGCTCCTTTCACTTAGCATAATGTTTTAGAGATTCATCCATGTTGTAGCATATATACATACTTCATTCCTTTTTATGACTGAGTAATATTTTGTGTTGATGATCCATTCATCCATCAGTGGACATTTGGGTTGTTTCCACCTTTTGGCTGTTGTGAATAGTGTTGCTATGAAGGTTCGTGTATAAGGATTTGAGTATCTGTTTTCAGTTCTTGTGAGTAGATACCTAGGAGTGGAATTGCTGGGTCCGTTTCCCAATTGCTGGATAATTCTATCTTTTAACTTTATGAGGAGTCGCCAAACTTTTCTATAAAATGCTGCACCATTTATAGGGTTGGCTAAAAAGTTCGTTCAGGTCTTTCTGGAAGATGTTACAGAAAGACCTGAACAAACTTCTTGGCCAGCCCAATACATTCTACCAGCAGTGTATGAAGTTTCTGTTTTCTCCATATCCTCATCAGTGCTTGTTATTTCCCTTTTTTTTTTTTCATTGTAGCCATCCTAGTTGCTGTGAAGTGGTATTTCATTATGGTTTTGATTTGCGTTTTCCTAATAGCTAATGATGTTGAGCATCTTTTCTTATACTTATTGACCACTTGTATTCTTCCTTGGAGACATGTCTGTTCAAGTCATTTGCCCACTTTTGAAATGGGTAGTCTTTTATTGTTGTGTTGTAAGAGTTCTTTATGTAGTCTGGATACTAGACCCTTATCAGAGATATGATATACAAATACTTTCTTTCATTCTGTAGCTTGTCTTTTTGCTTTCTTGATAAAATTCTTTTGATGCACAGAAGTTACTAATTTTGATGAAGTCCAATTTATTTTTTTCCTCTGTTGCTCTTGACTTTGGTGTCATATCTGAGAGTCCATTGCTAAACCTGAGGTCATGAAAATTTACCCCTATATTTTCTTTTAAATGTTTTTGTAGTTTTATCTCTTTAGATCATTGATCCATTTTGAGTTATTTTCATACATGGTGTGAGTTAGGGGTTTTAACTTCATTCTTTTGTGTGTGGATATAGAGTTGTCCCAGCACCGTTTGCTGCAGAGACTATTGTTTTCCCATTGAATAGTCTTGATACCCTTGTAATTAGATATTTTCGATGATTTTTCATTCATACAGTCACAAAAGTTATTGGAAAAAAGTGTCGTGATCACTCAACATTGTCATTTTGGCATTAATATCTCAGATTTTCTTTTTATATTTTTTGAAGCTTTTATTGAAGTACAGCATACAAAGAGAAAAGTGCAAACTTCATGAGTGTACAGCTCAAGTGTTTACAAAGTTAACACAGTGTAACTCACATCCCGGGCAAGGAACAGAATCCCTCCCACCATCACCCCAGCAGCTCCCTCGTACCCCTTTCTGGTTACTGCATCCTTCCTTCTCACAAGGATATAACCACTGTCCCATTTCTACCACTGACTGATTTTTGAACTTTATATAAAGGAAACTGTACAGTAGATACCCTTTTGTGTTTGAGTTCGTTTGCTCAAATTTATATTTATGTATTGATCCACACTTCTGCATGTATTATAGTTAAAATTTTTTTTTAAACAAAGAAAACATTGTGCATTCAATTGAAATCCCATCTGCCCTTTCTAGATGTGCTTCCTCTCCAGTCCTACCCCAGGTTTATCACTCCTATGAATTTTAAAATACTATTATCAGACACATTGGGTATAAATAATATGTATTATGGTTTTCACGTTTTTATTCTCTCTATAAAGTGTCATTGTAGTATATATATTATTATTCCACATCCTAATTTTTGTTTAACATTTTACAAAAAGCTTTATTTATGTTGATGCACGTAATCCCACTTTATTTCTCTTAGCTGACTTGTGTTGCATTGTACAAATATACCTCAGCTCCTTCCATCTATTGCCGTTCCCTCCTGATACACATTTAGGTCATTGCCACTTTTTTTGCCGATAGAAAGACCACTGCCATGTGTAGCCTTGTCTGCTGCAGTCTCCACTGTACATATGTCCATGTTTTTCTGTGGACTACACCCAGAGGTGGACTTGCTGGGTGGTAGAATATATACATCTTTAACTTTACCAGGTATTTTCAACTTTTTCTCCAAAGTGCTTATACTAATCTCAGTCCCACTGTTTTCTGCATCCTCACCAACGCTTGATAGTGTCGGACTTTTAAAGTCTTGCCAATCTGAATTAATACCTTGTTTTCCTATTTGCTCTTTTACTCACACTTTCCATTCTGGGAAGCCTGGAAGCCCTGTGTTCATAAGCCACTCGGCTCAGTAGTTCTTAAACCTGGCCGATAGGGACTTCCCTGGTGGCACAGTGGATAAGAATCCGCCTGCCAATGCAGGAGACACGGGTTCGAGCCCTGGTCCGGGAAGATCCCACATGCCGCAGAGCAACTAAGCCCGTGTGCCACAACTACTGAGCCCGTGTGCCACAACTACTGAAGCCAGTGTGCCTAGAGCCCGTGCTCCGCAACAAGAGAAGCCAACACAATGAGAAGCCTGCTCATGCACGGCAGCGAAGAGCAGCGCCCGCTCGCCGCAACTAGAGAAAGCCTGAGCGCAGCAACGAAGACCCAGCACAGCCAAAAATAAGTAAAATGAGATCTAAACAAACAAATAAACAAACAAACAAAACCTGGCTGATCATCAGAATTAACCATAGGAGCTTTAAAAGTTGCAGACTACTTTAGTCCCAGTCCTATTTTGGTATTGAGATGGTTCCCTGGTGTTCTTAAAGGTTCTTCACATTGTTTGGCTTGGCTGGAGAAAATGCTGCCCCATATCATGAGAATCTTTGGAATAAGACTCTCTCATTTTTTAAACAAATGAGGATCCCCTCCGCCCTATCTACACAAGTGTTTCATGCCTTAGGGGTCAGAGTTGTAGATTCTATTGTAGTAAATTAGTAATAATAGAATTAGTAATAGGAGTAATTAGTAATAGTACTAGCAGCACTAGTAATAGGAATAGAGTTAGGAACAATAATAATAACAGAGGTAACATTTAAATGGTGCTTACTGGGTGCTAGTCACTGTTGTAAATGATTTGACAAAACAACTCATGTAATTCTCATGATACCATTGCAGTTGGCACTTAACAGAGGAGAAAACTGAGGTATAGAGAGAAGAAGAAACCTCCCCAAGTTCATATAGTTAGAAAAGGTGGAGCTGGGCCTCTACCCCAGGCTGTCTGGCTCCCAGGTCATGCTGTTTCTCGCCAGGCCCTGGGAGTTTGGGTGTGATGAGAGGGATGTGGAAAAGCTCACAGAGCACCCGCGGTAATGTTGAGGTATTGTGTTAATTACATATGGCGTTGTGACAGATTATCCCGCATGTGATGGCTTAAAACAACAGGAAGTGCTATCTGACAATTCCTGGGCCCCAAGGAGTCCGGGTGCAGCCTCGCCGGGCCCTCTGCCTCGGGATCTCTCATAGGCTGCAGTCATCCAAGGTTCAGCTGGGGCAGGATTCACTGCCAGGTAAAATCAGTGCTGTCAGCAAGAGTCAGTTCCTCGCAGTTGTTGGGCTGAGGACCTTAGTTCTATACCAGCTGATGGCCAGAGGCCACCCTCATCCACTGCCCCACAGGCCTCTCCATACACCAGCTCCCACATCAGCTGGCTTCATCCAAGTGAGTCTGTGAGAGTGTGAACAAGACAGAAGGCACGTCATCTCAGAACCGACCTCCCTTCACTTTCGCCTTATTCTGTTACTAGAAGCAGGTCCCTGGGTCCAGCCCACCACTTGGTGGGCCTGGATCACCCAGGGGTGTGAACACACCAGGAGGTGGGGAAAGTGGGAGTCACTGAAGAGGCTGTTTCTCCAGGTAAAAGTTAGAAACAGCTCCATGAGCTGCAGTACTGATGGTCCAGTGACACACAGTACGAACGTGCCTTGAAAATTACACATTTTAACGGATTTTTATGTCCCTGATGCCAGTAGTCTTCAGACTCTATCAGACATATATCCTTGGCAGTTTTTGAGTGGGATGGGGGCTTTTCCTCCCATGCAGCTGCTGCTTTTCCCACTGATCTGTGCCTAGCCTGCCCCGTGGCTTTTAAACTGTATCTTGAGTGCATGTCTGATGTCAAGAACATCCATGGCCTGGAAGCAGCCACATGAATCCTGTGGGTGGGTGTTTCCTGGGGAATTAGAGTCATTATCTACGATGGAATTACTTTCATTTTGTTCCAGCCTTTATTTTTCCAGGTTCTAGGGCCATGGACTATGCTGGAGTCATTTGAGGGTTGAATCATCATCAAATAGTCCCGATATCAGCCGTTCTAGAATAAGTGGGCTGAGTGCGTCACCCTTCCTTTAGTTGCAAAGGGCTATCATTCCCAGACATGCATCATATTTTATGAGATGTGACCCCTGTATCTTCCCACAGCAAGAACGGGATCTGTGTCTGGGAGTATGGGGTCCTGTTGGGTGTGCAAATCTATCATTGCTTTACAATAGCACTCCACCCTTCCCAGGTTATATTTTTAAGAAATCAGCATTCGGAACAGATAAGTATGTATAGCAGGGGGTCAGAACCGTTCGTCTGTATTTCCGTCACCCAGAGACAGCCCCTCTTGCCTTTTCAGGGAACTTCCCTTCAGTTTTTCCTCTAAGCATAAATGAGTGTAAATAGCCACACACAATTTTATAAAACTGGCTTCCAACTCCACCTAAAGCTTTCTAAAACTCCCACCCCCTCCATTGAACAATAGGTATAGTGAAAATGTTCTCATATCATCAAAACACGATTTTTATGATTTGAATGTGGGCATGGTGTTTTGCTGAAAAAATGTAGCGTTATTTAATCAAATATTCCTTTCTTGGATACTTAGGTTGTTTTCCATCTCTCACTACTAACAATGAATCTGTGCACATCCATCTTTGTTAGGCTGTCTTTAATGTGATGCATATTATTTTGCTAATAGTTTTGTTTTCTGACCTGTCTCCCTCTCTGTCTTTGGTTTTGCAGGGTGCAAATCCATGCCCAGGGCTGTGGAGCTAGCTCTCCACTTAGCACGAATCTCACTGTTCTCCTTTCACGAAGTGATTCTCATCCTGGGGCCATCTTGCCCCCAGGGGACATGGGGACACATCTGGGGACCTTTTTGGTTGTTACAGCTCAGAGGGTTGTGCCACTGGCATCTAGTGGATAGAGGTCAGGACAGCCTCATACCAAAGAATGTTCCAGCCCCAAATGTTCATCGTGCCAGGGCTGAGAGACTCTGTTCTGATATGGCCATCTTTTCTGTCTGTTGTTTGAAAGTAACTGCCCAGTTACCTGATGTGAGGAAGTTTTCCCTCAGTTATAAAATGGTTCTCAACCTGGTTTAATGACGGTTGACAGTTATAGTTTTGTTCTCACCTGGCTCATCAACCCTCTTACACATGTGTGAGCTCGTGGACGGTTCTGTGCAGCATCTTCTTACCCCTCACCAAGCGAGGTCTGGTCTTTGTGTGGATCTCTCTCTGAGAAGGTCAGTGAGGTTAGAGAAGCCGGTTTCGTTGGGGCTTGTGTGTTTGTCTCTGTGTCGTTTTGTGTTTGTTGTGTTACCAGATGGTCCCCTGCCCTCCCCCCACCCTCCCCCCTTGGCGTGCTGCATTCGGATCATTGGTATAGATCATACCCTTGTCACTGTCTGAATAAAAGAGGCCTTTGAACAGGTGCCAGAGTCAGACCACAGTGGAAAAAGATGAGGCCCCAAAACAATGCAGCACGACCGGCAGACCTCTGTAAATTTATAGCGTAATCTTGCCATAATATGGGAACGAAGTAACCTTGTGATGAACTTGGTGGGAGGAAATGACTAACGGGAGGAGACAGTCGGTACAGTATTTATATTGGACAAGATGTCCGAGTTCTCTTGAGCCCCTTCTGGAGCAGAGGAAGCTGGGGAGGGGGACGTTATTTCCCAGAGCAGCATTTGGGTGAAGGCGAAAGGAAAAAGAAACCTCGGGTGCTTTCATGTTCAGACCCCACGGCTATCTTTGGCCCGAGTCACAAGCAGGCATAGATGTAATCCATCAAAGAAGCAGCCTGCAGTTCTGGTGCTTTTAAAGTGCAGGTGCCTGTTCGTGGCCTGTGGGTGCTTTTATGAGTAAGCATGTTGTTCTAAAAGATTGTCCGTGATCAGAGGCGTTCAGAAGTTACTTTAGTAGATGAAACTATACCACTGATTTGGCCTTGGGTATTTATTTCCTATTGGATGAAGAGCTTACAGGCATGCATTCTGGGCCTCCTGGGGTAGCAGAATTTAGGCCCAAGGTGGTGATGGCCACGCTCAGTTAGCCTTGCCCATCTCCATTGCCTCCAGCCTCCCTGTGATGCAGGTCTGTGAGGAAAGAGTCATGGGATAAGAATTGACGATTTTACCATCATTCCTTAAAGCCAGGGTTTCTCAGCCTCAGCACCATTGACATTTGGGGCGGGATGATTCCCTGTTGCGGGGACTGCCCTGTGCATTGTAGGACGGTTAGCAGCATCCTTGGTCTCCACCCACTAGATGCCAGTAGCACCTCCCAGTTGAGACAATCAAATATGTGTCCAGACATAGTCGGAAGTCCCCTGGGGGCAAAACCACCCCCATTCAGACCCCCGGCTTAAACCTTGTTTTCTACAAACAGTGCGACTGAGGGTCTTGAGGAGTGACTGTCACCCCAACAGGAATAATAACACTGGGTGAGCATTTTCTGTGGATGTAGGCCCTTTGCTACCTGCTCTATGTAGATGATCTCGTTTAAGCCCCAGCAAGCTATACGGTAAGAGTTGTTACGATCCCGATTTTACAGAGGAGGAGACTGAGGTCTAGAGAAAAGAAGTAGCTTGTCCAGGTGCACACAGCTGGCAGCTGGTGCCGGGTCCAAGCATCTGATGTCTGTGCTGTGATGTCACCCTCTCCCCAGAAAATCTGGTCAGTGTGAACAGAAAATCTGGGTACTTTGCTCTCTAGCTAAGCCCTCAGGTAGACGTAAGGGTCCCACGTTGTCTAGAGCAGTAGCTGTCAACTGAGGCAATGTGTCCCCCAGGGGACATTTGTTAACGTCTGGAGACATTTTGGTTGTCACCATGGGGATTGCTGCTGGCATCTAGTGGGCTAGGGATGCCGCAGGAGATGGTGCAATGCAGAGTCCAGCCCCGTCATGGGAAAGAATTCTCCAGCCCCAAATATTAACAGTGCCAAGGCTGAGCAACCCTGATCTCGAGAATTATCTTACTTCCCAACTCTTTCCGGTAGACCACGTTTTGGCAACACTGGCAGCCCCGCGTATAAATTTAAAATTATCTTACAGTGTGAGGGTCAGTCCTCACACTGTAAGATATTCCCCTTAGAACAGCAATAACTGTAAAAACAGAGTTCTTCAATCCTTTTGATCTTGCTTTCATCATTTAATGATTTTCCAAATGCTTTGAGTTTTCTTGTTGTCTGTGGCCTTTGCCCCAAAGTGAGGCTCCCCTCTCACTTTTCATCTTCGGCCAAGTGAGAAAACACTGGCGTCCACTGAGTACACTTTGTGCAGCATCTCTCGTGGGAAGCGGCCACTGGAGCGGAACACAAGCGTTCCTCTTGGGTGTTCATTCCTCCCGGCCCCCCCTCTAGGATGAATCGACTGGGGAGATTACGTTTTACATGAAGGGAGCGGATGTCGTCATGGCTGGCATCGTGCAGTACAACGACTGGCTGGAGGAAGAGGTAAGCATGACGTGGGGTGTGGAAACGGGGCCTCGGATGCGTGTCCTGGAGTCGGTCCCTTGCATGGAATAGTGAGATGGGTCCCTGCATGCGTTTTCTGGGGCTATGTAACAAATCACCCCCAAATTTAGCAGCTTAGGAGGACGCGTGTTATTTCTTACAGTTTCTGCGAATCAGCAACCCAGGCACAGCTTAGCTGGGTCCTCAGCTCAGGGTCTCTTAGGCTTTGGTCAAGGGGTCACCCAAGGCTGGGGTCTCATCTGAAGGCTCAGCTGGGGCAGGACCCACTTCCCAGCCCACTTAGTGGTCATGGGCAGGATTCAGCTCCTCAGTGCCTCTAGGCTGGAGGCAGCCACATCCCTTGCCATGTGGGTGTCTCCATAAGGCAGCGTACAGGTGGTCCTGGCTTCATCTGAGACAGCAAGCGTGGGAACAAAGATGAAACAGAGAGAAGTGACCTTCTTGGAAACGACCTCCCTTTACTTTGCCACATTCTGTCTGTTAGGAACAAGGCACTGGGTCCAGTGCACACTCAGGGCAGGTGAACATACAAGGGTGTGGGTACCAGGAGGCGGGCATCGTGGGGCCCCGTCACAGGCTGCCTTGTCCCAGTTTGTGACGTGGGAATTGGCTGCAGCAGGGAGGGAAGGAACTCTCCAGTCTGTCAGGCCATTTCTGTTTCATCTCCCATCTCCAGGTGCAGAATTCACATTTTATGTTCAGTAATATCATATTTCCAGTTAGTGAGTAACAAACCCAAATGCCGACAGGGGCCAGGCAGGTAACTCAGGTGAATGAAACGGGCCGGGACGTGTTTCCTGACAGCATCACACTTTGTGCGTTGAACGTGTTGGAATATTCTTCACTTGACAGCTGTGTTTCTTGGGACCGTGTAGAAACAGCCGCCTTTCAGTATCACTGGCTGTGGTCATTTGGGAAAGTGCTCTCGTCAAAGGTTCGGTTTTTCCAACGAGCCAGGAACCCAGATTAGTCTCTGAGATCTTACTGCATTGACTTAAATTTTGAGGCCCCTTTGGAAGGTTTGCTGAGAGAGACTGCTTTAGGGGAAAGCAGCGATCTGATTTGCCGTTGCACTGGCCCCCTGGGAGGGGCATCCACTTCAGCCTCCAGCCCTCCCCAGAGAGAGTCCGGGATACAGAGCCCTTAGTGCGGCTCTCCGCTGACCGGGGTTTGCTTTTCAGTGTGGAAACATGGCCCGGGAAGGGCTGCGGGTGCTTGTGGTGGCGAAGAAATCCCTGGCAGAGGAGCAGTATCAAGACTTTGAGGTCAGTGGTTCTGTGACTTTTCTTTTACTTTTTAGCCCCACTCACCTCTCCATCTTCCCCTCCCTCATTCTGCTCTGGCCAGACTGACGTCATCTCTGAGCACACCAGGTTCTTCTCTCTGCCCGGTCCTCTCCTCCCTCACAGAGCTCCAAGGCCCCCCTCCCTCACTTCCTTTGGGTCTCAGCTCAAATGCCGCCGCCTCTGAGAAGTCTTCCTGGATTCCCCCATCTAAAGCAGCCCCACCTCATCACTCCCCATCGTCACCCTGTTGAACTTTCTTCATTGCATTTATCACCAGCTGTAATGACTTTGTTTATGTATGTATTTTCACATTCCTTTTGATAGCTTCTTTCTGGAATAAAATCTTTTTGAGAGCAGAGACTTTATCAGTTTGGTTTGCCCTTGTACCCCAACACTTAGGATAGTCACTGTAAACCTTCTGAAAAATTTGAAGTGAAACCTTCAAATTTGAAATTGTAAACCTTCTTGGAGCCCTAATTTTTTTAAGCTTTAAAAAATGTTGGATGTGAACTCAATCATTGACTTTCACTACCAAGGCTTCCAGTATAAATATGTCTTGTTAATTGTCATCTCGTCCCATGGGTTGTGTGTTCCTTGAGGGGAGGGTCCTTGTTGTACCCCGAGTCCTGGCACAAAGCTGAATGAATGTATTTACACATGACTGAAGGGGAAAGAGACCAGGTTCGGGGAAAGGCTTCTGTGGCCCTTGTCCTTCTCCACCCAGAGGAACCGTGCTTGGGTCTGTCTCTTTTATGTGCTTGAGTTCTTTGTAAAGTTTTATTTAACGAGAGTTCTAGCCCTGATAAAATTCTACCTTTCTTTCAATTTTAAAGGCATATGCTTTGTGACAGCTGTATCTTTGTTAACACCGTAAAGAGGGGATAAACAGAAGGGTTGGGTCGATGGTCTTTGGAAGTAAGACTTTGTCTTTAGACAACCTGGTGGTCAAGAGTTCTTGGTTACAGAGCATATGCTGTGTGGGGAGAACCTACTGTCTTTTGAGATCTTGAGTTGTACTAATCCTTGTAAAAACCCAGTGAGGTTGGGGCTGTTATTTCCTCTTCGGGGAGGAAAACCACGGAGGCTCAGAGAAGTTAAGTGACCTGCTAGAAGTTGCACAGCAGGTGAGTGTAGAGCAAAGGGTGGAGCTCCGGTCTGTCCAGCTCCAGCGTCTGGACTGATGAACTGGGAAGGAGGCTGGAGGTCTCAGTTTCACCCCTTTGAGGTTCACCCAGGTGCTGGGGTCCCTGCCCTGTGTGGGGGGGATGAGACGCTCCCACTGCCAGTTGGTCCGCCTTGCACCTCCCCATCCTAAGCGGTGACAGTGTCCCCTGGTGTGTCCCAGGCCCGCTATGTCCAGGCCAAGCTGAGTGTGCACGACCGTTCCCTCAAAGTGGCCACAGTGATCGAGAGCCTGGAGATGGAGATGGAGCTGCTGTGCCTGACAGGGGTGGAGGACCAGCTCCAGGCGGACGTGAGGCCCACCCTGGAGACCCTGAGGAACGCCGGCATCAAGGTAGGGTGAGCCTGCCTGGACCCACTGCTGAAATAGGTTGCCGCATGGCAGTGAATTCCAGACTTAGACCAGTGATCCTGTCAGCGGAGGGTGAAAATTAGAGATGGGGGGAGGCGGGGCCGAGGATGGAAGTAGTGACAGGGAACCGGGCTCGGACAGTGACCTGTAGCCCTCCCATCCTTGACAGCTGTGGAAGACATCTTGTGTGTCTGCTTTTGCTGCCGGCTTCCCCTCTGCACGCCGGGCTCCATGGAGACAGGACCGAGAGCATCTCCTTAGCTCTCAGGACCAGCTGTGTCCCACGCATTTGCGGTGTTTGTTATATTCTTGTTGAGTGTCCGGCCAGCCAACCATCTGTCTTTTGGTCTGGGTAACTGAATGACCACCCAACAGAGTGACCATCTGCCCCAACAAACTGCCATATTTACATTTTTGTTTGGGGCCAAAAAATACATATCTAGTAGTTTAATCCAGAGACGCCAGTAGAGGGCGTCTGGGGAGTGGGCTGCATCTCAGCGGACCCAAGCAAGGGATTAGCAAACTCATCGGCTAGAAGCTCCTGAAAATATGTAGGTTAAGCTGCCTGCCTCTGCCCAGAGCAGCTCTAGGCTGCATCCTTGGGCCCGCATCTGGCAGGAGTGCCCGTGAGCGGGGCGATGTCAGCAGGACGGATGAGGCCTGGGCCTCCGTTTCCCACCTCATAAAGTTACTGTGAAGGAACGATGCACAGCACTTAACAGGTGCCCCGCACGGTAAACACTCGGGGAACCTTTGTGGTTATTTTCTTTCCTGCGCTTGCCCTGCTGCCAAGATTTCCTTTGTCCGATGACTCTAAGGCCCCCACCCCACTTCCCCACTGGGAGCAGAGAGAACAG
Source organism: Hyperoodon ampullatus (assembly GCF_949752795.1). Classification (NCBI taxonomy): domain Eukaryota; kingdom Metazoa; phylum Chordata; class Mammalia; order Artiodactyla; family Ziphiidae; genus Hyperoodon; species Hyperoodon ampullatus. The sequence goes on along the minus strand of NC_136927.1, from coordinate 78,652,614 downwards.
AGGGTTAATGGGTGAATCAGCAGCGTAGGAAGCACATCCGTTTAGACTCTGAAGACCTGGGTTCTGGGCCTGGTTGGGACAGGAGCTAGCTCTGTGGCTTTGGGCAAGTCACCTACCCTCTCTGAGCCTGCAGCAGTGAGACGCACAGTGCTCAGTTATGAGGCGAGGAAGAACCTGGCACGTTTACTGTCGGCGTTTTAGTTAGGGTTCAGCCCCCTGAGATTGCTCGGGGGCATCCGGCCACGTAGAAAGACCCTATGGGACGTGACAAATCAGTGTTTCCTGTGGGACATGGAAGTGACCCCTCATCCATACAGCCTTCCCCTTCTTTGAGATTATTTATTGCTTTAAGAAAAATTTCCAGAACGGGGATTAGGAGGGCAGAGGTTGAGTTTTACGATGTCTACTGCAGCATGCGGCCAGTTTTTCAGAAGTGCCACACCAGCTTTTGCTGCCACCAGCGGCGGACGCCCAAGGTCTTGAAACCCTTGAACTGGGCCCTTTCCTGTGGTTCGTTGGGGACATTGTAGGCCTCAAGGAGGTAAATGGAACGTATCAAGTTCAGCTCGATGTGTTTGGAAACTCGGCTGACACAGGCGACAGGCTAGCCTCAAACACTAACCAAGGGGACCCCTTCCATGCGGTAATTTCAGGTTTGGATGCTGACGGGCGACAAGCTGGAGACAGCTACATGCACAGCAAAGAATGCACATCTGGTGACCAGAAACCAAGACATCCACGTTTTTCGGCTGGTAAAGCGTTCTCTGCTCTGGGGCCCTGTGGGGTGGTGCTGCCGTTTGCCCTGTAACCTCATAGCCTCGCGTGGACCCCTGGGTGGGGGGTGGCGGGAGCTCACGTCGTTGGTTTGGGTGGATCACTGAGTGACCCAGGCAAGGCTCAACGATTCCTGCTGGTGGTGGTGCAGGAACACCTGGTTACCGCCCCGTGTTAACCTGTGTTCCTAACCCGGTGCTGGCTGTGGTCCCTTTGAGGAGCTGACGGGAGTTAGGCATGATCAGCGTGAAGGATGCAGATGAGCTCATACGTGTGAAATTGTTCATACAAGTCTGGGATTTCCCTGAACCCTTCAAAGCCAAGTCCTTGGGTAGGAAATCAGTTCCAGATCGCAGATACTGGCCTGTCTGCCCTCCTGAAGGAAACCCTTGAGGCACCTTTAGAAGGAGGTGTGTTGGGTGGCAAATGAATTCCCTGCCCTGGTGGCCAGCGCTTGGCCCAAACAGTGCAGGCACAAGGAGCTGCTGCAGGGCTCGAAGCCAAGGACTGTGACTGGCCTTATTGAGTGGGGAGTTGGGAGGGGCACTAGGTCTCCTCTGGGGCCAGATGTGGTGGTCCTGCTCCTCTGTCATCAGAGCTACCAAGCCGAACAACTGGATCTAGATGTTTTGGGCGTCTCCCCCCATACCCCTGCCTTTGGTCTATAGCCCGTTGAAGCTTTATGAAATCCAGCAGTTTTGGGACTAGCACAACCAGCATCGTGTGGAGACAGATACAGTGGATCCTCATTGTTCATGGATGCTGTATTTGCAAATTCACCCACTCACTAAACCTTGTTTGTAACCCGAAAATCAATACTCGAGGTGCTTTCAGGGCCCTATATGGCTGCACGCACAGCAGTGGAAAGTCTGAGTCATCTGACGAGTGAGTTCCTAGCTGAGGTGGAGAGGGGCGGTGCTCTGCCTTTTTAAAAAAAAATGTATTGATTTATTTTTGGCTGCGTTGCGCACAGTCTTCCTCTAGTTGCGGCGAGCGGGGGCTACTCTTCGTTGCGGTGCGCGGGCTTCTCATTGCGGTGGCTTTTCTTGTTGCAGAGCACGGGCTCTAGGCGCGTGGGCTTCAGTAGTTGTGGCACGTGGGCTCAGTAGTTGTGGCTCGTGGGCTCTAGAGCGCAGGCTCAGTAGTTGTGGCGCGCGGGCTTAGTTGCTCCACGGCATGTGGGATCTTCCTGGACCAGGGCTCGAACCTGTGTCCCCTGCTTTGGCAGGCAGATTCTTAACCACTGCGCCACCAGGGAAGCCTGCTCTGCCTTCTTGTCTCAGCTCTCAGGCGGACGCAAGGGTCCTTTTCAGTCCACTCAGTGCCACGTTTTTTGCATTTTTGTGGGGTTTTTTGTTAGCAATTTCACCAACATGGCCCCCAGCACAGAGCTGGGTACTGACCATATCCCTGAGTGCAGGAAGGCTGTGATGAGCCTCCCGGAGATAAGCTTCCTCCAGGCATGAGTTATGGTCCTGTTGGCCATGAGTCTAGGGTTAATTAATCAATAATAAATATATTTTTTAATTAAAAATTTTTTTATTGAAGTGTAGTTGATGTACAATATTATATGTTTCACGTGTGCAACACACTGATTCACAGTTTTTAAAACTTATATTCCATTTATAGTTATAAAATACTGTCTGTATTCCCTGTGCTGTACAGTATATCTTGTGGCTTATTTATTTTATTTTATTTTTAAATTTTTTAATAGATCTTTATTGGAGTATAATTGCTTCACCATACTGTGTTAGTTTCTGTTGTACAACAAAGTGAATCAGGTGTATGCATACATATATCCCCATATCCCCTCCCTCTTGAGCCTCCCTCCCACCCTCCCTATCCCACCCCTCTAGGTGGTCACAAAGCACTGAGCTGATCTCCCTGTGCTATGTGGCTGCTGTCTGTTTTACATTTGGTAGTGTATATATGTCCATGCCACTCTCTCACTTTGCCCCAGCTTCCCCCTCCACCCCCGTGTCCTCAAGTCCATTCTCTATGTCTATGTCTTTATTTCTGCCCTGCCATTAGGTTTATCAGTACCATTTTTTTTTTTTTAGATTCCATATATATGTGTTAGCATACAGCATTTGTTTTTCTCTTTCTGACTTCACTCTGTATGATAGACTCTAGGTCCGTCCACCTCACTAAAAAGAATTTCGGGTTTTTTTATGGCTGAATAATATTCCATTGTATATATGTGCCACATCTTTACCCATTCATCTGTCGATGGACATTTAGGTTGGTTCCATGTCCTGGCTATTGTAAATAATGCTGCAGTGAACATTGTGGTACATGTCTTTTTTTGAATTATGGTTTTCTCAGGGTATATGCCCAATAGTGGGATTGCTGGGTCATATGGTAGTTCTGTTTTTAGTTTCTTAAGGAACTTCCGTACTGTTCTCCATAGTGGTTGTATGAATTTATATTCCCACCAACAGTGCAGGAGGGTTCCCTTTTCACCACACCGTTTCCAGCATTTATTGATTCTAGATTTTTTGATAATGGCCATTCTGACCAGTGTGAGGTGATACCTCGTAATTTTGATTTGCATTTCTCTAATAATTAGTGATGTTGAGCATCTTTTTTATGTGCCTCTTGACCATCTGTATGTCTTATTTGGTGAAATGTCTATTTAGGTGTTCTGCCCATTTTTTAATTGGATTGTTTGGTTTTTTTTGATATTGAGCTCCATGAGCTGTTTGTATATTTTGGAGATTAATCTTTTTTTTTTTTTTTTCTGCGGTACACGGGCCTCTCACTGTTGTGGCCTCTCCCGCTGCGGAGCACAGGCTCTGGAGGCACAGGCTCAGCGGCCATGGCTCATGGGCCCAGCCGCTCCGCGGCATGTGGGATTCTCCCGGACCGGGGCACGAACCCGCGTCCCCTGCATTGGCAGGTGGACTCTCAACCACTGCGCCACCAGGGAAGCCCAGGAGATTAATCCTTTGTCCATTGTTTCATTTGCAAATATTTTCTCCCATTCTGAGGGTTGTCTTTTCATCTTGTTTATGGTTTCTTTCGCTGTGCAAAAGCTTTGAAGTTTAATTTGGTCCAATGTATTTAGTTTTGTTTTTATTTTCATTACTCTAGGAGTTGGGTCAAAAGAGATCTTGCTGTGATTTATGTCAAAGAGTGTTCTTCCTGTGTTTTCCTCTGAGAGTTTTATAGTGTCTGGTCTTACATTTAGGTCTTTAATCCATTTGGAGTTTATTTTTGTGTATGGTGTTGGGGAGTGTTCTAATTTCATTCTTTTACATGTAACTGTCCAGTTTTCCCAGCACCACTTATTGAAGAACCACCATTGTATGTTCTTGCCTCCTTTGTCATAAATTAGGTGACCATATGTGCATGGGTTTATCTCTGGGCTTTCTATCCTGTACCATTGATCTATGTTTCTGTTTTTGTGCCAGTACCATACTGTCTTGATTACTTTAGCTTTGTAGTATAGTTTGAAGTCAGAGAGCCTGATTCCTCCAGCTCTGTTTTTCTTTCTCAAGATTGCTTTGGCTATTCAGGGTCTTTTGTGTTTCCATACGAATTGTAAAATTTTTTTGTTCTAATTCTGTGAAGAATGCCATTGGTAGTTTGATAGGGATTGCATTGAATCTGTAGATTGCTTTGGGTAGTACAGTCATTTTCACAATATTGATTCTTCCAATCCAAGAACATGGTATATTTCTCCATCTGTTTGTGTCATCTTTGATTTCTTTCATCAGTGTCTTATAGTTTTCTGACAAGTCTTTTGCCTCCTTAGGTCGGTTTATCCTAGGTATTTTATTCTTTTTGTTGTGATGGTAAATGGGATTGTTTCCTTATTTTCTCTTTCTGATTTTTCGTTGTTAGCGTATAGGATTGCTAGAGATTTCTGTGCATTAATTTTGTATCCTGCAACCTTACCAAATTCATTGATTAGTTCTAGTAGTTTTCTGGTGGCATCTAGGATTTTCTATGTATAGTATCATGTCATCTGCAAACAGTGACAGTTTTACTTCTTCTTTTCCAATTTGTATGCCTTTCATTTCTTTTTCTTCTCTGATTTCCGTGGCTAGGACTTCCAAAACTGTGTTGAATAAGAGTGGCGAGAGTGGACATCCTTATCTTGTTCCTGATCTTAGAGGAAATGCTTTCAGTTTTTCACCATTGATTATGATGCTTTCTGTGGGTTTGTCATATATGGCCTTTATTATGTTGAGGTAGGTTCCCTCTATGCCCATTTTCTGGAGAGTTTTTATTATAAATGGGTGTTGAATTTTGTCAAAAGCTTTTACTGCGTCTGTTGAGATGATCATGTGGTTTTTATTCTTCAATTTGTTAATATAGCGTATCGCATTGATTGATTTGTGTATATTGAAGAATCCTCACATCCCTGAGATAAATCCTACTTGATCGTGGTGTATGATCCTTTTAATGTGTTGTTGGACTCTGTTTGCTAGTATTTTGTTCAGGATTTTTGCATCTATGTTCATCAGTGATAGTGGTCTATAATTTTCTTTTTTTGTGATATCTTTTTCTGGTTTTGGTATCAGGGTGGTGGCTTTGTAGAATGAATTTGCGAGTGTTCCTCCCTCTGGAGTTTTTTGGAAGAGTTTGAGAAGGATCTGTGTTAGCTCTTCTCTAAATGTTTGATAGAATTCGCCTTTGAAGCCATCTGGTCCTGGACTTTTGTTTATTGGAAGATTTTTAATTAGTTTCAATTTCATTACTTGTGATAGGTCTGTTTATATTTTCTAATTCTTCCTGATTGAGTCTTGGAAAATTGTACCTTTCCAAGAATTTGTCCATTTCTTCGTGGTTGTCCATTTTATTGGTATATAGTTGTTTGTAGTAGTCTCTCATAATCCTTTGTATTTCTACAGTGTCAGTTGTGATTTCTCCTTTTTCATTTCTAATTTTATTGATTTGCATCCTCTCCCTTTTTTTCCTGATGAGTCTGGCTAAGGGTTTATCAATTTTGTTTATCTTCTCAAAGAACCAGCTTTTCATTTTATTGATCTTTGCTATTGTTTTCTTCATTTCTATTTCATCTATTTCTGCTCTGACCTTTATGATTTCTTTCCTTCTACTGACTTTGGGTTTTCTTTGTTCTTCTTTCTCTAGTTGCTTTAGGTGTAGGGTTAGATGGTTTATTTGAGATTTTTCTTGTTTCTTGAGGTGAGATTGAATTGCTATAAACTTCCCTCTTAGAACTGCTTTTGCTACATGCCATAGGTTTTGGGTCGTTGTGTTTTTGTTGTCATTTGTTTCTATGTTTTTTTTTAAATTTCTTCTTTGATTTCTTCAGTGATCTCTTGGTTATTTAGTAGTGCACTGTTTAGCCTCCATGTATTTATGTTTTTTTGCAGTTTTTTTTCCCCTGTAATTGATTTCCAATTTCATCATGTTGTGGTCAGAAAAGATGCTTGATACGATTTCGGTTTTCTTAAATTTTCCGAGGCTTGATTTGTGACCCAAGATGTGATCTATCCTGGAGAATGTTCTGTGTGCACTTGAGAAGAAAGTGTATTCTGCCACTTTCATGTGGAATGTTCTATAAATGTCAATTAAATGTATCTGACCTATTGTGTCATCTAAAGCTTGTGTTTCCTTATTTATTTTCTGTTTGGATGATCTGTCCATTGGTGTAAGTGGGGCGTTAAAGTCCCCTACTATTTTAGTGTTACTGTCAATTTCCACTTTCATGGTTGTTAGCATTTGCCTTGTGTATTGAGGTGTTCCTATTTTGGGTGCATAAACATTTATAATTGTTTTAGCTTTTTCTTGGATTGATCCCTTGATCATTATGTAGTGTCCTTCCTTATCTCTTCTAACAGTCTTTATTTTAAAGTCTATTTTATCTGATACAAGTATTGCTACTCCAGCTTTCTTTTGATTTCCATTTGTATGGAATATCTTTTCCCATCCCTTCACTTTCAGTGTGTATGTGTCCCTAGGTCTGAAGTGGGTCTCTTGTAGACAGCATATATATGGGTCCTGTTTTTGTATCCATTCAGCTAGTCTGTGTCTTTTGGTTGGGGCATTTAATCCATTTACATTCAAGGTTATTATCGATATGTATGTTCCTATTACCGTTTTCTTAATTGTTTTGGGTTTGTTTTTGTGGGTCTGCTTCTTCTCTTGTGTATCCTGCCTAGAGAAGTTTCCTTAGCATTTGTTGTAAAGCTCACTTGGTGGTGCTGAATTCTCTTAGCTTTTTTTTTTTTTTTTTTTTTTTTTTTTTTTTTTGGCGGTATGTGGGCCTCTCACTGTTGTGGCCTCTCCCGTTGCGGAGCACAGGCCCAGCGGCCATGGCTCACGGGCTCAGCCGCTCCGCGGCACGTGGGATCCTCCCAGACCGGGGCACGAACCCGTTTCCCCTGCATCGGCAGGCGGACTCTCAACCACTGCGCCACCAGGGAAGCCCCTCTCTTAGCTTTTGCTCATCTGAAAGCTTTTGATTTCTCTGTTGAATCTGAATGAGATCCTTGCTGGGTAGAGTAATCTTGGTTATAGGTTTTTCTCTTTCATCACTTTAAGTATATCCTGCCACTCCCTTCTGGCATGCAGAGTTTCTGCTGAAAAATCAGCTGATAACCTTATGGGGATTCCTTTGTATGTTATTTTTTGCTTTACCCTTGCTGCTTTTAATATTTTTTCTTTGAATTTAATTTTTGTTAGTCTGATTAATATGTGTCTTGGTGTGTTTCTCCTAGGGTTTATCCTGTATGGGACTCTCTGTGCTTCCTGGACTTGGGTGACTAATTCCTTTCCCATGTTAGGGAAGTTTTCTACTATAATCTCTTCAGATATTTTCCCAGACCCTTTCTTTTTCTCTTCTTCTTCTGGGACCCTATAATTTGAATGTTGGCACATTTATTGTTATCCCAGAGGTCTCTGAGATGGTCTTCAGTTCTTTTCATTCTTTATTCTGCTCCTCAGCAGTTATTTCCACCGTTTTGTCTTCCAGCTCACTTATTCATTCTTCTGCCTCAGTTATTCTGTTATTGATTCCTTCTAGTGTATTTTTCACTTCAGTTACTGTGTCGTTCAACTCTGTTTGTTCTTTAGTTCTTCTAGATCTTTGTTAAACATTTCTTTTGTTTTCTCAGTCTGTGCCTCCATTCTGTTTCCGAGATTCGGGATCATCTTTACTGTCTGAATTCTTTTTCAGGTAGATGGCCTGTTTCCTCTTCATTTATTTGGTCTTATAGGTTTTTACCTTGCTCCTTCATCTCTGACGTATTTTTTTTTGCCGTCTCACTTTTTTTTTTTTTTTTGATGAGTGGGATTGTGTTCCTGTTTTACTTGTTGTTTGGCCTGAGGCTTCCAGCACTGGAGTTTGTAGGCTGTTGGGTAGATCTGGGTCTTGGTGCCAACATGAGGACCTTTGGGAGACCTCATTCCGATGAATATTCCCTGGGGTCTGGGGTTCTCTGTTAGTCCAGTGGTTCAGACTTGGAGCTCCCACCACAGGAGCTTCGGCCCAACCCCTGGCTCATGAACCAAGATCCTGTAAGCCGTGTGGGGCGGCCAAAAAAAAAAAAAAAAAGGAAAACAATAACAAAGTAAAAAATAAAATTAGACTAGGAAACCAACAGATATGTTAGAAAGAATATAAAAATAAAAATATAGATGAAACAACACCCGAAAGGTAAAACAGAACCACAATAGTAAAAAAGAGGAGGAGAAGGAAAAAGAAAAAGGTGGAAAAGGCCTTGGTTGTGGAGGGCAGGGCCTAAGCAGGGGTGGGGTTTGGATGGTGGGCAGGGCCTATGCTTAGGACCCCCAGGGCTGGAAAAGGCCCTGGGGGTGTAGGGGGCGGGGCTTAGGCTCAACAGAACAGAAGGGGCCCAGGTGTGCCTCCTGCCTGTGGTCTCAGAGGGTGGGGGACCCCACTTGGGAGCCCAGCAGGGCTCGAGTGGGTGGGGCAAACGCCCTCTGCTGCTCTCCTCCAGTCCCCAAGGGCCTCTCCCGCCTGCCTCTCCTGTTCTCCCCCAGCCTCCTTCCTACACCCCCAGGACCAAAGGGGCCTAGAAGGGGCCTCTGAGGGCGTAGGACCCGGCCTGAGAGCAAGGCAGACTTCCCTGGCCGATTGGGCAGGGGAAACGCTTGGTGCACTCCACCCCCGTCCGAGCTCCTGAGGGTCCCTCCAGGCGTGGGAACCCCTGCCCCCTCTCAGCCACCCCTCAGGGGCGCTGGTCCTGTCTGGCCTCCACTTCTCCTCCCCACTCAGTCCCCCCACATCTTACCGGTTCGCTTGAGCACTCCTCCTGTCTCTTGGGGTGTTGAGATCCCCCACCAGCGTCCAGCAGGTTCCCTAGTTGTGGGGAGACGCAAACTCTGTGTCTTCCCACACTGCCATCTTGACTCTGCCAGCCCCTTATTTTATACATAGTAGTTTGTGCCTCTTAATCCCCTACCCCTATCTTGCCCCTCCCTGCTTCCCTCTCCCACTTGGTAACCACTAGTTTGTTCTCTATATCTGTGGGTCTGTTTCTTTTTTGTCACATTCACTAGTTTGTTTTATTTTTTAGATTCCACATATAAGTGATATCATGCAGTACTTGTCTTTCTCTGACTTATTTCAACAATACATATTTTCAAAGATGTCTTTAAACAGAGGCACATAGAAAATGAGGTTATGTATTGACTGATGGACAAAAATATTGGGACCAGAGGCTCCTAGGAGCCTAGCCAGCCCTGTACCTCCCCCAGGAGCAGTGGTTTAAAAATCACTACTTCAGTATTCACAGCAACTTTCCAGGACATAACTATTGCACATAGTGAGAACACACTGTATGCTCTAGAATTCAGGGGCTGCAAACTGTAGCCCGTGTGCTGGCCACCTGTTTTTGTAAATAAAGTTTTATTTAAACACAAGATCTACCCATCTGTTTACGTATTGTCTGTGGCTGCTTTGGCACTGTAGCGGCAGAGTTGGGTAGTTGTGACAGACTGTATGGTCCACAAAGCGTGTCATATTTAACACCTGGTCCTTAGAAAAGCCCCTGCCTGATGCCTGGCTTCCGAGGCCTGCTCTGCAGTGGATGGGCTGTGACATGGTAGCCAGGCTAACAAATATTGCCCTGTGTCAGTTTCCTTAGATGTAAAGTAGAACTATTATCATCATGCACCTCGAAGAGTCCTTGTGAGAAACAAATGGGGTGAAAATGCTTGAAAAGTGCTTATTTGCACAGTGCCTGGCACAGAATGAAAGCACAGTGGCTTTGTGCTCTTATTTTTATTATGTGGGTCACAGCCATCCTGGGGGAAGTGTGAGGGATGGTTGGCGTACAGGCCCTCCGGATTCCCACAGAGTCACAGCAAACAGGACCTAATTCGGCTCTGGCCCTGGGGGCAGGGGAGGGGTGGGGTCCCGGGCCGGTGGCCATGGTCTTCACGAGGCTGCAGGAAGCCGCTGTTTGTTGTTCCACCAGCTCCGGAGAGCAAGGCCTCCTTCCTCCTGTCTTTCCTTCCAGGTGACCAACCGCGGCGAGGCCCACCTCGAGCTGAACGCCTTCCGCAGGAAGCACGACTGTGCCCTGGTCATCTCCGGAGACTCCCTGGAGGTGGGCACGGGCAACCCCGCCAGCAGGCTCCTCCCGGGAGCTGCCGTGTGGGAGGGGCCTTGGCCGACGCACCACCTCTCCCTGACCCCGCCAGGTTTGCCTCAAGTACTACGAGTACGAGTTCATGGAGCTGGCCTGCCAGTGCCCGGCCGTGGTCTGCTGCCGCTGCGCGCCCACCCAGAAGGCCCAGATCGTTCGCCTGCTCCAGGAGCGCACTGGGAAGCTCACGTGTGCAGTAGGTAGGGGCTGCCGCGCCTGCGCAGAGCGACCTTCCCAAGGGGTGATTGGGTCCTGCCGCCCTGGCGGTCAGGTCCCCAGGCCACTTTATTCAGGCCGTGACATGGACACCCCCTCCCCCTTGGACCCTATTTTTGTTATTATTATTGTTTTTTTTTTAAGTATTTTGCTTTGAGAAAGAGTCGAGAAGCATGCTGAGGGCGTTCCTCCTTAGCCTGCGCTTCCTTTGCCAGTGACATGGGACACAGCAATGCCTGGGGGCTAAGACCACACTGCGGAGAGGAATCTGGGTCCAAACTGCTGGTTTTTCCTAGCTGAGGGTCCCGGAGGGCTTCCTTCCCCCAGCTGAGCCTGCCTGCTCATTGGTAGAAGGGGAGAGTAACAGTGGTTCTCTCAGATGGTGCTTATGAGGATTCAGAAGGGCAGTAGCTTTTAAGAAGTGCTTGCTGCCCTCACAGTAAGCGTGCCCTACGTGCAACGTCTGTCATTGCTGATAATGACGAGACACCCACGCCTTGGAGGCAGGGCGTGCGGTGTTGTAAGTGCCCACGTGGCATGGACACAGTTCCCTTGCTCAGTGACTCAATGGCTAGGACCCTCAGCCAGTCACCTGGTTCCTCTGACTCTCAGCTCCTCTGCCTGTAAAATAACCTGTTGCTGCAGGTTGCTGGAGCGATTAAGCGGAGCGGAGCAGAAAAGACACTTAGCATGCAGTGAAAGGCAGCACGTGTGTGATTATTTAAAGTAACAGTGAAAAGCAAGCTTATGTTTCTTGCCTCTCCCTAATTTCCTGGCTCTTCTCTCTGGTCTGGGTGACCCGCAGGTGATGGAGGCAATGACGTCAGTATGATCCAAGAATCGGACTGCGGTGTGGGTGTCGAGGGAAAGGTGAGCCCGTGGGGTGGGGGGCGTGTGTGCTGATTTCTGCCGAGTGGTTGTCGTTAGGATGTGAAGTGGTTGTGTCATTAGCTGGGAGTTGCTCCACCAGCTGGAGTTTCATTTTCCCTCCAAGACACAGCTTTTAATGCTTCTGGAAATTCTAGATTACAATTACAGAGCATAAGGAATCATGTATCATAATTACCTAGTATTACTATCTGCAAGTCACAGATCCCTATCACTGTTATCTTACAGACAAATGCTGAGTCTTTGCTTGCCAAAACCGAATTTTTTAAAGTGTTTTGCTACATTCTTAGGGTGCAGCGAATGTACTTCAAACGCTTTCCTGGGAGTGTTGTCAGTAAAAGCATTAATTATCACACTGTGGGGTGATCTCTTGGGGATTATGGAAGAATGTGGCGTGGTTTGCCCCTCATTAAATTTATTATTTTTTAAAATTTATTTATTTTTGGCTGTGTTGGCTCTTCCTTGCTGCGCACGGGCCCTCTCCAGCTGCGGTGAGCAGGGGCTACTCTTCGTTGCGGTGCACGGGCTTCCCACCACGGCGGCCTTTCCTGTTGCGGAGCACGGGCTCTAGGCACACGGGCCTCAGTAGCTGTAGCATGCGGGCTCAGCAGTTGTGGCTTGCGGACTCTAGCGCGCAGGCTCGGTAGCTGCGGCGCACGGGCTTTGTTGCTCCGTGGCATGTGGGATCCTCCCAGACCAGGGATTGAACCCGCGTCCCCTGCATTGGCAGGCGGACTCCCAACCACTGTGCCACCAGGGAAGTCCTGCCCATCATTAAAAGGCTAAGTTTGTGTGTTACAGTATAGTAGTTTTCCTCTTTCCTTCCCTGTCAACTGTGTGCCAGCCGTGTATAGTTTACCCTGCCCTCTCTCGTTTGTGATCTTGCGGTGACTCTAGGCAAGGAGGCTGGTCACCACGTTTGTTAGCACAGTGTGTAGAGTAAGAGTACAGAGGCCGTGAGTGAGGGCTGGAGATGCTCCCTTATGTGTTTCATTCCATACATTGCTGCATTTGGAATTTCCAAAAATGTTTTTTCTTTTCCACCCCCCTTTTTTTTTTCTCCTAGTTTTCTGGTTCTCATCCAGTTGACAGTTACTTGAAATTGCAGAGTTAAGTGATCCTTGAAGGAGTTGTTATGTCTGAAATCTGTATGGATTCCTTTAATGCAGGTTTTAAGAAGCACACTTGAGTTTAATAGATGGAATTCTTCACACGATGCTGATAGTACTAAAACATTTTCCCTTCTGTTCAGAATTATATTCTGATTCCTTTGGTTTTTGGAGTCTAAAAGTAAAAAGTGCTCACTGTAAAAAAAAAAAAACCTGAAACAATTTAGAAATGGATAAAGTGCATCCTTTCTTTTAGATGGCGGTATAAAACTAGTAACATTGGTTATTCTTCCAGAATTTTTGTCTATTTCTATACTAGTAGTTACGGGTATATATATATAATATTATATATATACACACATAAATACATATATATGCATACACACATCTTACACATGTGTATACATTATTTCCACGTAGAATGTAAAATTTAAAACGTTATACTATGCTTTTTTTAAAATGCAGCTTGCCTAAATCTGTTCTATCTTAGCTTTCTTTATACATCAGAACATGTAGATCCACCATTTTGTACGTTGCCTCGACCTTTTGTATTTTGAAAAATGTAACTCCTTCAGAAACGTTGAAATAGAACAGTGAGCACCTGTCTACTCTTTGCTGTAATTTACCGGCTGTAAACAGTTGCAGGATTCTCCCTCTGCTCCTCCTCCCCCTCACTCTCCCTGCTTCCTCAGAATCAGCTGAAAGCAAGTTGCGGATATGTTACCCCTAAATACTTCAGCTTGGATCTCTTTTAAGAACAGGTGTATTCTTCTGCATAAGCAAAATAACAGCATCACCCCAAGCGTAACACTGATATGATAATATTATGTAATATTCATGGTCTCATTTCCCTAGTTGTCCTCAAGGTGTTTAAAAAGAAATCTCCGTGAAGCAGTGAAGGATCGCGCACTGCATTTATTCCCGTGTCTTCATGTCTCTTCCCTCTTCTTTAATGGAGAACACTTCTCTCCACCTCTTTTGTGGGGGGAGGCGGTGTGTCTCACGACTTTCATGTTTTGGAAGCGTTTGGGGCAGCTGTGGAACATCCCACAACGTCTGCGGGTCGGATGGATCTGATTCAGGTTCTGAGTTTTTGGTGTGCGGAGCACATAAAGGGAGTTTTTGTCTTCCTGTCGCGTTACACCAGGAGGCTGTGATGTCCGTGTGTCCCACCAGAGGCATCCGTCATGTACCTTTTAAAATTAGAGAATCCCAGGGCTTCCCTGGTGGCGCAGTGGTTGAGAGTCTGCCTGCCGATGCAGGGGACGCGGGTTCGTGCCCCGGTCCGGGAAGATCCCACATGCCGTGGAGCGGCTGGGCCCATGAGCCATGGCCGCTGAGCCTGCGCGTCCGGAGCCTGTGCTCCGTAACAGGAGAGGCCACAACAGCGAGAGGCCCGCGCACTGCAAAAAAAAAAAAAAAAAAAAAAGGAGAATCCCATAATATGGCTGCGCTATAAATTATTTCCAGTTCTATGAACATGCAGAGCTGTATGTTCGGGAATGTTCAGTTTAGTATTGTTGGTAGCATGAGCTGTGCCCCCTCCCCCATATGTTTAACTCTGAACGGAGCTGAGTGCTAAATGCCTATCTTAGAATGATTCTTTGCTTCTGATACACATTATGGGTTGGGCCTAACCCCCAAGGCTTAATACTAGATCCGTTTGACCTCCCAATTATGAGTATCTGTGCTTATGAATGTTTTTTATTTAAATAAATTCCTCTTTTAAAATCAAATTTAGACTCAGACCACCAACCGTGTATAGCTGGAAACCAAAGAACCTCTATATTGAAGTTCTTCAAAAATCTCCTTACAGTTTCTTGCTTTTTCAATTAAAAAAAAAAAAGTGCCTTGACCTCTTGTGCTCCTGACTGTGCCCAATTTTGTCGGATTTTAGGAAGGAAAACAGGCTTCGCTGGCTGCGGACTTCTCCATCACCCAGTTCAAGCACCTTGGCCGGTTACTCATGGTGCATGGCCGGAATAGCTACAAGCGCTCGGCCGCCCTCAGCCAGTTTGTGATCCACAGGAGCCTCTGCATCAGCACCATGCAGGTGGGTGGGCAGGTGCGCATGGCTGTGTGGTTGCCATGGACCTGAGAATTAGTCTCCACCTTGGAGCTGTTGCCCCGGCCTGGCCGGTTTAATGCCCCTCCCCTAACCGCCCCCAACCCCCATCCCCCCGCCACATTCTGGGCGATAGAGCTTGGAGTGGCCGCCCCGAAGCCTTCCTGTGTTGGGGGCGAAGGCTGTGCTTGCTGTGTGGAGCCGATGTAAGCATTAGCAGTGGTGCCTTGCCAGGGCTTGGCACGAAGTGGGCGGTAGTGTAAATGGCCCAGGTGCTCATATTGGGGTGAGTTGTTATCCTTAGTTGGCCAGAGGCAAAGATGCAGAGTTAAATGCCGAGTGAATACTCTGGCCCTTGAGTTTTCCACATGCAGAAGCAAGGACCTACAGAGAGCAGCCACAAAAGAAGAATGACTTGCTTTTCTTGAGTGCCTCCTGTACCCTGGGCATCAGGCTAAGTGTTCACAATGCGGGCTCACCTGCAGTCCTCACTGTAGCCTGTGCCCATTCTGCAGATGGGGAGGCTGAGGGTCATCGTGGGCGAGAAATCGGTGCAGTGTCTCTCAGGGATTTAGTCTACCCAGGCAGGGGATTCCGGTACCTGTGCTCTTAATGCAGGTGTGCCCCTCAGCCCTCCATCCACAGGGCCAGCTGCTGCTTCCACATGCAGGGGGGGGTGCTTAGCGAGGGCGGCGCAGCCCAGGGCATCGCGCTTCTGCCTCCAGTGCAGCCTGGCTGGGAGTCCAGTGTAGTTATCCCAATCATCAGTCCTCTCAGGGAGTTACATCTTGCTTTTTCACAAAAGGATTCTAGAATGTGTAAGGTATTTTCCCATCTTCTCTCTCCCCAGCTCCTTCAAAGTCTGTCATCAGGCTGTGGCAATGAAGTTGTATTAGGAAGGAGGCCAAAGGGAGGGAAAGGAAACATTTTGGCTGTTGAAAAACTATTAGCTGACTTTCCTCCTTGGGCGTTTAGGTGAAAAAATATCCCCAGTTAAGTGGTGAGAACCATAGGAATGGGACATCTTGGAACCCATATCATCAGGTATCTCTGAGACCTCGAGCAAGTCACGTTACCACTCTGGGCTTCAGTCTTTCCACCTGTAAAGTGGGCATCAGACTTCTCCGTCACTCCATCCAAGCATCTTGGCCCTTGCCTCTCAGACAGGGCTGCTTTGAAAAGCAGAGAGTTTTATAAGGCATCAAGTGCCGAAGGCGTCCTCACCATTATTAATAAAAACAAAACAGGCTAATGTATAAACCTAAGGTGATGTTTTAATTTGTGGGAAAGGTGTTTAATCATACACGAAAGATACCCTGCCTTAAAGGGTTGAGTGGTGCTTCCTGGTGTACATGAGAATTCACCCTCCACCGGCTCATCCGTGCCTTTGGTGGGGTGGGGGGTTTATGTTTTCAGTATCTGTTGCATTTATGAGTGAAGGAGCCTTACAGTGATTTTCATCAACACAGTCTAAACGCTAACAGCTGCTACGGTTCATCGGACCACATCTGTACTTGTATGTTATGTTAGCTCATCAGCTGACCTGGATAATGTCATGGTTTTAATCACTGGGAGATTAATCAGCTTGTCCCTGGGCAAACACACAAAAGCTGGCCTGGGTGAGCTGACTTCTGTAATGCCTGTATGTTACCATGAACATCGATTCAGAAAAAAAATTCTAGCATGAGGAATTGTTCTTTGTGCTGTAGGAAAAAAAAAAAAGCCAAAAAAACGCCCTTAACCCTGTCCACTGTGCTGAAAGTGACTGGCTGAGAGCAAGTCCCGTTCGAATTGCACCTTGAGAGTAGTGGGCTCTTAGGTAGATGAAGACATAGCACAGTGCTCTTTCCAGGGTGAAGGCTTTATGGTCAGTCTGGCCCTTCTAGAGAAAGAGGCTCCTGGTGTTGCTCTGTAAAACTGAACACCAGATTCTTGACGTCTTTATAACCATCCTTCCTGTGCAGTGGCCCAGCCTGGGTGAGAAGTCATTTGAAAAACAGATTTCACCTTTCAGTTCTGAAATCACGACCGGGTGTGGCCGGGGCTGCCCGTGACCATGGCTCTAGCTAGGTGCCACCTGTGTTCTGAGCTCTGTGCCAAGCGAACACCCACAGCGGGTGATGAGGGGAAGGGGTCTCTGTCCCACGCTCTTTTTAACCACTAGCCTGGCCCAGCCTTTTCCTCCACGTTCGGTTTTTAAAAAGCCTTTAGGCAACAGTTATCCCTGGCCTCCCATACGTTTTGTACTGATAGAAATTAGCTTTGAGGTCACTTTGCTTCTGTTGGCCGGTAGATGTTCAGAGAAGGAAGTCACAGAGCATCAAGCCTGATTTTATCTCCCTAGCCTACTTCTCACTGTCAGTAGCTAATATTTTCCAAATCCGGAAGCAGACATTTCAGTAGGGGTTCGTAAATATCTTTATTGCTTTTGTCTAATTGCAAAAGTAGCAGGTTGTGGGCTCTTTGTAAAAATTTTCAAGAGGAGTGAAACATGTAATCTGAGAAGTGAAGCCTTCTCTGCGGTCCTACCCTCCAGGGTAACTAACTGGTGCATATCCTCACAGTGGAGGCTATTTTTCCCTATGTTTCCAATACGTACACCAACTCGTTTATCGATTGTACACCCAGAGAGGTGGTAATTCTGAGCCGCCAGGAGTGTGGGCTCTGGAGACAGAACTGGGCTTGAGTCCCGCAGGGCCATTTAGGTGCTCAGTTTCCCCTTCTGTAAAATGTAGGGGGTATTAGGACTTGATCTCATGCGTTCTTCTGGAGATTCACTGAGATCAGATACAAAGTATTTCCGGGTCCAGCTTGTGTAACTTAATAAATGTTCACAGCAGAGCTGAGAGTGGACCCTGGAGCTAAACTCTCCGGTGTGACTCCTGGCTCTGTCCCTTCTGAGCTGTGCTATCTTGGGCAAGTCACTTGACCTCTCTGTGCCTTACTTCCCTCATCTGTAAAATGGGGATGATGATAACAGTACCTCCTTCACAGGGTTGCTATAGTAGTTAAATGAGCTAATATACTTAAAGCACCGTAACCGTGCGGGTGTAAAATAAGTGCTCTGTAAGCGTTGGCTGTTATTTTTCTGATACAAACACAAGGGCTTTGGTCATGGTTTTTGGTAACATCCTCCTTTTTCCTCGGCACAGGCTGTCTTTTCCTCCGTGTTTTACTTTGCCTCCGTTCCTCTCTATCAAGGATTCCTCATCATTGGGTAAGGAAGTCCAGGCAAGGTATTAATTTTTAATGAAACCTCCCTAACATGCCACAGAAGAAGGAGGAAGCATCATGTGAAGACCCTTCAGTCCCCAGGTCAAGGCAGGTCTGGCAGTCTGGTGTAGAACCTTCTTGAATGAATACGTTTTTGAACTGGTAAGCCCTTAGCCAAATTGCGGATGCAGAGTCCGATCTGTTTGTGGTCCACTCATACCTGATGGTTGAAGAATGCTCGCCCACGAGAGCCTGAGGTTGTCAGCTGATTGATACACCAGGCAAGAGTGAAGCTTCACAGACTGATTTCTTAGGAAATCACTGAGGGGTCTTAGAAAGAGTGGAAGGGGCATCTGGAAAGTACCCTCTCTGCCGTGGCTGCCCATAGTGGACCATCCTGCTGGTGGGTCTCTAAGGCGGCCAGAGCCTTGCTCTCTCCAGGTTACCCCTGATAGAGCTTGGCCACTGTGTGCCACTGACCTGTGAGGCATGCTGTTCCTTGGATGTTTGCTATGTTTGCTATCAAACCCACCCCCCGTTCCTGACCTGGAATTTAGGACGTTCCTTTTGACCTTTTGAGAGGATGTGCTCAGTCTCTGAATTCCCCAGGTAGGTGGAGTTTGGTTACCACGTGCCCTAGATAGAGGTGCTGGCAGGGCGCTCCCCTGGTTACCAAGGTGGGAAGCACAGAGAGGCCGGCTGGTCCCAGTGGAGTCTTAAAAAGTATGCCTTCCATCTTCTTATGTTCAGCCTGAAAGTAGGCACTGGAATTCTGCCTGCTTCTAATTGGAAAAATGGCCTGTCCTTTGTCAGGTCCTGGAAGGGAGGCAGAACATGCCTGAATAGAACCAGGGGTTCCCTGAGCCGCGCTCCATGTGGCCCCCCCACCATGATCTGGTCCCCTTTTCCCTCTTGGTTCTCATCTCTTCGCTTTCCCCCTCACCCACTCAGCTCCACCCAGACTGGCAGCCTCGCTGTTCTTCAAACAGGACAGACATGCCTCCACCTCAGGGCCTTTGCACTTGCTGTTCTCTCTGCCTGGAATGCTCTTCCCTCGGATATTGGCATGGCCTCCCTCTCACCTCCTGCGGGTGTTTTCTCAAATGCCCCATCTGCTGTCCACCCTCTCTAAAATTGCACCACCCCACCCCATGTCTCATTCCCTCTTCCCCGTTGTATTTCCCTCCTCAGCACTTTACCTCCAGCACACAGCACACGGTATAGTTTACTGAATTTGTTTTTTGACTCACCGACCAGCACGGAAACTCTCCGAAGGCAGGCGTTGTGGTCTGCTTTTCATCTTGAATCTCCAGTGCTTCGAACTGGCTCTGGCACATACCAGGTGCTCAGTACGTAGTAGTTGAATGAAGGAATGGAAATTGGGCTCCAGAGGCTGGGGCAGCACATGGCTCATACTCCACTGGCTGGATATTACCCGTGGTGATTTTTTTTGTCCTAGGTACTCCACCATCTATACCATGTTTCCTGTGTTTTCTCTGGTCCTGGACAAAGATGTCAAATCAGAAGTTGCCATGCTGTACCCTGAGCTCTACAAGGATCTCCTCAAGGTTCACTGAGCCCCTTCCTCCTTCCTTCCTTCCTCCTTATCCATCGTTTCTTCCTTCTTCCCTCCCTCCTTCCCTCCCTCTTTTAACATATTTCACACAGACCCTCCATGTCTGATGTGAACGCACTTGAACTGGTGGCTTTCTTTTGAGAGGAAGGCGTGGGAGTATATGTCTTTTCTCAAAGTACGATATGCACATGTAAAGAATATTAAACTGTACAGTGATATGTCAACTTTTAAAACAAACCTTCTAATGCCTTTTTAAAAAGCCCCTGACAGTTCCATTTTGTAGCTGCAACTTGTGTCTGTTCCTGGAAATGCTTTTGTGTACACTCCTGAAAAATGTGTGTGTGTAATTGCATTTGTTGGTCCTCAGGGGATTTTTGATAAAGAGCAGATTTATTGGGTTGGGCCAAAAGTTCGTTCAGGTTATTCCGTAACATCTTACGGAAAAACCCGAGCGAACTTTTGGGCCAACCCAATATTTCCATCTAATATCAATTCTCTTTTAAAAACGTCATTTCTTTAATGTATTTTGATGTGTGTGAGCCACTGTTTTGATGAAAACAGGCAGGTTGCCTTGTCTGGTTGGTGGAGGGTAGCCTGACGGTGGCTCGTGCCCTGGATGAGCCCCGCACGCTAGCCCTCTCTGTCTTCCTCTCTCTCATTCAGGGACGGCCGTTGTCCTACAAGACATTCTTGATATGGGTTTTGATCAGCATCTATCAAGGTAAGGACGGGTGAAACCACCTGTTGTCTTATGCTCTGGCCTTGGCCCCAGGGTCAACTTCACCATTCTATTGTCTGTAGAGCACAAAGAGAAGCAGCTGGAATCCTGAGATTGCAGTAAGGAGTGTGGCCCTGTGTCCGAGGGGGCCCCCCTCCTCGGGTTCTCAGGCCTTGCTCATCAGGCACAGAGTCACACATGTGAGGTGGTGCCGTCCACTTAACTGAGACAAAGTCAGAGAAAAGTACAACTAATACTAATCAAACCCTGCTGGGGTGTTCAAGACATTGTAACAAAAAGTGGTCACTTTCTGGAATGTTCTGATACTTTTTCTGAAGTCAAGTTGTAGTTCTTGAACAACATATTTACTTCTGTGGCCTCCAGAGAGGGTCCCTCAAGACTGTACAGGCTTTGTAAGATGATTTACTGGAATATGAAAAGGAAATGTCAGAACCTCTCTTCGTATTCATTTTTTCCTCTTTTTAGAACTTCTCTTGTCATATATGTTTTGTAATGTACCTGATACATTTGCACAGTGGTCCTGCTACCTCTCTATGTCTGTCTGCATAGGCACACATGGATAACTTACAGATCCACATCGTCCATTAGGGATTCATTCTTAGTGTTTTTTTTCTGATGGGATGTGTAGTCAAAAAGTGTAGACCGTTGAATTTGTTAGGAGGCTAAATCATCATTGAAACAATTTGAGGGTTGTTTTTTTTTTTTGAGAAGTATAGCAAAGTGACATGTATGTAGCTGGTCGAAGAAAGCAAATCCTGCATGGAAGTTCATAATAACAAGCAGTGGTGCTTCACTGCACCCCCTGCATCCCCAGCACTGTTGTAACAGGCAGTCATTTGAGGAGTTTTGGGGTTTAGGGTCTCCTGGCCCTGCTCTTGAGCAGGAATCTCACGTAGCTAGTGTTTTTGATCAACGTGAGACATTCCCCATTGAGTTCCTGCAATTCTGGGTGAAAATGCACTTACCTGGACCCTCCCCCACTTCTCTTTCTCTCCTCAGTTGCAGGTGCGTAATTCCTTGAGGGTCTCTCTTGGTTGTCCCTGTCATTTTTTGTGTTTGGGGGCAGGGAGGGGGATAAAGGAGACAAAGCATAACATTTACCGTCTAACTCTTCTTAAGTGTGCAGTTCAGTAGTGTCCCGTATGTTCATGTTGTTGTGAAGCAGATCCCAGAACTTTTTCATCTTGCAAAACTGAAACTCTGTATCCATTCAACAACAAACGCCTCTTTCCTTCCTCCCCACGGTTCTTGGTAATCACCATTCTACTTTGTCTCTATGAATGTGACTACTTAGGTCCCTCATATATGTGGGATTGTACAGTATTCGTTCTTCTGTGGCTGACTACATCTGTCATTTAAAATAATACACAAAAACGTCTCTTTCTTGTTCCACCCAATCCAGATAGTTGCTCTCTCTGCCTCTTTTCCTTTTTTCCTCTCTATCTCTTCCTCTGCTTCTCTATCCAATTATAAACTCTCTATTAATAAAGACACAGACATAGAGAATGGACTTGAGGACACGGGGAGGGGGAAGGGTAAGCTGGGACGAAGTGAGAGAGTGACATGGACTTATATACACCACCAAATGTAAAATAGATAGCTAGGGGGAAGCAGCCGCATAGCACAGGGAGATCAGCTCGGTGCTTTGTGACCACCTAGAGGGGTGGGATAGGGAGGGTAGGAGGGAGACGCACGAGGGAGGAGATATGGGGATGTATGTATACATATAGCTGATTCACTTTGTTATACAGCAGAAACTAACACACCATTGTAAAGCAGTTATACTCCAATAAAGATGTTAAGGAAAAAATAAAATAAAAATAAACTCTCTCTTATATGCAGCCAAAAGGGAACATAGGAAAACTAGGATGTGATGCCTCTTTCAAACCTCCATAAAGTACCACTCATTAACCTCCTTTAACAAATGGTACCTTTCATGTCTGAATGGGAAAAACAAAAGGAGTCAGATGTGAGTGAGCAGGGTGAGCCTTCGGTGGGGAAGGAGGAGGAGGCATCCGCTCCCAGCAGGGAGGGCTGCGTGGCCAGCAGAAGCCCCTCCCCACCCAGACTTCCCTCCGCCTTTGCAGGGAGCACCATCATGTACGGGGCGCTGCTGCTGTTTGAGTCGGAATTCGTGCACATTGTGGCGATTTCCTTCACGTCGCTGATCCTCACGGAGCTGCTAATGGTGGCCCTGACCATCCAGACCTGGCACTGGCTTATGACTGTGGCCGAGCTGCTCAGCCTGGCCTGCTACATCGCCTCCCTGGTGTTCCTCCACGAATTTATCGGTAAGACCCCCCTGCACTTAGGGTCCGCCCATCAGGTCCAGGGGTCTCACCAGCAGGCCTTTGTACTCAGCTGCCCGCCCTTTTCTCACTGGCGTCCCTTGGGACAAGTGGCAGTTGAGAATCAGCCTCTTGGAACTGAGGCTGGCAGGCATGATCTTAAGGTAGAGTGTTTTCTTTAAAACCATGCCGTGCCTGCTGGCTTAGAAGGGGATTCGTTCAGTCCTGCAAGGACCTAGTGGGCTTCTCCAGGGAGCTGGTCACTGTGCTGGGCTCCGTGGAGCTATGGAGATGGTGAGAATCCAGAGAGTAAATGACAGTCCAGCAGGACTTACCAGTGTTATTAGCTTGAGAAACTCTGCCTTGTCATGAAAGCATCTTCTATCACGCCTCTTCTGTATCAGTAAACGCTCTTGAAGAAGGTTTTGATAAAGGAAAAAGGAGCATTCCTGTGAAAAGTGAAGTCTTAGAACAGTTTCACACTTGTTTGAAAAGTCTCTCTGAATAGGTTTTGTGAGCACCTACTGTGCGCTCAGTGGCTTGAGGCCAGGGAGTCACAGAGGCTTAGAAGATGCAAGCTCTGCCCTCAAGAAGCTTTGGTCGTCACCTTAGATGTGGACCAGTCATAGGTTGGGGCCCTGGGCTTGGCACACTTAGTAGGTGCTTACTTAGTGCCCGCTGCATTTCCCCCAGCCTGTGCTCAAGAGGCAGGGAAGGCGGCTGCCAGGCATCCACTCCCGGTACTGTTGAAAGTCACTAGCTGTCACTCCTCTGTTGCAAAACCCTCGGAACTGCAGGCCTGACTGTGTGGCGGCAGGAAAGGGAGTTCCCCGCCCCTCCAGGTCACACTCTTCCTGACGAGGGGTCTCCGCCCCCCTTTGCACCGCCCTCAGACCCGGCTCTGGCTTCTGTGACCATTGCTGAGGCGAAGGGGGGAAACGTTGCTGGGAAGAACTGTGTGTTTGAGCGTCACTTTCTGCCGGGTTTAGAAAGAAAAACTCCAGCTGTCAGATTCCAAATCAAAAACACTCGGAAGGGGCATTTTTTTGCCCATAGTTTTCTTTTCTGAGTTGTTGAAAACAGCATTTCACGGAAGGTCCGGGAGCTCCAGAAGCGGGTCAGGAGAGGAGGAGAGAGACAGGGAAGGGAAGTCAGGCTGGCAGCCTGGGTGCCATCAGCACATCCCCTGCGGGAGAGAGGCCCGCGTCCCCTCCGATGGCCCTGCCGCCCCGCCGGCTCTGGGCGGCACGTTCCCGCCCGCTCACCGCTGTCTTCTGTTTGCTTGCAGACGTGTACTTCATTGCCACATTGTCCTTCTTGTGGAAAGTGTCTGTCATCACTCTGGTGAGCTGTCTGCCCCTCTATGTCCTCAAGTACCTGCGAAGGCGGTTCTCCCCTCCCAGCTACTCGAAGCTCACGTCCTAGGCCGTGCGCTCGGGAGAGGACCCCGGTCTCCGCACTCTCCTGGCGGACAGAGATCAAGTTGCATTTCTATTAACCACCACCCGTGGATTGTGCAGTGGTGGCTCCCACGTGCGGTTCTGATATGAAGAGGCTCTGTGCTTCCACGGAGCCCGACACCGAGTAAACAGGAGGGAGGCGCCTAAGAGGGCCCCATGCGGGCCTGTCTGAGCCCCTGGTGATGACTGTGTGAAAACCGGTGACTCAGCCGAGAGATTTATTCGTGGGTCACTGTGCAGGCTTCCTTATGACTTGAATTTTGTTGTCATGTGATAAAAGTTTCTGTCTGGTCGAAGACTGTAGAGGGTTTTTTGGTTGTTGTTTTAAACAATCCTAGTGTGTGTGCACTTTTACGTCGTTCTGCTCTTAAACTGGTTTCAGAGAAAGATAAAGCTCTCAGTATAGGTTTTGGGGAAAAGACGGTGACATTTGGTAAAAAGTTAACCAGACAATAATCTCAATTTGGAAATGCTAAATATCCTCTCTAAGGCAGCCCTGCTTATCGAAACGGCACTGGATTCCTAGGATTACAGAAAACCACATGAGAAGCGAGCGGAAGAAAGAGAGAGAGACCCGTAAATCCGGTGCGTTATCCTTCCTGCAATTCAGCATCTGTGGCCTGGAGTTAACATCACCTGTCACCTCGTAAAAGAATTTCAAAGGTGTTATCTTGCTTTGTTCGGATCTGGTAACAATTACAAAGCCTGTGGCTGGCTATCTGAGGACACCCTGAGACATTTTCAGCAGAGTTGTTTTA
The DNA here is from genome assembly GCF_949752795.1 of Hyperoodon ampullatus. Classification (NCBI taxonomy): domain Eukaryota; kingdom Metazoa; phylum Chordata; class Mammalia; order Artiodactyla; family Ziphiidae; genus Hyperoodon; species Hyperoodon ampullatus. The sequence goes on along the minus strand of NC_136927.1, from coordinate 78,627,941 downwards.
GCAGGAAACGTGCCACCGAACGGCCCCTAAATGTGTCGACAGTGTGACAAGAGACTCAGCTAATTCTTTAGGCACCGTAGCACATGTGACTCAGACCCTCTGAGTCTAAAGTGGAAAGGTCAGGGACTGGGGCTCTTTACGTCCACAGAAATCTGTTTCCTGTTAGGAGGAATTACTGAGGACACAGTGACAAAGGCAGAGGCGTCTTAGCCTGCTGCCATCCATGGGTGGCAGCCTCGAGCGAGGAGCCCCAGTGGAAGGAGGCCCGGGCTGCCGCTCTGGGGTCTGGGCTCCGTTGCGCTGCCTACGGATTTCAAGGGGAACTCGCTGGAAGGCAGCCAGGAGTAAGAGATTCCTCTCCCCACCAGGGTGGGGCCCACGCATGTGTGTTTCCTATAAAGCTGTGGCTTCTTGTTTCAGGGGAAGAAGAGAATTTTCAAGCGCTGGATGTGGCCCGGCAAAGCTTTCTTGGGTTTTCAAGTCTCTCCTGGCAGAAGCCACATGTGTGTGCCAGAGGATTAGGTTGGTGGGTCTGCAAGAGCTGATCGTGCTCGAGATCTTAGATCTGTGATGAATTCTTTATGAGTCCAGACCCTCCAGCCTGGTTCTTCTTCATGTGCTTCAGAGATGTACGTTACGGCTGCCACCCTAGGGTAGGCCTGCTCTTGGACAGCTGGGGACACGAGGCCCTTGACTTTGGAGCACTCGATACGCTCGCGTATTTCTGTTGCCCTTTTAAAACTTTATAGAAGGACAGTTAAGTTGCAGGCACTGCGAAATTGGCTATGACATCACTTCTATTTTAGTTTTAAGATTCTGCAGTTTCGCAGGATTTTCCCCATTCTGTCCCGGCCATTTCTGCCCCACAGAAAACATTTACAGGACGCCAATGTTGTATTGAATGGATGGTTATTCAGGAAGAGGATCTTTGTCCAAAACTTTGAGAAGGGGCGAGCAGGTCTGACGTCTTTGCTGGGTGATTTGATGTGATTTCAGAGGCGGAGTGAGAGGACGTTGTGCTCAGCGTTTTGGTACCTGTCTGTCTTCTTGGAAGTCAGCCTGTATAACCGGAATTCTAAAGGTATTTCTACTCCCAATTCTCAAACCCTGAACTTGACCTTGTTCACAGACAGGTGATGGCTCCTCCAGGTAGTTCTCATGGCAATTTTTAGGTGTTTCCAGCAGTGACAGGGAATGAAGATAGCCTCTTTGGTCTTTTCCTTAATTCCCAGTTTTGATCGAGGTGCTTGGGTTGACTTTGAAAGTCAACACCTAAACTCTTGCTTGGCATCTGGGAGGGAGAAAGCGTCCCAGAGGAGCAGGAGAAGCTGCGCCTGGAGGTCGCAGGTGCGTTTGTGCCATCAACAGACCCCCTCGTTCTGCCTTTCGACCGTACCCTGGTGGAGGCGGCCAAGGGTGAGAGGGACTAAACTGCAAGTGGGGACCGGGACCGTGTTGGAGAGCCACCCTGCCAGGGGGCAGCCTGCTCCCACCGCCTTCCGGGGTCCCGAGTGTCCAGGAAAACACACGTGTGCTTCTCAACTCTAGAGACCCACATGGCGGGAGCCACGAGTCAGCTGAGTGTACACGATCCTGACGTGCACACATCAGCCCATAATCCCAACAGCGGATCTGCGTACACAGGCACTTCCCGTGTTAGCTTAGCTGTGGGGAGAAGACAAAGACACAGACAAGAAATCCAAGCCATTTTAAGGAAACTGCTGAATTCACAAAAAGCATAAGGATTCCGTTCACCAGTCTGGAAGGAACTTAGGAAACACCGTTGACGCTTTGGAGGTCCCCTCGCCTTGGAATTCAGTGGCCCCAAGACTCCGACAGCCAGAGGCCCCTGGCCCACAATCAGCACTGTTTAAATACTTTCCTCAAAGTAAAAATTACACCTCCCCCTGCCCTTTGACAACATGAGGTGTTTCTGTCAGAGTAACTTAATTTTATTATTTGATGATTCTTTTTATTATATTTTTTGGTGATGGTGTGGGTGTGGGAAAGCAAGGAATGTGTTTGGTGTCTCTTTTTCCCTCCCTTTCTCTAGGAAAATGACCAGACAAGTGTCTCCATCTTGAGTGATTTCTTGTATCTGCCCGTTTCAATGCTAATTTGAGAGTGTGCACGTGCATGTGTGTGTTGCTTATGGTGCTCCATGAGACTGGCTGCACTTATTTGGGTTGCTTGGGGCGGAGGACTTCACCCTAAAGCGCTGAAGGTCATCCCAAGGAGCATCTTGAGATTGGAGCAAACCATCTGTTTACAGCCACCTGGAGCTGGGAGGCCCAGAGCTGGGATTCCTCCCACTTTTAGCTTTATTATAGCCAGATCCCAGACTCGCTTCCCTTAAGTGAAACCCTTTTTCGTAGCAGTGATCTTAAATACCAACATCTGCTTACCCTTTCCTCCGTATGTTTTCCACTGAAAATTTAGGTTATGCTGACAGTACTTTTGAATGTATTTTGGGCTTTTGTGCTCATTGGAAATGGACACGATCATGCCTATTTTTCTTTCTCTAGACTTTTGCTTTTATTCTTTGTTTTGTTTTTCCCGGGGTGGGGGTGGGAATGCCCTTGCGCCTTCGTGGGGCAGCATTTTAAACCTGCGCCAAAATTGCAGATGGGACCTACATCTTCTTCTGCTCCATCTTACTTAAGGCCAACACCTATCAGCCATTTTTATTTGGATCTTTTTGGTGTGTTTGCAACGTGTGTATGTGTGAGTATATGATGTCACCTCAAGTGTTTTGAAGACATACTTGGTTTTCACTGCGTTAAAATCCTATCACGGTTTTGTTTTTCATTAAGAAATATACAAGGAGCTTTGCAAAGACAACAGACTTTATTTCTCCCCCCTTCTTTTAACATAAAGCTTTTTATTTGGTCGCTTATATATATGTCTTAGGAAATATTTCCATTAATTAAGTCCATTGTGTCTTGGAAAAATATATATATTATGCTCTTGGATGGAACCGATAAGCATGTGAGCAGCACTGCAGTACTTGGAGATGCTCAGCAGCTTCTCACACCAGCGCGGCATTCCTGGGAATCTGCCTTCTCCCTCACAGTATGGTTGGAGACACGATCTGTTGGTGTCGCTGGGCGATGTCAGTGAATAGTGTGTTTGCTGGGGGGCAGGTGGGGAGGGGGGCGTGGTATTTGCAAAAAACAAAAATTGTGGCTCATTATTTTGTTGCAATGGGGCTGACTGTGAATTCCTCTGGGACTCCTTGACTTCCTCATTAGTAGATTATCTGTAATCCTCATGGCAAATAGTCACCAGGACAGCGTTTTTTGATTAGAGGGAAGTGATAGTACAGAGCTTTAATTTAGCAGGAGCTCCCAGATGATTTAAATTCTTGATCCTGTGATGACACACATGTGATCCTGCGAGACTCTGAGCGGTTCTATTTTCATTGTCTGCCAGCGTGGCCCGTTGCTGTTGCCCAATAAAGCTTGTGTACTTTATGCCTTTGGGGATCATTTTAATTTGTGCAGGGACATGAAACTCTGGTGTCAAAATGAGAGCTTGTTATTATAATGCTATGTTGTATGTATCTCATGGTACATAAAATGTAAATAGCTTTTTCTCCAGGTAAAGAATATTTTAATTTCAGCAAAAAAACCCCCCAAACCCATGCATAATTTATTATTCTGTACTGTTGTCTATTCCAGGTATGTTAGAATTTCAAAAAGTGATCTATATAAAAAAAGCGAACATATTTTATGATTCATATTGTATTTATACACCCAGTCTTTGATTGCTTTGTATAGATTTTTTTTTTTTATAATCAAGTGATAGAAGATTTAGGAACCCGGTCACTTCAGTTTTAGGGAAAAGAGGTTTTTAATCTATTGTATAGGATACAGAGGACATGGTATTTTATTCATCTAATCCGGTGGTTCTCAGCCAGAGGTGACTGTGGCCTGCAGGGGACCTGGGGCAATGTCTGAAGTCACTTCTGGTTCTCACAACTTGGAGGGGTGGTGCTCTGCTGGCACCTAGTGAAGACTGCACAGGGCAGCCCCGCAGCAGAGGACCATTCAAACCGACGTCAGAAGTGTTGAGGTTGAGAAACCCACGTCCAATCTGCAAGCGTCAGTTTTGCCATTTGTAAGAGTCTGTCTTCATTTCCAAAGGAGCCCAGCAGCTGTAAACTCCTGTCTCAAGAAGCTGATTATACATCCAACTGGCCAAATGTTTTAATTTGCAGCTCTTTGCAGCGCGGGCTACTGGCTTCCTCTCCCTGGCTCTCCGCTGAAAGGGCCGTTCTCAGTTTATGGAGTCGAGAGGAGATTGTACATTAGCTGTGCCTCAGTCAAGAGCGGCTCCCCGGGCACGTGGAGGACGCATGCGCTTAAGAGCAGAGGGCAGTACTTTTCCTTAGCCGCGTGCCATCGATGTAAAGTCTTCAGACCGCTTTTACCTGCTGTGAAATTCCATGAATGTGCAGACACTCCTCCATCCGAGCCACTAGGGGGAACTTGAGGATCAAAAGACATTTCTGTTTCCTGTTTTCTCCAGCCCGGCGGGCCCAGCATACCTAACTGTTATGTTTCAAGATGCTGCTTTCATAGCTTCAGAATTTATTTCATGGCCAACGGCTCCGTTAAAAACAGACATTTCTTTTTATGTTGTTGACCAGACTATTTTGCTGGACTTAGCTTGGGAAAAAAAAAAGAAAAAAGAAAAAAAGATGGGGGCGGGGGTGAGATGAATATTTATTTGATCTCAGATATTTGCATTTTTGAATAATTGGCAACTGGGAATCCTTGCCCTCCTCACTCTTCAGGCTCATAAGGTTTAGAGACGAAATGTCCCAACACCTCAAGTACTTTAACTGTTTTTGTTACGAAACTTTTTAGGGTGACATGAAACCCTGCAGTATTTGTGAGCTGATCTGTAAATGATGGATTTGCTCACCTCAAAATAGAACTGTAGTCGCTCCAAACTTTCCACAAGTTGGAGCACAGTAACAGAATTCATTCAGGACTTCCTAATTTCCTACTTTAAATGGGTTACATAACAGAACAGCCCCTCCTTTGCGCCTCTCAAAACTACCCATGAAGTGATGGTGAAATGTATCGTTAAAAGCTAGAAATAGCTGTGCTGAACTCTGGGAAAATGATGAGTTTTTCTTTTTCTTCTTCTTCTGATATCCCCCCCCCTTTTCATCCAAACATTGCATAATGTTAAAAAAAAAGAAAAAAGTCAAATCTTTCCGTGGGATTTAATTTCGTTCTCCATGTGGCTGTGGTTGGAGGGATAACTTAAGTACTTTGGGGGCTGGCAGATTTTTGGAGGATCACGCACTCCCGGATCGGTTTTCATCTGAAGCCTTAGCAGAGAAGTATGCCCGATCCTGGGGTTTCTCCCCTTCCCCCCTGCTCCCCCTTTTGTGGATGAGTTATCTACAACGTAGCATCTTTTCAGAAGGCCTGCCTTCTCGTAAGAATGCCAAAGCAAAGCCACCCTCCACTTTCCATATTGAGGTTTTGATTTTGAAATGGATTCCCCTTAAAATTTGGGGGTAACTGAATCATATGTGAAGTCACCAGCCCCACACCCTATGCTCGGTGACCAGCCAGGTCTCATTTCTTAGAACTCAGCCTGCAGGTTCTGTTTGCTTACACTGAGAACTTCGTGTTCCTAAGCCTCTGCTGTTCATTTTCAAGAGATTTAAGAGAAGAACATTTTTTCTTTTATTGGGTCCAGATAAGCCCAGGAATATTTTTTTTTTTCTTCATGGAAGATTACAGAATCCAGAAAGAGGGATGGGAGTTGTGTGGAATATGCTGATGTATTCATTCATTCATTCACTAAATATTTACTGAGCACCTACTATGTGTTGGGTACTGTTCTTTGGGCAAGAAGCAACAGTGGAGAGCAAGAGGGACAGTTCCTGCCCTCATAGTGATTATCTTCTTGTGTGTGGGAGAGACAGTGGGCATACAGATACAGACGCTAATGTCCTCTGACGAAAGCAGGGAGAGGAAGAAGAAGAGAGTGATTATATGGTTAAAGTATGGACAGGGGAAGTGATGGAGGTCAGAGAAGGGCCCTTTGGGATGGACCACTGGAGCAGAAGCCTGAAGGATGAGAGGACGGGAACTGTGGGAAGCTCTGGGGGAAATGGTGTTTGGGCAGCAGGGTATGCAAAGGCCCTGGGGTTGGAAAGGCTGGGGCGTGTCGGAGGAGCAGAAAGGCGGGCACATCGCCGGAGTGCTGAGACCAAGAGGGAGGTTGGAGGAGATGAGGGCGGGGCGGGGAGGCAGGTAGGGCCCAGGGTCCATGGCATTCAGACTGAGTGCTGTATGAGAACCAAGCGAGCATTATTAAAGTTGGCCCGTGAACTGTGTCAGAACCTGAACTCTGTCCAAGGGGCCCCAGTTTACTCTCTCCCTGCTACTCACTGACCCATCCCTTCCTGTCTTTGTTTCCACCTCTGTGTTCCAAGGGGGTTGAGGCGAGACCCCTCCCATTGGAATCAACTCACTGCCATGCCCAGTATTTCTGCGTGACTTTATTGGCATAAACGACACTAACTATTATATAAAGAGGAGAAGAAGGCGGTCCTTGGATGAAGTTTCTTCTTGCTTTTCCAGCAAATACTACAAAGGGTCTCTGTTCAGCCCTGCCTGGGGTGCAGTGGGCAGAGGTGATTGTTCTTGGGCGAGCCCTGGAAAGCCGGCCACCTCCGACTTAGAAGGTGAGTCTGGAGGGAGAACCAGTAGAGAAGAATGAACTGGGTCACGTTCTTCGAAGCTGCCACATTTCCAGAATATGCCCCCTTGGGTCGGATTTCGAAGAGGAAGCGCTTTGCAATCATGAACTGCGTGCGGGAACCCAGGCTGTGTTCAAATTCCTCCTGAAGAGAGAAATAATAACGAGAACAGGCTGTGGAAAAGAATGTAGTTAGTGTCTTAAAGATGGGCAAATACTCATTCTCATTTGTCCTTTTATGTGAAACAGATTTTTTAGAAGGCAATTGGAGTAGCTAACGACATCCAGAGCCCTGCTGATTCGAGTGGGGCCAGGGCCGGGGGCTCCAGTTTGCCCAAACTACTAATCAGACCCAAGGAAAGAGGTGAGTTGATTACCCTGGAAATCGCACAGGAATTCTTCAAAGACGTGGCCAGTAATTAGCGTGTAAGATGCTACTCGCTATGCACAAAACTTAGCATAATTTTATTAGGCAGCTCATCACCACCAGAATTAGAGAAAATCAGGCCAGAAAAAATCCCGCTAGCCAGGCTGCCTGATGCAGACGTGGAGACTTTTGCTCTAAAATGGCTTCATACTTAAGGGAGACGCCAAGAGAATGCACTACCTTTCTTCTGGGCCTAATGGTGGGCGGGAGTAGAAATGAATGCAATGACATTTTAGGAGACAGGCTGGAATTTGGCGGGGGGTAGGGGGAGGCAGCAAAGGGCACCATGCCATGGCCCCAGCTGGAATCGAGACAGGCTTGGTTTGAATACCCAGTCCCACACCTACTGAGTGATATGGGGCCGATTCCTTAGAGTCTGTGAGCTTCAGTTCCCTGCCTGTTTTTAGGACTAGGAACACCACCTGTGAGAGCCAGCACCGAGGTTCATGGCACAGCTGTTGTCATCACTTGAGACCTCTGAGCAGGGGGGCGGGCTGCAGATGGAGGGAGGACGTCTCCCCGACGCTCGGAGTCCTTCATAGAGATGGGTTCACGGGCATGTTTTTTCCGAACACTGAGGTCACCCGTCTGGATAGAGTCCTTAAAAGAGTTCAAAGTTGGGGCACAGAGGCAATACCCCACCTTGACTCTTTCTGCTTCCCTCTCCTTGGCTTTGCAGGTGCTTTCCCTCTAAATTGCTCTGCTCTGAGTGGCTCCTCTTCCCCGCGTGGGACACGAGCCTGCCCACCTTATGCTGGGCTGGCCTGGGCATCGCTACCTGGGGCTTACACCCCTTCAGGGCTGGGGGTGGATGTAGCCAAAGGAGAAAGAGGACGTCCCTCAAACTCCACTGACTCCGCAATTTGGGATGGAGAATGAGAGGCAGGCAGTCACTGAATTGGCAAATCATTTAACACATTTTTTTCACATGAAAACAAATTCATGAATAGAGCAGAAGGCAAAATCTGCTTGAGTTTGAAAAAATAAACCAAGGGGCTTGAGAGAAGTGAAGGGGGAGGGGGTGACTGGAGCCCACGTGGGTGGCGCTTCCTCATTGGCTTTGCTTTTAGGGGGTGTAGAGAGGTGGCTTGGGAGGAACTGACTTCCGGTTTTGTCCTCTGCCAGCCCAGGACCTGGCCCGTGGTGACTTTGAGTTTGTTTTTTTATTCTGGTAAAATATACACAAAGTGTACCATTTTAACCATTTTAAAGTATACGGTTCGGTGGCGTTAAGTCACTGAATTTTTCTTTTTTTAATTTTTATTGAAATGTAGTTGATTTACAATGTTGTGGTCATTGAGTTTTAAGAGTGGATTCTGGAAGATTCAGGAGCCTGACTTGAAAAAGCGGACCTTGCTGTGTCACGGCATTTTACGGTTGCAAAGTGCTTTCCCACCTGCCCCTCATTCTGTGATTATGAGGTGTTAGCATCCTCATTTTGCAGATGAGAAAAGCATCACTGAGAGAGACTGAGGATGAAGCAGGGTCACATAGCAACACAAATATTCATAACACTATTCACAATCGCCAAAAAGTGCAGCCAATCCAATTGTCCATCAGCTGCTCAATGGATAAACAAAATGTGGTCTATCCATACTGTGGAATGCTGTCCAGCCATAAAAAAGAATGAAGTACTGATACATGCTACGGCATGGATGGACCTTGAAAACATGCTGAGTGACATAAACCAGTCCCTATAGGCCACATGTTGTATGATTGCATATTTATATGAAAAGTCCAGAAGAGGCAGAAAGTAGATTAGTGGTTGCCTAGGGCTGGGGAAGATCAGAGGGTGGGTGTGACTTCTGATGGGTAGGGGGTTTCTTTTGGGGATGAGGAAAAAGTTCTAAAATTAGCTTGTGATGATGGTTACACAACTGTACACACACTAAAACACAATTATACACCAAATATGGGTGAATTTTATAGTATATAACCTATCTTAAGAAGTCTGTTAAAAGACAAACCCTACCAAACTGTGTCCAGAGCGGCTGCACTGTTTTTGCATTCCACGGCAGTAACACATGAGCATTTCAGTTGCTCCACATCTGTGGCAGCACTTGGCATTGTCAGTCCTTTTGTTTTAGCCATTCTGACAGATGTGCAGTGGTCTCTCTTCATGATTTTTAATTGTATGTTCCTAATGGTTGATGACATTGAACATCTTTTCATGGGCTTGGTTGCCACCCACATGTCTTCTTTGGTGAGGTGTTCATGTCCCACCGCCTCCCCCTGCCCCCCATTTAAATTAGATTGTTTTCTTACTGTTGAATTCTGAGAGTTCTTTATATGTTGTGGATAGAAGTATGTTGTTGAATACGTGATTTGCAAAAAATTTTTCCCCCACCTGTAGCTTGTCAATTCATTCTCTTTGTTGTCAATATTTCTCATACTAGCCACTCTGGTAGGTGCATTGTGCTATCTCATTGTGGTTCTCATTTGCATCAGATCATTTCTTAGTCTGGTATGTGGAGTCTTGGTTCAACAGCAGTTCTGGTTTTATGCACAGTGCTTCACATACAGAATGCTTCTGAAGAGGGGGAGACAGTCGTTAGCTTTTCTACCGGTAAGGTTTTAAGAGATTCAGTGACTGGCTCAAGGTGACACAGCTCCTAGGTAAGAGGTGGGGCGAGGATTGGAACCCAGGTCTGTTGTCTTAGAGGCAGCTGCTTTTTTGGAGCTATAATCCGCTTTAATCCTCAACTTCAAGGCTCCCAGTAAAAGCAACAGCCTGAGTCTGTCCAACAAGCTGCATTCCTTTACGGTATGTCATGAGAGGTTGAGAAATGTCAGTGAAGATGACGAATGCCCTGTTTATCTGACTCTCACCATTCCCAAGGACCCTCCTTACCTCCGTTCCTGACATAGCAGTTCCCAGGGAATCGCCACAGTTTCTAGCTGCTGTCATTGTGGTTGTTCCCACCTTCTAATTATGAGCAGAGTCAGCCCTGGGATGGGGTAGAGGCCTCGAGTCATGAGTCATTGCAGGGAGATTGTCACTGGGGAAGAGAGCCCCTGCACTGTCTGGAGGCACCGTTTAACATCCACGAGCACCTACTGGGAGCCAGGCAGCTTCTAGGCACTGAGGGTGTGACATCCATGGCGCCTGCCCTCTGAACTGCCTTCTGTCTTAGGTGGAGAAACAAACAAGCATCATGTAGGTCTTTGCTCAGATGTCCCTTCTCAGAGAGGCCTTACCTGACTGCCCCACTAACGTTACAGCCCTGTCATTCTCTAGCCCCTTACCCTGCTGTATTTGTCCTCAGGCACTTAGTGCTATTAGAGCATTATTTTCAGTATCGTCCAGTGGAATGTATGCTCTTTGACTTCTTTGCTATTCTGGGTACTTAGCAAAAGGTGGCACATGGTGAGTGTTCAATAACTGTGGAATGAATAAGTGAAGTAAACACATAAGGTAACTGCATTTCACAGTGATAATTACTATGATGAAATTAAATCAGGATGCCATTAGGGAGACTGGAGTGGGATAGGGGTGAGGAGTGTGTGTGGCTATTTTAGACTTGGTAGCCAGGGACAGTGTCCTTGAATAGGTGAATTTGGAGCTTAAACCTGAAAGGTGAGGGGAACCAGCATTCATAGATATGAGAAAAGAGTGTTTGAGGCAGAGGAAATAGCACGTACAAATGCCCTGTGGCAGGAAGTGTTCAGCATATCGAGGAAGAGAAAGAAGAGCAATGGCGGCCAGTGCTGATGAGTGGCAGGAAGTGAGTGTTGTTGTCTAGCAGGAAGGCATCCATTTACCCCCCTGGGCCTGTCTCCATGCCAGAACTTGCTGCTTTCTGAAATTTCCAGGCCAGCTTAGACAGTGGACCTCCTGGGAGTCCCATCACCAGAGATGTCAAGGATGTGGCTTGACCACACTGCTTGCCCCAAGTATGACTGATTTCTTTCTCCAAGTCCAGGGTTGTGGCTTTTGGTAGCTGGATCAACCCATGAGAAAGCTCTCTTAATTCTTGAGAGAACCTCCACTGGACCCAGGAAATGCCTCTCAAGAAAGACTTCTAAGAGCTACATGGCTTCCAAATGGGAGTGTGTATGCTGTGTTTTCCACCTGTATTGTCTTGTTGAGTCCTCACAGTAACCGTGTGGTTTAAGTGGCATTAAACTCATTTGACAGATAAGGAACGCAAGATACACTTATATTCCAGACCTGGCTTATTAACTTATTAATTATGAAATGCTGGACAAATAATGCACCCTGAACCTGAGGTTTTTCATCTGTGAAATGAGTATGTGTGAGTATACGTGTGCCCAGTCCCTGATTGATAATACTTGTTGGTAGAAATAAATGTATTGATATATGTGAAATGCCCGGCACGGTGCATGAACACATAAAACCATTCTGTATCAGTCACAGCTCCATGTTTGCATGCAACCGAAATCAGCACTGGCAAAGCTAAGCCAAGAATCGGGGAGGGAGAATTTATTGCCAGGATGCAGAGTGACTCAGACTGGAACTTGGGCTTGGAACAGGCAGGAACCAGGATATGCTGGGGATGCAGGTGGCAGGAGCTAATCCACCTCCAGTCAGGTTCCTGCAGCTTTTTAAATCTACCCCACCCAACCCCACTGCGTATCACTACACAGTCAAAGTCCTGGTGGGAGAATCTCATGAATGCAGCTTGGGTCACATAGCCGGGTATTTTGACTTAACAGTTCCTCCAGATTGTCTGCCCTGGGGAAGAGGTAATTTTTCAAGGGGATTGTTTTTGTTTCCCCAAGAAGAAAAGGCAAATGGATGCTTGGTGGTCAAAGAATAACTGTGTCTATTACAATAATAATATTGGCTTTGCCACTGAACTCCCTGATCAAGACGTTCCCTCTCCAGGCTTCAGTTCCTACTCTGAAATGAAGGCACTGAGTTCCACACCAGGGTGACTCTCAGAATCTCTGGTGGAACTTTAGAAAAATCGGGACACACTCTCCTCGGCCATCTGTTTTGATCAGCTTTGAAACTTCTCGTGGAAGTCCCTCTTACATCTCATTGGCCAGTACTGGGATACACGCCCACCCCTAAACCAATCACTGGCGAGAGGGGAATGGAGGATGGCCAATCAGATTTGACCCCTGCTCTTCCGAAACCAGGGAGACGGGGTGCCAGTTGGCTGACCCCCGCAGGGTCTACAGTGCTTTATCTCTATTTGTTGGACGGATTTCTTTGAACCAGTGGAGCTTGAAAGGTGGGGGCTAGGAGTCAGGGTGTCCTTTTCAGTCCGGAAGTGGCCATAAAAGTTGTGTCCTCATTGCTCCATGGAGCATCCCCAGAGGGAGGCCATCTGTGACCTGCCACGTAGCTCAGCCGCCCCAGGTATGAAACTTACCTAAAATGTGCCAAAGCCGGTGGCACACCTGGAGAAGAAAGAAACACCAGGTGGTAGCATCCAGTAAATAAGGATTTGGGCTGAAATGAAAAAAAATTTCACCTTGCCAGGCACAATGGTGCACGGATGTTGATGTAAGGCAGGTTTTAATGATGGTGCCAAGTAAGCTTGGCTGTGCAGGTTGGGGGCTGTCCCCACCTCAGCTGTCAACTCCGGTTACCTTTGCGAGAGCTGACAATTACATAGTGACACTTTTCCACTCGTGTGTGACCTAACACAACCACTCTTCTGAAAAGTTGGTAACTAAATTTGAGGTGCTGAAAGAAATATTGCAATTGAAATAAAGCTTTAGGGAACGTTTATGTACCTTGGAGTGAATTAACGTCTCTGGGGAAAAAAAAAAGGCCCTCTAAGCACAAATATATACTTTTCACGTTCCTTTTTAGGCACCATGGATTTTAATAGCAGTGTAAATCAGATTTTACAGGCCACATATTTCAAGTATGGAGTTCATTAAATGTGTGAAATTTGACATTTGCTTCAGGGCGTGGCTAGGGTCCCTAGTAATGAACCACAAATTGTGTTGGGCTTTCTGATCAAGTTCAAGATGCTAAAACCCCTGTGGAGTTGCACAAAGAGGCAATTTCCCTCCAAGCCTTCCCCAGCCTGGTTCTCCCTGGAACCCTCCTTCAATAGACCAGGTGCAAATAGGGTATGTGGTTCCACCATCTTTATTCAAATTGAGAAACATGGGTCACATAATCTTTTAATTGATTTCTGAGTGGTATCAATGCATTTATTAATTCAGTGACCAATTACTGGGCACCTACTCTGTGCTAGTCTCCATGTTGGCTCTGGGGATGCAGTGGTAAAAGAGACAGTGTCTCACCTGATGGAGTTTGCAGTTTGGGAGGGAAATGAACATAGAAGAAGAATCTACTTTCACCAACAATTAGGAATCGCCGACTGTAAGAAGTGTTATGAAGGAAAAGCCTGGGGTGTTATGAGGCCCAGGAGAGACTCGGGGAGTCTCTTGAGTCTCCTGGTTCCTGCCTGTTCCAAATTATGGGGAGGCACAATTTTTCTTTCTGGGAGTATTAGGAAAGGCCTTTCTAGGAGTCATAGTTAAACTGAGACTTGAAAGATGGATAGATCTTAGTTAGATTAACAGTAGGGGATGTGGAGTGGAGGGAGAGGGGATAGTGACAAGGCAGAGAGTGTGTCCTGCCCTCAGTTAATCAGTGACTAAATATTTATGGACCACTTGTGTTCTGGGTTAGGCATTATGATGGAGAGAAGGATGTGGAACTTATATCAGCTGAGACTCATGGTTGCAAGCAACAGAAGCCCGATTAATTGGGAATTTATTGACTCATGTACCTAAAAAGTACAGAGTAGGGTCAGCTTCAGGCATGGCTGGATCTAGGATGAAATTGTTATCAGGCATCTGCCTCTATCGCCTGGCTTTATTTGATTTGATGTTTGCTTCTTTCCGGGCAGAACCTCTCCTACTGGTGGCCCCAGGAACCTAGGCTCACATCCCACTAGTTTTCCAATCCCAGTCCACAGAGTGGCTCCTTCTCATTAGCTCCAGCAGAAGTTCTGGGTTTGAATCTCATTGGTCGGTCCCTCATCCAACCCTGAGACAATCACTGTGGTTGGAAGTGTGAGATGACCTGCTTGGCCAGCTCTGGGCCACATGTCATTATTGGAGCCAGAGAGAGGTGGGCTGAGCTCCACCTAAGCCACAAGAATAGGAATGGAGATGGAATGGTTCCCCAGAGGAAAATGGGGGTACTGGTATGAAAATGTGTGATAGCAGATGTGGGGCAGGCAGACCATCTGCCACAAAATCAAGGCTTCAGGTGAGTGAGTCTTGGGATGTTTCACCAGGTGGCCTTGAGGGCAAAGATGCTTTCCTGGGTTTCTGTTCTGTGCCATGCGTTGTGCTTAGAGCTGAATGAAGATGTCTTCTTGTCATCTAAGTCCCTGTCTCTGAGAAGGAATAGGAGGTGTATAAATGACTGGAATTCAAGGATGGGTGATAAGTTCTTTGAGAGCACTACAGGGACAGAAAGCAAGGCAATGACAGCTATGACATTCTCATGGATTGCAAGCTTGCTTGAGAAATGCCTTGAAGAAGAATTAGTGTTTTGGTAGACAGTGATGTCAGGAGGGCATTTCAAGTCAAGGAAACAGCAGGACTAAAGACACAGAGGCTGGAAGGTGGAGTGCATTCCACTAACTGTTCATGATGCCATTTTCTCAGAAGTATAAAGACATGTAGGGAAATAGTGGGAGTACAGCTAGAAAGGAAGCTGAAACCATATTGCTTAGTTGCCAGTGACAGAAACTCACGCCAAACTAGTTCAAGCTTAAAAAAAAAAAGAGGGAGGTAGTGAGTGGGTAGCATTGGCTTCAGGCACAGCTGTATCCAGGGACTTTAAGATATTTTAAAGACCACTCTTTTCTTGATCTCACAGCTCTGTTTTCTCCTGAGTTGGCTCTCCCCTTGTGGTGGTAAGATGGCCCTCAGCAGTTTCTGGCCTGCCTGGCAACACCAACAGAGAGAGAGAAAGAGACAGAGAGAGCCCTTCTTTCTCAGCAGTTCCAGCCAGAAACCTGGTGTTGACTGTGGTTGGCCTGACCTGGCTCACATGGCCAACCCTGAACCAACTCCTTTGTTCAGGGGAACGTGGCACATGCCCAGCCTGGGTCACACAACCCCCTCCTGGATGTGAGACTGAAGGCAGCCCCCAAACCACATGGACTCAAAGCGGGGGATGTGTGACTCCTCCCTCTTCCCCCAAGAAAACCCAGAGTGAAGTTGCCAAGAGAAGAGAAAAGGAATGATGGAAAACCAAAACAGCAAACATCCACCACAGGAAGGTTTAACACCATAGTGAGGAAGCTGGTATTTATTTCAGGAGGCAATGGGGAGCCATAGAGGGTTGTTGAGCAGGGGAGTGATATTATTATGCAAACTATTCTTTGGGAAGATACCCTTGGCAGTGGTGTTGGGAGAGGGGTTGGTTGGAGTGAGGCAGAAGAGGTGATGCGAGGGGAGAAGAGGTTTTTTGATGGGTCAGGAATGAGATGTAAGTCCAACGTGGAGCAGTGACTGCCCAAGTGGAAAAGAGAGACCCAAGTGGGAGGAAATGGATGGGATGGGATTGGGGATGTGCTGGGCATAGTGCACGGAGGCCCATGAGCCTGTGGGGCACTTGTTCAGGGCAGGGAGTTGGGAACCACTCCTTGGAGGTGGTGGTGATTTTGGAAGGACGTGACCCCAGGTGAAGACAGGGCTTTGGTAGGAGAACAGAGGGGCCTGCGTCTCACCTCTGAGAGCATTTGGGGGCCACTTGTGAATCCCGCGGGCATTTGCATTCTGACTCCAGGGAGGGTGGGTCGTCGGAGCAAGATGCCATTTTCCACAAAGCCTTCCAGATGTTTGCTTTGTTGGTTTGCTTTATTTATTTATTTATAAAGTGGTAACAACAGAGAGAAGAAAAGAAAAAAAAAAAAAAAAAAGAAGCAAAACCGAAGTTGAAAGTGAGGATCCCTTGAGGAGAGGGGCCTGGGAATCACCAAGGAGACTGGAAGTCGGAGAGGACACTTGCCCCCCCGGGACCTGCCGGCGTCCTCCGCTCCCCTGGCTGTCTGGGGTCAGCATGATGTCCCTTCTCTTACCCTGTGCCCAGGCCCTTGAAACCCCTCAGGGAAGGAAGCCACTGGGTTTTCTGTGATCCCAGCCAGAGTGACTCAGACACCCCAGGCCTCCTGCCTGTGTCCAGAGAGCGGCCGCGAGGCTCCCTCCAAAAGACCCTCGGGGAGCAGCTAGCTCCTGCTGAGAAGAGCAACTCCTAGAACCAGGCTTGGTAAGAAACATGGCTGACCCCATGTGAAGCACAAAACCTTTGAGTCTCAGTTTACTCATTTATAAAATGCGGACTGTAGTTTGCTTACCTCCTAGAATAATGCCCTGGGGAGGAAGCAAGAGGATGCCCGGTGAGCCCTGATCCATAGGAGGCATTTCTAAACAGGACGTTGGCAACGAGTCTTTACTTCCAGGGGTGGTGTCCTTGTGAGAAATCACATAGTGCAAATTCCTGCTGTTGGGCCTTGGGGCTGGTCTGTGGAGGGAGTTGGGGCCAGTGGGCACCTCGGTGCCCTTGTTGAAGGGTGTGGGGCTGGTCATCAGTTAAGACACGCTTGGGTACAAGTTATCTGAAACCTGGCCCAAGCTGGTAAGGTTGCCAGATAAAAGATAGGACTCCCAGTTAAATTTAAATTTTAAATACTTTTTTAGCATAAGGTTGTCCGAAATATTGCACAGGGCATACATATGCTAAAAATTTATTATTCGTTGTTTATCTGAAATTCAAATTTAACCCATACCCCATGCAACCTTACAAACTGATTTAAGTAAAAAGGAGTTTATTATTGAAAAGTCCAGGGGTGGACTTCAGGCTCAGTTGGATTCAGGGGCTCCAACACTGTGACTGGGATTTGGTTTCTCTCTCACTCTCTTGGCTCTGCTTTCACCACCCTGACTGTACTCCAGCTTGCCCCTTCTGTTGACATGTTGGTCACATCCTTCCACCTTCATTTCCAACAGGAAAGAGTGAGTCTGTCCAAAGCCGGGTTGAAGGCCTTTTGTATAAACACTGGCCCTGACTTGGTCATATGCTCATCCCTGAACCAATCATAGTGGTCAGGGGAGTTCCATGTGCTGATTGGTTTAGGCCCTGGTCACATGATACCCCTCCTCCCTCCCTCCTTCCCTCCCTTCTTCCTTCCTTTCTTCCTCTCTTTTTCCTTCCCTCTCTTCCTCCCTCTCTCTCTTTCTTTTTCTTCCCCCATCTCTCTCTCTCTCATGTGTATATGAAAAGACATTTTGTTATTATTTCACTGTATTGGTGACTACACCAGATTGCTTTTTTTCAGATGGCACATGAAGCATAGGCTAACATTTCTCTTTGATTCCCGAGAACCTCAATATCACAATATCTGTGTGTTGGAGAATCCAGTTTCTGACGGCGTCTGTGGTATCATCCCCAAGAATAACAACGGTGCTTGGTAGTGTAAAGACCATTTTGCTGAGTGGTTCTATCATGTTCTCTGCTCAAGGTGCTCCCCTTTCTTTCTAATCAGATCTTCAGCAGGTGGCCCTGTGTTTCCTCGCGATGATGCACAGGATCTGGTGGAGGCATTGGTTTTGTGTGTTTTTATGGGATGTCCACAGAAGGGTGAGGGTACTGGTGTCCTGCCCTCAGATGTTGAAGCAAGCTCTACTTTGCAGTTCTAGTTGTCCGGAAGAGAAGAATATGTGGATTTATGACAAACACAATATAAAGCTCCATTTGGAAACTGGAATGAAATGCTTCAAGATAGCTCTCGTGATAGCACCCATTTCACTGCTCTACTGCCATGGTGAGTCAAGATGCTTATCAGGAGGTAGGAAAAAAATGTTTTAGAGAGAAAGTCCTTTTAAGATCTGCTTCTAGGCATACCAGTTCTCATCCTTTGACAGCTCCTCATCATGGGCCCGCCATCTTGCCTCCACAGGCAAGTGTGCAGACTTCCAAGTGTATAGACTGAGGGTTGGGGAATTACCAGAGAGAGATTTGGGGGCTGTTTTATCAGAAGGTGGGTAAACTGACATGCACTACTGTGGGTCTGGGTAAAGTCCTAGCCCCACTTGTTCCCAGGCTCACCCTTAAAATGTCACCATTGATCGCATCTGAGGGGCCAGGGACCACTGCACATGGAGGGTCCTACCTGGCAGACCCCCAGCCTGCCCTGCATGGGGCCAGCTGTGAGGGAGGGGAAGAAAATCAGTCCCAGAAGCAAAGGGAACATCTGCTGAGTCCCTACTTGGTCTGTCGGCTCTGGGCTGGAGCTTTACACAGCTGGTCCCTATTCCTCCCAGCCGCTATTTGAGATACGAGTGATCATTTCTGTGTTACACGTAAGAAAACTGACTGTGTCACCGGGCACACTTTTGGCCCCAAATAATGCAAAACCTGACTCGAACTGGCTTAAACCTTAAGGAAGTGTATCATCTCATTAGCAGGAGCTTTAGTGGTAAGGAGGGTTTCAGGAGCTGCATGATCAAAGCTCCAGCCTCATTTCTCTGTGTTTCCCTTGGTTTGTCCTTGCTTTCCTTCAGGGTCACAAGGTGGCCTCTATCAGCAGCTGAGGCCCCAGTTCCAGATTTCAAACTCCTATGGATGGAATAGGAGATGTTGCAAATGACAGAACATCCAATTCAAAGTAGCTTACCTGAAAAAGAAATGTTTTCATATATGGGAGAAGCTACACGAATTTCCTCTGGCTTCAGGCATGGCTGGATTCAGAGGCTCACATGTTGTCAGCAGCACGTAGTCTCTTCCTATCTCTTGGCCTTCTTCTGTGGTCTTACATTTCTGACATCTTGCTACCTAGATTGCAGTGCACCGAGCAGGCTGACAGCAATTCCAGGCTTACATCCTTCTATCTCAGGAGGAAAGACAGAAAGTGTGTGGGTGAGATGCTCTTCTCTACTGGTTCAAACTAAAGCCCCGGGGCTGATTCTCACTGGCCTGAGCCAGTCGCTCTGGATGCTGATAAGCTGGATCCCGAAAGCTGGGTTAGACTCAGTCCTTCTGAACAGCATGAACTGTGAGTCAGAAAGGTTTGATCCCCAAATAAGCATGGCAGCACTGTTTCCAGAAGAAGAAGGAAGGGATGTTAGGGCTGGGGCAAAGCCAATAGGTACTTAGAGGGAGTCTTCCTGCAGCAGGAGGCCCCCAGCAGGCCGCGGCATAAGGTCCCTCTCACCCTCGGGACCCTCCTCCCCGGTCAGGGTTTAAGCTCTGTCAGGACTGGGGCCTGGAGATTGTCTGTCGCCTATGTCCCATGCTCTTGAGTTTTCAGGTTTGGGAAGAGAGGCCGGTGACAGACAGTATCCTCCCTATAGCCTTCCATTCATTGCTCCCATTTTGGTTTTTGATGAGTTTTGCTCTTAAATCTGATGACAGCGCAATTATATGCCATCTGCCTGACTACAAACTGAGTCAGCACCATGCAAAGGGCTCACTTTGAGAGAACCTGGTCCACACAACTAATCCAGCAGATTGGCATGTCTTTATAGGAAGGAGGGAGGGAGGGAGGGAGGGAAGGAAGGAAGGAAGAAAGAAGGAAGGAAGGGAGGGAGGCTGAATGTTGATAAACATAGTTCATGGAATATAAACACTCCCCAAGGAGTGATGTCATCGGCTTCTGCTCCATGGGACCAGGTTCTACTTGACGACCATCTTCTTGATTCACCAGCCCCGGCAGAGCTCCCAGACACTAAAGAGTGGGTTGCAGAAAAAGCTTTTAAAGAAACATCAGATGGTTCCCAAATGGAATAAATTGAAGGATCTTCCGGAGGACGTGGATCTTCCCACATCTGCCTGCCTCTGGGAGAAGTTGCCATGCACACATGGGAGCCGGGCAGTTTTTGGGTAAAAAGATTGAGAAACTGGATCCATTTGGCCCTGAAAAGGAATGTATCTAAAGTAGTATAAGTTTCTAATTTTCCTCTAGAGCTGGGGTCAGCAAACTTTGTTTGTAAAGGGCCAGATAGTTGATATTTTCAGCGTTGCAGGCCGTCTGATCTCTGTTGCAACCCAGTGGTACCACTCTACCATTTTGTCAGGAGAGCAGCCAGAGATGACCCATACATAAATGTGTGTGGCTGTGTTCCAATAAAACTTTATTTATAAAAACAGGCAATGGGCCAGATTTGGTCATAGTTGGTCAACTCCTGACCTAGACCAAAGAAACTAGGAACAGTTAGTTGCCTGAGTCAGGAAGCTGGTATTTTTTTAAAGTCAGTTTTACTAAATCATAACCTATGTACAATGAAATGCACATGTAAAGGGTACAGTTCAAACAGTGTTGACCACCAACCCCCCAGTCAAGATCCAGAACACCCCTGTTGCCATTTGCTATTGACCGCACCCTCCACGCAGCCACCTATTACCCTGACTGCCATCCTACAGACTGGTCTGGACTGTTCCAGCATTTCATATGAATGGACTCCTGCAGTGTATTCTCATTTGGTCTGTAGAAGCTGGTATTTGAAGCCCTTCTGGTCTGTTTAAGGAATCTCTTTGGTCACTGTTGTGATTTTCAACTGTATCTGAGTTCTCTGACACACTGCCCTTCAAAATGCAAAGGTGGGGCCTTGTTCCTTGGCCCTGAAATGTGGGCTAGACTTAGCAACATGCATCGAGGAGCAGGATGTGGTGGGAGTGATGAAAGTGACTTCCGTGATTGGTCACAGCCTCTGGTTCTGCCTGGTTCTCTTTCTGAGGGAGGCCAGCTGCCATGCGAAGAGGATGCTCAAGCAGCCTGAGGAGAGGCCCACGTGGGGAGGAATGGAGGCCTCCTGCCAGCACCTAGGACCCAGGTGCCAGCCAAGGGAGGGATCCTCCTTGGAACCGGATCCTCCAGCCACAGTCAAGCCTTCAGATGACTACAGCCTTGGCTGACATCTTGACTTCAATGCAATAAAAGACCCAACCAAGCTGCTCTAGAATTTCTCACTCACTTTATGTGAGAGAAAAAATATTTATTGTTGTTTGAAGACACTAAATTTTGGGGTGATTTATTATGCAGCGATAGATTACTAATACCGTCATGGACACATTGAGTCCATCTATCCATCCATCCATCCATCCATCCATCCATCCATCCATCCATCCCCTCATCCATTTACTTATTCATTTCTTCATTCAACAAATATTGATTTCTTTAACAAATTGTAAACAATTTATAAAGTGTAATGAAATTTAGAAAGGTTTCTATAAAACTTGGTAAGATATTTTCGAGGGCAAATGCTTCCTTTACAGAATATGCTTTAGTTATCTAACAGCAATGATTTTTTTTTGGATTTATTTTTTTTTATTGAAGTATAGTTGATTTACAATGTTGTGTTAGTTTCTGGTGTACAGCAAAGTGATTCAGCTATACATTTATATACATATTCTTTTTCATATTCTTTTCCATTATGGTTTATTACATGATATTGAATATAGTTCCCTGTGCTATACAGTAGAACCTTGTTGTTTATCTATTTTATATATCGTAGCTTGTATCTGCTAATCCCAAACTCCTAATTTATCCCTCCCTGCCCCTTTCCCCTTTGGTAACCATAAGTTTGTTTTCTATGTCTGTGAGTCTGTTTCTGTTTCATAAGTAAGTTAATTTGTGTCATATTTCAGATTCTACATGTAAGTGATATCATATGGTATTTGTCTTTCTCTTTCTGACTTACTCCACTTAGTTTGACAATCTCTAGGTCCATCCATGTTGCTGCAAATGGCATTATTCCGTTCTTTTTTATGGCTGAGTGGTATTCCGTTGTACATATACACCACCTCTTCTTTGGCCATCCCTCTGTTGATGGACGTTTAGGGTGCTCTAACAACGATGATTTAATAGCTAACCCTGAACTGTGAACGGTTCTCTTTTGAGCATGTTCTTAATATTAACTTTCATTACTGTCCCCATTTTGCCAACGAGGAAACTGGCTCACTGAAAGGTTGAGTCACTTGCCCCAAGGCCCCATGGTCAGTAAGTGGTGGAGCTGAGTTAGAACCCAGGGCCCACAGGCTTCATCACTGTGCTGTATGCGCCCCTCCCCCTCCCTTTGCTTGTCCCCAGGGAGACATGTGCCACGCACCTGTGGGTCTACCTGCTTCCACGTCTGTCACTCTGCAAGGCTTGTGCTCCTCCAGGCCAGAGACCATGTCTTTTCTGTCTGTGTGCTACTGGACCCAGAGCAGGACATCAACAACTGTGTGCTGACTGACTCACCAGCTGGAGCCAGGAGATGGGTGGACGTGGCATGCACTGCACTAAGAAATCCCAGGGGACCCTGAGTAGCCGTGGCACTGTCCCTCTGCTGTAGTGTGAGACTCTGTCCTGCCCACAGAGGCAGATGGCCCCAGAGCCCGCTCTCCTGGGCTGGATCACAGCTCAGAATGCAGAGAGCCCCAGAATAAGAACACTACTACCCCGACTTGGCAGCCCAGAGCTGGCTGACTGGGGTCCGGGATGAGCTCTGTTTACCTTGGAAGGCCCAACCTCTTTTGTAACATTCACCCATTGTTGCCAGGAGCCCAAAAATACCTTTATTAATGGAAAAACGGGATGACTCCACAAAGAAATATTTTGACAAGCCCAGAGGAGCCAGTGGGAAGGTTCAGAGCACATCCTCAGGAAGCTGGGGCTTCTTATCTTCTAGGGAGCCCGGCGGGGGAAAGGGCAGCATGCTTCTCCTGCCGCGTTTCCGTGCGGGGCTCCCAGGCACAGCTTACTGGGCTGGATTGTGCAGAGGTGGCTCCTGCAACGTGGCCTGGTCCACGCCCCACTCAGATGCAGCCCCCGGGGACCCTGCGGCATTATCTTGAGTTACTGCCCCATCCGGGTGTTCTCTTTCGTGGCCCATTTCCTCTGACTGCAAATGAGGGATTGGAGCTGCTTCTAGACATCTTTCTGGGCTCCCGGGTACCTACCAGTGTCTCCTGGGAGAGGGAGGTTCCAACTGCTTTTCTAGTTCTTCATGGAGACCAAAGGACTCAAGTAAGGAGTGTCTTCCTACAGCTGCACTCACAGAGCCTAAGGCTCCCTAATATGTACCAGGTGCTATTTTAAGCACCCTTATGTGTGCTAACTCTTCACAACAGCTCTCCCATTGGGTAATATTACTCCCATTTTGTAATTGAGGAAACCAAGGTACAGAGAAGATAAGTAGCTTGGTCGGAAAACTGGGGAGAGGCAGGGCTGGGATTTGCACCCAGGCCAGCTGGCTCTGGAGCCTCTTCTTTTGAAATTATTTATATATTTTTGGCTGTGTTGGGTCTTCGTTGCTGCATGCGGGCCCTGTCTAGTTGCGGCGAATGGGGGCTACTCCTTGTTGCAGTGAACGGGCTTCTCATTGCGGTGGCTCCTCTTGTTGCGGAGCATGGGCTCTAGGTACGTGGGCTTCAGTAGTTGTGTCATGCGGGCTCAGTAGTTGTGGCTCACGGGCTCAAGAGCGCAGGCTCAGCAGCTTCGACGCATGGGCTTAGCTGCTCCGTGGCATGTGGGAGCTTCCCGGACCAGGGCTCAAACCCCTGTCCCCTGCATTGGCAGGCGGACTCCCAACCACTGCGCCGCCAGGGGAGTCCCTCTGGAGCCTCTTAACCCCACCCATGGCCATCTTCTGAAGCACATATCTGATCCATGTTACTCAGTGTCTCTGTACTTGATGTCTTTATACTCTTAAAGTGAAATCCATATTGACTAGGAAGCAACTTCAGCTGTTGTACCAAAGATCCACAAATAGCAGGAGATTCAACAAGTTAGATATTTTTTTTTTCTTACAAAAGAACCTAGGTGGGAGGTCCAGGGTTGATATGGAGGGGCCATGATCCTTAGGGACCTGAGCTCCTTCCATCTGACATATTTGTCTTCATTAACACAGTTTCTATCTCATGGCCCAGAATGGCTGCTTGAGCTCCTACCATCAAGTCTCCATTTTAGCAGGAAGGGGAGAAGGGGAAGTGGATCATATGTCCTGTCTCTTTAAGGGTTTGATTCCAGGCTCTTCCGCCATGTGACCTATGGTAAGTCATTTAACCTCTTTCATCGTCTTTGAAAAAAAAATTTGAATTTCTTTCAAAGGTTATGAGGATGCAATGAGTTAATACATGTTAAACTCTTGGAAAAGGGCAAAGTGTAAACCCTCAATACATTTTAGCAACTATTATTGTTGATGCCGTTTAGATGACACTGTTCCTGACAGTCCCCACCCCCACCCCCGTGAGTACGTTATGTTGCTCTCTTGTGTGTTTTTTGGCTCCCCAAGCCTCTCCCATTGCAGCACTAGAACCCCGCTTTGTAATGTGTGTTGACCTTTCTTGCCCCCACTGGATGGAGAGTTCCCTGAAGACATGCACTCTCTGTCTTGTTTTCTCACTGTATCCCCAGCAGCAAGTTCAGGACCACAAGGCAGGTGCCCAGAAAACTTGTTGAATGTATGAAAGAATGAATATTTCCAGCGACAGCAGGTTCACTACCATACAGGAGACTTCCTCAGGGCCTTTGCACATGCTGCTCCCTCTGTTCTCAGTGAGTTCCCCAGCTAGCTGCATAGCTAGTTCTCGTATTTCTTTCAGTTCTGCTCATGTCACCTCTTCAGTGAAGCCCTCCCTGACCACCCTGGTTAAAACTGGCTCCTTTCCCCATCATAGCTCCACTTTCTGTTTCTTCCTTGGCATATATCACCACTCATCCATGTCGTCTGTATTCATGTGTTCTCTCTTGATCTCCCCCCTGGACTGTAAGCCCCATGAGGACAGCATCCTGTATCTGTTTTTCTCATGGCTGCAGCCCCAGTGCCCAGAATATTGCAGGTATGTGACAATATTTGTGAAACAAATAAACAAAGCAACAAGACAGTCCTATTGATTTTTAAAATATGAGGAGAAAAATTCTAGGTATCTGCACCTCAGTCCCTTTTTTTTTAAACAAAAGCCCTGAATGTTTCAAGCTTAGCTCTCAGAAGAATGCAAACGAGATAAACCTTTCCTTCTCCCTGCCTTTCTCTTTCTTCTGCCGGCAGGAGGAGGAAGGCAAGCCAAGCCGATTCCCTCTCCCTCCACGTCAGCTCTCCAGCTTCTAGGAAAAACTTCCCCCACCCTGCGGGCCTGGGGCATCCCGAGGGCTGCCGCTGGCCTCTTGTCACATCCCGGTTCAGCAGCGGAGCGAGCCCCGCGGAGGGGCACACTCTCGCTGGAAACTCGCTGTCAGCAGCCCGGTGAGCTGGCAGAGCACGTCGGGGGTTCTCTCCAAATGCCTCGGAAATCTCCCTGTTGGGTCACATTCCGGCTTGAGGGACCCTGGGATAACCAGGGCTCTGGGTTGGCAGCCAGCGGCTGATTGGGAGGTAGCAAGATTCAGCACTTCTGAGTTGGAAAAAGCGGCGCTGGGTATTATTTTGGGAAGAGTCAGTCATGAGAACCTCCAAGAGCAGATCAGGGAGGCTATTAAAAGCAAGACAATGTATTTTAAAAATGAACCAGGCCGGGGAGACACCTCGCTCCCTGCCACAGCCAGGGAACTGGGAGTTCTTTCCGGATGAGGTGAACCTTTCCATCGCTTGGAAACGGGGAAAGCCTCTCCAGCTACCCAGCCACCGCCCCGTTCCTCCTTCCCCTGCCAACCCCAGCCGAGCATCTCATCCATCTCCTCGGCCACGTGACGGAGTGAGGGTCCTCCCCGGCCAGCTGCAAAGATGGTCAGACACTCAGGCCTGCCTGCCATTCATTCGACAAACCTTGAGAGGACCTGGGAGTACGGCTCCGGGGCCAGGCTGCCACTATCCAAGTTCACGCTGTCTGCTCCTAACTATTTGGTGACCTTGGGTCTCTGTGCCTAAGTTTCCTCACCTGCAAAATGGGGATAATAGTAGTCTTCCTCCTACAGAGTTGTCGTGAGGACCAAATGAATTGGTATGTTAGGAGGGCTGGGAGGGAGCCTGTCACAGAGACATCACTCAGTAGACATATGATAGGATGATTTACTGAGTACCCACTAGTTCCAGACATCATTCCAAGCCCCAAGTAAGACAAGCATGGTCCTCTTTTCGTAGTCTGAGTCATAACCAAGTAAACAAACTGATGAGACAGTTTTACATTCTGTTATTTACTCATCAAAGCTTTTTGAGGTCCAGCCATATGCCAGGCATCATTCTTGGTGCTGAGGAGGCAGCAGTGAATAAAACAAAGTCCTGCCCTTGTAGAGTTTATATTTTAGTTGGGAGGCAGGGGAGACATGTGACAGACAAGTGAATATGCAATTTATTTGTGGTAAGTGGTGAATGCTCTACAGAAATACAACAGGTGTTGTGATTGAGATTTGTGGAGCGGGGTTGGGCTTTAGGGCAGAGGAGCCGATTGTAGAGATGAAGGTCATGGAAGAATGTGTTCATAGGGTGACTTCTGACCTGAGACCCAGAGGATGAAAGAAACCGGCCATGAGAGATCCTGGGACAAAGGGTTCCAGGTAAAGGGGTAAGGAAGCGCAAAAGCCACGAGGCGGGACCAGGTGAGTGAATGGGAGAGGGAGGGAGATGAGACTGGACACATGGGTTGGGTCAGGTCTTGGAGGCCTTCGTATTAGTTTGCTGTTCCCTCCAAACTTAGCGGCTTAAAGGAACAAGCATGTAATATCTCTGTGGGCCTGGAGCAGCTTAGTTGGTCCTTATGGCTGCATCATCTGAAATCTTGGCTCTTGGTAGGAGGCCTCAGTTCCTCACCATGTGATCTCTCCAAAGTGCTGCTTGAGTGTCCTCACAACCTGGCAGCTGGCTGCCCCCAGAGTGAGTGATCCAAGACAGAAAGGCAGAAGCCACACTTCTTTTATAACCTAGCCTCAGTAGTCACATGCCGCCATTTTGGCAATGTCCTACTGTTACACAGGGTGGGAGGGCCTGGACAAGAACAAGAATACCCAGGTGGGCACCACTGGGGCCTTCTTAGAGGCTGGCTATGACAGCCATGGTGAGGTATCTGGATTGTATTCTAAGAGGGATGGGAAATCTCTGAAATGATATCTTTGATTGATCTGGGTACTTGCATAACTGCTGTAAGTAGTGGCAAGATGATCGTAATTTTAGTACAATTATTGAGTGCTTCCTTTATACCAGGCACTGCACTTAGTGTTTCATTAGACACAATGTCATCACATCCTCATGTCTCCCTAAGACGTTGGTATTGCTCCATTTTACAGATGAGGAAGCTTGCACCCTCCCCAAAGAAATGCTATCCAAGGCAAGCCCTCCTCCCACTGGAGGCCAGTGGAATTACCCAAGTAAAGAGAGAAGAGCGGGGATAGGAGGAGAGAGGAAGCAGCCTGCTGGAAGGCCCTGTAGCGAGGAAGGACACAAGATGACTGGGGGCTCTGAGTACTTCTGGAGTTCAAAGGTGTCAGAGGTGAGCGATGAGGCTGGAAGGGGTGGGGTAAATTTCATAGGTCTCAGTAGACCACAAATGGGATTCTGGACTTTATGCTGAAGGTAATGATAATCCAGTGGAGCAAGTGAGTTGACACTTGAGAGGCAGCGTTGCCTGGTGGGTCAGAACCCGGGCTCTAGAGTCAGGTGCTTGGGGTTCTAATCCCACCTCTGCCACCTACTCGCTGTGCAACCTAGAGCAAGCTGCATAACCTCTCTGTGCTGCAGTTTCCTCCTCTGTAAAATGATAATCCTAGGATTATTGAGAGGAGTCAATGAGTTCATACCTGCCCCACAGCAAGTACTCAGTCACTGGTCACGTGATAAGAGATCAGTAACCCTCACCATTCTGGTTTTCATACATCTGGGTCTGGCCCACTTTCTGTGTTTGAGACACATGGGAGTCCAGACCAATTCGAACTGCTGTCCACCTTCCAGCCATGAAGGGGTTGGCGGTCAAGGTGACCGACAGGTGAGGATGACACTTGGGCTATAAACGCAGTGAGAGGACCAGTGAATGCTCTCCTTGAAGCTGCCCAGGTCCTGTTAAATATTCCTGGTGTTGAATCAGTTGTCTGGGTAGCACCAGTAAGTGATGTCTCAGCAGAAATACCTGCGTTTCTTATTTGGGAGGCTGTTGGAGGGAAGAGATTCTAATAAAAGGCTTCCCCGGTGATTCAAGGTCTCCTTCAGCCCAGATGTCTTGCAGTCTCCCTGGACCTTTCTCCCCATCGCCACCTGGACGCCTTCTATTTGCTTTGATTCAGCTTCTCTTTTGCTTTTTCCTCATATGCTGGCACGTTCCCACCCCAGCTGAGAGCTTCTATTTTGGGGAGTTTTCGTGGATAATTTTGTGGGCGGAAGCTGCCCCCCCGCCCCGCCCCGGAGCATCCCTTAAAAAAAGGGAGAGTGCTCGAGAGAAGTGAAAAACAGTGGGTGGCTCAGTTCAAAAGGACAAAATATTTCTTGCCCTGGCGCTGGGAGAGGAAAGAAATTGTCTGAGGAACCTAAGAGCGGCTAAACTAAGAAGCTGAAACCTGCAGCCCATAAGGGCAAATTAGGTGACTCAGCTGCCACGCCCCCGGCTCCACTCCTTATAGTATTAATGTGCTTTAAAAGGGAAAAATGCTTAACTGTGACAAAGAGTGGGCTCTATAAAAATGTGGCTAATGCTTATTCTACCCAGTTCCAAAAGGCGTCCCCCTCTCGGCACCTGTGGAGATCGGGACTCGCCTCTGAGGCCTGAGCCTGGGTGGGACTGAGTCTAAAATTATCCCCGATAATGAGTCTGGCAGAGGAGGGCCCAGCGTGCTCGTTTCCTGCCTCGCTTCTGGCCTCCAAGACCTCGGCTCCCAGGGAGGCCTCTGGGAGGCAGGGGCTGTGGTGCCAAGAACATGGGCTTTGTGGCCAAACAGAGTTGGGTTCCGATCTGGACCGACTGTGTGGACATCAACTCACGGAGCCTCGGTTTGCTCATCTGTAAACACGGCTCCCAGAGTCAAGCTCAGTGGGAGGGTGAAATGGACTAGATGTTGCAAAAAGGCTGCTTCATGCCCTGGATGCAGCTGAGCTTAATAAAGCGCAGCTGGAGTTGAAGGGCATGGACTGCAGGGTCGAACAGTCTTAATCCTGGCTTAATGACCACTCACTCCTTGGGTGTAGGAAGGCTTAAAGTATTGGGGTGGCCAAAAATTTCGTTCGGGTTTTTCCGGAAGATCCTATCCAACCCTATACACACACACATGTATATATACACATATATACATTTTAAGCATTTATCATATACCTTCATGTTCTTAGTATCACGTCCCGACATCAACTCTTAGGAAGGCACTAATAGTGTCCCCATTTTACAGAGTGGGTAAGTGACTCCATGGCAGAGCCAGGCATCTGATTCTAGAGACTGTACTTTATCCTGCCTCTCAGGTTGCCTAAGCCCCCATTGCCTTACAGAACTTTCTACAGTGATGGAAATGTTCTCTTCTGTGCTGTCCAGCTTGGTAGCCACTAGCCACCTGTGGGTTTTGAGCACTTGAAATGTGGCTCATGCATCAAAGAACGGACTTTTAGCTTTTATTTAATTGTTAATTAAATTTCAAGAGCCACATGTGGCTAGTGGCTACCCTCGCACACAGTGCTGGGCTAAGCCCTCCCAGTGTCAATGTATTACTTTGCAGGGGGTCAAGGGACAGGAATTGATCGAGGACCCTACCACAGGGCCTGGTACATAGTAGGTGCTGAGTTAGGAGTTGCTATTCAGAGCGCTGCTATGTGTGGTGGCTGTCTTCAGAGACGAAGCTTTTATAGGTTTGCCTGCCGCGTGGATCACTGCGAAAAGAAGTTGAGTGCTGAGTTTCATTTGTGCCCAAGACTTTCCTTGTTTTAAAAGTGAAAGTCCTGCCTCCCAGGAACCACCTCAATCCCAGGCAAACCAGGACGGTTGGTCACCCTGTTCTTGCCTCAGATGATGGGGTTCAGAGTCCTCAGGGGATGGGACTTCCTCAGTAGGGTTCCTTGAAAAGAATCTCTTCCATGGCCTTCCAGGCTGCACTCCAGTATCTGCCAAGGAAACCAGCAGGCAAGGCTTCTGCCTTGTCTGTGCCTTGGTTTCTCTTTTGGGAAGTGGGGGAGAAGGCTCCCCTGCTTCTAGGGTGGCTGCAAGGTGTTTGAGGTAAGGTAGCATGGTTGGTGGGCAGGTGTGGCTGCTCTTTGGGGGGACAGTGTTACTTCAGTTGGAGGCCGCCCTGGCTGAAGCGGGCTTTGAAGCGAGGTGGGTGGGCTCGGGGGCTTTGTGGGACCGCGTCTCCAGCAGGAGTGGTCGTGTCTGAGAGCCCAGCGAGGCTCTTGTGGGTCAAGGTGTGGAACACAGAGTGCTTCCCCCGGATGAAGCCAGCTCCTCTCAACGCGTCTTCAAGTTCAAGTCTGTGTGTAAGAAAGTGGGGAGGGGCTGATGAGTCACCAGCCTTGGTGCGACCCCCAGTTTTATCAGAGCCCACAAAAGCATCTGAAAGGGCCATTTTCAAAGCTGGCTTTATCTGGGGGCCCCCGATTCCCCACCCTGCACGGGGGTGAAGAGGCAGATCCAGGCTATATTCAGAAAAAGTGTTTTGACAGCAGGACCTCCCCACCAGCCTTCCGGGGTCTGTGGCCTGTTGACGGGAGACACGCGTGGCATCCCCAGGACCTTCTTCTGGAGGCTGTGCAAAGTTCATGACATCCCTTCCCTTTATTTTCCTGTTTATTCAGAGCATGTGTAAACACATGGGTTGCCTGGTTTCCGCGTCTCTGTGGCCATTTCATTATTGCTGGAGCCTCTGAGCATCACTGGAAACCTTGGGTTTTCTAAATGAATCTAAAAATAGACCTCTTTGAAAAAAAAAATCTTGGAGAGTTGACATAAGGCACCGTTATTTATTTCTTTTCCCTCCTCCCCCTCCCCCCGCCTTTCCCCCCCTCCCTCCTCCTCCCCATCAGCCCTGAGCTCAAAAAATCTGGGCAGCCAGAGGCCCCGAGGGACTGGGAAGGGCCCCTGGGTCAGTGTCCGGGGGTCTCGACCACCTGGGGTGTTGATTTGAGCCCTGGGCGGCTCTCACAGAGAGATGCCTGCTTGGAAAACGGGGTGGGGGGGCGGGGGGGGGTTGGGAGTCTTGGGCATGATTTATGCGAAGCTGCAGCGTGCTAGGGAGGCGGCGGCTGGAGCAATCCTTGCAAACAGCCTCCTGGAGCTCCTGCAAGGCCGACTTGGACACTCCCACGCCCCCACCCCCTTTTCCTCGCCGTCGCCCGCATCGCTCCCTCCCCCTGACTTTTCTCCCGAACAATCAGGGACTTGTGCTGGCGGCCGAGGGAGCCACGGAGCTGGCTGGCCGCGGAGGAGGCGACGTCATGGATTCCTGAGTGTGAAGTTTGCAGGAAAGCCCTTAGTTTTGGAGATGGACGGGATCCAGTGGTTTCCATGGCGCTGGATAAACAGGAGGAAACAGTGAGGGAATCCCGTTATTTTACTGCATTGAAAGCCTATAAACACGGAGCGCGGGGAAGGAAGTCGCGTTCCCTCTCGAGTAAGCCGGAGCGCCGAGCCGCGCCGACTCCGCCGCGCCGGGAGCCGGGAGCCTGGAGGCGGGAGGCGCGCAGCTCCCGGGCCGCTCGCAGGCTCCTCGGCCAGGGCAGCCCCGCGAGCATGCTTTAGAGAGGACGGCGCCCCCTTGGCTCCTGGTCTACCCAAACAGACCCCTCTCACCCCGCGCGCCGAAACCCCATCCCCTCCAGATGCAGAGAGAGGCTGCGTTCAGACTGGGGCACTGCCATCCCCTCCGCATCATGGGGTCTGTGGACCAAGGTAACTGACTCCCCCTCTATTCCAGACGCTTCCTCCTCCCACCTCTCAGCCCTTTCCCTTCTGCTCTCTTCCCGGGCAGCGCTTTCAGCTCCTGGCTGAGGTCGCGGGGAGGCCCGGGGACTCCGGTTTCCCAGGGCGCACAGGTAGCGTGGCCGGGAGGAGAGGCGCCCTCTCCCTGGCCAAGGAGGGGAGACTGGGGAGCCGACTTCAGACCACTTCCCGCGGGGGCAGCGAAGTGTCCCAAGGCGGGATTCCCCAGGCCAGTCTGTCAAAAGGATTGTCCCCTCCATGGGACACCGGGAGGGATTCTCGCTACTAACCGCGGGCTGCTTAACTATTTCCGCGCTGGACTTTTCACAGCGGATGCCATTCAGCTGTGTTATTATTATCATCATCATTTTATCATCATCATTATTTAGCGTTTTTTTTCTTTTAGGAGAACAGGCTTGGCATTTTACTATTTGGTAAATCTAGTAATGAAGACTTTGCTTTTTAACAGAGCAGCAGATGCTCTGGGACATTTAAACAATTTTCTTTCCCGTTTTTTGATGTGTCTCATGGATACCGTCCTCCAGCTCCCCCTTTAAAGTGCAATGTACCATCAGTTTGTTTTGCGATCCGATTACACTCTGTTTTCCGTGTTTCTGTCTCTTTTTCCCTCGTCCTGGAGTTTGTCCTGGAATCACACTAGTTGGATATTACGGGAGGGGCTTAACGTATACAAATATGATATGAAAATATCCCATCTGGCTGCGACTGTGGAGGGGTTTAGGCTGTACATTAATGAATCTGACTTTAAAAGTGGAAACCAGGCGATGTGATGTGTTTTTCAGAGGCCAGCCCTGCAAATAGTGGGGGACACTGCCCGGAGGGCAGGGCTGCAAGAGTTAAATGAAATAAATATGCGTAGGAGGAGTTAGCTTCGTGTCATAAAATCAGAGTTGAATGTAGGTTTTGTGCTCTGCGTGGCTGATTAAAGTTCTGGGGCGGGGGAGAAATGACAATTTCAGTAAATAAACCTAAGGGGCTTTTTTTGAAAACCGGAGTGGGACCAAATGCCTCGGGTTAGGTAGGTGGTGCGCTTTGCCACAGCGGACCTCAGTGACATATATTTTTAGTTGAGTTGCACTTTTGAAAGCAAGACCCTGCCAGCGCTTTGAATGTTTTAACTGGTACCAGTTTATCCTGTTCTCTGCTAGTGGTTAAGCCTATGACATAATGGCCAAAAAATGTTACTAATATTGCATCACCTGTAAAAGGGATGCTCTGAGACAGGCGACAGATATATTAAGGACACGAATTGGTTTTTATTGCCGTATAGACTGAAACACAGTATTTGATGTTATGATGGTGGGAGGATAGACTAACGCCAGTTTTAGGTCAATTCGGAAAGAGAGAGCGAGAGCTGGGAAGAGAGACTGGACGTCTGTTTTGCTGTGTGATCTCACACAAGCGTCACATTTTGTTGACGCTGCTACACCTCTGCTCCAGGTTTGTGAACCTGGTCCTCTCGCAAGGTTTTGAGGTGAAGTGTGTGTCTTCTGTGTGTGCATGTGCATCGCCTAACCTCCCCAGCCCACGCTCATGTGTGCAGGGATTGTGAGAACATGCGTGCCAGTTTGTGTGTCCACATGTGGGAGACAGGGCACCGCATTGTTCCCGGCAAACGACGCTTGGCATGCCAGAGCAACTGGGCACACAGAATGCAACTCCAGGCATCAAAGGCAGCTGGAGTGAGAGGCACTTCGACCGTGCCCTGCACTGGGGCCTCCTGAGGGAAACCCAAATGGCCCTTCAAACTCAAACACCACCACGAGCGTAGGGGCAGATCTGAGGGTGCCTGCAGATGGGTGGGGTCATTAAATAGCAAACAGAAGTATTTGCATGGTAAGAAAATACTGACCTTGCTGTGCAGTTTTGGGTCAAGGCCCTGGGAAAAACTGAAGATCTGAAAGAGGTGTGTTCAGTTATATCTGAAGTGGGATGATGGAAAGTATTTCAGGAATAAACAAACCCAGGGTGAGCTCTGCTCACTCCCAGACCCGAACTCCCTGCCTTCTGCCTGGGTTAGGATTTCTGCTTAGCTACATTGCAGCTGTGTGATCTTAGGCGAGTGACTTAACTTCTCTGGGCCTCAGTTTCCACATCTGTAAAATGGAGCCAATAATAATGTCTCCCTTACAGAGACTGTGAGAGTCAGTGAGGTAGCGCACGTAAAGCATCTAAAATGCTGCCGTGCTTATAGTCAACGCTGGATAAACGTTAGCTGCAATTCCTATTGCAAATGCAAAACAATAACTTGTATTGATATAGAAACTGGATTTCACGGCCAAAATTCTTCGAAGAGATGCAGTACTTTAAACCTCTCATCAAGGGACTTTATAACTTATTGGAGCTTCACAGTGACACAGATTGGGCTAAGATTATGGCTTGTGAAGCCTCCATTTCCTCCCCTGCAAAAGGGAATAGTGATGACCTCACAGGGGTGTCATGAGCATCGTATGAAATCATGCATATAAAACACTTACCTCTGGGCTTAACGTGCAGTTAATACACACTGGATGTTATTATTTTCTGACAGTTGAGGACAGTGAGAGCCAGCGTCGCCCATGGTCACACAGTAAGTTCGTAGCACAATGCCTGGCACACGGTAAGGGCTCTGTTGCCTTCCACAGGGGTGAGAGCAGCCGTATTATGAGTATTGACTGGAAGTGACAGGGCAAAGTGTTTTGCAAGTGTCAAGTCTTTTAATTGTCAGGGCCACTGTACAGGGCCGTGATCAGTGTCTCCTTCGCAGAGGAGTGGAGTGAGGCAGAGAGAGGGGCAGTAGCTGGCTGAGTGCTACCTAGCAGGGGAGTGCCGGAGACTATAATTCGAACCCGGGCCCTTGGCCACATGCTCTGCTGTCTCTGGAACTTACTAATGTTATCATAATTTTTAATCACATCATTTGACAGATGAGGAAACTGAGGAAGACCAGAGCCTTGTCCTGGGCTTTTTTGCCATCACCGTGTTGTTCCTTGACATATCCTGGAAGAGAAGGAAGTGTGGGAAGATGTGGGGGGTATGAGCATCATTTAGAGACAGGGAAACTGAGGCAGCCACTGATTTGTCCCAAGTGGAGGGTGAGTCAGGGAGAGCTCCTTGCCTTGCCTCAGGGAAATGAAAGCACAGTGTTTTCATTTCCACTGGAGGAAGAAAAGTCCCCATATGGCCAGGGGGCTGTAAAGCCAGCTCTACTTTCTGTCCACACAGAACTGAGACCCCGTCCAAGGGCCCCTCCTCCTGGCTGAGCCCCTCCCTGTCTACCCAGATGGCCCCTCCTCCAGCAAGGCCTTCTGGGTCTCTCCTCTTCCCAGAACTTCAGGGAGAATCACTTACTTTCCCAGATGCTCCTCCGACTGCCTTTATTAAGACTTTCCTTAGCTGGATTGTAAGCTTCCTGAGGACAGGGCCAGGTCTCCTGTTTCTGTGAATCTCCAGTGGATCCCAGGTAACGTTTCTACACCCAAGACGTCAACAGCTTGAGATCTGAGTGAGAGGTTCAAATCTTGGCTCTGCCATGTGCTGGCTGCATGACCTCGTGCAAGTAACTTCACTCTCCCGTGCCTCAGCTTCCCCACATATAAAAAAGTGATAGTAATATTGTCTGGAATATTGGTTGATATATTGAACAACTGAAGTATCAGCCAATCAGCACAGCAGGAGCAGGGTCCCAAGAGACTCCCCTGCTGGGCAAGGCTTTAACCCTTTATTTGCTGAATTGTAGAGAAGGTCTCAAGGCAGCAGAGGCCCTTGAGGGGGGGATGACAGCCATCACTTACGATTCTATGGAGAGTTTCAATCTTTTAGTAAACAATATGAACCTCAAAGTACCCACTTAATTACTAAGTGCTGTTATTATTAGTGTACAATTCATTAATTCAATATTTATCCCCCCACACACACAAAAATCCAACCTGCAAAACCAATTATCAAGTCCCTCCCCACACATATTCTCATTGGCTGCCTCTCACTTACTACACACATGAGTGATTATTTCACTTCTTAACCTGGAAGAAGCCAGGCAGGTTCCTATTTTTGTTCCTTTGCTAAAACAGGAATTTGAGACTCCGACTGCCCAGACTAGAGAGGAGGCCTCCTCTGGGCTCCCTGGGCCTCCACCCTGGCGCTGCCCCACCCTGTACTCATCACACTGGTGGTCGTTGTCCATGCCCTGTCTCTGTCTTCCTCCAGACTTGAACTCCAGGAACCAGAAACCACAACTGTCTTATTCACCCTTGTGGCCCCAGTGCCTGGAACAGTGCCTGATACTTAGTAGGTGCTCAGTACTTTTTTTGTTCAATGTATGGAGGAATGAATGAATGAATGAATGAGGCACAGTAGGGGTGATATGACCTGTTAAGGCCACAGAATTAAGACTTAAACTCTGGGGGCTTCCCTTCCCTGGTGGTCCAGTGGTTAAGGCTTTGCCTTCCAACGCAGGGGTTGTGGGTTCGATCCCTGGTCGGGGAGTTAAGATCCCACGTGCCAGAAACCGCAAAAAACATAAAACAGAAGCAATATTGTAACAAATTCAAAAAAGACTTTAAAAATGGTCCACATCAAAAAAAATTATTAAAAAAAGACAAACTCTGAAGCACTGTGCCATCTTTCTGGCTTACTCGCTTCTGCCTCCTTTTGACAATGACAGAGGTTTTGACTTCCATGTTTTCCCACCAAGGGCTGGTGACCTAGGCGGGCTTCGTGCTGGGTCACCTACCAGGCACATGCTCTCATGTTGTTCTCTGGAATGAGTCAGCCCCAAACAACAAAAACAGCAGCCAGCACTTATTGAGTGCCACCTACGTGCCAGGCCCCATCCCCAGAGCTTCCCACGGGCTGCCTCATTGGTCCTCAACCAGTTAGTACCCCATCTTGCACAGGGTGGGTAGCCACCGCCCCAGGGTCACATCGCTAATTGCAAAGCTTGGAACCAGTCGCACTCCACCATGTTGAACCCTGTTAGGCTGAATAATCATAGCAGAAGGGGATCTGTTTTCCCTACCAGACACGTACCGTAGGGCCAAGCAAGCACTTTACAGATATTCTCTCAGTGGATTCTCACAAAATAACTTGAGAGGTTGGTACGGAATATGATCCTCCCATTTCAAGAGGAGGAGACCAAGACAGGGCGTGGTCAAGGCATTTAGAGGACAGAGCTGATGCCGAAAGCACAGCATTTAAGGGCCGCACGGGCCTATCTCTCCTGCTGCCTGCAGCAGGATCACCCGGCCAGACGGTGAGCTGGGGAGGGGGGCTGCAGCCCCTCCAGGAGCCCGCCCTCCGCAGTTTGCAGTGGGAGTTCCTTCTGCCTTCCACCTTGCCTTTCTGGGCCTCTCAGGAGCTCCTGGCGGCCCCCATCCCTTCCCTTTCCGGTTGGAACCTGCCAACAGAGATTCATTTCCTCAGAGCCTCTCTCAGTGGCCAAAGCCCCGCCGGGTGCTTCTTTGGCCCGACGCTCCAGCGCTCCCATTTCCGGTGTGGCCACTGCTGTCAGAGCCAGTCCGCGCCAGTCTGCTTACTCCTTGGCACGGTCCACTTCTTCCTCTGCCTCGGCCGTGCCAGTCTTTCCACCCGGGGTCCCCGCTCCCTTTTCTCACATCTTTCTTCAAGGCCCACCTCATTCCCATCTCCTCTTAGAAGCCCCCTTGACCATTTAATTCATTTTCATCGTTTTGAGCATCGACTCGGTGCCAGTAACCCTCCAAGAGGCTGGGGATAAAGTGAACAAGACTGCTCGTGTCTACCCTCAGCAGGCAAACATCAAGGGAACAAACCAGGAATATCCAAGATAGTGTGGAGTGGTGTTAAGTGCTAGAGACCAAAATAGGGGAACAGGGCTGCGAATGACTCAGTATATACGGGTGTGTAGCGCGTGGGTGTATGAGTTTCCTGTGGCTGCCATCACAAATTACCACAAACTGGGTGGCTTAAAACAACAGAGATCTACTCTCTCATAGTCTCAGAGACAAAACGTGTGAAATCAAGGTGTCAGCGGGCCATGTTCTCTCTGAAGGCTCTAGGGCAGGATCCTTCTGTGTCTCTTTTAGCTCCTCGTGGCCCTTGGTGGTCCTCGGTGTTCCTTGGCTTGTAGCTGCATCCCTGTGCTCTCCGCCTTTGTCTTCACATGGCCTCTTCTTCCTGTGTGTACGTGTGTCCTGTCCTCTTCCTGTAAGGACACCAGGCATTGGATTAGAGCCGTTAGCCCGAAGGACTTCATCTGAACTTGATCATATCTGCTAAGACCCTCTTGCCAAATGAGATCACATCACAAGTACCTGAGGTTAGGGCTTGAACATATCTTGGGAGAGGGAAATCGTTCAACACACAAGAGTAGGGCTTGCCAGTTCACACTGGAGGGTCCCCTCCTCTCTAAAGAGATGTCTTATTCATTGACCTCTGAATGGTGAGGGATCTGCCTGTACAGGATCTGGGGGCCAAGCATCCCAGGCAGAAGGAACAGAGAGTCCAGAGGCCTTGAGGAGAGACATGTGCTTGGGGTAGGTAGTCAATGAACAGCAAGACCAGTGTGGCAGGAACAGAAAGGGGAAGAGGGGAAGTGGGGTAGGAGACAGATCAAGGAAGCGAGCCAGAGCAGGACCCAGCAGGATCTTGTGAGCAGTTTGATTTCATTCTCATGGTAATGGAGAGGCATTGGGGAAATTTGAAGCAGCAGAGGGTATGAGCTCATTAGCCTTTTCATAGGATCCTACTGACCTTTAAGTGGAGAATGTCCTTTAGCTAGGTAAGAGTGGATGCTTAGGATACAGGTGGGAGGCTATGATGGCTACAGGTGGTGGCCTGGGCAGGAGATGACAGGGCCTGGGACCAGTGTGGGGAGGAGGAAGTGGGGAGGAGTTGGTACGTCCCTGTCTGTAGAGCGTTCTCCTTTTCGGTTCTCAAACTGTGTTCCCTTGAGCCCCGGGGTTCTGCAGGGATGGCCCCTGTCTTTGGCACCTGAGGGTAGATGCTATTAATTTTGTGAATGGTATGAACGGCTCCCAGTGGGTCTTCCTCTTGGCCCAGCCTGGATTCCCCACGCCAGCTCCCCGTTCCCTCTCTGCTATCACTGGGTGTTATAAGACTTTTCGCAGTGTTTCATCTTGGTCCAAAAATGTCCCTTAGTGCATCCACCCTTAGCTAATAACCCAGGAACAGTGTGACTCAGTAATGAGTATCAGACTGGTGTGGGACAAAAACCACTTCCGTGGTGGCATGTGTGACTTCAAAAGTAACATCACAACCTACTCCGTGCCTTAGTTTCTTTAACTGAACAGCGGGGGTGATAGTAATCTTTACACATGGCGGGTGCTTTGAGGTTTGAAGATCATGGCTGTGATGCTCTCGGTGTATATAAAGTGGTCAGTTCCTGTCAGCTGCCATTTACACTATTATTTTATTGTTTTAAATTCAAG
This sequence comes from Hyperoodon ampullatus, assembly GCF_949752795.1. Lineage (NCBI taxonomy): Eukaryota > Metazoa > Chordata > Mammalia > Artiodactyla > Ziphiidae > Hyperoodon > Hyperoodon ampullatus. The sequence goes on along the minus strand of NC_136927.1, from coordinate 78,588,616 downwards.
TTGTTACTTTCCTTCAACCTACTAACCTTCCAGTGTCCTTCCTGATTGGGATAAATCCATTTCCTACCAAATCTTTGGGGTCTTTTCTGGATGACCTAGTTCAATCACTCAACCCATGAGTTCAGAGGGGTTTGCGGAGGACCTGCTATCGCAAGACACTGGCTACGTGGTGTGGAGAATATCCAAGATATATAAGAAGCTCTCGTTTGCATTTGAAAGTCAGATAAAGATTTTTTTTTTCAAAGTCAGATAAAGAGACAATTGTGTGTGAAGCCATTTACATGCAAAGGAACTAAAAGTTTCCATGAAGTCTAGTGACTGCGCTGATAGAGGAATTTAAGAGAGAGAGGGCAACAGCCGATGCCATGTGCTTTCTGGGGGGGTGGGAGATGCTCTGGGGTGTGATTGTGCTCGAGGGAGGCTGGTGGAGGGTGGCCTGGAGATCCCCGAAGTCAGCTTGCTTGTCTGCGTCACTCCCTGACTTCAAAGATGATGAAATCGACACAGATGTTCGAGTCTGCCAGACCAGGGCAGGAGAGAGGATGGAGATGAGCATCGCGATACTGGGGGTGCGGTCATCTAGGAAGACAGCCTGGGTGACAGAAGTGTGATGGCGGAGAGAGGGAAAAGGCAGATGGTTGAGAAGTAGTTGTGGGGCCGGGCAAAGACTAACCAATGCTGCACCCCCTACCTAATCCACCCTCTGCTGCCTGCCGTTAAGGCTCTGATGCAGTAGAAGATGAAGCTCCCCTGGCAGAGGGATGGTGGCACCTCCTGTTTAATGAAAGGCAAGGGCGGTAGTTTAAGGGCTAGGTGAGTGGGCTGATCGTGCTCTCCTGTTAAATATCAGTTCCATAAGGCAGAGGGGAACGCGCTACGAAGCAAGGAATGAAGAGGACAAACAAAGCCAGGACAAAGTAGGTGAGCAGGGCCTAGGGGGAAGGAGTTAAGAGCCTGGAGACCAAGGTCTCGAGCTCACATGCTCACGGGGACGGGGACGGACAGGGGCAGCTGGGTGGGGCAGTGGTGGCCTGAGAGCAATAGGATTGTCTGAAGGAGGCAGCCTCTACTCAGCCCCAGATGACGGATCCACCTGGGCATACAGACCCTGCGTGTTGTGGCCTGATCGTCCCATTTTTGGGGAGACACTGGACCCTTGGATTTTTAAATGAAACCTCTCAATTAAAAAACGGTTAGTTCAGATTAAAAAAAAAAAATTACGGGCAAGGCCAAACACACTATGCCTGCAGGATGGGTTTGGCCGTGCTACTGCAGACCTGTGACCACCATTGCTGTCTGATGTGGCATCTTCTTACAGTCCACACCTTGATTTGGGTTCTGGCTTTTAGTGGATCCCTGCTTTCCTAGAGCTTTCACCCTCAGTGGCTGTCCTGGGGGCCGCCAATTTCAACAAACTGCCTTCAGCTAAAATTGCCTCCTGGAAATTAGTTATCCCACAGCAGAGAAGTCCTGTTCAGGTTTTAAAAGATGATGTCGATCATAGATTGGAGTGAAAGTCAAGTTTGAAACTGTCTCGTTGTTCCCCCAATTCATAAGGAGCTCATTCCTGGAAAATGGCTTTGTGGGGAGGCAACGTGGAAGGGGTCGCTGAAGAACTCAAGTGACCAAAATGAATAATATTTTCATGTAATATTTTAGAAATCAAAATTGATGCAAAAAATCCAAGATGAACCAAAAATAGAAATAAACATTTTAAATAAAGACGGGATCAGTATTACTCATCTCCCCTTTGCTTCAGGGTCCAGTACAACTCTGCACAGCGCTATTACTGATTCTGTCTTTATTCAAAATGTAACGATTTGCTCACCATGGATTTTTTTTGCGTTAATTTTGATTTTTAAAAAACATTTCATGAAAATATAATATATTCGATTATTGAGGTTTTTGGTGCCCTCTTAAATTTTGCCTCACTCACCTCACTCTGGTTCCAGCCCTGGTGGAGTCAAATGCATCCATCTATAAATTAAAATATTAGCAACTAGGGTGGTAATCCCAGGATGTGCTTAAATTGAGGGGAGATCGCGTTTTGGAATCTGGTAAAGAAAATTCCTACTTTTTGGATTAAACACGTTTCAGTGCCTACTTACAGTCAGGCTTTTATTGCGATGGGGGTTGTCAGGATGTGGGGTTCGGAATGAGTAAAAGATGAACCTATGAATAAAACATGCTGCAGAGATAAGGGCTATGAGGAACATAAAGCAGGGTCAGGGGACAGAGGAGGCCAGGGGATGCTATTTTTATGGGGATGGTCATGGAAGCTCACATTTGAGCTGAGGAATGAACAAAGCAAGGAAGTGACAAAAATCAGTGGGAATAGTAGGTGCAAAGGCCCTGGGGTGGGGTCGTGCTTGGCATTTTCAAGGACGATCAGGGTGGCAGAAGGGAGTCAGAAGAGGGAAAATGGCAGGAGATAATACCTAAAGGGAGCTGGGGCAGGGGTGGTTTATCTAGGACCTTGTAGGCCAAGGTGCTTGTGTTTAATTCTCAACTTAATGGGAAGCCATGGGAGGTTTATCGGATGTATATTTTGAAAGGATCCCTTTCGCTGCTCCATTTAAGGGCCAATGTGGAAGGGAGGAGGGAGGAGGGAGACCAGGGAGGAGGCTATCATACTCGTCCGGGTGAGAGATGCTGGGGGGCTAGGATTGCTGGGGTGGGAGGAAGAACAGTGAAGTTGGTGAAAAACGGTGGGATTTGGGTTACGTTTTGAGGGTTTTTGATTTGCCGAGGGTTTGCACGTGCGTGTGAGCAGACGCGAGGAATAAAGGACTTACTCCTTGGTTTTCGGTGGGGGAATGGGATGAATGGGAGGGTGATATTTGAGCTGGGAACAGTGGGAGAGGAGCGGTTTCAGAGGATAACAGGGTTGGTTTGGACACGTGTATTTTGAGGGGCCTGTTGGATGCCCAGATGGAGATGCTGGGTGGACAGTGGGATATGTGAGCCCAGATTTCAGGGGAGGGGTCCAGGCTGAGGCTAAAAATGAGCTTTATACCAGAAGGGGGAAAGGAGAGCAGAGCTCTGCGTCGGGGGGGTCCTTCCAGGGCCAACTTGAAGGGGCCTCAGGACTCAGAGCCACCTGGAGTGGGGTGGGAGGGCCCTGGAGGGTGGTACACCTCAGGTATTTGTATTCACGTGCAATCAGATTATGCTGCCTTCTAAGAGGTAGCCTGGAAGAGGAAAAGAGATAACTCAGGGATGAGAGTATGCATATCTTTCATGTGCTTCCACTGTTTTCTATCTCAACTGCCCTCACCATAGTTCACGCCCCATTTTCTCTTGCCTGGATGACTGTATGAACTTCCTAATTGGTCTTCCTGCTTCAATACTCGCCCCCTGCCGTTTCTTCTCCACGCAGGACCCAGAGCAACTGCTTAAAACCCCAAATATGATCTTGTCATGTATGTGCCCAATACACTTGAGTCATTCCTCGTTGGTCTGAGGTCCAAAATTCTCCACACGGGCCCTCAGGCCCCACTCACCCCCCAGCCTTACCTCACACCATCCTCTTGTCCGTTCCTGAGCACCTGCCACTCCAGTCTTTTTTCAGTTCTTCCAATACGTCCTGCTTCCTCCTGCCTCAGGGCCTTTGCACATACTTTCCCATCTGGCTGTTAGTTCTTCCCCTCACTATTCTCTGGCTAACTTCTACTCAACCTTCTGTTCTCAGCTTCAATATCACCTCCCCAGGGAAGCCTTCCCTGAATTCCCTGTCAACATCAGGTTTCCTTGATATAAGCTCTGTGGCATCTTCTTCTTTCCTTTCATGGCACTTACCTTAGTTTGTAATTGTACACTAGAGTAAATGCTTTTGAATGGAGCTGAATTCCTGGGCCAGGGTCAGACGTGTGCTAGGAGTTTCAAACTCTCAGTGGCCTCACGAGCTTCCCATTGCACTTTTATTGGGGAACCCGGAGAAGAACTAAAAGGCTAGGGCCTCCGCGAGGAGGCCAGTGGCAGGGCAGAGGGAAGGTTGACAGAGCTGCACTGTCAAGGCCTCCATCCCACCCCCCACCTTCCTGCTGTGGCCTCTGAATGCATAAAGGTCATGTATTCTGCCCCTAGCCCTTGCTTTGAACAGCACAAATTATTTATTTTGGAAATGAAAATATGCCTTCCCCCCCACCCAAGCCGCACCCTTCAAAGTGGCCTTTAGAGAAGAAAACCCTCTCACTTCCCACTGCTCTAGCAGAAACTTTGTTATGGGTCAGGGCCTAGTTTGAACCCCTTCCCTTAAAGAACTCTGATTTGGTGCAGATCCTAGAAACTTTAAAACTATATCCACTGTTCAGAGGAACAACTTAGACAATTAGAGTATTATTTAGGATGTCCTGAACCATTCTCATAAGGCTGAAGTCTTTGTAGCAGTTTATCAGTTGTAAAGTGATTTTTATCTTTATTATCTCATCCCATTATTGGATATCTCAAGAAGATATCAGTTGGGGGTAAGAATTTAGATGCTTGCCCAAACAGTTGGGTGGCCAGAGGAAGCCTCAGGGAGGAGGGCCCTTAAAGAGAAATGTAAGGATCTTATATGCACAAGGACAAACTCTTTTACCCATCCATCCATCCATTCATCCATTTATCCATTTATCCATCCATCCATCCATTCATCCATTTGTCCATCCATCCATCCACTCATCTATCCATTCATTTATCCATCTGCATATCCACCCATCCATTGTACATAAAGCTGTGAATGAGGCACTCATGACCCCTGCCCTAATGGGTCTCATAGGCTAGTGGAGATAAAATTCTCCAATTGGCCAAGCCTGCATCATTTGTTCACTTCTTTGCCAGGGGAGTATGAGACAGCTGGGTTGATAATTTTACCAAGATTGTATCAAGAGTAGTTTCCCAAAGGAACACACTGGGGTGTTGTTATCAGAAGAAGTGGGGAATGATGCCAGGGAGGCAAAATCGATAGATGTCCACTAGATTAGAGGCATTTACTCATCATGGATGGAGGGATGAAAAGGGAGACTTGAGGATGGCACCCGCCTTTCTCCTTTTCTATATCACAAGGACTGGTTGGTTCCTTTGTTGATCCCTGACCAAGTTTCAGGGTTTGGATTTTGAGTCCTGTCATAGGGACCCAAGAGCATCCATCTCCTTCTAGATACTTGGCTATAAGTGTCGCAGCTGGGTTACCTCCTCTCCTCGACCTAAATTTATCAGCCACCCCTAAGATGCTTGTTGGATACACCCAACATACGTATGCTTATGCTTAGGAAACAAAGAAGAGGATTTGTTTATGCTCTGACAGCCAGAAAGTGCTTCCCAAGACTCTGAAAGTTCATAAATCTTGAGCCAGGCCCAGGACCCTGGAATGGAGTTTGTGTCTAAATTAGTGATTCTCACCTCGGGCCACACATTGGAAGCATCTGGGGAGCTTTTACACAGTACTGATGCCTGGGCCTCAAACATTCTGATTATAACTGGCCCCTCCTGGGGCCCAGCCATTTGAAGTTTATGAACAGCTCTCCAGGTGAGTCTAATGTGTAGCTTGGGTTAAGAGCCACTGGTCTAAGTGCAATTTGGAAAGCGCTATTCATTGCTGTGTCTCTTTGCTAACAGGATAGAAACATGATGAGGGTAGAGGCCATGTCCTGCTGACGGCTGCATCCCCAAGATCTGCAGCAGTGCCAGGTACCTAGCAGGTGCCCAGTAAAGATTTGTGGAATGAATGATGATTGATAGCGTCACACAAACCCCTTAACGGAGCAGAGATGGCTCCCCCTGAAGAGTGCATCTTCTCTATACTTCTGGCACGTGGGGAAGGGTTAGAGTCAGTCCCCAGCTGAGATCAAGCTGTGGTTTTCAGGGACTCCATGAACCTCTCCCACCTACTTTTCTGATCCAGCGATTCTCAACACTGGCTGCCCTTTAGATTCATCTGAGGTCATTAAAAAAAAAACAACAACAAAAAAAAACAGCTTTGGGTGTTCCAGTTCAGTGGGTTTGGATTGAAACGTGGAAACAGGCATTTTTTTAAAACTGTCTCAGGTGATGCTAACGTGCCATGAGGGTTGAGGCCACTGCTCTCATCTCACCGTTTTTTACCTCTGTGAGTCTGTTTTCTGACTTTAGCTAACTTGGTCCGAGACCCATGGAAGTGTTTCATGGCGGGTGGTAGTAGGTTCTTATGTACTGTTCCCCAAATGTACCTGTTCATAACATTCACCTTGGGTGCATGCTTCAAAATACACAACCCTGAGCCTTTACTCCAGACTTAGGGTTTCAGAAGCTCCAGTGAGGGGCCTGGGAATCTGTGTTTTTAACAAGCGTCCAGGCATACTCGTCACCTGCCAACCTCTCCACTTGCACTGCCCTCCTTCCTGGTCTCCCACACGAGAACACCTTCTGGCTCTTACTTTCTTTTGGTTCCCACCGCCGGGACACTCTTCCCCCAGATCCTCCCATCAGTCTGGTTCAACCAAATGCTACCTTCCCAGAGAGGCCCTACCTGACCACTGAAGTGACCAAAGCCTCGTGAACCCCCAGCCTTTACCCTGTATCTCTGGTGAGTTCTCTCCTGACACCCTACGGGGATGATCTTTGCTCCCCTGTTTATCTCCTGCATGACTCTTCCCCCACCAGAAACTGAGCCCCAGCAGTGTCTGGTTCATGCTGGCTCCCCGGCACCTAGCCCATGCCAGGTGGCCAAGAGGTATAGATGTAAAGGTGGGACTTGCGCTCTGAGAGTATCTCTGATTCTTTCCCAGGTCCTGGGAATTGAGTTCAGGGGCACGCAGATGACTGATGTAGGTGAAAATCATGCCACAGCTGTGGGCAGAGAGGCACCTGGAGACCCGAGTCTGCAAGAGAAGGGCGTGGGTGCACTCCCTCCCCCCATCCCCCGCCCCGCCCCCTTAGATTGGAAAAGAGGAAAAAGGTTGGGATCAGCCGGTCATAGAGGGCAAACGACAAGAGGCTTTCTCATCCGGATTCTGGGTCCGGCAGGGGCGCAGAGCTCACCGCGGGGAGGCTAGGAGCAGCGGCCGCACCAGAGGGCCTGGCGGTGGCCCCGGCGGGTTGCTACGCGCGGTGCCCGGGTAGTGCGGCCAGGGCCAGGGGGCGGCCTCCTTCCTCCTGGGCCCGCCCGCCACTCCTCCCCTCCCTTCCCCCCTCCCTCCCCGGGTCCCTGGGTGGCGGCCCCGCCCCCGCCGACCCGGCCGCGCTGTCCCCGCCTCCCCTCTCCCCTCCCCGGGCTGCAACAGGTGCCTCCCGGAGCAGGAAGCCCGCGCCGCCGCCGCCGCCGCCGCCGCCCGGCTCCCGCGGGAGCGTCCAGGACCCGCTGCTCCAGGCGCGCCGTCCCCGGACCCGGCGTGCGTTCCCACGAGGGCAGTGACCCCGCCGCTCCACCCGCCTCTCCGCCCCGCTTCCTGCCTCCTTCGCCACCCCCGACGAGGGCCCAGGAGACAGCCGGGCCCGCCCTCGCCCCCGGCCCGCCGCCCTCCCGCCGCTCTGCGCGCCATGGACGCCCAGGAGCCGCAGGCCGACCCCGACGGCGGGGGCGCCCCGGGCCTCGAGCCTGGACGCAGCTCCCAAGACGAGTTCGACTTCTCCATCCTCTTCGATTATGACTACTTGAATCCTATCGAAGGTCGGTGGAGGCTCGCCCCGGCCTGGCCTCCGAGCCCGGGCTGGGGCTTGGGCCTGGGCAGTGGACACAGGGCCCCCTTTTGCCCCACGTGTCACACTTACTGGGGGGCCTGGAGCGGGGGGCTGCCTCTCCCCCCGGCTGAGAGGGAGGGCGCGAGGCGTCAGGGACTGCAGCCGCCTTCAGGGGGCGCTAGGCTCACTCTGCCGGGTAGGGCGTTGGTTTCCAGTTACTTCTCCCTGATTGTCACGGGTAGCAAAGCCAAGGGTGGCAGGGGTCTCAGCTGGCCTCTTGCCTGCTGCTGGTCGTCAGAGGGCAGCGGAAGCTACCGGTTTGCCTTTGGAGGGAGGAGATGAGGAAGCCGGAGAATGGAGTTCGTGGGAAGGGGCTGGTGCAAACAGAGGGCAGGTGAAGCGGATCCTCCCACCTCCGGGCACCACCGCGTGCGAGCCCCTCGTTGGGGACTTTGTGTTGACACTAAGGAAGAGGTTGTCTGTATCTAATGCTGGAGGGTGGTTTGACTTCATCTTAGGCGGCTGGCCCATTTCCTCCCTCGGGTCTGCCGCTGTGTTTGCACATCACCCCGCATGGCTCAGTGTGAGCTTTATTAAGGGATCCCGCACCCTGCGGTCATCATGGCTGTGGGCGGTTGGGGGGAGCCGACCTGTGGATTCAGGAAGATGCAGGCTGTTCCTGCCTCAGCGACCTGTCGTCGGTCGGTGACTTCAAGTGCGCTTTGCGCTGGGGACCGGGGATTTCCCCAGGCTTGGCCGTCATTTCACGTGTTTAACAGGACTCTTGGTCAGAAGGAGAAGGTCGCACACCCAACCTCACTGTATTTTTCTGGTTACCAGGTTGTCTTGGAAAAAAAAAAAAAACCCAACCAGGCTTCCTGATTTTGACAGCCTAGCCCAGCCAGTGCTTATTGTAGCCTCTGGGGCAGGCCTGGTGGTAACTTCCAGATGCACTTGGGCTTGGCTGCATTAGGGAAAGCAGGAAGGGGTTGTGCTGCCTGCTGTGTGTAGGAAGCCTTTTCCGGACTCTCCGGGGCTTGCTGTTTTCCAGAGATGCTGGGTTAGGCAGAGAAGTTTTAACTTTCCTTCCACGGCGTCTTCAGGTGAAACTCCTTAGGTGAGGGGCTTGCTTTGATTTCGGAGATGCCCTCACTCGGATACCAAGTGAAGATGGTAATTCGTAATTATTCTCTAATTTGGCTGGAGGTGGAAATAGTTATCCAGCCAAAGAGACCAGTCTTCTTGAGTTGCAATCCGGAGGCCATCCTTTGCTTTGAAAAGACACAGTTAAGAATCTGCAAACGATCCCTCTAGCATCAGTGGTCTTGCTGTTTGTTAAGATTAAACTCATGTTTTGCAGGGAACTAATACTTACACCCCTCCCAGATTCACAATCAACGAATTTTTTTTTTCCTGCAGTGGGGGGAGATTTCCGGGGGAACAGTTTCCAAGCCAAATCCGATGGGAGGTGCTTTTTATAGTTTTTCTTGGCAAGGGGTGCTTGGTGGCTGCCAGATGGGTGTCTAAATGACCACAATGAAGGCCCCAGAATCTGTTTCTTAAAAATAAACTTTATTTTCTGGAACAGTTTAGATTTACAGAAAAGTTGTAAAGATAGTACAGCAAGTTTTCATATACCCAGCACTGCACCAAGCCCCCTATATGATGAGCATCTTACATTAGTTGATTAGTTGATTTGTTATAATTAATGAGCCAATATTATGATACAGTATTGTGGACCTAAGTCCATACTTTATTCACATTCAGACTGTCATTTATTATTATTATTTTTAATGAGCTTGACAGTTTTGTTTGTTTGTTTGTTTTTTGGTTTTTTTTGCGGTACGCGGGCTTCTCACTGTTGTGGCCTCTCCCGTTGCGGAGCACAGGCTCCGGACGCGCAGGCTCAGCGGCCGTGGCTCGCGGGCCCAGCCACTCCGCGGCATGTGGGATCTTCCCGGACCAGGGCACGAACCCGTGTCCCCTGCATCGGCAGGCAGACTCTCGACCACTGCGCCACCAGGGAAGCCCAGAGCTTGACAGTTTTGAGGAGTACTGATCAAGTACATTGTACAATGTCCCTTCAATGGGGTCTTATGTTTTTCTTATGGTTAGACAGGGCTGGGGGTTTTGGGAGAGGAAGACCACAGAGGTAAAGTGACCATTTCCATCCCATCATATCAAGGGTACCTACTATCAACATGATTTATCACTACTGATGATGGCCTTGATCACCTGGCTGAGGTAGCCTTTGGCAGGTTCCTCCACTGTAAGGTTACTCCTTTCTGAACTGTGCTCTTTGGAAAGAGGTCACTGTGTGCAGCCCCACTTAAGGAGTGAGGCATTATGCTCTGAAATCTGTAGAATAATGACCCCTTGCTGGGAAGTCAGCAGCACAGGAACATCATGGCTCAGGAAGAGAAAGGATGTCGGGAGCCTTGAGAGGCTAAAGCGAGCTGTACCAGATGTGGGTCTGGCTCATCCAGATGTTAATAGCAGTCCCCTCTCTCTTCTTCCACATGATGGACCGCCCCAAGGGCCAACACTAGCCCTTATCTTGCTATTGGGCTTTGTCCCAGGTGACAGTATGTTGGTGATGCACATGAGGTGTTGTACTTAACTCCGGGCATGGGCTTGGCAAAAAAACCAAAGAGGGAGGAGGACTGCTCATGGGACAGATGTTGTCAGAGATTGGTGTCGGCACTTAGGGAATTTGGGGGAAGTCGGGTGCTCATTTTATGGAGCTTGAACATGTGGCAGATGTTCATTAGCTCATGTAGTACCCCTCCAACCCTAGCAGGTAGGCACTGTTGTCACCCTCATTTTACAGAGGAGGATGCAAAGGCACAGAGAGGTGAAGGAATTTTCCCAAGAAAGCAGCGCTGGTAAACGGCAGAGCTGAAATATGAACCTGGCAGTCCTGCTCCAGAGCCTGTCTTCTGTTCCTCATTCCCTCTCTTGATGAGAGACACATGTAAAGCAGTTTGTTAGGGGCCTGGTACCATGCAAGACTGGAATTTAAAACATTTACCAACAGAGTGATCTTGGAAAAGTCATCTAACCTCTCTGGACCTCTGTTTGCTCAGCTGTCACATGACTGAAATGACAGTACTCACCTCATAGTGTTGTTTGCCTTGAATGGCTTAACCCATTTAAATCAGTTAACGCACAGTGTGATTTCTTACTAGTTTTTTATTAAAGCCTTGATTTTGTTAATAGAGGTGTTCAGTAATGTGAGTCCTTATTCATTTTCTCATCCATCTAACTATTGAGCACCTATGGTGTTGGATCCTGGGGATATAATAGAAAATGAGACTCAGTCCCTGCCCTCAATGAGGTAGAGCCTCTAATTGTTTTCTCTCCTCTGATTGCATTGTCTAGTACCTCTGGTAGCTTCTACATGGTCCTGGAAAGTAGGCATCTTTGCTTTGTTCCTGACCCCAGCAGGAGTACCTTCAGTGTTGGCTTTGGAATCAAGACATATGTATTTAATTACGTTAAGGAAGTATTCATCCATTTCTATTTTCATGAGAGTTTTGATTAAGAATGGGAGTTGAGTTATGCCGTAGACGTTTGAGCACCTATGGAAAAATATTTTATTCTTCTAAGATCACTTATATTAATAGATTTCCTAATATTGAAATTTCCTGGTATCAACCCCACTTGCTCACTGTGTGTTATTTTGTTATGATGATGGGGCCGGCATCTACTGGATAATGTTTTGTCCAAGATTTCTTTTCGCAGTATGTATGAGCGATATTTGTCTGTAATGTCCTTTTTGGCATGCTGTTAGGTTTAAATTTCTTTCCTTCTCTCTGTTCAGGAACAGCATGTGTATTATTGGGACTATCCAGTTTCTACAGTTGCGATAGAATTCCTCTGTGACACCATCTAGATCTGGTGCCTTTTCATGGGGGTGGTTCTGCAATAGCTTTCTTGATTGTGTCTATGGGAACTGGTCTGTTTACGTTTTCTATTTCTACTGGAGTCAATTTTGGTAAACTTTATCTTTCTAAGAAATTATTTATTTCACCTCTCTGGATTTTCAGATTTATTTGCCTAGAGGCATTCAAAGTAAACTCTTAGTTTTTGCTACTGAGGGAGAGAGCTAAGTACGTAGTAATATTGATAGAAAGAATGGAGGCAGGGCTACGGGAGTCCTGACCAGTGCTACTGGCCCACCTTGGAGGGGAGAGGTGTGCTGGCTGTGAGCAGACAGATCGGAAGTTTTAATTCCTTTGTAGAAGAAATTAGTCTACCTTAGTGGGTCTGGTGTGTCCTTCCTCTGATTCCTGGTAACCCGATGCACGTGGTGTTAACTTTGACCTTTCAGAAAGGAAAATGGACTCCTGGTCATTGCTTGTAAAGTTTATTCTGGTGATCCTTAAACTTTTCGGGTCACAGCCCTTTGAAAGGCTGATAAAAGCCATAGGTCCCATACGCTGTAGGAGCACACTGCACGTGTGCACACCCTCCTGCACTGCTCCCCCCCTCCACAAACCCCCACCCCAACCAGCATCCCTTCTGCCCCCAGCGCACCTTTTATACCATTTCCAGGTAGGGTCACAGGCCCTGCTGGAGCCCTAATGTCCCCTGCACTTCGACTCAGGGCCATCTGCTCTAAACCCATTCACAGGGCACAATTTAAACCTCATTCTTTCAGCAAACACTCACTGAATGCTGGTTTTGTGCCAGGCCCTGTAGGGGTACAGAGGTGAATGAGATGTGGTCCTGCCCTTGCCTGGCCCCCAGGCCAATGTGGGACACAGCCTGGTAAACAAATTGGGACAAATGAGGTGCTGGGATATAGTATCATGGTTTTTTTTTTTTTTTTTTTAGTGCTTACTAAAAATAGAGCTCTACCCTAAGCAAGCAGTTCGCTCAACACATGTGACATTCAGAGACGTTGCCGTCTGTGTCGAGTTAAGGACAGGCCTTAATAAGCCTGCTTTGTACAAATAGTGTCTCCAGGTGCAGCTGGAAAGGTGAAATGAGGGCTGATCTGAGCCGCGGCCTTGTCAAGGGAATCAAAAGGACTAGGGAGAAAGTTGCCTTAATCACGCTTTACTATTGCACACATGCCATCCCAGCTTCCAAATTAAAGGCCTTCTGTTCTTAAGGTGGCCTTAGCTTTTGATCGGGAGTAGAGGTTCTTAAAATCTTAAAGCTGTGTTATTTGAGTTGGTTCCCGAGGCTTTTTAGTCCTGTACGGTGATGGGGTTGAATAAAATTGAAAAATGCAGCATTGGTAGCCAGTGGTCCTCAATCCTGGCTACACGCTAGACTGTTCCAGCTGTACCCAGGACCGGTGAAGTCAGACTCCTTGGGGGTCAGTTAACTTTTGCTGAGAGTCACTGAGTGGTACATGGCAGGGCAGGCCTTGAACCCAGGCAGTTAGGATCCCAGGTCTCTGCCCTCAGCACTACAGCTCAGCCAGTATCTCACTGACTCCAGCTTTCCTGGGTCCCCTGTACACCAGCATGGGGTGCATTCACCTCGTGTGTTTTGATATTTATATACTTATCCTTTGTATGTTCACTGCTGTCCTAATGGGATTATACTCATAAAACATGCAACAAAAATGAAAGTGGGAAAAGACAGAATATAAACGGGAGTTCTGCTGTTCCTGTATTTCTTTCTACATCCCAGTGGATTGTCGTGTGTGCCTCCTGGGGTACATGTTCCCCGCAACTCCAGGGGCCATTTGGCTCAGCAAGTCAGAGCACCAGATCTGAAATCAGGGAATCCTGGCTTGAAACTCTGACTTAGCTGTCTCCTACTTGCGTGACCTTGGCCAAGCAAAAGTACCTGGCGTTAGCGAGCATGCAATAAATCGCTGCCAAATAAATGCATGAAAAGTTGCATAAGTCCTTCTTAGTGGTGTGCCTCAGGGCAGGTGATTTTGATCCTCTGCACTTGTGTTTTCTCATCTGTGAAATGGGGGTGGTGATGGCAGGTTCCCACAAGGCATTGTGATTAAGTGCAGGCCGCAGGGCTGTGTGAGTGTCAGGTGGCAGTGGCGGTGGGCTCTGAGATGTCTTCTGGCTCGCCTGACTTCTTGAGAGCATTGGTTCCTTGGAGGAGAGAGTCTTTGCCTTGCCCTTTGATGAATCCTGGGCCTTAGGAGAAGATGCTCTTTGGAGAGGAGCCACTGGCTGTTGGGCTTCAGTTGGCATCACAGCAAGTTATCTAACTTACGTACCATCAGTTCTGACTCATCGGGGCCCCTGCCTCGGCCCCAGAACTTGGCCAGCTGCAAAAGCTTTCTCAGTTGACCTGACTCGCAGGCTGCAAGGTTCCCTGTGGCTGCCTCTGTGAGAGGCAGGACCTCCCCAGGTGTCCTGCCCTGGCCCCCCAGGACCCCCTGAGCCAGGGCCAGGAAGAGGCAGCCTTGGAAAGTGCAGCGTGATGGATGCCTTGTGGCTTCCCCCCACGAAGGGACTTCCTCTTTCCTCTCTGCCCAGCACAGGAAATAGCCACAGGGCTCCGCAGAGCTCCAGCCAAACTCGGCTTCACTGGGCCGGTGCGAGGTTCGGTTTTGGACGATTGTTCCCAAACTGAGCTCAGGGAAGAAGGCAAGACTCGGCCCTGAGGCTCTTCCTGGGATGCGTCAGGGGCTGTCAGCTTTCCTACCTGGAACAGAGCCCCACATGGGTTCCCCCAAAGCAAGAGGAACTGCCTTTGACTTTTTCCTGAACTTTTATTACGAACTTTTCCAAATACATGGAAAAGTCGAGACAGTGGTATAGTTAACTCCCATGTTCCCATGTGCCCAGCTTCAACAATTATCAGCATAAGGCCAATCTTATTTCGTCTCTGCCTCAGTGTATTCTCCGCATCTCCACCCCTGCTTACTTTAAATCACATTCCAGGTGGTGTAATATTTTATTAATAAATAGTATGTAGCTCAAAAATAAGGGCTCTTGAAAAAAAAATCAAATACCATTATCAAACCTGAAAAGGAATAATACTTAATTTCAAATGTCCAGTGTTTAAATTTCCTGCTTGTCTCACAAGGGTCTTTTTATGGTTAATTTGTTTGAACCAAGGTCCAAACAAGATCCTCACATTGTAATTGGTTGACATGGCCATTTATGTCTCTTTTATTTTATAAAAATCCCCATCAGTCTGTTTTCTTGCTGTTTATTTGTTGAAGAAGCAGGGTCATTTTTCCTGTGCTGGTCTCCACGTGATGGATTTTGCCAGTGGCATCCCTGTGGTGTTTTTATTTTATTATTATTATTATTATTATTTATTATTATTATTTTTTTTAAATTTTCTCAGTACGCGGGCCTCTCACTGTTGTGGCCTCTCCTGCTGCGGAGCACAGGCTCCGGACGCGCAGGCTCAGCGGCCATGGCTCACGGGCCCAGCCGCTCTGCGGCATGTGGGATCTTCCCGGACCGGGGCACGAACCTGTGTCCCATGCATCGGCAGGCGGACTCTCAACCACTGTGCCACCAGGGAAGCCCCCCTGTGGTGTTTTTTTAACGTGTTCCTTTGTCCCTTGCATCTCCTATGGACTGGCATTTAGATCTAAAGTCCTGTGCCTTGGACTTTTAGTGCTTTTTTTCCTCTGCAAGAGAAATATATCAAAGGTAGACGGGAAGCTACAGGAAGAGCAGAGAGATTGCTTTTCCCGAGTTGGCATTTGGGGACCCTCCATGCGTCCTAATCTGAGGTTTCGGGAAAGACCATTTTCTCACCTGGACCTGTTTTAGTTAATACGATGTATTTCTAAAAGCCAGTCCTTCTGTGTGAATTTTAATTGAGCCACGCCTGAGTGAGCTGTCTGAAGTAAGAAAGTTGCCTGCAAAGCTCAGGATTTATAAAGGTCCTTATCAAAACAAACCTGCTTGGGTGTGCTGAAAAAGGGTGACCCTTAGACGAGGAGATGGGGAACGCTTTAAGTCTGCAGTGCCTGCAAAAGTCATTGTAAAGACTTCAGAAAGGGGCTGTTTTTTACCTGTGTGATCCTAAGAAGGTGGGATGAGGGTCTGAAATCCACAACGGGTGACATCACTTCCGTTGCCAAGGAGAAAGGAGGAATGTCATTAATGACCGGGCTTGGCAGGGGCCACGGATGAAGTGTGCCCGCCCTCGGGGAACACGGCACCAAAGTGAAGGCTCCTGGGGACGAGTGTAAATAAAGCACCCATCTGTCAATCAGGTATTAATTTTAAGTCTCTGCCCCTGGCCAAGGGTTATGGGGCCCCACTGTCTTCAAGTGGAAGTTGCCACTTGGAGTTCAAGTTGCCTGAAGGAAAGGTGGACATCAGCTTTGCAGGCCGTGACAGGGGTTGTAGGACTCCATAAAGGGTACAGCTCTTTGAGGGGCTGGCGTAAAGGTGAGGGGGCCTTTGCTGAGTGAGTTAGAGGAAGGAAAGCAAGGAAGGTGGCTGTGCCCATGTCGCCTTGTGCAGGGCTTTGACAGAGAGGCGGGGTAGCCATGCAAGCCCCGTTTCTGAGGAAGGATTATCTGAGGTCTACTTCTGGCTAATTCTTCTGACCAGATATTTCCTTTTCCTTTTGGCGAGGAAGTCGCTCTCTGTTGAGCACTGCGTGACAAATGCGGAGACACTGTCTTTTCTTAGAGACGGATCTCCCTGAAGCACAAGTTCAATCTCAAATGGCTGTCTTCTTGAAAAATGGAGGCAGTATGTCAAGGTGACCAGACAAGCAAAGTCTGATGTCATCATCTGATGGACTATTACACAGAGATGCAAAAGGAACTGCAGCTGCATACGACATGGTTACATCTCAGACATAAGGTTGAGGAAAACTGTGACATGCACATCTCGTACGGTTTTATTTATACAATGGTCAAAGCCAGCAAACCCAGGCTATAGTGAGAGAAGGTAGGTAAGTGGGTCCCACTGAAAGAGGGTTATTGGCTGGGGAGGGCCACCAGAGAATCCTCTGGCAGGATGGAAACATTCCATATCTTGATTGGTGGCTACACGGTGCATACATTTGTAAAAAGGCACGAGGTGGGGCTTCCCTGGTGGCGCAGTGGTTGGGAGTCCGCCTGCCGATGCAGGGGACACGGGTTCGTGCCCCGGTCTGGGAGGATCCCACGTGCCGCGGAGCGGCTGGGCCCGTGAGCCGTGGCCGCTGAGCCTGTGCGTCCGGAGCCTGTGCTCCGCGACGGGAGAGGCCACAACAGTGAGAGGCCCGCGTACCGCAAAAAAAAAAAAAAAAAAAAAAAAAAAAAAAGGCACGAGGTGTACTTCTACTATCTGTGCATTTGACTGCGTTTAAGTGATGTCTCAGTTTGAACCCCAGCTCTGCCCCTGATTGTTCTTGTGCCTTTGGGTGAATCCTCGCGCCCCTGAGTCTCAGGGCCCCCCTCTGTAACACAGAGGAGTTGGTGGTTCCGGCTTCCCAGGGTGCTTGTAAACCCCAGAGAGAGAGGTAATACACGGGAAAGCTCGAGGCGCAGTGAACGGATAAAAATAGGAAGGTCTTTGAACTTCTTAAAGGCACGAGGGCCCCATGGAATGGCTTGCAACCAGTTCCTTCTATCCCCATTTGAGGACAGAGGTGAGGTCCCATGTCTGCCAGATGCCTGGCCTCTGCTGCCCCCATCCAAAAGCTGACCTTGAGGCACATGGGTTGCAGATTCCATACATTTCTCTGGTTCTCTCCAAAAGGAATACGTGTCAGCCTGCGGGTGCGTGTGTTTTTGCAAACAGCCGTGCCAGTAGCCAGTCTGTAAGACTCGGTGCTTGCAAATTGTCCCGGGTCCCGGATCCTGTGTCCCAGGCGCCTGGCCTCATGGCAGGCTGCCTGGGAGGCAGGACCGAGCCCTCCTTTCTGCCCTGTCTGGTGAAGGCAGACAGCTGCCTTAGCTGGGTCAAGGTGAGCAAAGAGCATAGCGTTCAAGGTGGCTTTTTCTAGTGGTTCCACATTGACGAGACAGGATGGTAAACTGCCTTTCTTCCCTTTCTGGCATTTCTGGACCTGACTTATCTGGATGGAATTTCTCACCTCTCATGCCCTGCTTCTGTGTATGTCATCTCTGAATGATGGGTGTGACAACCCGATTCTCCGTCATTATTCATACACACGATTCATTGATTGGGAATCCAGTTACTCTTCGGCATTTGCATGGTCGGGGCAGTAGGGGCATGGGGGGCCCTTTGGAAAGTTTGCTAAGTGCTGAATTTATTACTTGAAGCGCAATCTGTACCTTTTCAAGGAAGGTCTTTCCTACAGGTGGTGCAAGCTGCCAGATGAAAAATCCATCCACCTTTTGCTCCTCTTGGCATTTCCTGCAGCCCCCAACACAGAGGAGGTTATGAGAGTAGTGGGATGGAGGGAGGCGGGATTCCTTCCCTCCATCTTCCCCCTGTCCTCTGGCTGCACGTGTACAGTGCCAGGTTGTGGCATCCTAGTGCTGCCATGGCAACAGACTGTGATGTCTCAAACCCAGGGCCCGGAACTCACACCACCTTGGGGTGTGAGCTCTTTGAGCGGTGGGTCTATCACTTCAGACAGGGGTGGACCCGCAGCTCTGGGGCCCTGCTGCCAGCCTGAGGGGCGTCTGGCCTCCAGGCCATGCCCTGGCTTCTCTCTTCCGAGTCGTTCAAGCCTGAGAGCACCGGTTCGTGCAGTCCCTTCCCCCTTCCCCAAAGGACAGATGCCTCATGTAGGTTCCTTAGCTGGGTTTCTATTTTGGTCATTCTATTCTGCTTCCTGAAAATTCCACCCGCCTGTAGTTCTAGGCGGAGAAGATGTTCTCTTGCCGTTCCTTTTTTCAAAAGCGATCTGTTGCCTGGTGAGTTGGCGCTGGCGGCTGTCTCAGACTTGGCCGTGTGTCCTTAAGGGTGAGCAACAGGCCCGCCAGAGGCTCCAAGAGGGCAGGCACTGGCAGAGAGCTCCTTGTGGCCTGAGTGGGATTTTTAAATAATCGTTGACTCACTCCTGGGGCAACTGGAGGGATTGTGACTATTCCAGAAGAAAGGAATCCGTGTCTTTAGTTGTCTAGGGCAGCCTACCTCATGATGGGGCTCCAGAGCAGTTCCCATTCTGGGGACACCTCATTTCTATGTGTTGGAATTAAGGTATCACCATCCAGGAAATATCCCCTTTCATGTGTTATGCGGGTGGAGGAGCTGGGTGGGCTGCCTGAGACTGAATCTGGCTCTGCCGCTTAAAAGCTGTGTGACCTTGGCCAAGTTAATCACCCTCTCTGAGCCTCACGTTTCCCATTTATAAAATGAGGAAACTCTATCACCTGCTTCGTAGGCCTTTTGTAAGACAAACGTTAGTATATGCTAAATGCATACATAGTGGTTCTTGGTATAAAGTATATGGTAGAGATGTGTTAGCGAGAATCATTTTTGTTACTGCAACTAGCTCACTGTGTCACTAACATTTTAGTAAGATTTAGTTGATCAGCTCCCAGGTACCCCAGAAGAGGGAGTACAAAGCATGGAGTGGAGGGGGTGTTCAGGCATTCTTTACCTACTCTACATATCTTCTGAAGGCTAGCAGAAAAAGAGAATTCCCAAAGTGCTGACCAGTCCATTTTATGTTTATAAAAATGTCTTCCCTTTTTCTTTTTTAATGCTTTTGAAGGCACTTGGGGGCCAGTGTGTGTGTGTCACACTTTCACGTTGTAAAATAAGGCAATGAAAGCAGAACGAGGGGAGCATTTTCACTTAGAAGACCGTTCCTTCCATAATGATAATATGACTCTACTGGAAGGTCCCATTTACTGAGTGTTTATTTTGTGTGTTTTGGGCTTCATGTGGATAAGGTGAAACATCAGGTGGGTATTGTCACCAACCTCAGCAACTGTGTTATACACGAGGACTCAGAGGTCCCCCAGGTCACACAGCCGGACGGGGGGTGGGGGAGAGGGGTGAAGCCATGGAGCTGGGGGGCCCCTAGCACTGTGTATGGACCGAGACCCGGACCTCAGTGCAGACGCCTTGCTAGGGCGGGGCTGGACTGGCCTCCCCAGCAATCTTGTCTTGCGGTTTTGGGGAGTAGCCAGAGATCTCCCCAAATATTCATGGGGCCTAGATGTTGGGGTGAGCACCTGGGAACCTGATGGAAGGAAGGGTGATGATAATTCGACTTTCAGATGTCTGCTGTAGAAATGATTTACCTGCTAGGGCTGACGGGGAGCAGATGTCTCATTTCTGAATCAGTTCAGGTTTGACTCGTGGATGGATGCTCCCAACATTCTTTTGGGCCTCAGCTGCGTGCAGGGCCTGGAACTGTAGGGCCTAGAGCAGTGGTTCCCAGCTGCGGGGGATTCTGCCTCGCAGGAGAAATTTGGCAATGCTTGGAGATGCTTCTGGTTGTTACAACTGAGAGAGAGGAGGGGACGCTACTGGCATCTAGTGGGTGGAGGCCAGGGATGCTCCTGAACATCCTGCAGCCTCACAGCAAAGAAGTCTGTAGCCCCCGATGTCTGTAGTTCTGAGGTTGAGAACCCCTGGTCTCAGGTCTGCTGGGTTCAAGCTGTGAGACCTCGGGCAAGTTAATTCATCTCTTTGTGCCTCAGTTAACCCATCTATAAAAGGGGAGTAAACAGTGCCCATCTCACAGGTTGTGAGAATTAAGTAATTTACTACATGTAATGTGTTTACAACAGAGCCTGCCTGGCATATAAATTCTCAGCACATGTTAGCTGCTGCTGCTGCTGTTGTTGTTATTATTATCGGCCTTTATCTGCCTTCAAAAAGCTCACTGTCTAGTAGGGAGACAGACAAGTGAATCTATACTTGATAGACTTCACTACACGACTCTTCAGGTTCTGGCAACACTACAGAGTCTGTAGTGTCAGATCCAGCCTAGGGAGAGCTTTTAGGAAGAGGTGGCCCAAGTGAAATCTTGATGGACAAATAGTGGCTTGCTAAGAAAAGTGAGGACAGGAGGTATGGAAGGGTGTTCTGGGCATGGGGAACAGCATGTGCAAAGGATGGAGGCACAGGGGACTGAGAGCAGCCACCTCTGAATCCCTCATCTCTGCCTCCACCTTCTGCCTCTTTCGGAATCCTGATGCCTCGAGTGTGGGCTGGGTACCTCGCATGGCAAGTGGGATGGTTTCACGGGCCGCCCCAACGAGTACATTGCATACGCGGGTCATCCCCTTGGCAGGGCGCCTTCTCTTGAGTCAGGAGTGAGGCCTCCATCAGGTGCTACTGTGTCTTTAACGCCTTTCTTTCTGATACTTGCTGTTTCCTCCCTCCAGTGCCAGCTTTAAAAAAGGCAGACTTTCTGGGGTCGTGGAAATGTCCTGCGTCATGATTGTGCTAGTGACAAGGGTATAGAGCATCTGGCAAAACTCACTGAACTCTGCACTCAAAATCTGTATGTATAAATGATACCTTATTTAAATAAAGAGCATCAAGGAGGAAGAAAAGTGGGCCTCAGGCTCAGAGCCTTTGGCTAGCAACAGTGTCTCGCTTGAATTTAGTAACTTTTATGTTGATTGTAGTTTTACCCTACCTTCTATTTATGGAGGTGACACTGATTTTCCATTTGTGGTATGGGTGTAAAGTTTCCGTAAAAAAAAAAAAAAAAAAAAGAAAGTAATATGCGAACGAATTTAAATAGAAATATTAAGTGAATAATATTCACTGGTGGTACATGAATATAGCAAAGATCATGCGAGTGGTAAGAGAAGCAAGCTTTTTGGAAACCCTTCTGAGAGAATCTGGTGCTTCTGAGATGAGACGAACTTGGCCCAGTGCTGTGTGGGCACAGTGAGGGAGTTATCTGCAAGGGTGGCAGTTGTTTACGGAGAAATAGTGAAGAATCCTAGCTACTTAAAGAAATATTTTAATCATGAGCCTTTTGTCTGTGAGAATTACTGTCAAATACCCAGGGGAATGAGAATTAAATGATTATAAATTACCTCCATATTACTTGCTTGTGGGTAAACTTTCAAAATCTTGGGGAGAGAAGAAAAAAGAAACTCTGCTGCTTGGATTAATTAAAACCAATGTAAATGCTTTAAATGCTTTTGCTCAGCAAACTGGCCTTTCTCTTTTTCATTGCTGCCCCGGAGTGTGAGTGATGTGTGTTTTTATGGCAAAAAGTTTCTGTGACTTTCACATCAGCCCCGAGGGGGTGTTTCTGATAAGATGTAATGCAGTTTTTCTGATAAGGCCGGAATTTTTGCTAAGAGGCTTTCTGTGTTTTGTTTTGCTGGTTCACAGGGCAATGGATTATCAGAATGTTGTTGGACATGGATTTGACCTGGATCTCTTCCTAGATTAAAAATCTATGCTCTGTTACCTGCCAGGAAGGCTGTGTGTGTGTGTGTGTGTGTGTGTGCAGGCACAAGTACAAGTTTATATTGAACTGCAGCTTTACAAGAACCCTAGACCCTACAGACTCTAGTTAGAAAAATGAAAGGACGTCAGAGCCAGAAGCAGCCAAGGAGACTGATCTGGTTTAACGCCGTCCGGTTACAAATGAGGAGGTTGAGACCTAGAGTGGGTGGGGGACTTTTCCAAGGTCACACAACTAGTTAGTGGCAGAGTAGGACTAGAACGCAATTTCCTGCTTCCTAAACCAGGTGTCATTGCTATATATCATGTTATGTCCCCCCCCTTTAAAATAAATAAAATAAAAACATGTGCCTTTTGGAAATTATCTTTCTATTCTCAATGTAGTGCAGAAATCAGAGTCTCCTTTCTGCCTCTGCCCCTAATTACTTAGCTCTTCTCCCTGGAGGAAATCACTGTTACCTGTAACTTCCAGGGAAAGCCTGTGTACCCATAAGCATTGTGTGTGTGTATGTGTGTGTGTGTACATACTCACCCTCTGTTTCTATCCTATGCATACTGTGTGCATCTTTAACAGTATCTTGTGATCGTTCTATGTCAATGTATAAAGAACCTTTTCAACCCTTTTTGTAACTGTATTGTATCTCACTATGTGAATGACAGAATTTAACCCATCCCCAGCTGATGGACAGTAGGTTGCTTCCAGTCTGTGGGGATTATAAACAGGGCTGGACTGACTAAACTTATGCATACCTGATTTTGCACATGTGCTGGATAAATTTCTAAAAGTGACATTGCTTGATTCCAAGTATACGTGCGTTTGGAATTTAGATAGATATTACCAAATCACCCTCTCTTAAGGTTATGTCTTTCTACCATTTGTTTTGGATGTTAGCATCTTTGAGGAGTAGTTTAAATATTTCATGCTTTATTCAGCAGACCGACAAATATTTTTGGAGGGCCTGCTTTGTGGCAGGTCCTGTCCAGTCGTTAGGAATACAGTGGTGGTGGTGGTGGTGGTGGTGGTGAGAGAGTCCTCATGGAATTGATTGATTGGTGGAGGTGGGGCTGGGAGTTGGGGGAGAGGCAGATGATAAACACGTAACTACAGAATTACTGAATTAGAATTGTGAGAAGTGCAGTGGAGCAGATCAGGGAGGTGTGAGTGGGGTCTGATCTCGTCAAGAAGGTCAGAAGGGGGCTTCCCTGGTGGCGCAGTGGTTGAGAGTCTGCCTGCCGATGCAGGGGACACGGGTTCGTGCCCCGGTCCGGGAAGATCCCACATGTCGTGGAGCGGCTAGGCCCGTGAGCCATGGCCGCTGAGCCTGCGCGTCCGGAGCCTGTGCCCCGCAACGGGAGAGGCCACAGCAGTGAGAGGCCCGCGTACCACAAAAAAAAAAAAAAAAAAAAAAAAAAAAGAAGGTCAGAAGGGCTTCTGAGAGCACATGACACTTTAGCCAAGCTTCAGCAAAGGAGCGGTTTTAGTTACGAAGAGGGCTGGGTGGGGGAGGAGTTGTGGAGCAGAGGGAACAGCAAGTGCAAAGGTCCTGAGGCAGAAAGGAACTTGGCATTTTCTGAGAATGACAGCTAGTTTGGCTGGAGTCTGGGGAGAGAGGAGAGGGGAGAGAGAGGCAAGGCTAGAGGGGCAGGCAGAGGCTCAACCGGGCTGACCTAGTTGAGGTTGTTTATCTTGATCCTAGGAGCTATGGAAAGCCATTTCTGGGCTCTCACCTGGGGTGGGGCACCACCTGAACCCTATGAGATCAACTCAGCTAAACCAGATAGCACTTACTCCAGGATGGCCCAGAAAGGGCACCGAGGAAGTGGAGGATCACCTGTGTGCACCAACCACCTCTGCTGTTATAGTGCAAAGGCCAGCCACAGGCTATGTGTAAACAAATAGGAGCGGCTTTGTTCCAATAAAACTGTACTTACACACGCAATCTGTGGGCCAGCTTTGGTCCAGGGGCTGTAGTTTGCCTGCCTCTGATCTAGCAGCATGTGATTCTCTAAACAGATAATATCTGATGTGTTGTGAGCTGCTAACAGGTGTCAGTGGAGAAAAGATGGCAGGGAAATGGGGTGGAGAATGACACAGGGGTGGGGATGGAGATGATCCTTTTGATGGGCCTAAGGAGCTGCTGACTGAGCAGGCATGTGAAGGAATTAAGGGAAGCAGCCAGGTGAAGATCTTGGGGAGAGAGTTTCTAGGGAGAGGGAGCTCCACAGCAGGAGCTGCTTGAAGAATCGTGAGGATGTCAGCAGGGCTGGTGCTGAGTCAGCTTGGGGAAAAGTGGGGAGAGTGGGAGTCGTGAGACAGGCCAGGGCTAGGGGACAAGTGTGTTAAGGACTGTCCTGGGGACATCTAGGGAAGCCTTTAAAGTGGGTTTCACTTTACAGTGGACATTTCAGTAGACGGCTGCATGGAGAACAGACCATAGAGGGTGAGTGTAGAAATGGGGAGACCAGGGAGGAGGTGACGGCAACAGTCCAATTGGAAGAAGGTGGCGGGAGGTGGTGACACATGAATTTGGTTCACATTTTAATAGAGCGGTCAGGCTTTGCTGATGGATTGGATGTAAGGTCATGAGAGAAGAGTCGAGGCTGACCCAAGTAACGACAGAGAGGGTGGAGGGGCCTCTGTTGAGTTGGGGAGCTTGCAGGAGGGGCGGGGTGTGGGATGGTGGGAACAAATAGCTAGTTCCCTCACTAATCTCACTCTACAGCCACGGGTTCTTTCGAGGTGGCAGCAGAAGCCTGAGCTAGGTGGCCGCGATTAAAGAACAAAATTAGATCATTCTGTATCCACTGATTTTACTAGTTTGGGAGGCTCTATAGCTATGGCTCTGTCTTTTGGGGGCCAAGTAGCTTTTCTGGGGGATCTCTAATCCTGTTCATTCTGTATTTGGGTGAATCTCTTCCCCTCCCTGGACCTCAGTTTCCTCATCTGTAAAATGGCACAAGATGAGCTATGGCTCAGGAGTCCTGGTTGTAAATTAAGTCACTTTTTAACATGTGGGCATAAACATTTGGGATTTGAACCCAGAGCTTCATGGTCTCCAGAGCTGCTGTGGCCTCCCCCTGCATCTTGTAGCTGTATCATACAGGTAGAAAGAGCAGATGGGCCTAGGTCAGTGTTTTTCAAACTGGGTCATGACCCACTGGTGGGACAGGAAATCTGTTTAATGAGTTGTGACCAGAATTTAAACAAACTAACCCCAGACCGGAGGATAGATAAGAGTGCATCATATGTAGCAGGGTAAGTATTGTTTTGGGAAGCTTTTGTTTCGGGTGCCAGTGAACATGGTGGTGTGAACTGAATCGTGAAATAAAATCACATTTCTTTCAAGGGCTGCACTGAAACAAAAGTTTGGAAGCCGTTAGCCCAGCCAGCCATCCAGGTCTCTGGCTGCTGCTGCTGCATGGCTTGGACCAGCCGTGCTCGTGCACCTGCACTAAAATCCTTCCGCTTTGATCTCTCCGTTCAAGGAATCTGGGATGAAGTGGCCTCACTTTCCTTCTGTGAGGGAAGGAGTTTCTAGCTCTGGGGTTTGGTGTGGTGGGGATTAAAAAAACAAAAAAACAAAAAAACAAAACCCAATCTGTGATTGCTCTGCATCCGGAGTTGTGTTTTAGAGGCTTAAAAAGACCCCTCCCTCCCCCCTTCTCTTTCCAGAAGAACCGAATGCACATAAGGTCGTCAGCCCACCCTCCGGACTCGCATACCCCGATGATGTCCTGGACTATGGCCTCAAGCCATACAGCCCCCTAGCCAGTCTCTCTGGCGAGCCCCCCCGCCGGTTGGGAGAGCCGGATAGGGTAGGGCCCCAGAACTTTCTGTGCCCTGCCAAGCCAGCGGGGGCCTCGGGCCTGAGCCCTCGGATCGAGATCACTCCATCCCACGAACTGATGCAGGCAGGGGGGCCCTTCCGCGTGAGAGACACTGGCCTGGTCGAGCAGCCGCCCCTGCCGGGGGTGGCCGCCAGCCCGAGGTTCACGCTGCCTGTGCCCGGCTTCGAGGGCTACCGCGAGCCGCTTTGCTTGAGCCCCGCTAGCAGCGGCTCCTCTGCCAGCTTCATTTCCGACACCTTCTCCCCCTACACCTCGCCCTGCGTCTCGCCCAATAACGGCGGGCCCGACGACCTGTGTCCCCAGTTTCAAAACATCCCTGCTCATTATTCCCCCAGAACCTCGCCAATAATGTCACCTCGAACCGGCCTCGCTGAGGACAGCTGCCTGGGCCGCCACTCGCCCGTGCCCCGTCCGGCCTCCCGCTCCTCGTCGCCTGGTACCAAGCGGAGGCATTCGTGCGCTGGGGCCTTGGTTGCCCCGCTGCCCGGAGCCTCACCCCAGCGCTCGCGGAGCCCCTCGCCGCAGCCCCGGGACGACGGCGCCCCTGCCGGGTACGCCCCCGCGGCTGGCTCTGCCGTCCTCATGGATGCCCTGAACAGCCTCGCTGCCGACTCGCCCTGTGGGATCCCCCCCAAGATGTGGAAGACCAGCCCCGACCCGTCGCCGGTGTCCACCGCCCCGTCCAAGGCTGGCCTGCCCCGCCACATCTACCCAGCCGTGGAGTTCCTGGGGCCCTGCGAGCAGGAGGAGAGGAGGAGCTCGGCCCCCGAGTCCATCTTGCTGGTGCCACCAACTTGGCCCAAGCAGCTGGTGCCCGCCATTCCCATCTGCAGGTGAGTCAGACTTTGAAAACGATTTAGTCCATGGTCCAGTTTTAAGAGAAGGTTTTCTGGTTATGAGCATGGGATTCAGAGTTGGCTAGACTGGTCTTAAATCCTGGCTCTCCATTTACTGGCTGCCAGACCTTGAAAAGGAAGTTAAATTCTCTGGGAAAACAAAACAAAACAAAACTCTGAGCTGCAGTTTTCCCATCTGTTAAATGGGTGTAAGTGTCCCTGACTTACTGGGTGGTTGTTAGGAGGATGCAGTCATAGGATGCATGTGATTGCTCATATGACACTGAGCTCATTCATGCATTTGCTTATTTAACAAGTATTTCTCAAACACCTACTATGTGCCAGGCACTGTTACAGATGTTGGGGAGACAGTGTGAACAAAATGGGAAACAAAATTCTGCCTTCGTGGAGCTGACGTTCTAGTAAGCTCAAAGCAAGCCTGAACACGTGGAATTTGCTATCTTATTAGAAGAGGAATTGATGTTTGTTGGCATCTGCTATGTGCCTCAGTATTGCAATCAGTGATATGGAGGCCTTCAAAAAATGTGGGAGCCATAATCCTCAAGGAGCTTAAAATCTTGGCAAGCTGAAGAGATGCATGAATAGCAGCATGTAGGCTTGGGGTCTCCAGGGATGGATCCGAGTCCTGGCTCTGCCACTCACTGGCTGTGTGATCATGTGCATGTCTGCTGCTGCCATCCTGCTGTGCCCATAACAGACATCACTAATCATGCAGGGCCCTCTTTCTCATTGAGCACCTTTTTGATGCCGTGCCCAGGGCAGACATTGCTTATCAATCAGGACCTTCATTCTTACTGAGCACCTTTCTGGGCCTTGGTTCATTTCCTGTGAGATGAGGATAATAATAGTACCTACCGCATGGTTTTTTTGTTTGTTTTTTTAAGGATTAGGTGAGATAATATATATCAGACTCTTAGCGTAGAACCTACATAGGAAAGAGCTCGTGAAAGAGACAGCTGTTATTGTTATCGGGGAATCTTATCCTTATAGAGGAAGCACTTTGTTGCTTCCTCACTGATGAGCCGTGTGCTAGGAGATTGAGTCCCCAATAGCTGTTAGAGTGATGATAGTGACAGTAATAATCACCAACATTTCAGGATGCTAGCTGTGTGCCAGGCACACTTCTAAGTACTCTCTCTGGATTATTTCATGTTATTCTCACATAAACCTGGTTTGGTTATATATTTATCTTCATTTTGATAATAAGGAAAATGAGGTACACAGATTAGGAGCAGAGATTATTTTATCTGTTTTATTAGGTGAAGGATCTAAGCTTTATGCTATTCCCATTATCCCAGTGGTTTTCAAAGTGTTATTTGCTTTCAGCAGATGGAAGCCTCTTCTTTTCAAATAAAATGTTGAATGCCAAAATAGGTAATGTAGAGCCGTTTTGATTGATGTGGGGTTGAGAGTAGCCTAGGGCCCTGTCCACTGGGCCTGGCTTCCCCACGCCCACCTGCCCCCAGCCCCCACCGAAATGGACTGAATGGAGCTTCTGGTCTGATGTTTCCTCCAAAGCGGGTTCTGAGAACACTAGTGCCATCATAGGTCAGTCAGTCCCTTAAGGAAAGGAGTTTCTGGGTTTAATAGAGTTTAATAGATACCTTTGTGTAGGGGCCGCTCCCCGCTGTGGACAGCATGTGCGGTGATTTCAAAGGCCATCTGATCACGGAGTTCTGAGACTAAAGTTTCCTGGAGCCTTAGGAATGCTGATCAAGATCAACGCCTGGTGCAGGTTGAGAAACTGGGGCTCAGAGAGGTGAAGTGATATGCCCATCAGCACCCAGCTAGTTCATGACCAAGCTGGAAATCAGAATTCGAGATTCCTGACTCCTTGTTATTTCTGGTCAACTCCTTGATCAGTCTCCAAAACATGACTTATTTGGGAGTGAGGAGGAACATTAATATAAAATACGATTGTGAGGCATTTATCTGAGACTTTATTGTATATAAAATCCTTCCCTCTCCATTATGTGGCTTGATCTGAGAGGTTCTGATGAGTTAGAGTCCTTTAGTCCCTAGCAAGTGCCAATCTGTGCCAGCCAGTGAGATATTTGCAAGAATTTTCTACTCGATTGAGAACCTAGGGCATTCAAAGAAGTCTCACGATGATATTTATCTCAGGGAGTGTGGATAACTCAGCAGGGGGCTGGAATTCAAATGCAGGATGTCAGACTGGCTCCAATGGTCTGAGTCTTAAGATTATATTTCGGTTGTCAAACACCTATTTCAGAACCAAACAAAATTAGAAGTTGATACTTAGGGATATTCCATTGAATCTTCTACTCACTAAATGTTTTGATTCATACAGGGGTGGAGTGATTTTTTAATGAGCCTATTTTGCTAACTTTAGAAAATTTTAACTTGCATACATGAGAATAAAAGTATTTAACACATATGGCACCTTGGATGTAGACAGAAGCTTGGAGGCATCTTGGAACTGTAACTAAGGCAGAAATAAAGGCACTTTAGACACCTGAGACTTCAGAGTTAAAGGGGCTTCAGGAGGCAGTGTGGTTATAAAGAAGGGCTGGAGATTTGCTTGCATAGTGAGGGTGGAATTGTAAGTTGGATTGTATGTTCAGGTTCGGCTCTGGCACTGACGGAGTTTGTGGGGCTGCTGCCCGCCTCCACTCTCCCCTTGGAATTGCTGTAAGAGAGAAGGGATAGAATTGGCCTCACTGCAAATGTTTAATTAAGTCCAGTTGATAATGTTAGCTTCTAGCAGTTTTGGGCTTAGCAGGAAAGACTGTCCTGATTAGATTAATGTATTCTCCTGCATGTGAAAAATCAGGACATAGTGACACAAATCCATGCATTTGCAACTTCAAAGCTACTTTGAACATACGGGTCTTCTTTGAAATAAAACTGCTTGTTCATTCATCCATTTATCCTTCCATTCATTTGTCCGCCCACCCACTGAATATTCACTGATGACCTAGCAAATGTAGGCATTGCTCTAGACTCATTCCATCAATGAGGTATTTTCTTGGGCCTATTTTAAATAAATTAATAAGATAAGAGACAGTGTAGAGATGTGGAAGGAGCACTGGACCGGGAGTCAAGAGACTTAAGTTGGAGCCTTGGCTGTGTCTTGCTCTGTGATCTTGGGAAAATGTCTTTAGGTTCTCTTGGGCTCTGAGTGAATGGTCTAGATAGACTGTCAAGACTTCATTCACCTCTTCAATGACCTAATACTAACCTCATATCAAGTACCTGATGTGTGTGCTGGGTAGGGTTGAGACTGTATAATAAAATGAAACTTAATGTTATGCCCTCAAAGATTTTACAAATTCAGATGCCAAAGCATACATATCCAATACCATTAATACTGTAGTCAGATCGTCTACAGGAAGTAACTATTTATTTGAAATATATACTATATTACATGAAAAAATAATTATAGCTAATATTTATTGAGCAGTTATTGTGCTTCAGCTCTTTATATGATCTCAGTATCCCCATTTCGCAGTTGAAGGAGACTAAGGCCTAGGGAGATAGAGGCATTTGCGCTAAGTCACACAGGTAGTTAGAGGTGGAGCTGGGACTTGAACTTGGGTGTGTAATTCCAGTCATGCTCTTGACCTTTACTCCTCATTTAATTGTAGGAAGTCTGAGTGGTTTGGCTCATCCATACCAAAACCAGACACCTCTCTGTGGTTAGATGTTCTACACTTGACCCAAGAAGTAATGATTGTGACTGGGAATGGCCTCTCCCTAAATTTACTTTTAATTGAGACATCAGACATGATGAGCTAGAAAAGACATAAGAGCTAGAAAAACTCTCAGATGTCATCTAGTCCATTTGTGGTTACAGGATACTGAGGATAAGAAAGATGAAGTTGCATACCTAATGTTACATGGCAAGTTAGTGACACAGTGGGGCCCCTGATTTCTATTTCAGTGTTCCTTCTTCCACACTTACTCCTTTGGAAAAGACAAACATCCTGGATAAGGGATGTTCTTTAGAGGTGAGAGGTGATATTCTTCAAAATTTCCAGAGGAAAAGAAGTTACAGTGGTTCAGAACATGCTGGAACAATCATATGAAGTTAGCTTCATAAACTGAGATGTCAGTCATTCTGTCTTCATCAAGATGGAAGAGAAAACAAAGAAAGAGAATGAAAAAGATCTCTACCTTGTGAAGAGCCCTACCTATCATGTCTGAGAAATGTGTGCCTCCCAACAGCCAACATTATCATATGCCCATTGGACATGATTTTCAGAAAAGGGACCATTTATGTTTATTGTACAGGTTGACAGGATATGATTTATTGTACACATGACTGATTCTGTTTCCTCCTTCAGCATCCCAGTGACTGCATCCCTCCCACCACTTGAGTGGCCACTCTCCCACCAGTCAGGCTCCTATGAGCTGAGGATCGAGGTGCAGCCCAAGCCACATCACCGAGCTCACTACGAGACAGAAGGCAGCCGAGGGGCTGTCAAAGCTCCGACCGGCGGCCACCCTGTGGTTCAGGTATGGCCTTGAGTTCTCTTCCTTTTGCGTCCTCATTTATCACTGGATGATTTACTTCTGCTGAGTTACTGCTTGGTGCTTATTAGGTTGAGGTATGTGTCTTAGCCTCTTATTCCTCTGAGGGATGGGAAATTTGAGACTGAGAATCAGAAGCTAATCCAGCTACTCAGAAGCCATAGACAAAAGTCTTACTGAGCTGGATAAGGATAGAAGTGATATTCATGCTCAAGCTTCTTCTTTCTTCTCTTCTGATTGAGAGACCACTAGAGTTTTGCAGAGGTTTCTGTATTGAAGGTTTCTGAAGCCATTATTTTGTGTTTAAATTTCAGATGAGAGTCCATTGAGGAAAATCAATATATTGAAAAGTGGGGAAAAGTTAAAACTACACAGAGTCAAATACCTAAAATAACTATTATTAGCATTTTGATATATTTCCTGTTGCCTTTTTTTCTATTCATAAACATGGCAATGTCTATCACTGTACATTTGTATACTTGATGTTATAGTAGTTTGTACTTTGATTTTTTTTCACTTTACATTATACTCTGAGCATTTCCTCCTGGTTTTTCCTTAATCATTATCTTTTTTTTTTTTTTTTTTTTTGCGGTACGCGGGCCTCTCACTGTTGTGACCTCTCCCATTGCGGAGCACAGGCTCCGGACGCGCAGGCTCAGCAGCCATGGCTCACGGGCCCAGCTGCTCTGTGGCATGTGGGATCTTCCCGGACCGGGGCACGAACCTGTGTCCCCAGCATCGGCAGGCAGACTCTCAATCACTGCGCCACCAGGGAAGCCCAATCATTATCTTTTATGTCTGTGGCTTTTGATTTAACCTCAGATTTTTTTTTCAAAATAAGTAGAGAACTGTTTTTTTCCTCCAAAATAGTGAGTTGAAATATTCTTGATTGTATAGTCTGGCTAACCAGGAACTGCTGACTGGTGCCCACCAACCAACTCAATTAACCAGCCCTTTAATACATTTAAATTAATTTAACTCTTTTAAATTTGCCTTAAAGTAAAAGTATTCTATGATAAGAATCTGATGGTGCATCAAAACCCTTTAGAGTAGTTGTTAAAAATGCAGATTCTTGAGCATCCCTTGAAACTACATGACACAAGTACAGGTCAGACAAAAAACAAACATACAAACCCCTAACCCTAAAATCTTCACAGGTAGCTTTGAGTGTATATACCTGGTTAAGGACTTTAATGATAATATTAGGAACTTATAAATCCTGGCAGTTGCTTTTTCTAAATCTAACGTGACAGCCTTTTGGGGATTTTGTTTCCATTCATTGCTGCTTTTCATTTACCACAAGTCACATTTTACTATTTCTTTGCATGTCTAGTAATTGTTGACTGTATACTGACATTGTGATGATGATGTGTACTGGACATTGTAGAGACTCTTGATTTTGTTATCTTCCTCTAAAGGTAGTTCAGTTACTGGCTGATCACATTGAACTTTTATAGGCTTGATTTTAACCCTTTGTTAAGGTAGACCTGTGGAAAGCCCAAGGTATTCCCCATGCCCTTCAGGTTCATGGGGTTAGCCATCAAATTCCTTCTTTTGTGGATCTAGTTGAGGCTAGGTTTTAGACCATGTTAGGGCAGGTCTAAAGTAGCCCTTACTCTAAGGCATGACCTTACTCTTAAGGCCTAGTCTTTTGGGATGCTTCGTGGGGAGGTCACTCCTCTCTGGTGGGCTGGAATTCCAGTACTCCAGCCCTGCTCAACCTCTAGTCTCTCTGTTTCCCTTTCTACCCCATAGCTGCCTCTGTCTGATAAACTCTGCCCATTCTTTCCCTGGGCTTACACAGCCCAGCCCTTGGCCAAGGACTTGGGGAGCTCCCCTAGCACCTTCTTCCTCTCTGATGCTTTACCCACAGATCCTAGCTGCTTCTACAGCCTGGAATTCTGAACTCTGTCTCCCCAGCTGAGCAGGCCCACTGTGTTCTGCTTGAACTCCACTCCCTGCATGTGGGAGGGAAACTGTCGCCAGGCAGAGAGCTGCTGTGAACATGGGCTCACCTCCTGTGTTTCCTTTCTCTCATGGACCACAGTCTTATGCTGCCTGCTGTCTAGTGCCTGAAAGCAATTGACTTACCAACTTTTGTCCTATTTTATAGTTGTTTATGGTGGTAGGGCTGGTCTGGTACTATTTACTCATGCTTGAACACTGATTTTTGGAAAAGAAAGGCTTCATATCATTATCGATCAAGGCTTATCTGCTCCAGGATGGGAACCTCTTGGCCTGGAGGTGGTGTCAGTGTGTGCTGGAGTCAAAGCCTTTGGTTGTAACAGAGAGAGAAACTCATTCAAAGCAGATTAGAAAAAGGGGATTATATGGGGAGGCTACTGGGGTAACATAGCATCAGGTCAGGAGATTCAGCTCAAGAAGAACCTGGACTCATGGTCATGAGTCCAAGATTTATTTCTTTGCTCAGTCAATCCATTCAACAAGTGGATTCGTTCTGCAAGTATTTGTTGACCACCTACCTTTTGCCATATACTGTGCTTGATGCTGAGATACAATGAAGACTGAAAGAGAAGCGGTGGTTAGCTTCTCTATGGAGCTCATGATCTAGGGGGTATAAAGTTATTGACTAAATAATCATGCAAATGATAAAATTACAGATTGTGGCAAGTGGCAGGAAGGAAACGTGCATGAGGCTCTAGGCATGTAAAATGGAGGAGCCAGTGTAGAGGGGGGAGGATTTCCCTGGTAAGATTTCTTTGAAGAAGAGACTTGGGTGGAGGATGATGCATAGAGGGAACAGTATGTGCAAATTCTTAGAGGCAGAAGGAAGCAAACTGTGTCAGCGGACCTTGAGGAAGCCAGTGGAACCAGACTATGAAGGGCCAGAGAGAGAGAGGAGGGGGCCTGAGCGGGCAGGGCCTGAGTAGCCACGGGGGAGAGTTAGGCTTTTACCCTGAGATGGGAAAAGCAGGAAAGAAACAAGGAGAAGCTTTAGGAGGCTCTGTCCATGGTGTCTATCCTTTCGGGGCTATGTGGTGTCTTTGTTCTCTGATTATTCAACAAACGTTTGTTGAGCACTGCTTTGTACCAGGCATGGTTCTAGATTCTGGGATGTGGTGTGAACGAACCAGCCAGAAACCCTCACCGTCATGAACTTACAGTTCAGCAAGATGATGCTAATAATAGTTAACACTTAGTGAGCATTTACCGCATGTCAGACCCTATTCCAAGTGCCGTCTGTGCTAACTTATTTAATCCTCAAAAAAGCCCTAAGAAGCAGTTACAGTTAGGTCAAGGAGATGTCAAGGAACTTGTTCAAGATCACAGCTCTTGAATGGTGGACTCAGGATTTGGATTCAGGTGTCTGGCTTTGCCTGTTATACAGCTTTCCTCGTCTTCCACATCACTCTGCAGACCAGCTTTCCCTGCCGCCTCATTCTCGCCAGGCAGGGAAGTCCTGGTGGAGAAATGCCCACCAGGCCCTCCTGCCTATCGATTTTCTATGCTGTCCCTGTTCTAGCCCCTCACCAGCTCATTGGAGCCCAAGTCCTGACCATCAGGGAGATTCTAATTGGCCCTGGGTTGTGGGGGGAAGGGTGCCACCCTCTGGTCCAGTTAGCTTGGCCAGAGAGGTCAGACCATGTGCAGTGCAAGGCTCTGCTCACCCATTCATCAGGGGCTGGGGCCGTGGAAAGTTCCAGAGAAGGGAATGGGCTGGACGTGCAGTTCCGAGGATGCCCACTACACTGTGCTTGATGTTCTCGCCTCTTATTCCAACAGCTCCCCAGGATCCGCCCCTCTTCTTGTTTGTAACTTTGAAAACTCAACGTATGACTTAAAAATCTGTAGCCATATCCTCAGAAGACACAAAATGAAGTCTTTAAAAAAAAAAAAATCATTTGAATAGACTGGGTTCTCTTCAAAACGAGATGTGCTAACCCCTGATTTTTAACATAGGAAGTCAGTTTTTTAAAAACTTCTTTGAAAAATGAAGAGAGAGGGGACTCTAAGAAGACAAGGGCTCTTAACCTTTAAGTAGGTGCGAAAACCCCTTTCGAAATCTGGAGGGTTGCCCTTTCATTCCCAGAAGAGCAGCGAAGCCCTGTTTTGTACCTTGCCTAGATGCTTCTGCTGGTTTCTTTCTTGATCTCTGTCTCTCTCCTTATCTCTCCATCTGTTTCTATTTCTGTACTGTACCATGGCTCACTTTTCCCCCCTCGATGATTGGTCCTCACCTTTCTCTCTTTTATTTGCCACACTATAAAACTTCACTTTTTTTTTTTGCATGCCTAGTGGTTTTATGCTCCTCTTTATATGAAAATAAAATGAGTACATGACCATTTCATTCTCTTTCTTTACATGTAAAATTTCATATCTTAAGCATATGCCGTGTTCAGCTGTTTTTCTTTCTTTTTTCTTCCCTCTCTCTTGAATGTCACTTGATCTTGGAAGAAAGTTTGTTCCAAACCTTAAATGCTTTTCAGATCTCATGACTCATTCATTCGGTGAACATTTTGTCAAGGGCTTGCTGTGTGCCAGGCGCTGTGCTAGGCGCCAGTAATGTAATGATGGGTGGGATGGACACAGTCCCTGCCCTGATGTAGTTCAAGGGGCACCGGATATGCCAAGTAGACCAGGATGGTTGGTGTGACCGTTGCTGAGATGTGGGCGTGTCAGGGAGGCCAGACGAGGGCCATCTGGGATGACACCTGGACTCCAAGGTAGGACGTGACAGCTGATGAGGAGTTCGTCTGTTGGATTCACAGCTTGGGGCGGGAGGTGGTGGTAAGTGCTTTGACAAAACAAACCGTGCCCGGAAAGTACTACTTGGATGACCTGCTTTAGAGGGAGGATCGCTCTGAGGAGGTGACTTACCAGCTGGGGCCTGGAGCAGGTGATTGAGGCAGCAAAGAGCCAGCAAAGAGAGGAATGTTCCCCTTCGTCTCTCTGTCTCTGTCTCTCTTGGTGGTGGTGGGAGAGTGTTCCATGCACAGGCACGGCACACACGGAGGTCCTGAGGCAGGGAAGAACTTGGTGTGTCTGTGGAGCCGAAGGAGGGCCAGTGTCACTCGAGTTTAGCTTGGAGGGTCATGGTTGGCAGGACTCATAAGCCAAGACGAGGAACTTGGGTTTTATTTCAGGGCAAAGGGAAGGGAGTGCTGAGTTTTGAGCAGGGGAGGAAGATGATTCTGATTTAATATTTTTGGGATCACTTGCGCGTCCCTCTAAGGAGTGGGCTTCTCTACGGGAGGAAGCGGGGAGGGGAATTTGATAGGCTGTGGCAGTGCCGGCTGGAAGGTCAAGGTGGTGAGGACTGGGAGGTGGCATTGGGAGGGGAGGGGATGGATTCCAAGGTGTGAGCTTCGGGACTTGGTGCTGGCTTAGGTGTCGGGGGGGTGAAGGAGCGCCTGGGTAGAGGGTGTTGTCATATGCCACGTGGGAAGACCTGAGGAAGCAGTCATTTTCCTAGGGGAAGATTACGAGTTCAGTTTGGGGTGAGGGAATTAGGAAGGGCTTGTGGGGCATCCAAGCAATGACGGCAAGTAGGCAGTTGGGTATATGAGTCTGGAGCTCAGAAGCAGAGTCCTAGACTTTCTAATGCTCAGGCCATCACTACAGGGCTCAGTGCACATCCACTCGTAAGGATTTATTTCCCATACCCTCAATAACAAGCTGCATCTCTCTAGAAGCAGTGGACTAAGGAGAGGACCAAAGAAGTGATTGCAGGAACAGGATTACAAACTGCGCGCTCGTGGGAGCCAGACGAAAGAAGGAAATGACTGCCTTGGCCAAGCAGGGAGCAATAGGGAGTGGTGGGAAGTAGGGCACAGCACAGTATGTACCTTCTCTGAAGGAGGCAGCTGGTACCCAGCGCCCCTTGGTTATGCCATGTGGGAACCAAAGTTGCCAGGTTTCACAGTTTTTATTAAGGGGAGCTAGGAATCTGAATTTTTATGTAAAATTTCTGACTTTTATATTTTGGCTACTAAATCAAAGTTTGAGTTAGATTTAGCTCAAGGCAAATACCCTCAAGTTCATAGCCTCTGGGGGTTAATAAGGACTGTGCTACGTTAAGGGTTATCAGTAGAAAGGGAGGTAGGAGAGAGCCTATGTTGATACGATTTCTAAGAATTGTCCGGTTAGGGAAGGAGCTTGGTTCGCAGCCAGACCCTGGACATTTCTCCTATAAAGCTCTAAATCCTGTGGAACTAGAGCAAGTTTATGGTTTTTTCTGAGGAGCCTGGGAATCTTCGTTCTTTGACGTGACTTTGACCTGTAGGGATCAGAGAAAGGGAACCACTTGATTGACCTTGAAAGAGCCACATGCCTTTTGGTGGAACCCTGCCATCATTTCCTCGTTCTGTTTCAGGACAGGAAGCAGTGGTCCTTTGGTGGACAAAACTGCCATTCAAAGGCAGCTTTGCAAGGTTGGGCTTTAAGCGTTTCCATAGCTCTTCAGCTTATGGGATCTCATAATACCCCAGCTGAGAGTTGCCTGTATAATGCCACTGTCATTTAATCCTTTCCCTGGCTGCTTCCAGACCCTTTAACCATAATCCTGCATAGAAATTCCCGGTAGAGGACACTTCGTTATTTTCCTCATCCATCTTTGTGCCGGGGCTTTCAATAAACGTTATTCTTACCACTCTCTGGGACGTGTTTTCAACTGAAAGAAGGATTGGAAGGCCATCCTTTTCGTTATAAAGTAGTCAAAATCTGAGATTGTTTAACCACAGCACACACCTCCAAAGACAATACTCCTGATTCTTTCAAACAGATGTTCAGACATATGGAGAAAACATGGGCAGTTCCTTTAGGAGAAATTCCTTGCAGATGCAGAAACCTGATCTCGATTTCATCCTGGGGAACAGTAATGAGCTTTGCAGAGAGAAGAGTGGGGGGCCGGGGCGCACCTGTCCAGGTTACCGCCTTCCCATCCTGGAGGAGGCTAGTAAAGTCTCCGAGCTTTCATCTCGTAAAACAGATTACGGGACAGTGATTTTCATCCTGTTGGATTTTGGCTTTTGTACTCTCTGCGACTCACTTTAAATTATATCTAAGACAGGGGAGAAAGAAGCCAGATGGGGTTTCCTCCTGACCAGGCGAAACTGGAGTCGTGACAGGGAGCCGCGCTTCTCTGGCAATTGGCTGGGCGTGTTGGCTTCCACTGACTAATAAAATTTTGTGCTCGGTGAGGCTGGCTCCATGAAACAGGAAGCAGGTCTTGCAGATGCTAATTTGTCTTGATCAGGGCTGCTGTGTTTGCTTAGAACTACAGAGGTTCGATGAGACCTTCTGCAGAAGGAAAGAAGAGGAGTGAAACAGTGACCCTCGAGCTTCAGAGGACGAGCACGTGTTCTGAGGTCATCGGGGGTGCATTTTGCTCATTCATTCGTTTGTTCGAATTATTCACCCAGCGCCTTCTAGGTGCTCGGCACTCTTCCAGGTGCTGGGAAGGCAGCCGTGAACAAAACAGACAGAGATTCCTGCCCCCGTGGCGCTGACGTTCTGGCTGCAGTGAGATAAACAATAAATCTAATAAATAGGAAAATTCAGTAGTACGTTGGAAGGTGGTAAGTACTATGGGAAAAGCTGCCAGGACGAGGGGAACTGGGTGTGGTCAGATGGGCCTTCCTGAGCAGGTAGCATTGGAGCCAAGGAGGAGCTGAAGGACTAAAAGGTCCGGGTCTCTGGGGCTGAGTGCTCACGGCGGCCTGGACAGCCAGGGCCACCCTGGGTGTGGTCTGGGAGCAGAGAGGGGGCCTGCGTGGGAAGGGCAGGCTGAGTCAGGGCAGAGGAGGAGTGCGTGGAGGCCCGGAGGAAAGAGGATGGGCACACTTGGGCCTTGGACGTTGAATACTTTCACTCGCAGGAAGGTGGGAGCCAGGAAGACCGGGTCTGACCTAGGTTTCAGCAGGATCCCTCTGGCTGCCTTGCTGATGAGGACAGGCCGCCGGGGGCCTGGGGGAAGGAGCACGGAGATGGGCTAGGAGCTGCTGCAGTTGTCCAGGCGAGACAGGACTGTGGCTGGACCGGGACTGGGGAGTGGAGGGCATGAGAGATGGTTGGACTCTGGGTATATTCTGAAAGTCAAGCAAACTGGATTTTTTGAGAGATCGGTTATGGGCGGCAGGCACGTGAGTGGTTGTAGTCTTGGGGGAGGCCGGAGTGCCCAGGGTTGAGCAGCCCTGCCCATCACACTGAGATTCTCCTGTTTTCAGAGGGAAGACATCTAGGGCTGGCTTGACGCAGCCTTTTCCTTTAAAGGTGAGGATGGGGTGGGGAGGGGATGCTGAGGCCGACTTCAGGAGGAGCCATCCTCACTACGCTCTCTTTGTCTATACCAGTCTCTTGATGATAACACTGGCCATTAATTAGAACATCTTTTAAAAGAGTACAGTCCAAACCAAGTGCATCTGTGGGCCAGGTGTAGCCCTGGCGTGTGACCTTGGCTGAGGCTGGAGTGGTCACGGAGGCCTTGTAAAAGCGTGGAGACGGGTGCCGGCCTCCAGGGGTGAGCCAGGTGCAGAAGAGAGGGTGTCGGGGGGCGGAGCCTGCACAGGTACAGGTGTGGAGGGATGAGGAAGTGCAGGGTTGGATGGTGCCGTGTGCTAACACGTCTGCATGTCAGAAACACACCGAGGGAAGCAAGAGGTGCTTTCAGCTCACAGGAGAATATACATTATCATGAATGAGCGTCAAACATTGCCCCCTGCTGCCCCCAGTGTAAGCAGAAAACAGAAAATTTCCAGAATCTTGGAGGAATAATTGTTCCAGAAAGAGAGATTAAGTCTGAGGCTTGCAGTGTGTCTGGCAACCAGTGGGAACATAGAGAGGAAACTTCATTTGTTCTATAAAGAAAATTTTGGATTCCTCTTATGGGCCAGGCACTGTGATGTAACAATGACACAAGTGCACTTACCCAGCACCTACCATGTACTTTCCTTAGTGACCTACTTAATCTTTGCAGCGATGCTATGGAGTGCAGGTGGTAGAATTACTCTCATTTTACAGACAAGGAAATTGGGACACAGAGAGGTTAAGCAACTTGGCTGATGTCACCCAGCTGGTGAGCGGTGGCTTTGATTTGGACATAGGAGGTTTAAAGCCAGAGCCCCCACTGAACCATCAATCTGTGCTGCCTTTTGGTAGCAGAAAGAGCAGGTTGTTTGGAGCAAGGCAGTCCTAGCCTTCATTAGCTTTGGCACGCTGGATAACTGGCTGGGCTGCAGTTTCTTCACTTAGAAAAGAGTAAAGAACTACATCTTTCAGATTTTTGTTCTGTTTTGTTAAGAGTTGTTAGGATTCTAAGCAAAAGTGCCCCGCATGATCTTGGGTACAAAGTAGGACTTTTTTTTTTTAAGACTTTTTTTGGTTGTTGTTGATATGGACTATTTTTAAAGTCTTTATTGAATTTGTTACAATATTGCTTCTGTTTTACGTTTTGGTTTTTATGGCCCCACGGCATGTGGGATCTTAGCTCCCCAACCAGGGATCAAACCCACATCCCCTGCATTGGAAGGCGAAGTCTTAACCCCTGGACCACCAGAGAAGTCCCACAAAGTGGTCTTTTAATCTGCTGATGTTCTTTGGTTGAGAGAGAAAGATTGACATGGATCTGGGGTATTTTAAGCTCTGATAGCCTAAGATTAGATCCTGGTGCCCGTTCAGGTTTTTTCTGGTTGAGTTCACCACATCTGAGACTAACTTAGGGCACTTTATTTACACATTGAGGGTTGTTTATTTACACATCGTTTGTTATATACGTGATACTATTTCATCCTTGCAACCACTCAGTGAGTTGGTGCTATTATTCCCCTTGTACAGATGGATAAAGAGGCAGGGGGGAAGCTAATGTCACTTACCTAAAGTCAGGCAGACAGTAAGCACTGGAGCCCTGACTTTGGCTTTTAGCTTCTGGCTTCTCATCTTTCCATGCACCTATTCATTCATCCATCACCTGCTCCCAGCCGGCTCTGCATCAAGCCCCAGCACAGAGAGCTCCAGTTGGGGCTTAACATGAGGGTAAGATGGGACAGGGCTCATGAAAGGCTCCTCTGTAGCATCTTTGGGCAGCACCCGGCTGGTGGTGTGATTTGAGCCCTGGACCCAGCACTGGGCATCAGGTCCCATCATGGCCTTCACTTTCTTCACTGAGGGACCTTGGGAGAAACAAAGACTGTCTCTGGTCCTGTGAGAAAGGAGGCATCTGCTAGAGGTGGATTGTAAGTACCAGCTAGCTCCAACATGCCCCGGGAGAGAGGGGAGGCGATGGCTTCTCACACGGGCCCTGTTCCCTCTGTGAGAGCAGCAGAGCCATTCTCTGGATCCTGGGAGACAGCGTGGAGGTAAAGGTGGCTTGTTCGGAGCTTCCTGGAAAGCTGTGGGCTGACTCTGCCCACAGAGTCTGTGCATCTGTTTATCGAGCACCTGCTGTGTGACAAGCACGTCACATGGAGTGGCTCAGGCAGGCTTGCTGCCCTTGCTCTGCGAATGAGGCTCAGCGGTGTGGAGCGCCTTCCCCAGGGAGCACGTGGTCACTAGTGACCCTGACCAAGCTTCCCCTGTGTGCCAGTTGTAGGGGGTCATGGTGCTATTATTAACCCCATTTACAGATGAGGAAACTGAGGCTCAAGGTCACACCACTCAGCAGAGGTCAGCACTAGTGACCCTGACCAAGCTTCCCCTGTGTGCCAGTTGTAAGAGGTCATGGTGCTATTATTAACCCCATTTACAGATGAGGAAACTGAGGCTCAAGGTCACACCACTCAGCAGAGGTCAGCACTAGTGACCCTGACCAAGCTTCCCCTGTGTGCCAGTTGTAGGAGGTCATGGTGCTATTATTAACCCCATTTACAGATGAGGAAACTGAGGCTCAAGGTCACACCACTCAGCAGAGGGGGCAATTCCTAGGGTCTTTGTAAAGATAAAAGACTTAAGGTGGGAAAGTGCATAGAACGGGGCCTGGCTTGCACCAAGCACTCCATGTATGCGCGTTGTCACTCTTTCCTGTTATTGTTTATTTTCCTCCGCACCATCCTGTTAGGATAAAAAAAGGGAGCCTTTGTTCTCACGTGGAAGTTTGGATTTCATGCTGTCATCCCGGAGTTGGGATGGACATGAGCTAGATAATGATGATAGGATGATACGAGTGCCCATAAATTACTGACACGTGCCCTGGATGAGGTCAGAGGACTCGCTCAGGGTCATGTAGCCCACACGTGGTGGAGCTGAATTTAAAAGCACAGCAGTTGGCCTCCTTGGCCAAACTGTTTCCCCTGCTGTGTATGGTCCTCAGGCCCACTACCTAGGGGTGGCTGATTCTGAACATTCTGACACAGGTTTGAAAAAGTTTGTGTGGATGTATATGTGTGTGTATATATATATATACACACAGACTTACATATATAGATTATATATATATATATAAATAGATACATATATATGTAAATATACACATGCATATATATAGACACTATATATATGTGTGTATCTTTGCATAAGATACACACATATATATGTAATTTTTATTCAATTATTTTTCTTGTCTTAGTATGTATTCACTGTTTAAAAAATACAGAAAAATATAAGAAACCAAACAGCACCCTTTGTCACCTGGAGAGAACTAGTGTCATTGCTTCAGCGTTTTCCTTTCAGTCTTTTCCTCATGCTTGTACACTTAAGCTCATAGTACCCAGCTCCTGCCACCACCCCTCCTTAGTTGAGTCTGTATCAGGTTATTTTCATGACATTAGGGGGAAAATAGCATTTACCAAGCTCCAAGTAAGGTTGGGAATTGCTTTATGTGCCTTCCATGTATAAATGGATATAATACTACCTTGATTTCCAGGCAATACTTGGAGGCACAGAGAAGTTTAGTAACT
The DNA here is from genome assembly GCF_949752795.1 of Hyperoodon ampullatus. NCBI lineage: Eukaryota > Metazoa > Chordata > Mammalia > Artiodactyla > Ziphiidae > Hyperoodon > Hyperoodon ampullatus. The sequence continues at coordinate 78,545,674 of NC_136927.1, read as the reverse complement.
TACCTAAGGTCACACAGGAAGTGGGTGAGCCATGAATGGACCTAGAGCATCTAGCTCCAAAGCCTGCACACTTAACTAGTTCGGCCACAAAGAAGAAGTAGAAATCTTTGATGATCCTAAGATAATTTTCCAGGTTGTGCCTAGGGGCTTCTGTTGTTGCTTAGGTATTTTGAAAAATTCAGGAAATAAATGTAGTCTATTTGAGCCATCAAGGCAAATTCTTCCCTTGTCAGGGTGTTCAGGCTCATGCCGTCCATTGCTGTCTCCCTGCTCTCCTCTCCTCCACCTGCCTTCCTTCTCTCCCAGGGTTTGGCCACAGCAGCCAGCAGGCCCCTCCCAGGTGCAGAACAATAGCCGGCCTGTGGGGCTGTGCGACCTGGTGGGGGGCATGGACTGTGGGCCTCTGTGGACACTCCTGAGCATGTCCTGGTGTGAGGCCTGGAGCCTAAGAGCCCAGGGAGGCCAGTGCAGCCTGCGCTTGGGCTCTGAGACCTCAGCATCTCCAGAGGGTTTGGCTCCCAAATGCAAACCATGATGCCACCTGTGCTGAGCTGGTCATGGGACCTACCTGGCCATCCTTGTCCTTCAGCCTGAGTTGTTCTTATCACACTAGTGGTGTGGCTGTGAACAAGGATTATCTGACCTCCTGGGGCCTCAAGGTCCCCAACGGCAAATTGTACAGAAAGTTACTTCTCTTTTAGGATCTAGGAGATGAGCATGTGTGTAAAAGACAGAGCTAAGTGCAGGCTGCTCTGGTTTCTTTTATAGTTTAACTTTGGGGAAGGAAATGCATTCACATGATGCAGAATTTGAAAGATACAAGAGATGCACAGGGCAAGACCGGCCTCCCTCCTCAGTCCCCAGCGACCACCTCTTCTCCCTGAGGCCCCAGTGTCACCAGTTTCTTGAGTGTCCTTCAGGAGAGGGTTTGTGTCTGTCCTTGTGGTTGGATGCATTGTTGTCATCGCCATCATCATGGGCATCATCATGGGCAGAATGCCCGGCACATTTAAAATTCCCTATAAATGATCAAAGCAGTTATTACTGTGGAGCTTAAAAAGGCATCGCATTGTGATTTTCCAAATAGGAAGTGAAGCTGAGATGATCTTCTTCGCATCGTTTATTTAACCAAATTGACCTCTCCCCTTGAAACTTAGGTTTCTGTTAAAGGAATCCCATCTTCCTAATTTGACATTTATTATAAAACTGTAAATACTGGTCTAATGAATACAGTTTTTGGAACCTGCCTCAAGTAAATGTTTGTTAAGCCTTGGCTTTACCTGACCCCGGGCGTAATGATGTAAAAATCCGTCAGCATACACTGGCTGTATCCCCTGTCTATGCCTGTATCCTTTCTCTCTCCATCAGAAAATGATACATTGAAGATAAAAGCAATGGATGGTATCAGCAAGGGCAGGGTGCCATGGTTACAAAGTAGCAAGAAGAGGGTGGAGTAGGATTGAGTGGTTTTCCGCTTATCTCTTATTTATTCAACAAATACAGATTGTGCTTCCACCACATGCCAGGCCCTGTGCTGGGTGCTTCCCACTCAGTTTGGTCCACGGGCTAGCAGCACAGACCTCCCCTGGGGGCTTGTTCAAAATGCAGAATCCCAGGCTTCACAGTCTGCCAAGTCGGAATCTGCCTTTTACGAGATACCTTGGTGATTTGTGTGCATATTGGAGTCTGGAGCACATTATTCTAGGACAGGGGTCAACAAACGATGCCATCCAAGTCCGGCCCGCCACCTGCCTTTCTAAATAAAGTTTTATTGGAACAAAGCCACGCCATTTATTTACATATCGTTGGTCGCTGCCTTTGTGCTACGTTGGCAGAGTTGAGTCCTTGCGACAGACACTGTGTGGCCTGCAAAGCCTAAAATGTTTACTGTCTTGCCCATTATGGGAAAAGTTTGCTGACTGGAGACGGAGATAGAATAGTGAACAGAACAGACAAAATCCCATGTTCTCACGGAGCTGGTGTTCTGGTGGAGGGAGATATACAACAAACCAGTAAACCTAGTGTTGGTAAAAAGCCATAAGAAGAAAAATAAGACAGGATGGGAGGATGGAAGATGATTGTGAGGTGGTGAGGATGCTATTTAGGGAAGAACTTTCTGAAGAGACGACATTTAACCAGAATTTTGAGTGCAGTGAGAGAGTAAGCTGTGTCACTGTCTTGAGGGAAAGTGCTGTAGGAGAGGGAATCGCTAATGCAAAGGCACTGAGGCAGGAGCTTTCTTGGTGTCCATTTTGGACCTCAGTTCAGAGGTGGGTTCTGATTAGGAGTTAGGTATTGACAGTGAACATGTTTTTTTTTTTTCTCACATGACCTTTGCTCTGGCATTTCAGTGCCTTTTATATGACCATGGAACGTAGACAGAGGTCCCCAACTCGCAGCCCAGGGAAGTCTTCTGTGTGTCATTGGGTACAGTCGCACAGGCAGTGCACTGCACAAGAGCACTGCATATCATGAGGGCACCATTCACATTTGCATATTTATCAAGACAGTGTTCTGACACATGCCTTCTAAGGGTGTAGAGGAAGAGGTGTCTTCTCCTAATTTGTACAAAAGTGCCAGGCATCTTAGCAGTGGCCCTGGTGGTATACTTCTTAAAAAGAGAAAAAATCTGAGTGTGAATGTCTTTAGGTGAGGGCCATTCGTCTGTCTTTGCACTGGCCGCTCAGTTCATTTACATTACCTGGCCCTTTAAGCCATTTGAATTTAACTCTTGATGGCAAGAAAGGCATTTCTGCTAGTTTAACAGACATCCCGACTCAGTTATTTTCTTCCTTGCAGATGGGGTTTTTGTTGTTTTCTCCTTCCTACCCTCTAACCAACCAGACTGGCTGGGACAGCGCCGGGAGCCTTGTCAGCTTCCACCTCTGCCTTTGCCTGGCTGTGCAACCTCAGCCCACACACTTCTTCTCTCTGAGTTGTGGGAGCCTCAGCTCCAAAACAAGGGTGCTCCGTAAGCTCCTCCCACCACTAAACTTACACGATTCTGTGACTCAGATTAATAGGTATCACCTGAGTAGAAGTGCCTGCGTTTAGTTCTGTTCACTTTGAGGTGGGAGTTCCAGCTTCTCTTCACCTTGGCCTGCCTTCACTTGCATCGTTTCCTACCTCCAGGGTTGACTCATTCATGGACTTGAAGCTGGCTTGTTTAGAGTTTGGGGATGATTGAGCTAGAAGGAGACTTAGAAATCATCTAGCTGAATGACTGGTGTGTCAGATTCATGCCATTTTACTGAGGGCTTCAGCTACCATTTTATTGAAGGCTTCAGTTACTGTTTTACTGAGGGCCAGACTTTTTGCTAAGCCAATGTCTCATACAGTCTCACGCTGAGGACTTGAAGTAGGTACCGTCATCATTGGTATGCGTTTATCAGATGGCGGCTCAGAGAGATGATGTGAATTATAAAGATTACACAGTGACTAAATTATGTGAATTATAAAGATTACACAGTGACTAAATTGGCAGAGCCGCCACTCAGACTGTTAAAAGCAGAGGTTAGGAATGTATTTTTTATCAAGCATGTACAACATGCCAGACATTAAGTACCAGCTTGCATTACCCATAGTTACCCTATGAATTGGGTCCTGTTATAATGAGAAAACTGAGCCTCCAAGAAATGTGTGGCTTGCCCAGGGTAAGGCTTATGCAGGTAGTAAGTGGAACCATTTCAGATTTCTGATCTTTTTCTCCTTCTCACGCACTTCTCTTTGCTTTGTGAACTTTTATGTGCATCCTGTTTACCTGTTGGCATTTGTTACAGGTCTGTGTATCTGTGCCGGGGAGGGTGATGCTGATACTTTGGTGGCCCCTGGCTAAACCATATCTTACCACCTTCCCTCTGCCTCCTGGGGCTGAGCTGTCATCTTCCCTTGTCTGGGGAGACAGCTATAGCTTCCTAACTGGTTTCCCTAGCTCCACTTGCCCAGTCTGCTCCCCACACAGCAGCCAGAGGATCTGTTTGAGCTGTGAATGGGTCCACAGCACTCCCTTGTTCTGAATCCTCCTGGGTCTCCCCTCTCACCCAGTACACACAGACTCCTTACCGTGGACTGCAAGGCCCTGCGTCATCTGGTCCCTGCCTGCCTCTCTGCTCTTCCTCACTCACTCCACTTTCACTCTCCTGGCCTCTCACTGTTCTTCAAACTCTCCAAGCGGGCTCCTGCCTCAGGGCCTTTGCACTTGCTATTCACATTCCCAGATATCCACACAGCCCTCTTCTCTGCTTCACTCAAGTCTCTCTTTAATTGTCACTGCAAGGAAGCTTTTTCCCTGATTCTTCTATCAAAATAGCTACCCTTTCCTCTGCCATCCCCTCCCATTTTACTTATGGTGTTTTTTTTCATAGCCTGATATATTCTTCCTTCCATCCCTCCCTCCCACTTATCCCCCCATCAGCCCTCCATTTCTGCTCCATCCCAGTCCCAGGCACAGTGCCTGTCACTTAGAGGCACTTGATCTGTTCATGAGCATTGGCTGAGTGTCACCGCTGTGCCTCGCAGGTGTTAGTGAGCCCCGGTTTGCCTTGGCCCCTTGGATGAACAGTGCCCAGGGAGTTGGGGTGACGGGTGTGCTGACACGGGCGGCCCCTCGGTGGCTTTCCTGTGCTAAAGGAAATGAAGGAAGGAAATACAACAATTAAGAAGGACCAATTCAGAGCACTGGGACATGCCCAGGCTTCCGCGGCCCCTCGTCTCTTTGCCCAACGTGACTTGGCCTTGCCTGCGGCAAACAGAAGTCGTGACTTGATGGAATGGGCACAAGTTAGTTTTATAATGATTAAGAAGAAGAAAAAAAAAACCTTATTTTTCACTTTCCTTTTTTAATCAAGAAGTATGCCGTGGGTGTTTCCTTGTGGTTTTCAGTCAAAGAGAGGATTGTTGTTGAGCTCCGAGTTCCCCTGGGGGCTGCAGCTTTGCGTGTGTCTAACTTTAACTTTGAACTCATGCTTTTAGGGCTGCGCTGGGATCGGGGGTCCTGGGGTCCTGCTCCGAACAAGGCAACAGGCTTGTTTATTGTGTCCCAAGTGCCCTGTCCACACAGGCCGCCTCCCAGATCTCACCCCATCTTCTTCCTGTTCCGATATACCCTCCACAGCCCGTCCTGCCCCTGGAGCAACGGGGACGGGACGAGGGCCAAGCGGGGAGAAGGAGCTGCAAGAACTGGGCTCAGAGTGGATGCCCAAGGCGGGGGGAGGGGGGCGTCCGAACGTGGCCTCCTGTGCAGGGGTTAAAGGTGGTTTCGTGCTCAGCCAGGCATCTCGACCAAGGGCTGGTTGTACAGGAACAGGATCACACCCAGTTCAGACGGTGTCCCCAAAGCAGCTGCAAGTGTGTATCTAGAGACCCCATGTCCTCTTGCTCTTTCTTCTACACCCGTGTGCCCCGCTCCCACACATTCTTTTCTCATGTGTTTATTTTTTGGTGGATGTGTTATTTTTCTTGACAGGGGAGCAGAAGAAGTGGCTCCTTGACTTGGAATCCCTGGTTGGGGATGAGGTTAGGGGGGCCCGTTGGCTGCCCTCTCCTTGGGCCGAGGCACAACCTTGGAAAGTGCATCTCCAGGTGGCAGGTGGACTTTGGGAGGCTGTGACTCGCTGGGGACGTGGGTGCGAGTCCTGCCTTGTGGTCAGACCTGCGTCCCCTCTCAGGGCCAGGATGGGAGTGACGTTTTTCAGTGGGAAGCTCTGCGTCACCTCTTGGACCCGCCTGCCACCCGCCGGCTGAGCTGCTGAGAACAAGGTGCACCTGGATGCAGTGCACCTGGGTGGCACCCTAACACCCGCCCCCAGAGCCTTTCAGGGGTATCTAGGAGGTCAGGTTGGGCAGCAGCCCTTATTCAGTCAGCAGATATTTACCATGTGTCAGCTGTGCACCCTGGATGGAGAGAGAAATCGATCAGTCCCTGCCTTCGGGGAGCGCTCAGTCTACTGGGATAGGGAGAACCGGATATGGGAATAATTGAGGTCACGAGGGAGGCAGTTGAACAAAGAGGTTAATAGGAGGCAGTAATGCAGTCAGATGGCCTGGGTTAGAATCCTGACTCTGCCACTTACTGGCTTGGCTGTGTGACATTGGGCAAGTTACTTAACCTCTCTGTGGCTATAAAGTAGGATGATGCTGGTACTTGAAAAAGAGATGACGACTGTAAAGCATTAAGCAGAGCGCCTGGTAAAATGAGTCCCATAAATGTTAGTTTTTGTTTGTTTGTTTGTTTACCTGAGATAAGGGTAAAGTCTATAAGGGATGTGATAGAGGGAGGGGATGGTGAAGGTCTGGGTTCAGCAGATCACTCTGCCTCAGAGAATCTGGGGCAGCTTCTGGGAGGAGGTGACATTTGACTGGGGTGTTGAGGGGTGTGAAGGAAGAATGTTCCAGGCTTCAGGAACAGCCTGGTAAGCATGCAGAGCTGACAGCACACTGTCTAAGAGCTCGAGGCCTGAGTCTGTCCACAGATGGTTTTAGCAGCTCAGGGCTTCAAACAACAGTTGACATTAGTTACCAGCATTTACAGATTAGGAGATTTCTCATAAAAAGTTGGATTTCTGGCTGATGTTAATAATCAGAAGACCTGGCAACCCTGGGCCCACATCCTCATGGTAACAGTGGTCAGGAGCTGGGGGTCGCCCTCCCTTTACACCAGGGCTGGAATCCCAGATCCCCCCAGTTCTAGCCAGGCCCAGTTTGCTCATTCAAGTCCTTATTACCTGGTTCCTCTGGGCACCTTGTTGGTGATCCTGGACAGGGATTTGTTACCTGTTTTGGGAAATGTTTGGAGAAATGAACCCAGGTCTCACTGACTTTAATGTCTTAAACATTTACCCAAAGTCATTTTTCTTAAATATAGAAGTGAGACTTTGAATTACAAAGGTGACCTTCCCTTTCTCACATTATTGTCCTTCATTTCAGTAGAAGGAGGTAGGTGGGGGTCTGTTCTGATCCACAGATTTTTCACAGGGAAAAAGGAGGGATAATTGAGACCTGAATTCAATTCCTCTTCAGGTGACACGCTGGGGTGTCGACCTGGCCAGCGGGGTTGAATTGAGCTGCTCCACCTGGGAGTGGGGATGGGTGTGTCTGTCGTGGGCTTCGAGCTCAGGAAGTAAGGGAATTGAACCCCACGGATTGAGAACAGGGAGCTAGTTTGCTTCCCTCGGCCCCTCAAAATTCCACACTTGCTAAAAAAATGAGTGCTGCAGATTTTATCTGCATTCTGCCAGTCAGCAGAGGAAATCCCAGCTCAGAAATGGATGAGGCTGAACCCCAGACAGGATACATATGGCACTGACACAGCACTCAGCTTCATCTCGGACATTTAAGATGGAATTTGTCTCTCCTCTCCCCTGAAATGATGGGGAAGCCGCATTCTCTTTGAGCTGAGTATTAGGGTCACGCTCAAATCCCCGTCAGAAAGGAGGCTTTGGGGTAGCTGGGATTCTAGCCCCACAGAATTGGGTGGAGGCTTATTTGCCCATCTGGAGGTCAGCTCTGACAACGCAGTGACTGTCGGGTGGCCGGGTGTCCATTTAGGCCCCAGGCTGGCCTCGTTTCCAAGTGTGGTGACTCGCAGGCGGCGGGCACACCCGTTTGCTGTCACGCTCGGTACAGTAAGTGGCCGTCCCTTCCATCACCATCTCTCTCCGTTAACAGAAGACTTCAGAGTTTGGGCGGCCACCCAGGCCTCTCTAATCCTTAAGGAGTTAGAGTGAGCGTTTCCTTCTTACAACAAACTTCATTTCCCTTTCCTTCCAAAAGTCCTTCTTGGCAAACTGGGGCTTCTCGGTCTCTCACCTCCCTGCCGTGGGAGGTGAGAATCTCTCCCTCGCTGTGAGGTGACCGGGGCAGTGGTGCCTCACTGCTGCCAGCCAGGCTCCAGCCCCTCACACCCCACAGGTCCCGAGTCTCAGGACTCGGATGGAGCCGCGTTCAACTCTTGGCCGGGGTAGGCTGCTAACGGAACGAACAGAGATCTGAAAATGGTAGCAAAGGAAAGGGCTTTGGGGCGTGAAATAACAAAGCTCTTAAGAGTGAAGTGTAAGAGAATCACTGATGTGTGCTGTGTTTCCACTTGAAAGTAAAAGGATGATTTTTAAACAAAGAGGAAATAGTAGGAGCAGGTGTAGCAGAAAAGCAACGGGCTGGGGAAGCCTCTGGACTCGCTTTCCGTTCCCAGTTGTAACCCTTCCGAGCTGGTCGCCTTAGGCAGCTCACTTAGCCTCTCTGAGCTATCGTCTGGAGGCGCAGTGCCCGGGTCCGGGCTTGGCATGGGCAGCAGCGTGGGCCCCGCCCTTCTCCTCTCTTCTAAGGAGGACTAATGAACCAAATTAATGAAGGATGACACTGAGCTACCATAGAGGAAGGTTTGAAATGAATGATGACGATGGTGCTGGTGATGATGGTAACTCTGACATTTATTGAGCACTTACTATGTGCCTGGTGCCGTTCTAAGCTCTTTACATGTATTATTTAATCCTCGTAGCAGTGAGGACACACGAGGTGGGTACCTGTTATTATCCCCCTTGTACAGATGGGGGCCAGTGTTCTGACGAATCTTAGATCTGAGACACAGATGGGGCCTGAGAAAGCTGGTGGTCAGAGCCACCATGTCCCGGGCCAGGCTCTTTGCTCGATGTTTCTGCCCATCCCAGTGGGAGGGTGTCATGCCCGGGGCCCTGGTGCTGACACTGGCACAGACGAGGGAGCCGTGTGTGGACCGAGCTGGACTCTGTCCTGCCTCTGCTCCCTGGCCTCTCGGGGGATCAGCACAGCTGGATCTTTCTGGGGCGCTGGGCCAGGGGGCTGTTTCTGCAGAGCTGCCTCAGGTGGAGGAGCTGGCTTGTGTCCAGAGCCTGGCAAATGAGAATCACAGAAGGGGAGGGTCTCTCCCCGATCGAGGATAGTAGATTCACCATGTCCATCTGGGGCCATTCACCCTGTGAGTAGGAAGGTGAGCAGAATGGCCTGTAAGACCAGAACGATTTCTCTGGTACGTCATTGATTTCACATCATGCAGTTGTGACATGATGCCACCAAACCTCATTCCGTGTCCACAACAGCCCCTTGAAAATCAAATGAAGATGATGGATAACGTTTATTGAGCACTTACTATGTGCTGTCACTGTTTTAAGAGTTGCATATATAATAACTCATTTCCTTCTCATGAGCCTATGACATAGGTAGGCGCTGTTTCCATTTTACACACGTAGAAGCATTTTTGGAGGGTCTGAGTGCTTGTCCAAGGTCACCAGCCAGTGAGTTCAACAGCTGAGACTAGCTTGGGTCTGCCAGCTCCCAACCGCACCCCCCACCCCCCCAAGTCCACACCCCTGGCTTCTACTGCTTTGAAATCTCTTCTTCTGGTTTCCTGATGACAAAACCAGGGCCCAGAAGGCTTGGGTGACTTTGCATATGTCACATGGCTAACCAGAGGCCCAGGCTTGCAGGTCAGTATCCTGTCCTCTTGGAGATGCGGGCCCCAAGCTGAGGACGCCAGCACCAATACTGCAATTCCGTGTGCGCGCGGACACGGCGGTGACCGGGGGACGCAGGGCGACATGAAAGGAACATGCTTGGCCTTGACAGTGGCCCAGCCCCCGCGCTCACTGGAGGCAGTTAAAAGGAAAGCTCCCGATAAGGAGACGCTTTATCACCCGTCTTGACAGACTGTGCTTCCTCCCTGCTGCTACGTGAGCCTAAACCTCTAACAAGCCCCTGGCGTGGAGCTCCGCCACCTCCAGGTCCCACCGCGGGCTCCGGCGGCGGGGGAGGCCATTAGCGGCGGGGGTGGGCCCGGGGGTGGGTGGGTGCCAACCCTTTGAAACCATCCAGGGGGGGCCCACGCCGCCCTTATCTTGGCCTGTTGGTGTTTCCGGACCGGAAAAGGGAAGCGCAAAGAGGAAAGGCTTTCTCCTGCGACTTTTGTATTTGGCTCACATTAAGTGAGGCCGGGCCGGGGTTTTGTTGTTTGTTTTCCCACTTTTCAACGCGAGGCTGACGGATGATTCTTGGCGTTGCCGACGCCCGGTTCTCTGGGGGTGGCACGCCACACACCCGGCCACACTCACGCACACCTGCTCCCGGCAGCAGTGCAGTCTCCCCTGTGGCTTTTGGACAAGCCCGGGCTGTGCCATGTCCGAGCAGGGTCCTCTGGCCACCCTCCCCGCCCCCCGGGTTAGCCCCACGGAGCTCTGGTGTGGAGGGCTGCGCATTCATTCACCCCCGGGCCCCGCAGCCAGCGGCTTTGTCTAGACAGGAAGATGTGTGCGATTGGATTGAAAGACCAGGCTCTAGCTCCTGCTGGGGTGAGAAGGAGCCTGGAGCATCGGGGCCAGGGATAGAGCCGCCCCAGGGGAGCCCAGGCTGGTGTAGCAGGGGCGCGTCGCGGGGTGGGAGGCCGAGTGGAGAGGGGGCCAGACTGCAGAGAGATCCTTACGCTTTTCACGGAGCGTGGGCTGGGGGCAAGTGTGTGTACGCTCTCCGTCAGTGGGAGAAGAGAGAGAAATGGACAGACGGATCCATGAACGGATGTGTACGAGAACAGACGTGTGTAGAGACCCGCGTGTACCCAGGGGTGTGGCCCTGCCAGTTTGTACTGGCTCGTGGGAACCGATTGTTAAACTTTCAGGAGTTCTGCTACATTTTCCTATCATCTACGCCCCTGAGGTTATTTACATCCATTGTCTCCGTACATGGGAAATAGTCCGTATGGTCCGCCATTGTACATCTCTTTCCAAATCCGGTGACATTGCATTGGTAGACTGGAATCAGCTGTGGTGGGAGCATTTACACCACGGAAATTGGCAAACATTACACATTGAACTTTTTCCCGTGGAGAACTGGTTGTTAAACACTTAGCCCACCCCGGAGACCCTGCAGTTGCACACACAGAACAAGGAAGACAGACAGACAGGCAAGCAGCTGCCTGGAAAATTGTCACTTTTGGTTTCAGGAAAATGCATGGAAGTTTTATACATTGGTGGATTTTCTTTTTCCACTTCCTTCTCTGCACAAAGGACCCCTCTGCTAGCACACAGGCAGGGCAGTGGTACTTTTTCTTCTTGTAGAGCTTCTTCTTTGAGCAAAAGGTTTCCTGAGCCTCTCCTGTGTCTGGGCGCCGACCCAGGTAGTTTTTTAACAAGTCCCTTGGTGATCGCCTGGCTCCCAACCCTGGCTCTGCTCTTCCCCTAGCACTGCGTGTGACAGACTTATGTGTCAGTCAGTGTTCTTCAAACTGGGGTTTCCTGGGGTTCCCTGGTCAATGAATTCTGTGGTACTTAGCATTTTAAAAAACATTTATAATTACTTTCTTGGCACTGGTATTTTATTGTGTATTTATGTGCACCTTTGATTGCTGACTGATGATCCTGGGTTCCTGTTTGTGGTAGTGACATAAAGTTTATTTTATTTATTTATTTATTTATATTCTTTAAAATTTTAAATATGGAAGATTTCACACATACATAAAATTAGAGAGAATGGTACAGTGAACCCGCTATATACCCTTTACTCAACAACTATCAACATTTTGCTGGCATTGTTTATGGAAGATTTTTGAATAGGGTTGTTATTTATCCAAATATTTCTAGTAGCTTTAACTTGAATTTTGATTTTTTTAAACTTTTAAAATTGAGATATAGTTGACGTACAATATTATATAAGTTACAGGTGTACAACATAGTGATTCACAATTTTTAAAGTTTATACTCCACTTATAGTTATTATAAAATATTGGCTATATTCCCTGTGTTGTACAATATATCCTTGTAGCTTATTTATTTTATACATAATAGTTTGTATAACTATTTATGGTATACATATACATTAGATAAATATTTGTATTTATATATTATGTAAAAAATGTAAACTTTATTTTAAAATAAGTTTCTGTGAGTAGAAATACAAGTTACCTTTTAAAGAGAAAGTTTCAGTAACTAATGGTTCAGTAAAAGCTCAGGAACATGGCTAGAGAATGATCAAGGTTTGGGGACATTGTGTGGCCACTTGTGGGTGTGCTGTCTCCCCCATTCTGAGTCAACAGGAGCAGAATATCATACCGGGGTCAGGAGAATGGGCCCTGGAGCCCGACCTGCCTGCTTGGAACCCTGACTTCTCCCTTCCTTGCTGTGTGACTTTGAACAAATTGCCTAACCTCTCTGTGCCCCAATTTCCTCTTAAATAAAATAATAGTATCTACCTCAGAAGGTTGCCATGAGGATTGAATGAGTTGATAGATATTGGCACTTAGAACAATGCCCAATATTTAGCAAGCAATAATGCTCGATACATTATTAGCTGCTACTGTCGTTACTGTTATTATTATGATTAATTATAACATCCCCCTGTTACACAGATTTTCCCTAGTGTGGCTTTTTTTTTTTTTTTTTTTTTTAATTTTTTTTTTTATTAGTTTCTGCTTTATAACAAAGTGAATCAGTCATACATATACATCTGTTCCCATATCCCTTCCCTCATGCATCTCCCTCCCTCCCACCCTCCCCATCCCACCCCTCCAGGCCTAGTGTGGCTTTTTTTTTGTGAATAGAGAGTGCTCAACAAATATTTGTTGACTAGAATTTTAAATTTTTAGAAAGATGCCAGGCCTGGCACCTTTCAACCAGGAAAAAGCAATTCGGAAACCAGACAGAAAGTAAGCAGCAATTTTATTTCTAGCGAGTACTATCGTCACCCCTGCATGTGTCAGACAGCCTTTCTAGACACTCATTCCAATTATGCATAAGAGGGAGAGCAGACTGACTTGGGTGTCGTTGCCTGAAATGTTTCTGAGCAGTTGGATCTTTGACTCTTTGTGTACGGCAGTTTCTTTCAGATTCACATTCAGTACTGGCTCTTAAGAGAAATCATTTTTTATGAAGCCTTTTGTAAAGCAGACTTGTGCACCAATACATCTACTCTTTGAATCTTGAGTCTTTTATTTATTTATTTTCAATTGAAGCTCACCTAAGCATGGTCATCTTATTCCCACTGAGATGCAGTTGAGGGGACATGAACGTGTGGAGGAAATGATGGGATGGGTGATGGGATGATGGGTCTTTCAGTTAGACTTAGGTTTTGTTGCATCTATCAGAAACCCAAAATAACAGTTGCTTTAAACACTCAAAAGCTTATTTTCTTATGGGGAGAGTCTAGAGATGGGTCATCTGAAGTACTATGAAGTTATCAGGAATCCAGTCCCCTCCTCTCTTCCTGTCCCGCTCAGGGTCACCTAATAGTCCAAAATGATTGCTGGAGCCACTGCCATCACATCCATATCCCAAGCAGTATAATTCCAAGGAAGAAAGAAGACAGGGCAAAAGGGGCCCACTCCCCATCTGGGTTAGCTTCCTCTCAGGAACCTTTCTGCAAGTCCTCTCCACACTTTTGCCTACATCTCGTTGGCTCAGACCTAGTAACGTGGCTTTGTTCATCTGCAAAGGGGCTGGGAAGTGTGGACTCTCAGCTGGACTCGTTGCCACCTAAGATAACTGGGATCCTGTTACCAAGGAAAGGAAAATGGGTAACAGATAGAGAGCAAGTGGTCTCTGCCACAACAGGTAACCTTGAAGAGAGATATTGTAACAGTTTTTATAATACAGTTTTAAAGTTTTGAGAGCTGTGGTCCTTCATTTATTACCTGATTTTCCATAGCCTGTGGTCTAGAGAGGTGAATATTAAACTTGAAGATGTAGCAGGGTTTTAGGAGAGGTCCATGGAAGATGCCAGCTGCTGAGAGGGCAAGAAAGGTCTCCTAGGATGGGTGGTCCCCGGGGACCTTTGGGATTCTCTTTTGAGGGCATGTCTGTACCCAAAAGTCAAAAACCTCCAGCCTTCCCTCCTGCTAGTCTGGTCTGTCTCAGTGCTGAGTTTCCAGCACCTAGAACTCTGCGTGGCACATCATAGGCACTTTCTCTGTAGTCAGTGAAAGGGTAAGTGAATCTAAGCTTTATCTTGAAAATCCAGATGAGCACACTGGTCCACTGGTCCTTCTGGCCTTCATAGATGGAGCATATTCTAAGGAGCCATGGAGGTGTCAGGGGCCAAGGGCCTTGAAAGTCAGTGCTTGCAAGACTAGGCAAAGTGTGGCTATTATTACTTTTTAATAAGTTGTTTTTCTTATAACAAAGGTTATAAGTGAAGGAGAAAAATGAGGTGTTCATTCCAATGAGGAAACAGACATTGAACAGGTTAAACCATAAGTTGGGTCGTTTCAGATTGAGATGACGTGTGTTCAGGGGAAAGAGTGGGTAATAGGAGAGAATACCTGGAGAGGTGGCTTACTTTATATTGGCATTGTCAGGGGATTCCTCTCCAGCCATGGGTTCATTTAAGTTGATGTTTGAATGACAGTAAACAATCAGTCGGATGAGAACCAGAGAACGAGCCTTCCCTGTAGAGCGAACAGCATGTGCAAAGGCCCTGAGGCAGGAGAGCTTGGGTGTCTGAGGACTGACAAGGAGGCCTGTGTGGCTGCCTGTAGTGGACGAGGGAAGGAGCAGTAGGAGTTAAAGCTGGAGAGAGAAGAAGGAATTGGATGATGCAGGACCTTGCGGGGCATGGAATTTGAACTTTATTCTTTAGCACCGGGAAACCATTGGTGGGTTTTAAGTAGAGCCGTGATGTGATCTGATTTGCTTTAAAAAAGATCCCTCTGGTTGCTTGTAGAGAATGTATTTAGGATGGTGAGGTAGGAGGAGGGCAAGAGAAAGGCAGGGAGATTATCAAGGGGGTGGGTGCAGTGGTCTGGGCAAGAGATGGTGGTGTTGGGACCCAGGGAAGGTGAAGAGAAGGTGAGAGATGGAAGGATTAGAGGTGCCCTTTGAAGATTCTGCCAATGGCACTTTCTGATGGACTGCGGGTAGGGTTCCAATACAGATTTTCTGCAGAAAAAAGCCCTTCCCCACAAATGTCAGTGTAATTGAAGAATGGTCCTAAGTGGGGTGATTTTGTCCCTCAGAGGGCGTTTGACAATGTCCAGAGACATTTTTGGTCAGCACAACTGGGCTGGGCGGGGGAGCAGTTTACTGGCATCTTGTGGGTAGAGACCAGAGACCCTGCTAAACACCCTACAATGCACAGGACAGGCCCCCACAGAGAATGAGCTGGCCCCCAAATCAACCTTCGGCAATAGTGCTGAAGCTGAAAAATCCTGATTCACTAGTTTTGTTTTTGTTTTTTTACCCCACGTCTTAAACAAATTGTGAGATAATGATAATCCCAGGTGTCACCATCCATCCAGAGAGGTACCTGATTCTTCACCCAAGGGATGCGTGGTCATTGTTGTGAGAACAGCTTTCAGTTTAGCGACCCTTCTCTGAGAGGCCCTCTGCTCAATGAGTGAATAAATGAATGAGTGAATGAGTGTGGAGCTGCCTCCAGAAAGAGGTGAGTCAGATCGGATCGGCCCACATGCTTCCATCATGTTATGAAAGCCGTCCCCGAGCGGCTCCGCACAAGAACGGGCTCCTTGTTCCTGGATGATGCGATTTGCTGCTCTGCCAAAGGGGCCCCGCCTCTCCCCAGGTCACCGACAGAGGCCTGTCTCCACGCTGTCTCGCCTGTGCACGGTACAAAAGTTATGCAGAGCCCTCCAAAAACCCACCCTTTGAAACGAAAGAAATTGGATATTAAAATCCCAAAATAGAGTGCGGAAAGGTACACATCACGTCTGCCTTCTCCTTTTTTTCCCCTTTGTGGCAAAAGTGACTCAGAATTTTTGGTCTGGATCCAGAGAGACCTGCGTGGCCTTTGGGGTTTGGGGGGGGAGGTGTGTCATTTGATTGGGAATAACTCACCTTTTTAATGCCTTGACTGGCTCAGCTGGCTGGCTGTCTTGCATTTCACAAGCCCTGGCTTTTCCCACTTCACCATCTCTGGGTTCTTTTTCAGCTTTTGGCCCAAGGGAAAGAGGCAGGGCCAAAGTTTATGCCTCGCCCACATGACCCTGTCTTTGGTGGAACGTTTATGTCAGGCTGAGCTGCAGTTTCTTTGGGATGTTTTATCAAAGTGTTCAGAGGGGCTGCTGTTGGAGCCGGCAGTGGGATTCTCGTCCCAGCATCCTTGGGTGTTCACACTGCCATGTTGGGTACCACTGGTCAGGGTCAGATAGGTGCACAAGGTTTTCATGGGCTGCCTTCAGCCTTCAATTGCTCCCTCCAGGGGGACTCAGTTTCTCCCCCCTTCCCTTCTTCTCCCAGAGACCAGGTCCCATGCAGGCATCCGACACTTTGTTCCTCAGTATCAGCTTGGGGCCCTGAGCGAGAGACTCGTGGAAAAATGTTTTTGAAGCATAGTCTCTCTTGTTGTCTGGTCTTTGGGTGAACACACAGGTGGCAGAGGGCATTGCCTGTGCCTCACCTTTCCTCACCATCTCCAAGAGGCTGCCGAGTCACTGTCCTTTTGACTCAGTCTCTCCCTGTGTCCATTCCTAAATGCTGCTAGAGAAGAGATTGTACACTTCATTTTTCCAGCCTGAGCTTGTGTCCTCTTTGACTTCCAATGGAATTAGCCTGGTATAATATGTCTCTTTCATGGTGAGACACATTCCTGCAGACTGGCTCAAGTGGTAGTGAATTCATGCAGACTCCAAACATGGGGATTCTCTTCTAGACATGAATAAGCCTCCTTTCTCAGGGTCACTGGAGGATGAATCACTTGGCAGTATGTTGAGCCACATAGGAACCTGAAAATTAATCTGTTCATTTATTTACTCAGCAAATATTTATTGAACATCTGCTATATGCCAGGTACTATTCAAGGTGCTGGGACGTGGTGATGAATAAGCTTTCATTCTAGCAGGGGGTGGGGTGGGGAGGACAGACAGTCAGCAATGAGCAAATGTATAAGATAACACTTCTCGAAGGAAATCAGCAGGAATGACGGAGCGACAGTGGGGAGGCTCTGCTTTAGCCAGGCTGCTCAAAGAAGGCCCTGAATTTAGGCTAAGACCTAAAGAATCAGGGGATTACCAGCCATGGGAAGACCTGAGGGAAGAGTGTTCTAGGCTGGGGGAACGCAAGTGCAAAGGCCCTGTGGTAGGAGCAAACTCAGCCAGTTTAAGGAGCAGCAAGGGGGCCCATGTGGCTGGACCAGGCTGGGGGAGATGAAGTGGGTGACATGGGCAAGGGTCAGATCATGCAGGGTTTTGTAGACTGTGATGAGGCATTTGGATTTTCTAAATGCACCTGAGGATTATCACACGTTAGAGCCGAAAGATAACCTTCAAGATGATTTCTTCCGAGAACTTAGACTAGAAGGAGGAATTTCACTGTCCAAAGTCACCAGCCATCAGTGAAAGAATATTTGTGAAAGTTGATATTTATTGAATGCTTACAACATGCTTTGTGTGTCACTCACTTGATCCTCCCAGCGGCCCAGTGAGGGTATGTTGTCATTAGTCCCATATACAGATGAAGAAACTGAGGCCCAGAGAGGTAAACTAACTTCCCTACCGTGACAGAGTCAGTGCCCATGCCAGGATGTAACCCCAGATGGCCTGGCTTCTCCAGGGTTCATGCTCTTAACCTCAGTGTTACGTTGGTTCTACCCAAGGCATGGGACAGAGAGAAGATGTGAAAAGTACTCGTTTGGCTTCTTAAAGCAACAAAAAACCAAAACTCCTTCCAAAGGTCCACTCTGAGAAGGCTCGCATATTTCAGTCCAGCACTTCCAGACTCATCTCCTATATGACTCAGTCACTCCTTGGCCTGGAGAGATAGTTGGTCGGGATGGGGATGCTGGTGGGGAGCTGACATCTCTGTTGAGTGGACCCGAAGCAGGGGGCTGAGAGTACAGTGGGGCAGGCGGGACCGGAGAAGGGCAAGTTGGTGTCTCCAGGAGGGAGGGGGCAAAGTGATCCAGTTTCTTTGTTCAAAGACCCCTCGGGGGCGGTGCTGTGGGGAGAGGAGAATGGGGTGCAGCACTGGGTCCTGAATCCCATTAGGCTAATGTGCCTGTCTCTGATCTCGCCACTCTGTTTTCTATGGCTTCCTTGGGGTTTCAAATGTGGACATGGTAATTGGAAACAAATTTAGCATGTTTCAGGCCATCAAGCCTCTCTCTTCAGTCATCGTGCTTGCTCTGCGGTAGATATGTCTGTTTTTAATTTCCAGTGATGTGAGAAATATAGAATGACTTGATTCTTAATTTAGAATGCTGAGAGAGACTGACTTGTTTTGTTTTCGAGCCCGTGCAAAGTGTCTCATTCTCTTTTTATGGCTCACCATGTGATTTTTAAAATGTGGCCCTATGGAAGCGGGCAGGCACAAGATAGGGGTAGGGGAGATGAAGAGGTCCAAACTACTACGTATAAAATAAATAAGCTACGAGGATAGATTGTACAACACAGGGAATAGAGCCAATATTTTATAATAACTATAAATGGAATACAACCTTTAAAAATTGTGAATCACTATGTTGTACACTTGAAACTTTAATATTTTACATCAACTCTACCTCAATTTAAATAAAAAATAAAATACAATAATAAAATAGAATGTGACGCTAGCAGAGAGGCATCTGGTCACAGAGGTCTCCCTGTGAGGCTGAAGACGTATCCGGCCAGCGGGATCCCCGCTTGGGTGAGAAAGCAGACATGGGGCCCCTCTTCCATCACACCCTGGAGGTGCTGTCACCTCTTGTTGGAGCAGGGGAGTCCCGGTGTCAGTTGTCCAACCAGCCGAGTCCCGCCCACGCTGAGCAGGACACAGTGTTCGCCGTGGGCCTGGAAGCTAGTTGCCTGGCGCCAGCGTGGGCAGCATAACCGCCCTTTGTCATCGGGGAGGGGAGGGTCTGGAGGGATGATAGCCACTCAGACCCCTCTGGTGGGGCTCCCCGCCCTCCTAAGGTCGCTCACGTGTTGAGCACCTGCGTGGTGTTCTAGGCACTGCAGATGCCTCTGTGAGCCAGACAGGTAAGCTGCTGATGCTCTAGTCAGGGAGGGACCGGAGAAGGGAAAAAAATCAAAAAAATATATCACGCGACGTCAGGCTATGATAAATGGCTGTTGCAGCATAAAGCAGGGTGGGTAGGTGAAGAGTGAGATGGGCGTGGGGTGCCATGTTGGGATGAGTGGTCGGGGAAGGGCTCTCTGATAAGGGGTCGTTTGGGGAGAGGTTTGAGCGACGAGGAAGATGAGCCCTGGGAGGATGGGGCGTGAGCGCGCCGAGCAGAGGGGGCGCTGCGTGCCGAGACCCTGAGGCTGGAGCGTGCCTGGTGTGCCTGGCTTGTCTGAGGACAGCGAGGCCAGTGTGGCTGCTGTGGAGGGAGCGGGGAGGGAGGGTTGGAGATGGAGGAGAGGGGTCAGATCGTATAGGATCTTCTGAGTCACGTGAAAGACATTGGCTTTTGGTTTTTTTTGGTTTTTTTTTTTTGCAGTACGCGGGCCTCTCACTGTTGTGGCCTCTCCCGTTGCGGAACACAGGTTCCGGACGCGCAGGCTCAGCGGCCATGGCTCACGGGCCCAGCCGCTCCGCGGCATGTGGGATCTTCCCGGACCGGGGCACGAACCCGTGTCCCCTGCATCGGCAGGCGGACTCGCAACCACTGCGCCCCCAGGGGAAGCCCGATGTTGGCTTTTGGATCCGAAAAAGACGTTCGCTGTGGCGGGGTGGGCGGGGGCGGGGGTTGAGTGGAGGAGCGACAAGATGTAACGTACAGTCTTAAAGATCATTCTAGCTGCTGTGTGCAGAAGATCATGTGGAGGGGGGAGGAGAAGAGGTGGGCAAGGATGGAAGCAGGGAGACCCTGGAAGGAGTCTACTGCAAGGGTCCAGGCAAGAGATGATGGTAGCTCAGACCCTCGTGGTGGTAACCGGGCTTGTGAGAAGCAGATTCTCGCTGGATTTCAAACGCTGAGCCACCAAGACTTTCCGCTCCACTGGATGTGGTGTGCGGTTTGCTTCTCTGTTGGTGTGGGCCCCATACCCTTAACTTGAAGGGACCCTGCTGGCACCTCTGCCTGCCTATTCCTTTGCTGAAGGCCTCCACCTTGGACTCCTGCTCTTGACGTTTCTGTGGGTGGGTCCTGGGTCTTTACTTTTCTTACAGGATGGGATGGGACGTTGCCCATGCATTTGTACCTTCATCGCTTTAGTTTACCTTCTTTGTGGCCTTTAAAAGAAATGTCAAGGTTTACAAAGAGAAAAGCAGAGTGGGGGGCGGGTCTCTTTCTTTGAATGAATATTTTGGCTTTATTTTTTATGTTATACATTCATTTGAGTTGAATTGTAACCAATATAGTGGGTTTAGGGGAGCTACAACCATGGAGTCATGGGACAGCAGAGCTCCTTACTGGGAATGATCAAAGTCCAGTGGGCATTTTAAAACAAGACCTGATTTCTTTTCTACTTTTATTTTGGACACACACACACACACACACATACACACACATCCCTTCTCTACCTTAAAAACACAGATATATTTGTTCTCACGGTTATGGTGTATTTTGATTATTCTCTATTGCTATATAAAAAGCTTCCTTAGGGTGCCCCATGTGGTTGCCCAGATTGTGCACTGCACAACTCCAGGGCTTGCCATTCATATTCACTGTCATGCTGGTCCCCAGCATACTCATTCTTTTTTTTTTTCTTTAATAACAGTATTATACTCTGTAATATCCCAGTACTGATTGAACCAGTACTCTTTTCATGGACCTCGAGGTCGTTTCCAATATTTTGCTATTTTAAAGAGCACTGCACTGAATAACCTTGTCATTAGTTTTTCTCTGCACATCTACCAGGGCATCCATGGGATAACCCGCTTACTAGTAGTGGAATTACTACAGCAAAGGGAGTGTACATTTGTAATTTTGAAAGATAACTGCAAAATTGTCTACCACAGATTGGGGCACACCCTGTTTCTGTGGGCTCTGCTCTTAGGTTTACATTTTTCAACCAGGTCAAGTTTTACCTGGTTGGCACCCTTGTTCTATCTTTTGCATCAGTCGCACATAGAGCAGATGAAGGAAGTATTCCTCCTGGTGTCAGACCTGGGTTCAAATCCCTGCACTGCTGCTTGCTTGGTTGGGGACCTCATGTCTCTGAGCCTCCGTTTCCTCTTCTGTAAAAGGGCAGTTGAATTGTTGATGGAACTTTAGGAGGATGGAAAGGGGACAGGCATGCCACAATTAATTAGGCACCTAATTATATCTTGCAGTTATGAGAAATATAACAAAGAAGACTATTACTGGGAGGCCCCACCTTGTCCGGGGAGCAAGGAAAGACTTTTTTTGGGAAATAGTATTTGAGTCACATTCTGCAGTATGACTAGGAATTACCTAGGGCAGAGGTGGTAGAGAGGGTGACAGGGGGATTGTTTCTGAAAGATCAGACACAGGGAGCCCCTGGTAAGGGGGTCGGGGTGTGATGTGAGCTGGAGTCAGATCACACATGGTGGTGTAGTCAGTGGGAGCTGGGAGTTTATAAAAGGTCATTCTGGCCACAGGGTAGAAAGTCGTGGATGGGGACCGGAGGGGATGCAGGGAAACTCTTTAGGAGAGAAATAGTCGTAGTTTGGACTAGGGTGGAAGTGATGGATGGGGAAATGGTGATGGATTTGAGTGCACTTTAGGAAATCAAATGGACAGGACTCTGAGGTGGATCCGATATGGAGGTGAGGCGGAGGGAGTTATCATGAATTAGGGTTTTTAATGATGTTATTAATATGTGCTCATTAGATGGATATGTAATGCTGTTGCCATCACTGAGATAAGAGTAAAATCATGGAGTAGTTTTCCTGGTGTGTGTGTGTGAGATGGGAGTGGGCTTGGGGTAGCAGCTATGTTCTGCAATTTTTGCATCCAAAAATAAAGGCAGAATTTGAGATCCACGTGTATTTGTAAAAAAACTTTCTCCCTGCATGCTGTGTGGCAGTTGGGAATTACAATAAAACATCCCCATGGGCTTTTCCCTTCTTTCACAATGTAACATTTGAGGACGATACCAATTTCCTAATATTCCAAATTCAACAAAAAAAATGCTACTTAACATTGTTAAAGTTTGATTTTAGTAAAATTCAAAACAGTTTCCTTGGCCCGTTGCCATTTTGAAAATCAATCCCACATTTCAGATTTGATGGCAGCCTCATCCATCTGAGAGTATTTAAAAACTCTGAACAGAGTTGATAGAAAAATTGTTTTCAAGGAAGTGTCATTTATGAGTTCTCATTGCAACAGTATATAATGGGGAATGTTTGAACAACCTAAATGCCCAACTGTGGAGGTTAAGCTGTGAGTCCAAACATAGGATGGAAACAAGGGATGCAGGGGAGGGCAAAATTTAAGGTAGCACTCACTTTCAGGTACTCAGATAACATTTGCACAGCCCTGAGAGCCGGTGCCTTCTTAAACCATGTGCCCAGGCACCTCAGTTGCCCTGTGCCAGTCTAAGCCCAGGGAGATACTATGCAGTTATTTGAGCTTGTCCCAGTGAACAACATTTAATGACAAAGGGCAATGGTCACATTATATTGTTAAGTGGAAACAATATCTGAAATAGAATCCCAGATATGTTTCTCTAAGTGCCTAGAAGAAGAGTCTGGAAGGATGTACACTAAAACGCTTATTTATTTTGAGAGAGCATTTTCTCTATAATATATATATTTTTATATTGTCTATTTTTTCTGCAATGAATGATGAACCTTATTACTTTTATAACAAGACGAAGGCAGAGCAAGTATCAACATGTACCGATGCCCTTTTACCTGTGCATCAGGACAGTTCAGTTGCTGCTCAGAGGGGGCAGGCGTGGTTCTGGTGAGCTTGCTCTGGGAAACGGGGGGTCTCTGAGATGTGGAGACCATTTCAAGTCTGGGTTCCTTTGGCTGAGCTGGTGGGATGGACCTGCCTGTTGTAATATATATAGTCCAGCATCTGGGAGCGTCAGGAGGCAGCGGCGACACAGGGGAAGCAAATCTGGCCACATCCCTGAGCTTCCATTCGATGGCTTTGGAGCTTAGGGTCATGAGCAAGTCACTTAACCCCGCTGAGCCTTGGCTTTCTCACCCAAAACAGGGATCACCTTGCTTTTCCTTCTGTGTGTTGCTGTGCAGATTAAATCAGCTCTGACACCCCCCCGCTGTGCAGCAGACCCTCATGATGTGCCCCAGAAGCACGCCTTCTTCCTGGAATCTTGTAGACTGCTTGGGAAATTTTCTGCGAAAAGCAGAAGACGTTTGCTCTCACCCTGGCTGCAGGAAGTGGAGCCTCTTCTGCTTTGGAGGTTGGCTGACCTTGAGCATCTAGGTTCCAGTGGGTGGGCAGGTGGGAGTCTGCTATGGCCGGGAGGCCACCCTGCTTGCCATGCTCCTGAGATGACCTTATCTTTGAAGAAGCCTGGAAAGAGGCCTCGAGACCCAGGTCTTCCTAAAATGGGGGCAACGGGACGTTTGAGACCTTGAGGGCAGGTCATGCCATCCCAAGGCATCAAGTTCTGTTTGCAAGACCCAAATCACTCAGTTTTTGGAGAGGCAAGTAAATAGCCATACGGTCTTATCAAACCTCCGGAGAGCTGGCAAGCCTCCTCCAGAATGCACACGCTCTGGTCATCTTCTACCACCTTCAGGGAAGGGGAGGGTGGGGATCGGAGGGGAAGTGTTTCTTCCACGCTCGACGGTGTGGTTTCTTCCCCCACCCTCCTCCTCCCAGCCCTCCACGTCAGGGCCCCTTTAGCTGCCCACAGAGACGATGGAACGAGTGCCTGGGTTTCACCGCACATGAGGATGTTTTGGGTTGTTTTTCACATTGTGAGTCTTTCACATTCATTCTTCGCTTCTCCATTCAGTTCTGTCCTATCACCTCCGTGTTTTGATTTGCATCATCCTCCGATGACAAGGAGAATTCTCGTTTCACGGGTACCTCCTGTGTGCTGGGCTTTGGGGCCCTATAAAGGTCATCTTCTTTAGCCTTCAAAGAGCCCTGGGCAGTGGGAAGTGATGTCCCTGTTTTATAGGAGCAAATGGAGGCTCAGAGAGGTGGAGTCACTGCTCTGAGGTCACACAGCTGCTGATAAGAAGCAGGGCCTGGACTGAGAGCTGGGTACATCTGACCAAACGTGAAATCCTTTCTTCCTTCCTGCTCTACCACGCCCTCTGACAGCAGAGACCTGTCTCACGTGGGAGGGGGCGCTCACGAGGGTGAGGTGGGTTCCGTCTGCTCACAGGGCATCAGCTAGTCCAGCTCAACCAGGGGCTGCTCTGGGACACACAGAGTTCCTGCTTAAAGAAGTGGGTTCTTCTCTCGAGGGGCAACGTTGTTTGTCTTGGTGGCTGTTGCCTGTTTCTCTGGCTCCCTCCATCTCCCTTCCTCCTCCCCTGCCCCCACCCCTTCTTGTTCAGCAGGAAGGGCACTCTAGATCTTATAATTTAGCACTTGCTCGTGTTTCCTTTGAGAACCTAATCTGCACTTTCTGAGCTGTAGTTGTAGATCAGAGAGCAGCTGTGAATCTATCAGATGCCAAGGGCACAGACAGTGCGCTGGGAATGGACTTAGAGCCTGAAGGCCCAGAGTCTGCATCCTGGCCCTGCCCTGTACTAACAGTGTCCACTGGGGCAAGTTGCCAGGACTTTGCCAGCCTCAGTTTTCTCATCTATAAAATGGGCCCCTCCTACCTAGAATTGTGATACATGTAAAACGTTGAGTGTGGTGCTTGGCCTGGGGACAGTGTACACTTAGCTGCTGCCCAGTTGTTGATGGTGACCATTGATTCCACGTGCTTATTGATCATACTGAACGAAACAAACACGCTTCCTCCTACCATGGACTTCCTGTTCAAGTGGAAAAGAGAGATGCTAAGCAAATTAACAACTAACAAGAAAATTTCAGATGGTAATGAAGTAACTATTCCTGTGGTGTTAGTGAATGTTTACCATCCACTTCTCTAGAAAAAAAGAGCCCCGATTTGTAGCATTTGCCAATTTTTGTGGTGTAAATATTCTCATCGTGGCTAATTTCGGGCTATCAAAGTAATGTCTAATGGCTCTTAAAATTCCTGAAAATTTAACCAACTGCAAGGCTGAAATAGCTGGCTCCGGCACTGGGTGTATGTCACTAATGTGGCTTGGGAAAGACCTGAAGATCTGAGAGCTAAATGTACCAGTAGAAGAGTATGCCAGCAGAGAAAATGGCTGTGCAAAGGCCCTGAGGTCGGAGAGAGCTTGGTGTGCTCAGGGAACAGAAGGATGGTTGGTGCTGGCAGGAGCCTAATGGGGTGGAAGGACTGGAAGACAGAGGCTGGGCTGTTGGAAGCCTCATAGACCATGGTACCAGTTTGGATTTTATTCTCCGGCCACAGGAAGTCTTTGGAGGGTTGTAAGCAGGGGAACATCTGGGTCTGCTTTGCATTTTTTAAAGATGAGAGGGCTATTCTGTTAAAGACCAGCAAGAGGTCAGTTAGGGAGCAGTGGTGGTCACCCAGGGAGAGGCAGTAGTGGCTTGGACGAGTGTGCCATCAGGGGAGGGGACTAGAGGTGGCTGGACCCCTTTGGGATGTGACAGATTTTATCCCCAGGTGTTCTCTGGCTGTTTACCCTGAGTACGTGCAGCCTGCGATTTCTGCTCTTAGATCCCGGGAAGGAGGAAGGAACCTCAGACCATTGGGGTCACTATCTATCCTACCTACTCTCCTCCTTGATTCTGAGTGATACTGTGTTTACCACCTCCTGATAAATCCAGGACAGAAGGTGAGGACAGATATTTATCTTGGGTCCAAATGCAGAGCAAGAACAACAAAACCAGAATCTGTCCTCAGAGCTGCCCTTCCTCCTTTGATTCTTGTCCAGAACAGTCCCCTGTTCTTCAGTTTGCATGGGGGAGAAAGACAAGAGACTGACTTCATTTCCACCTTTGCCCCAGGGTCCCTCTCGGGCGTGTATCAGACGCTTACGTAAATGTTGTAGGCGTCAGCCTGGCAGGTTATGAAGAAGGTTGCCATCTGCCTCTGCTCCGCCCTTAGCTCGCCTCTTGGTCCAGTGTTTAGAGGGGCACAAGAGAACACCATCTTTCTGGACCAGCACTGTCTGGAAGAACTTTTCTCAATGATGGAAACATCCTGTATCTGTGCCGTTCATTATGGCACCAGCCGTTTGTGGCTATTGAGCACTTGAAAGGTGTGGCTCGTGTGACTGAGAAACTGACCTTTCAATTAAATTTGTGTATTGCTTGCTATATTGGACAGTGCAGTTCTAGACCACGTGTGATTATCTATTGCCCTGGAGCCTTTGGTTCTGGGCATTTGACGGGAGATCTTACTGAAATTTTGTAGAACTCTATGGAAGGATGGGGTCTCAGTGAGTTGTCACTTGTCCTAACCCCCCTTCCGCCCAATTTGCAGAGGCGCAGAAGGATTACATGATTTGCCCAGCATTTCTCAGCTGGGGAGCGGCAAGACAGGAACCCACCTTCTAACTCTTAGCTCAACATCCTTTTTTCTTTTCTTGTGTATCATTTTCAAAACCAGTGTTAAATTCCACAAGTTCCCAGGCAGCTCTTCTGCCTATAACTTTGTGGATGAACTTAAATTCCTCTTTGATCACCTTCTCCACCTTGATCTCCTCCTGCATCCCTAGAAGTGATCATGGTGTGGTCAGTCTGGAGCGCATCCTTCCACACCTTTTCCTATTGCATTTACATGAGTATAAATGAATGGATCGAAACATTCAGCATTAAAAAAAATAAGTTGTATCCTGCTATCCATATATTTTTTTACGAATTGCTTTTCTTTTTTAATAGTATGTCTTAGATCTTCCGGGTGAAGTTCATAGATCTCTACCATACTGGTTTTTTAACTGTTGTAGTCTTTCATAGCCTGGATGTGTATTACTCATAAGCCTAATGGATGAAACTAATTGTTCGTTATTCTGTTCGTGTTAGTAAACATTTTTGTGCATGTCTCCTGCACACACAGCATTTCATCTGGGGTCCATACTGAGAAGTGAATTTATTAGGTCATAGGGAATATGTACTTTTAATATTAATAGCTGCTACTCCAAAAATAGTAATACCAGTTTATGTTCCTATCAGCTATGGGAGAGTGTCTGTGTTCTCACAGCCTCCAAAACACTTGGTATTATCAAATATCTACATGGGTGCCCATCTAATGGGCAAAAAATGATATCTCATAGTTGTTTAATTTGTATTTTCCTGTTTACAAGGCAAGTTGAACATCTTTTCTATGCTAATGGTCATTTG
The DNA here is from genome assembly GCF_949752795.1 of Hyperoodon ampullatus. Lineage (NCBI taxonomy): Eukaryota > Metazoa > Chordata > Mammalia > Artiodactyla > Ziphiidae > Hyperoodon > Hyperoodon ampullatus. The sequence continues at coordinate 78,518,485 of NC_136927.1, read as the reverse complement.
TTTTTCTGTGAATTGCCTGTTCAAATCTCATGTCCAATTTTCTGTTGAAAAATTCATTTTTAATTCATTCAGCAAATAGGTACTAGAATGCCTACTGTGTGCCAAGCATTATTCTAGGTGCTAGGGACTCTGTGGCAAGTTAAATAAATAGACATCCCTGCCCTCAATGAGGTGATAGTCTAGTTGTAGAAGAAAGACCCAAGCAAAAGGAATTGAGAAAATATATAGTATATTTTATGAGATTAAAAAGAAGGGAAAGGAGCTAGGGACAGCCATGGGGGTAGGACTCGATTTTAAATAGGATGGCCAGGAATCTTGTCCTTTACTTATTCACTTGTAGGCATTCTTTATATATTGTATGTATTAATCCTTTGCATGTTATATGTTATACATATTTTCTTCCAGTCTTTAATTTTCTATCAGTTTAGATGACGGTACTTTTGTCTTGCTCTTTCTTTTTTAAAATTATAAAATCTAACTTGTTAATTGGAATATAGTCATATAAAAACTGAAAGTTCCTTCTTTCTAGGCAACCCATTGTCAAGAGCTCTGGTTTATATTTTCCAATTATTTCCTGTTCTCACTACCACCCCCTGACCCCCGATCACCAGTTAAACATAGTTTCTGGCTGTTTCTCCATAAATGCAATTCTGATCTATCACACTGTTTCTCAGGGCTGCTTAATATTCCATTTTAAAGAGGATCCCTATAATTTATCCAAGCAGTCCCCTCTGGCTGGACATGCACGTTGCTTCCAATTCTCCATGACTCTAGACATTGCAGCAATTCTGTGTTCTTTCTGCTGCTCATGAGCTTCTTTGATGTTTTTGTTTGTTGGACTATAGCCACCATACCCTGTATGTTAATGGTGCTGTAATAATTTGGTTTTGTTTTCTCCCCCTCAGCTCCATGGCTACATGGAAAACAAGCCGCTGGGGCTTCAGATCTTCATTGGGACGGCCGACGAGCGGATCCTTAAGCCCCATGCCTTCTACCAGGTACACCGGATCACGGGGAAAACCGTCACCACCACCAGCTACGAGAAGATCGTGGGCAACACCAAAGTCCTGGAGATTCCGCTGGAGCCAAAAAACAACATGAGGGCAACGTAAGGGCTGGGGGCTGAGGGCAGTGGGTCTTCATGGGGAAGTGATGGGACCAAGTGGCAGGGATTTGGGAGGAGGATGGAGTTGATGGAAGCAACCGTAGACGGTGGTTCCCAATTTGTGAAGGACCCACAGAGGTTTCTGTTTTAAAAGTTTCCATTTTAAAAGTTCTAGACCTAGATGTTTTTCATATGTATTGGGAGGAAGAATACTTACGCATCTTTGGTTTATGTTGCTTGGGCTGAGGCTAAATTTTTTTACATTTATACATTTATTTGACTTAAAATTATTAAACAACTATGCAGATAGGTCTAACCTCACAGAGCTGATATGCATATGGCTAAAATGTGGGAAACATTGCACCCGTGTGTTGGAGTTTAAAAAACTTTATTAGAGAATAATCTCAAACATGAAAACTGCAAGAATTGTACAAAGAACTCCTGTGACACTGTTCGCTCAGATTTACCAATTGTTAACATTTTCTGCATTTGCTTTATTACTGTTTTTCTCCCCCTCTCTTTATTTTTTCCTGAACCGGTTGAGAGTTAGTTGCAGACATCATGCCTTTTTACTTTTAAATGCTTAAGCGTGCATTTCCTAAGAACAAGCATGCTCTCTTACATGACCACGGTACATTTATCAAATTCAAGGTATTTAATGTCCATATTACTACTCTTACTATTACATAGTCCATAATCAATTTTTCCCAGTTGCACATTTGAGTTTTTCAGGTACTTTTGAGGGTAGAAACGTGAGCCTGCAGAATCTCCCTAGAGAGGTGATTTCCACTGGGGGATTTTGCTAATTACTTTGTGTTTTACCCCCATTTTGGTTTAAATTCCTGGCTGAAAAATTTATCCGTGTATTGCCATCCCCCGCCCCCCTTGTGGGTGACCTTTCCTGCTCCCCGAGATGGTCAGTTGTCAGTGGGGTTCTTGACTTTCCGGCAGCATTGACTGTGCGGGGATCCTGAAGCTTCGGAATGCGGACATTGAGCTGCGGAAAGGCGAGACGGACATCGGGAGGAAGAACACGCGGGTGAGGCTGGTGTTCCGAGTGCACATTCCAGAGTCCAGCGGAAGGGTCGTCTCCTTGCAGACAGCATCTAACCCCATCGAGTGCTGTAAGTTGGGTTCTGGGCAGGGTCGGTTTTTGGCAAGTGCACTGTATGTGACCCTGGGCAGTGTAGCCTGGGCAAGGTACCCAGCAGGAATGTGTGACTCACAGGGGTCAACGGTGGCCCAAGATGACCAAAGGGGCCAGAGCACATTTCAGGGTTTCTCTCTGCTTCTATTTACTTGTGGAGGGTTTACTGTCAAAAATAATATGGCTGATAAGTAGCCTACAGCTTGGTTTAGAAGATTTGAAATGTATAAGTGTTGTGCTGGTCTCAAAAAAGGGTAGATGCAGTTGGAGTGAGTTCACTGTACTTAGTGTCCTCTTTTTCTTTTTTTAGATTTAATTGTTCGGTTGCGCCGGGTCTTAGTTGCGGCAGGCAGCCTCCTTAGTTGTGGCATGCGAACTCCCAGTTGCGGCATGCATGTGGGATCTAGTTCCCTGACCAGGGATCGAACCTGGGCCCCTTGCATTGGGAGCGCAGAGTCCCATCAACTGTGCCACCAGGGAAGTCCCTTTTTCCTCTTCTCTTCTTTCAATAGAATAATAATATATCACGGTGGCTCTCGCTTACTGCACTGTGACTCCACTGGTCGCTAGGCTAAGTGCTCAGTGTGTAGTACTCTTTAAATACTCACAGCAGTCCTTGGCAATAGCTGGTGTCATGATGCCCATTTTAGAGAAGAGGAGGGAGAGAGATGAGGGGTAGTGTAACTTGTCTCAGCAGGGCTGGGATTTGAGCAGGAGCTTTGGCATGCAGGAGCCACACGTCCCCATCACCCTCAGCCCATCCCTGGGTGTTTACTGAGAATCTGCTCAGTGTCTGGTGCTGTGCTGGGGGCCTGCAGATGAGCAAGATGTTTTCCCTGTCCTCAGTGAGCTTACAGCCTGGTGTCAGCTAACCCACACAAAGCTGCAGAAGATTTTCAGAATCCAGTACAGAGTGGCCAAGATCTGCTGTTTGGAAGGTCTCTGAGCAGAGACTTGGCCCAGCTACATTAGGCTTCAAAAGAAGAAATCACTTGGAGATCATTCTTAGGTACTTTGGGCAAGTTTGTTGTTGGATTTTGTAGTTAGATGTGACAAAGCTTATTGTCTGCTCAACTTCGGAGAGTTTAGAGGTCATTTTTAAAAGCATAAAGAAAGAAGTCAGCATTGTTCCAGAAACAAAAGCTGTTTTTATTAGTTTTAAAAAGTCCCGTTCTTCTAAGACTATTTTTGTGCTCTTACAGTAATGTTGCATATTCAGTTATGTTTCAGGGTTTTTTGTCCCCTTTTTACTGGACATTTTACCATAATTAGGTGTCACAAAATCAGCTACTTGCAGAGACGAGGGAGGTCGTGGACATGAGTGGAGTGGGTTGGGTGGGTAGTAGTGGTAGAGACTGGGGACCAGGGTGGCACATTCCCCACCTAAATGGGTTGCTCTTACCCAAATCCAGCCAGTGTTTCCATGTGGGAGTGTCGACTCAGTGTGGCCAAATCTGATTTTTTTTTTTTTTTTTTTTTTTGCGGTACGCGGGCCTCTCACTGTTGTGGCCTCTCCCGTTGCGGAGCACAGGCTCCAGACGCACAGACTCAGCGGCCATGGCTTACGGGCCCAGCCGCTCTGCGGCATGTGGGATCTTCCCGGACTGGGGCACGAACCCGCATCCCCTGCATCGGCAGGCAGACTCTCAACCACTGCGCCACCAGGGAAGCCCCTGATTTTTTTTTTTAAGATAAACCAATAATCTCCTGATTTTTAAAAAAGCGACAACAAAGTCAAAATACTCTGTCGGTCAGCTGAGAACTGCACCTGGCTTGGATTCATCAGAGGTAGTCTTAATCAGACACTAATGAGGAAAGGAAAAGTATGAATATTTTATGCAAAAAGCATTGAGGAAGACTGGCCTTCAGCCAGCAGGAGGAGAGGGTGGACCCTCTTTGGTAGAGAAGCCAGAACTTGGTCTTGATTGGTCTTTGGAAAAGGATGAAGGAGGCCTGGGATCTCTTCCAGGCTGGTGAGTCAGGATGAGGACCAGGCTGAATGTGGTGGTGAGTTTGTGCTCTGAAGTTAGAGGGGAAGGCCCCCACAGCAGACAACAAAGGAAAACAAGTGTTTGAAAAACATCATCACAGAAACAGAGGAGGAATTCCCCTCCTCTGCCCAGCAGACCCCACCCCTGTCCCTCAAATGCTTAGTCGCGGTGACTGCCCCACCCTGGTCTTGGTTTTGAACATCTCAAGACATTTGGGGAAGGAAACTCAGGCTCTTCCTCAGTGATTTGGGGGATTTTGAGAAGATAAGGTCTTGCCTTTCTGGCAAATGACTCAGTCTCCAGGATGGGGCTGTGGTTTGTAGCAAGGTGGGGATGAGAAGGCCTCAGGAGGGACCATTTATAGGAGCTCCTGTTCCTCTCCATCTTTGGGTCCTTGAAGTCATTCTGTCTCCTGTCAATCTGAGACTTTAAGGATCATCACTGCCTGCATGCACCTCCAGCAAGATCCTCAGGGTGTTAAAAGTTGTTTGAACTTTGAACACAGCAGTTTTTTTTGTTTTGTTTTCCTATTCTTATAAAAAAGTGTTTGGGGCTTCCCTGGTGGCGCAGTGGTTGAGGGTCCGCCTGCCGATGCAGGGGACGCGGGTTCGTGCTTCGGTCCGGGAGGATCCCACATGCCGCGGAGCGGCTGGGCCCGTGGGCCATGGCCGCTGAGCCTGCGCGTCCGGAGCCTGTGCTCCGCAACGGGAGAGGCCCCAACAGTGAGAGGCCCGCGTACCGCCCCCCCCCCCCAAAAAAAAGTGTTTGGCTGATTCAACTACTGTGCTTTGACAGATAAGGAAACTGAGACTTTCTTGGTAAGGTGATTTCTTGTTAAAGTGATTTACTCATTTTTACTCGGTAGGTAGCGGAGGCAGAGTCTCCAACTTTCTAGTTCTGTGAAATAGCTTCCTTTGGTTTCTACAACACCAGCCTTTCTGGCAATACCAAGTGGAGCTACCGATGGGTCGCTTTCCCTCTCAAAGAGGGAAGGCAGAGCCTTCTGTCATTTTTATCTCCTCCTTTGTTCTGTTTTCCTGGATCAGTGCCTGGCAGTTCCATAAATATTTATGGACTAATTGAATTACTGTTTGTTTGATCCTTAGGGAGATATTCAATATTTGTTGACAAATTAGTCTGTGACATGTATCAACACAGTATGTGTACAATAAATATTTGTTGACTCACTGACTTCACGTACACCCCTTGGGGAAGATAGGTTGGTAAGAAAAACACTCAGTGGGCTGGTGCTTATTTGCAAGGCTAACTTATTTACTTTGGAGATGTCTTTTACGTGACGTCTCAGGGATCAAGGTTTGAGTTCTCAGAATCTAGTAGAAAAGTCTTGAACAAGCTACTGGAGGCCACTCTTTGGAAAGTGGAGTTACTTGCTAGAAAGGCAGATTTCTTCTATTTATTTATAGGCCAGTGTGCCCAAGGTCAAATCTCACCTGTGCACAGAGGGACGCCCCATGTTTCTAGTTTTCTATTTCCAGCGGATCTTCAGTGTTGCCAGGGAGGTCCTTTGAGTTCCCTCCCCTATTCTCAGCAGAGACTCTTTTGAACCTTCTCTGGTCTCCCAAGCTCTGGAGGCTGCCCCACCCTCCTCCCACTTGGAGGAAAACGTGGAAGAGGTCAGAAGGCAACACCCTTGTCTTGCCCAACAGAGACCCTGCACACGGTCACAGCTGTGGGCAGCCTTTCCTCGTCTGGGACCCTTGGAATGGGACAGTTCTCCTTACCCCCTGGGCTTCTGAGAGCTCTCAGCTTCACCTCCAAGTTCCCTTGTGGTGGTGGAACCCTTGCTTCCCTCTTGTGCGAGTTTCCAGGGCTGGTGAAGCCAATTACCACCACCTGGGAGCCTTCCAGCCATAGAAATTGATTCTCCCACAGATCCGAAAGCCAGAAGCCCGAAATCAAGGTGTCATCAGGACTGGTTCCTTCTTGGAGGCTCTGAGGGAGAGTCTGTTCCAGGCCCCTCTCCTATGGTGGTGGCCGGTGATCACCAGCATTCCTTGGCTTGTAGACACATCACTCCAATCTCTACCTCCATCTTCACGTGGCCTTCTCTGTGTGCCCTTTTTTGTCTCCTCTAAGGACACTCTCATGGGGTTTAGGACCCCGCAATCCAGGATGATTTCATCTTCATCCTTATTCACATCATTGAAGACCCTGTTTCCAAATGAGGTCACATTCTGAGGTTCTGGGTGGGCAGGAAGTCTTGATGGGGGCTCAGTTCAACCCACGACACCTCCTCAGCTGCATTTCTCGGCTTCACTCTTCTCTCTGCTCCGCAATTCCCAAATCCACGGGCATCTTCCTCTGGCTCCTAGGCTTCTGCCTGTGCTGTCACCTCCATCCAGAACAATCTTAGCTGCATGTTGGAATCACCTGGGGACTTCTAAGAAAAAATATGATGCCTGAATACCTCCCCAGAAACTCTGATTCAGTTGGTCTGCATTGAGGCCTAAACCCAGAGACTTCAGAGGTGCCTAGTGCTTCTGACATGCGGCAGAGTTAGAGACCTATTGCTGGGAGGTGGGGTGCCCGCATCCTTCAGTTGCTTAGTTAACCCCTCCTTATCCAAGGCCCCAGTTTAGATGGCCCCTCGAGGAGGAAGCTTGCCCTCACCCCACAGGGTATAGGGTCCCCTCTCTGTGCACTGACACCCAATTTACTTATCAATCTCTCTTAGGTAAGGTTAGGGACCAGTGGGTGTTAGCCAGGGCCTGGCACATAGCAACTGTCTCTAGAATGTTTGTTGAAAAAAATGAAAGTGTGAAAACAGTGTCCCCAGGCTGCCCAGCAGGAGAGAGAGGCAGCCACGAGACAGAGTGGATGTGTCCCCAGGGGCAGATGCCTTCTCCCGTGAGAACTTTCCTTGGGTTTTCTCCTTGCCCTGCAAAGGGGCCTCTCTTCATCACATTTCAGGAAACACCTAGAGCAATTTCCCACCGAGCCCTGCCCACTCAGAGCACAGAGTGTAAATTCACTTTGCTCGTTTTGCAGGAACTGGGGGCATGGGTATGAGGTGTGGACTAGAAAATGGCTTTTCTCACATGGTGTTTTCAGTCTCTCCCTTTTCGTGACATAAATGTGTTTTACCACAGTATAATTAAGATACACTAGATTTCACAGACCGTAAATCTTCTGTTCAGTGGTTTTGACAATTGTATACACCAGTGTGACCACCACTCAAAACAAGATACAGGGCGTTTCCCTTCGTTCTTGAAAGTTTCCTCCTACCCCTCAGCCAGTGCCCCCTCCCCAGCCCCATACACAGGCAACCACTGTTCTGATTTCTGTAGCCATAGATGAGCTTTCCCCATTTTAGAACTTCATGTAATGGAATAGTACAGTATGGACTCTTTCGTGTCTGGTTTGTTTTACCTAGCATGATATTTTTGAGATCCATCACTGTGATTGGGTGATTTGGTGGTTCCTTCTTTTTTTGTTGTTGCTGAACAGTATTCAATTGTATGAATATAACTATTGTTTATTTACCACTGATAGACATTTGGGTTGTTTCTGGGGTTTGGGGATCATGAATAAGGCTGCTATGAACATTCCCCTTCAAGGCCTTTGTGGACAGATGCTTTCATTTCTTTTGGGTAAATACCCGGCAATGGAATTGCTGGGTCACGGGGAAAAAAACATATGTTCCAATTTATGTATTTTCCAAATCGTTTTACACTCTGTATGTACAAGAGTGTCTGAGAATTCCACTTGCTCACTAATATTTGGCTTTGTCAGTCTTTCTAATTGTAGCCATTACAGTGAGTAAAATGGTATCTCATTGTGCATAACCCATAATTTGCATTTCCCTAAAGACTAATGATGCTGAGCCCTAATCTTTGTGCTTATTGGCCATGCTGTGTCTTCTTTGGTGAAGTGTTTGTTCAGAGCTTTTGCCCACTTTTTATTGGGTTACTCATATTTTTACTGTTAATCTACAGTAGTTCTTTTTGCATTGGGTATGAACCTGTTGTCGGATTTATGTATTATGAATATTTTCCCCCAGTCTGTGGCTTGCCTATTTATTTTCTCAACTGTGTCTTATTAAGAACATCAATATTTTATTTTGATGAAGTCTAATTTATTATTTTCTTTTCTTTTGGGATGATTACTCGTTATATTCTCCCAAGAAATCTCCATCTATCTGAAGATAGCAGACATCTTCTCTTCTGTTTTCTTCTAGAAGCTTTTTGATTCTGGCTTTTAGGTTTAGGGATACAAACTAACCATATCAGGTTAATTTTTGCGTATGGTGTGAGATAGGGTCCAGTTCCATTGTTTTCCATATGGAAATTCAGTTGTTTCCTATGCCTTTTTCTGAAAGTGAGAGCTTAGGCAGCCGAAGACTGTTCCCTGCCTCAACACCTCCCCTTTACTCCTCCACTACACTCTCCTAAGTCTGACGTGGAAGGTGGGGGACCACACAGCAGTGCTTTATGGAAATCCTTAGAATTAGATCAGACAGGCAAATTGGTTTTGCTTTGCTTCATAAATCAGAGATGCTCTCTTGCCCATCTGCTTCTTCCAGAAGCCAAAACGACCCACATAATTCTTACAGGCCCCTTAACATTATTCTTTTAATTAAAAATATATTTGGAGTGCATTATATAGTACTAGGAACTGGGGATCCAGCAGTGAACAAACCAAAGTCGTGGCCATCATGGAGGTCACATTCTGGTGGGGAAAACCCACAGTCCACAAGCAGGCAGAGACATCATTTCACACAGAGCTAACTGTCATGATGAAAATAACAAAGATCATGTGTTAGTGACTTGGGGGTGGGGGAGCAGCAACCTTAGTCATTCTGATCAGGGAAGACCTCTCTGAAGAGGTGGCTTGTTAACCTGGACCTGAGTGACGGGGGAGTATGGCCCAGCTGGAGGGTAGAGCAGGTGCAAAGCCCTAAGGCAGGGATAAGCTTGGCATCGTCAGGGAACAGAAAGGCAGCCAGGGAGGCAGTGTGGAGTGACAGGGGTAGGGAGAGGCGTAGGAGGTGAGGTCTGAGAGGAAGCAGGGGACTTTGGATTTTATTCTAAGTGAAACAGGAAGCCTTGAATTCTACATAAGGGACTGGCATGATGTGATTTATATTCTAAAACTTGTTTAGCACAGTGCCTGGCACATAGTAGATGCTAATAAATACTTGAAGACCAAATGAAGGAAGGAAGGACATGAGGGGGACATGAGGGGGGAAGAGGTAAAGGACAAGGAACTATTATCAGTCACCTGCTGTATGTCGAGCACTTTCTCTGTTGCTGCTAAATCATTGTGAGGACACCAGGAACTCAGCATCTGTTCCAATTTTATAGATGGGAAAACTGAAGCACAGAGAGGTTAAACTAATTGCCTGTGATCACACAGCTAGTAAGGGGCCAGGCCAACTGTGACGACCATGTCGGGCTGGATCCCAGGACACCAAGGTTGAGCTACATCACGAGTGACAGACTAATTTGGGCCAGAACTCCAAAGGGTGACGTCATCTCATATAAACTGGAGACCAGATCAGCGACCCTTAGGGAACTGTGGGCACCCTCCCACCACTCTGCAATGGATTGTCTCCCTCGAGACCCTGTAGCAGTAAATCTTGGGTGAAATTTGGGCAGAGGGCAGGAAGGCCAGGCCTTTGTCCGCCCCGGCTCTCTAAGGTGGCTTTTAAGCAATGACTAAGGGACTACATTCAGAAACATCAGAAAACCAACATGATGGGAAGAAGCAGGGTTAGGGTGATGGTTAGGACTGTGGTTCTGGGTTCACATCCTGCCTCTGCCACTTACTAGCTGTTTAGTCCCGGGCAAGTTACTTAGCACTCTGTGCCTCAGTTTTCTCATCTGTAAAATGGGGATGGTAGTAGTACCTATCTCAGTACAGTAGAATAACCCCAGTGCCTCTCTTCTGGTATGTCTCATACTTTCCCACTTGCAGCCCTCCCTGTAGCTCTGCAAAGCAGACGTTACATACCTCTGGTTGCCACTCTGTCACTGCCGAGAGCCCACAGCCCAGGCAGCAGTAGGTGTGGGAGTTTAACAAACGCTAATTGTTTCAGGCAAGCTGGCAGCAAGCCGCACGCCCTGCTGCTAAGAGGAGCTTAGATGATTATCTGTCTGGTGCTGTGGGTTGGCTGGGTGGCGATTACAGGAAACCTGAGTTTTTGGGGAGCCCAGGATTGGGGTGGCTTCTCCACTGATTGATATGGTTACCTGACCCTGCGATTATGGCCTTTTACTGAGCTAGTTTGGCGGGGCTGGGGAGGCAAAACTCCCCTTTATTGAAGAGCTGCCAAGTGCCATCTGCCCCCAACTGTCACGTCTATTAACTTGTTTCTACCCTCATCGTAGCCTGGGAAGACTCAAAGACTCTGAGCTTATATCTAGCGGGCTGAGGTTCAGAAGGGCTGACTGATTTGAGAGTCACGTGGCTGGCAAGGGAAGGGGCAAGAGCTGGGGGTTAAAAACCCATGTCCTTTTCTCTGTCTGGGCTGCCTGGGTCCCCCAGTGACCAGGGAGCTCATTAGTCAAATGGAGATTCATGGAGCCCCCTGGAAGGGTCTTGGTTACTGGAGATATGTGGGAATGTTCTGCGGGGGCTCCTTGGTAATGTATTGGAATGGAGAAGAATAAGAGCCCCTCCTATGGACCCAGCACCGTGGGGATTGGACGAGAGGTACCAGTCTTTCAGGGCCGCTGTTTGTGCTCCTTTTTCCGTATGAGGAAGCTGAGATCCCCTGAGGTCAGAACTGGCAGGTGGTCTCATGCACTGCGGACCCCCTGCATTTGCAGACACTGTGCCCCAGTCCCGTGCCGTGAATGCTGACAGGTCCCTCCCAGAGGTGAGCCCCATACTTGGGGAGAATTGGGTTCCTCTGTCCCAGCCTCCCGCTTCCCAGGGACGACCCATCAGTGGCCATGGCGGGGTCCGAGGGAGCCTGAGGGGCCAGTCTGCCGGCCCTGCTCCCGGCCCCTCCCAGGCGAGGCCTGAGTTAGCACCATGTTCTGGACCAGGCCTGGCTCAGCCGGGCCAGGCTCACAGCCAAGGACAGGCCCTGATGTACAGACAGGAAGCGTTTACAGCAGCTGGGATGGGGGGTGGTCAGTGCTTGGGCCAGAGTGAGACTGAAGGGGGCTCTCCTCCTGGTGCGGGCTGGCTGGCGGCTTTCCCAGTGGGTCCTTCTCCATTTTACTAAAAAGGGGTCCCTCTGGGTAGGGGAATCCCACAGTCTGGGTTCAAGTTCTGCCTGTCTGCCTTACATAGCTGTGAGCTCTCAGGCATGTGACTTCTCCTTTGGGAGACTCAGCGCCCTCACCTCCAAAATGGGAATCATTCCTGCTTGTGGTCTCATGAAGTTTAGCAATAAAAAATAAACGCAACGGTCATTCATTGAGCCCTGATGAGGTGCCACTCACTTCCTGTGCATTAGCTCATTTAATCCGCAAACCGCTCTCTGAGGTTGGCCCTATGATGAGTCCCATTTTATAGATGAGAAAACAGAGGCACAGAGAGATTAAATGACTTGCCCAAGGTCCCAAAGCTTGGATGTCACCGAGCTGGGCTTCGAACTCAGGCTCTCACGTGGCAGCATCCTTACTTTGACCCATGACCGTAAATTGCTTCTTCATGTGTGTGCTTTATAATATAAACAAAAACATATATAAAAAGTGCTGGAATCCAAGGCACTCTCTATGGCAGCTGTAATTATTCGCTGTTATTAGCAGAACCCACCCATTCTGCACAACCAAATTTCCCTGACCAGCTTCTCCCGCCTCTCTCCTGAGGTTCTTGGGTAGATCATCATTCTTGGCCAGGCAGCCTTGTGACAGGGCAAATTGCAGACAGTCCCCTGTCCAGGCTGACCTGGAGGACCCCTGCCCGGTGTGAATTTCCCTCTCTGAGCCTTTACCCCCGGCTCCGCTCCCAATCAGCCACTGTTGCTAGTGAAAGTAAACACCCAAACTGGCTAAACCAACAGCGCCCTGTTGATTCAGAGCTCATAAAACGTAGGAGCCCCAAGCCACTTTATGACGTGCCAGAATCCAGGGGCAGGAGGGAAGCCTGAGGTAGTCTCCTGGCTTCGCGGGCCACCTTGATACTTAAGCCAGAGCTGAGGGTCTAGCCTCCACCCACAGGTGAGACCTGGGCCGTGGGCTTGGCTTTAAGCTGGCGGCCCCCTGTTTGGTTAGAACACTGCAGGGTTTGGGGTTTGGAGGGTCTGGAATCTCCAATGGTTGAAGAGCCGAATGGGACTCGGTGGGGACGGCTGCGGGTGGTGGTTCAGGCCTGGGGGGCCCAGTGGGCTTGCGGAGAGCCCTCCTATAGGTCCTGGACCGCGTCACCCCAATTAGTAGCCCTAGGCGTTGGAGGCTGCATCAGAGAGAGAGAAGGAAGTGGACCCCAGGAGGGTAGTTCTGGTTGCTGTTTGCCTGTCTTCAGTTCCTCTTTCAGAGGCTAATTGGATTCATTTGCTTTGCTTCTGGGCTCTCTGAGGATGCGGGGTCCTCCCCTGGAGGAGTTCTCCTTGTCCTCAGGTGGCCTCTTAAGTGTGAGACCTGGCTGTCAAACAGAATGTGTGTAACATGTTGCCTGGAAAGATTGTTTAAATGCAAATGTCCAGGCTCCTCTAGGAGATTCGGGGGGGGGGGGTGTTGGGGGTGTGGCCTGGGGAGCTGCATTTTTATTAAGCACCTCCCCCAACCAGGTGATTCGGCTGCAGGTGACCTGGGAAGCTCCCTTTGAAGAATGCTGGGATTCAGGGCCAAGAAACCTGGGTTTTGGGTCGGGATCCACCAAGAACAGCAGTGAAGAGAGCAGTACTGTGTGTAAACACGTGGACACGGTCCGTACTTATTTGGTGAAATAGCTAAGACAAGACAACAGTGGTTCCTGGCGCTGAGCACAGGGCAGCTGCTCAAGGAGCTACAGCTCTTCGTGTTGTTCACCATACTGGCCGGTACTTATTGAGCCAAGTACACTTTCTGTGAATTCTCCCATTTAACCCTCACAACAGCCTGTGAGATGGGTCTGCTAACAGCCCCATTTTTCAGATGGGAAAAGTGAGGTTTAGAGCTGGGAAGCCCTGTGCAAGGATCACCTGGTGGGGACTTGAGCTGGAACTGAGGACCCTCCAACACGACAGCCTCACCCAGGCAGGAGCTGCCTCTCCATGAAGCCGAGTTCTGAGCATCTGTCTTTCTGTCTGTAAAATGGTGGAATTAGGGCCAGGGGGGTCATTATTGTTTCAACTCCCCAGCTGATTCTCATGTGTAGCCAGCACTAAGCAGTTCTTCTCAGACTTGATAGTTCATAAGAATCACGTGGATTCCTTGTTAAGCTGCAGATGTGGGTTCAGTAGGTCTGGGGTGGGGCACGAGGTTCTGCACCTCTAATAATACCGCCCCCCCTTCCCTTGATGCTGATGTGCTCGGCCCACACTTCGAGTTGCAAGACTGGAGTCCAGATAAGAGCTTACGGGAAGCCGGACTGGACTCTTTAAATTTTCATTAGAAAAGACAGTTTTCCTTCAGTAAGGGGAAGGAGCAGGAAATGCAGACTTGGCAAAGGGAGAATCAGTTAGTTGCTTGAAACTGTGAGGCTGTGGAGGGAGAAGCAATGAGTTTGCTTCAGGAAATAGCCGAGTTGTGTTCACAGCAATGCACAGTGATTCACGGAGCAGCCGTCCAGCCCAGCCTCCCGCCCACTGCTGAGAGCTCATGGCCACGTCCAGTCCCCGGCCTCGCTGGCTTGGGAGCCCTTGGCCGGCTTGCCCAGGAGCCATGACTCAGGCTTTCCACCTGCAAAATGGGAAGGGTGGCTCTTGCCGCCTCCCCACCCATCCCTGGGACCAAAAGCCCCCACTGGCCCCCCAGACGCATCAAAGGCAGATCTTAAAAGCCGGGACCTGCTCTTCTAGGCGGTGTGGCTGCTGCTTTCACTGCTAGTAAATCCCCATTGGTGGCAGCTCAATTAGGAAGTCATACAAAACTCCTCTGTTGAAAGAAAGGCTTAATAACCTGGCCCATGTGGGAGAAATTAGCAGCTTCTGCAGAGAGGCCTTTTTAATACGTACTCTGAGCTGGCAGCCCCTTAGAACCGCACTGGCTGGTGGGGCCCTGGGAACAGAGAGCCTGGGCTGAGCCTGGGATGGGAAGATACCGGCAGGGCCATCACTGAGAGTCATCCAGCTGCATTTTCAACGTCAAGTGTCTGGGAGCGTCTGGTCCAGCGTCTGGTCCAGCAGACTCCTTAAATGTCACCAAATGTGTGGCTGCTCCTGAAGGGACTGATTTCAACGTGGCTCCGGGGCCGAAGGGAGGGGGGTGCTGGACCTGGAGGCCCAGGCCAGCCAGGAGGACAGGGTTGGGTTTGAGCCTCGGGCCTCACGTGGCTGCGTCCCCGGCTCCCGGATGGGGAGGTCCGCAGGCCCCTGGCACGGAAAGGGCTGGCCCTCTGCCCAGTTCTTGGGCTCTGGGAGGAAGGCCAGGAGCTCAGGCTGACTCACCCAGGGAGGGCCGGCCTCTTCGGCCCACACTGCCAAGGCGAGGCCGAGGAGATGGTCCCTCATGCTGGATGGGACCCATTTCTCACCCTGCCCAGGAAAGGCATCTGGAGAGGGTCTTCATTCTTTCCTGCAGCCCACCTTCAGAAGAACTGGTTGGTCGGAGGGGCTAGGAGATGGGGCTCTGGAGCTGGACAAACCAGTTCTGGAGGGGTCAAATCTAAGCGTCACCCCATCTGACTTCTCCTAGGCTTTAGTTTGCTCCCCAAAGGTGAATAATTTTAGTGCTTCTTTCCTTAGAAGGTTACTGTGAACATTCAAGTATGTCATTGTGGTTAAACACTCAAGCTGTGCCATTCCTCATGGAAGATACAGATGAAGATGTAGGTGCAGATATGTAGAGATATCGATATATATATGTGTGTCAAGATAATAATATTGAGACACATCTGTATCCATACGTATCTCCATCCATCCATCCATCAACCCTCCCTCCCTCCCTCCCTCCCTCTCTCTCTCTCTCTCTCTCTCTCTCTCTTTCTTTCCTTCCTGCCTTCCTTCCATCTATCAATACTTGCATCCATCCATCTCAGGCATCCCCTGCTAAGTCCTAGGAACTGTCCCCAGCCCTGGGCTCACAGCATGCACAAAGCAACGCTCCTCCCTCCTGGGCTCATATTCTCGTGGGGAAGAGACAAAAGACAAATGAACCAGTAAAGCTACATGTAGTGCGTCTGAAAGTGGAAAGTTCTTTGGAAATGATTAAGCAGGATAAAGGGGAAAGAGGGAGAGACACAGCCAGACAGATGGAGAGAGGGTGGGTGCTGCTGTTTTAACTCTGAGGGGGAGAGTGGAAGGGTTGGGGTAAGGAAGCTGCTCTGAGGAGGTGACATCTGAGGAGAAACCTGCAAGAAGTGAGGAAGGCAGCCATGCGGGTAATCAGGGAAGAACCTTCCAGAGAGAAGGACTTGAAAGGGCAGACGTTGAAAGATAGGAGCATGCTACGTAGGTTTGAGAGATGGTGAGAACATTCTAGAAGTGTGACTGGAGCAGAGTGAGCAAGGGGGAGTTCTGGGAAGTATGGTCAGAGAAGTGATGGGGGCAAATCATGTTCAGGATGGCAAACGAACTCCAAGGCCAAGGCATCTGAACCTTTAGGAATCAGGTCCTAAAGTTTACATCCGTGAGCCCTTCGCGTGTTGCTGACATCAAGTGCAGGAGAAGAGAGGACATTCTAGCAAAGGAAATCTCTTACAAAAAAGTCGATTTGCCCATCCTTTTATAAAAAAAAAAAAAAAAAATCAAATTCTTACTCTCCTTTCCTCCCTAAAAGGAGAACAGGCATCTGTCTCTTGATTCATGAAAATGAAACGTGTTGTTAGGAGAAAATTAGCCCAAATTACTTGGAGCATTTTGACGAGAACATAACATTTGCATAGTCACTGGTTGCCAGGGGTGAGGCTTCCATGTTTGCAATGACAACAAGTGACAAAGGTGGGCAGAGTGCATTGTGTCCCGTTCCCGTGAAATCACTGGACGATTCTGCATGGGCGTCTCCTGTCATCACAGTGTCTTCTTTTTCTCTCGCCCGCAGCCCAGCGATCCGCCCATGAGCTGCCCATGGTGGAAAGACAAGACATCGACAGCTGCCTGGTCTACGGGGGCCAGCAGATGATTCTCACGGGACAGAACTTCACGGCCGAGTCCAAAGTCGTGTTTACCGAGAAGACCACAGGTCAGGGGGCCTTCTGAGGGCCATACAAAAGTGACCATCTTTTTCTTTCCAGTGACATTGATTTGGGGGATGGATCCCATTGTGTAGAGTTTCCTATCCTGCTCTCCTTCCCATGAGAAATTTCCCTTGTCTCCAGGGATCTTGATATCGATACGGTTCACCATTGCATGAGTGTGTTATAATGTATTTCAACTCATCCTGGCTTGTTTTGTTGGATGATAAAGTTTTGCCCACCCCGTTTTCTTTTCTTTTTTTTTTTTTTTTTTTTTTTTTTTTTGCGGTACACGGGCCTCTCCCTGTTGTGGCCTCTCCCGTTGCGGAGCACAGGCTCCGGACGCGCAGGCTCAGCGGCCATGGCTCACGGGCCCAGCGGCTCCGCGGCATGTGGGATCTTCCCGGACCGGGGCATGAACCCACGTCCCCTGCACCGGCAGGCGGACTCTCAACCACTGCGCCACCAGGGAAGCCCCCCACCCCTAACTTTTAAAAAAAAAATTATATTTTCACATCAGGAGACACATTCTTTTAAGTTTTTTTTTTACTGTTATCAAGAAGGGAGGGCTAGCAACACAATGATTAATCGTGCATCCTCTGGCCCTGGATATCGTGGGTTCAAATCCTGCCTTTGCTACTTGCTTGCTCTGTGATCTTAGGCAAATTACCTGACCTTTCTGTGCCTCCATTTCTTTATGTATAGAATGATAATAGCAAGAGTTATTACCCCACAGGGTTGTCGCGAGGGTTAAATGAGTTAATACATGTCAGGTAATTATAGTGGCACCAGGTATATTGTAAGTCAACAAATATTGGCTGCTTATATTTTTATTATAAATAGTACTGCAGTTAATCTTGTTATACTTGTAGGATTAATTAATCTTCTTATATGAGTCTCCATGTGTATCTTTTTTGTTTATTTAGGGTTTATTCCAGAGTGCAATTTTGGATAGTCATTTTGAGAGCTTTAAATACATATTGCTTCTAGAATTCAAATTACCTTCCAGAAATATACAAATTGGAAACTTCCACCAATACTGTGTCAGTGATGGTTTCACCCCATCCCAGAAGTGCCATGTTTTTTAATTTAAAAAAATATTTGCTGAATTGGTACTTCTTTGACTTGGCACTCCTTTGCTATGAGAGGTTTAATGTTTCTGTTTATTGGACCTGTGTATTCTTTCTTATATGGACTGTCTGTTAATGTGATTACCAGTGAGGACATGGTAGAAAGACAGTGATCAAAAGCAGGAAAAATATCAGATTATGTAATTTATTTGATAGTTATGGATGCTAGGCCAAGCTTTTTTTTTTTTTTTTTCTTTTTCTTCCTATGACATGATTTCCAGTTAATTCAAAGGGGTGTTCATCTGTTTTGTTTACTGCCCTGAGGATGATCCACAGACTATCACAGGCAGGTTGTCCACTTGTGGGGATTTTGCACTGCATGAGGGTACCTCCTCTGGGGGCTGCCATTCAAACTGGATACGTCCTGGAGCTGTGTGTTACTAAACTTCTGATGGGAGGAAGCGGAGTGTCTTAGAGAAGGGGTGATTCTTCCCAGTTCACACAAAGCCTCCTCTTGAGATGGGCTGGCCCTGTGACTAGGGTGTGACAACTGCTTCCTTACACTTTGGAAGCATGATAGAAGGCAGATGGTTTTAAAGAAGTTTGGTGAAGCCATTGCCAAAAAAAACAAAAACAAAAAACGGGCATTAAGTAAGGCTGTGGCAGTGGGGAGACGGACAGGTGGGTTTGAGTGGTTCAGAAGGCACTTGGTCAGTCCCTGCGGGTTTGAGGGGCTATGGTGGTGCCTTGAGGGGAGAGGAACACAGATGTGTAAGTGGGTGCATTGCATCTGTCATATGGTTGTCCAGTACTTTATTTAACCATTCTCCCTTTATTGGATATTAGGCTGCTTCCAACTCTGTGCTATTATAAGTAACTCAGTGATGAACATCCTCTATATTCCTTTGGTCAGCTAGGTAAGGACTCATGTTCTCCAGCCAGTCGGCTTGTGTTCAAAGCCCAGGTCTACTACTTTCTAGCTGGGGGACCTTGGGCAAGTTACTTAACCTCTCTGGGCAACAGTTTCCTTCTCTGTATAAAGAGAATGGTGGCAGTTCTACCTCATAGGGTGGTCATACGATTAAGAGTTCATAAATGCTTGGTACAGTTGTCCCTTAGTATCTGCAAGAGATTGGTGCCAGGATCCCCGTGGATACCAAACTCTGCAAATGCTCAAGTCCTTTGTATACAGTGGTGTAGTATTTGCATAGAAGCTATGCACATCCTCTCATGTACTTTAAATCACTCTAGGTTACTTATAAGACCTAATACCAGGTAAATGCTATGTAAATAGTTGCCAGTGAATGGCAAATTCAAGTTTTGCTTTTTGGAACTTTCTGGAATTTTTTTTTGGAATATTTTTATCTGTGGTTGGTTGGATCCATGGATGTGGAACCTGTGGATTTGGAGGGCCAACTGTATATAGTAAGTGCTTGATATGTATTAGCTAATGCTGTTTGTTATTGTTATTTCCTAGGGTGGAGGCCTACATGTGGTGTCGTGGATTCAAGGGGCATGCACATTTTTAAGTGTCTTGATACATTTTGGGGGAGACTTTGTCAGGCGGCAGAACAGCAGTCTCATGGCAAGAAGTTACTAGGCTCTCATGAGACAGAGAGCAAACCTGTGTGGCTGGAGTAGAGGCTGGTTATCACCAGGAAGTGCTTTGATGAGCAGGCGAAGCCCAGAGCAGAGAGGTCTCCTGATGCCAGGTAGAGACACGGCTTGGTTTAGTCTGCACATGAGTAAGGTAACAGGGAGTCATGGTGGGTTCTTGAGCAGGAGAGGGGCATGAAATGTAAATGGCCAAGTAAACATTACCTGACGGATCCTCAGGCCCAGCAAGTCATCCTGCTGGCCTTCTGCTGACTTTCACAAGTGTATGGCTTCAAGGCACCTTATTGGCAGAGGGGAAATGCTAGTAATATATAGACATCTTGTTCTCTGTGTCCAGGTTGGCAGTCTCCTTGAGGGGCTGCTGGAAGTGTGCAGGGATTGGCCTGGAGGCCAGGTGCTACCAAGTTCCTTGTGGAGTTAGGAGCCAGACAGCTTTAAACTGTCTAGGGAGCTTGTGAGGCTACTTGTGAGGCTACTCAAGGGCCTCCAATAGGTATTTGCTGGCTGGATGGCTGGATGGCTGGAAGGCATTTACTCTCTAGCTTTCCTTCTCTTGGTTTCAGAAGAAATTTCAGTTTACCTCTTCAAGGGAGGAAAACCCAGAGTCTGTTTCAACTTTGAAAAATTGCATGTTAATAAGAAGAGGGATGATAATAGTTTTCTCTGGTTGAACGCTGTCTGTGGGCGGGCCCTTTGCCTGCTGCGCTCTGCATCTTGTCTCATCTAACCGGACACCCGCGGGAGGCAGGTGGCTAAGCGTGGAGAAGTTAGGGGACTCACCTGCAGATAATACAGCATCGTTCTGTTGTTCAGTTTCCCTGGACCTCAGGTTCCAGTGAGCGAGTTAATAACGGTCTTTCCCTCCCAGAGTTAAACGCATAAGCAAGCAGCAGGCACTCAGCACATCGGGCGTGCTTGTGGAGTGTTTGTTGTTATTTTTACGGTTTCTCCAGTATTCTCATTGCTTAGGCCATAGACATTGTTTATTGGACACACACTGCCCCAGTGCAGGCATGGCAGGCAGACTTTGGGAGGCTGTAAGCTGCAGTGGTTACCAGCATAGCTCTGAGGTCAGACGGCCTGGGTTCGAACCCATGATCTGCGTTTGGTAGCTTTGTCATCCTGGGTAAGTCATGTCACCTCTCTGAGCCAATATTTCCTCTTTTGTAAAATACAGATGATTTACTTCACTTGAGAGACAAGAAGATTAAATGAGATGATACAGATTAGGCTCTTTGCATAGAGCTTGGCACATTATAGATGCTCATTAAATGTCAGCTTTTATTATTATTCTCATCATCATCATCATATCTTGGCTGTGGAAAGACAAGGATGGGTACGATTTTATCTCATGGAACCAAGAGACATTGAAGAACAAGAATAAGTAATAATAAACTATGTGCCAGGCCTTGTTCTAAGCACTTTATATGCATAAACAATCTGATTCCTCATGGAAGCCCTACAAGATAGCTATTTTCTGATGAGAAACTGAACACAGAGAGGTTAAATAACTTATCGAAGATCACACAGCTGGTAAATGGCAGTGCTGGGTTGGCCCCTAGGAAGCCTGGCTCAAGCATCTGTATCCTTGATCATTTAGCTATTCTACTTTGAAAAAGCTCAGAACCAGGTTAATTTGTCTGAAGATCCTTTAGCTGCTCTGAGCCACTGACTTGAACCATCTTGTGGTGAGATAGACTCTTGAATTCTGCAGCAAGTCACTGAGGCCAGGTAGGTCCATTTAGGACTGTGGCGTGTCTAACGTACAAGAACCTGGGGTGAATACGGTTCCTGGATTGATGCCAACAGACAAGCCAGGGTGTCTGAGGTGTCCCTGGGCCCTCAGAGAAGCGGTGGGCTTCTCTGGTGGGATATCTGGCTCCGGGTGGCTCTGACAGACAGAGGGGGGAATTGCCTTGTGTTTGCAGGGAGCCAGTCCTGCTCTTTTGACCCCAAGAACTTGCCTCCCAGCCCAGGACTGCCTTCTGCAGGGGGAATCCCTGTTGCTCAACTTCTTTTTTCCAAAACGCAGCCCCGTTCCCATCTCCATGGACAGTTTGGCCAGCAGGGCCGCTGCGAGGTGGGGCGGAGTGGAACAGTTGAAGTTTTCCAAGGAAGGGGAACCCCAGCTGGTTCCCACATTAAGGAAAGGTGGACAGCCTCCTGGGCTAATCTTAGCCCCCATGTTGGGTCATCGGCACCACCAGCTCCAAAGTTCTTTTTATAGCCGTCGACTGAAATGGAATTGGCAGTTTCCACTCCAGCAGGATGACAAATTGGAGGACGGTGGAAAAACAGTAGGAGAGGGGTAGCGTGGTGTTTCTTAAGTTAGAAAAGCTCGGTGTTTTGGAAAATGGCATCTTATTTATAGCAGCAGTAATAATCATGATTCTTATATTGTTTTTATTACCATTTTAAATCATGGGAATGACCTCCAAGAGCCCGTCTGTGCTGGCCCTTGCCCGTCTCTCTTTTGTGACTCGCCCTCTGGCTCCTTTGGCTGTAGCTACACCGTCTTCATTCTGTCCTCAAACGCCCCACACACCTTTCTGTCACAGGACCTTTGCTTTTGCTGTTTCCTCCTGGGTTGTGGCCTCCTACTTCTCCAAGTCTCAGCTCAGGGTGACTTTCTTAAGGAGCCCCTCCTTGACCAACTGCTCTGAAGTTGTTCAACGTCCGCCACAGCCCTGTCCCTCTCTGTCCCATTGCCCTGCCCTGTTTTCCCAGTGGTACTCAGCTCTACTGGAATTATCTTGTCTCTGATGTCTCCCACGTCAGACTTCCCCGAGGACGGCGACTTGGTGTTTGCTGCTGTATGTGCCGCATCTAGAACAGCCCCTGGCACTTAGTAGGTTGTTATACGTATTGTTGAGTGAATGTGTCCTCTCCTTTAATAGTCACCCTGGCCCTAAGAGGCAGGTGCATTACCCCCATTTTACAGATGAGACAACTGAGGCGCACAGAGGTCAAGCCATGGGCCCCAGGTCAGCTCACAGCAGGTAACAGAGCTGGAATCCCAGGCAACATTTATCATCAATCCCCAAGGAATCTCTCTAGTCACATCCAAGAGGACAAAGAGGAACCCAACAGAACGATCAGCATCTTTCCTATTTACCATTTTCAGTCATTGCTGAAAAGCCTTTATATATTCTGTGAAATTTAAAAAATGTGTAACCTTCTAGGCGAAGGTCACGCCGGGAAGTCCAGGCTGTTCCTGACTTCAGCTGGTAACCCTGGCGCCCGGCCACCCAGGCCTCAGGCGGAGTCGGGGGTCCCAGCAAAACATTGCAAAACAGGAAAAAATCTAAGGACACAAAAATAAAAGTGATGTGGCAGCGGAAACCGGGTTGCCATGGCTTTGAGCGACTCGCTGCGCCTGGGTGGGATCCAATGTTTTGGAAGGTTCCTCCACATGACACAGGGTTTTGGAATTTTTCAGCTGGTAAATCTTTCTTAATTCAGGCCCCCGGCCCCAGCCAAGTAGCTCCCTGGCTCTCTGTGTCCCGCGGGGGCGTAGGTTGGAAACTTGCCCGCCTCGGATTACTCAGCTTTGAAACTTAAATTGTTTGAAGAGAACTTGTGTTTTGTTTTGTTGGACGATTTTCTGGACCACTCTGATGGCAGAGGCCCCTATCACCTGTTGAGAGGGCAAATTGATTTTTTAGAAAGGAGGCGTGGGTGGTGGAATTCCCTCTTTCCCACTGAGTCATCATATCCTAATGTGAATCATTTTATGACTTGGAGGTTCCCAAAGGTTGTATTTTGAGCTTTGTTTAATAAATACAAATGCATATGCTTAAAATAAAATGTTTTTGCTAAATTAAGTACTTTTCCATGAATTAGTGCCCTGGAAACATTGGAACTCGCTTAGAGAAGACACCTCCTCTTCCCACCTGTTTTTCTCCGTGGGTTGGGCTTCACCTGGTCTGGTGTCTTCTGAAACACTTGACCTCGTCTGGGAGTCTCTCTGCCTTGGTCTTCCCTCTGGGAAAGGTCAGACTCCAAGCTGGGCTTGCCCATGACTAAGGCTCTGTAGACCTTTGCCCTTGGTGACTCACGTCCACCGTGTCACTGGCCCCCGGAGCTGGAGCCCACCCCTTACACACAGCTGGCTGGGACACAGAGCTCTCCTCCAAAGACAGAGGCCAGATCGCCCCTCGGGAGCCCCACTGGAGATAGAGAAAATGGTCTTATTTTCAGAGGGCTGAGTATTTGTCCAAACTTCAGTCCTCTTGCTTGTGAGAACAGACTTTGGTGTGAAAGGATCCTGCTGTTTAAATGCCTGAAAAAGGACACAGAGAAATGTTTTCTAATTAACTCGGGTCCTAATGTTTCCACCATCAGAAATTGTTCTTGGAGCCAACAGACGTTCTGTAATTTGCAATTAGGCTGGAATTTCCACCTCCCTCGAGAAAATCATGATATCTTTTATTAATGAATGGTCTGACACCCTCTTGTGTTATTATTATTTTTTCCCCTACAGTTGTGGTTGCATACTTTTTTTTTTTAAAGTAAAAATTGTATGTATTTAAGGGGTCAGCAGGCTGGATTTTGGATCATCCAGCAGATTTGGCTTGAAGCCTGGATAGGCCTCATATTATGTGCTTTGGGACTTAGTTTCCCCATCTCTAAAATGGTGTTGGTGATATTTCAGCAATAAAAGGAGATCAAGGATCTGAAAGTGTCGGGCCATAGGAGGTGCCCAGAAAATGCCAGCTGACCTTCCATATGTCCTCTGGGAGCTCAGTTTACTTAACAGGGAGTGGGGAAGGCAGGCCTGTGTTGGTTTCTTGTCTGGGAGAAGAGTCCCTCCGGGCACCGGCGGGTCTCTCCCCTCCTCTCAGCCCCGAGCCTTCAGACTCCTGCCGTCACACCCGATACAGTGGAGGGAACATGACTAATGGCCCTCCCCCGGCCCCATCTTACAGATGGGAAGCCAACTCACCGAGGGAGATTGGCAGACTTCCTTGAGGTGACAGGGCACGTCAGAGGAAGGTGGGGTCCCAAACTCCCACTTCCCGGTTCCCAGGATGACTGTGTGAGCTGGTGTGGGACATCTAGAGATGACAGCCCATTGCTGAGAAGAGGTGCCCCTGGAGGCATGAAAGATGAGCTGAAATCCGGCCTCTATGTAAATGACCTGTTGTTGCTCTTTTAGCCTCACTCCTCTGGTCACTCAGCCCCCAGGACTTCCGTAGTTGCTCCCCAGATGTTTATTAAACCCCTGCTGTGTGCAGGTTCTATGCCAGGCACTGGGGGCATATGACGTACAAGATCCCTGCCCTCAGGGGGTGGACAGTCTGAAACTTGTTTATAAGCAGGTCACTTTGAGACAGGGCGAGTGCTGTGAAGACAGGGAAACCAGTCCCAGGAGCAAGAGCAAAGGGGCTGGAAGTTAACAGAAAAATATAGGATGCTAAGTTAGTTTCAAATCTCAAGCAGTGCATTTCTTTAGTATGAGTATGTCCTTTGCAGTGGCACAGAGCTTGGGACAAACTGGTAGTTAAAAGAGTATTCATCATTTTCTGAAATTCAAATTTAACTGAACCGTCTGTATTTTTATTTATTAAATCTGGCAACCATGGACAGTGCAGTCAGGGAGGGCTTCCCCTGAAGAGGTGGCTTTGAGCAGAGCCCTAAAGGCGGGAAAGAGGGAGCCATGTGGATGGTCAGAAGAGTGTCCAGGGCAGAAGGAACTGCCCTGTGCCAGGGTCTCAGCATGGGGATGAGCTTGGGGTGTTTGGGGAACTGAAAGCAGACCCAGGCGGCTGGTGCAGGGTGAGAGTGAGCGGGAGTGTGACACCAGTCAAGCCTGGAGAGGTCGCAAAGGAGGGGGGGCGGTCAGGTCATGCTGGGCCACGTAGGCGTGGCGAGGAGTTTGGATTTCATTCCAAAAGCGAGTAGCTCTTGGAGGCTTTTAAGCAGGGGGGTGTCATGATGTCATTTACATTTTTAAGGTTGCTCTGGCAATCTGGATGGAGAATGGTCTTTGGGGGTTGGGTGCGGGGACAAGTGGAAGCTGGGAGGTGACTGAGCAGCCGCTGCAGTTGTGCAGGTGGGGGACAGGGCAGGTAAGCCCACCAGGAAGTGGCGGGGCAGGAGGAGAGGGGGAGGTGTGGGAATCAAGGCACCCCGCTCCAGCTCTCAGGAAATACACAGGGGCAGTGGTACCATTTCGGGTGGGGGAGATCCTAACTAAGGGGCCACTCCCGATCCCCCCATCTGCTGGGCTCATTAAGCCCGTGCATCCAGGGAGCATGCGTTTTTCTGCTAGTTAGCAGTGGTAAAGAGCAGACTGAAATGACTTCGACCATCTTCATGTAGCTAATTTTAAAAAGCAGGGCCAGGCCTGGGAAGCGTCACACACAGTTTCCTAACCCAAGCAGACACTTTGATTTCCTCTCCGTTTGCCTCGAGCCCAGTGGCACGCTCACGGCCCCAGTGAGGACGGATTTGCTTTCCTCTTCCTGAAAGCGTGCGCGTTTCTGCTGTGAGTGCTGACACGAGCCCGTTGCTGACACGAGGCTGACTGCTAAGGCTCTAGCCCGGATCCATCGCCGGCCCTGCTGCTTCCTGCTGCTTTGCTCCATCGTAGGTTTCAAGAGCTGCCTGCAAAGAGAATCCACTCAGCAAACCCAAGTATAGGGGCCATCCATCCACAGACGCACTGGCTATTGAGGCATGTTCCCCTGGCACTGCGGCCAAGTTGAAACAAAGGCTGTGGTGTTACTTGGGCCATGCGCTTCCTCCCACCCCATTTTTTTTCTCTTGCAGAGTCTTGCTAAGTCTTCTCTAGACCCAGCCTCTTTGCCCAAAGAAGTTGGCTCTTTTCTCTTCGCCTCTGAGTAAAGGCTTGGAAGAGCCTATTTTGTGCTGGCTGCCAGCCCGTGTTAATTTAGGACAGGGGAAGTTTGCCCGAACATCTGCTTGAAAGACCGAAGTCCTTTATTTCATCTCAGCCAGAGCAGGAGAAGCAGACTTGGTCTTCTTGAGCCTCTTCTGTTCTGGGCAGGTTTTCCAAGTCCCAGACCTGGGGTAGGGATCGGGAGGTGGATTATCTTGAACTCGGGCTGAGTGGCTCTGGTTGAGTTTGATTCCTTGTCTGCATCTGTACTCCAGGCTCATTCCTTCTCAGTCTGTTCACAGAAAGGACACTTCAGCAAGGGTTCGGTGATTTCTCTTTGTGGGGTCTTTTTGCTGGAGAGGCCAGTGGTCAGACATTTCCTGAGCTCTGGCTGTGGGCTGAGCACTGGGGAATATGAGGTCAGTTTGTTCATTTAGTCCACCATTGTTTATTGAGCACCTATTAAGGGCCAGACACGTAGTGCTGGGGAGAAAGCCGAGAACAAGACCACCATGTGGCCCTGCTCTCCGGGAGCCCCCAGCCTAGCAGGAGAGAGAGATGGAAAACCAGTGGGCTGATAAAATGATGTCAGAGAGTGGAAGGTAGGAGAAGAAAATTACAGAGGATGGGGGGACCTCCCTGAGCCGGACCTGAAGGATGGGGAGGAACTGGTCCTGGTGAGGTATGGAGAAGGGCAGGCATGGTTGTTGGAGGGGATACGAGGAGGCCAGTGTATCCGGAGCTGAGTCGGGGGTCGGAAGCTGAGGAAGGAGGCAGTGTCCCCATCCCAGCAGAGGTGAGGAACCTTGAATCCATTTCTCTTTGAGCTCCTGTGGGACCCAGGGCCCTGCCTCTTTGTCTGGGGGCCACTGAGGGCAAGAGGGCACGTGTGGCTTGTGTCAAGGCCCCAGCAGCCTGCAGGGGGCCTGCTGTGCTGTAGGAGCTTAATCCACACTGGTGGTCCATGCCCAGCCCCCCTCTAAGATCGTGGCCCCCGGGGGCTCCTGGGAGATAGACAAATCAACAGGCAGTTGCAATATACTTTTTTCTTAAGAGAAAAACTTTATTTTAAAAATGCACATCAATTAAAATCGCCCATAATTCTACCATGTTTCTTGAATCATGTGAAGGAAGGCGTGAAGGTCTCACCTCGTCCATCCAGTCCCAGGCATGGAGTTGTGACTGTCCAGGCAGCTTGGGGCACAGGTTCCTTAAGCATAAGCAGAGATGTTTATAGACTCAACAAAGTGATGTCACGCCTCATGTACTAGTCTGCTACACTTTAAAAATTCTGCTTTTAGGACTTCCCTGATTAAGAATCTTCCCAAGGGTTAAGAATCTGCCTGCCAGTGCAGGGGACATGGATTCAGTCCCTGGTCCGGGAAGATCCCACATGCTGCGGAGCAACTAAGCCCGTGCGCCACAACTACTGAAGCCCGCGTGCCCTAGGGGCGGTGTGCCACAACTACTGAGCCCACGTGCCGCAACTACTGAAGCCCGCATGCCTAAAGCCTGTGCTCCACAACAGGAGAAGCCACCACAATGAGAAGCCCACGCACCACAACGAAGGGTAGCCTCTGCTCGCTGCAACTAGAGAAAGCCCGTGCACAGCAACGAAGACCCAACACAGCCAAAAAAAAAAGAAATAAGAAAAAAAATTCTGCTTTTTAGTATAGCAGGGATGCATTTCTAGGTCAGAAAACATGACCGTCCTTATTTGAAGATATTTCTATACCTGATATTCCATACCGAGTATGGATGGCCCATGATCGATTCAATCTGTTCCTATCAATGAATACTTTCTACGGCCATTTTATTTATTTGCAATGAGAAGTGTAATGCAAAGGACTGAAACGAGAAGCTGTGATACCCACCAGAATACTGGGGTCAAGATGGCCAGCCAATTCTTTCTCCTTAAAGTTGGACCTATGTGAGATACCAAATTCTAAAATAATAATAGTGCTAACAGCACTCACTACGGGCTGGGCATTTTGCTAAGGATTTTACGTATAATTTCTATTTGAATTCTTACGACAGCTCTTCGAAGTCAAGAAATTAAGTTTATTGTCTGGCCTATGAGGAAATTGAGGCACAGAGGTTAAGATACCATTCAAGGGCCACACAGCAAGTAAATGGCCATGATGGGACTTGAACCCAGACAGAGTGACATCAGGCTGAGTCCTGCCAGCATTTACTGTGAATTCCACTGCCTCCTGGAAGCTCCATTCAGAGGATGGGATTAGTATGTTCTCTTGGTGAAACCCAGGACCTATGAGCTGGGATTTCATGTGGGGTGGGGGAATGGAAGAAGAGCCCAGGAAAATGGCCTTGAGGTATTTTGTAAGCCGCACGCTCCCCTTAGAGACCAGCCCCCTTGGTGTGTCTTCCATATGCTATATAGCATCAAGGACGCAACGGCGGCTTTCACTTCCCGTTGAGGGCTTGTTTGTTCAGAGCGGAGTGCAGGGACCACGGGAGATACACAGCCAGGCTAGATGCCTGAAGCTGCCCTTGGGGCTTTTAAAAAGTTGAGATAATGGTGTAAACACCCCTTTTTGAAAGGAAAGAAACTCAGGCACCATGCCACCTGTCTCCTGTAACAGACATTGTCCTTTTGTAAATTCCCTCCAGCCCATGCCTGCCCGCAAATGTATTTATAACTGCAATCAGAGAATGTTTTTTATTATTTTCTGATTGAAAAATGCTTGTGTTTTGTTTTCAGTCGTGGAACAAATGCAAAAAAAGATAAAGGAGCCAATATTTATATCATCTGTTGCTGCTAGCCCTGCTGCTAATGCTTGCCAATGTCTGTTGAATGTTTATACTCTGTCTGGGTCTCTTCTCTTGGAATGAACCTGTGATGTGTAGGTGCTGTGATTATCCCCGTATTTTGGATAAGAGACAGAGAGGTAAAGTAGCTTATCCCAGCTCACACAGCTAATTCCAACACAAGGAGGAATTCAAAGCTGGGTCTGTCTGCTCCGGAGTTTGGGGTATGTAGGATAAAACGGAGAGCGTTCTGGTGACCCATAGAGGGGAAGTCTGTTCTGGCCACGGAACACGCCCGAGAAGGCTGGGGGCTACAGTAAACGTGTCGCTGGGGGACGCTGGGGTGAGTAGGCATTTCCTCCTAAACCCCACAGGCTGCTTTCCTGGGCTGACATCTGGAGCTTGGGATGTGGCCGCCTGGCTGCCAGGCTGGAGCTCGGGGGGTGGCGGTGGGAGGGCTTCTCAGCGAGCGGGTGGGGGGACGACCCTCTGCGGCCCACGCTGGGAGCCCTGTGTCGACGCACCGGGGCCCTTGCTGGGCTGCGTGGTGGCCAAGGGCCTCCTGGGCACGTGGTTCTGGTTTTGAAGCAAAGAGAAGGTCAGGTCCTTGGAGCAAGGGGCCTGTGGTCCAGGAGGAAGGGAGGCGAGTTCTCCTGTCCTGACAGATAGGAAAGGGCTGGGGGTCTTTGTTTTTTTTTGGGGGGGGGCGGTATACAGCAGCAGAGTGGGACGCTGCCTGAGATGATATTGGGCAGTGGCTTCTTCTGGCCAAAATGTCGTACAGTCCTTAGAGAACCTCGGGCACATCCCAGTGGAGGGCCTGTCTGCAGAACCCTGACAAGTTCCCCTCGTCACGGTGTGGGGAGAGGTACCTGTCTCTCAAAGGTCCACTAAGGTAGGGCCTGGAAAGTAGATGGGAGACGTGCGGGCCAGGGCAGGGGGCTGTGGTGAAGTGGTGCCTGCAGTGCCATCCGGAGAGGCCACTGTGGTCCAGTTCCTGTCGGGGGTGCCCAGAACGGCCAGATCATCTGAATTTTGTTTTTTTTCAGGAGCAAAAACTTCATTTTCTGGTAAAAATCTCATTTTGAAATGGCAGCAGCTAATTAAAAAGCCGCTAAGCCACTCTATAGGCCACAAAACAAGCCAGAGGTCTGGGGTGAGGCCAATTGGCTTTTAAAAAAAGTAGTAGGAGGAGTGAGAATGGTGCCCCAAGGGGCTGGAACGGAGGCAGGAGCAAGGTGGGGCAGGGCCTTCAAGGCCGCCGTGGGATTTTAGATGGTATTTCTGGAGGCACAGGGGAAGCAGGGAAAGGTTTGAGAAGATGTGCGTGAACCTATGCGGTGGATGCGACGTAAAAAGATCGTCCCTATGTAGGACCTTTCTCCAGCCTCCCAGGAAGCTGGCATCTTCTCTCTGCTTAGTAACCTTGAGCTTCTTTCCTTGAAAGCATTCCCTTTGTTATTGGACTGTGCTAGTTGTTGGTTTAATAACTGTCTACCGCGTGTCTCTGGACAACCCCCCTTCCTTCTCTGGGCCTCAGTTTCCCTATCTGATGGTGTTTGGCTGGCTAATTTTTAAGGCTACTGTCTAGCACCTGTACCTAGAATTCTATGGCTGTTGCTGGGTGGCATTTTGTGTATTATGTACGCTCACCGGAGATGGAGACAAGTGTGAAATTTGGGCAGAAGGGCTCCTTTCCATGTCTCTTGGGTCCTTAGACCAGGGGAAGGGACCTTGAGGACTCTCCTCATGGTGACACCCTTTCATCACACCGTCATTTTGTATTTTCTATGCTTCATCTCCCACTTATTGACGTGAGTCAAGGAAGAGAGCTGGGTGGCAGCTTTATGGACCTAGCGTAATACTTCCCAATCACGTTTCTGGGTACTTCTCTCTCTCTCCTCCCAATTTTGAGACATGGAAATGGTCCTTTCTCTTCTAAGTGAGTGACGCTCATACATGGTAATGAACCAGACCCAAAGAGCCATGGTGCCATCAATGGCAGAACTCAATTCAGCCACTGAGAGGCTAGCGGGAGGGTGACACACCAGACGTCGACATGCTGTTCATTTCCTCAATTAATTCATTACTTGATCTTCTGACTTAGAGCTTGCACTGCAGTTAGTGAATAGAGACGTGGTTTTTTGATGAGGACCTGTGCCTAGCTCGTACCACCACCTGAGAGGGGGACACGTGTCTTTGTTGGATGACCTCTGACCTGTCTTTGATAAAGAAATGAGGATTTTCTCTGAAGAGTTCTGTCCCGGGCTTTACACACTGGAAATACCCTATCCTGATGACTTCACTTCAAATTCCTTGACATCTATCCGTCTATCCTTTCTTGCTTCCTTCTGAGCAGTGGCTGGTGTCAGCTCCTGGCTTTATCCTGGACCCATCAGCAGCCTTTGGAGCTGCTGACACTTTTGTATGCTCTGATGTGAGATGTTTACTGGGCACCTACAGTATGTTGGGTTCTGGGGAGACCGTGACAGCTATAACTTGGTCCCTCCCTCAGGGATCTCACACCATAGTGAGAGTTGGTACACCAACCATGTTTTCCTCTTCCCTTTGGACATAAACCTGTGTCTTCCTTAGTCATTTCAGGGATTGCACTGAATAGAACTGTAAGGCCAAGACTTGCAGAGTGACTTGTTGGGGAAGGCTCCAGCTGGCTCAGTGCTTGTTCTTTCTTCAGATCATCTAGATTGCATTAGCTCTGGTAACAATCACAATATCTTTTATTAGTTATTATTTGGGGAAATATGTCCTATACAAGTTCAAATAATGCTTAGAAACCAGATTTCTTTGGGTGAACCTTAAGAGCCGAGACTATATGGGTCCAAATCTAACCTATCACAGAGGCTGCTAATAGTCCTGACAAGGAGGCGGGACTCTTTGGCTAAATGTCGGGACATGATACATACCCAGCCCACCTTGGAGAGTTAATGCTGCACCTGAGCAGATTAAAGGCTCTGAGAAATCCTGCAGTAAAGAAACCCACTTGACTCTGACTCCGCCTTTTCCAAATTCTTACTAGCTGGTAGAACTTGCTTTCCTTTCTCATAAACCCATTTAATATTCTTCAGAGCGAGTGTTCCACAGAACACCCTGGAAACACTTGTGGAAATGATTTGTTTCAGCCGAAAACTGCCACTGGCCGATGTAGGTGGTCAGCAGAAAAAATCTATTATTTGCAAATGCAGAGTTTTGTTTGGCCCAACTTGTTGGCCCCGAACTGGGGAACCAGTGCCCTGCTCTGGGGGAGGAGGGTTTACCCCTGAGCAAACCTCTCAGCGCCTGTTGTGATGAGTCACATGAGAGCCAGGCTCTCTGTTGACTGAAAGGTGAAGGGTGGGTGCCTGTGTTTCCACTCACTCCAAGGCCTCATGAGCCAGGACATTGTTTAAGCCTCTTAGGACAGAATATGCAAGCCACCTGTGTTCTCAGACAATGAAGAAGTCATGTCTGGGACAGCCAGGGATCTGTAATGGGGCCCCTGTGACAGTCTTGGCATATGCAGAGTGTTTTGGAAATAGTCTTTGGTTGAACAAAGCGTATTAGAAAGCAAAGCGTATAACAATACTTGTTTTTTTTTTTAAAAGAAAGAAAGATATGTAGACATTCAAATATAGAGAAAAAAGATAACAGTATTGGGACGATGGGCAATTTCTATTTTTTCCTTATCTTGTGTTGTTGCCCAGTTTTCTGTTGTCAAGGTGCCTTCTCTTTGCAAAAAGAAATATGCATTTATAGAAATAAAAATACATATATGTACATATATGCATACATAATGCAAATGCGCAGGTGTACTTTACTGAAATCATCTAACACGTAAGCCAAGATATATGTAAGTTGGTGAGTTTTTGTCTTAAATTCTCGGTTGCTAATAGTTCCTTCAAAGTCTGTCATTTTTAAATTTTTCCAGATGGGCAGCAGATTTGGGAGATGGAGGCCACGGTGGATAAAGACAAGAGCCAGCCTGTAAGCACGCGGACGCGACGGCCGGACGCCCTGTCCTCCCCTCCCCCACCTCGCTCGCGCTCTCTTTCCCTCTTTTTTCCCCTTCCTTCATCAAAGTCCCAGTGCTTTGGACCTAAAAGGCACTCAGTGGGTATTGAATTGATGAATGAATTACACGTTTATTGAGCACCACGCCCTTTTGATTTGTAGCAGTGACATCTTCATATACCTTGATAGAGTAAGTGGTAAGTCTTTCTTCGCTGCAGCTGAAAAGTCAACTTCCCCTTAATTAGAATTTTGCCTGTAAATGTACAGAACATGTCACGAGTCCTTTTACTTTTATTTATTTCTTTATTTTTATTGAAGTATAATTGAGTTACGATATTGTGTTTGTTTCAGTTGTACAACAAAGTGATTCGGTTATGTATATGTATATATCAGTATTCTTCTTTTAAAAATTCTTTTCCATTATAGGTTATTACAAGATATTGAATATAGTTCCCTGGGCTATACAGTAATTCCTTGTTGTTTATCTGTTTTATACTGAATATGTGGTAGTGTGCATCTGTTAATCCCATACTCCCAGTTTATCCCTCCCCACCACGAGTCCTTCTAGATGGGCCGGCTCACTCTGCTTAGGACCTCGGATGGCAATTTAGATGTGGTTGCAGTTAAATTATTGACAACTCCTTTCTTTCAGAACATGCTTTTCGTTGAGATCCCTGAGTATCGGAACAAGCACATTCGGACATCAGTGAAGGTGAACTTCTACGTCATTAATGGGAAAAGAAAACGAAGTCAGCCTCAGCACTTTACCTACCACCCAGGTAAGAAGTTCTCTCCGAAGGCCCCCTGTGTGTGGAGAGGCAGCATCGGCATCTGGGTGAGGATGCACGCGATCTGCTGGGTGACTAGGGCAGGTCTGAGCCTCAGTTTCCTCATCTGTCAAATGGCACCTTCCTTATAAGAGTTATATAAATCAAATGCATGTAAAGTGCTTAGGATGGCGCACATCAACAATATTAACTATTGTTGTTATTAATATTTTCTTGTGAGGGCAGAATAATAATGGGGCACACGTAGACTTGTTCACCAGAAGGTGGCAAAGCTGATGACTCCTATCCCTGTTTTAGATTTGATCACAATAGGGGTAGAAGGTGAATATGCCCTAAAATGTGGCATCTTAGGGACCCCACAGCAGGTGGTCACCTGGTGGCCAAATGGAGCTGCTGGGCGGATAACCAGGCCAGGAGGCCTCATTCTCACAAAGCACTACAGTCCTAAGAAGGGCGACGAGAGCCATTTTGCATTCATTCATTTGTCCAGAAAATATCTGAGTGCCAGGCACTGTTTTAGCTTGGAGACACAAGAGTGGACACAACAAAAATGCCTGCCGTCCTGGAGCCGATGTTCTAACGGGGGATTCAGATGAAAGATAATACTGATGGAAGGGGATTCAGATAATAAGTAATATTGATATTACCGATATGTTGGGTTGTGGTTAAGGCTGCAGAAAGAGGCTACAGACTTCCCATGGCTGAGACAGGCCTGCCAGCAGCCTTTCCAGGAAACCTACAATCTGAGAATGTCAGCCAGGGTGTAATTTCCATCCTGTGACAGTTTCACATGGAGCCTCTGGGCTGCCGGCAGCACAAAAGTGAGGGCCTGGCTTGGGTGGGGTGCGTGCGTCCACAGGTTTGTGTGGCACCATGAGTGTTCCACTGTCCCACGACTGGTGTACCATGCCGCGAGTGGCAAAGGCCTAATGGGACCCAGAACTGGGGGAGAATCTCTGGGGGGGCTCTAGACCGCAGTTCAATGATCCTTTGTAACACAGAGGTTTTCAATTATGTGTCACGTGCTGTCGCCCCTCCTGCGTGCTGATGAGGCCTCTCTGGGTCTGGGCATCAGCACTCACCTGCCTGAACTTGGCTCGAGTGAGAACTCGAGGCCCAGGTACCTGGAGACGGTCTTTGAGTGGCTTCCTGAGAAGTTGGAGTCAAAGCTGCGTTTTTGCTGTAGATGCTGAAACTCCTTTGCCCCCTCCAGCCCCCAGCATTTGGGAGCCCCCCTCCCCAATTTGATTTTGGTCCTGTCACCAATTCATTTACTCCAGTGAAAAGAAAACTGATTCCTCTGTTCCTGGGCCTGGCGATGCTTCGGTAAAGGATGTCAGAGAAGTACGAATTCTGGTGACTGTCCTGGGTGGGGAGAGAGGAACGGTGACCTCACCAACACTCACAGTAGTAACAGCGACAGTAGCAACAACAGCAAGCATTGAGCACTTACTGTATGCAGTCACTGCATACAGTGCACACATATCTCATTTAATCTTGCCCACAACCCCATGGGGTAGGTATGATTGTTCCTGTCAGCTAACAGATGGGGAAACTGAGGCCCAATCCAGCAGGCCCCATTCCCCCAAAGTACTACAAAACTAAGGAGGCCAACAGTCACCGTTTGGTCATTCCTTTGTCCAGAAAATATCTGAGTGCTGATTAAGTGCCAGGTACGG
Organism: Hyperoodon ampullatus; assembly: GCF_949752795.1. NCBI lineage: Eukaryota > Metazoa > Chordata > Mammalia > Artiodactyla > Ziphiidae > Hyperoodon > Hyperoodon ampullatus. Next base: position 78,483,239 of record NC_136927.1, on the reverse strand, counting down.
TTTTAGGTGCTGGGGATCCAGCACTGAAAAAAATCCTCCCTTTGAGGAGCTGACATTCTAGTGGGGGGTTTCAGATAATAAGTGAGCACGTAAAGTGCACAGATACTCCTGTGCACTTCTGAGTATGATGCAGGACAGCGAGCAGGGGAGGGGGCTGGAGCTGCTAGAGCAGGAGGAGGCGGTGGAGGCATAATTTTACATCAAGCATTCTTCCCCGAGCTCTCCCTCTGGGCAAAAAGGCTGCACAAGGGCTGACACAGACCCACCAGCCACTCTTCCACTGTCAGAAAGACCTATAGTTCAAGATCATCACCCAGGGTAAAATTTCTAACCTAAGACCATTGCACAGGGAGCCTCTTGCCCAAGGCTAATGAGTGACAGAGCCTAGACCTTTGATCCCACCCTTGTGGACTCCTAAGGCCGTGTTCCTAACCACTGTCTGCTAATCCTCTGCGCAGCCCTGTGGCACTAAGAATGGTGCACCCCGTGTGCTTTTCTCTTCTCTCAGTCCCAGCCATCAAGACGGAGCCCACCGATGAATACGACCCCACCTTGATCTGCAGCCCTGCCCACGGGGGCCTGGGGAGCCAGCCTTACTACCCACAGCACCCAATGGTGGCCGAGTCCCCCTCCTGCCTCGTGGCCACCATGGCTCCCTGCCAGCAATTCCGCTCAGGGCTCTCATCCCCCGACGCCCGCTACCAGCAGCAGAACCCAGCGGCCGTCCTCTACCAGCGCAGCAAGAGCCTGAGCCCCAGCCTGCTGGGCTACCAGCAGCCGGCCCTCATGGCTGCCCCCCTGTCCCTCGCGGATGCCCACCGCTCCGTGCTGGTGCACGCTGGCTCCCAGGGCCAGAGCTCAGGCCTGCTCCACTCCAGTCCAGCCAACCAGCAGGCCTCACCGGTGATCCACTACTCGCCCACCAACCAGCAGCTGCGCTGCGGAAGCCACCAGGAGTTCCAGCACATCGTGTACTGCGAGAACTTCGCGCCGGGCACCACCAGGCCCGGCCCACCGCCTGTCAGTCAAGGTCAGAGGCTGAGCCCGGGCTCCTACCCCACGGTCATTCAGCAGCAGAATGCCACAAGCCAAAGAGCCGCCAAAAACGGACCTCCGGTCAGTGACCAAAAGGAAGTATTACCCGCGGGCGTGACAATTAAACAGGAGCAGAACTTGGACCAGACCTACTTGGATGACGGTAAGATGCTTGTTTTTCTCACTGCCCGTGAGTTCGGTGCCCCGAAGCATCTCCCCAGCAAGTTTACTGTATGGCCTGGGTATCTTCCTTCACCTGTTTGGGCCTCAGTGTCCCCCTGTTTAATTTAAGGGAGTTGAATAAGATAACCTTTAAGGCCTCACCCAACTGTGTGCGTGAATCACCTGCAAGCAGGAGTTCTGGGGTGGGTGGTAGGAGCTTTAGTTGCTGCCCTACAACCATTGCAACAGAAAGAGCAAATGAGGGCACTTCCGGCCCTAGGAGTGTCCCCTGGGTCACGAACTGGGTCAGTTTAACTGCTTCCACTCTTCCCACTTGCCAGATTTAGACCAAGGACAGGGAAACAGAAAGGAAGGAAAGCTAACCTTTTATTCCCGGAAAAAAAAAAAAAAAATCCCGCTTTATAGCCCTCTTTTGTGTGTTTGGGGGAGGGGGATGGGTCGGGGGAAGGAGAAATCTCGTTGAAAAGTGCCTCTCTCTCGGAAGGGAGCATGAATGGGGGCTTGCGGGCAGGCTGCGGGCATATCTCTGCCCTGTGCCAGTGGAACAGAGCCGCGCATTGATGGGAGGGAAGCAGCGGGCTTCCGTTGTGGCGAGCCCAGCTGATGGGGTGGCTGGACCAATGAAAAGAGGCAGAGGCAGCTTTGTGTGTCTGTAGGCGCCTGAGTCTGTTGGCGGGGGCCCAGCTGGAGGGTAGTCTTGTTGGAGTGGCCACGTGTGTGACATCGGTCTGTGATCGCAGGGAGGAAGGGCCAGTTGTGTTGGCAGGACTCACCTGGGGTCAGCCACGTGACGGTGAAGGACAGAGAGGGCGGGGCAGGCAGAGCAGCCTTCCCCTGGGGGCGCCAGAAGAAAGAAGACAGGCGGTTTGAATTTCTGAATGGGAGAAGGAAAGCCTATACCGCTGGCGGCCATCCACAGCTCCGGCCTCCCACTTTACCGGCAGTAGCATCTGATATACCCTGAAACCTCAATTATTTAGGAAAATGTCCTCTCAGGAGCCCAGCCAAGAAGTAGGAAGTAAGGCAGAAAGCTTCAAAATAGCCACAGTAGTTATCACAAAGACCAGGTGCTAGTTTCAGACACTCCCGTGGCAGGGATCCTTTGGTGCTCACTCGGAGACTGTTGACTTTTCCTTTATGCAAAGTTTTGACGATCTGGGTTATCTGGGGGTTCGGTGACTTCTTGTAGTTTCCATGTCCTCCCTCTAGTAAAACAGTCTTTCAGAAACTTCCCCCAAATGCATCCAGCAAAGATGCTCAGAGCCACTTAGTATAGGGTCAGACTGCCCCACGTGCCTTACAGGGCTGACCTCAAGGCATTGCTGAGTTAATAATTGATCTGTCTAGTCCTGAATAATCAAACACAGGTTGAGGTCGGGGCACTGTGCTCCATTTTAAAAGAGACACCAAGGTGTCATCCACTTTTGAACAATTTACACCCAAAATGGTGAAGATAAAGTTTTGGTGCTTAGCTGAAAGGGGGTTTTCATGTAGAAAATTCAACTAATGCAGAATGCCTTACCCGAGCGAGAGGGTAAATGGAATGGGGCTGTAACTGGAACCTCTCTCCACGTGTGCGCTCAGGGGCTGGATCAGGGCAGAGGTGCTTCATAAATAAACGATGCCAGAGCAAGGACTGGCACTCTCCCCCGTGGACTCTGTCTGGCGCTGGTTTAGTCTCTAGCGTGAGAAATGTGCCAGTCCCTACCCCACCCCCTGTCCATCATCACCCATTGTAGACCAGTGGTGAGCATCTCGGGTAGAGAATGGGAGTCCATCCGTGGTTCTCTGTGATGCATCAGATTCCAAGTGGGCCTCACATGGTCATGAGTAACCTTTAAGTATCTGTTGTAGCCCCGGACAGAAGTTTGTGTTACGGAGAAAGCAGCTGAGAATGGAGACCCTCTGGGGCCTCCTAAGTGTCTTTCTGAACACAGGCAGGTTCAAGGTCATGGTGAGGGAGATCTCCCAGAGGGTCAGTAACACGAGTCAGCTCTAAGCCTGTCTCTGAGAACCGAGATAGTGAACTTGCTTCTCCTGGTGGAGCCTTTTCTTTTTTTTTTTTTTTTTTTTTTTGCGGTACATGGGCCTCTCACTGTTGTGGCCTCTCCCATTGCGGAGCACAGGCTCCGGACGCGCAGGCTCAGCAGCCATGGCTCACGGGCCCAGCCGCTCCGCGGCATGTGGGATCTTCCCAGACCGGGGCACGAACCCGTGTCCCCTGCATCGGCAGGCGGACTCTTAACCACTGCGCCACCAGGGAAGCCCCTGGTGGAGCCTTTTCTTAAGTACATTCTCCATAAGCCCCGTTCCCTGGGATTTTAGGAGGTATTCTCTGAAATGAGGGTTCTGTGGCTGAGAAAGCAAAAAGTACTTGATAAAACCAAGTTTTTAAAAACCTTGTTTACTATAGGACTCCTCAGAGCCTTTACTGAGCTAGTGGACATATCAATGTCTGAAACGAGGGGGAGGTAGCACTTGCCAGAATTACTTGATCACCCTCACAACTCCAGGGGGTGCTGTTCACATTGTATTTGGTTGTACTCTGTGTGAACGGGGGCCCTTGGAGTTATACAGTGTGGCAGGCCTGGGACCCGTCGTCTCCCCTGATGTGCGGGAGAAATAACATGAAGGAATCTCAGAATTCAGAACCAGCACTGCCCCGTCCCACGTGCTGTATTCAGTCTTCTCAATTTGCGGGCTAAACGTTCCTGGGCCCAGAGCATGACAGGGCAGGAGAATAATCTCCACCCGTGTGGTCCCCAAAAGGCAGCAATGTGGCTGCTGGTTAGATGTTCCGTGCTTGACTGGAATTCTCCTCAAGGCTTTGCCCAGCCCAGGTCCCTCTGCTGGGGAGGTGCTCGTGTGGCCTGTTGGCCAGTGGTGAGCCCCGAACTGCACCACCACTGTAGCCGCCAGGAAGAGGGGTGCAGCATTGTCTCCAAACTGCTGGGGTTTCAGATCCCTCTCACAGACGCCGTCTGGCCTGTGCACCCACGAAACATTCTCAGACTCCACTGTTGGCTTTGTGAATGTGGGATTCAGACTTCTCAGCTCTTTGGCATTTCTTTCTGACAGGTAAACTGGAAATCCCTGGGTCATTCCTCTAGTCTGTTTGGGAGGCATCCTAGGTCGTTTTCCATCCCTTTCGTCAATTCCCCAAAGGAGGTCTCCCCGCAGAATACAGCTCTGGCTGCCCAAGCTGCAGCGGAATGTGCTTCCCAGGTGGGGGCTATTTCTCACCTGCCATTCATTTGCCTTTTGGGATTTTTGGCAAACTAGACTTCCCTTGGAAACTTTGTGAGAGCTGGGCTTAAGTGCTTTGAGGGTCAAAGGAAGGTTCTGCAGCTGGAAAGAGAAGTCACCAGAGGATATGGGTCCAAATGCAAACACATCATCTTAGAAGTGGACCACGCTGCTCACCTGTGATTCCGGGAAGCCCCAGTGTTTGTTTATCTTTCCCTGACCCTTTGCTAAGGATCAGAGTGATCCATTGTCTGGTCTGGGCATCCTACCTGGCTCCACCTCTCTTCCTCCCCAGCTGCATTCCTGCACACAGACACTACCGTCTGTCTTGGCCCCCTTTTTCCTTGGAACTCCAAAATGCAGCTTCTGCTTTCTCCACTCCAAAGACTTGAGACGTTTTCCAAAAGTCTCTCTTTTTTTTTTTTGCGGTACGTGGGCCTCTCACTGTTGTGGCCTCTCCCGTTGCGGAGCACAGGCTCCGGACGCGCAGGCTCAGCAGCCATGGCTCACGGGCCCAGCCGCTCCCCGGCATGTGGGATCTTCCCAGACCGGGGCACGAACCCGTGTCCCCTGCATCGGCAGGCGGACTCTCAACCACTGCGCCACCAGGGAAGCCCCAAAAGTCTCTTTTTGAGCTAACAAAATAAGTGATATTTCGGGGCAAAATATACCCTCACTCCTCTCCTCGTGTTCCTGTGCCCGCCCCAACTCAGGCGCACTCTTGCGAAATGCATGCTTTGCGCGCACACTCACTGTTTTTTTTCTCTGTCCCCTTGTCTCCTCTGTAACCAGTTTCTTGTTCTCAAGCCCCGGGTCGTACCTGGCAAATCCCCTCCGCTCCTAGCAGCAGCCCCGTCCTGTGAACTGTGAGCCCTCCTCTCCATCCCTCCTTCACCAGCCTCCCTCCCTCTCACCCAGAGGCATCAACTGGTTGCCTTTTCTGTGCCAGGCACCCTTCTGGGACTAAGGGGTACGCTGGTGAGCGAGTCAAAAGTCCTTGCTCTCGTGGGGTGTTTTTTCGGGGAAACGAGGCAGACGTTAGCATGTAAGGTAATAAACCAGCTTATTTCAGATGGTGATAAAAAGCCACGAGGGAAAGCACGCAAGGTCAGGAGCCGGAGTGTGGCCAGTGGAGGTGGTGTTGGCCCCCTGAGACCGAGTGCACAGCGAGGCCGGCTCTGAGGGAGGCGGGCTTCGGGGAGGATCGGAGGGAAGGGTGTCTGGGGAGCAGCGGGCGGCAGAGGCTGTGAGGTCCGAGGCCGGGCCGGTGTCGGTGGGTTTCTGGCAGCAGGGCAGCGCGATTTGATTTACCTTCTGAAGAGATCACTGGCTGCGTTTGGAAAATGGACACTAGGGAGGCAGAGGTGGAAAAAAAAAGGGTTTACTTCGCTTTAGACACACCCAGATACTAGACTGTGGATCCTGCGGCGGGAATGTTGGGGGCGGGGCAGGGGAGGTACAATTTAAAAGGTTGCTTTGTGCCTCCTTCCACTAGTGCGGTTATTGGAGACCTAACTGGAAGAGCCAAAAGGTGATGAGTTCCCAAGGAATTCTGATCCCCTCCCCTGCCTAGAACTAAAGGGTGGCTCCACTTTCTACCGCCCAGGGCGCCTGCGTGGAGCAGGTACGGCGCGTTCGTGCTGTGCTGGGATGGGTCGGGGTGGGGGGCAGGCAGGCCAGAGAGGCATTGGGGCACTGGGACTCGGAGGGCACTCCTGCTGGCTGCCTCAGGTGACGCGTTCTCGGAAGAGCTGGGGGTTCTCAGGTCATCAGGCCATCTCACCATGGGCTCTGGGGTAGTGAGCCTACGCCAGCAGCCTCGAGACTCGGCCACGGACAAGCACACCCAGGGACAGGGGTGAGGCCTGGGACTCAAAGGAGATCCTCCATCCCTTTCTGGAAATGTCTTAGGGAGAAGGATGAGGTCTCAGTGATTGGCCAGAGCCTCTGCCAGTGGCTTGTAAGGATGGCAGCCAGGTGTGTGTGTGTGTGTGTGTGTGTGTGTGTGTGTGTGTGTGTGTGTGTGTGTGTGTGTGTGTGTGTGTGTGTGTGTGTGTGTGTACGTGTGTGTGTGTGTGTGTGTGTGTGTACATGTAGGAAGAGCACAAACCAGTTTGTTTTTCACTCTGCTTTCCCATTCTTCATACTTGAAAATCATTTATTGAAATACACTGAATAAATTTGAATACTTCTATATATTTAAATATTGAAATATAAGCACACTTAGAAATCAATAGTGTATTCTGCATTTCACCAGGTGGACCACCCAGACCATGCATGACATGGAATCTTGTTAGCACCCCAGGAGCACCCCGACATGTAATCTTCTGCCTTCTCCACAAAGGTGGCCATTATCCTGCTTTCTAACCCCAGAGGTTCAATTTGCCTTCTTGTAGAAACAGAAGTCACACAGCTGTGCCCTTTTGTGTCTGGCTTCCTTCTGTCAAACACTAGCTTGTGAGATCCGGCAATATTGCTGGCTGTAGTTGAGGTTCCTTCATTTTGTTGTCATGGATTATTCCACTGGGGAAACATTCTACAATCTCTGTGTCCATGTTCCTGTTGATGGACATTGGGGTTGTTTCCAATTTTATGAAGAAGCCTTCCGTGAACACTCTTGAACTCTTCTTTTGCTGCCCACACAGAAGGTCAGGAGTGGAGCCCTTGCCAGATGGTTTTCCAAAGTGGTTGTACCAGTTTATACACCCACAGCAGTGCAGGCGGTCGTACAAAGCAGTTTTAAGTTTAGTTCACTTTGTATCTTCTCACCTTGGGACCTGCCCTCAGTTCTAATGAAGGTGCCTGGTTATGGGGGTTCCAGGCTGCAGACCCAGGGGGAGGCAAGCTGTTTGGGTATCAGCTGCTCTGACCCCTGCTTGGACCAGTTACTTAAACTCTCTGGGTCTCTGTTTTCTTACCCATGAAAACTACACCTCCTGTTCAGATACTCCAACTACCAAGTGTGCATTAAGATCTGCACTTGGAAATAAGGCGCCTAAAAGACGTTCAACGATTAATATTCGCTCCATTAATAGTAACGGTGATGATTGTCATAACCTTGCTTCCCTTGAAGTTTCTTGTGGTGCCTTTTCCAGCCTTGCCTTTATTTTGGCCACTTGAATACTTTGACCTTTTTTGTTAGATGAGAATACTCCACGTGGAAAAAAGGTAGGGAAAAGCCCCAGAGAACGCACTGATCTGTGGCTCACAGAGGCTGCCTTTCAGGCCACAGAGAAGTGGAGGGTACATGCGCTGTTCACCTCGGGGCCCAGACATGGCCCAATTTCAATTCTCTGCTGCCTGTTCTCTTCCACTCCGGGAGTGAACACGGCAGGTTGAGATGAACCCCAAACTCGCCCATGGAGGTTAGGCGGCCAGCAAGAGCTTTCCCTTGACCCTTGGAAGCCACTCGGGTGCACTGGAGGAGCTGGCCACACCTTGTGCATTTCTCCGTGGAGGTGGTTTCCTGGGGCTGCCATGCGGTGGAGCCAAAGGTGCTGCCCCGCCGCAGAAAATGTGTGCAGGGTAGTGGCCTGCCCACAGGCATTCTCTTTCCTCGGTTGGGTCTAGCTTGAATCTTCCCCTTGCCTTGGTCCCGGTTCTCAGGACTTACTTGCCATGTCTCTGTAAGGCATGTTGAATGGAGCTTTGAATATCAGCGTTCGTACTTATCTGTGACCTTGGGCAAGTGACTAGCCTTGCTGTGCCTCGGTTTCCCCATCCGCAGAATGGACATGATCCCAGCTCTTCCCTCATGAGGTTGTGGTGAGAATGTATTGAGTTAATGCGCATCATACTTTTAGAACAGGGCTCAACCCGAAGTACTCCCCGATAAACGTTAGCTGCTATTTTTCTTTGTGAATTTAATTGACTTCTTGTAGGACATGGTTCACAATTTTTATGATATATCTGCATAGGAGAATATATAATGGGCTATTCTGGTCATGAGGACCAGTGAGGACCACTTGCCCATATGCCCTGTCTCTTCCATGTGGGCCAAAGTAGGGGACAAAGCCCCCAGGGCACTGGCTCGAGGTTTCCTTCCCAAGCTTCTTTCAGGGACCTCGGGACATTTACCTGCACAAGGGGACGATGCCTTGGGCCCAGGGACAGCTGGGAAGTCCAGTTAGCATGTCCCCTGCTATGCATCCTCGGTGGAGCATAGCAGGGCCCAGCCGCAGGCCCAAGTTTTGCTACTTGTGCCAATGGCAGAGGGTCCCAGGGTGTCCTTTTAAAAAGCTCTTTACCCAGAGGCTGGATGTGCCAGAGTGTGAGAACAGGCCAGGGAAGAATGGACAAAGGGACACACCCTCCAATGTGCAGGAAGTGGGAAAGGAATCGAGGCTGGAAGAGCCATCTGTGACTGGCATGGCTTTGTTCAGCAGGTCAGGGATCTTTAATTGGGGCCGGTCCATGCCTCCGGCAAAGCCTGTGACAAAGCAGCTCCTGTTTGGAGAGGCGTGCAAAGCCCACGGACAGCCTGGCTGCTGCTGACAACGGCCATGTGCCTGGCCGCCGTGTTGGCCCAGGAGGGCTCAGCTTCTGGCAGCCACCCTGGCAACGGTGGTGCTGATGGAGGGTGACATGCAGGGATTCTCTATTCTGATGAGAACCAAGCAAAATGGTTGCCTGGCTTATGGCACCGTGGAGAGCCTGATTCAGGTGTTGTAGTGTAGGGCTGTGCGGGGCACCAGAAACTGCCAGAAACCACCAATGCCCAGTTTAATTCACACGGCCACCTTTAGTTGGGCACCAGTAGAGTCCAGGCTTCTGTTGAGGGCTTTGGTCAGCATTCTTTTTAAAGACCACATAAACATATCTGTATTTTATACAGGCACTGTGTTCACATGCTTGAAATCCAGCAGAGTCTTACTCCCATTTTCGCTCTGCTCTTGATACTAGTTTTCTCGAGCCTTCTAGAGTAGTATTTCTTAGCCTTTTGATCCCTATTGCCACCTTTTCTGCTCAGGCTCCTTTTCAGATAATTTTTTCCTAATCGCCACCCCCATGAACTGTCAATCCCATAGATGCACTATATACCTGTTTAGGTACCGGGGCCCTTTGCAGGGCCACAAACCATTGTAATAGAACCAACTTTGACCCCTTTGGGGTGGTATTATTCCCATTGGGAATGCACGTTAGAGTTTCTGTATGTAATCGTGAGCACATGCAAACATATCTTCTTATTTTCCCCTTTTATTCTACAAGAGGTAGTAAAATATACACACAGGCCCCCTGTGGATGGGGAATTGGGTATCTCTGGCCACCACAAGCAGCACTTACACATCTGTCACTCAGTGAATGGGCGGGTATGTCAGGGCACCGTTCTCTGGAATGGGATGTCTGGTCCGAGGGTCCATCCTCGATTCAGGGCCTGCTGGGTGCAGAGTTTCTGGAGTTGTCCTGCCTGGCTTTCAGTCTGGTCTCACCACTTCCCTCTTTTGTGACCTCAGGTAAGCCACTTATGATAATGGCCCCCAGTTCTGAGGGTTATTGCATGCATGGAAATGGGAGCATCTTTTGTAAGGAAAGCACTTTGACCAGTACCTGGTGTGCATGGTGGGTGCTCCAGTAGTTGTCCATATACTTTTCTGCCACCACCACTACCACCAATATCATCGTCATCCTCATCAATTCTGGGCCATTGCTATAGTCTGAATGTTTGTGTCTCCCACAGCTTATATGTTGAAGCCTATCCCCCAATGTGATGGTATTAGGAAGTGGGGCCTTTGGGAGATGCTTAGGTCCTGAGGATGGAGCCCCCTGAGTGGGATTAGTGCCCTTATAAGAGAGACCCCACCAAGCTCCCTAGTTCCCTTCCACCATGTGAGGTTATGCTGAGAAAGCAGCCGTCTATGAAGAAGCGGGCCATATCTGTTGGCATTTTAATCTTGGACTTCTCAGCCTCTGAAACTGTGAGAAACAAATGTTTGTTGTTTATAAGCCATCAAGTGGCTTTTTTGTTACAGCCTTCTAACGAGACTAAGACAGCCGGCAGGTAGTAGGGGCAGGGCTGGGCTTTGGAGAAGAGCCCTGAGGCTGACTCTTAGCCCGTGTCCTTATTACCCTGCTGGGCTACTTGTTAATTCAGCAAAGAATATTTAGAGTCTCACTGGAAAATGCCAAAGTCCAGAAAACTGCTTGCCTAGAGACAAGCCCACAAAATTTGCAGGAGCTCCTGGTTGAAGATCACTTCACTGAGCCAGTAGAAGGTCTGCATCCCTCTCCCAGGAGAATAAACCTCATGTAGGTGTCTGTTCCAGGGGCATCTTTATTTTGTCCCTCTTGATGTTTCCCCACCTTCTAAGAACCTCAGATTTCTAGCTGTGACACTTAGTTGACCTTTCATCCCAAATCATGTGTACTTTGTGTTTCTGGCTTATGTAAATGTAAGGAACCACCTTCCAGCTGACTCCAGACCCAGAAATGCTCAGCCACCTTTTTGAAATTCTGCAAAGCAGCTGTTTTCAAAGGAATGTGTTCTTGCATTTCGAGGTCAGAGGGTACGAAACCACAAGAGAGTCCGTTCTCAGACTTGCTGTCCACTCAGCCTGTATTCCAGAGTAGCCTCTGACCCACAAAGAGCAGACAGGACCCAAGAAAGAGGACCAAGGAGACATTATTTGGTGTCATCCGATGGCCCCAGAGTCAGCCACCAAACCCCAACTTTTAAGGATTCAGAGTCATTTGGACTGTGTTTATTTTCCACTTCCAAAATGACGTTATTGTCTGGAGGAAACAAGTAAATATCCTGGTGAAGGAATAAGGCGATCAGTTAAGATGTATGGGGAGGTCAGCATCCTTTTTTTCCAAGGCCCTTCTAGACTTTCATTCTTACTAGCACTTACTGCAGAAGTGCTGGGACTTACTTCCCCGCTTAGTGGATGTGCTGGACACGCTGGAAACATGGCTTGTTTCAGGATGATGCAGCAACTGGGTGATTATTGTGAACGCCATTCCATGCAGGACTGTACTTGTGATGGGCCTTCACTCGTCCCAGGCCGTCACCTAACATAATCCAGAATGTGTGTATTAAAAAATGCGTATTAAAAAATGCGTAACTCCAGGGCTTCCCTGGTGGCGCAGTGGTTGAGAGTCCGCCTGCCGATGCAGGGGACACGGGTTCGTGCCCCGGTCCGGGAAGATCCCACGTGCCGCAGAGCGGCTGGGCCCGTGAGCCATGGCCGCTGAGCCTGTGCGTCCGGAGCCTGTGCTCCGCAATGGGAGAGGCCACAACAGTGAGAGGCCCGCGTACCGCAAAAAAAAAAAAAAAAAAAAGCGTAACTCCCCAATATCAGCTCGAGCTGTAATTTGTTTCTCTAGAGAAGCTAGAACTTGAAAAGCAATTTGGTTATTTGAGGCTATGAATTAGATGGGGGGGCAGTTAATCAAATCTTATTTTAATACTGAATTTCTTCCTGTACTCCCTACCGTCTCCTCCATCGATCAACCCTAACCCATTTCAGATAAATAGTAAAGTTTATTTTCCCGAAAAAAAAAAAAACTTTAATGAAATAGCCCTAGTTTTATTCCCTTCTGTAGAGCTGAGATTTGGGTGCATTTTGTCTTTTGTTGCCCCCGAGTATAGTTCTGGATTCTTCTTTTGCCCTGGACCTATTCAACTTTATTTTAGCACCATTTTCTTTTACTTTTCATCCGAGAAGGGCTTTGTTCTTGGGAAATGATGAAACCATTTCTCTGGCTCTTCTCCACTGCATTCCTGACACCTCTTTAATTTGTTATTGACCCTGGGATCTGGCTAGCTGAGACTGTGACGCTGAAGGCAGGACTGGGGCCTGTTTGGCCCATCTATGATGTCCACAGTCTCTCTCTAAGGTGAAGTCAAAGGCAAACCGAGGGTCGAATTTGAAGAGAGAGTCTGTTCAGGTCCTCAGCAACCGGTCCTGCCACTTTCAGGTGTGAGGATGACATTGGCCTCATCCCTTTCAACTGCCATGAAATCAGATCTCCGGCCAGGCAAGTGAAGCAGAGTGCGCCGTGGTCGTTTTACAATGAGGGCCGAGTACCCCAACTCGATTTTGCGGCAGGCTTGTCTGCTGCAAGCGGTTTGGACTTAAGTCCCAGGCGTTCTGCAAACCAACAAATGGGTTTCAGCTGAAGCCTGTTAGTTCCACCATCCCGGGAAAGTTGAAAGGCCACTCCCTGGTTGTTAGTTTCCAAAACTCTGGACAGAGTGGCTGTTCTGTTGCATAAGCCGACTACGTGGGGAACGCCTTTGAAATGTTCCGCAGCCGGTTCTTATAGATTTCTGGAAGTCGATGCTGTCTTTTGAATTCTCAGCTTTATTGGAAGCCTAAAAAAGAATTGACCCAAAATTGATGAATGCACCCTTTCCACTTCTTACAGATGGATTGAGTTGTGGTCTGCTTCAGGACTTGGCATGCGGGCGGCCAACTAGTGTTCCATGGGCTGCATTGAGCCTGCAGATATTTTGTTTGGCCCACACGGTATTTAAAAAAATATTTGGATTAGATGCCAACGTTTAAAAACCAGGAGATTGCACATAAAAATACAGATTTCCGGCTTTCCTTGGAAAATCCAAGCATCTGGCCACCCTGGGCCCCATATTCTGCACAGCGGCTACCTGGAGTCAAAGTCAAGGCTGGTCCTGAGTAGAGACCACCTCCTTTATTCAGACAGAGCATGTACTTGTCCATGGTGCCCCCCCTCCCGCTCTGTCTCCTGAAGATGGATGGAGTGTCCGTTGTTATTTACCAGCACGCTGGTACTGTTGTTCCTCTTACAGTTGGCCGACCTCACTCAGGCAAGGTTTCCATCCAGACCCGTTCGGCATTTGCATTTGTTAGCGCTCTTCTGGAAGTGCCACTTAACATCTGTGGCCACCTAACCCAGCACCTGGCGCACAGTGGGGACTCTGGAGGTGTCAGCTCCCTCTTTCTTCCCTCTCCCTCCTTGTGGCCGGGGGTAAGATTTAAAAACACCTTTTTGGATGAAATGCTGTAAATATATATAAACATAGAGTAGCACGGTGTACCCACGTACCCACCACTCAGCTCCAACTGTGGTCAACTCATGGCCAGTCGGGTTTCTTCTACACTTCTGTCTTGTACCACCTCTATTTCACAATAACAGTTTGAAGCAAATCCTACACATCAAAAATCCTAGATACCAAAACCATATCATTTTGTGTGTAAATATTCAGTATGTATCTCTAAAAGAAAAGGTTTCTGAAAATACTCATAACACACATGAAACTTAATGAAAATTCCTTAAAATCATGAAATATCTGGTGTTTAAACTTCCAGTCTTCACACACATAACATAAAGGTTTCCTCCTTCTTTGTTTTGTTTTTATTATTTTATAGTTTGAATCAGGATTCAGACCAGGCCCACACACTGCACGTGGATGCCTTGGGGTCTAAGACTGTTGTCATCCAGAGGTTCGCCCTCTAGATTAAATAATAGAGCCCTTTTTTGGTTTTATCATCATCATTATTATTATTTTGCAATTTATTTCTTGAAAAAACCAGATTGTTCGTCCTGTAAAATTTCTCACAGTCTGGTTTTTGCCAATTATGTCCCCATGGTGAGGTTTAGCAGTTCCTCTGTCCTCCGTATTTCCTGTAAATTGGCCGTCAATTTTAGTGGTTTCATGGATTCAGGTTTAATTGTTTTGGGCAAGACTGCTCCATAGGTGGGCGCATCTTTCTGTCAGGAAGCACGTGCCGTCAGGTTGTCCCCTTGGTGATGTTACCAGCTGCTGATGGTCAGTGCCGAAACGCCATTAATTCAGTGGTGCATTGATTGCAAAATGGTGATATTCTGTTCTAATTCTGTCTTCCCTTCCTCTTCTGTTAGCTGGAAAACTTCTATAAAGAGAAACTTTCCTTCATCAACAATGGTAGGATTCATATAGGAAACGCAGGATGAATGCTTGATTCTTTCCCTTTATTTACCAGTTTTTAAAATAATGGGTTGGTTCATTAACATCGTCCAGTGGTAATCAATTAAGGGTGGTTTTTTTTTGGTACCATTATGAACTCATAGATTTAAGCATAACTGATGTTTTAAGATTTTAATGGGCTTTTTTGCTTGTTCCTTTTGTCTTTATCATTTGATGGAGCTAAGTAATATGACTTTCTCTCCTTTTTTCACCTGGCTTAGTAATATGCTCAGATATATTTTTTAAAATAAATAAATTTATTTATTTATTTATTTATTTTTGGCTGTGTTGGGTCTTCATTGCTTCGTGTGGGCTTTCTCTAGTTGTGGTGAGCGGGGGCTACTCTTCGTTGCAGTGCGCGGGCTTCTCATTGTTGTGGCCTCTCCTGTTGAGAAGCACGGGCTCTAGGCGCGCAGGCCTCAGCAGTTGCAGCCTGTGGGCTCTAGAGTGCAGGCTCAGCAGTTGTGCACAGGACTAGCTGCTCCGCGGCACGTGGGATCCTCCCGGACCAGGGCCCGAACCTGTGTCCCCTGCATTGGCAGGCAGACTCCCAACCACTGCGCCACCAGGGAAGCCCCAATGCTCAGATATTTTGAGACATCAGGAAGGAAAGAACCCTATACGTAGACTAAGGGTTGTGTTCCCTACATGTGTGAAGGGGAAATCATAAAATAGCTCTTGAGTGCCATCTGGCTCAGATATCCCTCGCAGCATTGACGAGTCTTTAACCGTGGTTTAAGAACAGAGTTTGCAGGGCAGGGGAAAGTTATGTATTGATGAGGATATAGAGGGCACCCAAAGTAACAGCAGCTTAAACAAGATAGATGATTTATTTCTCATGTAACAGCACAGGCATAAGCAGTCCAGGGCTGGTATACTGGTCCCATGGTGCCAAGACTAGGCTCTCTGTCTTATCACCCTGCCATTCTTAGGGTGGTACCCTCATCTGCACTGTCTAAGATGGCTCCTGGATGCAGGAGAGGGTGGAGGAAAAGAGGAAGAAAGGCATGCCCCTTCTCTTTAAGGGCATAACCTGGAAATCTCATATATCCCTGCATCTGGTACCTCATTGGCCAGAACTTTGTCATGTGACCACAGTGAGCTGCAGGGGAGTCTGGGAAATGTAGTTTTTATATTTACCCAACCATGTGCAGAGCTAAAGCCTATTTCTGTGGAAGACAGGAAGAACGGGTTCTGGGTCTCTGCACAAGAAGCATGATCATAATGGGAAAATAGCTCCAAAAGGAGGTTGGATATTTTGTATTGTTTAATATTCTTAGGAGTTTCTTCATCTATTCCACAAATGTTTATTGAATGCTTCCTACGTGCCAAGTGCAATTTTAGGTCCTGGGGACACAGAAATGCATTAAACAGGTCCCTGCTTTCATGAAGCTTACCTCCTAGTTAGGGAAGCAAACAAACAGCTAAATAAATATGTAGTTGTCTCTCTGCATCTACAGGGAATTAGTCCCAGGATCTCCTGCAGATACCAAAATCCATGGGTGCTCAAGTCTCTTATATAAAATTGTGTAGTGTTTGCATATAACCTACATGTATCCTCATGTATACTTTAAATGATCTCCAGAATAATCGTAATACCTCATTCAAGGTAAATGCTATGTAAACAGTTGCCAAGCTTTTGGAACTGTCTGGAATTTTTTTCTGGACATTTCAATCCACGGTTGGTTGAATCTGTGGATGTGGTTATAGTCTATGAAGAAAGTCTAAAACAGAAGAGGGAAGAGCCCTTACATGTCCAGTTATTGCTGATTCTCCCCATGGGAGGAAGAATTGCCACCAGTTAAGAACCACCAGTCGGAAAGGTTTAGTGCCTGATTCTAATGGAAACAACAGCTTTGTAATGTTGAGTGTTGCCTATAAAGGCCTGTTTCATAACTGGAGAATTCTTGGCGCTCTCTGAGTGTGAGAAGCCACTAGGAACTTCTTTCTTGCTGTGTTCAGTGTATTCCCTGCTGAGCGCCTGGGACAGTGGCTTCAGAGTGAGAAGATGTTGATGAGTAGTTGTTATCAAAGGAAGCTTGACTTGGAGCCCCACTTCGCCTCCTTGCTTGTGGCCTCGGGTGAGGCATGTGTGAAAAGCAATTTATAGACTGGTGTGTGCCCCACAGATACTGGGGAGGGCCTCTTTTAGCGTGGGGTTGGCAGGCTGCTGCCTCAGGAAACTGCCAGGAGGCATCTCGTTTGGGCATTTGCTTTCTTGGTTTGCCTTTAATCTACTGGTGCCCATTCAATCATTCCTTCTTTGAATGGATATTCGCTGGGTACCTACTGTCTTCTGGGCTTTGTGCCAGGGGCTGGGACAAGCAGTGAGTGCAGTGGACCGAGGCCCTCGCCTCATCTGACCAAGTCTCTAGGGGAGATGTTAATCAATGAGTAATGCGAATTTCAGATGGGGTTCAGTGCTCTGATTAAAACAAACAGGTGAAGGTAGGGGAGGGCATAACTTCTGACCGGGCAGTCAGGCCCAGCCTCTTAGAGGAGGCGACCTTGAGCTGAGACCTGAAGGAGGAGGTGGGGAAAGGGAATCCCAGACAGAGGGAACAGCATGTCTAAGTGCTGGTTTGTGTGGAGGACAGAGGTCTGGGGTCGTTGAGAGTCATGCCCAGGAGATGAGATTTTGAGGGCAGGCCAGACCACGGAGGGCCTCAGAGGCCACGGCGAGAGGTTTGGATTTGATTCCTGGAGGGAAGGGAAACTGCTGGCAGGTAGAAGGTTGCCGTTTTTGGGGGGGGTGGTGTTGGCCAGGCTGGCAAGTACAGGAAATAATCATAACAATAATCCCTCCCCCTTAATGAGCACCTTTGGAAGGCAGAGACTAATTATCATCTCCGAATCAAGGCTGTGAGACCAGGCTGAGGAACGAGGCAGTGATGTGTCTCGGGTCACAGAGCTCAAGGCCCAGGGGATGAGCTGTTGGAGGCATGTGTGTGAGAGAATGATCTAGATTCAATTCATAAACAGAATGGAGCATTTATCTTGGGCCTTTCACTCTGTGTATCTGATGAGACGCCAGAAAATTGCTTTCCCTCCAGACCTGCTGATCTGACTGCTTCCTGGACACCTCTGCATGGACACCCTGCAGGAATGCCACACTCAACCGGTGCTAAAATGCTCTTATAACCGACCCTTCTCTGTTCCTATCTCCCCTCCCCTACCTGTCCTGAGGAATTTGGGGTGTGGCCTTAGGCGAGTGACTTAATGTCTGTGACCTCAGTTTCCCCATCTGTAAAATGGGGCTAATAGCAGTGCTTCAGGTTTAAATGAAGTGATATATGAAAGTGCGTGTAGCAGGGTCAGTCACATGGCAGGCGCTCCCTAGCATAACTGTCAGCTTCATCATCTTCCTCTGTCCAGGGTCATGGAAATGTCTTAGTCTCTGCATTTGGGATATGCCAACCCTTCTTTAATATCTTCTCACCACTTCCGGTTCGAGGCCATCTGCTCAGGCCCCACAGTGAGCCTCGTCAGGGACGCTGGCCCGGGCCCCCCGGACACCCTGCTGCGTGCGGGGCGCGGGAGGTTGACCGTAGTCTTGTTCGTACCAGCAGACGGCCGGAAGCAACCTGAGTATCTGTTAATAAGAGTCAGCCACACAAGGGGGTACTGAGCAGCTGGGGATAGAAGTAGAAGGGGGGGCCCTTTTCCTGTTTGTATGTTTATGCTTTGGGATTCTTTTCGCCTTTGCCATATGCATGTATTTACTTTAAAAAAAAATAAGGGAAAGAAAAGATAAAAGGAAGGGATACATTTCAGGTCCTAGCAATGACCCTAGAAGCTAATATTAAAAAAATGGGGATTTAGAAATAGGAAGCTTTTAGTTCCGGTTAGGGGTGCTTCTCCCACCATTTGGATGCGTAATTGTCCTCGTGCACCCCTCTGGGCTTTGAGTGGAGGAGGACACGCAGCTGCGCTGAGATTTTCTTGCCTCTGGACCTGCGCCCACGCCGTAACCTCCACCTGGAATGCCCCACCCCTCCCTCTGGTGCCTTCTGAAATCTGACCAGCGTTTGGAGGCTCTGACAAGCTCTCTTCTCCCTGCAGCCGTAGGGTTTCTCTCTTCCTCTGAGTACTGGAGCCACACCTGGTCCCTTGCTGTTGCTGTTTATTCCATGTTCCTTTCAGGTGCTTTTGTGTATTCCCCACCCCCCACCTCAAGTCCAGGTCTCCGGGTGGTAAGGACTGATGTCTCTGACCTGTCTGTACCCCGGCTGCCCCTGGGCTGATTTTGCTTAGAGTACGTAAGCCCTTAATAACATTTTCTACTGTCGCCTTTGTGCAATCTAGCCCAGCTCCCTGCACGGAAGATGCTCACCGTATATTTGTGGAACTGCATGAATATCCCAGAATGAAATGGAGATCATATACTGCCTGGGTTTTTTTGTTTTTTAAATTTATTTATTTTATTTATTTATTATTTTTGGCTGCGTTGGGTCTTCGTTGCTACTCTTCGTCACGCTGCGCAGGCTTCTCATTGCGGTGCCTTCTCTTGTTGCGGAGCACGGGATGCTCTAGGCATGTGGGCTCAGTAGTTATGGCTCGCGGGCTGTAGAGCGCAGGCTCAGTAGTTGTGGCGCACGGGCTTAGTTGCTCTGCGGCATGTGGGGTCTTCCCGGACCAGGGCTCGAACCCGTGTGCCCTGCATTGGCAGGCGGATTCTTAACCACTGCGCCACCAGGGAAGCCCACTGCCTGGGTTTTAAATGATTGAAAACTATTCATCATAAAACCACAACAATAATACGTCTTTTTAATAATAATAGCAGCTAATACTTAGATGTCATTTATTGCATACCAGGCACTCTTCTAAGACATCATTATTTTAACATATTTAATCTTCACAACAGCCCCATGAGGCAAGGACTATAATTATTCCCATTTTATAAATGAGGAACCTAGTCCAGAGAGGTTCAGTAACTGGCCCAAGGTCACACAGCCAGTGAGTAAGTATGTAGATGTTCCTTATCTAGGTTTTTGTGGAGGAAAGATGCCATGCATTTCTTTGGGAGTTCAGGAGTACAAATACAAAAAAAACCTCTGGAGCAGCTGCTTGCAAGGTGTGACAGCATATAAAACCTAGGGAGACGACCTGTGTCCTGGTCCTAGAATCAGGCCTCACGGCAGCTTTGGAACCAAGGGCTGTGAGCTTTTCAAAAGGCCTGAAGAAAAGTTCGAGAGACTTAGGGGGTTGGAGTGGAGGAATAAACTCCATCCGAAAAGAGAAGCACAGAATTGAAGTGACAGATGTTCAGTGAACTGCCTGTGAACATAAGATGTCAGCCAGTCACCTTCAACCTTTGCAGCAATATTTAAATTGTATTTATTGTGAGCAGTGGGGGCATTTTACTCGCTTGGCATCATAGGGCCAGCCTGGAGTTTTCAAAAGTAACAGTGCCGGGACCCTCGAATGTCCTGCTGGTTCTCTGTGGGGTGGCAGTCAGGGGGGCACAGGGAACAGCGCGGGGAGGCTCCGGCGGGCCCCTGGTCTGGCCCCCGACGCCACGCTCTGCTGGCCTCAGACTGCCCAGTGGACTTGAGTCCCAGAGGCAGAGTCCGAAGGCCAGGCCGGGGCAGGCCTTCAAAAATGTGCTGGCTGCTGGGCCCACTAGAAAATCCATTTCTTGCTTCCAGCCAGCAGCCCTGCCCAGCCCCGGGCCATCCTGGGGTTGTTGTGACAGCAAAACGAAGTGCCATGGAAACGATTGTGCAACCCCCGGCTGCCTGGAGAGCAGGGCAGCTGCTCTCAGCTGCGTCGGTGCAGCTTCGATCTGCCCTCCTCCCATTCCCCTTGGTATCCTGTTGTGCTTGGCCTGGGCTGGCTTTGGACTCAGAAGCGCTTCTTTTGCAGGGAGACCCGCAAGCTCGCTCCCCCTTTTCACGCCAAGAGGCAGCCCAGCTGGCTCTCAGGCCCCGATTCTGGCTGCCGCCTTCCAGCCCCCTGTTCCTCCCGAAGGTGCGTCCCCGTGGGCCCAGCTGGCGGCCGGGGATGCCCGGGAGTGGGCATCTCAGCTGGCCCGGGGCTTCCCTCTGTAAACAGCGCAGTGTTTGCACCCCAGGCCTGGTCAGGGCTCTCTCGGCCACTGGGGCCTCCCTCCCGCTGTGGTTCCAGGCATTTCTGGGGGCAGAAAACAGAAACCAGCCCTGTGTTTTCCAGGCTGCCAGGCTTCTGAGAAATTCATGCCTCAGCCCAGAAATTCCCTGCTTCCGCTCACCCCCGGCCCCTTTCAGAGAAGAGGGTACCTGCTCCCCACAAGCTGGCTTCCTGTCTCTTCCGATGAAGGGCACGTTTCTGGGGAGTCTTTGGCCGCATTCGCAGTGGCCCCACCTCTCTGGTCATGGGACCCTCTCCCACCCCAGTCCCGCAGCTGTTTGATGTCAGAGCACAGGTCACGGGGACCCTGCCGTGGGCTCTTGCCACCTGACTGTGGCCAGGATCACCCCGGAAAGAGTTTCCTAAATTCAAACTCTAGATCACAGCCCTGGGGCAACTGCTGTCCTGAGGGAGCTGCTAGGCGTTCGGGGTTCCCTCTGCGGGGCTGGTGTTGGGGGCCGGCAGGAAGGAAAGCAATCCATTGAAAGTAATTCCTGCTGAAATAGGAGTGACTGATAAGGTTAGGGCCCCCTCCTGTGGGTGCCTCCACTTCCCCCGGGGGCTCATTCATGCCGATGGGTCTCTCAGGGAGAAATGGGCTGGGATGTTTTCACGCAGAGGTTGCCACCTCTAGTTTCTGTGTTGGAAGGTTTGGCATCCTGACCCAAAGTCTTGCAATTTAGTCAGTTCTACTCCACACTTTTGCTGAGTACCTACTTACTATGTGCCAGGCAGAGAACGAGTCAAAGGGCATTGATTTGCTAACTCGCACTGTGGTTTGTAATATGGCCACGTGTAGTGTGTGTGTGTGTGTGCGTGCGTGCGTGCGCGCGCGCGCACGCACGCACGTGCCCAAAATCAGGCATGCAAAGGAACAGCCCAAGGGCTAGAATGGGCAGCAGAAGAAATAAGTTGGCTCAATCAGGTCCTCCTTGGACTTCAACGGTTAACTCTGATCATTTTAGGTCTGAACAAAAAGCTTCTGTCTTTACCATTAAACCAACGTTTCTTGGCGACGCAGGAAGGCAGGGTAGAGTGGTTTCGAGTTTGCGCCCTGGAATCCCAACTGCATTTAAATCCTGGCTCGGCCACCTGCTGGCTGTGTCACTCTGAGCAAGTCCCTTCAGCTCTCTGAGTCTTGGTTTACTGGACTGCAAAATGGGGATAATAATAATACCGCCTACTCAGGGGGCCTTGTGAACACTGAACGGTTAATGCATGTAGATTTCTTAGACCAGAACCTGGCACAGAGCAAGTGCTCAGAACGTGCCAGCCTCCCCCACGATTTCTTTTTTTTTTTTTTCCTGAATGAATCAAACCGTTTCTTTCCGATTTGTGCCATAGGAATTATCCAAAGTTCCTTCTCCCCTACCATCAATACCAAGACAGACCATCTTGTGGAATCCATTCAACTGTGTGGTCAGTCCCCACGCAGCACGATTTCTTGACACCTGAGGCCAGCCAGGTCAATTGGCAGGTGCTGGGTGAATGAGGGGCGGTCCCTGCCCTGTGGATCTTACAGTCTCACGGGGAAGAACGATAATAAATACAACAGAGAAACGTATTTCAGATGGTGAGACATGCTCTGAAGGAGAGAAACAGGTGCTGTGAAAGGAGACCCTGGACAGGGTCTCTCGGAGGAGGTGACCTTCTCCTGCCCCAAATGTGCCAGAAGGCCCAGTCCCCACGGGGCACGCTGTTGTTGGTCCCCAGCCTAGTTCTTGTGTGGTAGGCACAGGGTAGTCTGTGTCGGTTTGTCTGCCTTCCCTCCATTTCCTTCCCCACCTCCTTCCTTCCTTCCTTCTCCCTCCCTCCCTCCTTCTCTCTCCCTTTCTTCCTTCTTTCCTTCCCTCCTTTCTTTAACTGCCAAATGACTTTCATTAAATATACATAAGATAGGGCTTCCCTGGTGGCGCAGTGGTTGAGAGTCCACCTGCTGATGCAGGGGACACGGGTTCGTGCCCCGGTCCGGGAAGATCCCACATGCTGCGGAGCAGCTGGGCCCGTGAGCCATGGCCGCTGAGCCTGCGCGTCCAGAGGCTGTGCTCCGTAACGGGAGAGGCCACAGCAGTGAGAGGCCTGCGTACCGCAAAAAAAAAAAAAAAAAAAAAATATATATATATATATATATATACACACATAAGATATAAAAAATTATAACAATACAAATACCGTGTGCCTACCCCGAGTTTAAAGAAAAAGAATATAACCATTACCTTTGTACTCTTCTGCTTTCTAAAATCATTTTTTATTTGCAAATCTTTCAGATATGTTTCTCTACAAGAACACTCGTTAAAAATTTTTCTCTAATTTTCATTCTCACAGTGAAACTAATTCTTTTTTGGGGTCTAATTTTTTAAAATTGAAGTACAGTTCATTTACAATGTTGTATTAGTTTCAGGTATATGACAAAGTGATTTAATTACACATATATATGTGTGTATGTGTGTGTGTGTGTGTGTATATATATATATACACACACACAGATATATATATATTCCTTATTTAGATTCTTTTCCATTATAGGTTATTGCAAGATAGTGAATAATATAGGTCCCTGTGCTATACAGTAAACTCTTATTGTTTATCTACTTTATATATAGTAGTGTATTAAAATAATTCTTTAATATCAAACTCAATGCTCAAATTTTCAGCTGCCTCATAAATGCTCTAATTTTTTTCCACAGTTCATCTTGACTGTGGATCCAAGGCAGGCCCACACAGTGTGGTTGTTTGAAATGTATTTTCCATTTCTTCCATCTGTGCAGGCCCCCTTTATCTTTTTCCCCTCTGCCATCTTTGCGTTGAAGAAGCCAGGTGGTTTGCATGTAGGCTGGGTTTTGCTGGTTGCAGCCCCGAGGTGCCATCCATCGTTGCTTTGTCCTCAGCATTTCCCGTAAATCAGTAGTGAGATGAGTGGCTGTATCAGACTGAGTTTGATGTTTTGGGTGAGGCTCCCTCATACGTGGTGTGTTCCTCCATCAGAGGTGTCTGGGGTCTGTCTCTGTTCTGCAATGTTCACAGCCATGATGCTCCACGCCTGGACTGAGCACGGAATTTTGAGTGTATTTTCTTCCCTCCCACCTTAGACTAATTGCTATCCTCAATTTTGTGTTTGTCACTTTCCTTTTTAAAAAAAATAGTTTTTCCACTTGTTTGATTCTCTAAACAACACACTGAGTGTTGCATGCTTGTGAACTTTACATAAATACAGTCATTCTGTAAGTAGTTTTCTGCAATTTGCTTCTTCCTTCAACATTATGTTCTTGGCATTCATCGGTTGTCATTTTTGTAGCTGTAATTCTTTCCTTTTCTCTGCTGTGTATTAGTCCATTGTAGAGCTCATTTATCCTCTCTGCTGATGGTGGACATTTGGTCATTTCCAGTTTTTTTTTCCCTATGCTGGTACAAACAGTGCTTTCCAGAATGTTCTTTCTCTGCACACAGAGGCGTTTCTGTCGGGTTGTACTTACAAGTAGAATTGCTTGGTCATTGGGCATACACATCTGCCACATCAGGAGACAGTACCAAATTGTCTTCCGAAGCGGTTGTACCAGTTTATACTCCCATCAGCAACACAGAAGTAAGTACGTGTCTCTACATCCTCCCGACGTTTGATACTGTAAGATTGCTAAAGTGTTTGCAAGACTCCTGTGGTTGAGATGGTATCTTTCAATGAATAGAAACTTTTAATGTCGTTAAATTTATTTTTGGAAAGGTTTGAGCTTTTTTTTTTTTTTTTTTTTTTTTTTTTTTTTTTTTTTTTTTTGCGGCAGGCGGGCCTCCCACCGTTGTGGCCTCTCCCCCCGCGGAGCACAGGCTCCGGAGCACAGGCTCAGTGGCCATGGCTCACGGGCCCAGCCGCTCTGCGGCATGTGGGATCTTCCCAGACCGGGGCACGAACCCGTGTCCCCTGCATCGGCAGGCGGACTCTCAACCACTGCGCCACCAGGGAAGCCCGGTTTGAGCTTTTTGAGTGTCGTTTGGGACGGTGCTACCGAAAACGTGTCATTGGACTGGCAACATCTGTGTCACGTGGAAGCTTGTTAGAAATGCAAATTCTCAGGCCCCGCCCACCCAGAGCTGCTGAATCAGAAACGCTAGGGTTGGGGGCCCAGCAACCTGAGCTTTTACGAGCCCTCCAGTGATCCTGATGCTCCTCAAGTCTGAAGAACTGGTTTAGGAAATCCCTTTCTACCCCTATGTCATAAAGAGAGCTTCTCCTGTATCATCTTCCAAACATGTTACAGTTTTATCTTTCACACTTAAGTCCGTAATCCACCTGGATTTGACTTTTGTGTCCAGTATGAAGTAACTTTCTAATTTCATCGATTTCTGTGTGGATAAGTAGTGGCCCCAGACCATCTACTGAGACGTCTGTCCTTTCCCCACGGGCCTGTAATCCATCCATGTTGTAAATATCGTTTCCATGTAAGTGCAGGCCCCTTCCAGCTCTCTCGGCTTTGTTCCATAGGAGAGTTTGTCCCCAGTTCTTAGTTACAGCCGCTTTGTAGATATTCTGGACTGCTGGTAGGTTTAGTCCCCAGCTTGTTGTTCCCCGGAAGTGTCTTTTTGCTTTTCTGCAGACACGTTGGAGAGTCAGCCTGTCAGGCTCCACAGCATGGCATTGATCTTTGTGTCAACTTTAGATCGTTGAATCCTTTGCTCAGATGGGGGAAAATGGACATTGTACAGTATTGAGTGTTTGTGGGGTCCTTCTAAAACCTGCTCAAGGTCATCTTTTTTTTTTTGCGGTACGCGGGCCTCTCACTGTTGTGGCCTCTCCCGTTGCGGAGCACAGGCTCCGGACGCGCAGGCTCAGTGGCCATGGCTCACGGGCCTAGCCGCTCCGCGGCATGTGGGATCTTCCCGGACCGGGGCACGAACCCGCGTCCCCTGCGTCGGCAGGGCGGACTCTCAACCACTGCGCCACCAGGGAAGCCCAAGTTCATCTTTTATAACAGAAGTAAAGCTAGAGCCACTTCTCACAGGGGCTTGCTGTCATTCTGGGCACCAGCCCTGTGGCATGGGCTGGGCTGCATCTCACAAGCTCATCATGGTGGTCTCTAAACCCACCGCCCCCCTCGAAGCTTAGTGACCTCAGTGGATGCATCCTCAGGGTTGAGATGACAGAGGGCTATAGTTGGAAAGGCTGACCCACCCATCTCTAAGTGTCTCCAGTTTCCTGAGGATATGCTACTCTTAAAACCTGCCTCCTGCTAAGGTCTTTTCATGGGTAATTTCTAGCCACATCCCAGCTGGCGTATGAAGTGGGCTCAGGATAGAGATGTTCACAAATGGAGAAACAGTTTCTCCTCCTTGAAGTTGGACTGAGTGGAAGACAAAGGTTGAGGGTTCCAGATTCTACAGTCTTGTCTTAAGCCCATTTGCGGCATGGTTTAATACGCCAGCTGTGTACCACCCTCGGTGCTAGGTGCTCTGTGGGTGGTGTGGGCGTTGTGGAACTTTGGAGCCAGGATTTCACTAGTCAGATAAGGAGCCAGGCAGGGGACAGCATGATCCAAAACTCAGAAGCCCTGGCTTCTCCCTTATGACAGCAAAGCATGATTCCTCTTGGAATCTGCTCTACTGAGACGCATGTTACAATACCCCACATTTGGCCATGATGAGGTCAACGCTGGGGACACTGAAGGGAACACAAAGGCTCAAAGTTCCTGCCCTCTTTGAGCTCACAGTCTAAACATAAACGATAACACCAGCTAGAATAAGTGCTATGGAAAAAGGTAAAGCAGGGTGGAGGGGAATAGAGAGTGGTGTGTGGCATGGGGGGCCTGCTGTTCCATAAGGGAAGCATCCCAGAGGAGGTGACATTTGAGCAGAGATCTTGCTGATAGAGGCTTGCAAATATCTAAGGAAAGAGCACCCTTGGTAGAGGGTATAGCAAGTGCAAAGGCCCTGGGGTGGAAGTATACTTGGCGCATTCAGAGTGTAGAAGGAAGGCTGGGGGGACTAGAGGAGGGTGAGGAAGAGAAATGCATACTCTTTGATCTCAAAGGAATGGCCTTTCCCAAGGCCAAGGGGAGTCCCTGGGTCCCAGCAGGGGGTTGGTGCTGGCTGGTGAAAGTCTATCCAAATGCAGTTCTGACTAGAAAGCCAGCAGGTGTCCAGCTGTGGATAGTTGCAGATAGAGGCAGCCACTCACCTCTGTCACCTTCTGGGATAACCTGGATTTCCCCATCAGATAGGCCCCTGACTGTGGAGGCTAAGATGGTTATACTTTCTTTGGAGAGAGGGTGCCTTATATGCCATCAGAGCCCGAAGCCAGAATCAGATTGACAACCATGGGAAGGCCTGGTTTCCTTAGATCTAGAAACACAGCTTGCTGGTGGTTTTGTGAGGCGTGAGCTTCAACTTTCCTCTTCTGCAGAATACTGCCAACAGAACCAAGCTGGGATGGCTCCAGTCACAACTGGGAAGCTGCCGTCTCTCTCTGAACCCCAGGCCTTGGCTGTACTTTAAGTCTTATGAAAATCTAGCACCATCTCACCTTTTAGATATGTACCCCGGGCTTGGCATCGTGGTCCCAAAGGGGCCAAGTCACTCTTTGCTTCTTAAATCTCATCCCCCAGATTAACTACAGTAAACATATATGTTAGCTCGCCCCCATTTATCCTTGAATACTATATGGGTGACTTCTACTGGGTAACCCTGATAAAAGTTGGGGTCTCCCAAGGACCAGTCTTTGTTCAGAGTTGCACTCAAAGAAGCAAATTCTGACTGCCAGATGATAACTACAAAAGAATTCCCGTCTTAAATAGCTTGAGCCAGACTGGGTAGGTTTGAATCCTGGCTCTGCAACTTAGTAGCTGTATAAGCTGGGTATGTTCCTTAATCTCTCTGTGCCTCAGTTTCATCATCTGTAAAATGGGGACAGTTAATACCTACTCTGTGGGATTACTGTGAGGATTAAATATATGTGAAGTGCTTTGTAGAAAGTGCCATATAAATTTATAAAATAATGGTAATTATTATTCTACTACATGTATCAGGACGTCTCATCTACAACTAATAGAACAGCTGGCCAGCAACCTTCCTACTAGAGTTTCAGACCAGCTCCTGGAGACCATCAAAAACCAGACTCAACTGGGCAAATTCTGGTTAAATCCAAATCCATTCGGAGTTTGTTTCATTCATTCATTCATTCAACCATCTCTCCAGGAAAATTAACTGAGTACCTACTATGTGCTGGGCTCTGTCCTGGGTGCTGGGGTCATGGCAGTGAATGAGAGAAGAGGTCCCTGCCCTCATGGGGTGATGACAACCCAATGAGGGGTTGATGTTTGCATGTCTTGAGCTTCAAGATACAGGGTCCTTATAGCCTGAGCCGTGCTAACTGCCCGCCCCAGAACCAGGATCCATCACCATGGTAACCATGTGCAAGGGAAAGGCGGGGTTCACCTTGATCCAGCTAATGCTAAGCTTCTGTGAACACTGGTGTGTGCCCACAGAACTGTCGGTGGCCATAAATGAGATGACATATGTGAAAGCTGTGGTCCTGCACAGAAGGTGCCACTAAATGTTGCTTCATCAGCCTGTGCACACGCGGTCCTTTAGAAAGTGTGGAGATGAATGTGGCCACCTGCCCCTTCCCCCCAAGGTCTTTCCAAGTGGCCAGGCTCCCCTGTCAATGCCTGGGGAGCAGCTCAAGCACCGCTCTCTCTTGGCCTTGATGGAGTCGTGTTGCACGTGGACTTGGAGTTCTGCATTGTGAAGTCTGATTTGAGTGGAGGGTGGGCCTGAGGGTGGATGCTGGCATGAAGGCCCCAAGAAGCTGTGCTGGGAGGTGGGGCCCGTCTCATGTTGCTGGACCAGAGCAGGATGAGTGCGTCTCCCTGGAGGCTGGCTTAGGGCAGGGGACCTCCTCCCACCCCTCAGGGCTTGGCACCTTCTTGGCTGCAGCTGATCTGCCCTCCTCCCAGTTAGCACCTAGGCTTCTTACTCGAAACGGGAGCCTCAGAACTGCCATGTTTACTCATCCTGAGAGCTGAGGACAGTTTGGGACGAGGTGCGGCATTTTTCTTGTAAGCCCCAAGGTCTTGCTGGTAAGATGTCGGCTGCTGGGGGCCGTGCAGGCCTGCTGCCAGGGCTGGCTTCCGGAGGCCTCTGGTTTGCAGAACGTTGGTGACTCAGAGGCTGTTGCGTGTGTCACTAGCCCAGTGCAGCCAGCACACTGTGTGGGGTGGCCTGGGAGGGGGCCCCCCCTTGGCAGGATGTAAAAATGCACCTCTAGGCGCTGGACTGACCTCAGACCCACCCACTCTGAAAATTCAGAAATAGCTTCCAAGGTGAAAGTGCTTTGGTGAGAGAAGGTGGCCTGGTCACCAGTCAATTCAGTGTGTTAACCACATGTTCTCTGTGGGGTGGACTAATACATACTAACAATGTTAATGGGAACAGCTGCTAACATGGGGGTTTTTTTTGGTTAACTTGGCATCGTTCCAACTGTATTGCATTGCCCAATGTCTTTCTGGGATGCACATTATTATTCCCATTTTACAGATGAGGACACTGAGGCCCAAGAAGTGAAACTATTGACTCACATTCCGTTAGTGAATGTGGGGTACTTACAATGTGTCGGACGCTGTTTACAGCACCTGTCATGTGTCTACTCATTGATTCCCTCTAAAGTTGTTAAGGACCGTCATTGCCCACTTTTTGCAGGGCAGGTTCAGAGGGGGTCAGGGCTTGCCTCAAATCCATGGCAGGGCATGGCAGGCTGGACTTGGAGCCCAGCCGTCTGGCTCCCACCTGTGTGTTTCCCTGTGGCTCTGCCCTGGTGTGAGCCCCTCACTGCTGTGCTCAGCCCCTGCACTGGGCCATCTGTGGCCACCACCCTCAGACACTTACCACCTTACCAGACACAGGAAGGCCGAATTTGTGAGGTCAGTGGAGGGCAGGGAAGGGAGAAGGGGCTGTTAGCCAGAGGATCCTGGGCAGCAGTTGAGGCTGGATGGCGGCAGAGAAGTGGGATTCGGATGCACAGCAGGGAGAGGGGGCTTTGCCGGCAGAGCCACATGGCATGAAGGTGTGTGTGTGTTTAGGGGTGTGGAGGACACTGGGGCCACAGCAGCGCCTGCTTCTTGTTCAAACCCTGCCTCGGAGTGTGACCTTGGGCAAATCACTTAACCTTGGCTGCTTCGCCAGCAGATGCCTGCCCTGTGAGCACACCTTGAGATATTAGGAACGGTCTTGGGTAGAGCAGCGCTTACAGGACTGTCTTCGCTCAGGCCGCCATAACAGAATTCCACTGACCGGGTGGCTTAAACAGCAGGAGTTATCCTCTCATAGTTCTGGAGGCCAGAAGTCTGAGATCAGGGTGCCCGTATGATCGGGTGCTGGTGAGCCTGCATGCCTTCTCGCTGGGCCCAATGAGTGAGCAAACAAGCTCTCTGGTCTTTCTTCTTACAGGGCACTGATCCCATCCTGAGGGCCCCATCCTCATGGTCTCATCTAACCTAAAACACCTCCCAAAGGCCCACCTCCAAATACCATCACACTGGGGCTTAGGGCTTCAACATGGCAATTTGCAGGACACAGTTCAGTCCACAGCAAGGACTGTAGAGGTGAAGGTTTGATCGAGGGGGGTGAGTCAGGAGTTAGGGTTCTGTCTGCATGTCCTGGGAGAGTTAAGGTATCTTAGGGACACCTGGTATAATGTCACACACACATAGTCCTTGCTGGTCACTCCAGGCGGCCTCTAAGTTGGCCATCTGTGCCGGGCCTGGGCCTGTGAATCTCACTTAGAGAAATTTAGGACTGGGTCTGGTCCCGGCTTGGACCTGGTGGAATTTCTTTCCAGGCAGCTAGTGACTTCTTGGGCCTGGAAGGGGGTGGGCTGGGGAGCCCAGGGGTCCCAGGTTTATCTCGCTGTCACTCAGGCGCTTGGCCCTGCACCGTTGTCCTCCGTCTCCCTCTGCAGGCTGGCGCAGGTGGGCTATGAGGTGGGTCCTGTAATTAGGGCTTGCCGAGTGCATGTGGGGACGGTCTGCAGGTCAGTCAGTTCTCACACCAGACTGGGCTGAGGGAGTCGAGAGGGAGACAGGACAAAATGCCTAAGACTGGGGGCAGCGTGAAGTGGGTCGGACTGCCTCCTTACGGCACGTGGGCTTATGTCGGGCTTTGGAAACATGTGGATGTATGTACGGGTACCCTTCTTGATTGCGGGGAGGGGGGTGGTGGTGCCGTGCTGTGAGCTGGTCGTGACATGTGGGAGGACATAGAATGATCTGGAAGGTGAATTTATGGAAGGGTGAGGTGCAGACTAGGCTAGAAGATTCCATAAATATCCAGCAAATCTGTTGCAAGCAGCAGGGGCTGTGCTGGTTTTCGAAGGAAAGTTCACTTGAGGCAGGCCTGGAGCTTTGGACCTCTTCTCAAAGGCCTCGGGGAACTTCTGTGAGATTCTGTGACATGAGGAAAGTAACTCAGGATGGAGATGTTTCTTCCTGCTCTGCACTTCCCCCCACAACCCACCTGGCATGTCTGACCCGCCTTCAGTTCTCTCTGCTGCATACACAAGGCTAAGGAAACACAAATGTCTTAACAGAAATGTTTGATTAATTCCTCCCACCTCCAAAGAGAAAGATGCTTTCCCAAACAATTAGGTATTTATTTTATCATCTCATTTGTGGTTGCAGGCTGAACTGAACTGTGGGTTTGGATCACTGTTTCTTTCCTGAATCTCAACTGGATGTAGTAACAAGTGCTTTTCTTTTTGCTTCTGTTTTACTTTTGAAAGGCAGCAGCTCATTTTGCAGTGCTTGCTTTGTGGCTCTCAGCAGAGCTTTGGGGCCGAGGCCGTGAGGAAGTTTCAGGAGGACCAGGGGGCAAGCCGTGGTTTGTTTAGAATGCTTTCCTGCCTGTGGTTGCTGCCTTAGAAGCCGTGTGGTTGCTTGATAGGAGAGGTGCCTCTTAGCTGCATGTAATCGGAAGAAATTCTGCTGAATTGGAGAAAAGGACCGGGCAGAGGAGCTCAGCTCAGGTCTGAGTTCATACAGTTGGCTAGTCCTCCCTCGCAGGGCAGCTTAGCTTAGAGAATGTCTGAGTTGTTTCTCCCTAGCTTGTAAGTTGATGTGTAATCATGGAAAAAGCGGAGGATGGAGAAGATGGTAGCGCATTCTACACAGGTTGGGAGGGACCCTGGTGTTTTCATTAAAGAACCATTAAACTGAACGTACCTTAGACCAGTCTAACCCCTATGATGCAGACGCACACAGGTTTTCTCCTCTGATGCCATCCCATTTAGAGATGTGCCTGTGCTCTCAGGAGGGTGGAAGCTAGTTGTAGGATTTATCAGGGTGACACATTGAGTATTTTCCTATTTTATCTTTTGACACCTTGCACTTTTGTGTTAATTATCCGTGTTGATTAATCAGTGAACATTCCCAATCCATATCCTAAATCATCACCTAATCTATGCAACTAGCAGGACAATTCACTGATTTATGGTGAGGATTGTAAAAATGTACCATCACTATATAGGTCTTCAGTGGTAGCCTCATAAAAGACCACAACAATGGGGCAGTGATTCTGGGACCAGAGGCCTCTCTCCCTGTCTTTGGGCGGGTTTCTAGGTGTCACCTAGGTAACATATCATAAGTCGAGATGCTGCCTTCTCTCTCGATGTCTACCTCCACATTACTAACAGCTGATCAACGGAACAGACTTCTTCTTTAAATATGTAGGGAAATAGCATTGTATTTATTCTTGGTTAGTGGAAGAGGATTGGATTGGACCGGTCTGTCTGCTTCCACATCTTC
The DNA here is from genome assembly GCF_949752795.1 of Hyperoodon ampullatus. Classification (NCBI taxonomy): domain Eukaryota; kingdom Metazoa; phylum Chordata; class Mammalia; order Artiodactyla; family Ziphiidae; genus Hyperoodon; species Hyperoodon ampullatus. The sequence goes on along the minus strand of NC_136927.1, from coordinate 78,450,962 downwards.
TCTCTCATTCTTCCGTCTTCTCTACGGGTCCGTATTGAAGAGTTAGTAAATATCTGTCCATGAATAAGCCAGCTACATCATCTCCTTCAATCCTGACAGCAGTCTCTCCAGGGAGGTATTCTGATCCCCGTTTTGTGGGGAAACTGAGGCTCAGAGAGAGGTCGTGAGACTTACACGGGTGTATTGACAGAGTGCTTTTGTGTTGAGCCCTTCTGATGCAAAACTGCATTTTAACTCAGCCCCCAGGGGAGCTTGATGATCTTACACATGTGGAAGCCCTGACCTGGGACTAGCACCCATCGAGCTGGGGCCATTCCTGGAAGGGTCACTCCATCTTTCTCTGCCTCAGTAACTTGACCTGAGAAATGGGCATCATGGCCCCAACCCCCAGAGATGGCTGTGAGGATTAAATAGGACACGTGAACAGCCCCCTACAGAGCGGGGTAAAGGTCTTAGTTGAATTTAAAACAGGCCCTTCCTCTGGTTCCTGGTACCTGCCTCCCACCAGGAAACAGACGATTAAAGTGTCTGCTTCATGACTAAACAGGAAGCTGCACCTCAAAAGTCTGCAGACAAACCTATCAGTTTGATGCTTTATAAACTCTCTGAACTCTTGACAAGGGGGCGGGCGCGGAGCCAGAGCACGCTTGGGCTTCCCGGGGAACGGCCCCTACTATTAAAAGCCTGGGGTTCCGCCTCGATTCAAAGGTGCTGCTCCAAGGGTGTGTGACCTTGGACACGTACATGGCACCTGGTCCCCACTAAGTGCTACTTGAATGCGTACAGAGGGATAAAGTGCAAACATCTTGGCTATTTTAGCACCTTGGAACTATTTTTTCCAGTGCAGTGAGGGGCTAGAGGCTGTTCGTTTCTGGATGTTATTTTGAGGGTAAATCCAGAAGCATTTGCATACGGAGGGGATGTGGGCTGTGACCAAGATTGACTTGAACCACCGGAAGAGGGGAGTGTGCGTTTCCTATGATTGGGGGGTGGGCAGGGCAGCAATGATTACGGCAATCGGGAGATTGGTTTGGACCATGTTAAGTTTGAGATGCCCGGCCAGTAGTTCGAGATCTAAGTCTGAAGTGCAGGGCTGAGGTCCAGGCTGAAAACATGAATTATTTGGCCACTGTCAGGATAGAGGCTTTTTTTTTTTTTAAGGCCCTGAGGGAGTGGTCGGACAATCCTCTGCTCTTGGGTTTGGAACCAGCCAGTGTGTCGTAGAGACAGGCAAGTGTAATGAGGGAGCTGCCTTCAGGCCACGGGCACCTGGATTTGCCAGTGGGCCTTTTTGCTTCAAGAGATGGCCTGAAATGCATGGTCCAGACCGTGTGCAGAGCTACTACTGAGGAGGTGGTTATTTTGTCCTGGGCGGCAGCAGCCCGTGACTAACCCCATCCAGTCCCAATCAGACCAACCCTACTGGAGCCCAACATGTGGGAGTCTAGGCCTGCAGCTGAAGAACTGCAGAAAAGATCTCATTATTGGGTGTTCTCTGCCTTGAAGATGGGAGTTCAGAGAGCTCATGCCTTTTGAGAGACTATTCTGGTTTACCTAAGGATGCAAGTATAGCAACATCCAGCAAAAGGTGGGATGACTCCCTGCAAGAAATTAATCCCAGAAAGTATTTCTACATCAAGCACTCAAAACGGACTCTGGCCTTCTAATTTGGCCATTGAAAAGGGATTGAGAAAGGAAAAGGGATTATTTAAAATTGAAGAGAAAATGTGATATAATTGAATGCCTGTAAAATATATAGCTCCTGTCTCCTTTCTAAGCGCCTTCAGTGCTCTGGGCAGGGGCTATAAAAATAGTAACTTGCCAACCAGAGAAAAACAGGAAGAAAGTGTACGGTCTTATGAATTTGCATGCCCACTGAGGTTGTATCACTCATAAGAAGGAAGCAGGGGTCAAATGAGGGAGAATTACATTTGAGTAGCTCCATCATGAAATTCTGATTTTCTGATGTGCTCTGCCACAGATGCCAGTGTTATCTCCTTAGTTGGCCATGATTTGAAACTACATGACATGCCAGCAACCGAGCCATTTCGTCTTGCTTTAAAAAAAAAAAAAACCCACCATAATCTTGCTGATGAACTTTGATTTCAGAGATCCCTATATCTTTGTACAGAGGCCCTCATCTCAGTGATTATTACCCTGATTTGGGGTTAATTCTGGCACAAATGTTAAGACGATATAGAATTGGGGCTTAAACTACAGCCAGAGGGTTGAGTTCTATCCTGGGCTCTCAGCGGCCCTGGGTGAAGAGCTACTCATTTAAATGGATGGTATTAGCAGGAGTTGGAAGCATAAGAGGTCGAAGGTGATTTTTTTTTTTCTTCTCAAAAATGGTTTTGCAAATCTTTTTCAGAGCTGATAGACACACACCTTAGCTGGATACAAAACATATTATGAAACAGAATGACTGTGATCTTTGATCCAAGAAATCAAAGTTAAAGGTAATTGATATCTTCTGCCTTTCCTTTTGTTTTCCAGCTGTGTGTTTCCTTAACTTGAATTTTTTTTTTTTTTGAGTAACAGAAGACTTCACAACCTGAAGGCCCTCTCTCATTTTCCAACATTTCCTACTCTTAAGGGCTAGACCCTACCACACTGTAAGGGGGAACCCCCAGGGGACATACCTGAGATTCTCAGAGGCTGGAGGTCGGGGTGGGGCGTAGGGGTGGCCATGAGGCTCTGGGGATCTGCATGCTCTCCCAGTGGCCCCATCACCCTCTTCCAGGGAGAAGGCAGCAGCGCCAGGTTCCAGCCTTTGGCAGCTCTGCTCTGCCCTGAGCCAGCTCCCTTTTGGTTTTGCACACTTTGCTTGGTGTTTCCAGTTAAGGAAGGCTCTCCGTCAACGGCAGGGCGGCCTGCACTGGGGAACGAGAGAGGGGCAGGTGATTCAGGAACCTCTGGGAGTGCCCTGTGCTTAGGTAATTTCCAGTCTTGATCTCATCAACTCAAACCTCCACCGCCCCCCACCCCCGGCCCCGGGGCCGCCTTGTGCACTTTGGAAGGGGTTAACCTCGCCCCGTGCTTTCTGGATGTGAAACCAGGCTCTGGACCTGGGCTAGAGCTGGGTGTGGTTTTCCCACTGTGCTCAGTGAGGCCTCTGGCCTTAGCTGTAGATCCCCTCCATCGACTTTGGGTCCTGGGCCTGCGCAGAAGAGCCTGGGAACCAATGCAGACTTGACTGTGCAGGGAGCCGGAGGCTTGGGGTAGAGAGGCCACGTGGGATGGTGAGGATGTCGCTTTACCTTTCTGTGCCTCAGCTGTTTAGATGCCACTGCTGTTATTTAATTCTCTGCACAACGATTGGAATCAGGTAGCACGTGCAGTGACCAGCATGTGGTGAGCGCTTGCCAGAAATCATCCAGCATCAGTATTGCTGGCTTATGTGCCTCCTGATGTCCCACTGGGCCTTGGCTTTCGGATTGTCTGTCTGTCGGTGAAAGTGGGTTTGCTACATCATAGGCCAGACCCTGAGTTCTCTGCAGCAGCACAGTGATGGCTCACTCTGAAAACCCAGTTAGTTAGAACAATCATCAGCTTTCACGTCCCTTAGCACACACAGGTGAGGGAGCTGACGTCCCAAACCTGGTTTCCCAGAGGGTGGGGCCCACGGAGAAGTACCAAAACTTCCCCACAGCAGCATGAACCTTAGCAGGGGGAGGGTTTCCCTGGCACATTCTCCACCAGTGACTCTCAGACACCATCAACAGGCAAAAGGCAACAGTAACACTCAGCGAAACTTGGCTGGATATACCCACCCGGAGCCAGAGTCCCTCCCGAGAACTTTGCATCCGGCGAATCAGGATGACAAAAATGCAGCTGAAATATCAGCGCTGAGACTCAGCCACTTAGTCAAAGGGCCTTTTTAATGCGCTTCTTCCCTCCCTGATGTTAGGACTTGGCAACGCTCTGACCTTGCAGGGGCCTGTGAACTCTGGCAAGCTGGCTCTGATCTGCCTGGCCTCAGAGGGGATTTACCATCATGTAACGCTTCAGACCCCACCCACAGCTTTGGGCTACAGGCCTATCAAGGCGTTTTTGTCCTTTTCACTGAGCCGCTAAAGTCTGGCCCTTCTAGAAAGCTCTTCTTCAGTTCCCAAGTGCCCCCAGAGCGTGTGGGGAAGGCTGGGAGGGGAGAAAAGGCTGGGGAGTCGCTTAGCAAGTGAAAGCATTGTGATACCCAAGTCACAGGGGAAGCCAAGGCCAATGGCCACCTTTCCTTCTTAGCTCCTTTCCACGTGCTTGTGGGGAAGACAGGCCTGGTGCCCAGGGCACAGAGTTTCAGCCCTGGAGTTCACTCTTGGCCTGCAGAGTAGCTTTCCCTGAGAGCAGTTAGGACACAATGTAGAAGCATCCAGAGAACACTTCACATGCTTTCCGGTTCAGCCACCCTAGTGTCTAGCCACCTCTTGCCCCGGCACAGGTCCCAGGAGTGACCGGAGCAAGGCAGCGCAGGAGAAGGGTGGTGGGTGGGACTTGCGCCTGTGTTAACTCTCAGATTCTTTCTTTTGGCCTCCAGAACACTGCCTCCCTGGTTCAGGAGCGACTCTCTGGCCGACCCCAGGCTCTCGAGGGCCCTCACACAGTCTAACCAGACTTCAGAAAGCAAGCTTGAGGTTTGGGAGAGAAATAAGATGGGGCCCGTCCTCTCCTTCCTGTTGCTTCTTTCTCAGGGGATTAAGTTCCAAAGTCAGCAGTTATAGAAAGCCTAGAATAGTCAAAATTCCCTGGAAAGTCTTAAATTGTACCTCAGGTCTATCTGTGTGGGCTTCTGTGTGTAACCCTGAGTGGCCATTCTTCTGCAAACTGAGCTTTGGGAACCTCCGAGCTCGGCTAAAAGAAGTCAGCACGCAGGTGTCCGGGCCCGCAAGTGAACCAGAAAATTCCTGGGGCAGAGTGGGATGCTAGCAGAAATCAGTTTTCAGAAATTTACCACTAATCAACCCAGAGTTGTTGGATGAACAATAAAAGTAAAAGGCACTGGCTTCCCCGGATTGCCATCCCCGAAAAGTAGGTGAAGAAAACACACTTTGCTTTCTTTTTCTTCTTTGCCATTGGTGTATATACTAGAAACTGGCAAACCATATCTCAGGCCAAATGTGGCCCCTGGCCTGTTTTGTTAAACAAAGTTTTATTGGCACACAGCCATGCCCATTTGCTCACATATTGTCTGTGGCTGCTTTCATGTTTAAAAAAAAAAAGCAGAGTTGAGTAAGGGGCTATATAGCTCACAAAGCTGAAAATATTTTTATCTGGCCCTTTATAGAAAAAGTTTGTTGACCCCGGTATATTCTCTCTTTATGTCTGTAGCCATTTTTATTAGAATTGTTATTGCTTTGTAACACCTCTTTATATATGAATGACCTTTGTCATGTATACTGAATATACTACAGATTTCTTTTTTGGAGTTTTAAAGAAAAATGTATAATTTTTATATACTTACATGCATCTGTCTTTTCTTTCTTTCTGGTTTCAGCCTTAGGTGTCAGGCTTAGAAATCACCCTGAGGCTGTAGCCATGTTCAACATCTGTGTTTTCATCACGGTGTCTCTCTGTAAGGGTAACAAAAGGTCGGGGGTGCTTGTGGCAGACTGAACACCACTGGCCTCAATTCTGTTCCAAGAAAGTGTTGCTCAGTGACCACCTTAACCACTCAGCACACACAGCCTTCTCTGCTCGTTAACTTCGCAGAGGCTGCTCTGGCCTTTTCCTGACACACAAAAGACACTGAGGATTCCGGGGACCCAGAAGAAAGGTGATGGCTAGCAAACCTCATAGCACAATCTCTTTACCTATATGGTGGAGCCATATAAATGTACAGGTTAATAAAATGGGGCTATGGGTTCAAATCCTGATCCCTCCACTTCACCTGCTGTGCCAAGTGACTGCCTGTCTCTCTTTCTCCATCTATAAAACGAGGATGACTGTATTACTAGGTTTGGTGTGAGAAGGAACTCAGTGCTTGGCTCAGCACCTGGCACATCGTTATCCCTGAAAAAATGTGAATGGCTTATATTCTTTTGTGGAGAAAAAGCTCCAGGCAAACAACAGACCAAAAACTCGTTTGTCAATTGGATAACAGAAAAATCAGCTTCCCTAAACTAAGTGACCTAGGCTGATGGTGTGGGATCCTCGTGGTGGGCTAAGATGCATACATTAGGTACCTGCTGTATGCATGCTGCTATGCATGGTACAGTGGGCATACAAGCGACTCAAATAACATGGCACGGGGGGGCAAGCAAAGCATTTTGAGAACTCAGTGTTTGCTTCTGGAGGGAGTCAGGACCCCATGTAGGAATGTGAGAAGGCTTCCGGGAAAAAGGTGATACTCAGGAAAGGGGACAGGAGGGAAGGCAGGACTTGGACAAGAGAGGAACCATTTGGAGAACTGCCCATGGCCCGATTTGGAAAGAGGTGGGAGAAGAGGTGCAGAAATTGGCATAGGATAGATGCTCAAAGCATTTATCGGATGAATGAAATACTGATGGCAGTGACCCAGAAGGGCGGGTTTCAACACTCAGACCTGAGAGTCAGACCTGGGGCCAAATCCCAGAGCAGACAGTGTGACCTGAGGCTACTTAGTCCCTTGCTAAGCTTCTGCCTTCTCAGTAATACATGTTATTGAGCGCTTCCTCTGTACCAAGGCACTCTTCAAAAGCCAGGGATACGGTGGGGGAACAAGAAAACTAAAGCACTAGAACAGTGAACTGCCAGGAACCGGTATATGAAGGAGATAAGGAGACCAAGCACAACTGGGTGGCGGCAGGTGGCACTGCTGACTGTCCCCAGAGCCTGGGGCCAAGGAGACTTTTTGAGCAGAGCCTCGAATGAAGTGAGGAAGAAAAGCATTAGAAGAGGCGAGGGGACCAGCTAGGGCAGAGGCTTGGAGGCATGAGTGCGGCCTGGGGAGCACGAAGAACGGAAACCAGTGTGTTTGGCTGCAGCGGGGGAGGGGGAAGGGGGAGGGCAGTAGGAGGCGAGGTCACAGTGGGAACCAGATCAGGGGCAAGACAAGCCCAGAGCAGGGTTTTTGGATAAAGGAGACCTTAAGCACGTAGCGGGCCAGAGTGAGGAAGTGAGACTAAAGGTGTGACAGAGAGGAGGTGACAGGGCTGCTGAATGGGCAGACCACCTTTCCTTCCCACGGAGAGGTTCCATGGTGACATCGGGAAGTTGATTCACAGAAAGGGCAGCACGATGCCCCCGTCTGCCTTCCGCCCAAAGACGCGAGGCTGCAGAGGCGGGACCTCTCGAGTCGGGGTGAAGGGATCGGGCAGAGACCCTTTCGGGGAACTTGGAGCCCACGTTTGCAGACCCATGTGGCTGCACTGCTGTGGCCGCCACCCAGCTGGCGCTTCTGCCCTAGAGCTTTCTCCTCATCCACGGCCAGGGGCACGGGCTCTGAGGTTTCAGAAAGAAAAGGTTCCTCTCCCCCAGAGAGGTTGCAGCGGGCGCGAGTGGGCCTCGCTTTGGGACCCGACTGGGCGGGCGGCCGGCCGCCGCCGTACCCCAACCGCGAGGGGGTCCGATGCAGAGCGTTCCCCGAGTTTTCTAGGTTCGACTGTGGCTTTCAGAAAGCCAGGGTGGTTTCCATCCAAAGGGAGGGGGAAGCTAGACCGTCTCCCACCCAGCCCCTAACCTGGCCCCGAGCTCCGAGAAGGGAAACAACCCTTTGGCGAGGGCGGTGGTGCCAGTGGCTCTGCCCAGCAGTTATTTTTAGAAAGCCGAGGCCGTGGAACGTTTCCACTGAGGATTGACTCCTCTCGTTTCCTAGGTTGAGAAAACAGGAAACCCTTCAGAATCCGGGCTTTGAAAAGCTTCGCGTGAAGCCGCACCGACCCCGCCTCCCCCTGGCCACGTGCTCTCACTCCTGCCTGGCTGTCCTCACTGAGGGCGCCCCGGCCGCCCAGCCCTGCACACTTCCCAGAGGCCGGGGCTGCAGAGGCAAGGGGGTCGTGCTTCCTCCAGCTCCGGAGTCAGCTGGTATCTGCTACACAGTCAGGGCCCAGTTAGAGCTGGTTAGCCGAACACACGAATTCACCCCCAGAATTCCTGTCAGTGGATCCACTCCCGCACTTTGGAGCCGGCTGTTACTCTGATACATACATTCTCATCCATTAACAGCCAGAGATACTGCGTCATGTGCTCGTACATATATACATAGGCACATACCTCTCTCTGAACCGACATCTGCTCTACGCCGGGGACTGTGATAATTTTCTCACTGTGTCATCTCATCTAAGCTCCTCAACAACTGTAGAAGGAAGGTCATATTTTTATACACAGTTTACAGATAGGGAAACTGAGGCACAGAGCAGTTACATCACTAGGGCGAGGCTCAGCGAGCAAGGAAGCAGCAGAGGTGGGATTCCAGCCCCGGCCACCTGGCTCCAGAACCTGAACTCTCGAGCTCCCCTTGCACCTGCTTTCAGCACACACCTGAAGAACAGTGAGCGATGCCTGATTGGTTTCTGCCACAAAACAGAGCCCACTGGTGTAAAGCACTAGGTTTAGAGTCCAACACAAAGCGTGGGGTATCACTACCCATCACACAACTGACAGCTACACAACACCGGTTACTTGGCCTCCTGCTAGGAGCTTGTATGTACATTAATGCCCAGCATCCTCTCAACAGCCCCCAAAGGTACACACGATGATGATTCTCACTCTACAAATGAGAAAGCCGAGGCACAGAGGGGTAAAGTCACACGGCCCGTTTAGTGAGGGAGCCAGGAGTCAAACCTAGCTTATCCAGCTCCAGAGCAGTGTGTTTTTTCTCTCTTCTTATTCTGGGAGTTGCGGACTCATCCAAGCAGGGGTTTTCCAGGGAAAAGCACCCTGGACCTAGGAGAGCTCAGGGTGGAGGGAGTCTGAGCACATCAACAGTTAACCCTCACTGCTCATCTTCCATCTCTGTAACTTTAGGATAAGGCTGAGATGAGAAAACAGAGGAGGAGGGGCTGTGGGAAGAATTTAGTGCCAGCACCAGGAGAGGGGAGATTCATCTACCTTTTATGGGACCCCAGAGGTGTCTGCCTCCTTTTCTGCTCCCGGGCCCAGTTCACACAATCCAGCTGTAAAACTGAAAGTGCACACACACACTTTAGGGCAGGTGCACACCCCTGCCTGGTGTCTGGGCTGCCTTTGAAGGCAACTTTTCCCTAAGAACATTGAAGGAAGCCTTTTTGCAAGAGCCACTATTCTAAGACTTTACTGCCTTGATCCTAGGACCTGGTGCCTCAGATAAGTGGCCAGAATGGGAGAGAAGAGCTAGCTCCTTGATGCCACTGGCTGGCATTGCATTCTTGGATCCCTGCTAAATTCCATGCAGCTTTCTGGGGCAGGGGGTAATGGAACACTCCAGAGCCCCTTGAGGACACCTGGTACTTGAGGAGACTCAGAGTGTGATCCTTCACTAGTGAGGAGGGGGGTGGAATTCCTGGTTGTGCTGAAAGGGATGAAGATTTTGTTTACATTGATGGCTAGTCTTTGTGGTGGCCCCACCCACTCCCTTTTAAAGGCCCCTCTTAAGAGTCGTAAGTTTTGTGGGTCAAGGAACTGTGTTTTAGTCCTGGAGCGGGTATTTTCTGGATGTTGTAATAACAGACAGAGTTTGGTATACGGTAGAGCGCCTCAAGTGCATTCAATAACAAGGAGAAAGTGTTCCTTAAATCATGCCCTGTGGCCCAGCTCCGTTTCTGCCACAGCAATTTTTAAAAGTTACCATTTGGGCAATTTTCACTAACAAACTCGTAACACAAAATAGCATCATGGGGGGTGAGGAGGAATCATGATGTGGGAAGGCATTTCTTATGTTAAAGATCGTCAAAGGTATTACTGCAAAGACAAAAACATGTTTTAAAAAACAGCCCGGTTGTATTAGGTTCTAGAAAGCTAACCTGATCCCTGTTTTGGGTGCCCTCTCACTCGCCCTTACTCTCTCTCTCTCTTCTTTCGTAGTTAATGAAATTATCAGGAAGGAGTTTTCAGGACCTCCTGCCCAAAATCAGACGTAGAAGAAAGCCATTAGCAAGACACCGTCCACGTTGCTAACGCCGGAGCCTCCCACCGTCCTCCCCGGTACCCACCCCACCCGGAGGCTGAGCGCGGGACCACGTGCCGGCCGAAAGCTAACCCTCCATTCCAGAGCTCGCCTCCTCTCTGTGCATTCTGAGTCTTCTAAATCCCAAAGAGCGTCTCGGTTGACTTCCAGGTGTCCCCTCCAGACCTTAAGTGCCTGCTGACCCCACATACATCCTGAAACAGACCGCCCACTGGAATGCGCCTGAGAGCTGAGAGCCTGCAGCCGGGGACTCGGGGGACGGAAGATGGGGATGCAGTTAAACCCCAGCCCTTGCCTTCACTTTTTTGGGTCACAGATACAGCTCTTGTACCTTTTGAAGGAAAGGAGCTCTCCAACAGAGCAACCAAAGGAACGTGACCCAGCTTACAGGCTGAAGAAAAACAAAGAAGCCGTCCCATCTTCCCTAGGGATTGCCTGTCCACACCAGGGATGGGCCAGAGCTCAAGCTTGATTTTTCAATGTTCTGCTTCTGAATCAAAAACAGTCTGGCTCATACAAGATCACCTGTTAAAGCTTCTCGGCGTTATGACATGTGTACACTTTTGTTTCTTCTCCGCTTTCAAAAAGCTGGCCGGGGTGGCAGTGGGGGCCTCTTGGCTAGCTGCCCTTACCCCCTGCAGCACGCGGTCACGGACTAGAGGAGGTCCGGGTGAGCACGCATCCGCTGCAGCCGGACAAGCTTCGCGGCTTTTTGATGTTCCCGCTTTCTTTCCTCTAACAGCCCAAGTGCTTTTCCAGAAAGTACAGTAGTTAAGAAAAATCTCAAGCCTGTGCATTGAATTTTGAGAAGGAACGGCAGAAGGGCTAAAGCAACCAAAAAAGAAACAAGAAAAAAGTGCAGGTATTTTTGTTAAGTAAAACGGTTGCAGAGTATGGCAGCTGGCAGGCCTAAGTGCTTTGGTGGGTGGGCGCCCCCATGATAGGGGAAAAAGGCTGAATTCCCTCTCTGGCCTAGACTCAAAGTGGGATACTCAAGCTCACGATTTGGCCCCAAAGTTCACTGGTTATTTTTAACTGAACCCATTGAAACCCACCCCCCGCCCCAGTCCCAAAGACGCCTCTGCATGAGCTGCTTCATCCAGCACAAATGTGATCTGAATAGAAGCAGATCCTCTCCCACACAGCCCTTAGTTTGAATGCGCTCTGCTCAGACCACTCGTATGGAGTGTGCAACTGAGCTCCGAGTGTTTCTCTCCTCTGGGTGCACCCACAGGCTGCCAAAGTCTTCCTCCTTTGGGGCAATTTTTGCAGACAAAACCGTCCAAGTTCTTGGCAGGTGAGCTTTAAATCACACAGATGTGTTTGTTGACATTCATTGCAGACACCCCAGGACAAACTGGGGATTCCTTTTCGGCCATTTAATTGCTTCCCTGTACTCAAACACAGAGTGTAAATATTCCTGGCACTCTTCAAAAGGCTGTACTCAGGCCTTCTGCCTAGCAGAGTTGATTGAAAAAAATCACTCTACGAAGAGAATCGTGGCAGTTAAGGGCCCACTGTGGGTTTTCTAAGTCCTGGCTTTGTCATCAAAACCTTTCTGAGAGCTGGGCCAGGAACTCCAGACCTGTGACCCCAGCCTGGTGTGTTTGGGGCTCCAGAGAGAGGACAGAATGCAGCACATGTCTGTACCCTTTTGGTCAGGACCTAGCATTTCTTCCCTCCCACCCCGCCAAGGACAGGGGACTTTTCCACCCACCCCAAGCAGAGTTTAGCAAAATTCTTTTCAACAAATAGAATGCCAGTAAGAAGTTGACCGCCATCGCAAAGCTTCTGGGATGCAAAATTCTTCCTCAATAAAGCGTTCCTCATCTAAGCAGCTTTACCTAGAGAACTTTCTCTCCAGCAATATTGAGTTCACGGGGGAAGGGTTCAAGCGTTTGGTTTGCGATTTGTTGTCACTTGACCTGGCTGGGAGCCATTTTTTGCACATGAGGGAATTTGGCCTTTCCTCAGTTATCTGAATGTTTTACCCAAGTGCCTTCCTGCTATTGTAGCAGTCGCTCAGCTGCATTGTGCATGGGGTGAAAAAGGACTAATGCGTTTTCCATCACTATTCTAACCATGTTAGTGCAAAGGGCCTCCTAGTAGTTCAAATTCTTGTATGTATAGATGTACGCGTGTGTGTGTATAAGACACTCACGAACTCTTTTTCTAAGACATCCTAGCTGGGTATTATAGGAAGCACTTTCATAAACAACTATACCAAATAGCAAAGGAAAGAAACAAAACATTAGTTTTGAGACATAAACAGGCAAGAGAATGTGTAGTAAGACTCGACAGCAGTCAAGAAAGTTTTGTCAGATACAGATGCCAGGAGGAGGTTTTGCCAAGAGTAGACTGCTCATGAAATATTTTCAGTATGGGAAGAGGCAGTAGGTCCTCGAAGAGAAAGAAAAAGGATGTCTAAACCGTCAAGATGGGCGTGTTGCACGTGTGTTAGAAGGATCTGTTAGGTGGAGGTTTGTACTTGCTACAACCAAGGTAATGTAAATATATAGCACTTCCAACAGCAATCTGCCCTGTTGCTGAATGTAGTATATTTCCAAAGTTTGAGTCTTCCTGTATTGTACAAAAATACTGCTGCTTGATAATATATAATAGCAACTCAAATTAATGAGTATGGTATTAAATTTTATTTTCTTATCTGTATTTTTATGCTTTTTATCCTCAAAATATCGCATCCTTGTTGGAATTAGAAAATATTTATAAGTGGTCAGAAATCTTTTTCAAGTGTCTCTTTTTACGTATACGTTGAGGATTTTTTTCTCCCTAAGAGAAGGGGTGTATTCTTGAAGATTTGTTCATTGTTCCAGGAAAAAAAAACAAAACCCAAAACAAAAGCCCACCTCAGAGCCTGTTAGTCACCTGTCTGCTAGAAGAAACCATCTCCAGAGAAAGGAAGAAGGAAGCACCTGTTTGTTGCTTGAGGATGCTGCTGACTTCAGCTCTGAGCCTCCATCTTGTCACTGAGAACTGGAAATTGTTTAGCTCCCTCCAATAAGGGACCTAGTAGGTGATTTTGATGTAACAAAACTGCCTGTGTTGTAATGGGGAGTCTAAAAAAGACACAGGAGTAACTCTAGGGGAGTTCCTAGAACAGAAGTGCGGGCTAATGTTTACAGAGCTAACTGAATCCTGGTAGATAAACCCCCGTACACGTTACCCAAAGGACATCCAGAGTTTTCCAGCAAAGACACAGACTAGATGAATCAAGTCGATTCTTTCTAAGAACTGGGAAGCACTGATGTAGCCTTTCTTGTTTACATCCAGTGGCCAAGCCATCCCTCTCAGGAAGCCAGCCTTGGCCAGTGCGGGAGCTGTCCTGTGTAGACAGATCGGAAGCTGATGTGTTCTCATTTCTCACTCTGGACTAAAGGGGAGGCTTGAGTTTATTTTCACGTCAAACCCTTTCCAAGACCTTCTTATTTGTTCAGAATTGAAAGAATGTCAGGGGTCTGGTTAACAACTTTGTTTGCTTTACGTTTACAAGTGGCACAGGGGTTGTGACATTCTTGACGAGTCGGGGTAAACCTTCCTGAACTCACTTCTGGAGGGCCAGGCCCTTAGCAGCTACCCAACATATCTTAACCTTGGATCTCCCAAGCTTGGGTCTCGGGCATTAAATCTCATGGAGCCAAACCAGCCAATGCAAGTGGTTTTCCTGCATTCCAGCTAAATGCTTATGAAAAAGAAGCATCACATTAAACTGATCACAAACATCAATTTCTCTCAGCTTTCATGAGTGCCTTGAGTTATAGCCAGCATCACTGTCTTAACTCAGTTTGTTTAGAAACAAATGTTTCGGGTGATTGTTGAGCTAGCAGTGGCTCCATAAGCCAGCCCTTCTGAAAGTGAACTGCCGTGTTGGGTGCTGGAAGAAAGGTTTAAGACCCTGCCTTTATGCAGCTGTTGGCCAATTAGAATAAACTCCACCTGCCTAGTTCAGGCTTTGGATGCAAATGATGCTGTTCTATTAGCAGGTACTTTGAGCACTCTGATTGGCCCGAACGGATGGATGCTGTGGTTGGGACAAGCTTAGCATCCTGACACACCTTGTCAAAGAAACTCACTCGCCCCTGTTGCCTCTACAGCCCTCAGAGGGGAGAAAATGTTGAGAATGTCCTCACTAATTCTCCAACAAATAGAAGTCTCTCCCACGGGGTGGTACTGGAAGGCTTAGGTTTTGAAAATCTTGACTGTTAAAAGGAGTTTGAATACATCACATTCCTATGCAAAACGTTTTTAACCTTCAGTTTAATGTAGTTTATTTTTGCTATATGTAAAGTATTTTTATACGGCTTGTATCATGATAGTTTAGCAATAAAACAGTTGAAAGCAATGGCTACTTTGGGCGTATCTTTTCTTCTCTAGAGATGCTGTTCAAATACCCCTTTACATTTTGAGTTCGTACTTCAAGGACCATTTTTTGTGTGCACATCCACGTGTGGGTTTACCGATCCTCTCAGCCCTATGAGGTCGGCACTATCCAGTTTACATCTAACCTCCGATATTTGCATCTTACCTCAGAAGCCCAAGGTGACAGAGTCATGAGCTCAACCTGGATTTGTCTGATTCTCTCTCTGCTCCCTCCACCGCAGCTCCGCTATAATCTGTGTCTCTAGGCCTCTTTAGAAGTAACATCCAGGTAAACAGATTTATAATGTCCACCTTGGGTCTGCTTGCAGAGGGTCCCAGAGCATTTACAGGCAACTGGGCTGAGCAAAACAGTCACTTGCAGAGCAAAACAGTCTTCTGCTTGAATATCTTACAAAATTCCAAAGTTCCCTCCAAATTATCTTTTACCATCAAAACCCGCAAACAGAATTAGATATTATAAATACTAGAATTTTCCAGCTGGCTTCCTCCTTATAACAGCTTTTTCTCCTATAGCTAAAGCATCTACGAGGTTTGGAAAAAAATTCTATTTAAAGTCTTAATGTAATACGGTTCAACTGTCATCCCACTCTTCAGCGCTACCCTTAAACCCTAGGGAAGCAGGGTCTCAGCCCCAGGCCCTGTACTTCAGGGACCACTTCACCCCAACATAACTCTACACTGAGGATACCTTCTTGGGGATTTCCCAAGCCCCCTTCCAGTGCCTGGAACCAGCAGTACCATGTGGGGTAGGGTGTCCCAAGCATATCAGGGTCCTGTATGAGTTCTGGCTTGAGATGCCCCTGGTCCCCCTCAGATGGGGCCAGCTCGTTCCCATTTATTTCCTTTGGGGCACAAGGTCAACAGGACACAAGATGCCCCAAAGAGCTCCAGTACCTGCACCTATTAGGGTCCTGGCCAGTTGCCAGAAGAGCTTCCTGGTGAGCAGATTGCTCCTAATGGCCAGCACAAGCTTTTTATTTTTTGTGGGATCGGGTGAGATTGGGCCACCAGAATGGTGCTGAAACATTGATTTGAGGATGACTCAAATCGCTTATAAAGACAGGAGCCCCACAAAAAATATTTCCCCAAGCCCGCCTGCCCACCCACCCACCCTAGGGGCAACGCTGCCCCTCATGATTTTTTGCTCTAGATGTACACAACCAGTTCTCTTTAAGTTCACTCGTTTTCTGAAAACCTTATGTTGCTTTTCCCAAATAGAACCCAGAATCATCTTAAGCAGAAAACTAAATACAAATATAAAAATATACAGATAAAACTCTATAGCCATTAAAAAAATAAGTCTGTGTCCTACATTTGTGTGAGCTACACTTGGTACATACCACAAAATTCAGCCTGGGCCTCAGTTTCCCCAAATGTAAAATGAAGATAATAGTCCCCACCTCACAGTCAGTACGTGCTTAATAAATGTTAGCTAGCAATACAACCTCCCATCATTTAACTAATAGATTTAAGATTCACCCAAGGCTGGACCTCATTTTCCCAATATCTGGAAGGAAGCATTCAGAGCTTTGACAACAGGTCTTGAATTTTTCTAACTAGATAATTAACTAGCTACCTAATTAGTTAACTGGATAGTTAAAGCCCCAAACATGAGCTTATCCCATTTTCAAATACTGAAATGAAAAGGAAACACACACTGGGGCGTCCAGCCTCTCCTTCTTGGGGAGACTTTGCAAGTCTGTCAATGTCCCTTGCTACCTGCAGCAGCATGGCGTACTTTTGTACCAAGGAGCAGATATATAACACTGGCTTAGTAACAAGCGGGAAATTAAGAAGTTACAAGGCTTCCAGGAGCAAACAAAATGCTGACTCCTACACAGGCTTTTCAGGTTCATAAATGGAAAGGAAACTGGTTTCTTGGCAAGAGCAGGTTGAATATGAAATAATCCCATGAAGGAGGCACAGACCCCAGGGACCATTAAGGAATGAAAGCAAAGTCATTTCTTTTGTCTGAGGAGCTCTGGGAGCTGTGATGAGCTGCACCAAGCTTTCTCCAAAAAGGGCTTCCACTCTAAACTGTCTCTGCCTTCACCCTCCCAGTAAAAAGTCAGCAGTCCAGCTTGGTAAATGGCCCAATGTGGAGTTATCACCAAAGAGATGGAAACCCCTGCCCAATCCCAGGATTTCCAGGAATTCTTGGTTTACTAGAAATTTTAAACTCAAATTCTGCACTGAACTCCAGACACAAAGCACTTTGACAACTGGATCTTAGCTTTTTTTTTTTTTTTTTTTTTTTTTAAGCAGGGAGGGAGCAGCTCAGGGCTTTCTATGAGCTACTGATGGGGCCTCCCAAGAAAGACCCCCAGATCACATGGCTGCTGATCAAGAGCCCTCTGTAATTAATACCATCAGGACAGCTCTTGAGGAAAAGCATTCATAGGACGATCCTGGCACCAGATTTTAAGTACACCTTCTCATGCACACTCCAGTCTCATGCACCTGCCTGTGTGACATCTCCACTCTGATAACCAGGAGGCATCTCTAGCTCAACATGCCCCCGATCTTCCTAATTTCCAATCTCCTCTTCCCACCCACAACCCTCTAGTACACCCTGTCCTCCCCATCAGTTTACGGCAACACCATCTAAGCAGCTGCACAGTCAAAAACCTGGGAGCGACCCTGGATCCCTCACTGTCCCCGGGCCCCACACATCAGCAACGTTTGGTGGATCCATCTCTGAAATCACACCTTTTTGCTTCACGCAAAAAGGCCGACAGAGCGGCCCCTTGACTGTCCTGGTTCACGCCTACCCTCACTGCCTGCACAGTGGGCAGAACATACCACACCCGCTCTTAAGGCCTTCCAATAACTGCCCTTTGCATTTACTTTTTTTTTCCCCAAATTTATCAAAGTATGATCGACAAAGTGTGTATATTTAAGATATACAACGTAGTATCTTGATATATGTTAAAAATTGTGAATTGGTTACCAAAATTAAGTTTTTTTTTTTTTGCAGTACACAGGCCTCTCACTGTTGTGGCCTCTCCCGTTGCGGAGCACAGGCTCCGGACGCGCAGGCTCAGCGGCCATGGCTCACGGGCCCAGCCGCTCCGCGTCATGTGGGATCTTCCCAGACCAGGGCACGAACCCGTGTCCCCTGCATTGGCAGGCGGACTCTCAACCACTGTGCCACCAGGGAAGCCCCAAAATTAAGCTCTTTAATGCACACATCACCTCACACAGTTACCTTTTTTTTTTGGTGGTAAGGACCTTTGAGATCTACACTCTTAGCAAGTTTCAAGTATACTTTTATTAACTCTAGTCACCATGATGTACATGCAGCTTCCAAAACTTATTGATCTCAGAAGTTAAAGTTTGCCCCCTTTGACAGAATCTCCCTGATTCCACAACCCCCATCCACGGTAACCACTATTTTACTCTGATACAGTAAGTCCCCTACATACGAATGAGTTCCATTCTGAACGTGCATTCGTTAAGTCCCATTTGTTCATAAGTCTAACAAAGTTAGCCTAGGTACCCAACTAACACAATTGGTTATATTGTACTGTATTGTAATAGGTTTATAATACTTTTCACACAAATAATAAATTAAAAAAACAAAAAATAAAACATTTTTAATCTTACAGTACAGCACCTTGAAAAGTACAGGAGTATAATACAACAGCTGATGCTTCTTAGCAGTACCAGCTACATCACTGCTGCTTTCACGTTTGCTTCCAGACATCCTGGGCTTGAAATAAATATACTGTACTACTGTACTGTATACAATAAAGTACACAAAAGCACAACTACCTGTAGAGGATGCACGCACGTGAAAATGTACACCAGACATGTGAACTAACTTAATGTGACTGGACACGTGAACGCATGTTTGCATCTTTGAAAGTTCACATCTTGAAGGTTCATATGTAGGGGATTTACTGGACTATGAGTTCAACTTTTTTCAGTTCCACATTTAAGTGGGATCATACAGTATTTGTCTCTGTTTGGTGTATTTCACTTAGCATAATGCCCTCCAGTTTCATCCGTGTTGTCTCAAACAGCGGGATGTCCTTCTTATGGCTGAATAATATTCCATTTTGTGTGTGTGTGTGTGTACATATATATATGCCACATCTTCTTTATTCATTCACCCATTGACAGATACTTAGGTTGCTTCCATATCTTGGCTATTGTGAATAATGCTGCAATGAGTGTGGGAGTACAGATCTCTTCAAGATCCTGTTTTCAATTCCTTTGGATATATACCCAAAAGTGGGATAGATGGACCATGTGGTAGTTTATCTTTACTTTTTTGAGGAACCTCCATACTGTTTTCCATAGTGGCTGTACCAATTTACCTTCCCATCAACAGTGTATAGCGGTTCCCTTTTTATTTTTATTTTTTTTTAGGGGTTCCCTTTTCTCTACATCCTCACCAACACTTACTTTGACATTTTGATAATGGCAATCCTAACAGCTGTGAGGTGATATCCCATTGTGGTTTTCATTTGCATTTCCCTGATGATTAGTGATGCCGAGCATTTTTTCATATACCTGTTGGTCATTTGTATGTCTTCTTTGGAAAATTCAGTTTTGATATACAAAACTCTGAAGATTCCACCAAAAAGCTATTAGAACAAATTCAGTAAAGTTGTAGGATACAAAAATCAATAAACAAAAATCAGTTGCATTTCTGTATACTAACAAACTATCTGAAAGAGAAATTAATCCCATTTATAATAAAGAGGAATAAATTTAACTAAGGAGGTGAAAGATCTGTACACTGAAAACTGTAAGTTATCGATGAAAGAAACTGAAGATGACACAAATATATGGAAAGATATCCTGTGTCCATTCCACTCAAAGCAATCTGCAGATTCAATGCAAACCCTATCAAAGTTCCAATGGTATTTTTCCACAGTGATAGAATAAACAATCCTAAAATTTGTATAGAACCACAAAAGATCCCAGATAACCAAAGCAATCTTGAGCAAGAAGAACAAAGCCAGAGGCATCACACTTCCTGATTTTAAATTACATTACAAAGCCATAGTAATAAAAAAAAAAAAAGTATGGTACTGGCATAAAAACAGACACAGATCAATGGAACAGAACAGAGCAGTGCTCAACATCACTAATTATCAGGGAAATGCAAATCAAAATCACAATGGGATATCACTTCATACCTGTTACGATGGCCATTATCAAAAAGTCAAAGATGTTAGGTATTGGTCAGGATGTGTAGAAAAGGGAACCCTTATACACTGTTGGTGGGAATGTAAATTGGTAAAATCACTATGGAAAACAGTATGAAGGTTTCTCAAAAAAATTAAAGATTGGATTGGAAGAGTTAATATTGTTAAAATACTACCCAAAGAAATCTACAGATTTAATGTGATCCCTATCAAATTATCCATGACATTTTTCACAGAACAAGAACAAATAATCCTAAAATTTATATGGAGCCATAGAAGATCCAGAATTGCCAAAGCAATACTGAGGAAAGAGAACAAAGCAGGAGGCATAACCCTCCCAGACTTCAGACAATTCTACAAAACTACAGTAATCAAAATGGCATGATAATGGCACAAAAACAGACATATGGATCAATGGAACAGAATAGAGGGCCCAGAAATAAACCCACACACCTACGGTAAATTAATCTTCAACAAAGGAGGCAAGAATATACAATGGGAAAAAGAGTCTCTTTAGCAAGGGGTGTTGGGAAAGTTGGACAGCTGCATGTAAATCAATGAACTTAGAACACACCCTCACACCATACACAAAAATAAACTCAAAATGGCTTAAAGACTTACATAAGACATGACACCATAAAACGCCTAGAAGAGAACATAGGCAAAACGTTCTCTGACATAAATCATACCAATGTTTTCTTAGATCAGTCTCCCAAGGCAACAGAAATAAAAGCAAAAATAAACAAATGGGACCTAATCAAACTTACAAGTTTTTGCACAACAAAGGAAACCATAAACAAAATGAAAAAACGACCTACAGAATGGGAGAAAATATTTGCAAATGATGCAACCGACAAGGGATTAATCTCCAAAATATAAACAGTTCATACAACTCAACAACAAAAAACAAACCCAACTGAAAAATGGGCAGAACTAAATAGACATTTTTCCAAAGAAACCATACAGATGACAAATAGGCAGATGAAAAAATGCTCAACAGCACTAATTATCAGAGAAATGCAAATCAAAACTACAATGAGGTACCATCTCACCCTGGTCAGAATGGCCATCATCAAAAAAATCTACATAAATCCTGGAGAGGATGTGGAGAAAAGGGAACCTTCCTACACTGTTGGTGGGAATGTAAGTTGGTACAGTCACTATGGAAAACAGTATGGCTGTTCCTCAAGAAACTAAAAATAGAGTTGCCATATGATCCAGCAATCCTATTCCTAGGCATATATCCAGAAAAACTATAATTCAAAAAGATACATGCACCCCTCTGTTCATAGCGGCATTATTTGCAATTGCCAAGACACGGAAACAACCTAAGTGTCCACCAACAGATGAATAAAGAAGATGTGATACATATAAACAATGGAGTATTACTCAGTCATAAAAAAGAACGAAATAATGCATCCATCTGCAGCAACATGGATGGACCTAGAGATTATCATACTAAGTCAGAAAGATAAAGACAAATATCATATGGTATCACTTATATGTGGAATCTAAAATATGACACAAATGAACTTATCTACAAAACAGAAGCAGACTCACAGACACAGAGAACAGACTTGTGGTTGCCAAGAGGGAGGGAGGGAGGGAGGGAGCCGGAGGGGTGGAGTGGGAGTTTGGGGTTAGCAGATGCAAACTATTATATACAGAATGGATAAATAGCAAGGTCCTACTGTATAGCACAGGGAACTATATTCAATATCCTGTGATAAACCATAATGGAAAAGAATATGAAAAAGAATATATATATGTATAACTGAATCACTTTGCTGTACAGCAGAAATTAACACAACATTGTAAATCAACTGTACTTCAATAAAAAAAATTAAAGATAGAAACTACCATATGATCCAGTCATCCCACTTTTGGGTATATATCCAAAGGAAATAAAAACAGAATCCCAAAGATAGATCTGCACTCCCATATTCCCTACTGTGGCATTTATTCACAATAGTCAGATAGGGAAACAATCTAAGTATCTGTCAATGGATAAAGATGTGGTAGGTATATGTAGAAACACACACACACACGTATGTATACAAACATATATGTATATATACATATACACACAATGAAATATCATTCAGCCATGAGAAAGAAAGATATACTGCTCTTTGTGACAACACAGATGAAACTAAAGGACATTATGTTAAGTGAAATACGCCAGACACAGAGACACAAATACTGCATGGTTTCACTTATATGTGGAATCTAGGAAAGAACATAAAGTCAAACTCATAGAAACAGAAAAAAGTGGTTTCTGGGGGCTGGGCAAAATATGGAGAGGTTGGTAAAAGGGTACAAAGTTTCAGCTGTAAGATAAATAAATAAGTTCTGAGGATCTGATGTAGAACATGGTGACTATAATTGATATTGCTATTGTGTAATTGAAATTTGCTAACAGTACAATTTGAAGGTTTTCACACTCAGAAAAAAGATCAATATGTGAAGTAATGGATGTGTTAATTAATTAGATGGGGGAAATCCTTTCACAGTTTTTAATCAACTCATCATGATGTACACTTTAAATACCTTACAACTTCATTTGTCACACCTCAATAAAGCTGAAAAAGAAATCAATGTTCTGTGGGAGAATGATGGTAGAAGCCTCCTATTCTGCCATCTTGCTGGTATCACTTTAATTTCAAAAAAACAGGTAGGGGCTTCCCTGGTGGCACAGTGGTTGAGAGTCCGCCTGCCGATGCAGGGGACACGGGTTCGTGCCCCGGTCCGGGAAGATCCCACAGGCCGTGGATCGGCTGGGCCCGTGAGCCATGGCCACTGAGCCTGCGCGTCCGGAGCCTGTGCTCCACAAACGGGAGAGGCCACAACAGTGAGAGGCCCGTGTACCGCAAAAACAAACAAAACCAGGCAGTTTAATCACTCAGGTCTGAGACAGTGCGAGAGCCTCAGTAACCCACCAGCTACAGGACTGAGACCTTCCCTTTGCATTTAGAATGATCCAGATGTCTGCCAAGCCTTCGACAATCCTCCCTGCCTACCACTTCTCCAGACTCAGCTCTGTTCCTCCACGTCGGCCTCTCTTCTGTTCCTCGCCTAATCCTGACCCTGTCCCACCTCTGCCTGTTTTCCCAAGACTTGAAACGCTCTGACCCCTGAGGCTCGTGGAACTGCTCTCCCTCATCCCTCAGGTCCCCATGTCAAACCCTCTCATCTCAGAAGATCTCCCTGACAACACGGAATGTGGGATCTACCTCCACCCTGCCCACAAATACACCCACCACGACATATACAGGATTCTCCTGTTTGCAGAACCGTTTGCTGGTTTACAATCTCTTACA
Organism: Hyperoodon ampullatus; assembly: GCF_949752795.1. NCBI lineage: Eukaryota > Metazoa > Chordata > Mammalia > Artiodactyla > Ziphiidae > Hyperoodon > Hyperoodon ampullatus. The sequence continues at coordinate 78,428,007 of NC_136927.1, read as the reverse complement.
CCTGTAAATTCCATGTGAGCATGGATAGTCTTTGTTCGGGTTGAATGCCATATGCCCGGACCCTGCCCTCAGTAGACCCTCTGGAACTATGTGCTGAACAAACAAACGTGTCCAAGTTTCACACATGCAAGTGACATGGGGAACAATGGATTCATCTGGAATGCATGGAAAATTAATCCTTTCCTAATATTTAACACATTTTTAAAACCTAAACATCTGACTCAAGAGAGACCCTTCTTCTGTCCCATAGGGCTCAGTTCATTCACTTCTAATTACACATCTGTGGACTCCAGGCTGGCTTCTAGAAAGAACCAGTTCCCTCTGCTGCAGACAGCAATAAAGACCATCACCCCCTCGGATCCTGAGCCTGCCAGGCTCTTATCTGCCTTCTGGCTTCCGGCCGTCACCCGTGGCCCTCCCGCCTGTAAAATGCTGGCTGCTGTGGCTCAACGGCTCCTCGGGGACAGGTAAGAGCAGGGCGGCCGGCCAGCTGCCCTTTACAAGCCGAATGTGAACCGCGACCTCCCCGGGGAGTCTGTTTGACAAGGTAACGGGAACCTGCAGCGGGCGAGGCACTCCTGCTCAACGAGTTATACTGTTAACGCGTTTTGGCGGCAGCTCTCCTCCATCTGGTCCTCCCCAGACACACCTGCAGCCCCGCTGCTCCCGAGCCAACCTTCTCATTTACCCCCCAGGTGATGCAAAGGAGCCCGGGCACCCTGGGGGCACCGCCGCCTCCCATGCTGGGCCTTGAAGAGTCCTTCCGACGTCCACGCTGTGCGCACCACTGCTGCCCCGACGGGGACCCACGCTCTCAGAACAGGTCCGGGGCCCTCTGAGAGTCGGCAAGTGGGGATCCCAGACGACACCGCCGCCGCTTCCCATCACCCAGCGCCCATGTCCTCACCCTCAGGGCTAATCGTTTGGCTCTTTATCCGTGTTGGTGTCAGGCTCTCAAGCAGTCTCGCTTCTCCCACCCACTAGCCCCTCTGAAGCTCTGCAAGCCCACCTTCTGCGCCCGCCACCCCCACAACTCCCAGAACACAGTCGCTGCTTCTTTGGCCTCCACATCTCACGGCCCACCGTAAACAAAACCCCACCTTCTCAGTTTTTTCCTCCCAGTGTGCCTGGTGTTTTTGCTCTGAAACCCACCACCCTCCTGACGCCCCCGCTTCCCTCGCAGACGTCTATGGTACGTTATCACAAACATAGTGGTTTAAGGTGGTTCAAATTCATTACCTTACGGGTCTGGAGGTCAGAAATCCAAAATGGTCTCACTGGGAGGTGTCCGCAGGGCCGTGTCCCTTCCGGAGGCTCGAGGGGAGAATCTGCTTCCTGGCCGGCGGGCCTCCCTCCATCTTCCAAGCCAGCAACTGCATCGCCCCGACCGCTGCCCCCTCGTGCGCATACTCCTACGTCTGAGTCTCCGGCCTCCCTCTTATAGGGACGCTTGTGATTACATTGGGCCCACCTGGATAATCCGGGCTTCTCGTTCCATCTTGAGATTAGTAATCACACCTGCCAAGTCCCCGCTGCCATGCAAGGTAACATACGCCCAAGTGCCAGGAGTGAGTGGACATCTTTGGGGGGCCGCTGTCCTGCCCGCTATGCCCCGCAGAGGGGCTGCCTATCTCCCACAGACCTTATATCACTGGGCTCCGGGACAGGTGTCCTCCTTACTGTTTTCTGCCACTTCTAGACTATTCTCCACCTGGCCATTGTCCTCATTTCTTGGTGACTTTAGCTCCTGGGTCCGGGCACTTTCTTCAGCTGTACCCCCTTTTAAAAAAAAAATTTGGCCGTACCCCACAGCATGTGGGCTTAGTTCCCTGACCAGGGATCCAACCCACGCCCCCTGCACTGAAAGGCGGAATCCTGACCACTGGACCACCGGGGAAGTCTCTGTACCCCTGTCTTAATTTTCAGCAATTTCACATTCCTTAAAGAATCCTTTTCCCTTCCCAACCTCTCAATTTCTTAAATTCTTCTGGTCCTGTGATGCTTGTCCTCCTCCTTTGGCCATTCTACTCTAGGGCAGTGGTTCCCAAACCTTCATGCATATCAGGAAGCCTGTGGGGAGAGGCAGGAGTTTGTGAGAACACAAATTGCTGGCTCCAACCCCAGAGATTCTGACTCAGTAGGTCTGGGGTGGGGCCAGAGAACCTGCATTTCCCAGCGAAGTCCCAGGTGATGCCTGCTCCTAGGACAGCACTGAAAACCATGGCTGGAGACCTTGAAATTACCAATAACGGTAGCCCCTCCATCTCAGTCTCAAGCACCCCCCTCCTTTTTTTTTTTTTTTTTTTTTTTTTGCGGTACGCAGGCCTCTCACTGTTGCGGCCTCTCCCGTTGCGGAGCACAGGCTCCGGACGCGCAGGCTCAGCGGCCATGGCTCACGGGCCCAGCCGCTCCGCAGCACGTGGGATCTTCCCAGACCGGGGCACGAATCCGTGTCCCCTGCATCGGCAGGCAGACCCCCAACCACTGCGCCACCAGGGAAGCCCTAAGCACCCTCTCTTTGACACTGGCTTCTCTCTCCAGCACCTGACTCCAATAATCCCACATCCCACCTGCAACCTATAATCCTTTTGCCCTTCGACCTTTTTTTTCACTCGTCTTTCTCTTGATGTGCTCCCTCCTCCGCTTTCCCAGCTTAAATCCCATGGTGGAGCATCACCCACCCTCCCAAGCTGGTTAAATCCAATGCTCAGTTTCCTCTGTGCCCGTGAACTTGGCTACAGAAAAACATAAATGTACTGCATACCCGTGACCGCCAGTGATGCGTGGGCTTCCATCGCTGCCTGGACATCAGCGTCCATTTCTCCTGTCCTCCACTCTTGACCCTCCTGGATGACTCGTTCACATCTTCTCTCTCTCCTTAAACTCCCAGCGCCTCCTCCCGCCGCTCTCCCTCTCTCCTCCCGGCCTTGCTTTCTATTTCGGGAGGAACATGGAAGGAGATGGAAAGAGCTGTCGTGAGCTCCTACGACCGCACCTGCCCCACCAGCATCAGGGCCCCTGTGCTCGCTTGGCTTTGCCTCGTGATACTTCAAAAACCGTCCTGTTCCTACCTTAGACCACCCCACTCCGTTCCCTCTCACCTTCTCAAGACATCGCCCAGCCTCCTTCTCTACTAGATAATTCCGATCAGAATACAAACGTGCAATTATTTCCCCTACCTTAAAAATAATTGTGTTAGGGGCCTCCCTGGTGGCGCAGTGGTTGGGAGTCTGCCTGCCGATGCGGGGGACGCGGGTTCGTGCCCCGGTCCGGGAGGATACCACATGCCGCGGAGTGGCTGGACCCGTGGGCCATGGCCGCTGGGCCTGCGCGTCCGGAGCCTGTGATCCACGGCGGGAGAGGCCACAACAGTGAGAGGCCCGTGTACCACAAAAAAAAAAAAAAAAAAAAAAAAAATTGTGTTAGCATACAGTATTTGTTTTTCACTTTCTGACTTACTTCACTCTGTATGACAGACTCTAGGTCCATCCACCTCACTACAAATAACTCAATTTCGTTTCTTTCTATGGCTGAGTAATATTCCATTGTATATGTTGTGCCATCTTCTTTATCCATTCATCTGTTGATGGAAACCTAGGTTGCTTCCATGTCCTGGCTGTTGTAAATAGAGCTGCAATGAACATTTTGGTACATGACTCTTTTTGAATTATGGTTTTCTCAGGGTATATGCCCAGTAGTGGGATTGCTGGGTCATATGGTAGTTCTATTTTTAGTTTTTTAAGGAACCTCCATACTGTTCTCCATAGTGGCTGGATCAATTTACATTCCCACCAACAGTGCAAGAGGGTTCCCTTTTCACCACACCCTTTCCAGCATTTATTGTTTGTAGATTTTTTGATAATGGCCACTCTATATGGAATCTAAAAAAAAAAATGGTACTGATGAACGTAGTTGCAGGGCAGGAATAAAGAGGTAGACATAGAGAATGGACTTGAGGACATGGGGTGGGAGGGAGAAGCTAGGGCGAAGTGAGAGTAGCATCGACATATATACACTGCCGAACGTAAAACAGTTGGCTGGTGGGAAAAAGCTGCATAGCACAGGGAGATTGGCTCAGTGCTTTGCAATGACCTAAAGGGGTGGGATAGGGAGGGTGGGATAGGGAGGGTGGGAGGGAGGCTCAAGAGGGAGGGGATATGAGGACATGTGTATGCATATGGCTGATTAGCTTTGTTGTGCAACAGAAACTAACACAGTATTGTGAAGCTATTATACTCCAATAAAGATCTGTTAAAAAAAATAATTGTGGATCCTACAATTCCCCTTCAACTATTGTCTTATTTCTGTTTTCCTTTACAGCAAAACTCCTTGAAATATTGCATGTATCCACTCTCTCCCATGCCTCTCCCCTACCATTCTCTCTTGAACTCCTTTCCATGAGCTTTCACACCCACTGACACCACCTTGTCAAAGTGACCAGCGACCCCAGGTTGTTGTTAAATCAGCAGTCAATTGTCCATGGTCATCTCACTGGACTGGTCAGCAGAATCGGCGGTAAAACCCGATATGCTTGTTTCACGTGGCTTCCACTGGGTCTTCTTCTTTTCCATCGGCCTCTCCTTACCATCTATTGCTGGTTCCCCATCATCTCCCCAATTCTGGGATACCCCCAGGCTCAGCCCTTGGACCTGTTTCTATCTGCACCTGTTTCCTTGGTGATCTCAACCAATTGTATGGTTTTAAATACCATCTACGTGCCTAGGACTCCCATATTTATATCTCCTGCCTGGACACTTCTCCTGAATTCCAGACTCAATTATCCACCTGCCTACTTGACAAACTCCATTTGGAACTCAAGGTGGTTTCTGGCTTCAGACAGTGAGGAAATGAGGGCCTCAGTTAACAGCTCAGGGAGAACTGAATCCTGCCAACAGCCGCTGACTTTGCCTGGAAGTGGGTCCTACCCAGTCATGCCTTGAGCAGACTCTGGCCCCTACCGCTTCCTTGATCACAGCCCCATGATTAACCCCAAGCATAGGGCCCCAGTTAAGTGGCTCCTGGCTTCCCAACTCACAGGGACTGTGAGATACTAAACGGGTGTTGTTTTCAGTTTCTAAGTTTTCAGGTAGTCTGTTATACAGCTACAAGCGACTAATACACAGAGAGATCAAGTAACCAGCCCGAGGTCACACAGCTTGTTGGAAGGGAGTCAGGATCCAAACCCAGTCTGTCCCCTAGATCTTGTGGTTTTTGTTTGTTTTGTTTCTTGTTTTGAGATCTTGTGTTTTTAAACTTCCAAGAATACCGCCTCCCAAAATATTGTGCATCTTGAGTTATGATGGGCTTTTCCACCAGCGTCTCCACCAAGGAGACGGAACTTGTGAGCCCTGTCTCTAACAGGTTGATGGGCCTCTTCCACCCGTTCACTCAGCTGCCAGATGTTGGTTCTGAGGCTCCAATCGGACCACATCACTCGTAGATTTAAAGCCCCATGGTGACCTGCCCATCCCTGCACTGCCCAGAGCCAGTGCCCACATGTTTGCTGCCCACACCTCCTGCCCCCAGCCCACAGGCCTCCCGCACTGGTTCCTTCCTCCCAGGTGGCCGTCCCACCCCCGTTTTGGGATTCTGGAGGAGCCTCCTTCCACCCACTTGGCACCTTGGTCAACCCCTCCCCTTTATCTTCACCTCCCCCTCTCCTGGCTCCCAACCATCAGCATTTCAACAAGCCAGGTGTCCCCTGCCTAAATAAACCAGAAATAAAGATGGAAAAAGCCATCACCCCCACGGCCACCTCCAGCCACTGGCCTGACTCCTCTGTACTTCCCGGCCAAGGAAAGAGCTGTTCACGCGTCTTGTCCCAGCTTCCTCCGCCGCCGCCCTGCAGCTTCTGCCCCCGGCACACGGCCACAACCGAGGCCACTGGGGCCCTCCTCCAGCTGAGCCAAAAGGATTCTTCTCGAGTCTTTCCTTCCTCGGCTTCTCTGCAGCGTCCGGCCCTGCTGAGTACTCTCCACCTCGTCAGCCTCTTCCTTCACTCTCGGCTTCCTGGGCACCCGTGCACCTGTCTCCCTGCTTCCGCCCATCGGCTCCTCGTCCTCTGCAGCCCAAACGGAGGCTCCCCAGGCATCGGCCCCAGGTCCTCTTGTCTCCTCCTCCATGGGGAACCCACCCCGAGACGAACAATGCCCACATTCATTAGCTCCAGCTCAGACATTCCCTCACCCACCGACACCCCATGTAGATGGACCTTGGGCCCGTCACACTGTCATACCCAGGACGGAACTCATCACCTCCCCGCAGGCCTGCAAAAAGCTGTTCTCCTCCTGCGAACCCCTCTCTGAAGATGACATCTCCATCAACTCTGTTGCCAATTCTAGAATCTGAGGATTCAGCCTCCGTGCCCCTCCCCCTCACTAGCCCCATATGGCAAACTGGGCACACCTCCACCATCCTCCATCTTCATACCCTGCCGTTTTGTTTCTGATCTGGTGCCTATTGTGTGATCTCTCCCCGACTGTCCTTCTTCCCCATGAGAAGTCAGCCCCCTGAGGGCAAGGCCCGGTCTGTCCAGTCCACACCTGTGCCTGCAGCACCAAGAGAGGCCAGGCATTCGGCAGGCACTCCAATATTTGATGAACGAAGGGATACAGTTTGCATTCAGTTTGCATTCAGTTTTCTCTGGAATCCTTGGCTGCAGCCTGCCTTCTAAGGTGCTGTTCCACTGCAACCTGCATGGCCTGGGGGTGATGGTCTGAGAGGGATGGGGGATGACTGCGGAGACGCAAACTTTCTTCTGCACTTGACTCAACCAGAAGCCCAGGTTAGAACTAAATCACTCCTTTCGTGTCCAGCCTGGAGCAAAGGAGAGAGAGAATGCACTGCAGCAGGAGGAAGGCAGGGCCAGTAAAGGAGGCATCCTGGGCATGGTCAGCTGAATAGTGGTCCCCAAAGATGTCCACATCCTATCCCTGGGACCTGGGAATATGTCACCTTACAAGGCAAAAGGGACTTTGCAGCTATGAGGAAGAACCTTGAGATTGGGAAGTTACCCTGAATTATCCGGGTGGACCCACTGTAGTCACAGAGTTCCTTATAGGAGGGAGGCAGGAGGGTCAGACTCAGGAGATGTAATGACAGAAGCAGAGGTCAGAGTGGTGTGAGCCCAGGAACAAGGTCAGCTTCTAGAAGCTGGAAAAGGCAAACAGATTCTGCTCTAGAGCCTCCAGAAGGAACCAGCCCTGCTGACCTCTTGATTTTAGGACTACTGACCTCCAGAAATGTAAGATGATAAATTTGTGTTGTAAGCCAGTAGGTCTGTGGTGACTTGTTGTGGCAACAATGGGAAACGAATACAAATAGTACCTACTCTTGCCTGACTACCTACCAGGTGGGTGCTGGCCACTTCAACGGCCACTTCCTTGGTTATGGACTGAAAACTCAAGTTAAAATCCTAGCTGCCAATGTGATGGTATTAGGAGGTGCCTAATTAGGGGTAATTAGGTCTTGAGGGTGGAACCCTCATGGGTGGAATTAGTGCCCTTACATAAGAGGCTCCAGAGAGCTCTCTTTCCACCCCGTGAGGACGCAGGGAGAAATGGATAGTCTGCAATCCGGAAGAGGGCCCTCACCAGGACCTGCCCATGCTGGCATCCTGGGCTCAGACTCCCAGCCTCTGGAACCGTGAGAAATACATTTCTGCTGTTTGTTTACAAGCCCTCCAGACTATGGTACTTTGTTATAGCAGCCCCAACGGATGGAGACAGCTATCCATGGTATTCTGCAAAGCAGGCCCTCTTGTCTGCATTTTATCCATCAGGAATCAGAGGCTCTGAGAGGTGATGTGACTTGCCCAGGGCCGTGTGGCTGGTTGAAGCTGCACTGCTTCTCCAGGGCACCTCCACCTGTTTGGGCTTCAGTTTCTCCATTTGTCTCATGAATTGATTTGAGTAGATCAGCCCATCCACTGAACACAAGCTTTGTTGAGTTGTTAGTAGAAGTTCTGGGGGGAAGACTTGGAGGAAGGTTTATGCTCCAGTATCTTTGAAAGTGCTGAGTGGAAGTTAGAAAGCCTTTCTTGCTTTTTTGCTGCAGGCCTTCTCAGAGCCTCTCAGAGATAAAAGAGTACTGTGACTGTTTGAAAGGTGGACAGTGTACGCAGCATCTCCTAACTGACTGACCCATGGGACCATTTTGAACAGAACATTGCTGGGCACTAATCTGGGGGACATCCTGCTCTGAAACGCTGACCTAGATGGTCTTGACGGTCTCTTCTCATTTACAAAGGGCCAGGGTTCTACTAGATTTAACCCCGTCAGCAGGTCTGAGGCTGACCTCATCCTGCCATGTTCTGCTCCTGAGAGGGAGGCCCGGGTCGAGGCTGCCATAATGCAGCGCCCCTGGGAGTTTCCTATCACCGCCCTAACAAATTGCCACAAACTTATGCCTTAAGACAACAGAGTTATCATCTTACAGTTTGGGAGGTCAGAAGTCTCTGGGCTACAATCAATGTGTGGGCAGGGCTGCATTCCTTCTGGAAACTCCAGGGTTCTTGTGCCTTTTCCAGCTTCTGGTGGCCACTCACATTCCGTGGCTCACAGCCCCTTCCTCCGTCTTCAGCGCCAGCAGTGGCGGGCCCGGTCTCTCTCGCTGCCTCCCTCTTCCACTTTTAAGGGCTCTTGTGGCTCCACTGGACCCACCTGGATCCCCCAGGCTAGTCTCCTGATCATAAGGTCAGCCGATTAGCAAGATTAATTCCACCTGCAACCTTAATCACCCTCTCAAGGTAGCATCCATTCACAGGTTCCAGGGATCAGGGCGTGGATGTCTTTGAGAGGCCATTACTCTGCTTCCCTCAACTCCTTTGCTCGACTCTGAGTTCAGCACAGTAACGACTCTCATTCCTGGGCTGGTTATGCTCCCACCACAGCTCTCAGAGCAGCGGGCTCCCATCACCCCACCCGACAGGAAACCGAGGCTCAGAGGTGTGAAATCACCTGCCAAGGCCACCCAGCGAAAAGCAGTCAAGCTGGGACTCATGTCCACAACCACCCGTGTGCCCTTGCTCTTGGCCACCATGGGTGAGGGTCTGTCACCCACCATGGACCACCTCCTCCCCCAGTGAGAGTCCCCCGCTGCTTCACGCAGAACAGCAGACACGGTCCTAGGCTCCGTGCATTGCTTACACAGACCAGTGACCCCACTTTTCTGAGCCTCAGGGTCCTCCTCCCTGACCTGGGCTTCCCCGCCTGGTGTGTGGAAGGATCCAATGTGCAGAGACCCTGCTCAGGCCTCACTGGCTGAGTCTGTGTGGCTGCCCTCGAGGGCCGGTGGAGGGGCTGATCTCCTGACTGTATTATAAAGCCGACAACCGGGGACGTGAACTTGCATCTGGTGAGTGCCTGGGCCAGGTGCTCACACAAGGGTTTGATGCACCCAAAGCCACCTAGAGACTTCTAGTAGCATCATCCTCACTGCCCAGCCGGGGAAACTGAGGCCCAGATAACTGGGTTAGAGCTCCCGTTCCCTCATGCGTGCACTCAACAATACTTATGTACGCATGTAGGTATGTGCGTATGTATGTATGTTTCATTGTTGATGTTGTTTTTGTTTTGGTTTGGTTTTGGCCTCACGGCATGTGGGATCTTAGTTCCCCGAGCAGGGTTCAAACCCATGGCCCCTGCACTGGAAGCACGGCATCTCAACCCCTGGACCACCAGGGAAGTCCCTCAACAATATTTATTGATGTTGAATATGTGTCCTGCATAAGGCAGGATAGAGCTCATATTCCAGCTGGAGACAGACTGTAAACAGTAAACAAAGAAGGGATGGAGTGCCAGGGAAGTGGCAAGTGGTAGAGGTCAGGGAAGGCGGGCTGGAGTGGGCAGCGGGGTGGGAGCTGGAAGGGTGGCTGGTGGTGTGATGGTGAGTGTCAGGGTGTGCCTGGCACCCCCACTAAGCCCGTTCCAGGAATCGTCTCACTGGAATCACGTCCAGAAATAACAGTCACCCTGCAGGGCAGGTCTCTCCTTGTCTTTCAGGCGAGGTGGGAGACTCCATGAGGACCCCTGCTGATGACCACCCAGCATGAAGTGGCAGATTTAGGATCTGAACCCAGGACTGTGTGAGCCCCATGCAGATGTACCCATACCCCTGCCCTTGCTCCCAGAGTGGACCACAAGGCCACACCACGGTGGGGGCGGGTGCCGCCCATGAGTCTCGGATCTTTGGGGTCACAGTGCTACATCAAAACACAGCCAGGGGCTTCCCTGGTGGCACAGTGGTTAAGAATCTGCCCGCCAATGCAGGGGACACGGGTTTGAGCCCTGGTCCGGGAAGATCCCACATGCCAGGGAGTAACTAAGCCCGTGTGCCACAACTACTGAGCCTGCGCTCTTGAGCCCGTGAGCCACAACTACTGAAGCCCGTGTGCCACAACTACTGAAGCCTGCGTGCCTAGAGCCTGTGCTCCACAACAAGAGAAGCCATTGCAATGAAAAGTCCTCGCACAACAACGAAGAGTAGCCCCCGCTCGCCGCAACTAGAGAAAGCCAGCGCACAGCAACGGAAGACCCAATGCAGCCAAAAATAAATAAAAAAACAAAAACAAACAAACAAAAACACACAGCCAGGGGCTCCCCTGGTTCCCCCAGCAGGAGAGGAGGAGTAGCAGATGCCCCCTAAGATGGGTGGGGGAGAACCAGTCAAGGAGATTTGTTTTGAGGGTCTAAAAACCTGAAGCGGGCCGTGAACACTAGTGCGGAAACGCACGTCTTCTCCCTGTGAACATCATGAGCCTTAGAAATCCAACTTCCTTCCCCCATGAGGCTGGAGGGGGGTGACCTCCTGGCAGCTGGAACCCCAAAGTGCCCCCTAAGTGGGTACAGCTGTCAGCTTCCACTTTTAGAAACATTCACGTGTTACCGTGACATTAAATACTTTCCTTCCTAATGAGCATTTCCCCCCCAGACATCTGAACGTGAAAAGATATATCCTCTGGGCCCAGCCAGGGCAAAGTCTGTGCAGAAATTTCCCTTGATGTGCTCTGTGGTGACCTAAATGGGAAGGAAATCTGAAAAAGAGGGGGATGTACGTAGAGCTGATGCACTTTGCTGCACAGCAGAAACTAACACAGCATTGTAAAGCAGCTATACGCCAATAGAAATTAAAAAAAAAAAAAGAAAAGAAATCTCCCTTGATGCTGACACCGAGGCACATTCTAAGGCAAGGAGCGTCTCCCGGCCTCTGCAAGACGAGACGGGGACTCTCGGTAGAGCCCTACTGCCCCCTAGAGGGACGGATCCTGGAGGCCCAGATGGGAGGAGATGCCTGCGGGCCTGGGGCTCTCCACGGGCCTCCTGCAAGTGCCCCAGCTTCTCTGCCCCTTCTCACCCCAGGACCACCTTTAGCCTGACCTCCATCCATCTACCAAGTCAACACGACGTAGGAGGCCCCCGGCTCCGCTGGCCGGTCCCAAAGTTCCAAGGACTCAGCTTGCTCGGCCCAAAATAGTGGCCGACATCCCCTGGTACCTCTGCCAGGCCTTTATGAAGATTTTCAAGCCCCAAACCCTAAAGAGAATAGGTGTCCCAGGCCCCCAACCTGACTCAAACAAGCCCCAAGTCAAGCTGTAAAATAAGAGTAAGGAACTCCAAGACGTTTCAGAGTTTTGAGTGATGACTAATTTTAGGTCCTTTTTTGTTTGTTTGGTTTTTAAAATAAACATTCCTCAATTATTAACAAAACTTTTTGGTGCATGGCTCTGCCTGTGTGCCAATAATGTTAACATTTAAGTATTCTTTTAGGAGGATTAGCTATGGCTTATGAAGCAAGTACTAGGAGCTCTGCAGCTGTGAAGGCTCCCCATGGGTTTACTCACCCAGTCCTCAGGATGGTTCCAGACTGTGTCTTTGCCATCACCACTTTATACACGAGGAAACTGAGGCAGAGAGGGGTAAAGCAACTGGCCAAGATCACACAACCAGGAAGTGAGAGGGAGGTTCCAGCCTGGTCCTTCTCAGCATCCAGGGTCCAGCTATGTGTCACATCTTCTGCAAAGCCTTCCCTGACCTCCCTGGTTGGAGCTGGTCCACCCTGACCCACCCCCAACCCTGCTGGTCTTGCCCCTCCCTGCTTTCTTTTGTAGTTCTACCTGCCGTGAGCAATGGTGTAACTGCTTCTGTTGGGTCTACCTCCCTCCACTGCAAAGTCAGCTCCGAGAGGGCAGGGACTGGATCTGTTTGCATTGCTTCAGTCTCCCCAGGACCCAGCACTGAGCCTGGAACACGGCAGGTGTTCCCTCAATATTTGGGGAAGGAGGGAAGGGAGAAAGGGAAGGAGGGAAGGAGGGAAGGAGGGAGGGAGGGAGGGAGGGAGGAAGGAGCGAGTACAGTTTCCATCCTCAGGAAGCTCCCACTTAATGGGGGGAAATAGGCCGTATTGGCTGTAGTAGGTTGAATGGTGTCCCCCACCCAAATATCCACCAGGAACCTGTGAATGTTACTTTATTTGGGAAAAGGGTCCTTGGCATTGTTAATGATCTCGAGATCATCCTGGATTATCGGGGTGGGGGGCTAAATCCAATGACAAGTGTCCTTATAAGAGGAGGAAAAGGCCACGTAAAGATGGGGGCAGAGGTTGGGGTTCTCAGGCTACAAGCCAAGGAATACCTGGAGCCACCAGAAACGGGAAAAAGCCGTGAAGGATTCCTCCCCAGCTAGGACATTTGGAAGGAGTGTGGCCCCGCTGACACCTTGATTTTGGACTTCTGCCTTCAGGTCTGTAAGAGAACAAATTTTGGTTGTTTTAGGCCACTTGGTTTGTGGCAATATGTTACAGCAGCCCCGGGAAACAAACACATTGGCCACCCATGGATGGTTCATCAATATTCAAACACCCCACAGAAGGGCTCACAAGATGCAGGCACTAGGGGCCAATCAGAGGGGCTGCTGTCACAGAGGAGTGGCCAGATCAGCTCTCCAGGCCTTTGGGGCACTTGCCTCTCCCCCTAGCAGGGATGCCAGATGCCAGGCCTCTATTGCAGTATCAGTCATCGTTGCTACTATGATCAGACCTTCACAGTATTTTGTCACCCAGCTTTTGGATTTCCTAGAATTCCCTTTTCCCTCAGCTCACACCCCTGCCACGTGGAGCGGCCTCTTCCTCACAGGTGCTTCACTCACCTAAACACACAAGGTGCTGGCCCTCCCCTCCCACCCTGCTCAATGCCAAAGCCGCCTCCCGCTGGGAGCTTTCCAGAATGCCCTGGTTGGAGGTGATTTCTCCCACTCCATTTCTCCTAGCCTGTGGACTTGGGGAAGTGAATGCTTCATGCCCACCTGTCTCTGCCTACCAGCTGGTACAGAGGGGAGGCACAGCAGTGAGTGAGAGCCATGGCCTTGGTCAGCCACAGCTTTCTGCAGCCCTCCACCTGGGTGCAGCCAACCTCCTGCTTCCCTTTGCTGTCAACACTGGCCTTGGACCCCTCCCATGCCCTGCTCACCACCTCTGGCCATCCGCTCCCACCTAGCTGGTCCATAGCTCCTCCCTCAGGGCCAAGCTGGCTTTGCCTCGGGGCTTCGTGTTCCTGAAGAGACACCTGGTCTACCCACCCTGACCTCCCAGCTTCTGAGCAGTACCTGACAATGCCACTCAGACCACACACCCAAGTGGTACCTGCTTGACAGGATGCTGCGAGAATGGATAACTCCCTTAGAACGGCATGGGCCGTACGTACCTAATAAGGGCTCGGTAATATCAGCCAGTGTCACGTGATGACGACCACGATGATGACAGTCACCACTATCACTCCCAGCTGGCCCCATGTCAATGCAGGTATCCGGGGGTCTGACGGGGGATGGCATCCCGACTTTGACTCAGGCCAGTGATACCCCCGAGAGCCGTGTGGGAAGGCCCTGGTCCTGGCCTTTGTCCACTGTGTCCTTTCTCATTCTGCGTCGGTTTCTGTGGTGCTGTCAGATGTTTTCAGAATGATGCGAGCGTACTTCTGAGGTCAACTTCTAATCAAAAACGACTTCTAGACGGTGCCCTGGTTTAAAAAGAAAGAAAGAAGAAGTGGAGTGAGTCATCATCCAAACCATTTGAATGAAACAAAGACACAACAAACCCTCTGCTTTCCTCTTGCGCCAGAACAGATTATCTCAGTCCTGCAGAGCCCAGCTGGAGGGAATTAAAGGCGATCTCCAGCTCCCCAGATAGGAAGGCGGCACAGCAGACCTGCCATGACTCACGGCGAGAACCACAGGGATGTAGTTGCTTGGGGCAGAGTCTGGAACCCTTGGAGGGGCCTGCAGCCAGGGCAGCGACTCTGTAGGGGGCTCTGGGGGCCTGACACTGATGGGTGGAGAAGGGACTGCAGACCCAGGGAGCAGTCAAGGGGTGAGTCCCCCAACACTGCAGGGACTGCCACCCCACAACATCTTCCAGGGAGCTGGAGGATGCTGCCAGACCTAAGTAGGGTTTCACAAATGTGCTAAATGCCCCTGATGATGACTTGAGTTTCAGTGTCAGCAATTCCTCTTCTAGATTTTCCCAGAGCCCACCAACCAACACAGTTGCCCTGGGGGAGAAGGGCGAACACAGCCATTTCCCAGGATTCTTGGTCTCCCTTTTGGAATGTTGTGTTTGCCAAGGTTCCGAGCTCGGAAGACTTTGCCAGACAAACTTTTCCCGGGAGTGGGAGGGAGGCTTAACTGGACAAAACTGAGGGGATGGGCTGAGCTGGCGGCTAGAGGTGGGCTCCAGACCCTCCACCCTGACTGTTATTCCAAAATGGGTAAATTCTGCTCGGAGTTGTCATAATGACTCACCACATTTAGAAAATTAATTTTTTTTTGGAAAATTGAACTCATTTCTAAAATGATAGCAATAACACATGCACATGATAAAATATTTTTTTCAATAATAAAGTATTAGCCACAAACATGAAGACAAATGTAGTATCTCAGGATATAAATATGTGAGGGGGAAAAAAGTAAAGCATAACACAAAAAATCTTCTTCCACCAGAGTACTTGAGAACTTCCCCAGGGGTGTCAGGTCTTGGCTTGGGTTTTCTAGTTTTTCTGATGGTAGAGCTTACCTTTAACAGTATGTCTACTTCTACTTCTTGATTTATCAACCTTAGACTGTACTGAACAATTCCTTCCATTGAAAGATAAGGAAAATAGTGCAGTTACTCTGACTTCTGTCTGTTGTTACCCCTTCCCTCTTATGTATGTTAGTTATATTATTTTTACTTCGTGGACCCTGAGGTCAGTATGTCTGTATTCAAATCCCACCTCTGCCACTTTTTGCTGTGTAACTTTGAGCAAGTTACTTAACCTCTCTGTGTTCCAGTTTCCTTTTCAGTAAAAAGGGGGATAATGATAGTTTCTCCTTCATAAAGTTGTCATGCAGATTAAAAGTGTTAATTCACACTAAGTGCTTAGAACAGTGCCTGCTATATAATGTCTCAATGTGTTACTATTATTTCTCATAATTCTGCTCTAGAATTTAGAACTAAATCTTCTTTGAATTGTCAATAGCCTGACTCTAAAAACTGAAAACTAATAAACAGCACTGACAACATCACCAAGTAAACAATATTCATTAAGTGTGAATGAACCCACGCAGAAAGAAATATGATTCCGAGTCACTGAAACTTTACCACTCGAAGGAGAATCTTCCAAGTGTCAGGTATAACACATAGCATTTTAGTTTCTTTCTAGTATTCTTTGCCTCTTCTGTACAGTTGTCAACTGCCACTTTTAAATAATGTATATGCCATCCTCTTTCTTAGATTCTTTTTCAGAAGGTTGACATAAATCCTTGGGCAATGTTTTCAAATAGAGTACATGGACCGTGAATTTTTAAATTCTCTGACATCTAAGAATATCTTTATTTTGTTTAGTTATATAAGGAACCCTAGATTGAAACTCTTTTACCCTCAGAACATGGAAGACATATCCTCATCATCTTCTGGCATCCGAGTAGATGACAAATCTGGTGTTAATCTGATTTTCAATCTTTGGTAGTTTACCACTTTAAAAATTATTATTTCCAAAAGTCTGTAGGGTAGCCTCTTTATTCTTTTTTAAAAAAATTTATTTATTTTTGGCTACGCTGGGTCTTTGTTGCTGCACGCGGGCTTTCTCTAGTTGTGGCGAGTGGGGGCTACTCTTCCTTGCCATGTGCGGGTGTCTCATTGTGGTGGCTTCTCTTGTTGTGGAGAATGGGCTCTAGGCGCATGGGCTTCAGTAGTTGTGGCTCGCGGGCTCTAGAGTGCAGGCTCAGCAGTTGTGGTGCAAGGGCTTAGTTGCTCCGCGGCATGTGGGATCTTCCTGGACCAGGACTCGAAACTGTGTCCCCTGCATTGGCAGAAGGATTCTTAACCACTGTGCCACCAGGGAAGCCCCCTTTTTTTTAATAATTAAAAAAATATTTTATGTATTTATTTGGTTGTGCCAGGTCTTAGTTGCGGCAGGCAGGCTCCTTAGTTGTGGCACATGCCCTCCTTAGTTGCGGCTTGCCAGCTCCTTAGTTGTGGCATGCAAACTCTTAGTTGTGGCATGCATGTGGGATCTAGTTCCCTGACCAGGGATTGGCCCCGCGCCCCCTGCATTGGGAGCACGGAGTCTTAACCACTGTGCCACCAGGGAAGTCCCGCCTCTTTTTTCTTAATGTTTTAAAATTTCCCCTGAGGTCTATAGGTATGCATTGTAAATGGAACCAGGTGAAGCATGTAATCTGAGGACTCAAGCCTTTCCTGGAGTGCAGGGAAATGTTCCTCTCATTTCTTTTATTATTTCCTCCCTTCCAGGCTCTCTCTTCTTTTGAAATTCCCATTTCATAGCATCTGGAACTCCTGGATTTATCCTCTTTGTCTCAACTTTTCTCTTACATTTTCCAGCTTCGTCTCTTTACATTCTGGGAGATTTCTTCAATTCTGTCCTCCAGATCACTAACTTTATCATTGGCCATGTCTTATTTCTCAGCCCACTCATTGAAACTTTCAAATGTAATCCTATTTCTCATTTTCAAGCCTGATTCTTTCTTCTCTAACTATTCCATTTTCACAACAACCTATTCTCATCAGTGCACTGTCTCTTGAGTCCTCCTGAAGATACAAAGTAGAATGAAAATGATTTTTCTTCTCCCTGAATTCTCTATGCTTATTCCAGAGTGAAGTATTCCATTTATCCACTTTGATCCTTCCCTTCTTTTTTAGTGTTTTATTTATTTAGTTAGTTAGTTAGTTTTGGCTGTGTTGGGTCTTCATTGCTGCGTGAGGGCCTTCTCTAGTTGCAGTGAGCGGGGGCTACTCTTCGTTGCGGTATGCGAGCTTCTCATTGCGGTGGCTTCTCTTGTGGCAGAGCACGGGCTCTAGGTGTGTGGACTTCAGTAGCTGTGGCACATGGGCTCAGTAGTTGTGGCACGTGGGCTCTAGAGCCCAGGCTCAGTGATTGTGGTGCACGGGCTTGGTTGCTCTGCAGCGTGTGGGATCTTCCAAGACCAGGGCTCGAACCCGTGTCCCCTGCATTGGCAGGTAGATTCTTAACCATGGTGCCACCAGGAAAGCCCTGATCTTTCCCTTTTGTAATGTTTGTTTTCTCCATATCTCCTGAGATCCCTTAAATGTTGTTTTGCATTTACAAATAAAGGATCAACTTGGTTAATGACTGTAAGAAGCATGGGTTTCTTCTGCAACTATACATGCTTTCCTTCCCCAAGGGGCCTCTCCTTGGGATGGTGGGATAAGCCATGGGTTGTGTATATGTGGGCAGAGCACACCTACCAGCGAGCCCCACTATAATGTACAAGGGCAGAGAGTAAACAGTCAGGCCAGGGAGACCCCAAATTGCCAAAGCAAAGAGGATTAAACAAACAAGGGGTTTGCTTTCCTCTGCTAGAAGGAAGTCTGCAGTAGGCAGTCCACAGATGGTAGGGCTCAGTGTTATCATCAAGGACCCAGGCTCCCCCTGGATACCCCTTTGTCATGTTTGACAGATGCTGCTGCACCTGCAGAAACTCCTGAGCTTCTGGTAGGAAGAGGAAGACCAGAGAAGCAAGAAGGGAGGGTGTTTCTATCAGGAAGCTGCAAGCTGTTCCAGATATCCCCAGCAGATTTCTGCTCACATTCATGGTCTCAAGGGAGACTGGGAGATCAAACTTTTTAGCCAAGTGCTTTGTGATCTTGACCAAAGCAGGGTCCCTCTTAGGAAGGAGGAACGAGACTAGAAACTGACTACGCTGTTAACTGTGTGTGTGGCGGGTATTTCTGTATCGTCCCACCTGGGAGGAGCTGCCTATTCTCCCCTCCAGCCCCGTGCCTGCGACAGAGATCTCCGTGTTCTCTCCTCTCTCAGCCCTATGGCAGAATTGCCATTTGTCTCCTAATATTAACATTCTCCTTCCTTTTTAGTACTAGGACTCCCATTTTTACTGGGCACGTGGCCACCTAGAACGACCACATTTCCCAACCCTCCTTGCAGCTGTGTGGCCAAGTTCCAGTCAATGGGATGGTGGCGAAAGTCAAGGCTCCAACTTCTGGGTATGTCCACAAAAGGAAGAGGGTGTGTGCTCTCCTCTCCCCCCGTTTCCCATTGGCTAGTCTGCAGGTGTGGTGGAGAGTTACCTGGAACACCCCTAGGGATGGCCGAGCATCAGGTCAGAGAGAATGAGGACCTGATAGAAAGAGAGAAAACGAGAGATAGAGAGCTAGAGGAGGGGAGGACAGAGAGAGAGAAAAAAAGATATTAATCTTGTTTTAACCCTTGTTATTTGAGCCTTTGTTGCACGTCTTAGAAAATGACAATCCAAACAGCCACCTTAAAGATGGCTTCTCAGGCCCATTTTTTCCCTTAAATCACCATCACTGGTTGTGGAAGCAGACTAATGGCCCCCTAAATGTGTCCACATGCTAATCCCCAGAACCCGTGAACGTCTCCTTCCATGGCAAAAGGGGCTTCAAAGATGCGATTAAGTTAACGATTTTGAGATGAGAAGATTATCCTGGATAAATCACAAGGGTCCTTGTAAGAGGGAGACAGGAGGGCTGGAGTCAGAGAGGGAGATGTGATGACAGAGAGATCTGAAGATGCTCCTGGCTTTGAAGATGGAGGGAAGAGCCACAAGCCAAGAAGGCAGGAGGCTTCTGGAGGCTGGACAGGCAAGGGAATGGAGCCTTGCCTTCAAGAAGGAACTTGGCCTCGACTTTAGGATTTCTGAACTGCAGACAGTAAGATCCTTAATTTGCATTGTTTTAAGCCATTACGTTTGTGGTAATTTGTTACAGTGGCCATAGGAAACCAACACACTAGTTAAGGACACTGTCCATAAGAAAATAAAAGTAGCCATTTGTAGTGTTTCATCCAACACTCATAATGCAAATTCATAAGCAAATGAGATGTGTGCACTACTCATTTAATCTTCACAACCCTGCCAAGGAACTACTCTCCTATCTACCCCATTTTACAGATGAGGCAGTTGAGCCTCAGAGAGGTTATGTATATCATCTAAGGTCACACAGCTAGTAAGTAGTAGAGCCAGGATATGTTCCTATGTGTTGTGCTCCTGCCTCCATCTTCAAAAAACTTAGGTACAGAAGAGAACAGTACAGGGTGAAACCCATGAACTGTGGGTCAAGCTGGGAAGTAATGATCTGTCAGGACATCCTTCTAACCTCCTAAGCCTCTCTCTTCTGGTTAAAAAGAGTCTTTGCTCTGCTGACGTTTGGTAGCTCAGAGACCCCTCATTTGCAGCTGCCCGTGAGCACACTGCAGCCTCTTCCCTCTGTTTGGGAGAACAGCTCTCCTGTGATGACAGAGGCATGAGTCAGGGGTGCTGATGGGGGCCTGGGGCCAGGGGACCCTCAAGAGCAGCTGTGCTCAGGAAACTGCAGGGGTGGGCCCTCTGTGAAATCTGAGAGGCTCCCCACCCCATTTCAACACACACTGGGGACCCTTTGGGCATCTCCCCATCAAGGCTACTTACAAAGGAGTTGGAGGGTTACCCAGCCCGTGAGTGAGGGAATCCTTGAGTCCCCTGCATATTTCAATTTTCTGTTTCTTTACCTGCAGTGACACCTCTCTCAAGGCCCAGTGCCGCCACTAGCTGGGTGTCTGCTCAGGGGCAGACCCCTTCCCTCTCTATCTGTATCCCCCTCTCTATCGTGTCTGATATGGGAGGTGTGTGATTAGAATGCATCACGCCAGAGGTCCCTGTGCCTCCTGTTGGCCCCAGATACCCAGAGCTTCTCACTGATCCCAGGCGAAGCATGTCTTAGTTCATACTCAATGTCATAAACCTTTGTACCCTCATCTTTAAGAGACCCTACCTTACCCAGAAATAAACCCACACACCTATGGTCAATTAACCTGTGACAAAGGAGGCAAGAATATACAGTGGAGAAAAGACATTCTCCTCAATAAGTGGTGCTGGGGAAACTGGACAGCTACAGGTAAGAGAATTTTTTAGAACATTCTCTAACACCATAGACAAAAATAAACTCAAAATGGATTAAAGACCTACATGTCAGACCAGATACTATAAAACTCCTAGAGGAAAACATAGGCAGAACACTGACATAAATCACAGCAATATCTTTTCAGATCCATCTCCTAAAGTAATGGAAATAAAAACAAAAACAAACAAATGGGACCTAATTAAACTTAAAAGCTTTTGCACAGCAAAGGAAACCATAAATAAAACGAAAAGACAACCTACAGAATGGGAGAAAATATTTGCAAACGATGCGACCGATAAGGCATTACTTTTTAAAATATACGAACAGCTCATACAACTCAATATCAAAAAACAAACTACCCAATCAAAAAATGGGCAGAAGACCTAAATAGACATTTCTCCTAGAAGACATACGGATGGAAAACAGGCACATGAAAAAATACTCAACATCGCTAATTATTAGAGAAATGCACATCAAAACTACAATGAGATATAACCTCACTCTGGTCAGAACAGCCATCATTAAAAAGTCTACAAATAATAAATGTGGAGAAAAAGGAACCCTCCTACACTGATGGTGGGAATGTAAATTGATGCAGCCACTATGGAGAACAGTATGGAGGTTCCTTAAAAAACTAAAAATAGAGTTATCATATGATCCTGCAATCCTTCTCCTGGGCATATATCTGGAAAAGACAAAAACTTTAATTCAAAAAGATATATGCACCCCAATGTTCACTGCAGCACTATTTACCATAGCCAAGACATGGAAGCAACCTTAATGTCCATCAACAGATGAATGGCTAAAGATGTGGTACATATACACAATGGAAGACTACTCAGCCATTACAAAGACTGAAATAATGCCATTTGCAGCAACATGGATGGACCCAGAGATTATCATACTAAGTGAAGTAAGTCAGAAAGAGAAAGACAAATACCATATGATATCACTTGTATGTGGAATCTAAAATATGACACAAATGAACTTACCTACGAAACAGAAACAGACTCACAGACAGAGAACAGACTTGTGGTTGCCGAGGCAGGGGTGGTGGTGCAGGCGGGATGGCGTGGGAGTTTGGGCTTAGCAGATGCAAACCATTACATACACAATGGATGAACAACAAGGTCCTACTATATAGCACAGGGAACTAGATTCAATATTCTGTAATAAACCGTAATGAAAAAGAATATATATGTGCAACTGAATCACTTTGCTATACAGCAGAAACTAACACAACATTGTAAATCAACTATACTTCAATAAAATAAATCTTTTTAAAAGAATTTTTAATCTATTAGCACAACCAGCTTATCCCTTTTCTTTCCCCTTTGTAACAATAACATATTTCTAGACCATATAGCTGCTGCAGGTGTAGCTTATTCGGGATGGCCATTATCCATCTTCTGGATTTTAGCTGAGCCCAGCTAAAATCCAGGAGTGCCATTATCCAGGAAGAAGGAGAAAATCAATGTGGGGGACAAAGAGCAGTCTCTGACCCACTGACATTTAAAAATCGGGACATTTTAGGTTCTGGGGCACCTTGATTATAAGTAAAACTAACATGCATGGAGTACCTCTATGTGCCCTCCTTGTATCAGCCATACGAAGGAGGTGCTCCAGAGACTGGGGGCCGGCATTCAAACTTGCCCCTAGGGAAGGCAAAGCCAAGCTCCTTCCCCTACTCTGTGTGCTGGATGGCCACGCTGGGGAAAGCTTCAGAATGGCCCAGTGAGTAAATGTCACAGCCCCACCCCCTAGAGGGTGACATCATCCCACCGTCTGGAGCAGACAGTGTTCCTGCTCTCAATTCCTTTCCTCCTGATCTTTGAGGGCCCTCCAGGCACAAGGCTTCCTTCTAGAGTATGCTTGCTCCCATCTGGTCCTGGGGGGGCAGGAGGGGCACCATGGAAGGTGCTTGAGGGTACCATGGCACCACCCCTCCCCCTCAGGCCCTGGAAAGGCCACCTGGCCACCTGTTGCCCTGGCTCCCCAGCCCTGATAGCCCCAGCAGCCAAGGAGCCTAGCGGGGAAGCTGAGCTGGCAATGGTGAGGCTGTCCCTATGGGAGGGTGCTGGGCGCCCCCAGGGCCACAGCTCCTGGCTGCTCTGACAGTGCAGTGTCTGCCTTCCACCTCCCAGAGGGTCATACATATTTGCTCCCGGAGATTAGCTGGGCCCCATGCTCCCGTCTGCAGCCTCGCCAAGGGGCGCAAGGAAGGACTGAGTCATGGCCCCCAGCTCTTTCTAAACTGGACATAAATGAAAAAATAAATAACAGCGGGAAAGGGCCTGATTGTTTTTAAAAGCAGAAGAATGAGCTTTCTTTGTGCGTGCACGTCTCCAGGAGGACCCCGGGGAGTGAGCTCAGAGCAGCCGCTCCCCCTCCCCAAACCTCACCTTCAGGGTGAAGGTGAAGTCTGGGGAGGCAAAGAAAATATTGTGATAAAGTCTAAGTTACCGCTGATGCCTGCCGGGCCACTTGATGAAGTGGACTGAGTGCAAACAAATCTCCCAGCGCCTTCCTCTCTGCAAATGTTGGTGGGGGGAGGCCAGGCCTGGGCTCAGAGCCAACCCCTCGCTGGCCAAGCCCTGCTCGGCACCCTTGAGCATTTCTCCTCTTGTTTCTTTCTCCAGAGTACACGGGACTCACTAAACAACCTGTGGGACCCCGTGCAAAGTGAAAACGCAGGGCCCTGGTTCGAACAGCAGGAAAAAAAGCTCTGCTACAGGTACTAAAGGTACTAAAATATAAAGTTTTTTCCCTTTCTTCTGCGGTCTCTCTCTCAACTTATTACGGTGTTTTTTATTCGCCACTTAATGTTCTAAGTACAGGGAAACGTTTTAATTTTAAACTATTATATTCAATTACATTAAACTCATATGATATTAAATTCATGAATTGCATGCATTTTTGCCATTATTTTTATATGGCACAATCCCAATACTAAATACACATAGAAGAGCATTTAACCTGTAAGCAGAATCACCAAAATTACACAACTTCTGTTTCCTAGCTCATATATGCACGTGTACCAGAGGAGTGGCAACGCCGCACAAAATGAACTCAACTGTTTTACAGTTGACCCTGAACAACATGGGCTTGAATTGTGCAGGTCCACTTATTGGAGGACTTTTTTCATTAAAAAAAAAAAAACCCAAAACAAAAAAACCCACACGATCCCCACTTGGTTGAACCCACAGATGCAGAACCAAGGATAGAACGGCTGATAGAACGGATCCATCAGGCACAGCCACATTTTGGATGGATCTGTCCAAAATCCATCAGTGGATTTTGGGATCCACAGCAGGTCCTGGAAACAGCCCACCCCCGATACTGAGGGGTGAGGGTCTTTCACTTCTTGGTACATTCTACAGACACGCTCCACCTTCCGCTTACTGCTGAGTAAGGAAGGATTGACAGGCGAAGGAACTGTAGGTTTCATACCATCTTCCCCTTTCCTTCCAAGTCATCATTTTCAGTGTAAATGGTTGACTAATACAAGGAAGTAACACGCGTAAGGAGGGGTTGCTTGGTCGTTCGTTGTTTTGTTTTTTTTTTGCGGTACGCGGGCCTCTCACTGTTGTGGCCTCTCCCATTGCGGAGCACAGGCTCCGGACGCGCAGGCTCAGCGGCCATGGCTCACGGGCCCAGCCGCTCTGCGGCATGTGGGATCTTCCCGGACCGGGGCACGAACCCGTGTCCCCTGCATCGGCAGGTGGACTCTCAACCACTGCGCCACCAGGGAAGCCCGGTCGTTCGTGTTTCTTTCTGCCTTTGCCTTCTTTCTGCATTGAAAGCAAGTTCTGGTTCTGGCAGAAAGCCCTTTCTCTTGCGGCTGACAGCGCCCCCAGTACGGCTCAGTTATGTAGGTAACACACTTGCCTTGGACTTGCTTTGAGTCTCACTGACCTGCCGTGTGTGGTGGGTACCTGGGGATTCTGATGTCACGGGGAACAGCGAACATGTATGGAATGGAACAGTGCTGTGCACGCGGCGTGCATCTCCTCTGGGCACGTACACGCACGCTTCTTGTCCCATCGGACTTCACGTAAAAAATACAAATTCAAGGACAACTTTCTTAGAAATTTTAAGATGACGAACGTGCCCAGTGCAGGGCCTACCTGAGCACGAGGCCTTGTGCAAGAGCACAAGCTGCACAGCCACGAAGCTGAGAACACGTTTATTTTTCTGACTCTCAACATACGTATATTGTGGACCAATTAAGAAGCACAGTCAAGCAAAATGTGAATGGACAATTATCTCCTAGAGAGAACGGCCATTAACACTGGTCATGTAACTTTCTGGATGCTTCTCGAGGCCTGTGACACCAGATAACTTACGGAAACTCTCCGATGAATTCTCCAATGGCTTCCCTTCTGCCTAGGCCACAGCACACGCTCCCTGCAGGGCAGCTGGCCCAGCACCGGCCCGCCTTCCGCCCCCTGCTATGTCCCTCCCTCCCTCTGGCCCAGGCACTGGGCCTCTTTCTGAGAACAAAGCCTTCTTGCTTTTGCACCTGCTGTTGCCTGCACCTAGGATCCCGTCCACAGCTCCTATGCAACTGCCTCTTCAGCCTTCAGGTCCCAGATCCACTATCACCTCCTCTGAGAGCCCTGCTCTGACCACAAAGGGCCTTCCGGTCATTCTTCATGAAAGGTCAGACCGGTAACTCCCACCAGGGCTATGCTTGGTACTGACGGTGGTCAGATTGAGTTTCTGAACCAGTCACGATGGGGGTTAGATGTTTACCATTGGCTTAGGCTGGGTGGGCAACTACTGCCCCTGGGCCACATTTGGCCCACTGGCTTTGTGAGTAAAGTTTTATTGGAACACAGCCAAGCTTATTTATGTGTCATCTGCAGCTGCTTTCCTGTCACAACATCAGAGGTGATTAGTTGTGACACTGTGTGGCCTGCGAAGCCTTAAATATTTACTATCTGGTCCTTTATTGAATATGTTTGCCAACCCCTGGGTTCAATTAAGTAGAGCTTTCTGCTGGATCTAGGGGTGGGGTCAGCTTCCCCGGAGTCTCACGGCTGCATCAGAAAGGGATCAATACCTAAACAAAGTGGGGTCGGCAAGAAGAAAGAGGAAGTGGGGGTGAAAGCTGAGTGATCAACCACCGTTTTCAGTAAAGACACGCGTACAGTAAACATAAAGTGTGTTCCCCTTTATGGCAGTGCTGTGATTTATTTAGTAAATCTTATAAGAAGTGATATCTAGATTGCCTCTAAATTTTTATCATTACAAATACTACTATGATGTACGTCCATATGCATACATCCCTCGAACACTGCCCGCTTTTTCTTACCTAGATGGGTGGTCGCAGTAATGGGCCTGAGCTGTTCTCCTGTGGTACCAACCTCCGTCATCCTCCAGGGTGGGTGGGGAGATCAGAGTCTGGCCTCATCCTCCAAGGTGAGTAGGAGGGTACCTGTTCAGGTGACGGGCCGCATGGAAGGCTGATGTCAGTGGAGGGGCTCCGTGTGGGTCACTGCAGCCTCACATCGCACTTGGAAGGCTAGCTTTCTTGCTGCTCTTTTATCCCAAGGAAATGGAGGCTCAGAGATGCACAGTCACTCACTCAAGGTCACACAGCCCATCAGTGGCCGAGCAGGGAATCAGATTCGAGGCATCCTGTACTATGTGGTCGTACTGGGGAGATGGGGAAGGGCACTGCATTGCTGGCCTGGCCTGTGAGGCTCTGGGATGATTATAGAGGGTTAAAAACATCCCAAACACAAACCCCCTCTCACACCCGCTGGATGCTGCTGTGAACTTTTCAACCAAAACCCAAGTATTTTGTCCTGTACTTGGAGATTAAGCCACAAGTGTGCCTCTCCAGGGAGGAGCAACACGCCAGCCCAAATTGCTAAGGTACTCAAGAACGGGACGGAAATGTTCTACACGGGCGGTAGAAGGGAGGAATTGGGGGTGCGTCCAAAGGCTCTGGGATGGGAGAGAGACAGCCAGGCCCCAAAGACAGAGGGTGCTCCTTCCCAAGGCAGTCGGGGCCTGCTGATAGCCTTTTTCTGGCACCTCCTGGTGGGGAGACTGTTCAATGACGGGCCCTGGCAAAATCACTTCGACCAGTGCTTCAGTTTCCCTCTTTTATTATAAATCTGCTTAAAATATTTGGGGCACTCCCCAAAGTACCCAGAGATCTGTGTTGGGGACTCAGCACCACCCACACTGGTGCTTGCCAAATTCAAGCCATCCCAGCCGGTCCTTGGGATTTGGGCCACGTCTGAGTACCAGCTCCACTATTACATAGATAGATAGATAGACAGATAGATAAATATGTGTGTATTTAAGCTGACTCATTTTTTCGCTTAATAAATGTACTTTAAAGGAAGCTGAAAATCATTACTATTGATAATAAGTTAGTACCATTTGTCATAGAAAGAAGGCAAACATGAAAGTGCACAACCATTTTCTTAAACATGTCCATTAATGCAACACCTGACTGTCCCTCGTGCCACCAGGGCCACGTGTCCACCTTTCGGGATCCATGACTTGGCACACGCAGTGCTTCCGAGGCCACACAGATACATGAACCCTGAGTCCGAACTCACTCACATCTCCCAAATGCCCTCCAGTGGCCCCAGTCTCTTGCTGGCACCTGCCCAGATTCTTTTCACTTGGCCTCACATCCCCCATCCACCAGCCGCAAGCCTGGGGTGCCAGATTTCATGGACATTTTCTCCCAGCCCCTAGGGGAGGTTTTTCCGGAAATGAAGCCACAGTCATCAGCAGCATGTGGTATGAATTAGGAGGGGCTGAGCAATCTGCCAGCCTCCTTTCTAACCCCACCCCATCACCTGGAGCTGGAAACCCTTACCTCTCTGGTCCGGCAGGCAGACAGGCCGGTTGCCCCACGTGCGCCTCCGCTCAGGTGTCCTTCTCCGGCAGCATCTGTCCCATGTTGTCTCTTCCTGGCTTTTAACACTCCCACAGCACCACACTGCAAAGGGAACCAGGCTCTAAACTCATCCAGAAATGGAGGGAACTTTAAGCCTGGCTCTGATCTGTCTTTCCAGAAATTTCTTCCACTACTACTCACCCAGAGGAAGGTTGGTTGGGGGTTTTGAGGGGAGGGATAGGTCAGGGTATACAAGGGTCTAAAGACAAATGCAGGCAGACCTATGCCCCTTCTTTACTCCTGCCTCAGCCCATGCAGAGGAAACTGTGCCCTTTCTGAAGAAACGTTTCCAGAACTCTCCTTCCTAAGGGAATAGGAGTGACACCCAACTGGTGGTAGAAAAATACCTGAGTATTTATTGGGACTCTCCATCCCCCACCCCTTTCCTCCCTCTCCCTTGCGGGTAAGCCTGCAGTGGCCAGTTCTGCCTGTGTCTGGGTGGACCCCTGAAATTCAGGACGGGCAGTAGTAGAAAGAAGCCTGACCGTGGCCACACATCCAAGGCCCGTTTTCCAACTTCCATCATGAATTGGTTGTTGTTTTTTTCCTATGTTCAACAGACTGTGATTGACTGAACCTCAGGATCCCTTCCCCTTCGCTTCCACAGTAACTGAAGATTTTCACTGTGCACTGGGCTGCCCAGAATAATGACGACATTTCCCATCCGCCCCTGCATTTAGTGTGGTCACATGATTAATTCGGCCTTCTCCTGTGAATTAAAGGGGCACCCCAACTTCCAGATAGTAACTTGCAGTGGAAAGGGACCCGCCTTTCCTCTAGCTGGCTTTACCAGAATAAGGCTGGGGTTTTGGTCCCTAACCGCCTTTGTGTCTCTATCTCATCAAGCTCAGGGCTTGAGGGAAAGAGTGTTTCAAATCGCAACAATGAATACTATCATGATCCACTGTGAGTAGCTACCGCCCAATGAGGTAGGCAGTCTCTACTCAGCCTAATTATAATAACATCAGCATCACACTGATAGTGACTTATTGCTTACTCCCTTCCAATCCATGAACGCAGCCCATGCATGATTTGGTTTAGTCCTGAGAGGCTGGTTTTATTAACTCCATAGGAAACTAAGGCTCAGAGAGGTTAAGTAACTTGGCCGAGGTCACACAGCTAGCAAGGTTCAACTCAAGATTATCTGTGAGGCCAACGCTCTTAACGACACTATTGTGCCTACCCCAAATAGCAACCGCTACCATTTTTTGAGCGCTTGCTTTATGCCAAGGGCTCAATAAAACCCTTTACATATATTAATAATCCTCCAGCATATCTACAAGGCAGACATTCTCCCCCCAACCCCCCCTTTGCAGATGAGGACACAGCTATGGAGAGGTGAGGAGACGGCGTCCACTGCTCTGAGAAGAGGCGTGCATCTCCCAAGGGGCAGCTCTCGCTTGCTCGTGAACCTCCCAACAAGCTGACCTCTGAATCCAACTGGTATTCCCCACCCTCCACCCCAAGGCCATGGCTTAATTATGAGGCCACAGAGGAATGACCGCATTTCTCAACTTCCTGAACCCAGAGCCCACACTCCCAGAGGCAGAGGCTGTTGCCTTTGTCAAGAGTAGTCAGGCTGGGTAAGGGAACAGCTCCATGATTTCCAGCTTGGCAATGGTCCCTGGGATGGCCTCCTGGCCCTCACTCTCTCTCACTGCATCCCAAATTCCATAACAAACCAGGGTCTGGGCCCTGAGGCTGGTTATCTAGTTCAGGTGTCTGCAAACTACTGCCCAAGGGCCAAATCTGGCCCATTGCTTGTTTTTGTACCACACAGGAGCTGAGAATGGTTTTCACATTTTTAAGTGGTGGAAAAAATTTTTTTTAAAGAATAATAGTTTCTGATGTGAAAATTATATGGATTTTTGACTGCCTCTAACCATAGAATGTGGCAGAAGTGACACAGAGTGACTTCTGAGGCCACGCAGCTTCTGTAGTTTGCTTTTGGGATATGTACCTTTGAAGCTCTGAGCTGCCATGTAAGAAACTCAGCCACCCTAAAGCTACCACACTTGACATACCATGAAGGGAGATCATCCAGAGATAGAGAGAGCTGCCTGGGGAGCCCCAGCTGTTTGAACCCACAGCCAGCTTCAGCATCAGCATCTGCATCAGCATCTTCATCAGCATCAGCATCTGCATCAGAATCACCATCTGCATCAGCATCAGCATCTGCATCAGCATCAGCATCTTCATCAGCATCAGCATCTGCATCATCATCAGCACCAACTGTGAGTCAGTGAGACTTCAGGGATTTCTGATGCCAGCTTTCCTGCAAGCCACCCTAGCTGACACCATGTAAAGCAAAGACAAGCTGTCCCCACTGAGCCCTGCCTAGCTTGCAGATTTATGAGATTAGTGAATAAATAAAAGCTGTTTTTTAAGCCCCCAAAGGTTAAGTGGCATGTTCAAGGTCATCACCATCTTGTAAGTGACAGAATTCCACCTCTGTTCAACTCCAGAGCCTCTCTGCCCTTTGCAGTGTGAGGATGTGTTCAAAGAGCTTAGCCCAACAAAGGGGTTCACACTTTGTTTGACAAACTCGCATCAGAATCATGTGGGGATCTTGCTAAAAACGTGGATTTCTAAGTCCTAACCCAGACCTAGTGAATCAGAACCTCAGTGTTATGCATTTTAATACGTGGCCCCGGAGAGTCTTCACCACAGTAACAGTTCCCACCCATCAGTCTAAGATGCAGAAGGGGATGCAGTCACCAAACACCAGCTAACTGCCTTCAAGGACTGCTTCCCAGTGGCCAGCTGTGGACCAGGCACTGCTCTGACCCCTGGGGAGTCATAAAAGAAAACAATGCATAAAGAGCAAAACAAAGAAATGAAAGATAAAATGACATAAAAACAGAGAAAGCCCCCAACCTCGTGCAAATTTCAGTTTAGGGTAAGTATGAGCCTTGGTGTTAGGGAAAGAGATGACAAAAAGCAAGCAAAGAATAAGATTATTCCAGAGAGTATTAAGTGCTGGGAAGGAAATCAGACGGGATGACGGGGCACAGTGGAAGGCAGGGGCCGTTTCAGACAGCGGAGGAGGGAGGAGGTCAGGGGAGAAGGTTCCAAGTGTGACAGCAAGGGTCAGGCATGCTGGGCACTGGACGTACATCACTCCACTTGATGCTCATGGCTTCCCTGCACAGGATTTATTAGGGTTCCCACCCTCCACCCGCTTTTACACAAACCTCCTTCTAGAGTCTCCATCTCAATCAGTGGCAAATCCACCTTTCCCATTGGTATGAGTGTCCCGTGGCTGCTAAAACAAAGTACCACAACCTACATGGCTAGAATGATGGAAATTTATTCTCCCCCAGTTCTGGAGGTCGGAAGTCAGGTGTCATGGTGTCCACAGGGTTGGTTCCTTCTGGAGACACTGAGGACGCATCCAGCCTGTCCTGCCCCTCTAACTGCTGGTGGCTGCCCGGCCATCCTTGGTGCTCCTTGACTTGCAGATGCATCACTCCATCTCTGCTCCCATCTTCCCAAGCCCTTCTCCTCTGTGTGTCTCTGTGTCCTCTCCTTTTCTTACAAAGACACCTGTCATTGGATTGAGGGTCCACCTTCATCCAGGATCATCTCATCTTGAGATCCTTAAGTACCTCTGCGAAGACCCTTTTCCCAAATAAGGTCACTTTCACTGGTTCAACGGGTTGGAGCTCAGGCACAGCCTTTGCGGGGGCACTACTGAACCTACGACAAAGTTTCTCAGGTCAAAACATTTGGGGTCACTCTCGATGGTGACTCTCTCTCTTATAACCCACCTCCAAGCCATCAGCCAAACATCTACTGGTCCCAGCTTCAAAATATACCCCGAATATCTTCCTCACCACCCCCCGCCCCGTTTTCCTCTCATCCCCCCCAACCTGGACTCCCGTGGCCGCCTCCTCTGGGCTCCCTGCCCCCTCCCTGATGCCCCACAGTCCATGCTCAACATAATAGCAGAAGGGCTCTGTCAAAATCCGGCCAATCAAGTCCTTGCTCTGCTCAAAACTTCGCAGTAGGGGCTTCCCTGGTGGCGCAGTGGTTGAGAATCTGCCTGCTAATGCAGGGGACACGGGTTCGAGACCTGGTCTGGGAGGATCCCACATGCCGCGGAGCAACTAAGCCCGTGAGCCACAACTACTGAGGCTGCGTGTCTGGAGCCTGTGCTCCGCAATAAGAGAGGCCGCGACAGTGAGAGGCCCACGCAACACGATGAAGAGTGGCCCCCACTCGCCGCAACTAGAGAAAGCCCTTGCACAGAAACAACGACCCAACACAGCAAAAAATTAATAAATAAATAAAATAAAAATAAATTTTAAAAAACCCCAAAAACTTCGCAGTAGCTTCTCATCTAAATAAGAGTACAGCAAAGGTCCCAGTGAAGTTCCAGAAGGCCCAGGTCTCCCCGCATCACCGCCCCCCCATCCTCCTCTGCTGTGGCCACGCTGGCCCCTCACTGCTCCAGAATACCAGCTGTGCTTCTGCTCATGGCTTTCTTCTTGCTGTTTCCTCTGCCTGGATCGCTCTTTCTGGAAACGTTTCTCAAACGTTTCCTTCTCTCTTCTGCGTCAAGTCTTTGTTTAAATAGCCTCAGCTCAGTGAGACCAAATTTAACGAGAAATCTGGACAGGGGAAGGTCCGGTCCAAACCACAAACACCCCTAACAGGAGCACTGCTGCGAGCATCTGTGGAGTGCAGGAGAAGAGGGTCCGGGTGGCCAGCGTTCCCACCATCCTCCTGCACACAGCTTGGTGGACTGGCATTTCCTTCTTGTCTTTTGGTTCGGCCTGGAACGGTATCTGCATAATCCCATGAGATTTCTGTTTCTTGTTTTTCATCTTTAGAATCAACCTTTTGTTTCCTTTTGCTTTGCATGATGGGATGTAAATTTTATAAACCTCAGCCTGGCAATCCTGATGTATATGTAAGTATTTCTCATACTCAATCCCACTCTGCAAACTTGGGGGAGGTCTGGGTGCCAGGTACTGGACAACACACTTTATGGGGATGATCTCCTTCAGCTCTCAGAAAGCCCCAGATACTGCAGATGTGCAGACAAGCTAGAGAGGTCAGGGGGCCTGTTCAAAGTCATAAAGTTGCCACATGTCACAGCTGGGATTTGAGCCCAAGCTTTTGACCTCAGAGCACATGCTCTTAACTATTAAGCTACATCCTCTGTTCTCTTTAAGCCAGATTATCCCAGCCTCAATGCTATTGATATTCTGGGCCAGATAATGCTTTGCTGTGGGGGCCTGTGCTCTATTCTGTAGGGTGGTTGGCACCATCCCTGGCCTCTACCCTTTAGATGCCAAGAACACACCCTGTGACGATGGAACATGTCTCCAGATATTGCTAAAGTTCCCCGGGGGACAAAATCGCCCTGGTTGAGAACCTCTGCTTTAACCCAAGTTCTCCCCTCTGGTCTTTGAGTCCCAGTGATTCCCAATCAACTCCACTGTCTACCCCTCCCCACCACGGCCATCCCACTGGGCTCCCGATGAAGGAGATCCCACTTCCTCTGAGCTCCACCCCACCACCCTATAGCCAATCTCTAGGATTCTAGCAAGAGCTGATGGGGCATTAAGAATAAGAGAAGGAAGGTAAAACAGATAGCAGAAGAGCCAATACGTTGGCAATGCCACCTTGGGGGGAGATAAAGAAATCCAAAGCAGAGCCTTGAAATAATTTTCTATTGGAGTAGGTGGGGTAGACTCAAGCAGATTGTGAAAGAGGGGGACAGATTCTCAGCTAGAGAGATCATCACTGCCTCTGGGGCATAGGAGTGGAGACATACTCCTGAGAACAGAAGGAGACTGCTCCTTTCATTTTGCTGAGCCAAATTTACCTAGGACCAATAAGTCACTCCTATCTCCAGATCTGGAAGAAGGGAGTTTGTCCCAGGTAATGAAGACTTAGGGTCAGTGAATGATGGAGGAAGCACCAGGGGACTCCTTGGTCCCCAGCACTGTTCTGGGTGATCAGAACTCCAGTTCTCCTGGGCTGATCCAGTCATACTACATCATTGATGGTAACAGAGACTGCTGATTGCTGGCCAATGTCCAAAGACTACATTTCTTAGCATCCCTTGAGGCTAGATATGACCACATGACTATGACTTGACCAAGGAGACATAAAAAGAACTTGGGTGGGGTTATTACCAGGAAGGTTCTGTAGAAGGGAAGGTGTGAGGGCCTTTTGGCTCTTCAGTTTCTTCTGGCTGCTGTCCTAGAAGGTAGATGTGAAGCCTGGAACTGAAGCAGCCACTTTGAATCATAAGATGACCTTGAAGTTGGTGGCCACATGCTGAAGATGGCAGAACAGAAAGACAGTCATCTGGATCTCTGATATTTTTATGAGAGAATAATAAACTTTGATCTTATTTAAGACATAACATATTGGGGGGGGCATTCTGTTATATTTAGTGAAACCTAATCCTAACAGATATAATTGGTTATAGATGGAAATCTGAAGTTGGACTCATCCTCTGAACTTTTTTACAAATGCAGCCCTGCACATTTGAGATTGTTTAGACTTTACAGAAACTCAAAGCTCTCTGTTTTAATGGCACATCTTGGGACAAGGAGCAAGAAAGGGAACAGGGCTGGCACTGCTGTGTAGACAGTACTAATTACAGCAATTGTAAGTGACAAACAAAAGTGGTTTCTTGGCAGGGGGTGGGGATGGGGATGGGGATGGGAATGGGAGGAGGGTAGAAGGTGGGGATGAGCTGGAAATGTATTCCACGGATGGGGATAAAACTTGTGTTTATATGATTAGCAGAATTAGATGTGGGTCAGTGGCCATAGCTGGAGTTTGTAAATAGCCTTTTGAGCAGTTGCACATTTTTTTGGGTTTGATCAAAATGAAACATCATTAAAAACAGCTCCATTGCCAATTGTCATCTCTGCCAGAGCCTTGGGAGGTGCCCTCCGGTCACGTCAGGCTGGATGTAATTGGCTTTGAAGTTTGTATATGCGAAGTGCTTTGAGGATTGCAGGCTAACAGAGCTTTGGCAGAGGAAGAAATTTTGAGAGAATCCATTTACCAATATGGGTTCAGCCTTAACTACAAAAACATCAAGCAGTCATAAAATACAGCCTTTGCTGAATGAACCTGAAAACAGGTTCAAGTGGGGTAAGCTCTCAGCCATCTAGAAGGAGTAAGTCACCTTAAGATGCAATGGCTGGGAACCAGATTGTCCTAGGCCTGTGGGCCAGTAGAGTTAGACTAGCCGGCTTCAAATCCCTGCTCGATCACTTAGCAGCCACTGTCACCCTAGCCAAGTCACTTCACCTCTCTGTGCCTCAGTGTCCTCATCCATAAAATGGGGACAATATTAGAAGCTAGCACATATTGATAAAGTGCTTAGAACAATGCCTGGTTCATAGATGTGCAATATACCTAAACTAATGTTACTACTAGTATTATTATTCCACAGTTTCTATTCCAAGTTAGCCCTCCTGAAAAGAGTTGTTTTTTTAATTGCATGATGTTTAGTTTGTACGCTTTTATTACATTTATTCCATTAACAATTGAACAAGGAGAAATCTCAGAGTCATTTCTATTTCTTGTTCTTCTTTTAAAGCAGATAAAACTGGAAGAAGTTTGAAAACACCAGATACAAACGGATTTAAATTTTTAAAACAACCCAGCAAAATAGTTGTAGGCATGTCCAAATCTCTCGCTTAAAAAAGAAAGAGGTCAGATTTCACCCTGAGTTTACTTTATAATTAAACTGGTTTCATGAGTTTGTTTCCAAATTTAGGTGAGTGTTATGTGGAGAAAGGAGATCCACGGAACTTTTGCTCTACGGAAAGGCCAGGAGGTCATTCCAGGGAAGAGGTGATGGGGCGGGTGTGATGTCCAGTTGGTATCAGGAAGCATTTGGCACTGGGGAGATTGCTGGGCCCAGCTGGGTGTTATCCTTCCTGAAGCATTCTGTCTTCCATGGGAATGCTCACCACGCTGACATCTGCTCACCAAAAAAGAGAGCTGGCTGACAGTGTTAACCCCCCACGCGGTTAAGTCGGGAAGAACTGGGGACTTCAGCCTTTGGGTTTTATGCTCAATCAGATGGTATAGATGGCATGTGTGGTTTGGGCTGTTACCTTTTGTAACAGCACCATGATTTGCTTTGGGGGGACACCTCCCCTCTGTTCTCAATCTAGACTGTATGGTTGGAGTTGCTCCTATTCCAGACCGGAGGGCAGGCACATGACCCAGGCCTGGCCAATCAAAACACCACATACCCACGGCTGCAGGGATTGGTTCAGGAATGGACACCTGACTCAGGATGGGCCAATCACAGCTGACCCCAAGATTTTTGCTGGAACTACTGCAAAAGAGATGCTCTCTTTCAGCTGAGGTTCCTCAACCTGTTGAATGTGAGTCCAGAGTTGTTGGTGGGGATGAAGTGGGGAGGTTAAGCCCGTGTTTGGGAAGTACTTGCCTGAGGATATAGCTAAAATAGAGGAAACATGATCAAGGGAGAGAGATTCCTGGAAACACTGCATCCTGAATCCTGCCATGCCCTGACTTTTCTGTTACAGGAGCTAATGCCTTTCCTTTTTTGGCTTAAGTCCATTTCAACTGATTTCCTCTTACTTTGACCAAAAGGCTCTTGACTCACTTAGGTGGAGAACCGAGACCTTAGGCCATAGTTCCCCCCTGGGAAGCAGACATAGATAAGAAGAAAAAGTTGGCAGTGGAAGAAGAGGAAACCTTACTAGGAGGTCAGAAGCCAGCCGGGGACCTGTGTAAGCTACCAGGGTGCCAGGACATGAAAAAATGGTCACCATGGATGTTCGTCATGATGCCCCTGGAGGGCCATCAGTAGACACAGAGCTGCATTTGTGCCCTCCCCAGTGGTGACATGGACTGTGTTCAATCATGCTCCTTTCCTCTCCAAGTCCTCTTGTCACCATCCTTCTCATACCAGCTGGAGGGCCTATTACACTGTTCTGGGCACTTGTAACCAATGACAGCTGCCAAAGGTGAAGGGCAGAGATGGAACCAAGGAGTCAGAGCAAAGACTGTTACAGTCGGGCTTCCCTGGTGGCGCAGTCGTTGGGAGTCCGCCTGCCGATGCAGGGGACACGGGTTCGTGCCCTGGTCCGGGAAGATCCCACATGCCGCGGAGCGGCTGGGCCCGTGAGCCATGGTCACTGAGCCTGCACGTCCAGAGCCTGTGCTCCGCAACGGGAGAGGCCACAACAGTGAGGGGCCCGCATACCGCAAAAAAAAAAAAGACTGTTACAGTCAACCCATGGCAAACGGGAGGAATGAATGAACGAATGAATGTCTCTAACATTTATTGAGCATTTACTGTGGGCAAGAAATGTTCCAAGCCCTTTATATATATCCTCTCATTTGATCCCCACAATTCTACCAGGTGGGTCCTATGATAATCCTCGCTTTACAGATGAAAAAACTGAGGCACGGAGAGATGACCTTGCCCAAGGGCACATAGTTAACCAACAGCAGGGTCTTAATCACTGCGGAATCAGTGAAAACTCACTGGGCCCTACTCCATGCCAAGCACTGTGCCAAGTACGAGGGAAACAACTGTGTGTGAAAACACACATAGACCCTGTTCACACAGCAGTGTTCATCATCTGAAATTATCTTAGGAAATATACTAATTTGTATACCAGTTTCTGATCCGTCTTCTCCATCAGAATGTTTGTTCCATGAGGGGAAGAACCTCACTGGTCTCATTCACAGTCTTACCTGCAGGGCTGAATGGGACCTGGCCTACAGTAGGCACTCAGAATTTGTTCAACAAACAAGTAGCTCTAGAGCAGAGTTTCTCAATGTCATTACTGCTGACGTGGGGCTGGATCATTCCCTGTGGTGGCAGCTGTTCTGTGCATTGTAGGGTGTTTAGCAGCATCCCTGGTCTCCACCCTCTAAATGACAGTAGCACCCCTCTCCACTCCATCCCCCATGGTTGTAACAACCAAAAATGTCTTTGGACATCGCCAGATGTTCCTGGGGAGGCGAAATTCTTGATCTGGAGAGTTAGGATGACTGCACAGATGACACGCATAACCAGGAATGTAACATCGGAGGGACCAACATAACACATATCTGACACACAGGGTAGCTGTTACCTACATCAAGCTCCTGGACCGTCTGTTATGTGAGCGAGCACGATTGGGCCTGAAAGCTAAGAAATGACTTGAGCCACAAGTATGTTGCAATTCCCCGTTAGCCCTCGAAACCCTGAAATCTATACATCTGTAGTGGCGAGACGGAACATTCAGACCCTGAATGATGTCAAGATGCAAGTGGGCCCAAACTTAATCGTTCCAAGAGGCATCCTATTTCAGAGGTTCTGCTGGTTTAAGGAGAGGCTGTTTCTCAGGAGGGTGCCATTTGCAGATGGCAGCAAAAACATAATGTCATTTGCCTTTGCCACAACTGGCAAAAGTGAGTTTTCATCAAGAGGGTTCTTACTTCCTTTGAGTGGCTTGTTTCTTCCCAGTGATAGAACTGGAGAAAACAAATTCCCAAAGTGAACATCTCTCTTGGTGCCCCCGCAGCACCCCAAGTTGTTCCTTCTCCGGGGTTCTAATATAATACAAATAAATAAGATACAAGGAGGCTTCCCTGGTGGCGCAGTGGTTGAGAGTCCGCCTGCCAATGGGGGGGACACGGGTTTGTGCCCCGGTCCGGGAAGATCCCACATGCTGCGGAGCGGCTGGGCCCGTGAGCCGTGACCGCTGAGCCTGCACGTCCGGAGCCTGTGCTCCGCAACGGGAGAGGCCACAAAAGTGAGAGGCCCGCGTACCGCATTAAAAAAAAAAAAAAGATACAAGGATGTAATGTACAGCCCAGGGAGCAAAGCCAATATTCTATAATAACTTTAAATGGAGCATAATTCTATAAAAATATCGAACCACTATGTTGTACACCTGAAACTAATGTAACACTGTAAACCAACTACACTTCAAGAAAATCACATATGTAATATATAAATCATATACTACATATAAATTATGTGTGTGTCTTGTTTTTTTCCAGGTGTTTGTAGCCATTATCTCATTTAATTTTTACAACAGCTCTACTAGGTAGGAGTTACTAACCCTACTTTACTGATGACCAAGACCGAGGCATACAGAGGCTAAGTGACCTGCCCAGGGTCACCTGTAATATTCTCTATCACCAAAAGCAGCACCACCATCCACCAGGTCACTCTGACCAAAACAGTGTCCCTTGATGTTCCCATTTCCCTCCACCCATGCATCCAATCCATCGGCAGGTACCATGGGCTCTCCTTCCAATAGATGCCCCAGATCTGGTCACGGTCTCCCCTATCCCAACAGCCAGGTTGGTCCAGGCCATTCCTGGCCTGCAGGCCTGCGTCAGCCTCCCCCTCTGCTCCTGAGCCTTATTTCCAGCCCCAGTGTCCAGGTCATCCTCACTGGGCGGCAATCAGCCCACTGAAGTGCCAGCCAAGGCTCCCATGGGCCCGAGGACCAGTCCAGGCTCAGAGTGGAGGCCAGGAGGCCTCGGCTATGTGCCCTGAGCTCTCCTCCCAAGATTCTTCTTTGCATTCAGTTCCCTTGACCACACCTCCCATACATTTATTGAGCACCTACTGCATGCCCACTCTTCACATTCCCAGCACTGGGGATATGGTGGTGGGTGAACAGGTGAAGTTCCTCACCTCATGGAATGGACATTTGTGGCCTGCTCTCTAATCCAGCCATTCTCTCTTCCTTCTGGGCCCCGGCACAGCTGGTCCCCATGCCCAGAACGACCTCCCCCCCTCCCTTTCTTTCCTTCTGACACATGGCTAATTCCTGCCCCTCTGCAGAGGTCATCTGTTTCTGCATAACAAATTTCCCCAACAACAGAGTAACTTAAAACAACAACAGTTTAAATCTCAGGCTTCTAGGGGTCAGGAATCAGACGCGGCTGAACTGGGTCCTCTGGTGCTGGGTCATCCCAAGGCCTGACAGAGTAGGCCCCTCGCTTGCTGGCATGACTGTGGCAGAATTCAGCTCCTCATGGGGTGTTGGACTGAGGGTCTCAGGTCCTCACAAGCCATTGGCCAGAAGTCTTCCTTAGCTCCTCACTGTGTGGGCCTCTCCACGGCACATGCAACAACACGGCAGCTGGCAGAGTGAGCGGG
Source organism: Hyperoodon ampullatus (assembly GCF_949752795.1). Lineage (NCBI taxonomy): Eukaryota > Metazoa > Chordata > Mammalia > Artiodactyla > Ziphiidae > Hyperoodon > Hyperoodon ampullatus. Next base: position 78,388,525 of record NC_136927.1, on the reverse strand, counting down.
CAAGAGGGCAAGAGGGAGTGCCAGTGGGATGGAAGTCAGAGTTTAGAACCTAATCTTGGAAGTGACATTCCATCATTTTGCCACATTAAAAAAAAATTTTTTTGATGTAGACCATTTTTAAAGTCTTTATTGAATTTGTTACAATATTGCTTCTGTTTTATGTTTTGGTTTTCTGGCCGCGAGGCATGTGGGATCTTAGCTCCCCAACCAGGGATCGAACCGCAACCCCTGCATTGGAAGGCAAAGTCTTAACCACTGGACCACCAGGGAAGTCCCCATTTTGCCGCATTTTATTCTCTGGAATCAAGTCACCAGGTCTAGGCCACACACGAGGAGGGGGGCGGGACACAAGGATGTGAATAGACGAGGTGGGCAGGGATCACCAGGGGCCATGGCAGAAGCTGTCTCCCACACCTTCTTTCAGCATTAAATGTCAATGCCTCCTCCTCAGAGGCCTTCTCTGATTCCTGGGTTAGGAGCCGCTTCTTTGAGCTCATACAACTCGGGAATCCCCGCATGACACTTAATACATTACTATGTGTGAGCCCTGTTGATGAGCCCCTTTACCTCACCAGACCGGGGGCTCCTGAAGGACAGAAACTCTATCCTATCAGTTTATTCTTTGTTGTATTCCCAGCCCTGTCCACTCTGAGCACACAGCTGGGCTCAGTGTTTTTTTAAACCAAATGTTTTTTCACTAGTTGCAAAGTAGTGACATACATTAGTTCATATTCATTATTTCACAGATGCGTATAACATTAGACTAGACAGAACTTAAAACAAGAATAATCCTCACAGGCCATCTAAGAGTAAGAATCTGATTTATTTTTTTTTTTTATTTTTTATTTTTTTCTTTTTGCCGTACGCGGGCCTCTCACTGTTGTGGCCTCTCCCGTTGCGGAGCACAGGCTCCGGACGCGCAGGCTCAGCGGCCATGGCTCACGGGCCCAGTCGCCCCGCGGCATGTGGGATTTCCCCGGACTGGGGCACGAACCCGTGTCCCCTGCATCGGCAGGCGGACTCTCAACCACTGCGCCACCAGGGAAGCCCCTGATTTATTTTATTTTGTAACAGAATTCTGTCTGAATTCAAATTCCTGCCCCCTCCTCACTTGGGCTGTGGAAACTTGTACCCATCTACCCGTTTCCTCTTCTATATAATGGGGATAATAGTTGACTTTCATTAGATATACAGATGGCCAACAGGCACATGAAAAGATGCTCAACAGTACTAATTATTAGAGAAATGCAAATCAAAACTACAATGAGGTATCACCTCACATCAGTCAGAATGGCCATCATTAAAAAATATACAAATACCAGGCTTCCCTGGTGGCGCAGTGGTTGAGAGTCCGCCTGCCAATGCAGGGGATACGGGTTCGTGCCCCGGTCCGGGAGAATCCCACATGCCGCGGAGTGGATAGGCCCGTGAGCCATGGCCGCTGGGCCTGCGCGTCTGGAGCCTGTGCCCTGCAACGGGAGAGGCCACACACACACACACAAATATATATATATATATACAAATACAAAATGCTGGAAAGGGTGTGGAGAAAGGGAGCCCTCCTACACTGTTGGTGGGAATGTAAATTGGTGCAGTCACTATGAAGAACAGCATGGAGGTTCCTCAAAAAACTAAAAACAGAGTTGCCATATGATACAGCAATCCCACTCTTGGGCATATATCTGGACAAAACTATAATTCAAAAAGATATATACACCCCTACATTCATGGCAGCACTATTTACAATAGCCAAGACATGGAAACAACCTAAAAGTACATCAACAGATGAATGGATAAAGATGTGGTACATACATACAATGGAATACTACTCAGCCATTAAAAAGAATGAAATAATGCTATTTGCAGCAACATGGATGGACTTAGAGCTTATCATACTAAGTGAAGTAAGTCAGAGAAAGACAAACACCATATGATATCTCTTATATGTGGAATCTAAAATATGACACAAATGAACTTATCTACAACAGAAACAGACTCACAGACGTAGAGAACAGACTTGTGGTTGCCAAGGGCTGGGGGAGGGATGGATTGGAAGTTTGAGATTAGCAGATGCAAACTATTATATATAGAATGGATAAACAATAAAGTCCTACTGTAGAGCACAGGGAACTATATTCAATATCCTGTGATAAACCATAATGGAAAAGAATATGAAAAAGAATGTATGTATGTGTATAACTGAATCACTTTGCTATACAGCAGAAATTAGCACAACATTGTAAATCAACTACAGTTCAATAAAATAAATTTTTAAAAATAGTCAACATTCATTGAACACCTATTATGTGCCAGGTATATACTTGATGTACATAATCTCACTTAATCTGCTAAACCACCTAACGAGGTAGATAATACTGCTGCTACTCTCATTTTAGAACAAAGACAAATGAGGTACAGAGAGATGGAGTCACTTGTCTAAGCTGAAAGAGGCAAGGATTCGAATCTAGGTCCAGATCTGGGTCCAGAGCTCACCTAGTGCATCAGGTTATTGTAAGGGTTCAAAGTGATTATGTGCATGCAGTTTTAGCTCAGTGACCAGCATAAGGCAAACACCCAATAAACGTTGCCTTATAAGTTTAACTTCAGCTGAATAGAACAGAAACTGAAATACAGCTTTTAAAGTGTGAGCTTCATTCCTTTCATGGAGAGGGCAGGACAGGGCTGGCACAGCAATGCTGTAATACCATTAATACCCCAGGCTCCTGATCAGCCACCTCACACGAGCTTTCATGTTCAATGATGAATCATGGTCCAAAGTGGCTCAGAGCTCCAGCCACTCCATTGCAGTTCCAAGCAGGAAAAAGGAGACAAACGGAGGAAGGACCAAAAGGGTTCACCTTCCAGTGAGTGAATAAACTCTTCATTAAGAGCCTTTATTAAAAGCCCCATCTGGGCCTCCCTGGTGGCGCAGTGGTTGGGAGTCCGCCTGCCGATGCAGGGGATGCGGGTTCGTGCCCCGGTCTGGGAGGATCCCATGTGCCGCGGAGCGGCTGGGCCCGTGAGCCATGGCTGCTGAGCCTGCGCGTCCGGAGCCTGTGCTCCGCGGCGGGAGAGGCCACAGCAGTGAGAGGCCCGCGTACCACAAAAAAAAAAAAAAAAAAAAAAAAAGCCCCATCTGGTGACTTCAGCTTATATCTCACTGGCGACCTACACTACAAGCAGGGCTGGGATTGGGGTCCTTTAGCTAGACACAATGCCACACTAAATAAAACTGAGGTTTTGTTAGTGAAGAAGGGAAAAATAGTGAGTAGGCAACTAAGAGTCTACCTGTGTACTTTACATTATTAGTACAAATAAACAAGGGGAGGCCTGTTTATTTATACTACTAACCAGAAGTCCCACACATAAGAACGGATTGCTTGCATTGAAGTGGGGAGGGGTGGGTGCCCTCAGCTCCCTCCGTGCCCCTCCCTGTGACTTTGAATTAACTGGAGAGGTCCCCAGGAGGGCCACACAGTGTGAAAACTCCCTCTTAACCTTGGTTTTTTCACTTCTCTGAGCCTCTCTTTCAACACTTGGAAAATGGGAATGATAAAGGCACAACTCCATAAGACTGGGATGAGGACTGAACGTGACCGAACAATGTACATCTTGGTCCAATACCCAGCACTCGGTCCACGTAATGCTGCTCTTCTAACCTGGAGAGAGAGAAAGCAGCAAAGCCTAACTGCTGGGCCTGGGACTTCTCAAAAAGTGCTCTCTTGGCTTTTTTTTTTTTTTTTTTTTTAAACCAATGTACTGAATCCCACTTGGTTGGCTGGAGGCCACGGGCGAATTTGGGGCAGCACAAAACACAGCAGAGTGCCAGGGTGTACCCCACCGCAGTATTTTTCCACAGACTCTGCCCGGTTGGCCCTGGCTCCCAGTGGGAGCTGTGGTCCCCGCAGAACAGCGCGTCCTAGGCAGACCAAGCGGTGCTGCCCCGCAGTGACTCATGCCTGTCTGTGGGGAGCCAGCGCCAAAGCTGGCACGCCCCACTGCCAAGTGGGCCTCGGCTGGTCCTGCTTCCCCCTGGGGCTGGAGCTGCCCCAAGCTTCTTTGCTGATCCTCAGAACCTTGGGCCCAACCCGGATTCCACCCTGATGGGTCATTTATGGCCTGTGCTCAATCCAGGGCCTGAAGCATGCACACTTAAGTTCCCACAACATGGATTCAACAGACCCCAATTCAGACAAAGAGCACCATGAAGTGTAGTGATTCCTCAGGGGAACAGACAGAGTCCCCTCTTCTTCCCTCCCCACCCAAATTCCAGCTGTTATTAAGACCACAGATATGAGGACCTGGGTTTGATTCCTGGCTCTGTCACGACTTGATTGTGTGGTCTGAAGTAAGTAATGTAACCTCTGTGGGCCTCAGTTTCTTCATCTGGCAAATGGGGATCATCCCATTGGGTGAGGATCGAAGGAAGCAATGCATGGGAAGGGTCATGCCTGGCGCTGAGACATACCCAAGGTCACAAGCCACTATCATCTCAGCACAGAGCTTTCCATGCCTCACAGTCAAGCCCCTTATCATCTCTCTGACCTCATCTTTACCATCTTCTCTGCTTCACCTGGTCCAGCCACATCAGCCTCTTTGCTGATCCTTTGACACGCTCAAGCTCCGGCCTCAGGGCCTTTGCACCTGCTGATCCCTCTGCCTGGAAGACTTTCCCACACAGTTAAATCCTTCAACTCCTTTCAGTCCTTAATCAACCATCACCTTCAGAGTGAGGCCTTCCCTCCCTACCTTATCTAAAAGTGCAATTCCCTCCACCCCACCAGTCCCATTCCCTGCTTTATTTTTCTCCATAGCACTTAACCTTAATCTGGCATTATTTGGGGCATCGTCTGTCTCTCTCTCTGTTTAATTTATCTATTGCTGCATAACAAACTACTCCCAAACTTAATGGCTTAAAACAACAAACAGTGATTATCTTAGAGCTTTTGTGAGTCAGGAATGTGGGAGCAGCTTAGCTGGGTGGTTCTGGCCCAGGATCTCTCCTAAGGTTGCAGTCAAGATGTCGCTGGGGCCGTGGTTTAACTCAGAGGCTTGACTGGGGCCGGAGGGTCTGTTTCCAAGATGGCTCCCTCACATGGCTTGTGGGTGGGAGGCCTCAGTTCATCACCTTGTGGACCTTGCCACACCGGGCTGCTTCAGCATCCTCTCAACATGGCAGCTGGGTTCCCTCAGAGTGAGGGATTCAGGAGAGAGCATGATGGAAGGCACCATGTCTTTACAAGCTTACCTCAGAAGTCACCTCCATCACCCCTTTATATTTGTGTGTGTGTGTGTGTGTGTGTGTGTGTGTGTGTGTGTGACATCAGTCATCCCTATCCAGGATGGAAGGGGACCACGTAAGGGTGTGAATACTGGGAGGCCAGGAGCACTGGGGCCATCCTGGAGGCTGGTTGTCACAGCTTAGAAGCATGTAAATATCATGAGAGCAGGACCATATCTGTTCTGTTCATTGCTGTGTCTTCAGTTTCTAGAACAACGCTTGGCACATAATACCTTCTTAATCCATTTTGTTGGATGATTGACTGAATGAATGGATGATTGACTGAATGAATGGGACCAGGTGGAACTCAGCCAAAGCAGAACATACAGACTCCTCTGAGGAGAGGTGGAGCTTGGCTCTCCAACAAGTCCTTCCCCTGGGCAGCCTGCGAAGGACTCCAACCATTTGCTACAACTTTGGAATCATGGGGAAACAAAAGAAAAAGCAACAGCTTCTGAACACAAAGCCACTCTCTCATAGTACCACCACAGTGTTCCAATATGCAGGAGAGACATGAGGCTGTGCTGTAAAGGGCGCTGGGTTAGACGTTAGAAGGTCAGGCATCAAGTCCTGGCTCAGACACTTAATTGATAAACTACCGAAGTTTAGTTTGTTATTTTTAAATGGGAGTAACCACACCTATTCTGCCTAGTACCCAGGGATATAGTTCATTTATTCATTCATGCTCATCACTTAAGCATCACCCTGGACTTCATGGATTCACAGTTTAGTGAGAGACTCAGATGGGTTGGTACATTCTGAAAACAGCACCACACACTGTTATGTGCCTTGATAAATTCAGCACCTACTAGAGTAGATTGTGCTAAATTTTGTGTACATCATCTGTATGCAGTAGATATTTTTAATCCCCATTTTATAAGTGAAGCAATGCAGTTTCAGAGAGGTTAAGTAACTTGTTCTAAGTCATACAGCTAGTAATTCTAAAAAACAGAATCTAGGTTTTCTGACCTCCACGCCTTTCCTATGACACCAGAACTTTTTCATAAAAGTTTTAAATGTCTACATTTTAACTGACAGTTGGGAGTGACATTTCTAATAAAAGCCCCAATCAATTCACTCACCGCCATTTACTTTTTTGATGTAATAACTGTGGTGGATTCGGATTGTGTCCACTCAGCGAAGTTGGAATTCCCAGAATTCCTTCCCCTGCATAGTTTCTGGTTAGCATGGGCCACAGGAGACATTTGAGGCAAGATCTGGAAGGTAGAAGTGGAGAAGCAGATCTACAGTTTTTATGCCTGGAAGGTGGGCACAGTGGGCGCTGTTGTGGCTGCTCTTCTGTGGGCTGACCTGGGTGGCCTGGGGCAGCAGCAAGTCCGCAGCCTCCAGCGCCTGAGCATCTTCTTTCAGCTTCTCCAAATCCTGGGCAGGTGCCTGTTTGGTTCCGTGATGAAGAAGACCACCTCCTCCGGCAGGTCACTTGGGTGGGGCGACTCGTCTGTCCCTGTGGCTCCCTCCTCGTCCTCAGCTGCTCCCAGTTCTCATCCATCGTGCTTTTGTGGCAGCCACCTGCTGACACCCAGCCTCATGTTCAAAGAAACAGGCTCACATATGCTGTCGAACCAGCTCTCACATTTATATAAGGTCAAACTCCCAGGATAAATCCCTTCAGTTGATTTTCTTTCTCTGACCAAACCCTTATCCCATAATCGGAGGCTAATTCTCATTTCATATACTTTAAAATAGAAAACTCTAAGCCTATTTTCACAGCTCCACTGTTTTCAAATACCTATATCGAAAAATCTATGAGCATGTAAGGAATACCTACGTGTGCTACACATCATGGTTAAAAGCTCTGCTTGAAACTTTCAAGAAAGACACTCAAGACAACTATCAGGTCTGTCTGGAGAGAAGCAGAAGGGCTGGAGTGCAAGGGAATCCCTCTGCCTGTGACCCAGACTCCTCTCCCAATTCACTAGGCGGTTTTTCCCTGGGGCCCTGGACTTGGCTGTGGCTTTGAGGGTAGGAACACCTCTGAGCTGGCTGCCAGAGCACGCAGACCGGACCATCTAGTGGAAAATCCTGATGCCAGCTTGAGCCTGTGTTGTAAGCACGCAGCTAGACTGAAGGGAAGTGCCCACTCACTGGGAAGTAATGTGTCTTGCTGGACAATGCCAGCGGGTACTATTTGATGTTCATAAACTTTTCCAGACTCTCAGAGCAGGAGATGAGCAACTCCACTTTTACAACCACTAAGAGTACATTCCTAAGCTTGTACGTGTGTGCATACATATAGGCATGAAAAGGACTGAACTGAGTATAAATCACAGAAGATGAAAGCTCATTTTTCACCTCATCCATGATTCAGCTTCCATCAGCCTCAAGGAGAAAATAATCATTAATAAATAACTCCCCATTTATACAAAGAAAGAAATAGCAATTCGAAATGTGCCCATGAGCCTCTATTTTATTTAAAGGAGAAAAGGACAATTAGCAAATCCATGGAGGAATGAGATTTCAGCTAACCGAAAGAGGAGAGAACATTTTATGAACATTTTCATTTAGTCATGACATTTAATTCATTAATTAAAATTTATTTATTTATTTATTCTATTTTAAAAGGTGGAAAGACTGACCTCAACTGTTTATCCCAGGGCTCAGCAAACTATGGCCCACGGCTGGCTGGCTGTGTTTATAAATAAAGTTTTATTGAAAGACAACCATGCTCATTCTTTCACTTATTGTCTATGGCTGCTTCCATGTTACCAGAGCAGTGTTCATTGGTTGGAACAGAGCTAAAATATTTATTATATGATCTTTTAATAAAAGTGTGCTAACCTCTGGTTTATTCTATAATCTTTGTGACCAGTAAGGTACCCAAATATTTCCTGATTGCTTTCATGTTTTCAGTAAATAAATTGAGCTTCATTGGCAGGAAATCTAACACCTCCTCTGGGCTTCTTACTTCCTCACCACTCCCACTGTCCAAGAACTCTGGGATTTACTTGGTTCAAAGGGGGCCAGCCCTGCCTCCAAACAGCTGAACTGGTGAGTCTGAACCATCCACTACATGCATCGATTCTCCTTGCCACTAGGGGTCACTGTTGAACACGGGATATGTACATCCATCCTGGCTCTCCTAGTGATCAGCCATCGATCCCAGACCAATTGTACTAGGATCGCTGGGGCCTGAAGGGATCCCAGCTTACCGACCTGCCCTGTTGGAAGCAGCCCTCCCCAAAGCGCTCTCCAACTTCGGCCGGATGCTCCTGTCCTGTTGATTAATTCCCATGTGGGCTTCTTGTCCTTCTTAGTCAGTGGGTGTTTGGTGGGGGCTTCAGAGCCCACTCGGATGGGCTTTCTGGCTCCATGTGCACAGCAATCAGTCCCCCTCACCCCCACCACCAAGAACTAGGTCTTTATGGGGAGAAGCCTGCCGTTGTCAGCTCACAGAAATTCCTTTATAGCCACCCTCAAGCCAGGGGCGTCTACTGGTCCCCTGTTGACATGAACTAAGACCAATTCTTTCCTGAACAAAGATGGTTTACTGTGAGGTGACCTGAGGAGAGGTGTGGGCAGGTTCAGGGACCTTATTACAAATCAAAGGAGGTGATAATCACAAACCCACTCAGCTAAGCCTTTGCTCACACCTGCCAGGCTCTTCCCTGTCTTCAGCAGCTTCTGAGATGACCCCAGTGATCTCCACTTTCTGGCCTTCATGTCCTGGAGTGATCCCCTCCCCTTGAGTAACTTGTGTCTAACCAACAGGAATAACTCAGTGTTGGGGGGAAATGTCCCAACTGTGATTAAACCTGACTTCAACCGTGCTGGCAGACTCTCCCTTGCTGGCTGTGATGAAGCAAGGCCAGGGAGGCTTCTGTGGCCAACAGCCAGCTCACGTTGTGAGCTTCACTACGGAGAGGGCAATGTGATAAGGAACCGAGATGGCTCCCCCCAGAAGCCAGTGAGGGGCTGAGGCTCTGAATCCTGCCAACAAACACGTGAGGGAGCTTGGATGTAGATCTGTCCCCAGTCGAGCCTTCAGAGGAGACCCCAGCCCTGGCTGACACTGACTGCATCCTTTTGAGATGCTGAAGCGATGGACCCAGCCAAGCTGTGCCTGGATTCCTGACCCACTGAAACTGAGATCGTTTTAACTGGGTGTTGTTTAAAGCCACTAAGTTTGTGGTCATCTGTTATGCAGCAATAATTAACACACCCATCTCCAGACCATACAGGCACCAAACACATGAAAAGCTGTTAGGCTTTATAACTGTATCTACCTTTTAAGAGTTCTACATTTTTCAGTAAAGAGTGTCATGCAAGTAAAAATATTTCCCAGAAAAATAAAAAGCAGGACCTCAACAGTTAAATATTTGGGATTGCCAGACTGTGAATGTCTAAGCAGAGTAACAAATGGCTCAATCTTCCTCCTTGGTCCAGATGCTGAGTGGTGTTATAGATCAAATGGTTGTGTCCCCCCAAAATTTGTATATTGAAATCCTAACCCCTAATGCAATGGTATTAAGAGGTAGGGCCTTTGGGAAGTGATTAAGGTCAGGAGGGTAGAGCCCTCATGATGGGAGTCGTGCCCTTATAAAAGAGGCCCCAGAGAGCTCCCTGCCCCCTTTCATCACAGTGAGAAGACGGCCATCTATGAACCAGGAGGCAGGCCCTCACTAGACACCAAATCTGCCAGTGCCTTGGTCTTGGACTTCCCAGCCTCCAGAACTGTGAGAAATGAAGTTCTGTTGTCTGTAAGCCACCCAGTCTATGGTGTTTTGTTATAGCAGCCCGAATGGACTAAGACAGTCCCTCATGCAACCAAAGCTTTTTAAAGCTAACACTTACTGCAGGCATACCATGAGCCAGGCATGGGGCTATATGCATTAGCTGTATTATTTCATTAGATCCACCCCAAATCGCCTGTAAGGTGGTACTATTAGCTCTAGTTTTCAGATACGGAAACAGGCTCAGAGAAGCTGTCTGACTTGCTCAGGCTCACACAGTGAGCGGGGAAGTTAGAGTAAGGCTGGGATTTAAACCTAAGCAGTCAGATTCCAAAGCCTTTCCTCTTCACACTTCTCTCCTGCCACAGGTACATTTCATAAACTATCACATCCCCTGAGGGGCAAAACCATGATTCCAGTTTCCTCACAGTATCCCACCCCCCCGCCCCCTGCCAGTTTCCCCAACCCAAGGCAAGCACAGCTGTATCTGCCCCTGGTGCCCTGGGTTCCAGCTCACAGCGCCACAGTTTCTTCTCCGATTGTGTATTACATGTTCAACACTCATTCACACATTTGTCCTCTCTTTATGGAGCATCTACTATGCCAGGCTTTGTTTCAGGCACGAGGACACGCTAGTGAACAAGACAGACAAAAATCCCCACCTTCATAGAGCTGACGTTTTAGTGGGGGAGACAGACCATCAGTAAATCATCCAATACATGGCATCATGCCAGGTAACTACAAAGGCTGTGGCGGGGGAGAACAGGGTAAGAGGGATGGAATAAAATTATGGGGATGGTATTTTAGATAGAGTGATCACAGAGGGCTTCCCTGAGGCGGTGACAACTGGGCAGAGACCTGAGACCAACTTTTCAGGCAGAGGGCACAGCCTGTGCAAACACCCTGAGGTATGGTGCTGGGAAGGAGCCTGAGGAATCTGAGAAACAGCAGGGGGTGGATATCAGGGCTGAGGGGTGCAGAAGGCAGGCTGGAGGGTGCTAGGCAGGGTGGGCCCACATTATGTAGGGCCATGTGGGAATTAGGATTTTATTCTTTGTTCTTATGTAATGATAGCTCTTTGTCTGGGGGTCTTGCTACTCTCCTCACACCTGGTCAGTGGGAAGGACACGGGTCCCTTTAACCCGGCTCAGGACCCCGCTTTGGCCCGAGCGCAGGCTCTGCTGTCACCCTATAGAGCAACCACAGCGTGAGACGGCAGACTTGGAGAGAGGACAGGAGGTGGTGGAAAAAGTGACTCACTGCCCCTCCCGGCAGGGGCCCCTCCCACTGCCATATCTGCTTTCTGTGTAACTGTGGAAAGCCCACACTCCTCCAGGGACGCAGGCCTGCCCCCAGCACAGAGGCCTCATCCTTCCCTTCCCCACACGCTACAAGTCAGGGAAAGCTCACCACCGCCCACCCTTCACCGGGGCCAGGCTTCCCCATGGCGTGAATATTCTAGACCCAGAGCGTAAGGCCCCATCAACGCCACACGGACATCGCCCAGATCGCTTCCGTGGCAGCTCTCTCCCGGCTCCTCTTGGCGGGCCACCCCCAGAGCTCCGTGTACTTCGGGCTCTAGAAATGTTTACTTTTGCATCTGCCAGTTCACAAGGCAATTATCGGTAACTGAATCCACAGCCCAGGAAATCTGACTTCATCGGGACACCAAAACCCAGGAAGGGAGACACTTTTGGGCCCTGGGCTGACCACAGACACCGCGGAGGGGAGTTCTGCACCGTGGCATCAGGTGACATCACTGCGGCTTGTCTCCGAGACGTGACGTAAGGGCAACCCCCGAGGACGCCAGACCCAGCGTGTCTGTGAGAGGTTCCCCTCCATCTGCCCACCAAACCCCGGTCGCTTCTATTTCTGGCATCAAGCGAAGATGGATTTGATGGTTGTGGGAAGGAATTAGCTGTTAATGGACTTGCCATAAACAAAGATTGATTTCCAATTCTATGGATTTTTGAGTGGAGGGGGTTTAAGGTGAAAGATTTATAAATTTATAAAATACTTCTAACAGGGTTTGGTGGAGCCATCGCTAGCACCCTAGAAGAGCATGCAACCAACGAAACACCAGAAAAATTTCCACACCCCTCTGAGCAAACACTATTTCAACTCTGTTCTTTAAAAACACACACACACACACACACACACACACACACACACACACAGCCAGTTCCTCTGAAACCTTTCTGAAATGCTTTCAGCAGAGCCACAAAAGCTAAGGCACAGGTTAGCTAAAAGTCTGAAATCTTCAAGTTTACTTCGTGGGCACTTCCATTTCCTAAGATATGAAATAAATTGGCAAGGATTTCGAGGTCCTAACTGGTCCAAAAGGGACAAAAGGGACTAAAGCAGCTTAGAAGTGAAGGCAGTATTGAGCAGCAGGGCAGCACCCCGGTATGGAACCAGAGCCCTGAGTTCGAATCCTGCCTCAGCCCCTTTCTATTCGGGTCATGCTGGGCAGGTTCCATCTTATTGCCTTCTGGAAAATGGAGATAACAACATTTAGCTTTTCACGTGTGTTTCGGGGAGGACTTCATAATGCTCTGTGTGTAGATGGATTCAGTAAAGTACAGGGATTGTGAGGATTACACATCAGCTCATGCAAAGAAAAGCTTTCATCTGTTCCCACTTCCTCTAACTCATGGCTCAGAGCGCATTGTCCCAACGTCCAGACCCTGGAGACTTTGAGAGGTGGTATCTGCAGGGACAGCTCTGAACTCCAGAGTCTCAGGCCCGAGTTCAAGTTTCTTACTAGTGGTGTGTCCTGCAGCAATAGCCTCACCTCTCTGAGCCTCGGTTTCCTCATCTGTCACATGGTGGGGATAACTTTCACTCTGGCCAGTGACTGCTGTGAGGATCTCACATGCTATTTCTTACTAAAGTGTGAAATCAGGCCTCAGGTGGGTAAGAAAGCCAGTGCAGGAATTTGTCCCAATAAGTCCTTGTAGGGGCTCCAGACTGGCCTCCACGACCAGCTCTGACCCCGTGGCAGCGAGTCGGGCTGAGCGGTGGCAGCCCTGATAGTACAGTGGAGTTGAGCTCGGGTCTCTGCAGACAGAACTACAGGAAAGCTGGCCTTTAGAAAATGCTTCCAAGCCATGACAGCCCATGTGCCCGTCTTATATGAGATGTCAGATTTTCCAGGTGGCTTCTATTCCCTCCCCTTTCTCCGCCCCCTTGAAGGCTTCAACCTCAGCACTACAGGCATTTGGACCAGATCATCCTTGGCTGGGAGGCTGGCCTGTGCACGGTAGGATGTTTAGCTGCATCCCTGGCCTCTAGCCACTAGATGCCATCAGCACCTCCTGAATCGTAACAAACAATCCCATAGTTGCCTTTACATTTATAGAATATATGCTCCTGTACATAAATGATACACGTTATTGCTTTTCATGCTTCAAACTTCATACGAATAAACTTTATATACAAAAATAAAATACTATGCTTTTGTCATTCTAAAATGATGTTTTGAGATTTGTCCATGTTAATCAACGTAGCTGTACTTGGTTTTCACTGCAAATATGGCACAAGGCATTTCCCTGTCCTCCTGTTGATGGACACTGGGATAGCTTCCTACATTTCTCTATTACACGTGTGTACACACAATGCTGAGATGAATATCCTTGAGCGTGGCTCCTGTACACGGAGTGAGTTTTTCCACGGTATGTAGGGGTGGAGCTGGTGTTTCTAGGATATGTGTGTATACAATTTTATTCTCCACAGCAGGTATATAAGAGTTGTAGAAATTTTAAAGTGAAGAGAGTGTCATGGGTCTTCTGTCCAAAAGTCACAAACTCTCAGCCTATGGAGCCGGAAAAGTCTGAATAATAGTTGAACAATTAGTGCTAATATTCACAAATGGGAAGATTTCACACAAAATCTAGATTCAAAGCTTTTGTGAAAAATTGAAAAGGTTGGCAATTTTGGGCCCAGAGGGCTGCAGAGTTGCTTCTTGAGGCATAAAGGAAGGGAAGAAATACCCCTGCCATTCTCTCCCTCCTGCAGGGCCTCCCATTGGCCAAACCCAGCTGCTATAGGAGCCTGCAGGGGTCAGCCCTGCACTGGGTAACCTCATCCTCTTTCTGTGCCTCTTACACACTGCACGGTAGCCTCTTCTTTTTTTTTTTTTTTTTTTAAATTAATTAATGTATTTATTTTTGCTTGCGTTGGGTCTCCGCTGCTGAGCACGGGCTTTTCTCTAGTTGCGGCGAGCAGGGGCTACTGTTCGTTGCAGTGTATGGGTTTCTCATTGCTGTGGCTTCTCTTGTGGAGCATGGGCTCTAGGTGCGCAGGCTTCAGTAGTTGTGGCTCGCAGGCTCTAGAATGCAGGCTCAGTAGTTGTGGCACGTGGGCTTAGCTGCCCGCGGCATGTAGGATCTTCCCGGACCAGGACTTGAACCCGTGTCCCTTGCATTGGCAGGCGGATTCTTAAGTACTGCACCACCAGGCAAGCCCCGGCCTCTTCTACTTGATTGCGAGCTTCTTGAGAGTAAGCAGACGTTATTGGTCATCTCTATGCCTATAGGACCCGGCTGACAGCCTGGCTGTAGCAGGAGTTAGGTCAACTTGTTAATGGATGAGACATCAGGCCACTGGAAGGAACACGACAATGACCCTTAACCAGCCCTTCACCTGTGCTAGGCACTTCATGAAAATGTCGAATCACAAAGATAGAAAGAGTAAACATTTTAGGTTTACATACTGTCTCCATCCTAACTTTTTAACTCTGCCGTGAAATAGTGAAAGCAGCCACAATTTACAAGTAAATGAATGGGCGTGGCTGCGTTGCAATAAAACTTTACTTACAAAAACAGGCAGGGGGCCCGATTTGGTTCACGGACTCTGGTTTGCAGCCCCCTGATGCGGATCATAATGTAATCGGCGCCACCTGGGGTTGTGTTTTCCCAGCTGTTTGTGGGGACCCTAGAAGTCAGGCCAGCAGAAGAGAGTGCTGAGTTGCTCTGTGCTAAGGTACAGAGGAATTCAGAAGAGAAAGTTGCAAAGAGAGGGGAAGGGGGATAAGAGGGAAGACGGGCTGGACAGCACAGGTGGAAAGAGGAGGCAGAACTGGGAAAGTGGCCGAGAGCCTTTTTCA
This sequence comes from Hyperoodon ampullatus, assembly GCF_949752795.1. Classification (NCBI taxonomy): domain Eukaryota; kingdom Metazoa; phylum Chordata; class Mammalia; order Artiodactyla; family Ziphiidae; genus Hyperoodon; species Hyperoodon ampullatus. Next base: position 78,373,446 of record NC_136927.1, on the reverse strand, counting down.
GACGAGGGAGGTCCAGCCCTGAAGCGTCAGTTGTCTTTGGTCCCTGAGACGTGAGTCCCTGCACTGATCCAAACCGGCCCTGCTCCCAAATGCCCTTTTTTTTTTTTTTTTTTTTTTTTTTTTTTTTTTTTTTTTGCCATACGCGGGCCTCTCACTATTGTGGCCTCTTCCGCTGCGGAGCACAGGCTCTGGACGTGCAGGCTCAGCGGCCATGGCTCACGGGCCCAGCCGCTCTGCGGCATGTGGGATCTTCCCAGACCGGGGCACGAACCTGTGTCCCCTGCGTCGGCAGGCGGACTCTCAACCACTGCGCCACCAGGGAAGCCCCCAAATGCCTTTTGAGAGTGGTTTGTATGTCTGTGTGAAAGTTAACCAAGAATTCGGTGTTCCCTCCAGTCGATGTGACCTGAAACAGCAGGCGGCAGGATGAGCAAGAAGGTGAGACCACCCTAAGCGGAGCACTGTCAGCGAGGCAGGAGACCATGGAGACTCTGGGGACTGGGGTCCTCAGGAAGTTGGCACAGGTGGAGACAGGCTGGGGACCTTCCCCAAGCTGTGGAGTGGGGCTGGAAACAGGCTTTCCAGATCCTGTTAGGAGTGAGTTCGCCTGTACTAATCTCAGGAAACCTTACCCCTGTTTACGATGACTGATTCTCCCCCCTCCCTACAAAGGACTTTTAGGATCGCCTACATCCCCTTTTTGGCCCGATCCACGGGCTGTGTTTCCAACTTCTCATTGAACTGGTAGCGTTTTCCCAGGACCCTTTCTCTGAGCCACGGGCGGTGGGATCCGCAGCGCTGCCGTATGTTCCCAACCTCTGCGCTGATCTTCTAGAAACCCCAACGCCCCATGTGTCTCCGATGTTAACACCACGACCCCGAGGTCAGGGCTGGCACGCTCGTGTCCCCGAGTCCCAAGTGCCAGGCAGATCCCCAGTGCTCAGGGACCCACTCTCAACGTCGGCTGAACAAACCCCACCTTCTCCTCCAGCTGCCTGGGGAGGGGGCCATTATCAACCCGACCACAGAGGGGAAGAATCAGAAGCTCAAAGAGGTTAACCCAAGTCACACAGCCCCAAAGGGGCAGAAATCGAAACCAAATCCAAAGCCCAAACTCCTCCCATTACAGCCCAAACAGGTGGAAATTCAGTCATTTCTTCTGATTTTGGAATGAGTTTCGGTGCATCCTTTGAATGAGGGCTGGGGGCTCGAGAATAACCTCAACCCAAGCTCTGAGGCCAGGTGGTCCAGAATTCAACTTGGGGAGGTGAGAGGTTTCCTTACCCTCATACTCTCCCCTCTACCTGGCCCCAGAATGCCCCCACCCAGAGGACCTTGCTTGTCTGCAGCGGAAGTGGCCTTGCCTCTCCAAGAACTGTTAAGATAACAGATGCTGTGTTATTTCTGCTCGAATCCAGCACCTGGGTCGATACAATTCAGCTACTTGGTGCCTTTTATAGAGCGGGGAGAAGGGCTGGAGGGCAACTTGGCCTGGGCCATTTAGTCATAGAATTCCCCACCTTAGACTTCTGCCATTATCTGTAACTTAGATGAGTAATCATTGAACTTTATTTGAAAAGCGTTACTTTATTAAACATAAAAACTTAAAATCTACCATGATCTTCACATCGCTTTTAGCTTTAAATCTTTTAAAAATTTTAAATGGCTCTTGCCATCCTCAACCTCTGAGAGGCCCTGGTTGGGTGTCAAAATCAAGATGTTTCCAGAGTTAAACAAAAGCCAGTTTATGCAATATCCAAGTTCATCACAAGTCAGTTAGGGCACAGACAAGCCTTTGTGACAAGCATTCCTAATCAGTTCCATCCCAACCCCTCTCCAAAATTCTTGAAAGAGTAAACAAGACATCAAAACAATACAAAACAGGGCTTCCATGGTGGCACAGTGGTGGAGAGTCCACCTGCCGATGCAGGGGACACGGGTTTGTGCCCTGGTCCGGGGGGTCCCACATGCCGCGGAGCGGCTGGGCCGGTGAGCCATGGCCGCTGGGCCTGCGCGTCCGGAGGCTGTGCTCCGCAACGGGAGAGGCCACAACAGTGAGAGGCCCGCGTACCACAAAAAAAAAAAAAAAAAAAGAAAAGAAAAGAAAAAAAAAACAATACGAAACAGAGGCTCTGTGACTTCTTTGGGTCCCAACCCCTTTGCCTGCTCTGGGCCTCTCTCCAGGGAAATGTGCAGAGATGCACACGGCATTTCATATCCAATCCCAGGGATTCCCAAACTCCATCCATGGAGGACTTTTAAGTCCCCCAGAAGCCCCAGACAAGGTTTTTTGAACAAGCAAGTTAAAAATAATAAGGAAATGTAATTCAGGATCCATGTGATGGTCCCCCATTGGTAATAGTTGGGCTGTAGTCTGTTGGCCCCAAAGCCACTGGCTGGAAGTACAGCCTCTATGTGAGACGGATGTGGGTCCAATTCCTGTCCCTATGATATTGGGCAAATGACACCATCCTTCAAACGGAAACAGGAATGGGACCAACCTCGCAGAGCTGTCAAAAGGATCGAGTTAATGTTTATAAGGTGCATGGAGGGCATACCCTAAGTGCCCCATAAGTGCCCCATAAGTGTCAGCTCTCACCAGCATCATTGGTGCCTCTCCCCTTCCAGGGTCTGCGAGCCGAGGGATCCCAACTCCGGCCTCCAGCTCTGGCCCCCCGGGGAGGATGCTGAGCTCACCTCCGCAGAGCCACTAGAGGGAGCACTTGCCTTTCCTAACATGGCCAGACCCCTGACTCCCAGACCTGGAAACTTCCTGCCCAACTGCAGCCTGGGACGGGGTGGTGGTGGAAGTTGGGGGGTGCCCCCCTCCTGGCTGTTTCCCCCCACTTTGGACAGGCCTCTAATTTACAACTGAGTCCCCTGGCCTGAGATTTCTTCTCTGCTAGAGTCAAGGGCTGGTCCTCTCTTCCTTCTCTCCCTTAGCATCCTAATTTGTCACAGTGGCTCCACGTGCCCAGCCTGTGTGATAAACCACGACGGGCTGGGGCCATTTTCCTCACTGGACACTTTGTCTCCCAGCCTGACTCACAGCTGGGATGCCCGCCTGACTCAGTTCTGGTCAAGGGCATAAATGCGGGAGCTCACTGGGCCTTCTGGAAAAGGCTCTGCTTCCTGTTTGCTTTACAGGCATCCTTTGGGCCTCGGATGCTGGCAGCCGTGGTGGCCACTTTGAGACTGTGAGGTGACCAAGCAGATAGACGGCCTGGGCCCACCTCCGGATTTCCCATGCCTCCTAGAGAGGCTCTCACACCCATCGGCCCTTCTCACCCTCCCATGGCCGCCCGCCGCTCCAAGGATAAAATCCAAACGGAGGCCACTGGGCCCTTCCCCGACCTGGTCTCCTGAGCCTTTCCTTCCTTCCTTCCATCCTGCCACACCAGCCTTGTTTTCTGTTGCTCTGCAGCGTTAAGTCCATTCCTCCCTCAGGACATTTGCACTTGCTAATCTCTCGGTCTGGAAAGTTCTTCACCCAAATTGCCCATGGCTGGCTCTTGCCAGTCAGGCCTCAGCTCAGAGGTTCCCTCCCCAGAGGCAAGTTCCCTGCCCTCCTGCTTTGCCACACGCCTTGTTCAACCTCTTCAGAGCACAAAGCACTGTCTGCAATTGCCTTGTTTATTTATGTGGCACCTGCTTACTGACCCTCCTCCCAACGAGAACCTGGAGGGCACAGTGTGTGGCACAGAGTAGGTACACAAATCATACTCAACGAGTGAACAAATGTATTTTCTTTTTGCTAGATTTCCTTTGAGTAGGTTTCTGTTCTTTGCAATTATAAAATTCTCGACCAAGATAATTGGCAGCAAAATTAACCCAAAACAAACCACCGAACAAACGCTGCTCTGTATGCAGCAGGCTGAGGGCTCTTCTCTCTCCTTCCCAACCTCTTTCCTTCCCTCCAGCGCACACACCATCCCCATCTCCCCCCCACTCCCCTCAGACATCATCCGTTTGTCTTACCTCTGACGTCATCCCTGGCACTGACACTCCCCTCCCAGCCTTCCAGTGAATTACACTGTGAGCATCAGCATCTCTCCCTCAGATGGTCATCGAAATGCATGAATGGATGGCTGCCCACGTGCCCTCTCAGCTCATAGGTGAACCTTGACACCCCCAGCCGATGGCTTCTGGAAAAGTAGATAAACAGTGAACTTTTGCAGAGCTGAGACGCGTCAAAGGGTATGCTTTTATTATTATATATTTTTTATTATTTATTTTTTTTGCGGTACGCGGGCCTCTCACTGCTGTGGCCTCTCCTGTTGCGGAGCACAGGCTCCGGACGCGCAGGCTCAGCGGCCATGGCTCACGGGCCCAGCCGCTCTGCAGCATGTGGGATCCTCCTGGACCAGGGCACGAACCCGTGTCCCCTGCATTGGCAGGCGGACTGTCAACCACTGCGCCACCAGGGAAGCCCAAAGGGCATGCTTTTAAAAGGGAAGGCTCACAGAGGAAATGTGAATCATGGCCCCCATCACGCAGTTGTGTAAATTCAGGATTTGCTCACTGGGGTTTCTGTGAAAACTCAAGCTAGCCATCACATTCATAAAGAGCCCTGAGTAGCCAATGACCATCTCCCTTCCCTGCATCATGGCTCAAAGACCTGGTCCTGCAGTCACACAGCCCTGGGTGTGAGAACCGCTATAACCATGAGTCAGCTGTGTGATGTCTGGCCAATCACTTAACTTCTCTGTGCCTGTGTTTCCTCAATCTGAAAGTGGACGTAACAATTGGAGCTACTGGATGGACTCAGAGGGAAGACAATACGATCGCATGTGTAAGGAGGGCACATCTTGAATGCAATAAATGCTCTGTTTCATGGAGGTCAGAAGAGGCTAGACTGTCAGAGCAGGAGGCTGTGCGGCTGTGTGGAATCTGTGCCCCTCGCGGTTACTACCAGGCATCCAGGCTCCAATGGGCACCTTAGTTCCTCTCTTACAGCTTGGCAATTCACTGGTTTACTTTCTGCCCTCAGATCACACGCATGTGTGCAGTCAACAGGTATCTACTGAGCACCCTCTAGGGGCTAGCCCCAGCTCTGTCAAGTGCAGCAGGACAAAGTAGTTACGAGATCTGAATGCTAGCTAGCTCCATCGCTCACAGCTGTGTGACCTTAGGGGGATACCCACCCTTCTCTGTGCCTTTGTTTCTTCACCTTTAAAATGGGGATAATAATAGTACCTATCTCATGGGGCCGTTATAAGGATTCAGTTGCTGTATACACAGGACTTAGAACAATGCTTGGGACACGGTGAGTGCCATCTGAGTATTCCTTATCCATGGCTGTTTGTAAAGCATGCTTGACTTTCCTGAGGGCTACACAGGAAGGCCTTTGAGGAGACCTAAGCTCCTTGAGAGCTGAATCGGCACCACTTAAAATCCACTGAGCACTTTCTCTGCCCACATGCTTTGTATCAAGGGTTGATAAGTTTTTTCTTGAAGGGCTAGACAGTAAATCATTTAGGCTTTGCAGGCCAGAGGCAAAATTGAGGCTACTATGTAGGTACTTACATAACGGTTTAAAATGTAACCGTTTAAAAATGAGGGTAAATGAAACATTCTTAGATCATGGACCTTAGAAAGAGCAACGGGCAGGTGGACAGAGTTGCTCTACAGGCTGTGGGGTTTTGAAACCTGCTTTTTATCATTCAATCCCTACACCACCACAAAGTGAGCAAGTACTATTATTCCCACTTTAAGAGGTGGAAACATTGTCTCAGAGAGGTTGAGTGAGTTTCCCAAGGCCACACAGCTGGTAGATACAAAGGGAGGATTGGAAGCCAGCACTGTGTGACTCCGGAGCCCCCGGGGTTAAACACTATGCCTTTGGTGCTACGTCAGCACCACAGCTGACCTTCCGCCTCCACCATCTGAGACCCATCATCCCAGAAGAGCTGCTTACTTCCTCTCTGAAGGTTCAAAGCAGTTCTTAGTACTACACAAGGGTAGTGGCTCAGACGAGCACAAAGGTACAAAAGCGAATCACGCTGTATGGACACAGCAGGGTTTTTGTTTGTTTGTTTGTTTTTTTAAGAAGATGTTGGGGGTAGGAGTTTATTAATTTATTTATTTTTGTTGTGTTGGGTCTTCGTTTCTGTGCAAGGGCTTTCTCTAGTTGTGGCAAACGGGGGCCACTCTTCATCGCGGTGCACGGGCCTCTCACTACGGTGGCCTCTCTTGTTGCACAGCACAGGCTCCAGACGTGCAGGCTCAGTAGTTGTGGCTCACGGGCCCAGTTGCTCCACGGCATGTGGGATCCTCCCAGACCAGGGCTTGAACCCGTGTCCCCTGCATCAGCAGGCAGACTCTCAACCACCACGCCACCAGGGAAGCCCCCAAAGGATACCCTTAAACTTGGGCAGCTCTTGTTTGAAGCAGTTAATCCTGTTATTATTTTTTTCAATTTTTCTCTCCTTTGATTTTTATTTTTTTATTTATTTTTTGAATTTTATTTTCATACAGCAGGTTCTTATTAGTCATCAATTTTATACACATCAGTGTATACATGTCAATCCCAATCTCCCAATTCATCACACCCCCACCCCCACCCCCCGCCGCTTTCCCCCCTTGGTGTCCATACATTGGTTCTCTACATCTGTCTCAATTTCTGCCCTGCAAACCGGTTCATCTGTACCATTTTTTCTAGGTTCCACAGATATGCGTTAATATACGAATTTGTTTTTCTCTTTCTGACTTACTTCGCTCTGTATGACAGTCTCTAGATCCATCCACGTCTCAACAAATGACCCAATTTCGTTCCTTTTTATGGCTGAGTAATATTCCATTGTATATATGTACCACATCTTCTTTATCCATTCGTCTGTCAATGGGTATTTAGGTTGCTTCCATGACCTGGCTATTGTAAATAGTGCTGCAATGATCACTGGGGTGCATGTGTCTTTTTGAATTATGGTTTTCTCTGGGTATATGCCCAGTAGTGGGATTGCTGGGGCATATGGTAATTCTATTTTTAGTTTTTTAAGGAACCTCCATACTGTTCTCCATAGTGGCTGTATCAATTTACATTCCTACCAACAGTGCAAGAGGGTTCCCTTTTCTCCACACCCTCTCCAGCATTTGTTGTCTGTAGATTTTTTGATGATGCCCATTCTAACAGGTGTGAGGTGATACCTCACTGTAGTTTTGATTTGCATTTCTCTAATAATTAGTGATGTTGAGCAGCTTTTCACATGCTTCTTGGCCATCTGTATGTCTCCTTTGGAGAAGTGTCTATTTAGGTCTTCTGCCCATATTTGGATTGGGTTGTTTTTTTAATATTGAGCTGCATGAGCTGTTTATATATTTTGGAGATTAATCCTTTGTCCAATGATTCGTTTGCAAATATTTTCTCCCATTCTGAGGGTTGTCTTTTCATCTTGTTTCTAGTTTCCTTTGCTGTGCAAAAGCTTTTAAGTTTCATTAGGTCCCATTTGCTTATTTTTGTTTTTATTTCCATTACTCTAGGAGGTGGATCAAAAAAGATCTTGCTGTGATTTATGTTAAAGAGTGTTCCTCCTTTGTTTTCCTCTAAGAGTTTTATAGTGTCCAGTCTTACATTTAGGTCTCTAATCCATTTTGAGTTTATTTTTTATATGGTGTTAGGGAGTGTTCTAATTTCATTCTTTTACATGTAGCTGTTCAGTTTTCCCAGCACCGCTTATTGAAGAGACTGTCTTTTCTCCATTGTACATCCTTACTTCCTTTGTCATAGATTAGTTGACCATAGGTGCGTGGGTTTATCTCTGGGCTTTCTATCCTGTTCCATTGACCTATATTTCTGTTTTTGTGCCAGTACCATATTGTCTTGATTACTGTAGCTTTGTAGTATAGTCTGAAGTCAGGGAGTCTGATTCCTCCAGCTCTGCTTTTTTCCCTCAAGCCTGCTTTGGCGATTTGGGGTCTTTTGTGTCTCCATACGAATTTTAAGATTTTTTGTTCTAAGTCTGTAAAAAACGCCATTGGTAATTTGATAGGGATTGCATTGAATCTGCTTTGGGTAGTATAGTTATTTTCACAATATTGATTCTTCCAATCCAAGAACATGGTATATCTCTCCATCTGTTGGTATCATCTTTCACTTCTTCCATCAGTGTCTTATAGTTTTCTGCATACAGGTCTTTTATCTCCCTAGGTAGGTTTATTCCTAGGTATTTTATTCTTTTTGTTGCAATGGTAAATGGGAGTGTTTCCTTAATTTCTCTTTCAGATATTTCATCATTAGTGTATAGGAATGCAAGAGATTTCTATGCGTTAATTTTGTATCCTGCAACTTTACCAAATTCATTGATTAGCTCTAGTAGTTTTCTGGTGGCATCTTTAGGATTCTCTATGTGTAGTATCATGTCATCTGCAAACAGTGACAGTTTTACTTCTTCTTTTCCAATTTGTATTCCTTTTATTTCTTTTTCTTCTCTGATTGCCGTGGCTAGGACTTCCAAAACTATGTTGAATAATAGTGGTGAGAGTGGACATCCTTGTCTTGTTCCTGTTCTTAGAGGAAATGCTTTCAGTTTTTCACCATTGAGAATGATGTTTGCTGTGGGTTTGTTGTATATGGCCTTTATTATGTTCAGGTAGGTTCCCTCTATGCAGACTTTCTGGAGAGTTTTTATCATAAATGGGTGTTCAATTTTGTCAAAATCTTTTTCTGCATCTATTGAGACGATCATATGGGTTTTATTCTTCAATTTGTTAATGTGGTGTATCACATTGATTGATTTGCATATATTGAAGAATCCTTGCATCCCTTGACTTTTAAATGTATCAACTCCACCAGATTCTGGCTTGTCAAAGTATTTGGATAGAAATTGAGTAGTTTTCCACATAACTTTTATCAATTTCATGGAATCCTACTTTTTTGGCCATATTTTCAGTTTTACTTTGTAATTGATATAGTATTGTCTGGGGCCACATCCAACACTGAGGACAAGGTTGACTAAAAAATTTGGATAGGGACAGACAGCTGGTATGAAACAAGGAAGAATAGTTAATTAGGAGCCAATTTAAAAATGCTCAGTCCATTTGTGAATATGTGTTATGGTAACTTCTGCTTCCCTATACAAATTTATGCAGATGACAAGGACCCTGTGTAGGTGCACAGAGGAACATATATGTGATAGCTGGATCTCCAGCAGTCATTTTGGAGCATGAAAGAAAGGGCCACATTCTAGGGATGGTAAGCAGAAAGTTGGAAGGGACCTGAATTACCAAAGACTGGGGAACTACTACACCATCACTGGAGAACCTACCTCTAGACTTCTTTTCTGTGAGTGAGAAACACATTTCTATGTTTTTAAAGCCCACTGTAATCCTAACTGACCCCAAATTCAGGCCAAACACAGCTCCAGGACTCTGGGACTAGAGTATAAACTTGTGGTTGTCCCCAGTGAGGAGGGTCACCAGACTACTCATGAGATAATCTGGGGCCTGGATGAAACTTCCTTTAAGCATTCTCACCACTCAAGCAAGACCAGACAAATGAGGGCTCATTGGCTTCCTAGGGGCCAAATGGACTTGCAAGTGAATGCTATTTACCCCAGACAGTCTTAAAACGATAATTAAATGTATGGGACTTTAGGTGAGGTGTGATCTCAAAAACAGGCTGAAGGTTGGCCCAAGCCCACTCCTCATGTTTCCTGCCATGGCCCCTATAGACTTTTGAGTTTGAGCCCACCCTATTACCATCCCAGACTCGGAGTACAGAGACTGTGTCTGTCTCGTTCATGGTGGATCCCCATTGTCTGGAAGAGTTCCTGGCAGATGTTTGGATCTCAGTGGATTTTCATTAGATGCCTGAACAAGGGAAGTAGGATGTGAGGCATCCAGGTGGCTGACTTCCCAGATGGTGTTCTGATTAGAAAGAAGGGGTCTATGGTTTGGAGGATGTGTATACAGAAATATATAGAAGAGAAGCCTCTTAGAAACAATAGGAAGCTAGTCAAGCTATTACACAAGCAAGGAGCCCACACAGTCTCTACTGGACTCTGCATGATGCCAAAATAATCATCTAATGACAGGAACAGCACTAACTGATAAGTGCTTTAAAATGCTCTAAAATGCTGTTATTTCATATAAGTATTTAGTAGGTTCCTACTGTATCCACCCCCCCACCACCAAGTTACATTAGCTTGGGTACAGGGTCCATAGGAGGCCTGCGGCATCACTTCTAATCTTAATGGGCTGGAAAGCCACATGCAATTGACCGCATGGGGGCCCAGAGAGCCATGCAATGGAAGCACTTGTGTGATGTGCACTGTTCAGCAGACATGCCCAACCTCAGGGCCTTTGCACCTGCAGTTCTCTTTACCTGGAGCAGGAATTGGCACAATTTTTTGTAAAGAACCAGAGGGTACATATTTTAGGCTTTGTAGGCCTTATGGTCTGTCACAACAACTCAACTCTGCCCTTACAGCTAAAAGCCACCACAGACAATGCACGATGAATGGGCGTGACTGTGAGCCAATAAAACTTTATTTACAAAAACATGTGGTAGGCTGCATTTGGCCTGTGAGTTATAGTTGGCCAAGCCCTGAAAGCTGCATGGCTCCCTCCTTTGCTTTTTTCAGCCCTCTGCTCAGATGCCCACCTTATCTAAACAGCTCCATGCCTGCCATCCTCTGCTCTTTAGTTTTCCTTTACTTTCCTTCACATTATATGTTCATTTATTTATTGATTCATCCTCTGACTCCCCTTTCGGGAATGTAAGAGCCACGAGGGGGTATCCACAGCTCCTAAGAAGTGTTTGGTATATAGTAGACACACAAGAAATATTTGTTGAATGAATGAATCTTAAAGGACAATAACAATAAATAGAAATAACTACTGCTTGCTGCACGCTTACCGTTCTAGACCCTCTAAGACACACGTGGAAAGTATCATTTAATCTTTTAATAGCCTACACTAGAGGATCTATTATTATAGCGCCTTTACAGATGGGGAAGCTGGGGCTCTGAGAGGTAAGTCACTTGCCATAACAGTGATATTGGCCATGAGAGTACAACAGCACAGGGTGTTAGAGCTGGCTGGGACCCGGAAGGTGAGTCCACCCCAGACCCGGCACCATGAAAGCGCAGCAAGTGGGATGTGGAAGAGGGAGCCACATGCCTGAGGTCACACAGCAGGAAAGGGACGGAGTGGAATGAGGACCAGGTCCTCGCTTGCCTGCTACAAGGCCACACGGGCTGCAGTGTGTCCTGCAGGTACAGGTGGGCCATGGACACCCCAGAGCTGCACTGCTCCCCTGGGTGATCTGCCTGTGGTGGGGTGGGGGGTGGCTGTGACCTGCCTGTGGCCAGGGGGACCACGGGACCAGAGCTTCCTCTGGATGGGTCGCATCAGAGATAAACCATGTAGCCAGGCCCACAGCCTCCCTGAGTTATAAACTACAGACGAAGCTGGATCATCTCAGAATGCCTTAGCCCCCAAGATGCTGACACATGAACTTCTATCAAGTGGACAATAAAAGCCGTGGAGAAGCCGGCCCAGGAATACTACCCAGCTCTCTGTCCTGGAGCTGGCTGGGTCCCCCAACCTCCACTCCCCCTGCCAGCTCTGGAGGAGGGAGAGACCATCTACTTCTCCCTGGCACTCACGTCCATGAGCTTCCTGAAGAAAGGAGCACTAGAGGAAATTTCCCCCTTCCGCAATTAATCCCTGTTTCTATTCCCAAAGAGCCTCTAAGGACCAAAGGCCAGAGCCTGCACACCCCCTGCCTGCACAGGGCCTGGCTGAGTATATGGCCCGGGGTTTCCTGCCCAGGCAGAGGTAGAGAGGATTCATTTGCTAGGGCCGCCCTAACACAGTACCAGAGACTAGGTGGTTTAGAGGACAGAAAATTTTTTCTCAGGATCTAAAAGCCAGAAGTCCAAGATCAAGGTGTCTGCAGGATTGTTTCTTCCAAGGCCTCTCTCCTTGGCCTGTTGACAGCCATCTTCTCCCTGTGCCTTTGTCACATGGTCTTTCCTCTGTGCCTGTCTTGGCCCTAATCTCTCCTTATGAGACACCAGTCAGATTGGATCAGGGCCCGTCCTAATGACTTCATTTCAACTTGATCACCTCTTTAAATACACTCTCCGAACAGGGTCACATCCTGAGGTGCAGGTAACCCTAATTACCTTCCAAAGGTCCTATCTCCAAACACCACCATCATACTGGGGATTCGGGCTTCAAAATAAGAATTTGGGGGGAACACAAAACGTTCAGTCAAGTCTTGCAAGCAAAATAATCATAACAAAAATTCACTGGGGTAGTCCAAAATCAAAGTCAGTATAGGGCCGGGGTCAGCAAATTATAGCCACAGGGCCAGATCCTGCCTGCCACCTCCCGTTGTAAATAAAGTTTGATCAGAACGCAGCCGCGCCCACTCCTTTACATATTATCTGTGGCTGCTTTCAAGCTACCACCACCGCCGAGCTGAGTGGTTATGAAAAAGACCACATGGCCCACAAAGCCTAAAATATTGACTATCTGGCCCTTTTTGGAAAAAGTTACCTGATCCCTGATAGAGGAACTTATTATTCCTCCCCAAATGATATCCCAGCTAAATAAATTTCTGGGTTCTATGACACGCAGACATGAAATCAGATGCATTAACGATTTAAATAACAACGCTAAGCTGTGAAAGTGATAGAAGAAAATCTTTGAGGGTAATTGTATAATCTTAGGTAGGAGAGGACTTCCTAAAGCAAAACAGAAAACAGAATATATAGGGGAGGAATATTTTATGTGCTTTACAGCCTTCACAACTAAAATTCGAAATATTTATGCACCAAAAGATTCTACAAACAACATAAAAGACAAACGAGAGCCTAAGAGGGAAGCATTAACCTAAGACAACAGATGGTTTGTATTCCTAATATGCAATGAGTTACCGCACATCAAGAAAAATTCCAATCGACTCAGAATAAAAATGAACAAAGGCTATAAACAGGCAATTCACAGAAGAAATACACATAGCCAAAAATATGTAAAAAGATAGAAAAGCACACTCATAATTCAAAAGTGCAAATTCTGACACTGTTACGAATTTTCAAAAAAAAAATCTAACAAATTGCCTAAAACTGAGATCATGGATCATATTTGGTGTTTATCATGGAACTGGGAAATGACCTCCCAGATACTCTGCTGCTGGAAGTACAAAGTGGTCCAGCCTCTTTGGAGAATGATTTGACAGAATCAGTTTAAATGAAATACTCAAAGCCCCTTTTATCCCGAAATTTCACTACTAAGAATCTAGGCCTGAGTAAGATTTATGTTGGAGGATGTTTGAATGGCATCACTGCAATGGTATGTGTTGTGCATACACATGGTCACACACAGAGAAACCACCCAAATGTCCATCAGCGGGGGTGTGGGTAAAATACATTCTGGTACCCAAAGGAAACTGGAAAAGTACAGAGCCGTTCAATGGATAAGGCCGCGCTCATCGGAAGACTCCAGAAAAGTGAGAAAAGCACATTTTAGGATCATGTTATGGCATGATTCCTTTCTTTTTTTTGGTAAACTGTAAGTGGCGTGTTTATAAATCATGACTTAGACTCATGCTCTCCGGGCTCTGGGTCCCACGTTGGGAGAGGCAGAGGGTTTCACACACAAGCAGCCTGACTGCCGCCCCTCTGGCCAGCTGCGCCTGCGGCTCTCCTGGTCCCTGCCCCCCCGCTGACTGGAAGGGGATAGGGGTGGTCAGGGGAGCTGAGGCCCAGCAAAGAAGTACACAGACTCTTGAAATAACGCCCCATTGGTTCTCCATCTCAGAGTCAAGCGACAGATTCCAAACCTCACTGAGTCCATGATGGGGATGGGGGCTTAGGAGCTGCTCCCGCACCTGGGGGCTCACTTGCCGGCACGATGCTTCCAGGGTGTCGGGAGCCCAGGTGACCACGCCGTGGACCCTCTCCCCCTCAGTGCTTTGGATGCTTCTCCTCAACCCCCTCCTCTCGGTTCTGCCTCTTTTCTTCCTGGCCAGCATCATGGGTTGTTGTTGATTCTCTACTTTCTGTTCTCACCTGGGGGATGGGATGGAGGAGCTTCAAATTCCGAAGGTGGAGGAGAGAAAGGAAGGGAAAGCCACATGTGATGCTCAGGACTGAGGATGGGGAATCTAAGAAGCGGCTGGGTCTCTTAGGGGGTGGGTTAATCAGTGGGCAGCAGTGGGGACCAGGCCCCGTGAAGCCCACGGGCTCTTCACCATCTCTTCCTGCCTTGAGCTACATAATAAAACAATGCTCCTGTCCATCTGCCTTAAGCAACTCCAGACTCCAGAAAGGGGAGGCAAGTGGGAAAGAGAAAAAGCCCAATCCCACAACCCAAGCTGGTGTCGGGAAGGATACAGGTGCAGAGATACCTGGAGGGTGGGGCGGGATGTGGGTAGGAGGGTGATGGGCTGGGGGCATCTCCCTAACGTCTCATCACCCAGGCTTTTGAAAGCTGTGTTCTAAACAATACTTTTCATTTGGTCCTGTTAACTCCTCTTTTCTATTGACGTGTGTGTATGTATGTTTTAAAAATTGCTACAGATATTATGGAAAAGACTAAAACAAAAAGAATCCCCTTGATGTCAGAAGGCAGTTCTGATTCTGAGTTTTTTGGGTTTTTAAAATAAATGTATTTATTTATTTATTTTTGGCTGCATTGGGTCTTCATTGCTGCGCGGGCTTTCTCTAGTTGTGGCGAGCGGGGGCTGCTCTTCGTTGAGGTGCATGGGCTTCTCATTGTGGTGGCTTCTCTTGTTGTGGCGCACGGGCTTCAGTAGTTGTGGTCCATGGGCTCAGTAATTGTGGCTCGCGGGCTCTAGAGCTCAGGCTCAGTAGTTGTGGCGCATGGGCTTAGTTGCTCCACGACATGTGGGATCTTCCCAGACCAGGGCTCGAACCTGTGTCCCCTGCACTGGCAGGCGGATTCTTAACCACTGCGCCACCAGGGAAGTCCTGATTCTGAGTTTTTAGGCCTGATTTCCTGACTCTTCCGATTTAGCTGAGTAATCCAAGAGGCCTCTCCCTAGAGAGGAGACCAGATATTGCGAAACATTTTCTATAAAGGGCCACATGGTCAATATTTTAGGCTCCTTGGGCCAAAGGGAAAAATTGAAGGTATTATGTTTTATTTTACAAGATTAAAAAAATGAATCTCCATATATTTTAACTGATGAAATTCAAAATATTATAATAACGACCGAGTGCAGTTTAAAAAATAATACGTGTTTAGTAATAAGGAGAATGTCTGATGGGGGGAGGATATTATTTCCTTTAGTGTCTCCTATTATTGAAATCAATTGCAAGTGTTTGATTTTTTTTTCAACCACTTAAAAACGTAAAACCGTCCTTAGCTTTCAGGGTGCACAAAACTCAGCAGGGGACTGGACTTGGTGGTTGGGCCATCATTTGCTGACACCTAGGGTGGGTCACCCCAGACCCTCACAGGCCATCCCTGGAAACCTGTCCACTTCTCTGAACTAACCAGGTAGCCTCTGGGGAACACAATCAATACCACTGAGGCACATGGAGGAAAGCAACTACTCCAGGCACTTTTTGTGGACAAAAAATAAAATACAATGCCAACAGAGAGTGTGGCTCTGGTTTGGCTGGAAGAAAGAACCTCGAACTTGAGTCTTGAATTGACTCTTAGCCACCCGGCCAGTGATGAGCCCACCCCTCTGGGTGGAAGCCTGGTTGGCGCTAGGATGAGGTGGACCACCCAGGCCAGTGTGCTAAACAACCCACAGGGAGACCGTGAAATGGAGGTTACTGGGCCCATCCTGGGAGAAACTGACTCTACGGGTCAGAGACAGGGCCCAGGAGTCTGAATTCTAACAAGTACTACCTTCTCCCATCCATGTCCTTTTTGTGGTACACGGTTCTGACTTGGAGAAACACTGGCCAGAAGGAGAGAGAGACGAGGTAGGACAGAAACGCTGCAGTCCTGCATAATTAACCACAGTGGCCGTGGCTGTAGGTTGCTGTCATGGGGCACCACCTACCTGCCTTCCTGGCACTGTCCTGTCTCGGGGGATCCTCCCACCCCTGCAGCCCTGAGCTAGAAAATGTCACCCCCCATTTCCTGCTGAGGTACAGGAGATCGGGGTGGGGGGGTTAATTAGCTTGCCCAAAGTCATCCAGATAGTAAACGGTGCAGCTAGAATTGGAGCCAGACAGCCTCACTCCAGAGCCTTTATATCTAAAGCTGATTATCAAGTGGCTTCTGGTGACACAGAGACTCACAAAGCCGTTCTCAAAGCTTAACAGTTTGCCAACACTTGGAAGAAAAAAAAAAAAAAGGAAACTAAGGTGCTGAGGACTTACTACATCTCAAGTGCTTTAGATACAATCTCTGTCAATTCTCCCAACAGCCCAAGGAGGAAGGGATGACTGCACCCATTTATCACATGAGGACACCCCAAAAGCACAGAGATTAGGGAACATGCCTAAGGTTTGATAAGTATAAGATCCTATCAGGGTCAAGCCAAGGTTGATCTGGCCCCAACTCAGTGCCTTTATCCCAATACCACTGAGGCTCATTACTACCACACTTGCCCCAAACCTCAAAAGACCATAAGCTCTGTATCTGTCAGCTTTTGCTGTGTAACAACCATCCCAGAACTCAGTGGTGTACAAAAAGCATTGATTCTCATGCTCAAAGGTATGCAGGAGAACTTACTGGCTTTTCTCCACGTGTGTTTATTCTAGGATCCAGGGTGAAAGAGCAGCCATGATCCAAGAGTCTGTTATGCTCATGGGTATATTTAGAAGCTACCAGAAGGGCAATTGGAAATGTGAGATTAATCTTATGGTCCAGGCTCAGAACTGGCACACTGTTGCTTTCACCCCCATTCCACTGACTGAAACAAATCACAAGGTCAAGCCTGATAGCAGTGGGGCAGGGAGTATACTCCTACAATAGAGGCTTGGGAAATAGGAAGAAAGCAAACATTTGCTGAAAACCAATCTAAAGGCTGATCTGGGGGATCTGAGAGCTAATGACCCTCCTTCCCTGTGATGTTTTCAGGTACTCTGATACTAGGATGCCAAATGCTTAGTCTCAGCTGGGGAGAAGAGAAGACAGGAATTCTGCAATAGCAAGACAGGTACTATAAATGAGGAACACAGGATGTGAAACAGTAGGGAGTGGTGAGGACTGTGGCAAACTGGAGAGCACAGACCCTGCCCAGGTGGCAGCTGCTCCTCAGCTCCTGCAGACTGTTGACAGAGATGCAACCTCTCCACTGACTCTGGCCATCCTTGTCTGCTTGGCCCTGGCTCCCAAGCATCCCACCTGCCCTCATGGCAAAGATGAGGTTCCCAGAAGCAACATTCTAGGAGAAACTTGCTGCCGTCCTTGCTGTATTGCACAAAGAGACATTGCCAGCACTGCTGGATGTCTGCCCCGGGCCCCTCATGACGCCTCGCTGGGCTCCTTCCCCAGGAAACAAGGATGCTCATGCTGCTTTCCTCCCCCAGAACTCTTCGCTGCGGGGAGGAACTGCGGCACAAACCCATTCATTATTAGTGCAAAAATAGACAGGTTTGATCAAAATAGATTCGAATTATAACTAATTGGCCCGAAAGTTCAGCAAGATTGCTTTGTAAGAGGAAGAGGAGGAGGTGAGAGTAAAATGTTAACCATGGATTAAACAGCCTTGAGCAGAAGTATGAGACTCTGGGGAACCAGGGCTGGAAAAGGACCCAAGTGCCAGCTGCCTCCGAGACCCGTGCCAACCTGGGGACGTCAGGCAGGATCTCAGGCCAAAGTCTGGCTCTGCCCCGAGCCTGCTCTCCCACCCCTGGAGCAAAAGTCCTTTGCATTAGGCACTGCTCCGCTGCAGTAGAATCTGTCCTTTTGCACGTGTACTATCCAGTCCTCTTTTC
Source organism: Hyperoodon ampullatus (assembly GCF_949752795.1). Lineage (NCBI taxonomy): Eukaryota > Metazoa > Chordata > Mammalia > Artiodactyla > Ziphiidae > Hyperoodon > Hyperoodon ampullatus. The sequence continues at coordinate 78,355,573 of NC_136927.1, read as the reverse complement.
AGAACTGAAATAGCACCGCAACATCTGGGTGTGCCATTCCTCCCCAGCGGTCACTGATTGTGATCGGGTGGGTCAGGTTTCACTCCCAGTTCTGGAGATGGGCAGGAGGCTCAGGCCTGCTCAGTCTGAGTTGACGAGAATCCAGTTCACAGCTCCTGTCTGTATTTCATGGAGGAAGATGCAGGCCTGAGGCTGCCGGGGCCACCTTGGCCACCAGCAAGGGGAGCCTGCAGTTAATACGGGGTCAGTCACAGCCTGTGCCCAGCTGTACTGGAGTCTGAACAAAAGGAAAGACCATTCAGAATGATCCTGGTTTTGTTTCAGAATTTGATATTTTGCCTTGTGGATTTTTTTTTGCATTGATTCTGATTTTTTTTAAATATTATATTCTAATATAATTTATCTTGATTACTGAGCTTCTGGGTGTCCCTTTACGTTGTGCACCCAAGGCGAGTGCTTCACTCTCCTCACCCTATTATTCCTGACCCTGGTGCTTGCAGTCGGAAGGTCTGGGTTCCAGTCGTGACTCTGCTACTTACAGATCTGTGTGACCTGGAGCAAACTGCTTGGCCTTTCTGAACCCCAGTTAGTTCACCTGCAACACAGGGTGGCCATACCTGCCAGGCTGGATGACATGAGATGATGTATGTAAATACTCCTTGTAAACTGCGGTCACCTGAATATAAGGGACTCTTCTGGCTGCACACGCATCTCCTCTTCCTCCCCACACTCAACGTGAGCGTTCACTTGGGGTTGAGCACTGGGCAAAGAAATTAATGTGCTTTACCCTACTAAAGCCTTGCTACAGTGCCCTGAGATTTTGGCCAGAGGAAATGAATCCTATAGTTATAGTAGCTCCATTTTCCAGATCAGGAAATGGGCACAGACAAGGGCCACTCAGCAGTGAAGTGGTCAGATCTGGGTGGGAGTGACGGACTTAGCAGGGTCAGGGAGGAAGCAGCAAGCAGACACCCGAGACTAAGACTCCAGAGCTGGGCTGATGTGACCAATACTCCTCATCACAGTATTTTGAGGCTCGTGAATTTGCTTCGCTTGTGCTGCTTGGGATCAGCTTTTACAGCTGAAATGACTATAAATTGCCATAATCGGTGCCTGCCTTAGTCATTAAGGCAGCTGTGGCTGCCCAGGCTGCTCAGCGACAGCGGTGCTGGTGTCGGCTGCGGCTGACATCCTGTGCAAATGGGGCCATGGGAGCTCAGGCCATTCTGGCCAAACCCAGAAGAGAGGAAGCAATAAAAACGAAGCCTTTCTCAACAGACAAGCGAAGCCCCCGTGTGTTTGTGTCACTAAGCAAAGTCTGTCAGCTGCAGGAAGGACAACTGGCCTCTTGTCTGGACCATTCGCTGCTGCTGAATGGCTGGCACTTTCTCACCTGTTTACATCTTGTCTTCTTTTGAAAATCTCATTGTTTTTTTCCCCACCCAGCATTCCTTCCAGAAAAGAGGCTGCCTTTTTTCTGTAACTGCACCCCAGCTTCCTTTCAGGTAGGCAATCCCACCTACTCTTGGTCTATAGGGTTTGGGTGGGGCTGACCCCACCCTCAGGTCTGGGTGGATGCAGAACTCAGACCTGGCCAGTCCAGCTGAAGGGTGCCAAGCCTGGGACCTGAGCCATGCCCACTGTTACTGAGTGTGTGGGACTCACACTAACAGCCTCCTTGTCACTCGATGCAGAAAGCTTGCCTAAGAACTAAGCTAACACAGAGAAAAGCAGAGACCGGAGACAGATGGTTTTTGATGACATTATATGAATACCTGGATCCAACCATGCCTGAAGCCACTTATCCCTGACTTTTCATTTACATGAACCTATATATTCCTTTCTTCTTAGGTCAGTTTGAGCTGTGTTTCTGTCCCCTTACAACTGAGAGAGTCCCGGTGGATACATCTCCTTGACTCAAGGACTTGAGGGCAGGGACTGTTTCTTATGCTTCCTGGAATCCCTTAGAAGGCCTAACACAATGCTTGGCCCCTAGGAGGTGCTCAGAAAATATTTGCTGGTATGGGGGGCACAGTTAATGATCTGCCTAATAACCATTCTTCTTTCTTCCTCGCTAACAGAACCCTAATTTTGTCAGGGAGGCAATGTGCTTAGCCCAAAGAGTAGGCCATGATTAATTTAAAGCACCTGTGATAATCATGCCCCCAAATTTCCCAGATTCACTTGCAGCTAGGGGTGGTCGCATGATTTGCTTCTGACTAATCAGACCCAAAAGGAAGTCTGATGTGGAGCCTTCCAGAAGAAGTTTTGTCATTTTGATTAAAAAAGATTGATATGCTAAGGCTAGTCTTTTCTCCTTCTTCTTGCCTTAAGCATAGATGTGATGCCTGGAGCTGCAGGAGCCATCTTTGACCATGAGGCAAAAAAACAAACAACACACCAAAACACTAAGGAAAGCAAAGCAGAAAGGCATAAAAAAAAGAAGCAGCTCAGGTTCCTTACGTCACTTTTGAGCAACTGAATCAACATCAGCAATTACCTACCTCTGAACACCTTATGTGGAAGAACAAATCCCGCCTGCATACATACACCTGTTTGTTTAAGCCACTGTCGGTCAGGTTTCTGCTATGTGCAGCCAAACACAGTTCTGATATAGCTAGTTGTTAGATTCTTGTACTGTGTATAATTCAGTTACTTGAGCAGTTTTTGCTTGGGGTAAGAGTTTCTGGTCATTAGTCAATGAAAACGTGTCCACATATGCATTTAATGTGCATTTAACGTGCAGACTAACTTTCAAAACTCATCCCCTTACGCGATGAGACTCCATACATCTCCCTTAGTTTGTCCAAGAAACACATCTGTGAACACAGGCTAGGTCACAGCAGCTTAATATTACAACAGAACACAGTGAACTATCTGAAGAGGGGAGCAAATCTCATATATATGCATCTGACAAACTCCAGCTGCAAGGGATTCTGGGAAAATGTGGTTGGTAGCTTTCTTGCCCCTATGTACAGGAAACAGCCAAGAGGGAAGGGGGAAGAGATGCTGAATCCACCCCATCTCCCACAACTGCCTTAACTGTTCTAACCCCAGCAAAAGAGGGGCCTCGTTACATTTCAAAAATCTTTCAAAATTTAACTTACTGCTCAAGCAACTAGCACAGGAAACAAACAAAACCCCATAAAACAGAAATAAAAATCTCCACACTATCAGATAGCTCTGATAGATACTTGAAAACCTCACCCCAAACTTTTAAAAAATGCCAAAAACTAGTGTCAATAAACTCCCTAATTGGTCTTCAAGTTGCAGATATTAACCTAAATGTGATATTTAATACAGTTTTATTATTTTTATATATATTAAGTTTTTATACAGTTTAATAATATAATACTGGCCAGTGGTGAAAGGTTTATATTCCAAAGTTAAAAAGTTTATTTTTAAAAAAGACTGGGCTTTCAATACCTGCCTCAGGTATTTAGTGTGTGGTCTTGGGCAAGTCACTTAAATTCCCAGCTCCTCTGTTATCTCTGAAGTGGGCACCATGATATCCATCCTAATTACTACCTGGGGTTTCTGTGAAAATAAAGTGGGATAATGTACAGGAGAACATTTGGTAAGTGGTCCAGGGCCATACACATATAAAGAACTGGAAGCATCAGCTCTATAGCTAAGAGTTGGGATCAGTATTTGGGGATAGAAAATAAATGAAAATAAGACAACTGTTGATCAAGGCACAATATGCCCAGATATGGCAGACTGGCTGAGAAATATGAGGCTAATTTAGGGAGAGATGATGTCAGTGTTTAGAGATCCTGGTAAACAGCCCATCATTCTAAAAGTCACATGTGATGTGTTTTCAAATCACAGTCAAAGGAAACCAAGAACCAGAGGGAAATGGTGCTTTGATGTTTAGTCCAGCTGAGTCCTCTCCCACTCATATGTGTCAGGCTCGGCCCCTCACCTCTAGACCATCACCTCTGCTTGGGTCTGGACCACACTAGCTTTTGTCCAGATGCCACCAATAAGCTCCTCCCTCAAAGGGCACCTCTCCCTCTAATCCTCCCACCACACAGAGGATGGGGTAGACCTCCTAAAACTCAAGTATGATGATTCCGTTCTCTCATTAGAAAACCCTCCAAGGGTCAGCGCAGCCCTTCTGCACTAGGAACTCAGGCCTGAAGAGCCAGGCCAAGGCCTCTGCATGCAGCGCCCTGTGAGCAAGTGAAACTAGACGGAGCACAAAGGAAAAGAATAAAAGGGGCAGTTAACTAAATTGTAGATGACCTAAACATGGAGCCTTCTAATTTATATCACAGTGAAAGTGTATCAAGAAAGGATAAGGAGGGAGATTGGTTCAAGATGGCAGAGTAGAAGGACGTGCGCTCACTGTCTTTCGAGAGCACCAGAATCACAACTAACTGCTGAACAATCATCGACAGGAAAACACTGGAACTCACCAAAAAAGATACCCCAAATGCAAAGACAAAGGAGAAGCCACAATGAGACGGTCGGAGGGGTGCTATCACAATAAAATCAAATCCCATAACTGCTGGGTGGGTGACTCACAAACTGGAGAACACTTATACCACACAAGTCCACCCACTGGAGTGAAGGTTCTGAGCCCCATGTCAGGCTTCCCAACCTGGGGGTCTGGCAACGGGAGGAGGAATTCCTAGAGAATCAGACTTCGAAGGCTAGTGGGATTTGATTGCAGGACTTCAGCAGGACTGGGGGAAACAGAGACTCCACTCTTGGAGGGCACACACAAAGTGCTGTGTACATCTGGACCCAAGGGAAGGAGCAGTGACCCCATAGAGACTGAACCAGACCTACCTGCTAGTGTTGGAGGGTCTCCTGCAGAGGCAGGAGGTGGCTGTGTCTCACTGTGAGGAAAAGGACACTAGCAGCAGAAGTTCTGGTAAGTACTCCTTGGCGTGAGCCCTCCCAGAGTCCGCCAGTAGCCCCACCAAAGAGCCAGGGGAAGGCTCCAGTGCTGGGTCGCCTCAGGCCAAAAAAACAACAGGGAGGGAACCCAGCCCCACCCATCAGCAGACAAGTGGATTAAAGTTTTACTGAGCTCTGCCCACCAGAGCAACACCCAGCTCTACCCATCATCAGTCCCTCCTATCAGGAAACTTGCACAAGCCTCTTAGATAGTCTCATCCACCAGAGGGCAGACAGCAGAAGCAAGAAGAAGTACAATCCTGCAGCCTGTGGAACAAAAGCCACATTCACAGAAAGACAGACAAGATGAAAAGGCAGAGGGCTATGTACCAGATGAAGGAACAAGATAAACCCCCAGAAAAACAACTAAATGAAGTGGAGATAGGCAACCTTCCAGAAAAAGAATTCAGAATACTGATAGTGAAGATGATCCAGGACCTCGGAAAAAGAATGGAGGCAAAGATTGAGAAGATGCAAGAAATGCTTAACAAAGACCTAGAAGAATTAAAGAACAAACAAACAGAAAGGAACAATACAATAACTGAAATGAAAACTACACTAGAAGGAATCAATAGCAGAATAACTGAGGCAGAAGAATGGATAAGTGACCTGGAAGACAGAATGGTGGAATTCACTGCTGCGGAACAGAATAAAGAAAAAAGAATGAAAAGAAATGAAGACAGCCTAAGAGACTTCTGGGACAACATTAAACGCAACAACATTCGCATTATAGGGGTCCCAGAAGGAGAAGAGAGAGAGAAAGGACCAGAGAAAATATTTGAAGAGATTATAGTCGAAAACTTGCCTAACATGGGAAAGGAAATAGCCACCCAAGTCCAGGAAGCGCAGAGAGTCCCAGGCAGGATAAACCCAAGGAGAAACACACTGAGACACATGGTAATCAAATTGGCAAAAATTAAAGACAAAGAAAAATTATTGAAAGCAGCAAGAGAAAAATGACAAATAACATACAAGGGAACTCCCATAAGGTTAACAGCTGATTTCTCAGCAGAAACTCTACAAGCCAGAAGGGAGTGGCACAATATATTTAAAGTGATGAAAGGGAAGAACCTACAACCAAAATTACTCTACCTGGCAAGGATCTCATTCAGATTTAATGGAGAAATCAAAAGCATTACAGACAAGCAAAAGCTAAGAGAATTCAGCACCACCAAACCAGCTCTACAACAAATGCTAAAGGAACTTCTCTAAGTGGGAAACACAAGAGAAGAAAAGGACCTACAAAAACAAACCCCGCAAAATTAAGAAAATGGTAATAAGAACATACATATTGATAATTACCTTAAACGTGAATGGATTAAATGCTCCAACCAAAAGACACAGGCTTGCTGAATGGATACAAAAACAAGACCCATATATATGCTGTCTACAAGAGACCCAATTCAGACCTAGGGACACATAGAGACTGAAAGTGAGGAGATGGAAAAAGCTATTCCATGCAAATGGAAATCAAAAGAAAGCTGGAGTAGCAATACTCATATCAGATAAAATAGACTTTAAAATAAAGAATGTTACAAGAGACAAGGAAGGACACTATGTAATGATCAAGGGATCAATCCAAGAAGAAGATATAACACTTATAAATATATATGCACCCAACATAGGAGCACCTCAATACATAAGGCAACTGCTAACAGCTCTAAAAGAGGAAATCGACAGTAACACAATAATAGTGGGGGACTTTAACACCTCACTTACACCAATGGACAGATCATCCAAACAGAAAATTAATTAGGAAACACAAGCTTTAAATGACACAATAGACCAGATAGATTTAATTGATATATATAAAACATTCCATCCCAAAACAGCAGATTACACTTTCTTCTCAAGTGCGCATGGAACACTCTCCATGATATATCCCATCTTGGGTCACAAATCAAGCCTCAGTAAATTTAAGAACATTGAAATCATATCAAGCATCTTTTCTGACCACAACGCTACGAGATTAGAAATGAATTACAGGGAAAAATACGTAAAAAACACAAACACATGGAGGCTAAACAATACGTTACTAAATTACCAAGAGATCACTGAAGAATTCAAGGAGGAAATCAAAAAATACCTAGAGACAAATGACAATGAAAACATGACCATCCAAAACCTATGGGATGCAGCAAAAGCAGTTCTAAGAGGGAAGTTTATAGCAATACAAGCCTACCTCAAGAAACAAGAAAAATCTCAAATAAACAATGTAACATTACACCTAAAGGAACTAGAGAAAGAAGAACAAACAAAACCCAAAGTTAGCAGAAGGAAAGAAATCATAAAGATCAGAGCAGAAATAAATGAAATAGAAACAAAGAAAACAATAGCAAAGATCAATAAAACTAAAAGCTGGTTCTTTGAGAAGATAAACAAAATTGATAAACCATTAGCCAGACTCATCAAGAAAAAGATGGAGAGTACTCAAATCAATGAAATTAGAAACGAAAAAGGAGAAGTTACAACAGACACGGCAGAAATACAAAGCATCCTAAGAGACTACTACAAGTGACTCTATGCCAATAAAATGGACAACCTGGAAGAAACGGACAAATGCTTAGAAAGGTATAACCTTCCAAGACTGAACCAGGAAGAAATAGAATATATGAACAGACCAATCACAAGAATGCAATTGGAACTGTGATTAAAAATCTTCCAACAAACAAAAGTCCAGGACCCGAAGGCTTCACAGTTGAATTCTATCAAACATTTAGGGAAGAGCTAACACCCATCCTTCACCAACTCTTCCAAAAAATTGCAGAGGTGAGGAAACTCCCAAAATCATTCTATGAGGCCACCATCACCCTGATACCAAAACCAAAGACACTACAAAAAAAGAAAATCACAGACCAATATCACTGATGAATATAGATGCAAAAATCCTCAACAAAATACTAGCAAACAGAATCCAACAACACATTAAAAGGATCATACACCATGATCAAGTGGGATTTATCCCAGAGATGCAAGGATTCTTCAATATACGCAAATCAATCAATGTGATACACCATATTAACAAATTGAAGAATAAAAACCATATGATCATCTCAATAGATGCAGAAAAAGCTTTTGACAAAATTCAACACGAATTTATGATAAAAACTCTCCAGAAAGTCTGCATAGAGGGAACCTACCTCAACATAATAAAGGCCATATACAACAAACCCACAGCAAACATCATTCTCAATGGTGAAAAACTGAAAGCATTCCTCTAAGATCAGGAACAAGACAAGGATGTCCACTCTCACCACTATTATTCAACATAGTTTTGGAAGTCCTAACCACAGCAATCAGAGAAGAAAAAGAAATAAAAGGATACAAATTGGAAAAGAAGAAGTAAAACTGTCATTGTTTGCAGATGACATGATACTATACATAGAGAATCCTAAAGATGCCACCAGAAAACTACTAGAGCTAATCAATGAATTTGATAAAGTTGCAGGATACAAAATTAATGCACAGAAATCTCCTGCATTCCTATACACTAATGATGAAATATCTGAAAGAGAAATTACAGAAACAATCCCATTAGCCACTGCAACAAAAAGAATAAAATACCTAGGAATAAACCTACTTAGGGAGACAAAAGATCTGTATGCAGAAAACTATAAGACACTGATGAAAGAAGTGAAAGATGATACCAACAGATGGAGAGATATACCATGTTCTTGGATTGGAAGAATCAATATTGTGAAAATGACTATACTACCCAAAGCAACCTACAGATTCAACGCAATCCCTATCAAATTACCAATGGCATTTTTTACAGACTTAGAACAAAAAATCTTAAAATTTGTATGGAGACACAAAAGACCCCGAATCACCAAAGCAGGCTTGAGGGAAAAATGTGGAGCTGGAGGAATCAGACTCCCTGACTTCAGACTATACTACAAAGCTATAGTAATCAAGACAATATGGTACTGGCACAAAAACAGAAATATAGGTCAATGGAACAGGATAGAAAGCCCAGAGATAAACCCACGCATCTATGGTCAACTAATCTATGACAAAGGAGGCAAGGATATATAATGGAGAAAAGACAGTCTCTTCAATAAGTGGGGCTGAGAAAACTGAACAGCTACATGTAAACGAATGAAATTAGAACACTCCCTAACACCATACAAAAAATAAACTCAAAATGGATTAGAGACCTAAATGTAAGACCGGGCACTATAAAACTCTTAGAGGAAAACATAGGAAGAACACTCTTTGACATAAATCACAGCAAGATCTTTTTTAATCCACCTCCTAGAGTAATGGAAATAAAAACAAAAATAAACAAATGGGACCTAATGAAACTTAAAAGTTTTTTCACAGCAAAGGAAACCATAAACAAGACGAAAAGACAACCCTCAGAATGGGAGAAAATATTTGCAAACGAATCATTGGACAAAGGATTAATCTCCAAAATATATAAACAGCTCATGCAGCTCAATATTAAAAAAACAAAAAACCCAATCCAAATATGGGCAGAAGACCTAAATAGACATTTCTCCAAAGAAGACATACAGATGGCCAACAAACACATGAAAAGCTGCTCAACATCACTAATTATTAGAGAAATGCAAATCAAAACTACAGTGAGGTATCACCTCACACCAGTTAGAATGGGCATCATCAGAAAATCTACAAACAACAAATGCTGGAGAGGGTGTGGAGAAAAGGGAACCCTCTTACACTGTTGGTGGGAATGTAAATTCAAACAGCCACTATGGAGAACAGTATGGAGGTTCCTTAAAAAACTAAAAATAGAAGTACCATATGTTCCAGTAATCCCACTACTGGGCACATACCCAGAGAAAACCATAATTCAAAAAGACACATGCACCCCAATGTTCATTGCAGCACTATTTACAATAGCCAGGTCACGGAAGCAACCTAAGTGCCCATCAACAGACGAATGGATAAAGAAGATGTGGTACATATATACAATAGAATATTAGCCATAAAAAGGAATGAACTTGGGTCATTTGTAGAGATGTGGATGCATCTAGAGACTGTCATACAGAGTGAAGTAAGTCAGAAAGAGAAAAACAAATATCGTATATTAACGCATATATGTGGAACCTAGAAAAAGGTACAGATGAAAAAGTTTGCAGAGCAGAAATTGAGACACAGTAGTAGAGAACAATCGACGTATGGACTCCAAGGGGGGAAAGCAGCGGGGGTAGGGGTGGGGGTGGGATGAATTGGGAGATTGGGATTGTCATGTCTACACTGATGTGTATAAAATGGATCACTAATAAGAAAATAAATAAATAAATAAATAAACATTTTTTTTTTTTTAAAAGGAAAGGATAAGGAGTTTAATTCTGCCTCTCTGAATATCATTTTGTATGATCCGGATATGTGTTTCTTATATTCTTTTCTTAAACAACGTGCACCTGGGCTCCCATTTGTTTTATTTGATCGTTTGTGTTTCACACATGCATGCAGATCTTCTGCATGATTCCATGTACTGTTCTAGCCCGAACTCATCTTCCCCTGCTGGCCTTTCTAAATTCACCCTCTGGTGCTCATGTTCCATCATATTCCACTGTCTAGTAACAAAACACTGGGCACACTTCCTGCTCATGCTACACCTGTAAGCATCTCTCCTGCTACTCTCTGGTTCAACTTCTACTCAGTCCTCAAGACCCAGCTCAGTGTTCACCTCCTCCAGGAAGCCTTCCCTGAATCCCACCTATAGGTCGAACACCTCTCCTTCTGGGATCTTGGGGCTGTTTGTACTTGTGACTCTTGTCCCTCTTACCATCAACTATACAACATAGGAATAATCCATTTACATAAGTCTTTAAAAGTTGAGCCACCCCCATCCTTCCCCCACCAACGCCAACACACGCGCACACATGCACGCACACACATACACACACACACACACACAGAGGACTAGGATACAACCGTCTCTGGAACAGAAATGCTGGCAAATGCTTATCAGTTGCTTACTGTTTGCCAGACCCGCAGCTGAACATTGTCTTCCTAACAGTCCTCTGAGTGGGTGATATTGTTATTCCTGTTCTGAGCAGTTAGGGACCCTGTCAACGGTACGCAGTCACTAGGGGACAAAGATGGAGGAACCAGGGACCCAAGTCCGTCAACCCCCAGCACCTGGCATGGTCTGTACTCAACGTTTGCTGAGTCGAAGTGCAATTCTGGGAGCGAATAAGCAGAATGAAGGTATCTGTAAGGAAGTCTTACTGACTGCAAGCTGGGAGCCCCTGTGTTAAAGCAAGGGTGAGGGCCATGAGAAGCCTCTCCGCTCTGTGGTCCCCAGAATCCTGCCCCTTCCCCACAGCTGCCAACTTTGTCCCAGAAGGTAGCCTCGCCATTTATGCTTTGAACAGCCTTCTCAGGGATCCCCAGGGAATACCTGAACCTTGCAGAGATTGCTCCTTGCCCCCATGGGGTTTGCATTGGTGGGAAGGAGTAATGCCTATGCTTTCCTCCTACCCTACCCTTCCTTCTTGCTTTGAGCTGTCCCTTTGAAGCAACATGTGGGAGGGGCGGGTGGAAACTCAGAGATAAAGTTGCTCCATGCAGCCAGGATCACACCACCAGGTATGAGTATTAGTCAGTGCCCTTGCCATAAAACTGAATTTATGAACTCATATATCTAGTTCAAAATTAATTAGCTTCAGGAATGGCTGGATCCAGGTGTTCAAGTGATGTCATCAGAACTCCATCTTTCTCTCTCTCTCCCTCAAGTTTTAGCTCTGCTTTCCTCTGTGTTGGCCTCATTATCAAAAAGACTCTCCCAACTCTGGTTGCCAGCAGCTCCTAGTTTGCCTCTTACCCATTCAGCCAGTTCCTAGTAGGACTCCTCTTTCCTTTTCTTATATAAGTCCCCAATCCAAGTGGCCTGGCTTAGGTTTCCTGTTCATGTCTGAATCACCAAGGTAGATTGGACAGAGAATACATCCACTGGCCAGGCTTGGGTAATTTGGCCACTCCTAAAATGTGCATTTGTGAAGGAGGAGAGGTGGATTTCATCCCCACCCAAAATGCAGGAACCAAGGGTAGAGGTGGCAGTAATGCCCCCAGGGAATCAAAGTCCTATTTTCAGAAGTGACTGGGCAGAAAAAAATCAACAGACATCTACTACAACATTTCTTGGTGAAGTAGGAACTCCTTCTTCCACAGTAAATTCCTCAAGCCTGAGCCCATGTCAAGTACCCCAGAATCCCAGAATTCAGGATTCTCGAGAAGGGGCCCTAAAAGTGGACATAATGCAGGACACATGGGTTGTTTATGATGGCAATCTTCCACTCGTCCTCTCATGTATCTGGCTAAGATGATATCAGAATTCAAAGACTCGGGAGATCACAAACTGTAAAAAAACCAATCTTCTATTAAGCCCTGCGCCATCCCGACTGTGGTGGCATTTGGAAGATGAAACCAGCACCGTTCCTTTGGAGATAGCAGTTACTTTCCAATTACACTGATAAAAAAAGGAAGGCATGAAGTAAAGTGACATTTACGTGCTAGGAGAAGCATATTTTCTTTCCTACTCCAAAACCACTTCAGGAGCTGGGGAAGGGGGGGCGGCGGTCGTTGGTGGATGCCCCTCCCACCATCTTTTAGGCTGTGGGAGCGTCTGACCTGGGCGGGGGGTGGCCAGCCTCAGCGGCCAGGTGGGGTTCAGCCTCCCATCCTTTGTGCTGCTCGCACCACCATCTGCAACTCTGCTACCGGCAAATTGAAATACCAGCCTGTTTCAGCTCAGAAATGTGGAAAATTAAGAAAGGAAATGAGGGGCGGTGGGAAGAAAAGAGAAGCGATGAATCACTTTTGGATTGCTGCCTCATTCGCAATCCGCGTGGTGAGAGGCAGATCCATGTAGGAGGAAGAGTCTGGGAGTTGAAAAGACCCGAGTTCATATGATAACTCCATTACAGGCTGGCAAGAGGCCCTGGGCCACTTACCCCTCTGAGCCTCGGTTTCCTCATCTGTAAAATGGGGATCCTGCCTTTCACAGGGTCATTCTGAAGGTTAAGGGACACAGGCACATGGCAGCTGGTCCAGAGATGGCTGAAGGATGTTGATCTTCCTTCTCTTTCTCCTTCTATCAGGTGGGGCCACAGCCACTGCGGCTCCATTGCCATCACTCCCCTCCATCTAGACCAGCAGGCGGTGGTGCCCAGTTCCCTTCCAGAGGCCCTGAGATCCAACCTCCTTGCCCAGCTTTCCACACCTGCCCCTTCTGCTCCCGCCCAGCCCTACTTTGGCCTCTAGCACATTCTCCACCCCCAGGCTCTACCCATGTGGGTGGTTGGCTGTTTCTGCCCTACCCAGGGCTCTTTGCTACCTCAAGGCCTTCCCTCTCCCACCTCTACTTTTCCCAGGGCTGGTTCCTTCTCATCAGTTGGCCTCTGCCCAAATGTCACCTCCTCCAAGAAGCCCTCCCTGACTACCCTGGAGAAAGCAGCTGCCCACACTTCAGTCACTTTCTAGCTCATCTCTCAAAACCGATCTCATTTATTTATCTGTTATTAGCTCTCCCCCAGGAGAAGATGAGCATTAAAAGGCAGGGAACAGGGCTTCCCTGGTGGCGCAGTGGTTGCGAGTCCGCCTGCCGATGCAGGGGACGCAGGCTCGTGCCCCGGTCTGGGAAGATCCCACATGCCGCAGAGCGGCTGGGCCCGTGAGCCATGGCCGCTGAGCCTGCGCATCCGGAGCCTGTGCTCCGCAACGGGAGAGGCCACAGCAGTGAGAAGCCCGCGTACCACAAAAAAAAAAAAAAAAAAAAAAAAAAAAGGCAGGGAACATTTCCATCTTGTTCATCTGTGTGTTCCTAGTGCCCAACGGCATGCCTGGCACAGAGCAAGCATTCAAACATTTGGGGTGGGAGGGAGGAAGAAAGGGAAAAGGGAAGGAGGGAGGGAGGAGGGAGGGAGGGAAGGAGACAGAAAGGAGGAAGTTGGAGACCTGACTCCCCACCCCATTCTAGAGCCTCTATTCCTCATGCTCCAGGTCTTGGGTCCCTCCACCTCCCTCTCGCAGTCCCTACACACATATGACGCCGGCCCCTGCTGGACTCCAACGCCTGGCCTATCCCCATGCAGATGGCTGCCTTACATATAACAATCCACCATTACTACTTCCTCCTTTTGTGCCCGTCCAGTTCACAGATACTATTTCCACATCACTCTTCTGAGGTATCAAGCAAAATGTTACTCATCTGTTATTTCTGCTTGCCCTCTGCACACCCCCTTCTGGAAACAGAACCCTGTGTCACCTCTGGAGAACCACCCCTGCCCCACACGCAGCCCCTGTAGCTCTGATGGAGTCATCCTGATCCCCAGCTCCAGGGCTGGACGTGTGACCCAGGTCTGGCTAAGGAGAATGCAGTATTTTCCTGGCCACAGTGATTGGCTAGGAATGGTCACATGACTCCAGCTGGGGCCGCTGACATTGAATGCAGGACTTTCCCTGCACGTTAATTAGCCAAGAGGCACTGTCTTTCTGCTGGGAATGCCAAACGAGGTAGATGTAATCTGGAGCTGACAGCCATCTTCCCACCATGTGGGGACAGTCTGAGAATAAAGCCAGCGTAGAGGGCAGCAGAGCCCAGAGATAGACAGACTCTGATATCATTTGAGCACCTGGATCCAGCTTTACCTGAAGTAGATGCCATGCCAGAAAATCTCAGTGAACCAAGCCAAGAAATTCCTTTTTGTGCTTAAGACAGTTGGACTCACACTTGTTGCTTGTCGCCAAAATGGTTCTGACTCATTGAACATTAATCAGTTGTGGGATAGTTGAGACATGTAAGGCAGCTAGGGGCACAGAGGGCAACATCCTCCGCTAGAAAGGGGAGAAGGTAAACAAAACTCTAGGGCAGATTAGACCGGAAGTCAACCGGGGATTTCACCAGGAAAACCAGCATCTTCCCAGCTCCTGAGCCGCTCTCTGCTGGAGGTAACCAGTCTGTTTTGAAGGCCCTGCTTCGCCTCACTCCAAGAATCAGACAGCCTTGAAATCTTTCAAGGCAAAAAATAAGTCTGAGGTAGTAGTCATATCTCTGGAGGAAAAAGACTCCCTCAGCCTTCTTTAAGGTGCAAAGAATTTCCAGCATGCAAGAGGCCTCCCACTTGCCATCCGTTTCCAGACCCATATCAGGCATGCCTCCTGGATGCTGTGTATACTCAAAATGGTACCCGGGGACAGGCTGGGGCCCATTCCAGCTCTCTCCAGCAGGCAAGCGCTCCCCTGAGCCCACAGGAGGAAACAACTCCAGAAGAGCATCCCTATGGGGGTGGCAGCCCAGCTCCCCAGAGCCTCGCTTCAGAGCAGAAACACAGCCGGGGGTGCGAGGCACCAGAAAAGGCCTCGTCAGTGTGACAGGTGTCAAGTTCTCAGAAAGAGTGACAGCTTCTAGTTCTCCTGGGATCTCTGACTCTAGGTAGACAGACAATTCTCTCCCTGCTTCTGAGGCCAGGAGTACGGCCTGGCTGTTTGGGGGATGGGCTGGGTTTTGCTTCGTTCCGGACCCCGCTCCTGGCTGCAGCTCCACCTGACACTCAGGAGGTGGTTTCGGGAGGACACGAGGAAAAGTGCGGTGCTGGAGAGACAAGAATCTGGGTTTTCAAGAACTTGGCCCCAGGTCTGAATCGCACCCCACTGTTCAGTCCATCCTTTACGCCCTCTCTGCTGGGGACCCCGAACTCTCTACCTTCCAGGGCACACCCGGCACTCCCTCCTGAGCTCCAGACTCACAGGGCCACCCTCCAGCTGGCCATCTCAGCTGAGACATCCAGCAGACACCTCAGACTCAACACCTCCCAAACTAAACTCCCTGCTCCCCACACCAGCTGCTTGTCCTCCTCCTGGTTTCTTAGCTCAGTGAATGTCACCTCTAACCCCTCCCCAAACTGAAGTTTTTCCCTAATTCTTCTCTCCCCCGCTCACCTCCAGATAATCACTGCCAGTCCTGTGGATTCTCCCTCCTAAACCTCTCACCCCACCGGGACCTTTCAGCCCAGCCTTCTGTTGCCTGGATTATTTCAGCAAACTCCTAATAGGTTTCCCTTGCTCACTGCTAGTAATTCTCCATTCAGCAGCCAGACTGGTTGTCCTGAAACACACAGTCAGCCCCCCGCAGGGACAATCCTTTGCCAGCCCAACAAGGCTCAATTCCTCACCATGGCTTACAAAGCCTTTCCTGGTCTGATTTCCAGCCTGGCAAAAAAGAAAGTATTCACGTTTCCTCTAAACCGGACAAACTTTTTCAGTAAAGGGCAAGATAGTAAATATTTTAGGCTTTGCGGGCCATATGGTCTCTGTCGCAACTACTCCGCCGTTGTAGTGGGAAAGCAGCTGCATGCATTATGTAAATGAATGGCAGTGGCTGTATGCCAATAAAACTTTATTTACAGAAACAGGTGGTGGGCCAGATTTGACCCATGGGCCATAGTTTGCCAACCTCTGCTCTAAAGGGATGAGCTAATTTCTCGCCTCATTTCAGTTGCCTCTAGAAAATGGAGATAATAATCCTCACATTGAAGGGCTGGTGAAGGATTTGAAAGAACTTGTCAAGCACCTGGCATAGAGTCCAGCACACAGTAGGTGCTCAGTTGGTGATCACTGTTATTAAAGCTGTTATCACCGCTCTCCCTTTCTGCATGTTTAAGAATTGGTCAGCCCTGACTCCATAGCAAGGAGGCTGTAAGGATGGAGACCCTCCTTTTCCAAAGGCCTGATGATACATGATGCATTTCCAGAGGTGCTGGGAAACCATACAGCTGAGCACCTACTATGTGCCAGGCACTGGGCCTCACGTTGCTGAGTGATCAAAATAAATCATAAGGCAATATTCACCTCCTGAGCCCAAGTCTTTGAAGTCTAAAGAAGTGGGGGAAAAACTGCAAGAAATTATTTGTTCAGTAGCATGCCTACTATGTGCCAGGCCTCATGTAGCACTGGGGCTTCCCAGAGGAACAGAAAGCAAGCTCTGCTTCTAAAAAAAGGTACCGCCTAGAGAAGCTATTTTCTCTTGACTTCGAAATTTCTCTTTGTCCTTGAAGCCACGTCTCCCACTCAGAGGGAAGCAGAGGCGCAAGTCGCCTTGGGTCCCTCCAGAGCTCTGCAGGCCAGGCCTACGTGCCCTCCATCTCCTTGATGGGGCCTGGGGATCTGACAATAAATGAAACTGCCTCCTTCTTTTACCTGGGCAGGGCCTTAGCAGGGTCCCAGAGCAGAGGGGTGAGAAGGGAGGGGGTCCTAGGTCCTGGTTGACTGAAGATCCTGTGTTGGCTCATGAACAAGACCTTCTCCACGGCCTTCATCTTCCTAAAGGACATCTCTCTTTGGATAAATCCCAGTTCACCTCCCACCTGGGCTCTTCTTCATCCATGAGGCAGAGATCTAGCCCTTGCCCCTGGAGAAGCAGAAGTCTTGGGCAGAGACTGCTAACTGTGCCCCAATATCCAATCCCCACTTGGCTCTGCTAGTGACAGAATCCCCACTTTCTGATGGAACTCATGGACACCCAACCAGCAACCACACTACCCAGCTCCCTTGCTAGGCATGGCTGCATGACCAAGCTCTGTCCAATGGGATGCTTTGGAGGGAAGTGGTACACTCTTCCTTCATCTCTGTCCCCCCTTTGCTACCTGGAACATGGACCATGCAGATGAGAGGAAGCCATCTTGGGTTATTCAAATGAGAGGAATATCCGAGGCATCACGGAGCCACAACAGGGAAGGTGCCTGGGTCCCTGATGCCATGAAGCCACTGTCCCAGCTCTGATTACCTCATCCAGACTGTCATGTGATGGAAAAATAAACTACCTTGATTCAGATACTGTTATTTTGGTTTCTTTGTAACAGTAGCTGAATCTGAATCTTAGCTAATGTGTCACACAGAGTGGCCTGATACCCCAACATCTCACCAGTGCACATAGCACTGTGCAAACTAAGCAATACGTTATGGATTCACTAAACCAACAATCGCTGAACACGTACTATGTGCTGGGGATGGAGCCAGATGCTGTAGGGGGCTGCTGAGATAAATCAAAGTCCTTGGTTGCTAGTTAGTAAGAGAAAAAAAGAGTAGTGATGAAGATGTACTGGGTACTTTCTATATACACATAATAGACTTATAAGTCTCATAAGTCTATTATGAGACACAGATGTGCAAACTGAGGTCTAGGAAGGTTAAGTTGTTTGCTATGGACTAAATTGTGTCCCCCTAAAATTCATATGTTGAAGCCCTAACCCCCCAGTGTGGCTATACTTGGAGATAAGATCTTTAGGAGGCAATTAAGGTTAAATGAAATAATAAGGGTGGGGTCCTAATCTGATAGAACTGTGACCTTATAGAAGAGGAAGAGATATCTCTCTGTCTCTCTCTGTCCCTCCCCTTCCCTCCCTGTCCCTCATCCACCCCTCTCAATCCCTGCCATGTGAGGACACAACAAGAAAGTAGCCATTGGCAGGTCAGGAAGACAGCTCTCACCAGAACCCAATCATACTGACACCCTGATCTCAGCTTTCCAGCCTCCAGAACTGTGAGAAAATGTCTGTTGTTTAAGCCACCCAGTCTGTGGTACTTTGTTATGGCAGCCCAAGCAGACCAAGACACAAACGCACAGCCAGGCAGTCTGGCTCTAACCTCTTCTCCATCCATCCTCCAGAGTAAAAAGAAGCACATTACGGGCAGACTTGTCCCAATACCATCGACATCACCCCAACGAAACAGGACAGAGTTAACCTTCACGGAGCGCTCACTCGGACCCTGGTGCTATGCTCAGTGTTTCCCAGGCACCACGTCTCTTCTCCCTCTCTACAGCCCTGGGAGGCACACGCTCTTATAATCCTGATGTTAAAGATGAAGAAACCGAAGCAGAGAAGACAAGAAGCTGGTCCGATCCTAAGCACATTCACGTGACACCGTGATAAGGGCTGAAGGGATTTCCATCTTCCCACAGAAAGAGAAGGGATAAAGGGGCTGGGAGACACCAGAGGTCCTGTGCAGCTCTGTGCCTTGTCCTTATTTTAAGCCAGACAGGAATAAACTCTCACCTGTCCTCTGAGCTGTGAACTCCTCAAAGCCAGGTCCTGTCCCCTAGTCCCAGCACACAGCCTGAGGAATGGTAGGCCTTCCACCGTGTGTGCCGTGAAAATGGGTGAATATCTTTGTTTCCACTCTTTGTGTCCATCGCTCTTGCTTTTGTCCCCAGGACTCCTCACCCTTCTTCTGGCAAGAGTGCCCCCCAATGTCTTAGGGAGCAGCCAATGGGACCCTCCCAAAGAGGTGAAGCGTGTGTCCAAAGCCTAAATTAATCAAAGCATAACCCTCACCCAGCCACAGTGACTGGTACTGGGATGGGCCCTTGGGCCAATGAGGTTGAGGAGATGCAGCTGGGAGCCCATGGGGATGTAATGGTGGCAGATGTCGTCGTCATTTTGCTCCCAGGCAGAGCAAGAGACTGAAGCCAACACAGAGAAAGGCAGTTCTGGGTGACAGAGAAGAGCTAAGGTTCTGCTTACATATGTCACTGAAGGTGGAGCTACCCCTGGATTTTTCTTTCACATACCAATACATTTTCTCTCCCTCTCTCTCGTTTTGCTTAAGCCACTTTTTTTTTTTTTTTTTTTGCGGTACACGGGCCTCTCACTGTTGTGGCCTCTCCCGTTGCGGAGCACAGGCTCCGGACACGCAGGCTCAGCGGCCATGGTTCACGGGCCCAGCCGCTCCACGGCATGTGGGATCTTCCCGGACTGGGGCACGAACCCGCGTCCTCTGCATCGGCAGGCGGACTCCCAACCACTGCGCCACCAGGGAAGCCTTAAGCCACTTTTGCGACCCATTTTTCTGCCCCATTTGAACCAAAAGTATTCTAATGGACACTTGGTATGGGGCCTGTCTCCTACTTTCAATAAATTCCAACTTACCTTTTAAGGAAAAAAACCTCCCCTGGTCTCCATGAATATTTTCCCAAGCCCGGTGGGTCCATACGGGTGGTTTTGGCATCCGCTGTTTGTCCTGTTTGTCCCGCATTATAAGGTCGCTTCAAAGAGGAAGATCAAGTATGACAGCATCGATTGCCTGTAGAGCCAGCGCCGGGCCTTGGTCCCAGCTTGTCTCAAACATCTTATTTAGATTCAGACACATGTGTCTCATTTTTCAAGGAGACTACAAGTTCCATGAGGTAAGTGACGTCCTATGAATTCAACAAACGATGATGAAGTGCCTGAGGTGTCCTAGACACTGGCGAGAAGCTGCGAACACAGAGGATAAAAAAAGGTCACTGTCCTCTCCAAGGCAAACGTGAAAGCAGAACAATTACACCTACAGGGGTGCATCCCGACAGGGTGTTTCTAGTTGCAAGTAACCGAGAAAGGCAACTTGCACTGGCTGGCGCAACCGAGGAGATCTGGTTTGTCCAAGTGGAAAGTGCAGGTAAGATCCAGCTTCCGGGTTGGATGATTCCCGAGGCTTAACAATGCTACACGTGGCCCAGGTGTTTTCTATTCCTCAGCTCTGCCGTCTCAGCAACATCCTCATCAAGGCTGCCTGCATCCCACGGCTACGCCTTTCCACATCACATCCAGGGCAGGTGAATGCAGGTTCAAACAAGGTGCACCCTGATTGGATCCGCTAGGTCACATGCTTGCCTGCAAACCAATGACTGGGCAGGAAATGGACAGTGCTGATTCCTGTAAGCCAATCAGGGCTCACTGCCGGACCAAGGGGGTGGAGTCAGCTTTCACCAAGGCCCTGGCTGCGTGGGGGCAGGGGGGTATTTCATACCTGAAGGAAATTCCAGGAGCTGAAGGAAGGTGGGAGGGACGGAAGCGTTGGTGGCAAACATCCACTGTCTGCTCTGAGAGGTGAGAATCAGAGCAGACTCCCCTGAGCTGGTACGGAAGCCTTTCCTCCCACCTCCATCACTGGGCTGTGCTCACGTCCTTTGCTCAGTATTACCCCGTGGTCACTATAGCATCAGCAGCAGAAGCAGCACCTGATGTTTATGAACCACTTTCTGGTGCCAGATGCTAAAGTGCCCCACATTTGCTGTTCATTGTCTCATTTAACCACAGCCTTAGGAAGGATGGTTATTTCCATTTTGCAGATTAGGAAGCTGAGGCCTGGAGAACCGAGGTGAGCTATCCAAAGTTGGCCTGAACTGAAAAGTCAAGGTAGCACGTTGTTGTCCTCGGTTCCCTAGTTGGAGAGGTTTAGTCACCCCTGTGTGCTGGGTGCTTGGCTGAGGGGATGGGCCTTCAAACGTAGACAGAAGTCGCGTCTCCACTGAGCATTAATTTGCCCTTGAAACAACCCTACACGCTTCACAAGGGCTGCCTCCAGAGTCCTTGCAAATGCCGAACTTGGCAATCTCCGCTGCCTTATTTCATTTCTCTGCAAACTGCAGGGAAAATGCAATGGAAGCATCAGCTTCAGGCCTCGTGATGCTCTAAATTAAAGTGAGGTCTCGGGACTTCCCTGGCAGTCCAATGGTTAAGACTTTGCCTCCCAACACAGGGGGTTGTGGGTTTGATCCCTGGTCAGGGGGCTAAGATCCCACATACCTCTGGGCCAAGAAACCAAAACATAAAACAGAAGCAATATTGTAACAAATTCAATAAGACTTTAAAAATGGTCCACATCAAAAAAAAAAATCTTAAAAAAAAATAAAAATAAAGTGAATTCTTCCCTGAAAATAAACTCGACACCACACTACACTGCATGATTAGCATGATAACATTAGCCACTACTTTCTAGAATCGGCAAAATCAACACTGGTTGTCAGTTTTCGGAGGGAGGGGGGCATGTTTCACCAATTGTATCACCTCAGGACAGGTGTGCATGACATGGCAGGGACTCAGTAGAGCCAGCAGAGCCCTCTGGTTGGCCCTGTGTTTTCTATCTCGTTTCCCTCTCTCGTATCTGCTAGAAGCACCAGTTAGCACCCTGGGCTTAGAGAAGTCCTTAGCTGCCCTGCCTCAGCCAGGTCCACATCTTCTCCTCTGAGAGCAAGGGTTCCAAGGAGCCCTTTCCCTCGCTCAAGTAAGGTCCTCCTCTGATGGGTGGGGGCCAGGGTGGGGCAAAGGGAGGCGTGGGAGAGAATGAGGAAGAAGTCACATGGGACCCATCTCCACCTAACAAAACAGGGCCCTTCGCATTGGAAGTTCATCAAAGCCTTGAGTCGGGACCCCTCCTTCTTGACTGCGTGAATGAGTTGCCTGGTGCTTCTCCTGGAAGCATCTGCCTCACTTTCCTCTGAACTCCTGGAGCCCTTCATCAGGCTTGCTTTCTGGAACTTTGGATCTTCTCCTCATACTAGCTTTGCTCCATTAAGATCCACCCTCAGCTCACCTTTGCTTTACAGAGGCCACCGAGGAGAAGCAGCTGGGCAAAGCTGGCAGATCCATGCAGAAGGAACGTGCCTTGGGGCAGTGGAACCAGGGGACCCACAGGAGCTGTGTGGCTTAAGCATGTTACTTCCTAGTCCTGAGCCTCATCCATAAACTGGGAACAAAAGTGGCGCCTACTCCCCTGGAGGTTCCCCCCACCCCCACCCCTGACACGGGTAGTCGGGTTTCCTCAATCTTAAGTAAAGGGATATATAAACCTCAAGCCCCTTCCAGCCAGACTGCCATCCCTAACTCCTTCCCACCCCCAATTCTGTAGCTGCTGCAGTTCTATCTTGTAAGGATATCATGAAGATTAATGAGCATGGAAAATGTTTACCACCGGGTCTGGACCTCAGAAGCACCCAGCACATAGCCACAATTATTATGGCCTGATGATGTTCATTTTTCAATATCTCTGTGCCTCAGTTTTCTCATCTGTAAAATGGGGATAATAATAACACACGCCCTCAAGAGGCTTAAATGAGCTGTTGTAGGAGAAGCATTTAGCGCAGCACCTGGCCCACAGAAAAGACTCAGCAAAGGTTGGCTGTTAAGCAGTTAAATATTAAAATTAAATAATTGAGAGGCAGTGGGGCATGGTGAGAACAACATGGTCTGTAATTTCACTTAGTCTATGTCCAGGTTTTACCACTTATTAGCTCTTGGTAGAGTTCTCCACCCTCTCTGAGACTTTTCTCAGTCTTTTCTCCTCCAAATAGGGATAATGATTGTACAGCTTTGTGAGGTTGCTGGGAGGGTTTGTGAATTTCAAATGCCTCACTCTGCCAAAATGAGTTACCATAGCAGGTCTGGCTGCTGTCCTTTGAAAGGTCTGCTTACAAAGTTGGCCCTTAGCTGGCATCTGGGAAGGCAGATTTCAGGAAGGTTCCCATCATTCCCTGACTTTAAGGGTAGCTAAACTATTTGCACAAACAATGTGGTTTCTGCTGAACACTTGTTTCCCTTCAGGGAAATTTGGTACATGCCAGGCAAGGAGTGCCTATTTTCCAGCCCCAGTAAAGACCCTGGGCACTGAGTCTCTAATGAGCATCCCTGGTAGGGAGCATTCCGTACATGTTGTCACAACTCATTGCTGGAGAAATTATGCCTGTCTTGTGACTCCCCGGGAGGGCTCGGCATGCTTGTGCCTGGTTTCCCCTGGACTTTGCTGCATGTGCCTTTTCCCTTTGTGGATTTCCCTCTGTATCCTTTTGCCATAAGAAGCCCTGAGTTCAACTATATAGTTGAACTCTTAGCAAATCATCAAACCTAGGGATGATCTTAGGGACACCTGATGCACATAGTACCTGCCCTGTGGTGAGTCCTCAGGAAGCAGAGTCCTCGAAAATAAGTTCCCATGGTAGTCATGGGCTCAGTGTCCTTAATTGCAAGAATCAAATAAGAGAGACCCCTAACTTGTTTTCCATTTTTAAAAACGTTCAAAACGATATTTATTGGCATGGACACAGAACCTACCAGTGGCAAAGACAAAGATATGCAGTCATGAGAATATTCACAGCCTTTTCATCTTAAATTCTAAAGAAAAATTCTATCAGCTTTGCCTTTGCTCTCTGGGAAGGAAACTTGTCTGATTGGCTATGGGGCTTTTTCTTAATTCATTAAAATAGTCAATAAAGGAGATAAGATGAGGAGGGGCTAGTGGGAGTTCCAGTGGGGAAGGAGAGAACTACCAGGGGGAGAGAAGGATGGATCTGGGAAGTAGGGAGAGAAATCAAAGCACCCATGAAGGATGAAGTAGAGAGAGTTTTGTTTGTTTTATTTTGTCTAAATGTGGTAGATAAAGAAGAGAAGATAACTATTTGGCAGCTGTCATGTATTGAAGGAAGAAGAATTGGGAAAGAACTTACACATGCAAGCAAAGGATCAAAATTTCTTAAGGGAAAAGAACCTGAAACAGATTCTTAGAGGGCAAACATCTCACAGTAGAATTAAAGACAAATTAGTAACATATGCATAACATGGGCTCCTGAAGACTCCTGAGTTTAGAAAAGAAAATAGCCACACTCTCCGAAGGAGACAGCTAGACTTATCGTCGAGGCAGAAGGTAATTTATGCAAATAAGAGGCATAAAAGTTTATTGGAAGAGGTACTTCACAAAGAAGATATCCAAAACGGCTATGAACATATGAAAAGGAGCTGAGCTGCATTACTTATCAGGGAAACGCAAGTTGAAACCATAAAGCGATACCAGTATGCACCCACCTGAAAGGTTGATGTGAAAATGCCAAGCGTTAGCAAAGAAATGAAGCAACTGGGATGCAGACACGGCTGCTTGTAGATAAAGGAGAATAAATTGGTACAACCACTTTGCAAAACTATTGAGCAGCAGCTTCTAAAGCTGGACATATGTCCAACTTACAACCCAGCAATTCCGCTCCTTGGAACATACCCAGCAGAAATGCAAACATGTTCACCAAACACATGTACAAGAATGTTCATAGCACTATTCATAAAGTCTCAAATTAAAACCTAACCCAAAACTCATCAATGGAATAGATGAAGAAATTGTAGTATATTCACACAATGGAATATTCTACAGCAGCAGTTGGACTATGGCACTCTGTTTGTAATCCAGGTTGCCTGTTTTTGTAGATAACATTTTATTAGGACACAGCCCTGTCCGTTGGTTTAGACATTGTCCATAGCTGCTTTCACACGATAACATTAGAGTTGAGTAGTTATGACAGAGATCAAATGGCCTGAGAAGACTCCTATATTTACTATCTAGTCCTTTATAGAAAAAGTTTGCTGAGCCCTGCCCTATAGCATTGAGCATAAACAACATATAACTACATATGATGATAAGGATGTGCGTACCTCACAATGTTGAATAACAGAAGCCAGTGACAGAGAGGAAAAATTTGATTCCATTTTCATAAAGGTGAAAACAGGCAAAACTAGCCCAGGGTGTGGATGTGAGAAGTCAGGATAGACCTTCCCCCTGGAAGGCATAGTGACAGAAAAGGGACATGTAGCTTCATGGGCATTGATTATGCTCTGCTTCTGGATTCATAGGCATGTGACATGGCTGTGTTCTCTTGGTGAAAATTCACGCAGCTGCACACTTATATGCACATTTTTCTCTCTATATATGACATTTTAATGGAAAGTCTTTTAAAAAAAATTGGTGGAGCTCTCTGACCTCACCGTAAAACTCTAAGCCTTCACCCTGCTCTTGTTTGTATCTGCCTTCACACAGGGTGATGGTTCCCTGGAGGGCACTCCTCCTGTTCTTTAATGTATTCATAATGCAAAACTCTTCAAAACTCAGTTCAGCTGTCCCCCTTCTCCAGGATGCCTTCCCACTGACAATCCAGGGAAGCAGAGAGCAAGAGCCCTAAGAGGGGGACACTGATTTCAGGGCAACTTGGTAGGTGTCATCTTAAGCCAATCCTAAGTTAATCTGCAGAAATAAACATTTGGAGAAATAAAAGAAGCATGACAGACTGAATCTTGAGTATTTGCCACATGAGAAGCTAGGTTGGCAATCCTGGAGAGGTTCAGTCGTTTGTAGTTTAGACCAATCCAAGCTTAACCCACCTGGGGTGGGAGGTGGGGGGACAGCTTGGTTTGGTGGAAAGAACATGGAACGCCCCTGGAAAAAGGATCTGTGTAGCGGTCAGAATACAGTGAAGTGAAAGTAACTAAGAGACCAACTCAAACTGGCTTCAGCAAAGTGAGGAATTCACTGTCTTGCATAACTGAGAAACCTATGGTGGGAGGCGATGGTTTCAGGTAGGGCTGGATCCAGTGTTGTAAACAATGTCATTGGGAATCTGTCTCCCCCCATTTTGGCTCTACCTCACCACTGCCCCTCCCCAGTTTCCACCTTTTGACAGGCTGTCTGACTGTGGTAACCCCAGCAGATCCATACTTGCATCTTTAACTCCAGCAGAAAGAACCACCTTCTCTTTCCCAATAATTCAAGAGAAGTCACAGAACCAATTCTCCTTTAGCTCACTTGGGCCACAGGTTAACACCTGACCAAATCCTTGTACTCCAGGGATAGAATGTGGTACTTATTCAGGCCTGAGTCAGGCCTTCCCCCTGGAGCCTGCGATAGAAACCTCACATGGCCTGAGGATGGGAAGGCCCCCTGCAAAGGAAAACAAGGGTGCTGTCACCCTGTTACCAGCAAGGCGAGGACAGGAGGCTGAGCTGGTCAAAACTACGGCCACCCCATGCACCTGCTGATCAACTGTGACCTTAAAGAATGGTGTTTTCTGATCTGTACCAGGGTGTGGCCACCCGCACTGCACACAGATGGTCAACAATCATGTGATTCGCCCCGGGGCCGAGCACCTGGCACTGAATGGCCTGATAAATTATGAATCCTTCTGTGCCATCTTGTCCTACGCTCATGCCCGGGGCTGGGGACAAGGGTCAAGAGCACAAGGCACCCACCTGCAGCCGCCGTGGAGCTACTGTGTGTGTGTACAGGGCCCTGCCGATCATAGCCACTCAACCTGATAGGAGAATCATTATTTTCCAGAGGAGAATCATTATTCCTTTTGAATCATGCAATTGAAACAAACAAGAATCAGGCTCAAATTAATTCAGTACAAAAGTGGTTTCTGATTTGCAAGTGAAATGGGGGCTTCAGACCGCACGTTTCACTACAGTTTAAAAATCACACCCTCCTGGGATTACGTGGGAAGGCACAGGGTTAGGGGGCAGAAGACCTGGGTTCGTATTGTGGTTCTGACACTAATACTGACTACTTAGTGTGACCTCAAGCCGGATGCTGAACTACTATGGGCCTCGGTTTTCTCATCGGGAAGATGGAATCAGTGTTGCTGTGAAGATCACGGGCATGATTGAAGTCGTCAGCGTTCAACTGCAGAAACAAGGAGCCACTCTACCTTTTTTTTTTTTTTTTTTTTTTTGCGATACTTGGGCCTCTCACTGCTGTGGCCCCTCCCACCGCGGAGCACAGGCTCTGGACGCGCAGGCTCAGCGGCCATGGCTCACAGGCCCAGCCGCTCCGCGGCATGTGGGATCTTCCCGGACTGGGGCACGAACCCACATCCCCTGCATCGGCAGGCAGACCCTCAACCACTGCGCCACCAGGGAAGCCCCTCTACCTACTTTTTTAAAAAAGAAATTACTAGAAGGTAATACGTGCTTATAAAAGCCACTGGAATTTCAAAAGGAGCAGTCTCTGGGCTGGCTTTCCAGGATAAACACAGCAGAACTGCCCCACCAAGGAAGCTGGTGAATCTGCCTCCATCAGGAAAGTGCCGACCCACATGCAGCTGCCAGAACTTCTGGCTTCAAGAACACACAGTAGAAGCTGTGATCCTGGAAGCAAGAAGCCTTCACCTCTGCAAAGACCCCTAAACCTCACACATCATTGGCGAATGGTCACTGAAATGCAGTTATGAAAAAACTGGATGGTTCTAGAAAACCCAAGGCAGCGGGAAGACGGCCTTGGCCTCACCATCCTTCAAATCTCAGCTAGAGGAGCAGAATCGCATCCCAAATATCCTAGGTGCAGAGGAATTAGGGAAGTGGCCCCTTTTTTCCTTTCTAGCTTCTGCAGTACAGGAAGATGTAGCAGAAGGAGCTTCAATGGGACGATGACAGCTGAGAGCCATGTGACATCGAGCAAAAGGCACTGGGGAGTTTGGAAATCCAGCGGCCAGTCTTGGGGAGCAGTTGGATTTATCTGTGGCCCTGCCGCATCTCCTATCAAGCCGGCCCCCTGAGCACCGAAGGATCCTGAAGGCCTATCTCTTGGCCCCAGCCCTGCAGATAACCAATCATCTGCCCTCTCCAGGAAGCCCTCCTAGTTTGCAGCATCTGGCAGGGAGGGAAGAAGGCTGGCCGGTGAGCTGATTATTGATTGTTCCTGAGCCCCTGACCTCTCTGTGCTCTGCCCTGTGGGGCTGGGCTGGGTCTCTGAAAACCACCTTCCTTCTCCTCCGGCTGGTGGGCTTGGAGGATGCAGGAGCACATGCTGTGTCCTGTCTGTTTCCTGGTCCGGCTCTGGCTTCAGCATCTTCCCAGTACATCTTCACTGCAGCTGGAGCAGCCTGTTCCCATCTGTAGTTTTTCCAAGAGTCCCACTGCCGGCCTCTCTGTGCTGTGCAGGGCCACCAGCACCAGCTGGCCAGTGGCCGCTTCAGAGGCCCCGGGGCCGAGCCCGTGGTGACCCTCCCGCAGGCTTCAACAGCTCCTTTCCTTCTCCCCCCAGCCCTGGCGTGGCAGCTGCTCCCAGAAGTTGCTTCCTCTGTGATACCTTCATGTCCTCTTGTTGCCTCTTGAGTTTTTTTTTTAACACTTAGTTCACAATCCTTTATACTAATTCTTTCTGTGAAAAAAGCTGGTGTGGTTTCTGTCCCCTGACAGGACTCTGTGACACACATGGGCTTTGGAGACAGACAGATGTAGCACCCAGCTCCCCCGTTCAGGAGCTGTGGGACCTACAGCAAGTGGCTTCATCCTTCTCAGCCTCGTGTCTTCATCTCTGGAAGAGGGATAAAAATAGCCCCTCCCCACAGAGGCGAGGCGACAATTCATCATGTCCATGGTGTAAAGCATGTCACGCTGATATCATCAAGGAACAGCATCCTTCAAGTCAGGCTGTCTCCATAGACAGTCCTTACCACCTGTTTAAAGACCTCTGGAAAGATACCTGGTCCCTCCTGTGAAATCCCATCATGCAGATGCTGCTGAACACACACACGACAGCCATCTCCACCCTCCTCCTTCCCCAGCAGAGTCACTCCCTCCTAGAAAAGCAGAAAATGGCAGAAGCTCCATTCCAGGGTCTCTTGCAGTAAAGCGTGGGCATGTGACCCACCCTGGCCCATGGAAATCAAGGGGAAGGTCTTCTGGGGCTTCTGGAAAATGTTTTTCTCACTGAAGAGAGAATAAGCTGCACCGAGAAAATATATTCCTTCCCTTCTTTCCTAGTTTGGACCAGTTATTCTCACCTGGGAGTGATTTTGTCCCCCATGGGGCATCTGGCAATGTCTGGAGACATTTTTGATTATCACAACTAAGGGGGTGGTGCTACTGGCATCCAGTGGGTAGAGGCCACATCCTGCAATGCATAGGACAGCTGCCACGACCAAGACTAATCTGCCCCAAATGTCAACAGTGCCAAGGTCGAGAAAACTGCTCTGGATGCAGTGGTGTGAATAGATGACATCTGGACTGTGGCAACTATTTTGGGACCATGAAGAAAGGTTGAGAAAATCCCTGAGTTGATGAGGATCCTGACACGAATGAACTGCTGATGGAACACTGGAAGCACCAGTCTTCAGGCTTCTTGTTGAGTAACAGAAACAAACTCCTCTTATTTAAGTTACTCTTAATCAGATATGCTGTTATTTGTAGCCCCAAATAACAAATCACAATGAGTAACTGGCAGAGACAGAGAAAAATGGAGATAAATGGTGGAGATGCTCACTTCAATATAGCACTTTTTATTATTATCAAGTGTTTCAAACATACAGAAAACTACAGATAATAATAATCTAATCAACCCCATGTGTATACTATCCAGATTTAACAAGTGTTAGAATTTGCTAAATGGGTTTCAAATGATGAGTACTGTGGCAGACTATTTGTCTCCCCCAGTTTTTTCTCCTCTCTCCTTTTAGAAATAGAATCGTCATGTTTTAGCTGGGACTATGCTGGAATAAGAATGCAATTCCCAGCCTCTCCTGCAGGTGAGTGTAGTCGTATAACTGAGTACTGGCCAAAGTATATGACTAGAAGTGATGTGTACAACTTTGTGTCATGTCCTTAAAGGAAGTGCATGCCCTTTCCCCTTTATCGCTGGCTGGCACACAGATAAAATGGAAATGGATGGAATGCAGATGTGGTGGCAGGGGCTAGAGCAGCCATATTGGGCCATGAGATGGAAACTATGCATGGAAGATGGAAGACCAACAGGAGAGAAGGAGCTTGGATTTCAGACGATTGTGAAGCTGCCCTATCAGCCCCATATGTTTACACAGGCTGTTGCATGAAAGAGAAAGATAAACTTCTATTATGTTGCAGCCATTACTATTTTGGGACTCTGTTTTAGTAGCTGAACCACTTTCTGAATTTGTACAAGTTTCTAGTGCTTTTATATGAAGATCTCATCTGTTCTTCATAACCAGACAGGGTTGAGAACAAAGATAATTTGCACAATTTTTCATTTACCCAATAATGATTTTTGATTATCTACCACTGCTTTGGATGTTAAGCACGGAGGGTGCCCAGATTGCTCCTACGTTGCTGTTCCACTTACATCAGTCTCCTTGACTTGATCCTCTCCTGTTACCTCTCCAGCCTGCTTCTTTCCACCTGTGATGTTGCTTGTTTAGAGCAGGCCACCATCCATCCTGGCTACTCTCTTGCCGCAGCCTCTTGACCTGTCTTCCCACCTCTGCTCCCCGTCTCTCTGTCCCTTGATCCAAATCTTCTCAGGGGTCCCCTCTGCCAAAGGGCAAGAAGTCCAAGCTTCTCGAGGCTGACAAGACCCTGCCCACTCCTCAAGCCTAATCTCTCCCAGCTGTGTTCCAGCCACAAGGAACCAGGTGAAATTTTCCCTGTGAGTTCGCTCAGCTCAGGTGCTTACAGTGGCTACCCCTCTGTGCAGCACGCTGGCTCTCCCCCTGCTCTACTCACTCTGAGGTCTTTCAGGCTTCAACTTTGGCTCTAGGTGTTTAGGGCAGCCTTTCCTGATTTTGCAATTTCCTCCAGCCTTTCCCAGATCCCCGTACCCTGCTTGTCTGTTCCCCTGCATCAGTGAGCTCCTTGGTGGAGGGGGGCATGGAGGAGAGGCAGGTTCTGTGCATCGCCCACTGCTGAATTTCCAAAGCCAACATAACACCTGGCACAAATAGGCTCCGAAGGCTGATCGTGGGAAGGAATGGGCGAGTCCTTGTTTTCTGGGTGATAAAGCTGAGGCTCAGAGAAGCTACAGCGACTTAAGATGAGGCTTGGATTTGGCTCCAGGTTTCATGAGGTCCCACTACACCAAGCTGCTTTGAAGCTAGTTCAAAGTCCGGGGAGTCCCCTTGAGATTGGCCTCGGGGCTGTTACTGGCAGGGATGGAAGGTTTGGTGTCGGATTCCACAAAGCAAGGTCTGAGGTCTCCTGCACTGAAGGGCCAGCGGGGAACTAGTGAAAAACCTAACTTCTAGACCCGCCGTGGAGCTACGGAATTGAAAGCTGTGGGCTGAGGTCCAAGTTCTGCCATTTTCTGCAAACTCCCCACAGGGCGCTAAAGTTCACTAACATCAAGAACCTACTGGGGTCCTGAAAGTTGCACGGGGGCTCCTTCTTTCCTGTTTCTCAGTCTCTCCTAACACTTCTACCTGGCACCAGCCCCTGGAATGAAGGGGTGCGAGGCTGTTATTGGATGTGATTGGAGTTAAGAACCCAGCTCCTTGCACATTCCTCACTTTACCTTTTTTCCTTCTAAATTAATTATTTATTTTTGTCTGCGTTGGGTCTTCGTTGCTGCGCGCGGGCTTTCTCTAGTTGCGGGAAGCTGGGGCTACTGTTCATTGTGGTGCGCAGGCTTCTCATTGTGGTGGCTTATCTTGTTGCAGAGCACAGGCTCTAGGCGTGCAGGCTTCAGCAGTTGTGGCACGGGGGCTCAGTAGTTGTGGCGCACGGGCTCAGTAGTTGTGGTGCATGGGCTTAGCTGCTCCACGGCATGTGGGATCTTCCCAGACCAGGGCTCGAACCCGTGTCCGCTGCATTGGCAGGTGGATTCTTAACCACTGCACCACCAGGGAAGTCCTGTCACTTTACTTTTTTGAAACGATCAATTAAAAAAAAAAAGTGGTGCTAAAACCACACTGCCCACGAACAGCATTTTTACCTTGAACATGTGATACTGGAAGCAGTTACTGTCAAAGGGAGTAAAAACGCTTACTCCTTAGTGACAGAGAGAAAACGGAAGGGTCCTCGGGTCCAGCTTCTTGGAACGTCAAGGAGGGAGGCCCCAAACGTGAGTCAAGGACCAGCGTGCGTCCGACAGACTGGAGTTGAATCTCTCTGGGGCCTTGATCAAGTCCCTTCAATTCACCTGTAAAACAGGAGCACTGACAGCTCTGCCTCGGCAAGGAAAGATCACGTGACCACGGAAAAGCGCTTGGCACAGACCTGGGAATAAAAATAGGGTGCTTATTCCACTTGTTATTCCTGTTTTTATGTTCAACGT
Source organism: Hyperoodon ampullatus (assembly GCF_949752795.1). Classification (NCBI taxonomy): domain Eukaryota; kingdom Metazoa; phylum Chordata; class Mammalia; order Artiodactyla; family Ziphiidae; genus Hyperoodon; species Hyperoodon ampullatus. Next base: position 78,323,107 of record NC_136927.1, on the reverse strand, counting down.
GAGATGGAATACTGAGGATTTCTCAAAGCTTGTACAACCCTCCTGGAATTAACCTGAAGGGAGAGCCTTCTCTGAATCATGTTTTATTTCACAGCACATTGAATGCTCGTTAGCCTTTTACTCAGCATCATTCCTGTAGGCAGGCGATGCCTTGCTATTGATGCCTGTGACTTATCATTTCTAATAAATCACTTTTGCCTGGAGAGGAGACATCACATTCCCCACATTTGGGGGCACAAACTGAGCTTACTGCCTCTAGCAGGAGAGTCCAAAGCAACAACAGCCGAAGTTAAGAGGAAACAGTCCCAGACTGAGAATCTCAAAATGTAGGCTTTAGAGTTCCAGCAGAGATCAAGGTCAAGAGAAAGGGCAAAAGCCAATGTTCATGACCTAACAAGTCACAAAAATAAACAATATATAAACCAAAAATAATATTTAGGAAGAATGAATGATGATTTAAAAGGCATTTCAACAGAGGGAAAAAAAAAACCTTCTAAGACGTATGTGATGGAGTTGAGTGTGGCTTTAAAATTACATGATTCCATAGGCTTGGTGGATTCTGGGAAGTTCAGAGAGAAGAACTAGTTTGTCACTTAAAGGGACCCTCCTCTCTCCCGCCTCCATCCAGACCTGGGAGTGAGGTACAGAGCGACACCACCTGAGAGTTTACGGACTTGCTCAGAAGTGGCCAGCAAGATCCTGCAGGTTTTCCCCTCACCACCGACATGGCGGCATGAGAGAACATGCGACCTCCCGTCTCCTGTGGCCCCAGAGAGCTCAGGGGTCATCTGGAAGTTTCCCAAGCCCTTGAGGAAAGCAAGGAAGTGGTGGAGAGTCGGTCAGTGGACAGAAAAGGGCTCATGGTGGGACAAGGTTGGTGTCGGTCCATCAGCTGGAGACCAGTAAGGACTCAGATATCAGTGGCCGTGGTCAGCATGGGGGATGCTGAGGGAAGAAAAGCAGACATTCCCTCCCTCTCATCTCGACCCAACACAAGCCCCTCCAAACACACGTGCCACCCTGGGGATGGGGGGTGAAGGAATCCTGAAACAGCTGCGTTTAAACCCAAAATGACCAAGAACAAAACCTGGAAATGACTCCTTTGACTTGATTACGATTTTCACCAGTGGGCAGAATGCGAGTTTGAGGTCAACTGTAGGAAAAAGAAGTGTAAATTTGTTGCAATCTGCATTTGTAGTTTGAAAAATTGGACTCTACATGAGCATCCGAATGTATGTAGGTTGATGAGACTCGATTTCACCAGCAGCCAGTGTCATCTGGCAGCTGAGTCTCAACTTATTTCTTGCCTGTCCGTTTCCTCACCAGTGAAAGGAGATTCACTGCTCTGCTCGTGTTTCGAGATTTATTGTGGGGATCAAATGAGATCGTATGTGTGAAAAGGCTCTAAAAATATAAAGCTTCATGGATCAGCAGCGTGGTGACAATGATGATGACGACAATGATGATGGCACAGCGGTGGTGATGTTTGCCGGAAAGGCCAGGAGGAAGTCACGTCTGCCTTCATCATGCTTGATATTTAAGAAATATGCAGAATTGGGCTTCCCTAGTGGCGCAGTGGTTGAGAATCTGCCTGCCAATGCAGGGGACACGGGTTCGAGCCCTGGTCTGGGAGGATCCCACATGCCGCGGAGCAACTGGGCCCGTGAGCCACAACTACTGAGCCTGCGCGTCTGGAGCCTGTGCTCCGCAACAAGAGAGGCCGCGATAGTGTGAGGCCCGCGCACGGCAATGAAGAGTGGCCCCCACTTGCTGCAACTAGAGAAAGCCCTCGCACAGAAACGGAGACCCAACACGCCATAAATAAATATATTAATTAAAAAAAAAAGAAATATGCAGAACAGCTGGAACAGTTCAACAGAGTCATAAAGAGCCCCACCTTGCTGTAAAAATATAGCCACAGCATAAAGGGAGAAGCTGATTCTCGTGTGATTGACAAGTCTTGTTTGAATGACAAAACTTAGAAATGGTGTCAGTAAGCCTTTGAAATCACAGTTCTGACATGCAGCTTTGACAGCTGTGTCAGGATATGAAGTTCACACAAAGTGAAACCGTGGCCTCGTCCCCAGAGCTCACGAGCTGCTGCGGGTGGAGGGGAGAGAGACCTTGTCATCCCCGCAGGAAGGAACAGCTCCCGAGGGGTAAATGCTCCCTGGCGGCCAGAGCTGAGCACTGTGCCATCAGGATCACAGGACCTTGAGCAGAAAGACAGAATTCATGTCTTTGCTTGTTCAGCAACCAGTGTTTCTGTGTGTGATTTACACTGTCAGGCAGTGGGGACACCAAAAGGAGTTAAGTGTCAGGCCCCAACCTTCAGAAACCCACAGTTCAAAGTCAAGCCTCGTGAGCATGTGGAGCAAACTGGAATTCTCATCTGTGGCTGGTGGGGTGAGAAGTGGTACAGCCACTTGGAAAAATAATGTGGCAGAAAAATCTAATAAAGCTAAACATATGCACATCCTATTTCCTAGAAGTTCACATTGAGGTGCCCATATGGTGGAAATGTGAACAGAGATCTCCCCAAAAGACATAGGCAGGGATGGTCGCAGCAGCATTATTCCATAACCCCAAACTGGGCAGGACCCCCACATCCATCAGCAGCAGACTAGGTCAATGAACCGTGGCATGCTCACACAGCGCCGTACTTTCATGCAGCCATTCTCAAACCGGGGCGATTTTGCCCCAACAGGGACATTTGTCAATGTCCAGAGACAGTTCTGTCGTCACAGCCAGGGCGTGTGACATATCTCATGGGTAGAGGTCACGGATGCTGCTAAGCATCCTACCGTGCACAGGACAGCAATGGATCAATTTAATCATAACTTTGAGCTCAAAGAAGCCAGACACAGAAGAGCATGTGTATACGATTCCATTTACATAAAACTCAAAATCAGGCAATATGAATCCTTAGTTTTAGCAATCAGGAGTGCAGGGTGGAGGGGGACGCAGGGGGACACGGGATCTGTTGCTCGAGCTGGGGGCTGGTTACCTGGCACTGGGTGCAAATTGACTGAACTAAAGAGTTAAGATTTGGGGGCTTCCCTGGTGGTGCAGTGGTTGATAGTCCACCTGCCGATGCAGGGGACACGGGTTCATGCCCCGGTCCAGGAGGATCCCACATGCTGCGGAGCGGCTGGGCCCATGAGCCATGGCTGTTGAGCCTGCGCGTCCGGAGCCTGTGCTCCACGACGGGGGAGGCCACAACAGTGAGAGGCCCGCGTACCACAAAAAAAAAAAAAAAAAAAAAAAAAGAGTTAAGATTTGGGAAATTCCCTGACGGTCCAGTGGTTAGCACTCTGCACTTCCACTGCAGGGGGCACAGGTTCAGTCCCTGGTCGGGGAACTAAGATCCCACAAGCCATGCAGCAGAGCCAAAAAAAAAAAGAGTTAAGACGTGTACAATTTTCTTAAATATGTGTTTTAATAAAACATTTCTTCTAAAAAATCTTGCCCCAGTACCTGGGCAAGGTGCATAATCTTTCTGAGCCTCTGTTTTCTCTGCAAAATGGGACAATAATAACAGGATCTACTCCAGGAGGAGTACTGTGGGGATGACTTGAGAAAATGAGTCCAAGGCAACCACACAGTGACTGACACACAACGTGCGTACAGTGAAAACAAAGAGAAGATTAGTCAATACCTATTGAGCCTGTTTGTTGAAGTAAAGTTTTCAGAGTAAGGCAGTGTTTGGTGAAGAAAAGATCACCCACCAATTGGCCCCAGACAGTTTGGGTGATAATACTCTGCTCTGTGATCACAGGTCTGCTCTGAACCTCTCTGGGCCCATTTGCTCAATGAGAGGGCGGACCAGCCCAGACATTCTCTGATCTGCTCTCACTCCAGTTGCAGCAGACATCTGTTGCTTTTGCCTATTCAGCTTCCATTGCTCCTTTTTCTGGTAATGACACTTCAGTACTTCTCTGGAGCACCACTCATCCACCACTGCACACAGTGGGGCTGTCAGTCAAGGCACCCTGCCCTCTCTCAAGCAAGGTGGGGCACGTGACCCAAGCTGGACCAACCAGGTCGTTTCCTGGATGCTGTGAGGCCCAGGATGCTGAAGCCAGTTCTGCCCTAGAGCAGCACTCCAAAGGGATTGCCCAAGACTTCCTGCCACAGAGGCTCCTGGAGTTCTCTGCTCCCCGTCCTTTCCTGGGCCTGGCTAGTCAGCTTCCCATCTACTCTGTGAGCCACCCCCATATCCTTCAGTGAAGTCCCTGCAATGGACTGAAGGTTTGTGACCCCTCCAGATTCATATGTTGGAATCCTGATCCTGATGTGAGGGTATTTGGAGGTGGGGCCTTTGGGAGATGATTAGGTCATGAGGGTGGGGCCCCCCTGATGGGGTTAAGTGTCCTTATAAGTAGAGAACAGACAGCTCACTCTCTTTCTGACGTGTAAGGATACAAGGAAAAGGCAGCTGTCTACAAGCCAGCAGGAGGGCCCTCGCCAGAACTTGACCATGTTGGCAGCCTGATCTCAGACTTCCAGCCTCTAGAACTGTGAGAAATAAAGGTCCGTTGTCTAAGCCATCCAGTCCATGGTTATTTGTTACAGCAGCCTGAACAGCCAAAAACAGTCCCTTATTGCTTAAATTAGCCAGAGGAGTTTCTGTTGCTTGCAACCCAATAATCCTGAATACAATATACTGGCACCAGTTGTAAATAACATGCACCAGTTGGTAAATGACTCCTGCCCTGAGATACGAATGCCCTCCTGTTGCCCCAGGGCTGCCCTGTACCCCCAGACCTTCCCGTGATCCTGTAGGTAAGTGGCCAGTGCCTGGCACAGCTGGGGTCTCTGGGCCCTGCTCCAACCCCGCAGCTGACTGCTGCTAGATACCTCTGCACAAATGACTCAGCAGGCTACCCTCAGCTGCAAATTCCTCCTCTCCCGACCTCAGCTTAGTCATCTATAAGATGGGGGTGAACCAAACACACCTCCTCCTCAGGATGATCGGGCACGGAGAAGCATGAACAACACTTCCCCGATGTGAGGTGTTCTTTTCATTACTCAAGATGGCACGACACAGAGGTGGCAAAACAAATTTCCCAGCAGAAAACACCATCTCCCAAAACAACGCAAGCATTGCTAGAGGCTCTGAAAGAGACCCAGAAGTGATAAAAACAGCTTCCAAAAAGTCAGAAGCTATTTTAAAAAACCCCACTGCATTTCTAAGCTTGAGTCTTGGGCTGCTCTGCCTTAGAAGCCTCTCCCCACGGTTCTTGCTGGGGGGTGGGCAGGCGAGGATGGGGGAGGAGTGAGAGGGCGATTTGCAGGAGTGACACTGAAAGGCCACTGCCTGCGTGGGGAGGCTGCCCAGCTCTGCTGTGCACCCAGGTGAGTGGATAGAATCACTCACACTTCCTGTCCCACAAGAACCCTGGAGAGTCCTCAGAGGGTGACCATGCGGCAGCTTTCTGTCACCCACTGGCTCTTCCAGTAAGCTGTTAGGACACAAGGGTGGGGCGTGGAAGGATGTTAGGTCTTCCAGGCAGAGCCTTTTTGCAGAATCCCAGGGCTTGAACAGCCTTTTAGAGCTGGAGAGACCACTCCCTTTCTCACCCCGATGCCCCTACATTTTCCAGAAAGGGAGACCACGTGGGCAGGAAAAGTGCCAGGTCCTAGCTCATCCTAGCTGCGTGTCCTTGGATGAACGGCTCTCAGGCTCCATTTAGTGGGTGTCTGAGAGCAGAGCCCCTGACACACGAAGCAGGCAGTGCGGTGGGAAGCTGCACGCTAGCGGGCACCTTGCTGCCAGGTGCTGCCCGAAGCCTTACGCCTGTTAATTAGCCTCATTTAACCTTCTTAACAATCTTATTGCTACTCAACAGGGAGGCTGGGAGGTCTAAGAGCTCAGCCAACGTCACCCAGCTAGGAAGCAGCAGAGCTGGACCTCACAGGCAGGCCCCCTGGCCCCAGAGCCCACCCTCTGAGCTCCTCTGCCTTTCTGCCCCTCACACGTGGCCACAGGGGTCACAAGTGCGAGGTCTGAGCTGCAAAGCATCCAGGAGCTGATGGTACAAGATCCCTGAAAGAAGAAAGGTGCAGCAGAGCAGTGAGCCCATGACGGTAAGGTTTCCCCCTTAAGGCATGTTTTGAATTCTGAAGCTGCACATGGCAAGGGTCCTAAGAAAACCACCTGGAAAACAGAGCATAGTTTGGGGCCAGCTCCTAGTACTGAGGGCGCAAATCACTGAGTCCAGGACCTGCCAAGGAGGATGGGCCCTAGACAACATCACAGGCTGGATGTCTAGAGGATGACACCCTAAAAGGGGAGATAACCAGAGTCATCTCAGTCCCTCCTACATCAGCTGCCTCTCAGAGGATAGGGTGACTCACCTCTGGAGGAAATCGCAACCCAGAGACCGGAATTTTTCATACACAATGTCCAACATTCAGTCAAAAGTCACCAGGCATACCAAGAAACAAGACCAAGGGAAAAAGGGGAATATAGAAACAGGCCCACAAATGTTCCAGATACTAAAGTTAGCAGATAGGCGTTTTAAAATAGCATGGGTAGTATGTTCAAGAAAATTTTTAAATGGCATTTAAAGACCTCTCTTCTCCTCCGCCAAAGCCCTAGAGCCAGATGGTTTTGTAGGTTGAGCACTACCAAACTTAAGGAAGAGTCAATTCCTGTCTCATATGAGTTCTTCCAAAAAGTTAGACAAAGGGAAGAATTCCAAGCTTATTGTGTGAGGCCAGATGAGGGGAAAAGTGTCAGGTGGGGAAAGTGATGAGTCAAGTCAAAGGTAAGAACACGGGGGAGTAGACAGGTCAGAACTAGGTTAATCTAGAGGCAAAAGAGTAAAGAGGGGATATGGCTGGGCTCCAGGGGGCTTCAAGATCAAGGTGAAGACTTCATAGACTTATTCTGTGGGTAACAGGAGGTGATTTCAGATTCTGACAAGGGAATGACATAGGGGCATTTCCTCTCTTTCCCGTCAAAAGGCTCGGTCCTTCTCTAGAAGCCCCATTAATGGCAGGTATGCCATGCCGAAGAGAGAACCAACCAGAATCTCTCACCTAAGAATCAAACTAAGAGATGCCAACACTATGAAGAGATTCGGGGCTATTGGAGCTATACGTTTATTTATTCATTCAGCAAACTTGCCAGGCACATATTATGTGCCAGACAGTCTTCTAAGCAGCCCTAACCCTCTTCACGGTGATTTTAAAGAATCCCAGGAGTGTCCCTCCTGTTGCCTGCCCTTCTCACTCAGGGATTCCTCCTGCTCTGGTCCTACTGCTTTCATGTCACTGTGGCCGGAAAAACATAGAAAATGCAACTGCATGCCCAGCAGTGTCTGTGCCGAAAAACTGGCGTGCGGTGGGGGGAGAAGAGGAAGCAGGACCAGGGCACTGCTTGGCCCCAAGGGGTCTAATGGTGACATTTCAGGCAGCAGCAGGACAATGACTGGGGAGTTCAAAGGATTCTGGAACATTCCTCTACTCCTCCAGCCTGAGGACACACTGCTTCTCTGGAGGATCAGCATACTCCTTAGATTTTTTTTTCTTTTTTTAGGTTCAAATAATTTCATACTCTCCACAAACTCCAGATCAGTAGAAAAGAACCCTCTTCCAAAAGACATTCCCAACTTCCCAGCAGGCATCTCATTCATTCTTATGCATGTTCCAGAAAGAACTTGGCAGATAGATCACTGAGAGTCCCCTCAAACTCCTCAAGAAAATCCCAGCATTGCAGTGATGAGCCCCGTTCCTCCTCCCACCTCCAGGGGAAGGTGACAGAAGGTGATGGAAGAGGCGCCACGGGACCTCCATCCTGGCCAGGCTGCCATCTTCTCCCACCTGGACCGTCGCAGGAGCCTCCTTCCTCCCTGGGCCTCCTGCTCCCACCTTCTCACAGCCAGAAGGACCCTGTCGAACTTGAGTCATGTCACGTCCCTCTTCTGCTCAGAGCCCTCCAGTGACCTCCCAGCACACCTGGAGCAAAACCCAAGTCCTTACTGGGGCCAGCAAGGCCTTACTTGGCCTGGCCCTGCTGTCCCTCAAGGGCTCCCATGGAACCCAGGAGAGATGGGGCCTGCAAAACAGTGCCGCAGGGCTTGCTACAGCTGTGTGCATCCCCCAGGTGATCAAACACATGAACAGTTCTATATGCAAGCAATCTCTAACAAACCATCCAGACTCCAGCAGAAAAGCTGTACTACCAATGAGCTAAATTAGACTTAAAAATAATGTGTCAGCTTGGGTCTGCTTGTCCTAGGCTGGGAATAAGATTTTAGAAGCATGGTTAAGAGCTGATTCATGATTCAAATACAACATCAAGTTCAGTAACACTGCAATGGGAGGAGTAAGAAATCAGGCAAAATGAAGTATGGTAGGCTCTCCAAGGTAAAAAGTAATAATAATAATAAATGTGCGATTGTTTCTTACTCTAGAAGGATAAATGCTTAGGAAGCAAGAAAGTCACCCAACGTCAAACTATCTGCCAGCCTGACAAAATGGACACTGAACCTACTACCCTCAGCACCCCTCCTGGGCAGGGGGCTTCTTGGGACATGCGGACCTGGGTCTTCGTTTCATGCTGGTAATGCCTATGCCCCAGACATGCTACAAAGCTGCAAACCTAAGAGTCAAAATACTAGCGCTAAACAAGGGCGTGCAACCTGGGTATGGATTCAGTCAGACATGGTGAATAGAGTCAACGTGCATGATAAGTCCAACCTTTTGGGAGCATCTACTGTAGGACTTCAGGATCTTCTCCCAAGTCTGATTAACAAAGAGACCACTCTGCTTAACAAAGTCTGCCTGGGGTATGGGAAGGGAAGCATGTTGTGTGCATAACACATTTTCTACCCACTCAGCCATTCAGCAAATATTGAACACCTACTCTGGGCTGGGAGACAGTGTCAAACCAAAGCAGTAAGGGACTGCTCTCCTGGAACTCAAATTCTAAAGCTGTGTGGCCCAATCTGGAGCCACAAGCCACATGTGGCTCTTGAGCACTTAAAACGTGGCTGGCCCAAATTGAGATGCGCTCTTAGGTATAAAATACACAATAGATTTCAAAGACTTAGTACAATAAACTATAAATTATCTCATTACTCATGTTCATATTGATTACATGTTGAAACGATAACAGGGGATTAATAAAATATATTAGTAAGATTCATTCCACCCATTTTTGTTGTTTTTTTTCTCAGTGTGGCAACTGGAAGATTTAAAATGATACATATGGCGATTTTTGCACATGTGGTATATTCCCACTGGACAGCACTGATGTAGAGTAGCTGATAAACAGTAAATAAGTTATCAAATAATGGGTTAAGGTCATTTCTGAAAGTAATGAACGCTCTGAAGAAGACACAACAGGATATGGGATAAAGAGCAATGGGGCAGGATGGGGGCACTTTAAATAGAATGGTCAGCGTTATGGGCTGAACTGTGTCCCCCCCCAAATTCTTATGTTGAAGTCCTGACCTGGCAATACCTCAGAATGTGGCTGTGTCTGACGTCAGACATTTGGAGTCTTTAAAGAGATCATTAAATTAAAATGAGGTCCCTAGAGCGGGCCCTAGTCCAATATGATGGTGTCCTTATAAGAAGAGGAGAGTAGCCCACAGACACACGCAGAGGAAAGACCATGTGAAGACGCAGGGAGAAGACGGCCGTCTGCAAGCCAAGGAGAGAGGCCTCAGAAGGTACCAACCCTGCAGACACCTTGATCTCGGACTTCCAGCCTCGAGAATTGTAAGACAATAACTTCCGTTGTTCAAGCCCCCCAGTGTTGTGTGATGGCAGCCTGAGCTAATAGAGTCAGGAAGGCCTTTCCAAGGTTGTGACATTGGAATTGAATGATGAGAAGGACCCACCTGATGGAAATCTCTGGGAAGATAATTCTAGGTATAGGAAACAGCAAGCACAGAGACCTGAGAGAGGCAGAGAGAGAACTAGTGCTGCTGGCTCAAGGCAACGGAGGGGGCGGAGTGGGAAGGGGGCACTCGGCACATATGCAGGGCAGTCAACTCCCCTCCCCACTCCTGTTATAATACACTGAACATCACTTAAGTTAAAGCCTCCTCTATGGAATATTCTGCACTATGCCTTCAAGAAGGTCTGTATCCTGGAATCCACTTATAGCACCCTTCACTTAGAATCTGTCAACCCTGTTGCAAACCAAATGCACCCAGACAATTCTGTTTCCAAGGATCAGCTGGTGAGTCACTGCAGCAGAAAGCCCCAGGGCCTCCAGGAACTGGGGTCTGTGAATGAGGACACTCACAGGTATTTTTAACATCACCTGTCCTGGGGACCAGAAAAAGATTTCAAGGGATGGAAAGGGAGCATCCAAGAGAGGGAGGGATGGTGCTGGTCTAAGCCATGACGACCTCTGTGGAAGGGGGTGGAGGGTACCGAAGGGCTTGCCAGGTGTCTGTGGGGCTCCCCAAACGTCCACAGGGTGAGGTGGAATGAGGAACAGCAGTGAAAAAGGAAGCACTGTAGGTCCGACAACCAAAGACTAATGAAACTGTAGGGGTGGTGAAAACATGGTAGAAGGGGCAGGTGAGGGGGTGATGCTTTACTGAGCCACTGTTTTACGTGGTCTAGTCTTCGGGAATCTTGACAATGTCTTAGATAATAATAAAAAAATATATATCAACAAGAATAGGGAAAACTCTTAAAACGGAATAAAAACAAAGGAACTAGCTTTATTCCAATCACATAATCACACAGCGATTGCTAACCCGAGTAACGTCTAGACCTAGTATTTGGGCTACCAACCCTCAGTTGGGTGACAAAAAAGGACTCAAATGCATCTAAACTCCATTTAGCAGTCATGTTGTTGCAGTGGTTTGGGTACAACAATTCTGAAATTATTTTGTGTGTGTTGTTGGATTAAATGAGTGAATATTTTGATTGTGCTGAAAGCCCAGTTTCCCAAGGTGGGAGACGGAAGACACAATGTGGAAGGCAAAGAGGCAAAGAGGAGCCCTGTGGTATTAGGCTGGAATTAAAGATACTGGTATAAACTCATATTAGATTATCCATAGACATGTACACACACTCGCATGTTGCTCTGTCCACTGAGAGGCTAAGAAGCTGTGACATCCCGGTAGCAATGGGTGCATCTAGAACCCCATCTTGGTTTCTAAATACCATTCCCCACTGAAAGGAACCAGGGCTCCTTGAGAAATGGCTGAATCCAGGGTCAGAGCAGGACACTTACAAGGTGAGCCTGAATACCTTGCTGTGCAGAAAGTGAGGAAGTGTTCAAAACGATGACATCATACAAACAAGACTCAGAGGGAAGACAGAGGCAGCTCCTTTCAGGGCTGGTTCCCAGAGGAGATCATCAGGCCAATCCTGCTACCAAGAACCTGCTGGACCTGCAGGGCTCTATTTTTCCCCCCAACCTCATGTTCCAACCTTTCCTTCCATCCAGAGCATTTCCATCGTGTTCTAATTCCTTATGCAAAGTCACTCTCTGTTGCTTACAACCAAAGGAGCCCTGCTTGATAGGTCAAGTCTCCTTTCCCGTGTTCAGAAACATTTCAGTCTTATAAAGAAACATATAGAAGGTCCAGGGAGGATTTCCACGGCATTCTTGGGCCAACACACCCTCCTGCATCCCCCAGCCTGGGAGAATTAGGTCGATCACATCCCTAAAGAGACTTGAGGCTTTTTAGGGGCCAGTTCCCCAGCTACCAGAAGCAAACAGCAGCAGCCTCACCCTCCAGAATTACACAGGGGCACTCAGGGGAGTAAACGTTCCATTGGTGTTTCAGTGGGGTACTGGCTTCTATTATCAAGAATGTGGTTTAATGCAGGGGTCCCCAACCCCCGGGCCGTGGACCACTACCTGTCCGCCGCCTGTTAGGAACCGGGCTGCACAGCAGGAGGTGAGCGGCGGGCGAGCCAGTGAAGCTTCACCTGCTGCCCCCCATGGCTCGCGTTACCGCCTGAGTCATCCCCGACCCCATGTAAAAATTGTCTTCCACGAAACTGGTCCCTGGTGCCAAAAAGGTTGGGGACCGCTGGTTTAACGTGCCCAGGGGACTCCAAAAAACACGTGTGCCTCTCTCCAACTGGTTTCATTACAGTCAGCAGGTAGGCAAAGTTTTAGACTCAGTTCACTCTCCCCAGATTGCTTATAAAACAATGGGAGAAGATGCAAGCAATTTCCTGACACTGCATGGTGAGTGCAAACATCCCACTGGGTTCAGGGTCCAGGGATGGAGGATCCCCCACTAACTGGCTGGGTGAGGTAGGGCCAGCTACTTCACTTCCCTGCAGCTTGGTTCCCCATCCAGAAAATAGGTGCGGCCAATCAGCTGTGAAAATAGGTGCCTGCCCAATCAGCTGTGAAAATAGGTGCCTGCCCAATCAGCTGTGAAGATAGGTGCCTGCCCAATCAGCTGTGAAGATAGGTGCCTGCCCAATCAGCTGTGAAGATTCAAAGCAGGAATAAAACTCAAGAGCACATCTGAGTGGAACTGCGCACTGGGAAAACATCAGGGAGGAGAAACACGCGTGTTGATTTCCCTGCTTATTCTCAGCAATTTCCCCCAGAAAGGAGAAAACAACCCTGTCCTGGGAAGGCAGCAGACACATTCAACTTATTTCACAGAAGATACAGAGGTATAACATCACAAGTCTTTTAAGAGAATGTGCAGCATTTGATGTCTGCACGTTATTTGTTTTCTGTTCACGTGGACCCCACGATTACTAAGTGCCAGGCGCTGTGCTGTGTGCCTTCCACACGGCAGCTGGTTGAATCATTGCAACAACTCTATGAATTGGATTCTTAATCCCATTTTAATGACAGGGAGACAGAGACTTAAGAGGGTAAAGTAACTTACCCAAGGTCACACAACCAGGAATCATCAGAACCTGGATTTGACTCCAACTATGACCAGATGCCTTGCCCTTCGGCTCTTAAGTGGGTTGAATGGTGGCCCCCCGCAAAGGCAAGCCCCCTTCCTCATCCCTAAAACCTGTGAATATTTCCTTACATGGTACAAGAGTGAAAATTACCTGATGTGGCAAAAGGTGTGATTAAATTAAGGCTCTCCAGAGGCGGCACTTATCCTGGATCATCTGGGTGGGCCCTAAGTGTAATCACACGTGTCCTTATCAGACAGTGGCAGAGGGGGTCTCGAGGGACACACACAGAATGGCCAGAAGAGAAGGAGGCCACGTGAAGACAGAGGCAGAGATTAGGGTGATGTGGCCCCAAGCCTATGAATGCCAGGAGCCCCCAGAGCTGAAGGCGGTGAGGAATGGATTCTCTTCTAGAGCCTTTTGGAGGGAGTGAAGCCCCGCCAACACCATGATTTCAGATGTCTTGTTTCCAGAACTGTGAGAGAGTAAATATCTGCTGTTTTAAGCCCCCTGTCTGTGGCAACTTGTTACAGCAGCCAAAGGAAACTCAGACACCCTCTACACCGTTCTAACTCCCAGTGCTGTGGCAGCACAAGGCCCAGGCATGTGGCAGGTGCTGCACTTCTGGGGGGTTGTGAGCCAGGCCATAAGCACAGATGCTCCTTTTCTCTGCACCCTCTGGTCTGCAGAGTGACTGAGGCTAGGATTGGAGACCTGGGAGGAGAAGCAATGAGCCCACATAAGCGTCCTGGGACATATAAGATTTTATCCTTCTCACCAGCCCTCTGCCCTCAGCTGGTTGGCCAAGATCCCTGAGCACAGGTGTGGAGCTCCGTGCCCTGGGAGCCACCGCACACCAAGAGACCTGCCAGGGCAGGTGGGAGGTGGTGGGGAGGGGTGGGCTGGAGGGTGCAGGAACTCGCTGCAACCCGTCGTGGCCAGAGCTCTCTAGGTTTGCAGACACTGGGATGAGCATCTTCACGTGCAATCTGCCCATTTTTAAACACCGACACCTGGGGACTTCCTTGGCGGTCCAGTGGTCAAGACTCCGTGCTTTCACTGCAGGGGCGTGGGTCTGATCCCTGGTCGGGGAACTAAGATCCCACATGCCATGGGATGCGGTCAAAATAAAATAAATATGTACATACATACATGCATACATAATGACAACTAACTCACAACTTTGAAAAGTACATGCAGGCCCAACAAAACTCTCCCGGGGGCCATGGGGCAGTCCAATCCCTCCTCTGGATTAAACCAGCTCATCCAATGGCCCTGCCCCGTCCTCCCAGGCAGGACACTTCACCAAGGACTGCTTCAGACTCTATTCATTCAAACTGCATTTCATCCCCTGATGAGACTTCTCCCCTTCGCCTGCTAAATCCCCAGTGTCATGGGGAAGGGATTTCAACAGAACCTCACATGGATGTAGGAAAGCAGAGATCATCTTACCTGCCCAGGAGGACCATCCATTCCTGCACGGGAGTTGATCTGCCAGAAACAAACAGGAACAAGGTCTAATGAGCAAGCCAGAGTGACTGAGAAGCGTCACCAGGTGTGTGACGTGGGCCACCTGGCCGGGGCCATTCGCGGCCTGTCTGCTGCTCCTGCCAGCTCATCCCTGGACGGAAGTGGATTCTGAGCACTTTCTCTGAAGCCCCAGATCCTCTGGGAAAGCTGGCCACCACGGCCAATTGTGTGGGATGTAGTGTGCAGAATCGTGGTCCCCCCAAACATGTCCACGTCCTAATGCCCCAAACCTCTGAATATGTTACCTTACAAGGCAAAAGGGGCTTTGCAGATGGGGGTAAGTTAAGGATCTTGAGTTGGGAGATGACCCTGGATTGTCTGGGTGGGAGCAACGTAATCACAAGTGTCCTTATAAGAGGGAGGCCACAGTCAGAGAAGGAGATGTGATGACAGACGCAGAGGTTGGAGTGAAGCCGGGCCAGGAGCTAAGGAATTTAGGCAGCTTCCAGAAGCTGGAAAAGGCAAGGAAATGGATTCTCCCCTAGAGCCTCCAGAAGAAACACACCTCTGACGACCCATTTTGGACTTGTGACCTCCAAACCACAGGATAATGAATTTGAGTGGTTTTAAACCACCGAGTTTGTGCTGATTTGGTACAGCAGCCGGAGGTGCCCTGCTTGCGGCTCCTGCCAGCTCACCCCTGGAAGGCAATGGATTCAGAGAACTTTCCCTGGGGCCTCAGAACCACAGGCTGCCATGGTCAATTATGTGGGGTGACATGGCAGACGGGGGGCTGCAGAGATGTGTGTGTGAGGCAGAGAGTGAAGCACAGACCGGGAGCCAGAGACTTGCAGACAGAGGCAAAGAGCTGTGTGCATGTTTCCACACAGCCAACAGTTTCCTTCCTTCTTCCCTCGCACTACAGAAGAATAGGGGGTCCACACATAGGATCTGGCTCAGTCACGCTCTGTTTGGGCTATATGCTTTTTTCCAATAATAACTTCTTAATAACAGGAACCATAACAACAGCTAGAAACTACTGAGCTCTTGCTGTGGACCAGGCACTGTTCTAAGCTCTTTACATGTTTTCTCATCTAATTCTTTTTAGTTTTATTTTTGTATTCTTTATACAATTTTTAAATGTTTTCATTTACAGTTATTACAAAATATCAGCTATATTCCCTGTGTTGTACAATACATCCTTGTAGCCTATTTTATTTTATTTATATTTTTATAAATTTATTTGATTTATTTATTTATTTTTGGCTGCATTGGGTTTTCGTTGCCACACACAGGCTTTCTCTAGTTGCAGCGAGCAGGGGCTACTCTTCGTGGTGGTGCGCGGGCTTCTCATTGCAGTGGCTTCTCTTGTTGCGGAGCACGGGCTCTAGGCACACGGGCCTCAGTAGCTGTGGCGCGTGGGCTCAGTAGTTGTGACTCACGGGCTCTAGAGCACAGGCTCAGTAGTTGTGGTGCACGGGCTTAGTTGCTCCGCAGCACGTGGGATCTTCCCGGACCAGGGATCAAACCTGTGTGCCCTGCATTGGCAGGTGGATTCCTAACCACTGCACCACCAGGGAAGTCCCCATCCTTGTAGCCTATTTTACACCCAATTAGTTTCTACCTCCCACTCCCCTATCCCTATCTTGCCCCCCCAACGATGGTAACCACTAGTTTGTTCTCTAAATCTGAGTCTGCTGCTTTTTTGTTATATTCACTAGTTTGCCGTATTTTTTAGATTCCACATTTAAGTGATATCATACAGTATTTGTCTTTCATTGTCATTACCACTTACCCTCACTACATGCCAAGCCCTCTGTGAAGCTCCTTATATTAGAATTGTCAGGTTAAGTACAAGGTATTCAGGGTAAATTTGAACTTTAGATAAAAATTTATAGTATTTTTTAGTGTAAGTATGTCCCATGCAATATTTGGGAGATGCTTATACTTGAAAAAAGTTGTTTATCAGCCACATTAGGCACAGGTGTCCCAGATTTTTACTTGCTGAATCTGGCGACCTTACTTAACATATTATTTCATTTACTGTCAAGAGGTAAGTATCATTATTGCTCTACTTTAGTTGAGGGGATGCAGCACAGTGGCTGCAGGGCTGGGGGCAAGACAAAAAGAAGCTGGGAGAGATGCGTAATGCAGCCAAATAGCTCTCTGTCAAACCTGGGAACCAAAAGAAAAATAAAAAGTTGGAACCGCCTGCTACTTCAAATGAGGAGACAAAAAAGAAGTGACAAGAGTGGCTTATATCCAAGCAGAGAGAAATGAGCCTCTGCTTCTGAAAAATGAATGAAACGAGACTTTGGGGGAAATGGATTCTCCATTGTTGAAAATAACAAGAATGATCCAGGCTCTGGATAAGATACGAGAGGCGCTCCAGGCTGTCAAGAGGACTCCAAGGGGAGCAGAGAAATGGGCTCTCAGAGTCCAAGGCCTGTCCCCTCCAGGCCGCAACATCCCTCACTATCACGAAGGCAGGTTGCCCTCTACGAACTCAGGGGCGCCACCTGCAGGAGGGAGCACTGCACTTCTGGGTTCTCGCCTCTGGGAACCACCACCGAGCCCTCTGTCGACTGTTTGTAAGTACAATCTCCCGCCGCAGCCCAAGTACCCTCCTTGCACTAGGAGCTCCCCAAGAAGTAAGTTTCCTCTTTCTGGTAGTTTTCATACTACTTAGCATATATATTTTATTTTATTTTATTTTATTAACATCTTTCTGCCACCAATAGGATGGACACTCCATACTAGCAGGGTAAAAGTATACCACTTTTTATTAGTGTTGTTCATTGCTGAATCCCCAGTAACTAAAGCAGTTTCCAGCAGGTGAAAAATAATCAGTACATGGATGTTAAATAAATGAATGAATAAGTGCAGCTTCCAGGTGGGAACCTTAATGGAAGGGGGCATGCCCTCTCTCCTCTTTTCCCTTCCTACTGGTTGGAATTCCGACCTGGTAACAGTGACTGATCTACACAGATGAAGACACTGCCCAGGAATGGTGGAGCAATAGGAATCAACAGGATAGGGGGCACCTGGCTCCCTGCCCCAACAGGCACACACCAGCCCTGCACTGCTTACCCCTGTAACATCACAAGAGTAAGAGGAGAAAATGAATACATCTGGTTCAAGCCATTGTTACTCTGGCCTCTGATACAGCTGAAGCTCCAGTAAGCAATTTCAGCATCCAGCATCCGGGGAGAAGTGAGCTCAGAGGCAAGGGCGCTGGGTTCTGCGGGGGATGGGCAGCAGAGAAAGCGCCCCAATCAGACCACGGTGACAAGGTCTTAACAAATGGGCAAAGGAAGCGATGGTGGTCCCAGCAGAGGACACAAACCCCGCAGAGGCCTAGAAGGATGAGCGGCCACGGCACATTCTGGGGACAGCTGGTCAACTGGTGCGCTGGATTGCCAGGGCCAGATGGAGAGGTGAGATGCGCTGTGGATACTGGCAAGGTCTCGGTTAAAGCCCCGAGCATGCTCAGTTTCGGGGGAAATGTTCTCTCTGGCTCCGGTCCTCTGGCCTGGGTGAAAGCTCTATGGCCTCTACCTTGCGTGGGAAAGTAGTGAGCCCTGAGATTCAGGTTTGAGGAAAGGGTCTCAGCCGGACCAGTTACCAGAGAAGGACCAGAGGCTGAAACACCTGACCCCTCCGTCAGTAGGACTGTGTCCCAGGAGAGGATCCAAGGACACCAGTGTCGCCCGGCCATCCTGTCACCAAGTATCACTTCCATCTCCCTCTGAGTTTCAATGTCTCTGTCAGCCTTTCGGATGTGTAAATTATAGGATGGTCCTCAGCTAACCACGTGTCCTGTCTCTGGTTCAGGAAATACAATCACTCTACATATTATCTCCAGAAAGACATCCTGATGTTCTTAGAAGAGTCTGAGTCCAAGTTCTAGAGCAAAGAGCCCAGGAAGAAGCTATACTCTGACCCTAAAAACAAATGACTCAGGGCTTCCCTGGTGGCGCAGTGGTTGAGAGTCCGCCTGCCGATGCAGGGGACACGGGTTAGTGCCCTGGTCCGGGAAGATCCCACATGCCGTGGAGTGGCTGGGCCCGTGAGCCATGGCCACTGAGCTTGCGCGTCCAGAGCCTGTGCTCCGCAGCGGTGAGAGGCCCGCGTACCGCAAAAACAAACAAACAAACAAATGACTCAAATGGCCCTGGGAGATGTCACATTAACAGCCCTGCCCAAAGCACCTTTTGTCCTTTTAAAATGTGCTTTTCAGTGTATGTTCCGGGGGGGAGAATTGGCCTGGTTCCTGAAACCCCACTCTAATTGTATATAATGTTTATATAGTAATTAGGACTCACCCTGCCTTACAGTTTAAGTGGAATTGAATTTTTATGGGAACAAGAGAATTAGAGGGAAAGAATTTTAGCATCTTTGAATTCACTGACCTCACTCCTAATGGGGAAACTGGCTGTTGGGACCTCAGAGATGTGTCCAGAAACCACTGTTCTTTTCGTGGCCCCTTGGGAGCAGGAAAATAACAAACAAAACCCTTGCCATGGCTCTCATCAGCCTCCTAAATCCAAACTCAGGGAATAGACGTTATAAGATGGTAGCCAATAGTCATTTTCCTACCATTCAATGGATTCTGTTTGTTCAACATTTTAAAGTTCAGAAATTTCACATAAAAATCTGGATTTTCAGCTTCTCTTGACTTCTCAGAGACCAGGCCATGCTGAGCCTGCATTCCCATCTGACGACAATGGATTGAAAGCAAGTGGCAGCTGCATCCTTTAGACAGGCGCATGCTTTCCACTTTGCCACAGTCCCTGCTCGTCCTTATTGCCTCTCCAGCACCACCCATTTTCAGTGCTCTTAGCATTCTTAAGGTAGGAGAGTCATTCTCTGTACCCATGTTTCTATCAGAAGCGGGGAAATGTAAGAGTGGTGGCCAAATGGTTCCAAGAAATATGAGATAGATCTTATAAGTTTGTGGATGTGATGAACATGGTCAAATCTTTCTTGACTGAAAATATCCCTGCATCAATATCACCAGCATCTTTACTAGTTTATGATGGCTTGTCTGGTCCTGGTAGTCATGGGAATTCGTAATCCCTGCTCTTATAGGTTACATTATGGTTCCCAGTTCATACCACTCCCCCTATCCATATGACTTTGCTGTCCTCCCCACTAGAGGTAGACTGTACTTCCCCATGCTTTGACATTGGGCTCAACCATATGACTTGTTTGGCTAATGGGACTTGGGCAGATGTATCACAAACATAGGCTTATGTGCAGTTAGGTTTATGCTCCTGACCTTTGCCATTGCCATGAGAAGCACACACTTCATGTAGCCTCTGTTGCAAAAAGAATACAGTTTGGAGCCAAGCCCAAAAGAGCCCCAGCCTTGATCAGGCAACCCAACAGACACATGAGCAAGAAAAATTAGAAAGTCTTATCAGCCACAGAATTTGGGAATGGTTTGTTATGCAGCAGTGTTACGGCATTAGGTGACTGATACATTTACTATCATAGAATCTCATAATACCCCCATCGAGTTGGTGGCCTGGACTTCCAGGACCCCCAAACAAGAGGTTTCTCTTCCTTTTTAAGACCTCACAATGTTGCAGGCATGTGTAATTAAAATGAACAGCATTTCCCCTCCATGAGGTATGAAGTGAATCTGGTTAATTGTGGGCCTTTTAGTCAGAGCCCACGGACCCCCAGCTGCTGCTCCCTCCAGCATCGCAATTTGGAACACCACCAACTTAGTCCCAGTCAGACAGCTGACTCAGGATTTCTGAATGTCATCAGGGTTGGGGAAACAAATGGCATGCATAAATTGGCTTCATCTTGTTTTCAAATATAATATGAAAATGCTAAATGGGATCAATATAATGTGATCAATATGTACCTCTCGACAGCCCATCAATCAATATGTGTGGAGCTGTATCTTCAGGGAGAGCATGCTGGGTGCTTGACAAGGCACAGTGATATATTCATCACAGACCCACATCAAAGACCTCAGCACTGAGTTGGGGAGATGTGACTTATACACATGGCAGATGGAGGACCCTGGGGCTCTCTCCCCCTGCCCAAGCTCTGGCTGTCAGGGTTCACTGGGGCCCAGGCTGTGCCGTCTTCAACTAGCCCTCTGTACCCCCTTTCCAGGAAGCCTCATCCATCCCCAGGGCTTCAAACTGGGTCTCTATGCCTGTGTCTAGTTTCTAAGCCCATACTCACAAATCAAGTACATATTGGACAGCCCCACTTTGGTCCCTCACAGGCGTCTCACACTTAAAATGTCCAAGGTGGGTTTGATGATCTTTCTGTCCATCCCTGACTTTCCTCCAGTCCTTCCCACAACAGTAAAGGGGACCACCCAGTTGCTCCAGGCAGAAACCTGCAAGTTATCCTTGGCATCTCCCTTTCTTCCCCCCATGTATCCCACACCTGATCAAAGTCCTATAGATGCTACTTCCAGAATCCATCCACTTCCCTCTCAGCCTCCATGGCCAGCACCTAGTCCAGGCCATCAGGACATCTCACCTTGATAAAGACAACAGCCATCTCAATGGTTTTCTCACACCTACTCCATCATCACCTGCAGCCTGAATGAGCACTTTGGAAATCTGGAAATGTATTGGTTGATACGATGATGGGGACACTCCATTGGTGATGGCGGGAGGGGGACAAGGATGCTAGGTGACTTGCAATATGGGAGACATCTCCACAAAAAGAATTGTCCCCAAACCACACAATTTTAGAATGTCCCACCTGACTTGCACATAGGAAAAAAAAAGTGTTTGAAATGAACTCCTAGAACTTAACTCCTGTTCACATATAAAAAAGGATATTTCACATGACTTTGATGAATCCTGGATTTTCCAGGAAATCAACTATCATGTAAATATAAATTAAGACTGTACCTCCTTGTATTTTAAACTTTTAAAAAGAGTTATTCGCCATTTTGCAAAATCACATCACCTACAGAAATGCCAACCATGTTATCTGAGTGACCGTTATAATATATCTGGACTTGTAGCTATTGTCTGCTGTTTTTCTAGGGCTGTGTATAGGTGTCAGCATGAAGTACTTCTTTTTTTATCTTCTAGCAGTTATACAGGAGCATTTGTTTACTGACAATATATAGTATTTTACTAGAAATTAATTTCATTTCATTTCTCCCAAATAAATTACTAATAAACTAAGTTACACCTAGGGCAACACACACACACTTATTTAAAATTGTATAGATAAGTTGTATGTCTATTAATTTTATTTCATGAGGGTAAAAGAGGCCCTACAAAACATGTTATAAAGGGAATCATTGAATCTGCTAGAATGGGAAACCATTAATTTAGCAGAAAATACCTCTGGAAATAGATACGGAGGGCAGAAGGGTGGGATGTGGGCTCCTGAGTTATGGGAAGAAATATCCACTGTGAAAACTGAACAGATAGCTTGCAGCCAGAAGGCGTTTAAAAATAAGGAAATGGGGGCTTCCCTGGTGGCGCAGTGGTTGAGAGTCCACCTGCCGATGCAGGGGACATGGGTTCGTGCCCCAGTCCGGGAAGATCCCACATGCCGCGGAGCGGCTGGGCCCGTGAGCCATGGCCGCTGAGCCTGCGCGTCCGGAGCCTGTGCTCCGCACCGGGAGAGGCCACAGCAGTGAGAGGCCCCGCGTACCACAAAATAAATAAATAAATAAAATAAAAATCCACTGAAAACAGAAATGTCTCAATTAATTATCCCCTTATCCGAGACTGTCAAGGAAATCAAGGTACCAGGATTGCTGAAAAATGCTGATATCAATGGCTCCCGTCTTACCCCAAACAGGCAAAATAGTGAAGGGGTGACTTGCATCTCAGTAGGAAAATATATAGAAAAATTATCAACAACTTAGATATAAGGCAAAAGGATCCTGCATACTCTTTCAAAATCAGACCAGAACAATTCTGCCCAAGGACTGGCTATTGCTCTGGGGCAGTGGTTTTCAAAATGTGGTCCCTGATAGCAATGCAGATTCTTGGGTCCCATCCTAGACCTACTGAATCAGAAACTCTGTGGGTGGAGTCCAGCAAACTGTGTCTTAACAAGCCCTGTGTTTGAACAAGGGGATTCTGATGAAGGCCAAAGCATAAGAACCACTGCGGAGGAGAAAATGTAGCTTTGTCTGACTTTCCATTTCTTTCTCGACTGAAGCCAAGATTCTGGCTAGATATGAAAGAATACTGACTGTATGATTCCATTATACGAAATTCAAAAACAAGAAAAATGAATCTATGCAATAGAAATCAGAGAAAGGTTACCCTCTGGGGAAGTATTATGGAATAGGAAGGGACCGATGAAGTTTTGGGGTGCTAGAATGTTCCATATCTTATCTACATAGGTGTATACATATGTCAGTATCACCAAGCCGTGGCTTAAGATTTATGTACTTTTAAAATGTAAAGATATAAAGCTCCACAGGTGATTCTGATGCCCCACTGAGGTTGGGAAAAAAGACTTATTCCACCCACACCAAAAACATCTTTTTATCTTGAATATTGCTAATTAAGAACTAAAGCTTCCAACAGCTCAGTCTGCTTTGTTCCAAAACCGTAATATGCAAAAATCAAGCTTTGTAAAATGGATGAGTTAGCTGGCAATTATTTGCTTTGCAGAAGTGTTCACCGTGGGTTCCTTTAAATGGCAGGTTCCCTTAGGTACATTTGAAAATGTGATCTAAGTTGTCAAAAGGCTATGTATTCACAAATGTTAATAAATGTTAATAGATGCACAAAATGTCGGTGACTTATTGGTTTTGGGGCAGGTGGGTCCAGATGGAAGGAGGGAATTCAGCCATAATACTCTAGACTGAGGTCAGGGCTCCTCTGAGAAACAGGAAACTGCCATCTTTAAATGCTCATGTTCTGAGTATAGTTTCATGTGGGTGGAGGAAAAACCCTTAGAGAACAGAGGTCAGGGACCACAGAAAACTCAGCACCCTAGAAATGTGATGGGCTCAGCATAGAAGGAAGAAGATGGCATCAAGGTAGCACAGTTCAAACTTCAACATGCATTGGAATCACCAGCGATCTTGTTAAAATGCAGACACTGGATAGAGCCTGAAATTCTGTATTTCCTCCAAGTACTCAGGGGAAGCCAATGCTGCTGGTCTATGTACCAGACTTTGAGAAGCTTGAGAAGCAAGGACAGAAGAGAGATAACTTGCATGGATTATCTTACTTCATCCTCACAAACATGCTCTAAATGTATGTTATTAACCTCATTTTACAGATAGGGAAACTGAGGCAGAGAACAGCTAAGTTGCCCAGCTAGCAGGTGGGATTTGAACTCAGGCCTGTCTGACCCTAGTCTTACTGCCAACACAGTTAGGGACAGAGCAGAACTGGAGCAGACACAGCCTTCCTTCTCCACCCTGTTACCCACCCTCCACCTTCCCCCATCTCTCCCCCGACACTTCATGGCTCTGAAGGTAGACAGTTAGCTAGCCTCCAGCCAGCCCTCTGTCTCCAATTATATTCAATTACAATTGGAAAGCTATTTTTGGTGAGGAATATAGATGAGGACTGTAGTAACACCCCCTCCACTCCCTGCTACCCTCTCCACCCCTGTAGCTAAAACTCCAAGAGAATACCAACAATTAGGAATTGGCCAGAGACCAAGGTGCAGAATTTAGCATCACTGTTGCAGGCATGACCTTAGTCACTATTATCTGCGTTAGTCTTTTGTGTGTTTTCTGTTGAAACTTGGAAAGCTTCCCTTTCCCCTCACAGCCCACTTTGCATAAACCCCACACAGCAGTGGGGTTTATGAAAGAGCTTCTTTTTTATAATAAAATTTACATCTCCAGCGAATCCCTCTACCTTTCCTCCAGTGGACACACAAAGCAGCACTTTGAAAGGTGAGTTCCTGTGGGTACCAAGTGCTTCTGACTGTGAAAAGAGATTAGAAATGCAGAATGATGAAACTCCCAAGACAGAGAAGCCTAGGAAGCCATGGTGGTCGCCTGCCGTGCCTGAAAAATTGAACCACAGACACAGGGCTGGAGGTGGCTGTAGACCTCGTGCAGGTGCCTGCCCTCCCGCCAGCGCCGGGCTTCACTGGCACTCCCGCTCCAGTTTCCTGTGTTGCACTGAGCCCGGCTCTGTGCAAATGCATTGACTGCTGAATATTTACAAAAAGAGATTCTTCCCCCTGCCCCTCCCTGGGCTCCTTCGGTGGGCACACCTGAAGTACCAGAAACTCAAACACCAGCCAAAAGCAAGCTGAAGTAGCTATGTTAATTTCAGACAAAGCTGACTTTAGAACAAAGGCTATTTCAGGGATAAAGAAGGGTATTGCATAATGATAAAGGTGCCCATTGTCCAAGAAGATGTAACAATGCTGTATCTGTACCTAACAACAGGACATCAAAATAGATGAGGTAAAAAGTAATAGAACTGAAAGGAGAACTAGATAAATCCACCAATGTAGTTGGATGCTTCAACATTCCTTTCTCAGTAATTCATTGAACAAGTAGGCAGAAAATCAGTTTGGATACAGAAGGCCTACATAATATGACCCACCAAATGGACCTAATTAATATTTATAGAACACTCTATCCAACAACAGAAGAAAGCACATTTGTCTCAAGTGTGCATGGAACATTCACCAAGGTGCACCATAATCTGGACAATAAAACAAACCTTAACAATAGCAATCATACAAATTCTGTTCTTGCAAAATTAAGTTATGATCATACAAAATTAAACTAGAAGCTGTTCACTGAAAAAATGCACAACCTATAGGTTGAGAATTATGTTTTATTTGGCAGACAAAACTGAGGACTTAAGCCCAGGATGCAGCCTCTCAGTCAGCTCTGAGAGACTGTTCTGAAAGGGCAAGGGAGAAGCCAGGACATAGATGAGTTTTTGCAACAAAGACCAGGTAGCTGGAACTTCAAAACATTACTGTTAACTAAAGAAAACCAGATATCTCAAATGAATGAATTCAGCACTTTTCTATGTATGGGAAGATGCAAGAGTCTGGGCTCACTGAAATCATTCCTTTGATGTGCACCTTAGCTATCTGGGGCCAGCATCCTATGCTTTTCCCAGCCCGAGTCCCCTCAGGGTGCAAAGTTGTTGGGTGGGGGTGGGGGGCTGCAGTGGCTGAGGACTTGGCAGCAGGCAGCCCCCTCTGTCTCCATCCTGAGTTTCCTGGCAGCGTTGTGTATAATAGCTTGATGGCTGCAACATCCTTTATTTACTGATATGGCAGGCAACATTTTTCATTCACAAAGCCAATAAGAGAAAGATATCTGGAAAATCCCCAAATATTTGAAAATTAAACAACATACTTCTAAACAACTTGTTGAGACTCAAGAGGAAATCCCAAGGGAAATTTTTAAATTTGGGGCTGAATGAAAATGAGAATAAAACATATCAAGATTTGTTGAATGCAGCTAAAGCAGTGCTTAGATGGAAATTCATAGTATTAAATGCCTGCCTTTGAAAAGAAGAAAAATCTAAAATCAGTAACCAAAGCTTCCACCTCAAGACACTAGAGAAAAAAGAGTAAATTAAACCCAGGGCAAGCAGAAGAAAGGAAATAATAAAGATTAAAGCATAAATCAATGAAATTGAAAACACAAAAGCAATAGAGAAAAGTGATGAAAACCAAAATCTGGTTCTTTGGAAAGATCAATAAAATTGATAAACCCTAGTAAGACTGAACAAGAAAAAAGAAAAGAAACCAATTATCAATATCTGAAATGAAAAAGGGTACACCACCACTGGATCCACAGGTGCTAAAATGATAATAAGACAACACTCTGAACTCCTTCATGTTCATAAATTCAACAGCTTAGATGAAACAGAAACAATTCCTTGAAAGATACAAACTATGAAAGATACAAACTATCAAAACTCACTCAAGAAGAAATAGATAACCTCAGTTGTCCTATATCTATTGAAGATACTGGATATGTAGTTGAAAACTTTCCCCCCAAACCCCAATAAACTCCATGCCCAAATGGTTTCACTGGCAAATTCTCCCAAACACTTAAAGAAATAATACCAGTTCTGCAGAATCATCTCCAGAAAATAGAAGAGGAGGAAATATTTCCTAACTCACTTTCTGAGGCCAGTATTACTCTAGTACCCAAACCAGACAAAGACATTACAAGACCACAGATGAAAAAACCCTTAACAACAGAGTAGCAAATAAAATCCAACAGCATATGAAATATATAAAAAGGATATCATAGCCAGTGGCATTTACCCCAAGAATGCAAATCTATTTCAACATCCAAAAATCAACTGGTAAAAAATCAATTTATATAATTCACTATATTAACAAAGTAAATAAGAAGAATCATGATCATCGCAATACATACAGAAAAAGCATTCAACAAAATTCCACATTTACTAATGTTAAAAACCCTCAGCAAACTAGGAATAGAGGTAACTTTCTTAACCTAGTAAAGGGCATCTACAAAAAACCTATAGCTAATATCATACTCAGTGGTAAGAGAATGCATTCCCCCTAAGAATGGGAACCAGGCAAGGGTTTCCTCTCTCACCACTCCTATTGAACATCCTGTTGTAAGTTCTAGCCAATCCAATAAGACAAGAAAAAGAAATAAAAGGCATATAGATTGGAAAATGTTCCTATTTATACCTAACACCATCTATGTAGAAAATCTGATGAAATCTACAAAAAGCTCCTGGGACTAATAAATGAGTTCAGCAAGGTCAATAAGTAAAAATAAATCATAGTCCTATATGTTAGCAGTGAACAATTTGAATTTGAAATTTCAGCAATAGTATTTATAATAGCACCCAAGAAATGAGATTTTTAGGTATGAATCTAACAAAATATGTGAAGGATCTATATGCTAAAAACTATAAAACATTGATGAAAGACATCAAAAAGGTCTAAATAAATGGAGAGACATGTTGTGTTCATGGATTGAAAAACTCAATATTGTTAAGATGTTAATTTACTACAATTTGATCTATAGATTCAATGCAATCCAAATCAAAATCCTGCAAACTCTTTTGTAGATGTAGACAAGCTGATTCCAAAATTTATATGGAAAGGGAAAAGACCTAGAACAGCCAAAACAATTCTGAAGAATGAAGTTGAAGGAATCTCACTGCTTGGTTTCAAGACTTACTATAAAGCTAAAGTAATTGAGATGATATGGTATTGGTGAAAGAACAGAAACATAGATCAGTGGAACAGAAACAAGAGCTCAGAAACTGACTCACACAAATATAGTCAACTGATTTTTGACAAAGATGCAAAGGCAATACAACAGAGAAAGAATAGTCTTTTACACAAATAGTGCTGAAACAATTGGACATCCATTTTGAGCCCTTACTGCGTCAAGCGCCATATTAAGTGTTTTCCATGCATAATCATATTTAATCTGTATAAAACACCATGAAATCAGTATTATTATTTCCAATGCTCAGATATGGACACTGAGGCTAAGTATTTGCCTGAAGTCACACAGTTAGTATGTGGCAGAGACAGATTTCAATCAAAAAGTCTAGCAGCAGAGACAGAATTCAAAACCATAGCAGCCACTTGGTCTCAGGCAAGTTACTCAGTCTCTCTGAGACTCAGTTTCCTCGTCTATAAAATGGGAATATTAGTTCTTACTTCCAAGGACTGATGCAAGACTTAAGGGAATATAGAGTACCTGGAGCATAGTAGGTGTTCAATAAATGTTAGTTCCACCTCCTCCTCATCCCTAAATGCCTGTCACTGGGCAAGGCACACAACAGGCTGTCCCTCCGTTTGTGACAGACATGCTGCTTCCAGAGAGGAAGGACACCTTGTCTGGGTAAATATCAGTGGCTTCTCCTATTTGTGTCTAGATCAGTCTGTGGAGCTACCTCATTCAGAGAAGGGGCTTCAAGGTCCTGGATCTGAGGACCAAGAGATGCCCCCAGGCTTGAGTCATCCTCAACTCTTGAAGGAATGACTGAAGTCTGAAGCCAAGACACTATTCCTCAGAATGACTCAATACATTCTCCTCTAGGATGCCTTGAGGTCTTCCTTATGCCAGGAGGTCTTCTCTACGTCAAAAATCTGTACTTATTCATCCATCCCCTTGTTCATGCATTTGCTAAATATCTGCTTCCTTGGTAATTACACTATGTCTGCCATGTTCTAGCTGCTGGGGATGCAGAAATAAACCAAATGCCTTCCCTGCCCTAGAGGAAGTCATGTTCTAGGAGGAAATGCTATGGACACTTGTCATGTTTCCTGGCTGTCCAGCTCCTTTTTAATCCCCTTCCCATGTTTGGGGGAATTTTTGCCTTTCCATGGTAGAAGCCAGAGGCTCAGTCTCCCAACATTCCTTGCACCAGCACATCATTATGTGACATAGGCTTCACCAATCCAACATCATCATGTGGTACTTCATTTCAGAAGTGAGTAACTGAAGACACAGAGGCCCAAAGAAACTAGTTCTGGGTGTCTGGCTTTTGGAGGCATCAGAGGCTTTATTCAGTGAGATTTTTAGCTTTTTTCCTTACTGTGTAGCCTCTGAGCTGCCTCTGGCTCTCCTAGAGATTCTGAGAACTGCCATCATCTTCTTTAATAAATTTTCTTTCTATTTAAACGTCTAGAGTGGATTCTGTCATTTGCAACTAAGAAATCAGGCTGATAAGGAAGCAAAGATAGTAAAACAGTTAACTATAAAATAGTGTGACAGGGACTGTAAGAAGGAGCTGTTAGGTTATAGGTAAAGGAAACAGGCCACCTGCCAGGCACTATAAGAGAGCGGTCATGAGCACAGTTCTTGGAGTCCAAGTCCTGGATCATGCTCTGGCTCTGCTACTCTTTAGCTGTGTGATGTTAGCTCAGTTGGTCAACTTCTCTGACCTTTAATTTCCTTTTCTTTGAGACAGAGACAATAATACCTAACTCAGATGAGGGTTGTGATAATAGAATAACCTTTGTAAAGCAAATGTTATTAAGCATGATAAAGACTTATTAAATGGCAATTATGATCAGCATTGCTATCAACCGGACCAGCACTGCTGGGGGAAAGTCAGGGAAGGTATCTTGGAGGAGAGGGCACTTAAACCCTGCATTAAAAGAATCAGAGTAAGAATGTACCCACAGCTAACACATCTGCTGTGCTGGATTATCTGGGAAGAAGAATTAAATGTTATCTCAAAAACATAATATGGATCTTGACTGTGAATATGCTGAATGAAAGAAACCAGATACAAAAGAGTCTATTCTGTGTGATGCCATTTGTACAAAATTCTAAAACAGGAAAAAGCAATCTGTAGCGACAGAAAGAGGATCAGTTGTTTCGAAAGGCAGGAGCAGGGGCTGGAGCTGGGGGATTGCCTACAAAAGAGCACGAGGACATTTTCTGGAGTGACAGAAAAGTTCTATATCTTGACAGCGATTGTGGTTACATGGGTGTATGCATTTGTCAAAACCCAAACTGTACAGGTAAAATGGGTGTATTGTATTGTATATAAATTATACTCTGTAAAGTTTATTTTAAAGATAAGTAATATAGGGCATCCAGGGCTTAGAAGCACTGATGAAACCCAGAATCCCTTCTCCTCTGTCCCTTGACAACCCCGCCCAACATCCAGTAGTTCTTTTTTCACTTCCCTCTTCTCTCCCTGCAAATCGATGGCTCCAAACTACACAGTTCCCAGCGCA
Organism: Hyperoodon ampullatus; assembly: GCF_949752795.1. NCBI lineage: Eukaryota > Metazoa > Chordata > Mammalia > Artiodactyla > Ziphiidae > Hyperoodon > Hyperoodon ampullatus. Next base: position 78,293,113 of record NC_136927.1, on the reverse strand, counting down.
TCATTACAGCTTGTTAACTTGGAGTCACTCAGACAAATTTCTTTCCCTCCCATCCAATTGTAAATTAAGTCAGGAAAAGACAGATTGGCCAAACATTACCAAACAGAGTTGGAATTTATGACAAGCAGCTAATTTTTCCAGAAGCCTCTGCTAACATCTCCCCTCTGAGATGACTCAACAGAAGCTCTCACCCTCCATCCGGCTGCTCTCACCCTCCATCCGGCTGCCCCCATGGTCTTCCCTGACTGCTCCCATCATGGTTCCACTCCACAAATGCTTTGTGGGGCACCTACTGTGTGCCAGACACTGGAGTCTGGGAATGCAGCGGTGAATAATGGGTGGTCCCTGCCTTCAGAGAGTTTAGGGTTCGGCAGGGTCCCAGACAGATTAAAACTGAGATGACAGGGCAACACAGGGTGCTAGGATAGAGGTGGCACAGAGCACTGGAGGAATGTGGAGGAGACATGGGTGGGAGAGGAGAAATCAGGAGAGACAACTGGAGGAGGTGACCCTTGGGATGGGTTTGGAAGGAGAAGTAGGAGCTCCATAGATCTTGATGGTTAGTATATGTTAATAACTAGTCTTTGCTGGGCTCCAACTGTGAACCAGGGTCTGGACTCAGCTTTTTACATGTCTTATCTCATTCCAATGATCGCAACCACTCTCCCCATTTTCCAAATGAGGAGCCTAAGTCTCACAGGTAAAATAATTTGCTCAAGGTCACCCAGATAAAGAATCATATTAATTAGAGCTAACAGTCCAAACCAATTTCTCTTTGCCAGGCTCTGAGCTATTTTACTGCATCTTTGTGACAATCTGACAAAGTAGATTTTAGTATTAGAGCCTGTTTATACCTGAAGAACTTGAGGCTTAGAGAGGTTAAGTGGTTTATCCTAGGTCACACAGCTAAAAAGCCATAGATCTGGGATACAAATGCAGATAATCCAGCTCCAAATCATGTGTTCTCAAGCATGAACAGACATGCTCCAGGGTTTGTGCTCTCAGCCAGGAAAAGAATAGTCTCTTAGGAGGGTGATGCGCAGGGTAAACTCTGGAAAGCTCTTAGCATGTATCTGGCACAACACAAGCACCCTATTCCATTCGCTGCTGTTATTAAGGAATGATACACAGGCACTAAAAGTAAGCCATTCTTCCAACACGTGCTTGCTGAGTGCCTGCCGAGTGCCTGGTACATTGCTGGGGATGCAGGGGTGGAAAAGACAAAGATTCCGGAGCCCACTGAACTTGCAGTTCATAAAGCATCTGCAATCCTATTCAAAATGCTCCCGTCTTAAAGGTGAACCAACACCCACAGCATGAGATACGACTGTATTTATAGTATGGTCTCAAGTTATGTTAAAAAAAAAAATCTCAGTCAAGAAAAAAGCATGGGAAAAGAAGTGCTCCAAAATGCTAATAGGATGGTAGGACAATGGATGAATTTTTTCCCCTTTTAATGCTTTTCTGCACTTTACAGTTTTCTCTAAGGGAAAAATGTCAAAGGGATGAGAAATGGTGATAGTCTCGAGGCCAGGACAGCAGCACCTAGGGGCACATCCCTAAGTCTTCCTGACCCTCTCGGCCCCTGTAAACCCGCTACCCATCCCAGACCTTGGAGGGGCAACGGCCCCACTGCCAGCACCCCCTTTTCCAGCATCATGCGGTATGTCTACACACCCTCCTCACGCTCCAGACCCAGTTCCCTCCTTCCCTCAAGTTTTCTCCCCTTCCAGACATTCAATTTCACCCAGAAAAATAATGAGACAAGGGTTCTAAATTGGAACGAAGAAATGACATTCCTATTCATTATTTAATCTGCTCTCAGACTTGAATGAACACTTCCAGGGGTAATTACCGCAAACTCCAAATTCATTTCTAGGAAGCAGTCGCCGGCGGCGTGTGCAGAGGGTAACGACAAAATTCAATATTTATGAAGCAACATTTCCTGAGGATACCAGGCCAGGAATGTGCCTGGAAAAACCTCACCCAGTGCAGATGAAAACTATTTGCTTGTTTTCAGTGCACCCCCCCGACACACACACACACTCACTGATTTGGGCCCTTCTTTAGCCTGACCCCTAGCGTGTTAAAGGTCAGAGTGGGGAGCAGTCTCCAACACATACCCCAAAACCAAAGAGAGCCCAGGGAGGTCACATCTTCCCAGATTTGCAAGCAACTCTCACTCTGAAAGAGTTAACCATTCGAGCAAACATTTCCTGATATCTACACGGTAGACACATAGCATGTTTTACAACATGACCCAAAAGGCTCAACCATAAAAGAAAAATTGGATAAATTCAGCAAAATTAGGACCTTCTGCTCAACACACATCCCATTAAGAAAATCAAAAGGCAAGCCATCAAATGGGAGAAAATATTCAAAATACACTATATCTAACAAAGTACTTGTATCCAGAATATATAATGAACTGTTGCAACTCAATAAAAAGACAAAAAAACAGTAATAAAATGAACAAAAGATTTGAACAGACACTTCAAAAAGGAAGATAGAGAAATGGCAGTAAACATGGGCAAAGATGCTCAACATCTTTAATCATCAGGGAAATGCAAACTAAAACCACAATGAGATATTACTACAAATCCATTAGAATAGGGCAAGTTAAAAAATAAAACAACCTGGTAAAACCAAGTGTTGGTGAGGGTGTGGAGCAACAGGAACTCTCACACACGTGAGAAAGCTGGTGAAAATGTAAAATGGTCAACCCACTCTGGAAAACAGTTCAGCAGTTTATTACAAAGGTGAATATACACTGATCATATGACTAAGCAATTCCACTCTTATTTACGCAACAGAAAAAAAATTAAAAGATTTGTACATGAATGTTCATAGTAGCTTTCCTCACAATAGCCAATAACTGGAAACAACCCAAATGTCAATCAACAAGTACATGGATAAGCAATCTGAGATCCAGTCATAAAATGGAACAGTACTTGGCAATAAAAAGGAACAAACTAGTGACATAAGCAATGACATGGATTACGCAGAAAAAACGCTGAGCTAAAGAAATCATACATAAAAGAGCCCAAACAGTGTGATTCCATTTATGTGAAGTTTGAGAACAGGCAAAACTAACATATAATGATAGAAAATGAAGTAGTAATTCCCTGGAGTAGGGTGGGAGTTAGGGGCAGCCTACAAAGGGACACAAAGAGAACTTTCTGAAGCGATGGAAATGTTCTATATCTTGATGGAAGTGACTGTTCCAGGATAGTTTACATGTGTCCTCAGGCTGCATGCCTGAAATGTGTGCATTTTACGGGTTGTCCATCAAACTTAAATCAATTAAATTTAAAAAGAAGAACCATTTCCTCCAGTTTTAAGATTTTACAAATTCCAAGACTCACCTAACATCCTACTCTAAGAAAATTACAGAAGCAGCCCACCTACCCAGACCAACACTTCCCAAGAGAACCCAAGCCCCAAGTCCACATCTCTTTCCTCCATGAGCATATATTAAATGCTTACTGTGTGTGCTGTTTGTCAGGATGCAATGCAGCAAAATCGTTAAGAGCACAGTTTTGGGGGCAGATGATTCTAAATCCAAATCCTGCTTCTAACAACGCTGGTGGTAAAGAACATAAAGACTATTGGAGGCTGCTGGAGGCCCTTGCATATATGTGGTAGTTATGCCTCCTCCCATGGCGCACAGCTTCCTGGAATGGAGAGTACATTTCCCAGTGTCCTTGCTGCTTACCGTGGCCTTGTGTCATCCCATTGGCCACCATGTAGTGAGGAGTACAGATCTGTGAAGCCTCTCCCAGGAGCTCTCCTTAAGACATGGTGCACATACCCCCTTGGCCCTCTTCTCTCCTTCTCACCTTCCTTCCTTCTCTCCCTCCTCCCTCCTCCCTCCCTCCTTCCTTCCTTCCTCCCTCCCTCTCTCTATGCCTGGTATTTATGTGCTGCCATATTGGATCATGAGGCCACATGCAGCAGAGCATCAAGAGCTGGGGCATCTAAATCACCAACACGGCGCAGCTGTCATGCATCCCAGCCCTGGGCACCTACACTCTAGTCATTATATGAGAGAAACAAGCATCTCTCTTGCTTGTTTTAAGTTTCTGTCAACCTCAACCAAAACATGGCTTCCTGGAAGAAAGGCTACATTTCCCAGTTTCCTTGCAGCTCAAGGTGGCTTTGTGTCATCCCACTGGCCAGAATGTAGTGAGTCTCAGCAAAGTCGTACATTTAAAATCTGGGTTCATAAAAGCACAAAAGGGCTCAACAAGCTATTTAAGGAATTAAAAGAAGATCAACATGTCTGGAATATGGCATTTGAGGTGGCATGGGGGGAGCACAGCAGGAGAAAGGCAGCCGGGGAGGTGGGCAGAGACAAGACCACTGGGGCCCTGCAGGCTATGTTAAGGATATGGGTCTTTGTCCAAAAAGCAATGGGAAGCAACCAAGGGGATTAAGCCGTGCAGGAGCAGGTGAGGTGGCATTTTAGACACGTTCTTCCATCTGTTCCAGAAAGAATCAGCTGTAGGGAGCCCAGGTGGCCTCAGCCAGGCCGGCCCTCATCTTCCAGGCAGTGCGCAGCTCATGAAAGACCTTGTTTGCCGGAGTCTGGAATGCAAATGCCTACAGAGGCCCCAATAGAGGAAGCAGGCGGAATGTGGGACAACAAAGGTTGGGGGCATGAGCAACTGGCCAGCCTGCACCTCACTCCCAACCCCTGCCCATCCGTCAATTGTTGCTGGGTGGACACAGTCCTGGAGTTCCCAGGGCTTCTGATTTTTCAGGAGATGCTCAAAAGATGGGATTTTTGTGGGGGAACCTAATTTTCTTTTAGGCAGGCAGACCCTTCCTGTGAATATCAAAACAAACCTGGCCTCAGGCAGAAGCTGTCTGGCAGACTGCCAGTTCGTGGCCTCTGAACTACCTTATCTCCCATGTCTGGCTTCCTCTCTCCAGGCCTGCGACCAAAATTTTAAGTGGAAATTCTAGGACAGGCGCAGGCGGCAGGAGGAGGGGTCAATGCAGATAACGCTTTCTTTGAGATTAACACCACCTGGGTTCCAATCTGCTTGCTGGATGATCTCTGACCCTTTTTAAACTTTTTTTTTTTCTCTTTTGCATGGGATGGACAAGAGAATTTTCGAAAACAAAACGCAAGGGAGAAATTGGGATTTCCTCTGCAATGCTAGGGAACCTCAGGAACGCTGGGAATGTGCCACCCGCTCCATTCAAGGCTTGGTCCCCTGCATCGGGGTCTCAGCCAGCCTCCCCACGCTCTCATCCTGAGATGATTTCCTCTTCACTGAGCTTGATCATTAGCAGCCCTGCTTCTCTCTCCCTACATGGGTCCCTGAAGGCAGCTGGATAGAGAGGAGAAGTGGCTGCACTTTGTAGATACTTCATAATCTCTGGCAACTGCCTCTGGCGCCTGCCTGCTCCAGCCTCGCCAGATAACCCTCCTCTTCCTGACTTATTATGATAAAACTTAAAAACAATGACTCCTGGGAGATTTTAATCCAGTTTTGCAGACAGATGATGTGGCATCCCAACATTCCATGGGGAGAGATCAGGGATCAGAGAGCTACAGCCCATAGACCAAATCCAGCCCCTCCCGCAATTGTATAAATAAAGTTTTATTGGAACATGGCCATGCCCATTGGTTTCCGTGTCACCTGTGGCTCTTTTCCTGCTGCAATGGCAGAGCTGAGTAGTTGCAACAGAGACCATATGGCCGGCGAAGCCTAAAATATTTATTATCTGGCCCTTTGTAAAACAAGTTTTGCCCAGGTACGGAGAAAAGTATGAGCAGGTGTTGAGGGTCTGCTGTGTGCCGAATTACTGTGGTAGGGGAAGCACACACATCCAGTCATTTCATCCTCAAGCATGCTTCAGAGGGAAGATTTATTACCCACCCCTTTTGAGTAAAGAGAGGCTGAGTGAGGCCAACTTGCTCAGGGACCCCACAGGCGGATCCTCCCACCTGTGTAGGGTTCCAACCCCTCCCCCGCACCTGTGAGTATCGATGGAGATGGAACTGCCCCAAGTAGGGCATTTTAGAAATTCGCAGGGCACCTTTGGCATTTAGAGGGTGAGGACCAAGGATGCTGGCTGCCCTGCCACGCGCAGCACAGCCCTGCAGGAGGAAGAACTGCCCCATGTCCTGCAAGCAACATCACCCGTGGTATTTGAGTCACAACATAGCACACGTGCGCTGGTCTGCGTTTGTGGCTGTCACACTGACACAGTGAGTGTGTGTAGCCCTATTTCTCTACAAAATAAAAAGTGCCAAAGCGATTCGAATGAAAATTGTTTGATGTACTAAGTGAAAGCATATGACCACTTCATTACGCTTTTCTTTAGTCAGAGAACATTCACTTAAATACACAATATTATATAAGCTATTTTCCTTTTATTTCCTTTATGTTATGGTTGTTATTTTCTAAACTATGTATATGTAAGTTGTATAATCTGTGAACATCAGTTTAGGATGGCAAAGGGGATGTTACCAAATAGCTGTTATCAAAAGAGCATATCGAGTCTGACAGCTGAAAACATGCTCCCCATGATGCTCAGATAATTAACACAGTCACATCATGCCCCATCATGTCCCATCATGCATCATCATGTCCCATCATACATCATCATGTCCCATCATGCCCCATCATGTCCCATCACGTCCCATCATGTCCCATCATGCATCATCATGCCCCATGTCCCATCATGCCCCATCATGCATCATCATGCCCCTCATGTCCCATCATGTCCCATCATGCCCCATCATGCATCATCATGCCCCTCATGTCCCATCATGCCCCATCATGCCCCACCATGCCCCATCATGCACCATCATGTCCCATCATGCATCATCATGCCCCATCATGTCACATCATGCCCCACCAATTAACAGCTTCATCACTTGCAGTAATGGGGCTGGGAGCAAGCTACAGACTTCCCTACTCTTGCCCTTCCTCATCTGTAAAACAGAGTTGATGTGCCTCCCTCATCAAAGTTTGAGTGTACATGAGAGCTGTGAATGGAGTTCTGGGAGTGTCCCAGAGTAACAAATAGTAGGAAACAGCCACATTTGGTGACGGAACACAGGAGAAATGAGCAACACGTAAGATGGTCAGGGCTGAATTCCGGCGTGAAGGGGAGTGAAGGTGGGGTTAAGTTCAACCGATCTCTGCAGCACTATTTGTTGAACAACCATACGTGCCCTAAGCACGGGGGACCCGCCAGTGACCATGAATGGCAAGAGCTCCCACCTTACAGAACTGACATTCTGGTGGGTGGACAGATGATAAACAAATCAGCAAGATCAACTCAGACTGTGGCCATTTCTATGAAGCAAATAAAGTGACGCCACAGGAAATAAGATGGAGGGGTGGAAGATTTTTTTTTTTTTTTTTTTTTTTTTGCTGTACACGGGCCTCTCACGGTTGTGGCCTCCCCCGTTGCGGAGCACAGGCTCCGGACGCGCAGGCTCAGCGGCCATGGCTCACGGGCCCGGCCGCTCCGCGGCATGTGGGATCTTCCCGGACCGGGGCACGAACCCGTGTCCCCTGCATCAGCAGGCGGACTCTCAACCACTGCACCACCAGGGAAGCCCGGGGTGGAAGATTTTGACGGAAAGGTTAAGAGGTCTTTCCAGTGGTGACATTAAGCTGAAGAGTAACTAAGACGTGGGCATGTGAAGGGATGGGACCGAGTATCCCGGTCTGAAGAAACAGCAAGTGTGAAGGTCCTGGGATGGGAAAGTGCTCCTTTGTTGGGGGCCGGGTTGTCTGGTGCCAGAGAAGTGAGCAGAGTGCAGACGGCAGACACACAGCCTTGAAGGGCACAGTGAGGAATTAGGTTTCATCCGAAGAGCAATGGGAAGAAAGAAAAGGCAGAAAAGAGTAAAAAGAACTTGGGGTGTTCAGAGGACAGTGAGATCAACCTTCTCTGAGCACAGACTGTGTCTTGGGGAAATGAGGTGAACTCAGGCCATGTAATTTATATTCTGTGCTGCAGAACCAAAGACACCACCGTATTTTAGCAGCACGGAGGATGCGGTATTTCAATATTTCTGAGGCAGGATGAATAGGGGCAAGGCGACCCCGGAGTCAGGGAGGCTTGGAGAGGCTTCTATGAGATCAGCTATGGACTGATGGAGAACTGGATGTGGGGCTGGCAGGCAGGGCGGAAGGCAAGCAAGGGAGCAAAGCATTAAGACAAGTGCATTAGGGAACTGGGAGGAACTGAAGCCGGGGGCAGATGTGATTACACAGCAGAGGGGAAGGTCCCAGATGCCCGGGGAGGGCATGGGGGACAGACTCAGACACATCTGGAAACAGAATCTCATGTCTCCTTCGGTAACAAAACACATACATCCACCCATATGCTCGGGAAACATGGGGCACGTTGGAACGAAATATATATATATTTTAATCTCTCCATTATTTGAAAGCATCCTTTGGCGATGGGGAAAACCTGGATGGAAAGGTTTACTGATACACTGTGAAATGTCATTATTGATAAAAATCCTAGGCAATTCCTTTCTCCATGTAAAACGTCTGACCGAGTACAACGATGCTAGACGCCTCCGTGGGCTGCATCCTCTCCTCCCCACAATGACCGAGGGGTGGCTCGGTGGGCTTTTCATCCCTCCTCCTCTCCACCCCCACTCTCAGCTGATGGCCTCGCTCACCATTTAGACCCACCTCTTCCTCCAGGTGCCATCCCATTTCTCTGCTCCCCTTTACAGATAAACACCTTTACAAAGTTGACTCTATCTGCTGCTTCCTCTTCCTCTTCCCCCGTCTCTTGAGCCCCCTCCATTCAAGTTCTCTTTCCTACCACCACGGAGGCAGCTTTTGTGAAGCTACCAAGGGCCTCCGTGTCGCCAATCCAGCGGTTAATTCTCACTTCCAGTCCTGCTCCGTCAGCTCACTGGCACAGGTGGACACTTGTCTACCTTGAACTCCTGGCTGCGCTTGCCCTCCAGGACAACACCCTCTCCCTGCACCACTCTCTCGCCCTCCTCTCACCCCCGGTCACTCCTGATCAGTCTCCTTTGCTGGCTCCTTTGTTCCCCTCCAACAGCTAAACACCAGAGGGTCCCGGGGCCAAGTCCTCAGACATCCTCCTAGGAATTCTCCACCAGGACTATCTTTTTTTCTTTTTTAATTAATTTGCTTATTTATTATTTATTTTTGGCTGCGTTGGGCCTTTGTTGCTGCGCACGGGCTTTCTCTAGTTGCAGGGAGTCAGGGCTTCTCTTGTTGCGGAGCACGGGCTCTAGGCGCACGGCTTCAGTAGTTGTGGCACGTGGGCTCAGTAGTTGTGGCACGTGGGATCAGTAGTTGTGGCTTGTGGGCTCTAGAGCGCAGGCTCAGTAGTTGTTGCGCACGGGCTTAGTTGCTCCACAGCACGTGGGATCTTCCCGGACCAGGGTTCGAACCCGTGTCCCCTGCACTGGCAGGTGGATTCTCAGCCACTGCTCCACCAGGGAAGTCCCAGGACTATCTCTTTTACATTGCATCTGATGCCCCCCAAACGCCTACCTTCAGGCCAGGGTTCTCCATAAATCTAACTGCCCCTCTGACACCTCCACTTGGATGTCTAAAAGGATCAGATCTGGAACCAAGCTCTTGACCCACCTCCTCCCCAGCCTTCATCCTCATGAGTCTCTCATCTCAAAACGGCAGCCCCAGTTGCTCAGGTCAAAACACGGGAAGTCAGCCTCGGTCGTCCTTGACATCTCCCCGCCACCCGCCATCCTAACCTGTCGCCCCTACCTTCAATATACGATCAGAACCTGCCCACTTTTCCCCACCTCCACTGTTACATTCTGGCCCCCATCAGCTTCGCCTGGACAGACCCCTATACAGTCTATTTGCCACGAGGAGGCCTGAAGTATCCTTTTATAATGTAAATAAGATGTCATTCTTTGACTCAAAAGCCTCAAATAGCTTCTCATTATTCACAAAGTAAAAGCCATTGGCCTCACCAGAGTCAGCATGTCCTTCTCTTCTGTGTCATCTCCTGTCACCCTCTCCTCAATCATATCAGACATAATCCCACCTCCAGGCCTTCGCTGTAGCCGTTCCCACCTGCAAACATACTAGGGTTTCTTCATTTATCATGTTTACTGTCTCCGCCATCCCCACCCCTAGAAGCTAAGCGCCAGGAAGGCAGGACTCTTCATTTGTTTAGTTCACTGGTTCATCCCAAGGGTCTGCAGTGGCACCTAGTGCATGATAAGTCCTGGTGAACACGTATCGAATAAACGAATGATGACCACACCACCAGCAAAAAAACCCAAGTCTCAGAAAGACTAAGTAATGTTCACACACTGGGAGGTGGATGAACATTTCCAAAGCCTGCTTGATGGGGTGGCTCTCAGGCCCCCGTCCGCTAGCCTCCAAATTCTAAACCTGCTGTGCTGCTGGCTCAAACATGTGTGAGGGAGTCTGCATACACATATGCAAACACCTAAGCATTCTCCAGTTTCATCTCCATGAGCTTAACCACACAAGGCTTGACAGTCCTGCTCACAGTAATAACAGCTAATGATTACTGAACTCTTACCATGATGTGCCAGTCACTCTGCTACAGACTTTACCTGTGTTATCTGTTAGGGTCCTTACAGCAAACCCATGTAACTATAATTATGTCCACTTGACAGATGAGGAAATTGAGGCATAGAGGTGAGGATCTAGGGGAGACCTGGGGTCTGTTTAACTCCAGAGAACTATCCCTTTTATTCCTCATAGGAGCCCTGTGAGGTAGGGACAGCCATATTTCTTATAAATGAGGATTTGGAGCTCTGAAAGGTAAGGTGACTAGTCCAAGGTCACACAGCTAGTAAGTAGCAGAGCCAGGTCTCCAACTTAATCACTTTACCATAACATACCTCCCCTACAGACAAATGTGCAATGGAAACTCTTCACATGGAGTTCTGAGCTGATCACAGGGAAGTTTGGAGGTTGAAGAACTCTAGAAGCAGTTTGTATTTTCAAGTACACATCTGCAAAAGCAGAGGCAACCTTTCTTTTATGTGTCTTACCAGGATATCTCAAGAAAACAAAGCTTCAAAGCAAGGGTGCTGCCTCTCATGATCACTGCAGCACTATTCACAGTAGCCGAGATATGGAAACAACCTAAGTGTCCATTGACAGGTGAATGGATAAAGATGTGGTGTGTGTGTGTGTGTGTGTGTATACATATACATATACACAATAGAATATTATTCCACCTTCAGAAAGAAGGAAATCCTGCTATTTGCAACAACATGGATGAATCTGGAGGACATTTTGCTAAAGGAAATAAGCCAGACACAGAAAGACAAATACTACACGATCTCACTTACATGCAGAATCTAAAATAGTGGAACCACAGAAGCACAGAAGAGAATGGTGGTTGCCTGGGTTGGGAAGGTGGGGTAAATGGGGAGATGTTGGTCAAAGGGTACAAAGTTTCAGTCACGCAGGATGAATACGTTCTGGGGATCTCATGTACAGCATGGTGACTATAGTTAACAATATTATATACTTGAAATTTGCTAAAAGAGTAGATCTTAAATGATTTCATCCCACCCACACACATAAATTGGTAACTATGTGAGGTGATGGATGTGTTAATTAGCTTAATTGTGGTTATCATTTTACAAGGTCTACGTATATCAAAACATCGTTGTAGGGCTTCCCTGGTGGCGTAGTGGTTGAGAGTTCACCTGCCGATGCAGGGGACACGGGTTCGTGCCCCGGTCTGGGAAGATCCCACATGTTGCAAAGCGGCTGGGCCCGTGAGCCATGGCCGCTGAGCCTGCGTGTCCGGAGCCTGTGCTCCACAATGGGAGAGCCCACAACAGTGAGAGGCCCACGTACCACACACAAAAAACATCGTTGTACACCTTAAATATATATTTTTTTCATTTGTCAATTATACTTCAGTAAAGCTTTAAAAAAAAAAAAAAAGAAACCAAGTATGCTGCTATGGACTGAATTATCTCCTCTAAATTCATGTCAAAGCTCTAATGCCCAATGTGAACATATTTGGAGAGAGGGCCTGTGAGCAGGTGATAAAGGTTAATCGAGGTCATAGGGTGGGGCCCTAAACCCAAAGGGCTGGTGTCCTTATATGAAGAGGAAGAGACGCCAGAGCTCTCTCTCCACCATGTGAGAACATAGCAAGAAGGTGGCTGGATGCAATTCGGGAAGAGGATTCTCACCAAAACCTGACCATGCTGGCAGCCTGATCTCAGACTTCCAGCCTCCAGAACTATGAGAACATAAATGTCTGTGGTTTAAGCCCCCCAGACTCTGCTATTTTGTTATGGCAGCCAGGCTGACTAGGACAGGTGCTCCCACAGGGCTCTGAACTGGCAAAAAAATGCCTCAGAAGCCGGGAGTGCTCAATCACACAGGGCCCTAGATAAAAGGATTCCTCAGGTCAAAGACATTAAGCACTTGTCAAAGTTAAACGATTATTAGAATCAAATGATGCCAAGTACTAACCAGAAGGAGAAATGAGATGCTTTCGACAATCCCAAACCAGCTGGACCCGGTCCCAAAGGTCTTTTTGATGAGCATGTGATGGGGAGGGGGATTGTCAATTTACAGAGTATGTCTTGCATGCACAGCACATTAATAGTGGTGGTTATACCCATTTTACAGATGATGCAAAAAGAAGAGAAGCCATTTGCTTGAGATTAGACACCTCATGGGGTCCAGACACCTTGGAAGATGAAGAAGGGGAGTGACACACAATGGGTTAGATGCAGCCTCTGTCCCCGAGGTTTCTGGCAATCCTGCTGCAGTACAGGCAGATGATAACCCTGTATGGTTTCCCCTATAGTCAAATCCCATCACAGGCCCAACCTGTGCTACAGCAGAAAAAGCAGGAGTCAGAAGGACCACTCACTGCTTCCTGGCTGTGTGACCCTGAGCAAGTTACCTTGCATCTCTGAATCTCAGTTTGATTTATAAAATGAGATGCTAACACCGGCCCTGCTTTCCTCATCAAGGGGGACGTGACAGTCCAGGGAGACAATGCAAGTGATGGACACTTAGCTCACTGTCAAGTGGCAGAACATGACTGTTTCAGTAATGGCTGTATCTGCTACTGTGCTCAGAACCCACAATAACAGATATGTGACGTGGCGTCCCATGAAGTCTTGCCATCCGGAAATCCCCCAACACAGGAGCTTTTTTCCTTCTGCAAGTTTGGCCACACAGAAGAGGTAGGGCACAGGCCACCCCCATCCCTGTTCCTCTCTGGATAATTCTCCAAGAGTCTCCCTCCACCTCACACATTAACTCCATGGAATTCCATCTTCTGAAAAAGGCAAACGGATAATACTAGAAAGGGCCAGCAACTTGGAAAAGCCAGGCTGTTTGCCATTTCTTCTTTTTCTTTCTTTTTTTTTTTTTTGTGGTACGCGGGCCTCTCCCTGTTGTGGCCTCTCCCGTTGCGGAGCACAGGCTCCGGATGCACAGGCTCAGAGGCCATGGCTCACGGGCCCAGCCGTTCCGCAGCATGTGGGATCTTCCTGGACCGGGGCACGAACCCGTGTCCCCTGCATCGGCAGGCGGACTCTCAACCACTGTGCCACCAGGGAAGCCCCCATTTCTTCTTTTTTAAACGTCTTTTGGGAGATGATTAACAAAGGCTAAGATGGGAGGAAGGGACATAACTGAGAGCCCCAAGGCTTTTCCAGATTTTCTCAATGGGCTGCCTATGACTTAGAACAAGGGCCCAGCCCTGGACAGCCAACAAGCTGTGATGCATGATGCCACTGCTGTGAATCCTTTATTTTCATCCATTAAGATCCCACTTGTGCCCTAAGAGCAGGGCTTGATGTATAGCAGGTGTATTAATGTCCCCCCGGGGAAGGCCACTGCATGACTTAGTAAGTGGCTAAGCCTTCCCACCCACGCTGGCCATTTGCTACTGTGTATAGACTGCCCCATAGAACACTGGTCTCAGCCACTCGTGACCATGAACAGAACAAGGGTTCACTGAGCACCTACTAGGGGCCAGGTACCAGGCTAAGTGCTTACCATGCACTACTTTCTTTAACCCTCACCAATTTCCCTTTCAGGTAGGGATACCCCCATTTTATAGATGGGGAAACTGAGGCTTGGAGAGGTGCAGTCAGACGGGGCCCAAGGGCAAGTGGTTACCAGGGCTTCACCTGGTCATTTGCTTCCAAAAGAAACACTGCCTTCAAGCACTCTTCCAGGGAGCCTCAGACTCAAGTGCTCTCTGGGACAAGCAGGTAAAGTGAATGAAGGCCCGGTGGGGACCGGGGAGGCTGGGAACACACGGTCCCCTAACGGGACGGCAGCTACTCAGAGATACACGCAGCATGTGGAGGAATGTCAGCTGCCTCAGGCCAGTGAAAGGAGCAGCCTCAAAAGTCACATGCAGTATGATTCAATTTATATGACACCCTGCCAAGGCAAAACTATAGGGACAGAAAACAGACCAGTGGGTGCAAGGAGCTGAGGGTGGGGAGGGTTTGACCTTGAAGAGGCAGCAGGAGGCAATTTGTTGAAGGGGGGCTGGCGATGCCCTGGGTCTTGACTGTGGTGCTGATTACACAACTGGATATTTGTCAAAGCTCCCAGAACTGTATGCTAAAACAGGTGAATCTTACTGTATGTAAATTATATCGTAAACAAAATGGAAAAACAACCCAACAAATCTGTGGCCTGGAGTTGAGTGGCAGCCTGCCATTTTGTGACCTCTGCCCTACACTACACTGGAGAACCAGAATGGTCACCTTCCACGTGATAAACACATGGCCAGCGATGATTACATGGACTGGTCCATGGGTGTGGTTGGTAAAGGAAGAGATGAGGGAAAGGAAGTGACTGGCTGGGTCTTGAACTTTGCCCTGCACCTCCACTTACTGGTGGGGTGACCTTGGGCAAGTGGCCTCTCTTCTCTAAGCTTCAGTTCTCTCTCTCTTTAAAATTGGGGTGATGATACCTTTCTTTATACTGCTGTTGTCAAAATTAAACAAGATTCTAGAGGTGATGCTTCCGACACACAGGAGATGCTCAATAGATTCTCCCATCCCTTGAGACCTCCATGGCCTCCGAGGAGTCACATAGGCCCAGCAATCATTCCCTTTTGTGGCCAGATTTCCCAAGGGCCCTGGGTCACCCTTAGCCCACTGGCCAAGCTGGGTGAAAGCAAACTGTGACTTGCTCTTTCTCCAGCGAGCACCCTAAAGTATCCACCATAGAGACAAGGATGGGACCCTTAGCCCATCCTCCACTGCCACATTATCACAGGTGAGTTTATCAGAGCCGCTGGGTGTGTCACGTACCCAGGAAGGCAAAACAGCATAGTGGTTAAGAGCAGGGGCTCTGGAGACAAACAGATGTGGGTTCAAGTCTTAGTGCTGCCACTTCTTTGCTAGAAGACATTGAGTAAGTTACTTAAGCTCCCTGAGCTTTGGTTTCTCATCTCTAAAACAAGGATGCAAACAGCACGCAGTTCTCAGGCTTGTGGAGGGGATGGTGAGACAGGATGCTACCCAGTAAGGGTACTGGGTACCCTTGGCACCCAGTAAGGCTTAATTAGATGCTACCTGCTGCTTCTAGATCTAATCTCGCTGATCATTGCTCTCCCTCCATAATCCATCTTTTGATGAGTATTCTGTAAGGAGTAAATAAAGTTCTCAGTGAGGTACCTGGGGCTTAACAGATGCTTGATAAATTGCAGCTATCGTTATATTGTCAGCGTTACTATTGTTGAAAGATCACACCTCAGAGACGGCAGAGCAGGCACAGACGTGCACAGGTGTGACAGAGGATTCCTGAATCCAAAATGCCACAAACACACGTATTAAGCAGCAACTAAAAGTACCTGGGCCCCACTGTCTCCGACATGAATCAAAAGAGACCCAGAAGACTCTTTAAACATCCAGAAGATATTAAGCATTGATCCACCCAGGAGCAAAAGGACAAAACTTTGGAAACAGACCAAACCCCTCTCAAGAGATCAGCGGGTGAGTCAGCAACAGAACCCAAAAAAAGGATCCAGTCCCTGGAGATTGCCAAAGCAAGCCACCGCCCCCTGCATGAAGGAAATCCATAGTCAAATGAGGTAGGATAATTAAGCAACAGCAGAAAGGAACTTGGAGAGAAACATCAGATTCTCAGTGACTCTGACTGCCAGGAAGGAGCTCTTTTTCCTCACGCTTCAATCGTGCAGAAGTCATGTGTTCTGCCCCACTGGAGCCCCAGCAGGACTCGCTCAGGGCAACAGAATCACCATAGATTCTTTTCTTGCTGGAACAACATTATGCAGACTTGGGGAGAAGTCTCCAGGGTCCTTCCTGGGGTTAGGACAATGGGTGGATTCGGGTTCTGCTATTCAGAGCTTGTTGGCTGGCTTTTCTCCTCCTGGACCAGAGGAGGGAAGGGTGTCACAGTCTTCACACTCTTTCTCCCTTGTTGCTAAAGTTATTTCTGCCTTTGCAATCTCTGAGCCTCTGGCACTGCACACACACACACACACACACACACAGGGAGGGAGGAGGCAAGCAGCAGACAGAACAATGACAAAGCCTGCCCAGCCCACAGGGGCTCTGGCCAATGATGCCCCATTTGTCACAGTCGGGTGGGTACGTGAGAGACTGTTTGGTTTTAAGCCACCATCCTCCTTCCCTGACCATCTGAAAACCCCCCATTTTCTTGCCTGCCAGTCTCCTGGGCAACCCCGGGATGGGCTGAGCTCTCTTTGGACATCTCCTTCTGTCCTTCCATCTTGGTCCCGTGCCCATTATTCAAGCTCCATCCAAGAGCCTCCTCCTCTCAGAAGTCCTTCTGGACTGTTTCACTACTGATTTCATTTAAAAAATAATTTAAGGTATTTTAAAAATCATTTTATAGTGCCAGCAACAAACAAGACACACCCCTGCCCATAAGGTGCCTTTTCTGGAATCTGGGTACCACTGGGTGCACCCCTTGCTTCACGCTGCCTTACAGTGTCTCTACTTCATGGGGTCTTTGCAGGTGAGCAGGAGAGTCAGAAAGATCACTCTGCTTCCTCTCACCTGTGCAACTGTGAGCAGGTCACCTGGCCTCTCTGACCCTCTCTTCCCTGCCTGAAAATGGGGATAACAGTACCTACCAGTTAGGATTCTCGTGGCCATGGGTTAATGCGAGTCAAGCCCTTAAAATCCTGCCTGGTACATTGTAAGTGCTCAGCAAGTGTCCTCCTGTTGTCATCACATGTGCTTGATAAGTTATTGATTCTTTTTTTTTGCGATACACGGGCCTCTCACTGTTGTGGCCTCTCCCGTTGCGGAGCACAGGCTCCGGACGCGCAGGCTCAGCGGCCATGGCTCACGGGCCCAGCCACTCCGTGGCATGTGGGATCTTCCCAGACCGGGGCACGAACCCATGTCCCCTGCATCAGCAGGCGGACTCTCAACCACTGCGCCACCAGGGAAGCCGAAGTTATTGATATTTTTATTATTAAATTTCTATTTCTTAAGTGATTCTCTTCATTTATTTTGTCAGCTCTCATCAGTGCTATTTCTCTGTCCCCCACACTCCCTGTGAGCAGAGAACAGAGACATTAGGAACTCCATGTTGGTTGAGGGTGAATGAACTTACTCCTACTTAAAGATTAATAGCTGCGAACATTTTCCTAACCATAGCAGCCAGCCTTTTTTTTTTTTTTAAATAAAGTTATTTATTTATTTTTGGCAGTGTTGGGTCTTCGTTTCTGCGCGAGGGCTGTCTCTAGTTGCAGCGAGCGGGGGTCACTCTTCATCGCGGTGCGCAGGCCTCTCACTGTCGCAGCCTCTCTTGTTGCGGAGCACAGGGTCCAGACACGCAGGCTCAGTAGTTGTGGCTCACGGGCCTAGTTGCTCCACGGCATGTGGGATCTTCCCAGACCAGGGCTCGAACCCGTGTCCCCTGTATTGGCAGGTGGATTCTCAACCACTGCACCACCAGGGAAGCCCCTAGCCAGCCTTTTTGATGTGGATCAGTTTATCATGTGGCTTTTTTGGGTAGACATCATGTCATCCAGCCCTCAAAGCCATCCTAAGTGCTTGTTCCTGGACCCCAAGTCCCAGGAACACCTCCTCCCTTCCACTCCCACAGCTTTTACTGCCTGGGCCTCTGGTGCTTCTAGAATGTTCATGTCTTGCTTCCCCAACTCCTTAAGGGGTTAAGACCACACTCTCTAGAGTCAGGCAGATCTGGTCAGAATCCAGGTCTAGTTCTGTACTAGCTGTGAACAAGTCAGGTTATCTCTACTGGGCTATCTAAATACCTTCTCCAAAGGTTACTGAAAATTGAACGCCTTAACACACTGGTGAGGCCTGGTTCATAGCAGATGCAGTAACTGTTAACTGCAGGTCACCACCATCACCCTGGTTGGCAGTGTCAGCAGTATTAAGACTGAGCCTTAGAGAGAATCCGAATCTGCGTGTTGACATGGGGCCCAGGTGATTCACGTGGATTTGAAAGGCGCTGACCTAAAGGCCAGGGTTGCAAACACAAATGCCTGCAGTGGTTAAAGGCAGCTAGAGTGAATTAACCAACCCACCACTGGGCCTTGGAACATATTAACCGTTCCCTCTGATTGGACTAAAGGCGGGACCCTGACCTAAAGCCAGAAAACCCACTGGCTGGCCAGAAGCCAATTGGGTTGGGGCTGTTGTTCACATCTGGGCAAGGAGGAGAGAGATGCTCTTGATTGGACCCAGGTGGACACTGGGTTGAGATGACTAGATTTAGCCCTGTGCTTCCCCACGGTCTGGGGAACTGAGCCCGAGGGAGGAGCAGCAGAGGTGGGTGACCACGAGACTTCCAGGCAGAGAGGGACCTCCAGTCCTGAGATGGGAACACCTGATCCCCAGGAGTGTCCCTCGGTCCCATTCCACCAATCTCTCCAAAACACTCTTCAGGCATGAGGAAGCAGGAATTAAATAAATCCCTTCAATGGAAAAGTATGCAGTGCTAAAAGTAAATAAGGACAATCAGCGTGAACTGACATGGGAGGATGTCAAAGGCATATGAAAAGCGAAAAGCAAGCTATTAATCCATATGCACAGAAGGATCTCACTTTCACGTTTGAAAATGTATTTAGAGCAATGAACTATATATGGCAGTACGAATAAATCTTGAAATCTAATGTCGAGTGAAAAAGAAAGAAACAGAATGAGATTTATAACAGAAAGTTATCCCTATAAATTAAAAGCACATAAACACTAGAACCACAATAATATTTTACAATATACACCCACCTCCAAGTACATAAATCACATCCACGATACCCACGCCAGGGATGGGGGTGGCAGTGAGCAGGGAATGTGCGTGGGACTAGGAGTGAGGTAGGAAACATAAATTTGAAAAATAAAAATGAAGGGGCAAGCTTCAAAGCTTTTGCACAGCAAAGGAAACCATAAACCAGAGCAAAAGACACCCCTCGGAATGGGAGAAAACATTCGCAAATGAAGCAACTGACAAAGGATTAATCTCCAAAATTTATAAGCAGTTCATGCAGCTCAACATCAAAAAAACAAACAACCCAATCCAAAAATGGGCAGAAGACCTAAATAGACATTTCTCCAAAGAAGATATACAGACTGGCAACAAACATATGAAAGGATGCTCAACATCATTAATCATTAGAGAAATGCAAATCAAAACTACAGTGAGATATCATCTCACACCAGTCAGAATGGCCATCATCAAAAAATCTACAAACAATAAATGCTGGAGAGGGTGTGGAGAAAAGGGAACTCTCTTGCACTGCTGGTGGGAATGTGAATTGGTACAGCCACTATGGAGAACAGTATGGAGGTTCCTGAAAAACTACAAATAGAACTACCATATGACCTAGCAATCCCACTACTGGGCATATACCCTGAGAAAACCATAAGTCAAAAAGAGTCATGTACCAAAATGTTCATTGCAGCTCTATTTACAATAGCCCGGAGATGGAAACAACCTAAGTGTCCATCATTGGATGAATGGATAAAGAACATGTGGCACATATATACAATGGAATATTACTCAGCTATAAAAAGAAATGAAATTGAGCTATTTGTAATGAGGTGGATAGACCTAGAGTCTGTCATACAGAGTGAAGTAAGTCAGAAAGAGAAAGACAAATACTGTATGCTAACACATATATATGGAATTTAAGAAAAAAAATGTCATGAGGAACCTAGGGGTAAGACAGGAATAAAGACACAGACCTACTAGAGAATGGACTTGAGGATACGGGGAGGGGGAAGGGTAAGCTGTGACAAAGCGAGAGAGCGGCATTGACATATATACACTACCAAACGTAAGGTAGATAGCTAGTGGGAAGCAGCCGCATAGCACAGGGAGATCAGTTCGGTGCTTTGTGACCACCTAGAGGGGTGGGATAGGGAGGGTGGGAGGGAGGGAGATGCAAGAGGGAAGAGATATGGGAACATATATATATGTATAACTGATTCACTTTGTTATAAAGCAGAAATTAACACACCATTGTAAAGCAATTATACTCCAATAAAGATGTGAAAAAAAAAATGAAGGGGCTTTGCATGGCAAATGATGACAGCCTGCCTGGTAGCCCCAATGAGTCCTGCCTTCACGTGATCCCCTCCCCTTGAATGCAAGCAAGACCTGTGACTTGCTTCCATTCCAGCCAACAGAAGGTGGCAAATGTGATGGGCAAGTATCATCTCTAATTAGAATACAGTATATGGCAAAGATGCCAGATAGCCAATTCCCTGGTGATAACATGCTATATAAGATTCCCTCTCAGCAGACTGGAGTGAAATTCTCCTGCTGGCTTTGGAGACATAAGCTGCCATGTTGTGACAGCCCTGCCACTCCTCCTGAGAGGACGTGGCAAGGAACTGCAGAGGCCTCTAGGAAGTGAGAGTGACTTCTTGACGTCAAGGAAGAGGCACCTCAGTCCTACAACCACAAGGAACTGAATTCTGCCAATAGCCACGTGCATTTGGAAGAGAGCCCCAAGCTCAAGAAAGCCATGTACCCCACTGGCACTCTGAATCCAGCCTTGCGAGTCATTGAGCAGAGGACCCAGTTAAGCTGTGCCAAACTCCTGACCCTACACAGATTGTGAGCTCATGAAATTACACTGAGTTAAGCTAAATTTGTGGTCGTTTGTTACACAGCAATACATAACTAATATGGCATGCTGTGAAATGGGGAATATGATTACCTCCACTGCCTGCCCCTGAGGTAAAAGAGTAAATAAAATTAAATGTATATTAGTATCATATTAAACATTGTTCTTTAAATTGCCTTTAGTAATTGAGTTACTCTGACTTCAAACTCCTTCTATGGAACCCATTTTCCAACCCTTTAATCATCTTGGCTACACCTCCCTGGACTCCTTCCCGCGTCTCTGTGCTCTTTTTAGAATGTGTGGCCAAAGCTGGGTTCAGAATTCCAATAAATGCAGGATACGGGAGGACTTCCTGGCCTCACAGCCTTCGTAATGTCTTCCCAGAATCGGGCTGACTCATATGGGGGACAGTCACCACAGCCATCATCCCTCCTTCAACTTGCGGGGATGCCTGATCCACACTTCTTTATTCTGCCTCTAGGTGGCTTTTGCACAAGTTTTGTTAGGGCTCTTCTCTGGGGGCTTGGGGTCATTATTTAAACTAAGTAGCATTTATTGAGGACCTATTATGTGCCAGGAACTGAGCCAGACCCTTCACTTGTATTAGTTCATTTGGTCCTTAGAGTAACAACAGCACGAGAGGTAATGAACCACCATGAATCACCTGGGGCCCATGTCAACACTTTATAGATGAAGAAACTGAGGCTCAGAGAGTTGTGGAATGTCTGTGGTCACGCAGCCTGGGAGTGACAGAGCCAGGATTTGAACCCACATTTCTCTGACTCCAAAACCTATGTCCTTCCTACTCTATGTGGAAACAATTGTTTTTGTTCATAAAACAGGAGAACTTAATTTCACCCTTTCTGGAATACCATTTTCTCCAGTTGTTCAAAGTTCTCTGAATTCTGTCTTCGAGGATATTCATCCTCCTCGTATATATTATCTGCATGTTTAGGTAAGCATATTCTCAAATCCTTCACCCAGGTTGTCAACAAGGACATGAAGTCAAACAGTTCCCCAGAGTTTCTGGAGAGTCACTTACTACCTGGTTGAGATTCTCAAACCACTTGTTTACTCACCTATCCGTCACTTGGTAGTAGTTACTGACCACTTACTACACCTGCCCTTGGATGTGTCAGGAGTAGCCCTCAGCTGTAAGAATCCTGAAGTCAAACTGAGCAATGCCGTCCAGTTAGAACCACACTTGCCCACAGAGTCAATGACAGTGACAAGAAAATATGCTCACTGTATCACTGTCAACAATAGTAAAACCCTCTACCTATGTTCATAGCAGCACTATTTACAATAGCCAAGACATGGAAACAAACTAAATGTCCATCAACAGATGAATGGATAAAGAAGATGTGGTACATATATACAGTGGAATACTCAGCCATAAAGAAGAATGAAATAATGCCATCTGCAGCAACATGGATGCAACCAGAGATTATCATACTAAGTGAAATAAATCAGAAAGAGAAAGACAAATACCATATGGTTGCCGACGGGGAGGGGTTGGGGGATGGATGGAGTGGGAGGTTGGGGTGAGCAGATGTAAGCTATTACATATAGGATGGATAAACAAGATCCTACTGTATAGCACAGAGAACTATATTCAATATCCTATGATAAACCAAAATGTAAAAGAATATTAAAAAAAAGATTGCATATATATGCATAACTGAACACTTTGCTGTACAGCAGTAATTAATACAACACTGTAAATCAACTATACTTCAAAAAAATTATAACAATAATAAACCCTCTAAGTATCATACCAGTAAACTATGATTTGCCTACTTAATGGGGTGTTAGACAGTCATTGTTACATATTTTTGTAAACATGGGAAAAATTATCAAGTAATGTTAAGGCTACAGCATTATCTACATGGCGTGTTTACAGGCAACCCCCATTGTAAGATGTAATTAATATTGGAAATGGTCAAAAGTGAAATTCTAAGGCAAAAATGTTAGAGGCAGACCATGAAAATATAAAATAAAACACACAACGTAAATAAATGCCTTTACAAACACTGAATATATAAAAGCCAATGTGGTGTAAAAACTGTGTAGTAGATGAAACTTTGGTGAGATCAGATGTTTAGGTGGGCTGGACTGAGACTTAATATATCATCTCAATAAAATGTGGACCAAAGACGTCTTCCTTTCCAGGCCAATTTTCCTGAAGTGAGTAGAAGCATTCTTCAGCCTTCCAAAGACCTTCCATTTGGATTCACTGCATTCAAAGTTAGCATCAGCTATCTCTAAAATTATAATGGCTGGTTCCACGGACCATACTGTGAGTAATAAAGTTCTCTGTAAGACATAGTCTTTGGCCTTAATATTGTAATAATGATAACACCACCAGTTACAATAATAATGAGGTCTTCTCCGATCATACTTTTAAAATCACAATATCCTCAGCTCTTAATCCTTTACACAAGGAATTGTGCTGTGTTTCCCCATAACACTTATTGCCATCTGTCACACTATCATTTCTCCGGGCATCTAAGATGTCGTTTTCTGTGAGACACACCATTAGTTTATGTCCCACTAAAAATGAAAATAAATGTGGCCAATTAAATGACATGATTCCTTAACAACAGTCCTGAATCCATTATAAAGTCAGTGCCACCAACGTCTCAATGTTTTAAATTTTCTTTCATCTTTCCAAGGAGGTTTGGCTGTCTCTCTTGCCTTTACTGGTGCTGATGGGCTAACGGCAGGAGATCCTTCTACCATTATTTCAATAACCAAACACAATACATTTGCATTTTCCTTGCTGAGGGCCTATTAGGCACGTGAGTGTTGCTTTACAATAAAAAATGGAATGATGATTATCACTCTGATAACGAACATGTTTGCTTCAGTAACATCAAAAAAGCCCTGCTGTTCTATTCTTATCCCCTTTTGCATACATAATAGCAATGCGGAATCAGAGTGTAGTGTTAAAGACATTTGAAATGGAAATTAACACATGTAGTTCCAACATTGCACATAATTCGGCAGAAGTGAGAGCTGTATGAATGGGTCTAATGATGTTTACACATGGACATGCCATGACAACCACAGCACGACGATGCCTCCCAAGAGCAAGCATGGAATCGCAGCTCTATCGGCTGCAAATGTACCTCAGTCCCAAACTTGTTAAAATGGAGAGGGGGTTGCATTTTAGAGTTCAAGAAATAAGGCATTTACTCTACCTGTTTTCATCCGCTGCCCCACAACTAGAATGAAGATTCCTTGAGGGCAGGAATGTTTCTCTCTCCTGTTCTCTGCTCTATTTTCAAAGCCAGAACAATGTGTGAAACAGATCAATCAATCAGTAGGTATTTGCTGAATGAATGGCTCCGTCCTGCCCCGGACTTGGCCCAATCAGAACTGTGGCTCCACAGGTTGTATTCTGCAGACAATCCTAAATCCAAGTTTTGCTTCTTATTGTGCAAATCTTATTTACAATAATTTGGCACATAGATACTTCATTAATCAGGTGTCTGTCACATGCAAAACATGCCAACATAAAAACTCTAACCTGCATATAAAACTTGAATTATTTTTTAAAGGATTCATTTGCATCTCAAACCCAATCAGCAACTAACATCTGTTGAATGCAGCGGCCATTACATTCAGGATGCTATGCTGGGTTCTCAGGGCGAAAAAAGGCAG
This sequence comes from Hyperoodon ampullatus, assembly GCF_949752795.1. Lineage (NCBI taxonomy): Eukaryota > Metazoa > Chordata > Mammalia > Artiodactyla > Ziphiidae > Hyperoodon > Hyperoodon ampullatus. The sequence continues at coordinate 78,268,360 of NC_136927.1, read as the reverse complement.
GTCAGAGAGTTCAAATGTGTTTGTAAAAGGACGAGGACTCAGACTTTTCCTGTTAATTAAGTGCTCACTGAAGTCAGGAGTGACCATAACTATTGTCCTTGCTTTTCTATCCAGGCTCGCACCCTGGAAAAGGGACCCTGCAGCAACTGTTGAAGGTGATGTCCAATACTAACCAGACTCGGCTGTCATTTCTAGAACCATCCTCTTCTTTAAAAAACTTCAGATCCATTCCACTGGAATCAAGTTCCAGTCCCTTCCATTCTTCATCCTACATTTTGCCTTCTTCATTTGCATTTCCAAATTACAAAAATGACACATGCTTGGGCCTCTATAATTATTTCAAAATAAAAAGTGAAACCCATTGAATTAAAATTTTAAAATTCAACGAGCAGACAAATTTAAACTGAAAGTTTCCCATCCATCTCTCAGAGAAAAACACTGTTTACAGTTTATTACGTGCCTTACCAGACTTTTTTCTACATTTATACCTAGATTGCATATGTATAAATTCTGCTTTTAAAAAACAAGGTCCTATCGTATAGCACAGGGAACTATATTCAATATCCTGTCATAAACCATTATGGAAAAGAATCTGAAAAATATATAATATGTAACTATAATATTATATATATATTATATTATATAATATGTATAACTGGATATATTATATATAATGTATAATTATATATATTATATAATATATATATATAACTGAATCACTTTGATGTATACCAGAAACTAACACAATATTGTAAATCAACAATATTTCAATTAAAAAAAATTCTGCTTTTATAAAAGTGGAATTGTTCTATAACACTATTGTGGAGTAAACCTTCTCCATTTATTGAGGACATTGCATCTGTATCCATGCCTATATCCACAACTATACTGTGTCTATCTCTATCTGCAGCCAGAGCTAGAGCTACCTCATTCTTTTTAAAAATCGTATAGTGTTCTAGTGCTTGAATGTGCTCTGAATTTATTCAAACAAATATTTCCTGTGAGTCATTTCCATGTGAGGCAATAAACACACACAGAGAAATTTTGCCTCTTGTGAGTATTTCTGTAGGATAAATTACTAGAAGTAGAATTTCTAGGCAAAAATGAGGTGTGCGTTTTTAAGTTGATGATACTGATACATTGCCCTCCAGCAAAAGTGCACCAATATCCATCCATTCCTTCATACACATTCATATATTAGTTGAGCACCTTCTATAGGCTGGTCTCTCTTCTAGGTGTTGGGAATATAGCTGTGAACAAAACCAAGTTTCTGTCCTCATGGAGCTTACAGTCCAGAGAAGGAAGTTAGACAATCAACAGATACAAAAGCTACAATGTGTCACATGACAACAGGAGCTATGGGAACATTATAGCTGGATAAGGGAGGGAGAGTAGCAGTCTGAGCGGGATGATGTAGTCAGGGAACCGCCTTGAGAGGTAAAGGAAGTGAGGGGGCAATCCGCATAGACATGGTGGGGGGAGAATATTCCAGACCGAGGGCATAACACTCCCACCAAAAACATGAGTCTCTCTGTTTACCCAAACTCTCACCAATGTGGCCATTTCCTCTCTCTCTCTCTCTCTCTCTCTCTCTCTCCTCTCTCTCTCTCCCTCCCTCCTCCCTCCTCTCTCTCTCTCTCTCTCTCCCTCCTCCCTCCTCTCTCTCTCTCTCTCTCCCTCCTCCCTCCTCTCTCTCTCCTCTCCCTCTCTCTCTCTCCTCTCTCCCTCTCTCTCTCCTCCCTCCTCTCTCTCTCCTCTCTCCTCTCCCTCCTCTCTCTCTCCTCTCTCCTCTCTCTCTCTCTCTCTCTCTCTCTCTCTCTCTCTCTCTCCCTCCCCCCTCTCTCTCTCTCTCCTCTCTCTCTCCCTCCTCTCTCTCTCCTCTCCCTCTCTCTCTCTCTCTCCCTCTCTCCCTCCCTCCTCTCTCTCTCTCCTCCCTCCTCCCTCCTCTCCCTCTCTCTCTCTCTCTCTCTCCTCTCTCCCTCTCTCTCTCCTCCCTCTCTCTCTCTCTCTCCTCCCTCCTCCCTCCTCTCCCTCTCTCTCTCTCTCTCCCCTCTCCCTCTCTCTCTCCCTCTCTCCTCTCTCTCTCTCTCCTCCCTCCTCCCTCCTCTCCCTCTCTCTCCCTCTCCCTCTCTCCCTCTCTCTCTCTCCTCTCTCCCTCTCTCTCTCCTCCCTCTCTCCCTCTCTCTCTCCTCCCTCTCTCTCTCTCTCTCCTCTCTCTCTCTCCTCTCTCCCTCTCTCCCTCTCCCTCTCTCCCTCTCTCTCTCCTCCCTCTCTCCCACTCTCTCTCCTCCCTCTCTCCCTCTCTCTCTCCTCCCTCTCTCTCTCTCTCCCTCCCTCCTCCCTTTCCCTCCCTCTCTCTCTCTCCCTCCCTCCTCCCTCCCTCTCTCTCTCCCTCTCTCCCTCTCTCCCTCCTCCCTCTCTCTCTCCTCTCTCTCTCTCTCTCCTCTCCCTCTCCCTCTCTCCTCTCCCTCTCTCTCTCCTCCCTCTCTCTCTCTCCTCTCTCCCTCTCTCTCTCCTCTCTCTCTCCCTCTCTCCTCCCTCCTCCCTCTCTCTCTCTCCCTCCTCCCTCCTCCCTCCTCTCCCTCCCTCCTCTCTCTCTCTCTCTCCCTCTCTCCTCCCTCCTCCCTCTCTCTCTCTCCCTCCTCCCTCTCCCTCTCTCCCTCCTCCCTCCTCCCTCCTCTCTCTCTCTCTCTCCCTCCTGTCCCTCTTGCCACCCCCTCACTCCTCAACAGTCTCAAGTCAAATCGATACGTATTTTTTGAAAAGCAACATCTTTTCCCATGTTTACTGATCACATATGATTCTCTTTTTGTGAATAGCCTGCTGTATAACCTTTGTCCATTTCTCTCTAGTGCTGTTTAACTTTTCCTTACAGATTTGTAAGAGTGCTTATATTTCATTTTAAGGATATTAAGACTTTGTCAAGTAGGGGGCAAATATTTCCCTGATTTGCAATTTTTCTTCTAACGATTCATATCTTTTTCCATAGAGAAGTTTAAAGGTCGTATGTAATTAAATCTGTTTATAATTTTCAATTTCATGGCTTTTAGAATGGCCCTCCCAAACCAAATTATATGAACACTTTCCAAATTTGGGGGTACTTCTGTGTTTTAATATGTTTAAGACTGGGATTTGGGTGGGGGAAGGTAGGGGATCTATGTTATGAGGTGGGAAATCTCACTTTTCCCCCCCCCATTGAGACCCCAAGTATTCTAGCATCATTTATGGAACAATAATTTGGTAGTTCAAACTGTGAAGTCTGAAGCTGGACTGTCTCAGCTAGAAAATGGCTCCACTCCTCACTGGCTTGGGGACTTCAGGGATGTCACTTAATCTCTGTGTCTCAGAATTCTCCATGCAGAATGGGGATGGTACCAGTGTCTGCTTCTTAGGGTTAAGTGAGAGGACGTGTAAAGCATCTAGTACAGCGCACAATCGTTTCTCCACTGACTATGGATGCCATTGGTATCAGTTCCTAAATTCCCACAAGCCCATTAGGACCTCTCTCTCTTTGGTCCCTTTCTCAGCCAGTACCTGGCTATTTTAATCGCTATTGCCTTGTGGGTTTGGTTAGGGGTGAAGCATTGTTTTGATATCTGAAATTACAAATGCCCCTTCTTTAATTTCCTTTTTCAAACTTGCTTAGCTATGTTGTATCTTAGCTTGTTATTTTCCATAATTTTATCAGTTTTGATTGGAACTGCATCCCATTTGAAGGTGAACATGGGGAAATCGTCACTTTTGTTCTACCGATTCTCCCCATCCAGGAGCAGAGTGTGTCTCTCCATTCACTCTCTCCTTCTGTGTCCCCAGGAACATCATGGAACATCTGCACAAGGGTTCCTCGAGTTACCTATCTGATTTATCCCCAGGTATTTTGGAGGTCCAGATCCTGTTGTAAGTGAGATCTTTTCCATTATATTTTGTGACCAGGATGCTGTCAGTACATTGGAAAGCTACTGATCGTAATTTTACACGTCATCGCCACTCTAGGTTCCCATGTTGTTTCTATTCATCTGACTCCTTTTTCCTTTGCTAACGCCTTATGAGTCCATAACAATTTATAGAGTTTGCAAAAGATTTCCAAATACATTCTCTCATTAATTCTCACAATAACCCCAAGCGGTCAGCAAAGCACAATTTTCTTTTCCTTACATTGTACAAATGTGAAAGGCGAGGGCTCAGAGAAGGAACATAACCTGCCCAGGGTCCTCGTCCTGGTGGCTGATGGATGGAAGCAGAACGTGAACTCAGGACCCCCTGACTCCAAAGCCTCACTCCTTCTGCTGCCCCCGTTCATTAGTACTTTGTCATTCTGCTGTTACCCAAGAGTTTCTCGTGCCCACAAGCTTTCTTTCTGCCCCTCAAACGTGCCACGTTCACTCCCACTTCAGGGAGTCTCCCCCACTTAGCATGTGAGCCCGTGATGGGGAGACCCGGTCTGATTATTTCACCGCTTTGTACAATGCCTGGAGCAGCACCCAGACAGGGCCAGCTTCGGGGTGTGTGATCTTTGCAGCCACATGGGCCCCATGCTCAGAAGGGACCCTGCAGTGGGTTCAACCTGCTGTCACCCTCCTAATGTTCTTAATAATTTTAACTTTGCCTTTATGATTTGTAAGTGAAGCCCAGTGGGACAACGGAGCAGGTGCCCAGGCAGAGGAGATGCCCGCAGTATGTGTGCTCCCCACGCCTCGCACAGAGGATTCAAACTGCCCCATGAGCACAGAATTGTTCCAAAATCGCTTTGGGCGGGCTATAGCTAATACTGTATTGTACACTGAAAATTTGCTAAGAGAGTAGATCTTAAATGTTCCCACCAGAAAAAGCAAAAAAGGTAACTATGTGAGGTGATGGACGTGTTAACGAACTTATTGTGATCATTTCATAGTGTAAACCTACATCAACTCATCACACTGTATACTTTAAATATGTACAGTTTTCTTTGTCAATTATACCTCAGTGAAGCTGGGGGATGGTGCAGGTGACTAGCTTCAAACACAGAAAGAAGACAATGATGTCCTAAGAAACATCAACACCAAGGAATCCTATCACATCCTTTCTTAATGAACGTGGTAACTCACATATTAGCCAACCAGTGACTAAAAACGATGCCACGGAAGGAAAGTGAAAAATAGGACAACCCACTGTTCTTTTGCCTTTCAGGCCTTCCTTACTCATCAGTTAGAAAAAAAAAAAAAAAAAAAAAAGAGCGTTTTGGGAGGATGTGCACATATCCAGAAGTGAAATAAAAGCAGTTGAGTTAGTTTTGTCCACTCTCCTGGCAAGAATGAAATATCTATTCCTGGGGCTTCCCTCGTAGTGCAGTAGTTACGAATCCTCCTGCCAATGCAGGGGGCATAGGTTTGAGCCCTGGTCCGGGAAGACCCCACATGCCGCGGAGCAGCTAAACCCATGTGCCACAACTACTGAGCCTATGCTCTAGAGCCCGTGAGCCACAACTACTGAGCCCATGTGCCACGACTACTGAGCCTGTGCTCTAGAGCCTGTGCTCCGCAACAAGAGAAGCCACCGCAATGAGAAGCCCGCGCACTGCAACAAAGAGTAGCCCCTGCTCACCAAAACTAGAGAAAGCCCGCACACAGCAACGAAGACCCAATGCAGCCAAAAATAAAAATAAATAAAATAAATAAACTAAAAAAAAATCTATTCCTGCATAAGCTATAAATGCAAATCGTGTAATTTCGGTGATTCCACATATGAGTTAAATGCTTATATTTGCATTCTAAACAGCCTTGCATGATATAAAGATGAACCATAAAACTTGTGCTAATTTAAAATTTAATTTTGCTTTACTTAGAACAACATTCAACAGCAAGTACAAAACACTATGACAAGTCGAGAGAGACCAGAGAAAAAAGCTTTATATTTTAGCACCTTTAATGCCACTTTTTTCCTGCTTTTTGAACCAGGGCCTTACATTTTTTATTTCACATTGGATCCTGCAAATTACATAGGAAAGTGACCAAGCGCTGCATCAGGAGAGCTGGCGCAGGTAGGGCGAACCTGTGCTCTTCAATCATCTCTGAGATGCATGACCATTACCCCAGTTTCACTCCTACTGCCTGTGCACCAATCCTCATGGGGCCGGATCTGCTCTAACAAGAATCTCCTCCGTTGTTGCCCTTCTCCTCGCAAATTCCTGTAGGCAAATAGGAGCTCCCTCCAGTGCTCCAGGACTTAGGACACCTTCCCAAGGTTGGCTGCTACCAAGCCCAGCCCCTTCTCTAAATTCCCTGTGCCTGGAGCTCTTTACCCGCCTCCTATCTCAGACACATCCCTCTGCAAACTGCTCTGAGACAGGGATGGTTCCTGTGTATTTTCCAAAAGTCATGACTAAAAGCCGCAGGGTGATGTCTGCCAAGGTCACTGAGGATCCCGGAGAGGACCCATGGGTGTCACACTTTCGACCATCTGCATCTCTAACTACAGTCCCTGTTATCAGTTGGCTTTCTGGCTGGGAAGCGCTCAGCAGCTGATAGTGGCTTACCTTCACTGAAAAGACTAAAGTAAAGCGTCCACGCCCAGCCTCTTCACTGGGTGGTTTTTCCCCTCCCGGGCGCAGAGGGGCGCCAGTTCCCACCACCCCCTCGTTCTCTCACCCAGCACTACGCAGCAATGTGCTTTGTATTCTTTCTCTCCTCTACGAATTGCGGCGCTATTTTGTTATGCGCCTAATTAGCCAGGCTCCTTTCCCCTTCCCCTGGCATTCTGGTTTGCCCTTGAACTCAGCATCAAGCTCTGGGGTTAGCCAGCGTGGGTATCTTGCTACCCTCCTACCCGTCCTCCTGCACTCCCATCCTGAGGACCACAGTCCCGCACACACGCGTGCGCGTGGCTGCACGTGCCCGAGGTTTCGTGTTGGTCACAGCTGTCGCGAGCTGCTGGCTGCTCGGCCCCTCTACACACATCATGTCATTTAATCCTATGAGGGGAGGAATTATCATCCCCATGTCACAAAGACCAACCTGAGGCACAGACAATGTAGGAAGTGACGGCTTCTCATGAATGACTGGCCCTCTAACCCCAAAGTCTGCGCTCCTCCCACCCGGCGCCGTTCCGTGCGTGTGGGGCAGACACGGATTGAGCATCCTCTGTGCGCCAGGCCCACGACCTCATTAACAGCAACTCCACAATCATCACGTGTTCTCCACTCTTTACCTAGTGGCGTCTACTAGCTACAGATTGAAGAACTTCTCTCTCTCTGGTTAGATTTTCCCTTCCATCCTATATTTTAAGTGAATCATCTCCAGCACATTCCCAGGCCCGGAAGTACATCAGGATCACTCAGGAAGATCCTCCCACCCCAAAAGTGGTCCCTGGAACCTCAGACCTACCGACTGGGGACCTCTGGTGGTGAGCCCAGGAATCTGCATTTTAAAGCACATCCGTGACACTGTCACAGCCAGGGCATTTGGGAACCCCTGAATCCTTTACCTTTATTGGTGTTACCGAAACTTCATTGTGCACAGGAATCATCTGGGATCTTATTGAAATGCAGGTTCTGATTCAGCAGGTCTGGGGCAGAGCCTGAGATTTTCTATTTCTATACCATCTCCCAGGTGATGCTGATAAGGCAGGTCCGAGGGCCACACATAGAGCTCTAAGGGTTTAGGTCAGTGGTTCTCAGCCCCGGATAAACATCAGCATCATCTGGGGAGTTTTTTAAGCTAAGCTTCCCGGGCCCCACCCCCAGGAATCATGTAACTGGCCTAGAATCAAATCAGAGTCCCTCAGGTCAATGATTTATTGGAGCTGACTTGCACTGGTTTGCAAAAGCCTACTGTTAAGTTTTCAGGAATTTGGTGAGCGAGTTGGTAAATGGAGCCACTAGGAACCATTAAATTATATAAACTTAAATACATTATATTAAAAACAAAGATAGGGGCTTCCCTGGTGGCGCAGCGGTTGAGAATCTGCCTGCTAATGCAGGGGACACGGGTTCGAGTCCTGGTCTGGGAAGATCCCACATGCCACGGACCAACTGGGCCCGTGAGCCACAATTACTGAGCCTGCGCGTCTGGAGCCTGTGCTCCGCAACAAGAGAGGCCGCGATAGTGAGAGGCCCGCACACCGCAATGAAGAGTGGCCCCCGCTTGCCACAAGTAGAGAAAGCCCTCACACAGAAACAAAGACCCAACACAGCAAAAATAAATAAATTAATTAATAAACTCCTACCCCAAACATCTTAAAAAATAATAAAAACAAAGATAATAAATACTCAAAACACATCACTTCATAATTATTTTACTACATTTAACTACTTTTGTGCTCTTGGGGTGATTTACATCTATTGTAACTGTATGATGGAAATACCATGTAACAGTATGCTACTGAGTATTTCTTCCCAATGTTCAATGATATCAGCCATGGTAGGAATATTTACACCTCTGAAATCTTCAAATGTTACAAATTGAGCTTTAGTTTCTCAGAAAACTGGCTGTGAAACATTTGCCAGTGCACCTGCAGCCCTCAAATACCTGCATGCACCGGAATCCCCTGGGGGGCCTTGATAAATGCAGACAGCTGGAGACTCCTTAAGACTTCCTGAACCAACTCTCTGGGTGTGGGACTTGAAGAGCTGGGAATTTTTTTCAACTAGAGACCCAGGCAATTTCTTATCTACAATGAAGTTGCCTTAAAATATTGATTAAGTCTTCCTACTTAGCAATACTCAAATCGGATGAAGACACTTTCTCACTGGAACCCTTATCTTGTTAAGAAATTATTTTCAATGCACGTTGAAAAGACTTTGATGTGGGATCCAGTGCATTGCCGTCTCATCCAACTTCTGGACAGAGAGCTTCTCCCCCAGACCCCAGTAGAAAGATTCATCAGGAAACTCAATGGAGGCTTTGTCAGTGTGCTGGTTCCTGACCCCACAAACAAAAGCATCAGCCTCTGATTTTTCCTTGATAAAGATGGTGTGTTGCTCAGAATTTTCTATCCTCAAATGTCCCATCAGGCTTAGGTCCAAATTCAGACCTTTTTGAAATGGTTGAAGAGAATTAAGAGTCAAGAAACTAAATGACTAGGAGGACATAAAGGAAGTTCTGCCCAACTGCATAATCTGAAGCTTTATTGGAAATCTGCCAAGGTTTGCCCATCCCTGAAGTCATGGAACTGGGCAACTATGGTCCTTGTGGGGATTGACTGAACAGCCTATGTTCTAATTAACAGCTATTAAGCTTAATATTTCCCACGCATTAGGTAAGAACTTACGTTTAGTTCCTTGCTTGTTCTTCCAGAATCCCTACAAGTATGTATTTCTGCCACCACGTTACAAATGCTGAAATGGTTTAAGAAACTTGCCCAGGTGGGTGACATTCCTCAAGTCTTAATCTCTAACCATGTGTATTAATTTCTTACCCCTGCATAACTAATTACCACAAACTTAATGGCTTAAAACAGCCCCAATTTATTATCTCATAGTGTCCATCCATGTGTCTGGAGTCTAGGAAAGGATTAACTGGGTCCTCTGCTCAGGGTCTCCCCAGGCTGAAATCAAGGAAGGTGTGGCTGGAGCTGTAATTCTCGTCTGAGTTTCTGCCAAAGCCAAGTACCAAGTAAAATATTTACGTAGTTTTCCTTTAAGTAAACTCACTTTATAAAAACTCAGTCTGTCCTAAGCAATAATGTCCATAAAAGTCCCAGGTTTGATGGTCAAGTTCTCCTTTGTTCCTAATGATACGTTAAAACAAACATACGGTTATTTTTTAAAGTTTTAAGCGTTCCATCTAAAATCATCTTGTGCACCCATGTACCCACATCACACTTTAGAACTCCTCACTGTACCACATCTGGACTTCTTGACACCACAACCAGCACTAACAGGTCCTGGGCACCTTACAACTAATTTCTCCTGCCAACCAGCCACATCAGAGATACAGAGCCCAGGCTGCCAGACCTGGGCAAGTGCAGGCCTGGAGACAGGTACATATTTTTTAATATGAAGCCTCCACAGATTTGATACACACGTTATCAGCACCAGAAATGAATTTCCACAGCATGTCCTAGAGTGTTAGCAGATGTTTTGAGAACCTTAAAAAGTATCTTCCGGGCTTCCCTGGTGGCGCAGTGGTTGAGAGTCCGCCTGCCGATGCAGGGGATGCGGGTTCGTGCCCCAGTCCAGGAGGATCCCACATGCCGCGGAGTGGCTGGGCCCGTAAGCCATGTCCGCTGAGCCTGCACGTCCAGAGCCTGTGCTCCGCAACGGGAGAGTCCACAACAGTGAGAGGCCCGCGTACCGCAAAAAAAAAAAAAAAAGTATCTTCCAATACAATATATCATTTAGCCTTCACAAACTATGAGGTAGTTCCTGTCATCCCCATTTTACAGGTGAGGAAATTGAAACTCAGGGAAGTGATAGGGCAGACTGAAATGCAATTGTAGGTCCTCTGATGCATTCAGCAATGTTTTCCATTGCATCATCACTCTTTCCCAAACAACCTGCTAGTTCTCCCCCAGTGACCACTGTCCTTTCTCTCTTGGTAATAGAGCTCACAAATTTTGTAGCTGAGCACATGGCTACTAGGAATAAAGACTGCATTTCCTGGCTTCCCTTGCAGCTAGGAGTGGCCATGTGACTAAGCACTGGCCAATTGGGATGTGAATGGAAGAGACATGGGCAACTCCTGGGAAGAGTCCTTCAAGAAAGTGGGTTATCAGTTTTTGCTCTTTCTCCTTTCTGTTGGCTGGAATGCAGCCATGATGGCAGGAGCTTCAACAGCCCTCTTGGACCATGAGGTGACCTTGGGAAATGGACACTATGCACAGTGAAGCCACAAGCTAGGCGGATCCTCAGTCCCTGGGGGCTTTTTGGAGCAGAGCTGCCCTACCATCCCTGAACAGCTTCCCTCTGGGCTGTTACATGATACAGAAGTCAACCTTTACCTTGTTTAAGCCATTGTTAGTTAGGTCTCCGTTATTCACAGCCGAACCTTTTCATAACTAATATAAGTCACAGCAAGGAAGGGAAACACTAAGGTTTCAATGTCCCCATTTTACATATCAGGCCCTTCTTTTCTTGGAAACAGAACAGCTGGTCCACAGTGGGGCTGCGGCATCAGGAGAGGTAGCTGAGTCACGGCCCACAGGTGGTACTTTGTAAACACTCATCCACTTAGGTGGAGCCTGAACCAAGTCCTCGGTACCTGCCACCTACAAGCAATCTGGTGCTGCAGAGCCATTCCTTCTGACAGCTCCCTGTAAGCCAGCTCCTCATCAGGAATTTAAAAAACAAAATCAAAGCAGCCCCACCAAGCATGCCAGGCACTGACGAATAGCAGATCAAAGCCAGCCAGACTGGCAAGACTCTGACGCCTTCTTTCCTGAGCTCTTCAGAGAATGTGGGAAATGGCAGATGATGGTAATAGAGGGGAATCAGAACTTCATTAGGGGGTGGAGGGAAAATGTGCCTAAGCTAAATAATGCCCACCCAGAGATGGCAGGGAAAGAAGGAATAGGTTTTGGCAGGAACATATTGGACAAGCACAGAAGGTATTGTTGGACAGAGGAAGGAAAGAACTGTCATGTCTTGAAGCATCTCCAATGTTGACCTAACTCTACTGGGTCAGTAGCACTGGTCCAGCCCCTGGGACCCTGCCGTGACATTTTCTTACTTCCTGAATTGTTATTTCGCACATCAATAACAACTGGAGGTGGAATCCTTCCCAGTAGCAGCCGCCTCCAGCCCTAACTCCCCATTGGATTCTCCCCAGGTGGCTTCCAATGGTGCTGCCAATGTGCAATTCCTGGTGTACTGATTTTTACTGCCCCCTTTCCATTAGCTCCAACAAGGGAGACAAGACACTGCTGGCCTGGCAGAAGGAAAAACAATTAATTGGATGTCAGTATCCAGAAATGGAGAAATAATGGCAACTATTACTACTATTTATTTATTGCCTACAACGTGTCAGGCATTGTGCTGGGTGATTTATAACTTTAGTAATAATGGCTAATATTTATGGAATATTTACTATATGCCAGGCACTATGTTAAACATTTTCACATGTAGTAGCTCATTTAATCCTCTCAAAAACCCTAAGAGGTAGGTACTGTTCTTAGCTCCATGTTACTGATAAGAAAAATGAGGCAAAGCAGTGGGGGGATTTCTCAAAGTCACATAGGTAAGACGTGGCAAAAGCTAGGACTGACCCAATAGAGAGCACTTCCGGTCACTGGAAGGGTGAAAAACATGAACAAGCACAGAATAAACAGGAGGCTGGGACACTAAGACATGTGCACATTTCCATCACCACCTATTCCCTTACCCAGTCTATCTTTCTCCACAACCTTATCACTATATGATGAATTGTTCATTGTCACATCCTGAATGTCAGTTCCATGACAGCAAAGATTTCCTTCTGATTTCTTTGCTGCCGTATTCCCAGCTCCTAGAACAGTGCTGAGCACATAGGAAATGCTCAGATGATGTTGGAGAAAGGAAGGAAGAAAGGGGGAATTAGAGGGAAAGAGGGGATAGACAATAGCACAGAGCATTGCTTAGAGAGAAAGCTGCTGTGAGTAGAGTATCATAGAGGAAAGGAGAGATAGGCAAGTAGGTTAAAGAATAAGGCCCTGGGCCCAGGCTTGGGAAGGACGGTAAGAAAAAACTCTGAAAGAGAATCTGATTGGAAACAAAGGCCCACAAAACCATGCTGAGGAGAATACAAAGACATTGACAGTTGGCCTTAGTCTAGGGGAGACAAAAAGGAGTTGGTGGGGGGCGGGCAACAGCCAACTGGAAAACCCATGTTCTCTTCAAGGGAATTATGGGGGAAGGGGTGACCAGGTTTGACTCCAACCAGTTTTTGCCACATAGGAATACAGCCTTCAGACCAGATTTTTGTGAAATAGTCTGACTGCTTCTGCTGGCATCAAATTCCACATGGTTGTTGTTATCATTGTTATTAAATGCTATAGGAATGGGAGTATAGCTTGGTTGGACTAACCCTCCCACATATTAATTATAAAATCGAAACAGTATACTTTAAAAACAACTAGGTGAAATCTCTGAAGAGCAACCAGAAGTCAAAAGTAGAGGAGACTCTGGGGGCTTCCCTTGTGGCACAGTGGTTGAGAGTCCGCCTGCCGATGCAGGGGACACGGGTTCGCGCCCCGGTCCGGGAGGATCCCACATGCCGTGGAGCGGCTGGGCCCGTGAGCCATGGCCACTGGGCCTGCGCGTCCGGAGCCTGTGCTCCGCAACGGGAGAGGCCACAACAGTGAGAGGCCCGCATACCGCAAAAAAAAAAAAAAAAAAAAAAGTAGAGGAGACTCTACCCTTAAAAGGTAGGAATTGAATATGGGGGATTTGCATACTTGTGGCTTTTGGCCTGAGGGTGCTCACCAACCTGCAGGCAGCTCAGAGTGACAAAAAAGCTGCAGCCTTACTGGCTTGAGGTGTCAAAGGACAGAGTTCAGGACTGGAAAAGCAGTGCAATCTGAAGAACAGAAAGACAAAAGATTGAAAAAAGATGAACAGAACCTCAGAGACCTGTGGAACAATAGACTGTGCCCTAAAATACATATAATTGGAATCCTAGAAATATACTTGAAGAAATAAGCCAAAAACTTCCCATATTTGGTGAAAGACATTAACTTACAAGTCCAGGAAACTCAGCATACCCCCAGACAAGATAAATACAATGAGAACTACACATAGGTACATTACAGTCATATTCCTGAGATTCAAACATAAAGAGAAAATCTTGAAAGCAGACAGAGAGAAACAACATGTTACATATAGAAAAATAATTATATGAGTTATAGCTGATTTCTCATTAGGAACAATAACACCCAAAAGAGAATGGAATAACATCTTTATGATGTTGGAAGGAAAAAAAAATCTGTCAACCCACAATTCTTTGTTAAACTATTCTTCAAAAATGAAAACAAAATAGACATTTGAAATAAACAAAGACTGAGAAAATGCATCACCAATAAACTTGTACTATAAGAACTGCTATAGAAAGTTTCTCATGCTGAAGGGAAAGGACACCAAATGGTAATCACTCAAACCTACAAGAAGGAATGAAGATCCCAAAAAGTAATATGTGTTCTAAACTGTCCTGCTAGCATTATCTCATGAAAGATGTGAAAGAGAAACCAGATGAAAAAGGATTATGTGTGCAATCTTGTCCATCAAACAAACCATAAAGGTTCAACCCTCTCTAACATCTGTGAAAGCAGAGGCTTGTTGAGGCCAAGTGGGAGAACTCTACGAGGGGCTTTTCCTCTCCCTTCACTTTCTGATCTCCGCTGAAGACCTATCTGCAATGTCCACAGCCCCTGAGCAGTGGGGGTGAAGTTGGCGTAGGAAGTTTCTCAGCCCCCTGCTGCCTCTGTGCCTGCAAGCACATTGGAAGTCTTTCAAGCCCAAGGCAATGCACTGTGAACCTGGAACCAATAAGAGGTAAACTGTTTGCTCTAGAGAAAAAGTCCCAAAGGGTTCAGGAGACCTGAGTTCTGGAATCTTCTAGACTCCCTGAGATGGTTCTTCAGCCTCTCCCTAGGTTCAAAATAAATCAAAAGGGAGAGACCAATTGGGAGAAAAAGAGCAGTCTCAGCCTTGCCTACCATGCTGTGCATTGTGAGGTTCAAACCTGCAACTGCTCATGGGAAATGTTTGAAGCTCTTTAAAAAACGAAGAGTTATTGTGTGGAAAAGTCCTTCTCTTACACATACTCCACTATTTTCAGGGTGTAAAAATCCAAAGGGAGGCTGAGTTTCAAAAACTTAGGATTGGCAAGAAGGTGGAGAATTTGGAACCCCTGTGCTTTGCTGGTGGGAACGTAAAATGGTGCAGCTGCTATGGAAAACAGTATGGTGGTTCCTCAAAAATTTAAAAATAGAACTACCATAGGATCCAGCAATTCCACTTCTGGGTATTTACCCAAAAGAATTGACAGCAAGGACTCAAACATATATCTGTACACCTATGTTCATAGCAGCACTATTCACAATAGCCAAAAGGTAGAAACAACCCAAATGTCCATCAACTGATGAACAGATAAACAAAATGTGGCATATTCATGCAATGGGATATTATTCAGCCTTAAAAAGGAAGGAAATTCTGACATAGTCTACTTACTACATGGATAAACCTTGAAGACATTATGCTAAGTCAACTAAGCCAGATACAAAAGGACTAACAGTGTATGATTCCTCTTAGCTGAGATCCCTCGAGTAGTCAAATTCATGAAGACAGAAAGTAGAATACAGGTTACAGAGGCTGTGGAAGGGGTAAAGGGAATTTGTTGTTTCTTGGGTATAGAGTTTCACTTTGGGATAATGAAAAGGTTCTGGAGGTGGATGGTGGTGATGGTGGCATAACTGTGAATGTGCTTAATGCAGTGTACACTTAAGATGGTTAGAATGGTAAATTTTGTTATGTATATTTTACCATAATAAAAATAAACTTTAAGAAAAAACATTTAGGAGCCCCCAGGACACAGTGAATTTTTTAAGCTGAAATATCTATGGCATGTGGATTCCAGTATCCCAGATCTCAAGGGACAGTGATTCTGCCAGGGTCAGGTGAGGTTGTTTCCTTGCTCTAGAGCCCCTCTCTCACCCAGTGGGTCTCCGGGGCAGGTCTCATTTTGGTGGTTTCCAAAGTGCCCCTTCCCTCCCACACTGTCTCCCCAGGACTGGGCACTTGTAATAATAATATTAATAGTCACTTATGGGGTGGATTCATTTAATCCTCATGACCCCACGAGGTCGGTACCATTGCCTTAATTTTACAGATGAGGAAACCGAGGCACAGAAATGTTCAGTTGCTTGCCGGGTTTCACCAGCGGTTGGGGACCGAGACAGGATGCAAAAACAGACCAGCTGGCTCTAGGGGCATAATCTTTTTTTTTTTTTTTTTTTTTTTTTTGCGGTTCGCGGGCCTCTCACTGTTGCGGCCTCTCCCGTTGCGGAGCACAGGCTCCGGACGCACAGGCTCAGCGGCCATGGCTCACGGGCCCAGCCGCTCCGCAGCATGTGGGATCTTCCCGAACCGGGGCACGAACCCGCATCCCCTGCACCGGCAGGCGGACTCCCAACCACTGTGCCACCAGGGAAGCCCGAGGCATATTCTTAATCATAACTCCTGTAGCCATCCTAAGATAAGCCGTGCCTCTTGCTCAGGAGTGAAGGGCCTTCCAAACACAGCTGAGTGTTTTGTTGTTGATTTGTTTGGAGTCTTTGTGAAGTTAGGTCTCATCAGAGAAGCCACGCACCACAAGGACGCTGATGCCGTGGCAGCTCCCTCATACTGCATGCTTTCCATGTCTCAGGAGCCACCTCTTTTGATCCTCACAATTCTGCCAGGTGAGTAGATATTACCCCATTTCACAGATGAGGACAGTGGGAGCTCAGAGTCATTGGCTAACTTGCCTGAGTCTACACCTGAGCTGGGGTTGAAAGCCAGGCGTGGATGACTTAGAATCTCTACCCCTAAACCCAGCAATTCACAGCTGGGGCCTATTTTGCCCCTCAGGGGATGCTAGGCAGTATCTAGAGACATTTTTGGTTGTCTGGACTTAGGGGGGTGCTACTGGCATCTGTGGGTAAAGGTCAGGGATGCAGCTAAACATCCTGCAATGCACAGGACAGACCCCCACGACAAAGAACTCTCCGGCTTCGAATGTCAGCAGTCCTAGGCTGAGAACCCCACCTCAGCTCTAGGCAATGAATAAAAGCAGTGCAGTGGATCTCCGTTTTAGTTTTTTAAAAATTTCCCCAAAGTCTTAAAATACACACCTCGGCACGTCGACCGTGACTATCTCTGGGTGGTGAGAACGCTGGTGAGTTTTATTTTCTTCTTTTGGCAAAACTGCATTTTCCAAATTATCCCTGATGAATATGCATTAGTCTTGTAATCAAATGAATTTCAGCTTTTTAAAGAAGCCCAGGGGCTCCACGTTGGAGAACCCTTCTGGGTTGCCATTTCGCTATCTGATGCTGAGTTTCAGGAAGATGAGTCAGGGTCGTCTGCTCTGCCAGTTAGCAGAGGCTCACCCTGGGACTTTGCCTCTCTGAACCTGTGTCTCCTTGTTGGTGATGTGGAGACGTAACCTCTTGGGCCGGTGCCACAGTAGTCCATCTAGATACCTGTCCAGGGGCCGGGCACTGTGGAGTTAAGCATTTCACACACATTTGCTCAGTTCAACTCCCCACAAGCTTATGAGATCGGACATTCAACCTCAGGAAGGAGAAGTACTTGCCCGAGATCGTGCACATGTAGGTGGTAAAACTGAGGCTCAAAGCAAAAGATGATGGACTCCCAAAGGCCCGTTCTTGAGTTCCACTCTGTGCAACCCCATTGCTCGGCTCCACGCCAGCCAGCAAGTTAAAAGCTCGAGCAATGGCAGCTTCTGGCTGCCAGAAACAGGAGGCAAGACCGCCCTGGCAAGACAGCTGAAGAACTCCGCAGGCAGCTGGCATCCCGAAGCTCCTTGAGCACGAAGGGCTGTGTTGCATCCATCTCGCTGTCTCCTTCAGGCCCAAGGGGATGTGGGACAAACCAGGTCAGTAATCGACATGGGACTGAGTGAGGAAGCTGCCTTCCTTAACCCTCCCAGGCAGGGGATAAAGGCCAAGTTGGGTCAGACCAACCCTCTGCAGAAGCAGAGTGGGGCTGGGGACAGACACCTGGGAATCAGGAAAAAAGCCAATCGGGAGGCTCCCAGGAGCCTGGGTGAAGCTCCTCTGACTTTTCTCCACATCCATCTTGTTCTGTCTTGCGAAGATGTTATCCTGCCCTCATCAGGCTAAGGGGTGAGTTCGGGTGAGCCCGAAAGCACCTGGTGCTCCTCCAAAGGCTGCCAGGCAGCTCCAGCCTGTGACCCCATGGAGGTAGGGCTGCCAGAGGGAGCAGATGTTTTAGTATAAGTATGTTCCAGGCGATACTGGGGATATACTTATACTTTAAAAATTATTCGTTGTTTATTTGAAGTTCACATTTAACTGGGCATCCCACATCTTATATAGCAAACCTACATGGAGGAAAAGGGCAGAGGACTGCAGTGCTGGCCCTTATCATGACAACTCTATTCAGACAGGTCCACGGTGACCCCTTTCATATCTGTGCTGGGATCTGAATTCTCTCGGATTTAGCCTCTGCATCTTTCTTTTTTTCTTGGTATGCGGGCCTCTCACTGCTGTGGCCTCTCCCGTTGCGGAGGACAGGCTCCGGACGCGCAGGTTCAGCGGCCATGGCTCACGGGCCCAGCTGCTCCGCGGCATGTGGGATCCTCCCGGACCGGGGCACGAACCCGTGTCCCATGCATTGGCAGGCGGACTCTCAACCACTGCGCCGCCAGGGAAGCCCTGCATCTTTCTTAAAAGCACATTTTTTTACTTCCTTTTCCTCCCTAATGTCCTCCCTTGGCTCCCCATTAGGTCCCCATAAACTCTTTAGCCACGTCTGTTCTGTGCACTGCTGTAGCCCCAGGGCATGGACATAGAGGGGGGCGGGGAACACCACAGGAATGAGCAGATGCACCGTCTGGGGAGGGTGGCCCCCCGCTATCTCCAGCCTCGTGCCTCTCCCTCCCTCCCTCCCCCGAACATCCTGCTGGGGTCGCACTGAGCTGTTCTCACTCCCCACCATCACCTGCCTCCGAGCCTGACCTCCACTTCCTCCCAACTCCTACTCATTCTTCAAATCTCAGCTTTCCCTTGACCTCCACCCAGGGGTTCCGTAGTAAACAGCATGCCTAACATTCCTGAGCAGACAGACGATGCTGGTGCTGCTCTAAGCAGTCAGGTGTTTGTCAATCCATCCTGGAGTCAGGTGGGTGATCACCTTTTTACACCCAGTAAGGGTGAGGCCAGAATCTCAAGCCATGAGGTCTGGCTCCTGGCCCCCACTTACACCAGCTTCCCTCTTAATCATCTGTATATGGAACTTTCCACCCTGGGTGGTGACTGCCTGTTTACTTGCCTGACCCCTCCCTGCCCACGGGCTCCATAAGGGGAGGGACAGGGTCTTGTTCCCTGCTGAGTCCCCAGCGCCTGCCATAGTATCTGATAATAAGAATTAGAATATAGATCAACATTTACTGAGTGTTTGCTACATTCCAGGCACTTTCAAAATGTTTTATGCGTTTCACTCGATTCCCACGACAATCCCATGAGTGATATAGGTACTATGGTTATCCCCATTTTACAGATAAAGAAACTGAGGCACAGAGAGATTAGGTTAGTAGCTCAAGCCTCACAGCCAGTGGCAGAGTTGGGAGTTAGACTCCAGCCATCCAGCCCAAGCTGTGCATTCATTTTTCTCCAACTGACTTGTTTCACTCAATACCCTCAAGCTTCATCCATCTTATTACAAATGGCGAATACTGTATGATTTCACTCATGTGGAATATAGAAAACAAACTAACTAAATAAATAAACAAAATCAAACACGTAGATATAGAGAACAGAGTAGTGATTACCACAGAGGAAGGGGAAGGGGGAGGGTAAAGGGGACAAACTGTACCCATGGTGAGCACACTGTAGGGTTTACAGAAGCAGAAATATAACGTGTACACATGAAACCTCCATAATGTTATAAACCAACGTTACCTCAATAAAAAATAAACTTAAAAAAATAACAGTGAAGTGGCTCTCTCAAGGCCCCGTGGCTTCTTGGTGACAGAGCTGGGATTGGAGTGCTGGCCTGTGCTTCTAGTTACCGTGCTCACCACCATGATTTCACGGCCCCTTTAAACAAGGGCTTCCATCTATTAACAAGAGATGCTGCAAACTTCTGCAAACAGAACTCTGTACAAGGCATTCCTCAGTGAGGGGAAGTTGCCCCCCCCCCGGTTCTATTTGTGCTGGGAAGCAAACCTCCCTAGGGAGAGGCAGCCCCCCAGTTTCCTCTCCATCCTCAGCTGTATTTTCTACTGGAAGATTCTCTGACAGAACTGATTTACCTCTGTTCATTCTACACTTTGCAAGACAAGGACTCAAGGCAACTGAAAGGGAAGTTTATTCATTGCTTTTTTTCACTAACTGATGGCCAGTGAACACCTGTGTTGGGTACCTACAAATCATCAGGACCAGGTCATAGCTCACAGACTGGTGCAGGGAGAGAGTCAAGAAGGCAGGAAAGGGCTTCCCTGGTGGCACAGTGGTTGAGAGTCCGCCTGCCGATGCAGGGGACACGGGTTCGTGCCCCGGTCTGGGAAGATCCCACATGCCGCGGAGTGGCTGGGCCCGTGAGCCATGGCCGCTGAGCCTACGCATCCGGAGCCTGTGCTCCGCAATGGGAGAGGCCACAACAGTGAGAGGCCTGCGTACCGCAAAAAAAAAAAAAAAAGAAGGCAGGAAAATAAATGACTGGGCAGTGAAGCCCAATGGTCTATACCCAGGGAGTTACAGGAGCCCACGGAAGGTACCCCGTCCCACCTGGGGGAAACAGAAGGTAAAATGTAATACGAGCCATGAAGGATGAGAAGGAATCAGCCAGGAGAAGTGAGGTGGGGACAGAGTGACAGCACGTGCGAAGGGGAGGAGGTGGGCGTGAGGGAAGCCCGCCCTGAGGACCCAAAACCTCAGCATCCCTGGGGCACGGAGTGGGTGGTAGGGAGAAGGGAAAAGCCAGAGCGGTCAGAGTGAGGACTCGACCCCGAGGGCAATGGGAGACCATGGAAGGCAGGTGCAGAGACACATTCACTGTCTCCTGCTCACCCCTCCTTTCCCAGCCCCCTGGCAGCTGGCGGGGGCCACGTGTCCACTTACTGCCAAAGTGCTGTGAGCAGAGGAAGTGAGATGTGTCCCTTCCAAGCTGAAGCACCTAAGACCCGGCGCACGGACCTGCAGCCCTCCTACCTGCCTCAGAGACACTGGAGCCACATGCAGCTAAAAGATGGAAGCACTGGGACATGGAAGGGGCCATTCCACAGGGAGCTGCCCTGGAGACGCATGAGCCCCACAGCGGAATTTGTGTGAGTGAAAAGTAAACAGTTCAGGGGCTTCCCTGGTGGCACAGTGGTTGAGAGTCCGCCTGCCGATGCAGGGGACACAGGTTCCTGCCCCGCTCCGGGAAGATCCCACATGCCGCGGAGCGGCTGGGCCCGTGAGCCATGGCCGCTGAGCCTGCGCATCCGGAGCCTGTGCTCCGCAACGGGAGAGGCCACAACGGTGAGAGGCCCGCGTAACGCAAAAAAAAAAAAAAAAAAGTAAACAGTTCAGCCACTGAGACTCTGAAGCTTGTTTACAGCAGCTGGTGTAGCGAGTCCAGCCTGATTACATGGGTAGGTGGAGAACGAGACACACAGTGACTCACAGTGGGGGAGATGCTTTGGTTGAGCATTGCAGGTATCAAATTAAAGTTGGATCCAAAATATTGAGGTTTGAGTTCATGCCCATTGGATTTCTACCCCAGTCTCTGTTCCACAGGCTGAAATCTCTGTCTTGTACAGAGATTTGTCTGGTAAGTGGTGGAGTCAAAAGAGGACTGGGGGCTGGGCCGTCTCCAAGGCAGCCTTGACTCAGCCACCTGTGGAGAAGCAGACAGGGAGCGGGGGACCATCAGGGGCTTGAGTTCTCACTATGCCACCACTGGTTGACCACCCACCCCCGGTCAGCCCCTTTCTCCTCTGCCTCCTGGCACTACGGTTTTCCCGAGGCTCATCTGCAGCCCAGGGTGGGGTATACCCCTATCCTGGCCAGTGAGTTGTATGAGCAGGTGGGTCTCTTCAAGTCTGCTAGAAAGTGGATCTTCTCACACACACAAAAAAAATCTAGAAACAATAAATGCTGGAGAGGGTGTGGAGTAAAGGGAACACTCTTGCACTGCTGGTGGGAATGTGAATTGGTACAGCCACTATGGAGAACAGTATGGAGGTTCCTTAAAAAACTACAAATAGAACTACCATATGACCCAGCAATCCTACTACTAGGCATATACCCTGAGAAAACCATAATTCAAAAAGAGACATGTACCGAAATGTTCATTGCAGCTCTATTCACAATAGCCCGGAGGTGGAAACAACCTAAGTGTCCATCATCAGATGAATGGATAAAGAAGATATGGCACATATATACAATGGAATATTACCCAGTCATAAAAAGAAATGAAATTGAGCTATTTGTAATGAGGTGGATAGACCCAGAGTCTGTCATACAGAGTGAAGTAAGTCAGAAAGAGAAAGACAAATACTGTATGCTAACACATATATATGGAATTTAAGAAAAAAAAATGTCATGAAGAACCTAGGGGTAAAACAGGAATAAAGACACAGACCTACTTGAGAATGGACTTGAGGATATGGGGAGGGGGAAGGGTAAGCTGGGACAAAGTGAGAGAGAGGCATGGACATATATACACTACCAAACGTAAAATAGATAGCTAGTGGGAAGCAGCCGCATAGCACAGGGAGATCAGCTGGGTGCTTTGTGACCTCCTGGAGGGGTGGGATAGGGAGGGTGGGAGGGAGGGAAGGGATATGGGAACAGATGTATATGTATGACTGATTCACTTTGTTATAAAGCAGAAACTAATTAAAAAAAAAAAGAAAGTGGATCTTCTCAGATCAAAAGACATCGGCTGACAAAGAGCGAGCCTCTCGCCTGACCCTGCTTCCTCCCTAGAAGTAGGTAAAGACGTGTCTGGAGCTTTGGCAGCCATCTTATGACTCTGAGATGACAAATCTGAGGACAAAAGGTCAACTCAGAAAGGTGTCTAGGGAAAGGTCTAGGTCCCTGGTGACACTCTTATGGTAGGAGGCATCCTTTCATTTCTGCTCTCCAGACCTCTTGTTAAAAGAGCAAATATTCTCATCCTTTCAGCTCTTGTTATCAGGGGTTTTGCTACCCACAGCCTAACACACCCTAGCAAATAGGCTTTTCTCCTTCACAAATGCAATCTATCAATAGTGTAAATGGTTAACTCAGCCCAGGAAGATGGGTCCCACTGATGACTCAAGAAAAAAAGCCAGCTGTCTCTGTAGACTAACTGTCATATCCACCTCAGGTACGTCCAGAATCCAAGAGACAGAGGAGCTGGAGCTGGCATTTTTGCATCTCCTTAGTTTGGGATCTTGGCCTCTGTTCCTGCAGGTCGTGGGCATTCAAGGTCTGTGTTAAAAACTTCACAGCACCAGGGCTGTATCAGAGGCTTATCTGATGCCAACCGCTCTCGTGTTTCACATCTCCTTCCCAGCAGCCCCACAGCCACCTGTGAGGGGAGCTTTACAGGCAGACTTAATCATTACCGATGCTTTACACATCTGTGGGAGACGGCCATGCCCGTGCCCAGGCTGCCGTGGCCTCCTACAGACAAATCCCTGTTCCCCCAACCAGTCAGGTTTCCACCACTCTCCTGTCTGCCTCAGCAAACAGAACTCTGAGGCCAGCAGATGACATAACAGTGTTTCCTTCGTTTTTAAAATTATTTTGTCTCATCGCACAGATACTAGTCTTAAATTCATAGAAAGTAAGAGTAGAAGTAGAAGGCATTTGAGAGGTCAGTGGGTCCAGGGAATTCATTATACAGATGGGAAGACTGAGGCCTGCAGAGGAGGTGGAGTTGGCCCATGCTCATGCTATGACTTAGAGACAAAGCCAGAACTAAAACCTAGGTCCCCGTGGATATTGAAAAATCTCTTAAACATAAACTGGACAAAAATACCTATAGGTACATGCAAGTATTACAATGAAGTCGAAGGATGTTCCTTCTCGGTTTTGAAATGAGATCACAAAGAACTTATGGTCAAGTGTACATAAGGCAGAAACCCTACTTAAAGTGGGTTGATTATTTAAAATGCTTATGGCCTCAGTAATCGAGAAGTCCAGAGACATGCCCGACTTCATCCAGTAAGTTAAGACATCTCTCCTCTGGACTCTCCATCTCCTAGCTCTGCCGTCCTCCATGCTGGCTGGTGGACAGGGTCTCCCCATGAGGTGGCCGGACAGCCCTCAGCATCCCCAGGCTCACATCCAATCACCTTTACAACCCCAGAGGGAAGAAAGTGCCCCCTCTCAAGACCCAGGGCCGACCCTCCTCTGAACAGCTAACTGCAGCCAGGGGACGCAGTGCTGAACCCACTCCCCTGACCACCTGAACAGGAGTGGGCGGGGTCCTCCCAGAGTACCTAAGCTTTATAAGAAGTGGGAGGGGCTTCCCTGGTGGCGCAGTGGTTGAGAGTCCACCTGCCGATGCAGGGGACACAGGTTCGTGCCCCGGTCCGGGAAGATCCCACATGCCGCCGAGCGGCTGGGCTCATGAGCCATGGCCACTGAGCCTGCACGTCCGGAGCCTGTGCTCCGCAACGGGAGAGGCCACAACAGTGAGAGGCCCGCATACCGAAAAAAAAAAAAAAAAAAAAAAAAAAAAAAAAAAAAAAGAAGTGGGGAAGGGGGTTTCTCAAAACACCAGATGCCCATGTCAGTAAGGAATGTGCACTGTAGTCTCTTTGTTGCCCCTACAGACCCTAAAAAATGACTCCCACATATGAATGAATGAATGAATGGTGTTTCATAAACACGGACTTCCTGACCCATTCATGCTGAGTACTTATACCCTAAAGCCACAAGGACTTTCCAGTCTCTCTTCATACTTCCCCCAAGTCGCACCCCAAGTTCTCTGCAAGATGTTGGAGAAGCCAGTGAGTAGGAAAGGCAAGAAGGCACCTATTTCGATTGTTCCAGTGAATCAAGAAAGGCCCCCACCCCGTCAAAACCTTCTCGCCCAAGCACTCCCCACCATGACAGGATCCCTCACCTTAGCAGCACAAAGGACTATCGCAGACTGAAGAGCACAGGCTTCTGAATCTGATAGACCAGGGTTCAAACCCCAGCCCAGCCCCTTATTAGCTGAGGGTCCTCCTACACATTCCTTCCCCTCTCTGAGCTCAGTGCTCTCATCAGTGAGGTGGGCATAACCACCAAACCTGCCCCCGGGAGCAGTGGGAGGGTCAGGTGACAGGATGGACAGTCTGTAGCACAGCACTTGTGACACTTCCTGGATGACACTATTAGCTATTCTGGGTCCCAGAGGGCCCCTCTTAACCCCTTTGACATCCAACATACTTATAACATAAGCACTTGCTTTGCCGGGAACAGAGCCCTCTGGGGACTGAGATACAGCTACACCTTAATAACAAGGGAGTGGAGAAGGTGTCCAGAGCATGAGAAAAACAAACCCATGGAGCTACCACAGTCAACAGAAAACTTCTGTAAACATTTACTCGCTTAATCCCCACCCTGACAGAGATCCTGCTATTGCTCCCCTTATACAGATGAGGAAAATGAAGGCTCAGAAAGACTGTCACCTGCCCAATTTACACAGCTAGTGAGTGACTCCAAGATCAGGGCTCTTTCCACTGTCTTTCATATATGGGACTAGAATCCAAGCACCTGGTCCCACTCAGGGAGCCACACTTCACACCTGGAGAGGAACCTTCCAAAATGCCTCAGGAGAGAGGTTCATGGAACAGGACAGAGATATTTATGTAGCCAGATGCTGAGCTGTCTCGTTACAGCCCTCTCCTTCCCCCATTA
Source organism: Hyperoodon ampullatus (assembly GCF_949752795.1). Taxonomy (NCBI): domain Eukaryota; kingdom Metazoa; phylum Chordata; class Mammalia; order Artiodactyla; family Ziphiidae; genus Hyperoodon; species Hyperoodon ampullatus. Next base: position 78,242,845 of record NC_136927.1, on the reverse strand, counting down.
AGAGGGTCTGCCACTTCCAGCTGTGACTTGGGACAAGTGGCAAAGCCACTCTGAGCTTCCCCTCCCTCTCTGTAGTGACGTAGCATTTAGTGCCTTCCTCATAGGCTGCTGTGAACTGCGGCAGGGATGGAGGTGACCCACCATCCTTCCCTCATCATTTCCAAGGGGAGCTCATTTCTGAGGCAGTGCAACTGTGATTCAACCCTCCCCTCCATCAGGGAGGTGGCATGTGATCCAAGTCCACCCAATCAGAGTGCCCCATCCGCCCTCCCACAGTGACTGGGGCATGGATGGGCACATGACCTGAAGACGACCCACCCAGTCCCTGCAGGACCTTTATGAAAAGACCTCTCTTTCTGCAGGAGTGGCTAAGCTTGGCCTGCTGGAGGCCACCATCTCCCACCTGCAGCTGGGAGTGGGGTCAGATCCAATGGAACCAAGTGGACTGGGAGTGAGGGAGGGGAAGTTTTCCCAAAAGGAAATCGAGATGCTGTTTCCGGAAGAAGAGGGAATGTGGGCTAGGCTGTCCAAAACAACAGATGGTCAACACAGACATTATCACCAGGAGGTTCCGGGAACTGAGCGGCCCTGCTGCCAAGTATCAGACCATCGGGTTCCCGGTGATCCCACATTGCCCAGCACACTCACCAATCAATTCCCAGTCCGGAAGGAGGGTCCAGGTCAGAAAGTGATTCCAGGACCCCCAAATGAGGCACGGAGGAGTTGAATTCGCTCCTCAGCTTAAATGCGGGACTTAGATTATTTCAGTTTTATCTGCAACTCACCGCTCTCTTGCTGACATTATTCTGTCAGGATGCTTCTCTAGTGCCAGGCTCTGCTTTCGCCCAGCGGCCTCCCTGGGGCTTCGTTGTAAACAGAAGACTGGATGTAGATGAGCCAGGAGCAGCAGAACTGCAGCGGTGAGATAATGGATGCAGCTGTGCAGTGAAAGTAGGATGAAGTTTGAGTCTCTTTCTCTGCTGGCGCACCCCCATCACCTGCTCCCCTCCAGCAGCACTTGTTGAAAATGATCTAATACTATCTAGGTGCCATCCATCAGCCCTACCACATGCCAAACCAACTCAGCACCTGGCCCTGCCCATTCTCCCACCTAAAGCTTCTTCAAACTCCACTCTTTCTTGCCCATCCTTTTCCCTGTATCACCTCTGACTGTAGCATCCCTCTCACGGATCTCCATACCTCCACCCTTGCCATCCAGAAGCCACTGTTATCCCTTCAAGAAGCAAATATGGCCCTAGTATCAACTCCCCTTACTCATTACCATCCTTCTATAGCTCCCTATTGCCCTCAGCATAAAGTCCAGGCTCCTTGGCATGGCTTGGAGAAACCCGCAGGCCCTGGCCACTATCTAACACTCCTTTCTACCTTTCTGTCACTATGTCACAATGAACTTTAGGCTCCTCAGATGCACTAAGTTCTCTCACCTTTCTGGGGCCTTTGCATATGCTGTTGCCTGTGCCTGCAACACGATTCTCCCTTTCTTCACCTACTTAAATCCTAGCCATCCTTCAGTTCTCAGCAGAGAACCCATTATCTTTAGAAACGTTAGTTTCCCCTCCTGCAGGCTCCCATAGCACCCTGCTCTTTGCCAATCATGAGTAAATTTTAATTCTTTATTTGCCATAAAAACATATATACACACACAGAATAAGCACTTTATGGGAAGGGACCTTGGCTAACTTGTTCACTGTTTCCTCGGCACAGTGCTTGGTACATAAAAACGCATCCAGTGAATGATTTGTTAAATGAAATGAATTTCCCAAATACATATCATCCCTAGTTGACACTTTTTCATTTTTTATTGAGGCATAATGCACATATAGAGAAGTGTGCACGTCATCAGTGTACAGATTGGGGTGATTACAAAACAAAGCTGCTGCAAACTTTAGTGCGCAAGTTCTTCTGTGAATATGTGCTTTAATTTCACTTGGGTAAATGCCTAAAATTGAGATGGTTGGGATAAGTGCATATTCAGCTTTACAAAGAGACTGCCAAACTGTTTCCAAAAGTAGCTTTACCGTCTCACATTCTCACTACAAAAGTCTGACAGTTGCAGTTGCTCCACCTCTTTGCTAACACTTAGTACTGTCCGTTTCTTTTATTTTAGCCATTAGCATAAGTGTTTAGTGGTATTTCATTGTGATTTTATTTGCATTTCCCTAATGCATAATGAGTTGGAGCCTCTTTTCATGTGCTTATTTCCATTGGTATATCTTCTTTGATAAGGTATATTTTCAAGTCTTTTGAGTTTCAGAGTTCTTCATATATTGTGTATACAAGCCCTTTATCAGATAAGTAATTTACTAATATTTTCTCCCATTCTACGATTTGTCTTTTCCTTCTCTTAATAGTATCTTTCAAAGAACAGAGTTCCTAATTTTGGTGAATTCCAATTTATCAGTTTGTTCTGCAGTGTGAAAACTTTCTCTGGGCCATAAGCCAAGACAATCATAGAACTCAAAGTGATTCCTTTCTCTCAGAGATAAATGTTACCACGGTTATATATGATCATATGATAGATGGGGTTTTTTTCCCCTCATTTTTGAGTAATTTAAAGAAGGGTAAATCCAGCCCTTGTTACTTCATCTTGGATTGAGTAAAAATCTCCACAAGTTTTGATACTTAATCTTCTCATTATCATTCAGTTGAAAATATTTTCTAATCTCCACTGTAATTTCTTCTTTGACATATCAGTTATTTAAAAGTAGGTTGCTTACTTTCCAAACAGATGGGAATTTTCTAGTTATCTTTGGATTAATTTCTAGCTTAATTCTACTATAGTCAGAAAGTATATTCTCTGTCATTTCAAACCTTTGAAATTTGTTGAGATTTGCCTTATGGCCTAACATGTAGTCTATTTTGTTAAATGTTCCATGAGCTCTTGACAATAATGTGCACTCTCTACTTCTTGGGTACAATGTTCTATATATGGCAATTAGGCCAACTTATTAATAATGTTGATTGACTATTCTAAATCCTTAGCTGTTTTTATCTGTTTTTTTCTATCAGTTACTGATAGAAGCATATTAAAATCACTTAATATGATTGGGATTTATCTATTTCTCCTTTTAGTTTTGTTGATTTGGGGGCTGTTATCAGATACAAATTTAGAATTGCCATATCTTCCTTATGGAGTGTGCTTTTTGTCCTTATGGAATGTCCTTCTTTACCTCTAGTAATATTTTTACCTTAATGTATATTGTCAGATAACACAAATATCTGAATTTTCTGTGGTTCTATTTCTGTTGCCTGTATCTTCTCTTGGTTTTTGTTCTAATCTTGGTTTGTTTTTGTATTTCTGCTTAATTTTTTTATTGTATGCTAGACATTGTAGGTGGAAAATGTAGAGGATTTTAACCTCTGCATCATATTTTCTTAGACTGGATTCTCCAGAAAGTAGAAGCTGAGACCTTGACCTGCATACAGATAGTTCATTTTGGGTGGTAATCCAAGAGCACAGGAGTGGGGTTCTGAGTAGAATATAATGGGGAAAGAGAAAAAGCCAATTCCTGGGTACATCCTTGAGTTGGTCATTACCTTGGGCTACTGGTGACTGATCCTGCCAAGACCTCCTTAAAAATGTAAATGTATCTCAAACTTTTCTTCCTGAAGAATGGAAGGGAGAAGCACTTATTCCCCAACTCACATCTCCCGTTGATCAAGAGTTGCTCCATGAGTGGATAACTCCCTTTTACTTCCAGGACCTATGTGCATGAATGAAAGGCAGGTTCCCACAGGCAGAGGCAGCAGAGAACCCCTGGCCTGGGAAATTAGAGATATGCAGAGGCTGAGGTAGTGTTGTTGAGTGACATCTGTACAAAGCTAGCTCTGGCAGCTGTGGCTGGAATGAAATACAGGGCAATAGGATGTGAGGAAGAGCAAATAAATATTCCATTCTCTTTCCAAAGATTTACCTTTGCTTCTGGCAGACAACTTGGTTAGGAAGAGATCAACTTAATCAGGGATTCAGATGACTCATTGCTGGGCTTCAGTCTTTCTGAGAGAGGATCTGTTTCTAGTTCATCTTTACTCCTAGGGAGCATCTCTCCGGGGCTCCAGCTCAAATCCTAGGCTGTTTACCAGGGCCCTTCTGCCTTGGCAGGCTCTGAATGCCAATGTTTGTGCCCTAGCTCTATAAATCTGCCAAGGATACTGCTCAGCCCATCAGCCTCAGCCTCTGTTTCCAAATCAGCAAATGCCTCAAAGGGAAAACTGTTTGAAATATCAGACTCAACCCTGGGAGCTTCTTCTTTTCTGGGATCTTGGCCCCTCAAATCCTGGCTGCCTTAGCAGCTTTCTAAAGCCTTCAAAGGGACTTTTTTTGGTTTGGGTTTTCCATTTATCCTCATCAGGAAGACTGGTCCAAGACAAGCTGGACAGCCATTGCCAGAAGCAGGACACCCTCAGTTGCCCATGAAAATGTTATGGAGGTGAACATGGCACATCTATGTGTTAAAAACAGCCATAAAGAATAGAATCATCTCAAAAGTCAAGTTTGAGCTCTATATCCATTAAAGAATGGTTTCCTTCTTTGTCATCTCTGCTTTGCAGGATCCCCCTAGGGCTGACACAATGCCTGGCATTTAGCACATACTCAATATGTGTTAACTGAATAAACAACCTGCAAACAGAGTTGCTTTCTGGGCCTGTAGAGGATGCCTGTGAGGTTGGGAAGAGCATCCCCCATCTCAAAGTCTGTCTCTTTGGGGCTGCTGAGAAGTTGAGGTGGGGTTTCACAGACTTTATCCGTCATAAGACCCTCTTGCAAAGACTATGAAATCAGCTCATTTCTGGATCCCACTCTGCAGATTCTCAGCCCTACAGCCAGTGTCCATCGAGAAAATCTACCCACTGTGACAACGGCCCCAGCACTACTATTTGCCCAGGGCCTGAAATTCCTGATTCAAGGAGGACTCAGGCTAGGGACTCCCTTGTAGAGGATATCCTGGCTAGAAAGAGCTGGGGCTGAAGGTACAGTATCTGCTGGGATGGTGTCCTCCAAAATACATGGCCCCCAGTGACTTTGGATGGTGGGGGAACCACTTTAAAGGGCATTGAATCAGAGAGTGGGTGCCTCCTTTTCTAGGATAAAGGCTCAGGATGGTGCCAGAATGTCTTAAACAGTCCTCTAACAGCTGTCATTTTCCCTTTCAACAAAAAAGGGGCAGGTCTCAGGTTAAGAGCCTTCTTAGGCAACAGTATCTAGATGGTATATAACATTATTTCCATTGTAGTTCTGTTTCCTGGTAAATCCTATTTTTAGAACATGATCTTGACTTTCTATTTACATAAGTTTCCTTTTAAGTAAACTCACCTGACGTTACATAAACAAAAAATACTAAGTTAGAGGTAGCCTGAATCATATGTAAATATGGCAAAGCTGATGAAGGTTGTGTGCAGAGAAGTGAAATTTGAGGAACAGTGCACTTAAGGAGTCCTCCTTCATTGGTAAAGGACAGGTAATAATGAGAATAAAAGATGTGACATAGGGAATCCAGAACGCAAGAGACCCAAAGCCAAGGGCCCAGCCCTCTAGGGCTTATCACCTAACCAGGGAGGAGCCAGGTGAGTGGGACCAGACGGTCAAGCTGCTTGAAGTGCCTCCCCTGGGATGTGTTCCATTGGGTTATGGTGACCCACTTACCAGCGATCCTATTTCCAATATAAACACTCTCTGAGGAGCCCAGCATCCTCACTAGCACCCCTGCCCCGAGACTGAACAGGGACACGTGTGAGCATCAGAATGAGTTGGTGGGGCAGGAGAGAACGTTCCTGTGAGCGCCTGGGACTTGAGACATGGAAGGAGTTTTGGAGAAGGACTGAGGTCCCTTTTTCATAAGCATTCACAAAACATTGTCAGTGGGCCCTTGAACCTTCACAAAGGTGGACCTAATACTCACCAACAATGGGGCAAATCCTCCCACTTCCAGAAGCTTCAGAGTTCCTGAAATGAAGGCCATTGATTGGATCGGTACAAATTCGCTGCAAAAAAATGTAATGTCCATTCCATTCCTGGGTATGTATCTGGAAAAAAATGAAACACTAATTCAAAAAGATACATGCACCCCGATGTTCACAGCAGCACTATTTACCATAGCCAAGACATGGAAGCAACCTAAGTGCCCACCAACAGACAACTGGATAAAGAAGATGTAGTATATGTATACAATAGAATATTACTCAGCCATAAAAAAAGAATGAAATTCTGCCATTTGCAGCAATGTGGATGGACCTAGAGAACAGTATGCTTAGTGAAATAAGTCAGACAAAACTATATGTCACTTATATGTGGAAACTAAAAAATAATTCAAAGGAATGTATATGCAAAACAGAAACAAACAAACAAACAAAAAAACAGAAACAGACTCCAGACATACAAAACAAACTTGTGGTTACCCAAGGGAAGGGGGAAGGAAAAATTAGGGGTTTGGGATTAACAAACTACTTATAAAAAATAGATAAGCAACAAGGACTTACTATATAGCACAGGGAATTATACACATCATATTGTAATAACCAACAATGGAGAATAATCTGCAAATACTGAGTTACTATGCTGTATACCTGAAACTAATATTATAAATCAACTATACTTCAATTAAAAAAAAAAGGTCTACAGACACTGTAGCCGTGAGGGGGCAGAGAAAGCCGATGGTCTTGCCCATCCCATTGACCTAAGATGAACAACTTTTATTTCCCCCAAACCACCGTGACAGTGACAGAATCACCCACAGTACCCACACCCACATTTACTTTCGCATCATGCAGCTTTCACAAATGAGTGATTGGGAAAGATATTTATCACGGAAAACTTTTTGTGGATGTAGCCACCAAACTGATGGAACATCTTTCTCCTTTAATTTCCGTCTTGTGCTTCCTGCAGAAGCAATTAAGAATGAGTTAAGGAGCCTCTCCTGGAAGGCAGAAAATAAATATGCATGTTTCAGAACCAGGAAACATCCCTCTGTAAGGGATGTAAGGAAAAGAGAGGAGGAAGACGTGAAATGGCATCCCAAGGGGCCCGTGTGGTTGGCAAATGTGTTTTGTTTGGAACAAGGAGTGTGGTTGGATTTTTTTTTTTAATGTTTAATATATGTAAAAATTCAGAGATTTAAAATAAAAGTCCAGCTGTCTGGCTTCTCTGGGAAAATCAGCTCTGACTGCACTGGTAGGCAAGATGGCAACTACCAGGCAGAGTGAGATAACCGAGGTGCACGATTCTCCACTCTGCCTCCGCCACTCCCAGCCCCCTTCACTCATTAGTGCTCCCTCTGGAGTGATCAACTGCCCTCGGTTTGCCCCAGATGGTTCTGGTCTGAAAATGGAAAGTCCCATGTCCTAGGAACCCAGCTAGTTCTGAACAAACCAAGACGGCCATCCACCTTGCATATCTGCCTGGTCCCAAGAAACATAGCAGATAATACTCACATAATTCGTGTTACATGCTAAGCATAGTTCTAAGCCTCTTAACAGATTAACTCACTTAATCCTCAACCCTACGAGGCAGGTACTAAAACCATCACCCTTTTACAGACGAGAAACTGAGGCACATTCAGCTGAGGTCATACCCAGCCCGGAGGACTCTGCTATGAGCTGGGACTTTGGTCTCATTCCTGGTATCGGGTCTCTAATCCAGGTGAGCCAAGGTCCCTCATTTTAGGCTGATGTGAGAGGAGGGCACATGACCTGCTTCTTACCCACTTATCCCCGTGGCTCTTTGTGGCAGATGTATTCCTTGCTACCCAACAGCTAGTCCCTGCTCTTCTTGCTAATATTACAGAACCTCAATTTTGTGAAGGCTGAACACGTTCGGGGAAAGTAATGCCCTTCCCTAGCCTGAGAGGATGAACCTAGATGGTCCCCAGTATGGTCATTTCACTCCCTTTTCTTGGTTTGATTGGCTTATGGCAAGGTATGCAGCCCAGTTCTAAAGAATGAGGCTCAAAGAGAGATATGGTGAGGGTTTTTTTCCTTGGAAGGTTTTTGTTCCCTGATGAAGTAGTTACATGAAGAAGGGCTCCTCCTACTTACTGCTTTAATGAGACTGTGTGAAGATGAAGTACTTGGAGCTGTGGCAGCTATTTTGTGACCAAGGGACAAGCCTAAGGATGGAAAGTCAACAGATTCAGGATGGTGGAACAGAATAGTCCAGCCACCAAACCACTCATGGAGTGACCCACCTCCAGATTATTTTACGTATTGACACTGTTTCTTGCAACTGTTACTTGCAACTGAACGTATCCTAACTAATACACCATGGGACCCTCAAGAATACCTCTGCTTTTCCCATGAAGTCTAGAGCAGCTTGCTCCCTATTTTCCTTCTTTCTATGCCCCACCATGACCTTGTGGGGACTTCCAAGGTTTTGGGGCACATCCTAAGCATGAGGTACCCCAGACCAGTCTCACTATGCCAGCCACATTAAGGAAGAGAGAGAGATTGGTTGATAAGCCAAAAGGTCACCATGTAGAAGAGAACCAATTCAAGAAAAGGGACATGTTTCCCCCCAGTTCACTCAATAAGTAACATGCTGAGTTTCTACCAAAGGCCAAGAACTGTCCCATTTGTGGTCCCTTTCTGTCCCTTCAAAGCAACTCCCCCAATCACAGTGTCCTCAGTTCCTGGCTTTGACATTCACTGGTTCTGTGACTTTAACAAGATGCTTCACCTTTCTGTGCCTCAGTTTCCCCATCTTTAAAATGGGGATAATCATAATAATTCCAACCTCCTAAGGTCACTGGGATGATTTAATAAAATAATGACTGTAATGTTTTCAACAAAGCGCCTGGCACATAGAATTGTTCTATAAATGTCTGCGATTATCTGTTATGGGGTGGGAAATGGAGTGAGAAGAACTTGGTGTTTCCATTTTGTAAGTAAGGAAACTAAAACTTCGAGATTTTCTCAAGGCACCCAAACAACAAGTAAATAACTAAATTTTAAGTTAAACCCAGATCTTTCCAAATCCATAACCTGATTTAGAGAGTAGAATATTATTTTGAAGTATATAATAAAGACAAGGAAAAACTGAGAATTTTTATCCATATTTGGGATCCTAATGATAAAGATAAGCAAACCTGCCTTCTGTATGGAAGGCTAAATGTTTTTTTACCAAGACCTTTGATTAAAGACAGTTATCTTTGGTGGTAGAATAGCTGATCTCAGCATATCAGGAAAGTTATCCCCAAATGACAAATGGAATTAAATATCCACTCAGCTACTGCCAGATGGTCTCTGAAGCCATAGAACCACAGGACTTGATTACAAGGACTAGAATAGGGTCCTGGGCCCGGGCTGGAGGAGAACAAAATCCACTTTCAAATGCTTCTCCAATGACTTCAATTAACTGTGGACTAAACCAGACAGTTAGTTGTATAAGCATAGATCTCTTTGTGGCTTTAATTAAATTTCCTCAAGTATAAATTCTGCTTGGAGACTTTCAGAAGGAAAATACAGTACTCAGGAAATGCAATTGGATCTGATCTGTGTGTGCTGTGTAATTAAAGTTCAGGTGGGCCCTACCTTCCTGGAAGCATGTTTAAAAGCTCTTTTGTTTGACAGTAATTATTTATAATTATTATTAGCAACATTCTCTTAATACCCACAATCCTACGCACCTGTCTGCTTCCCATCCATCCTATAAGGGTCAGCAAATTAAAGCCTCCCAAGCCCAATGCAGGTGATGCTTGTTTTCGTAAACATAGCTTTGGAACACAGCCCCGCTTCTTGGTTTACACATTACCTAGGACTGCTTTCATGCGACAACAGCAGAGTTGAGACCTTATGTGGCCAGCAAAGCCGAAAATGCTTGGCCTTATACAGATACCATTTGCTGAGCCTCACAGAGACCGTAGGAGCAAGACCCACTGAAGGAGACTGTTGGACATGCTCGGGAGTTTGGACTTCACCCAGAAGGCGACAGGGAGCCACTGAGAGGTTTGGAGGAGGTGGCAGAATGGCCACTGCAGCAGATACGATCGGTGCCCCACCCCCTTCCCTGGCCACTCATGCTACCTGGATAAGGCTGCTTAGTGCAAACACCGGCGAGTCTACTCGAGCGCTGTTTCTGGCGTGGCCAGCGAGCGGGACCAGCCCCAAGGGCCCAGGGGCAATGCCCCTGCCCCACTAGGCTGCAGCCCTCAGCCAGCGGCAGACAGAGATGGTGGATAGATGCCCCGGCTCCCTGTCCCACACGACTCCCAACTGGACCGAGCTCCGGGCGCCCCCGTGGTAACCGCCCTGACAACAGACCCTCCCGTGTCCTCCTTCCCTTCCCCACGGCCTTGCGCGCTAACCCTTGTCACAAGGTCTGCTGCCCGGGGAAACCAAACAGGACAGCTGGATCCCCATTTAAGAAAGATCACTCGGGGGCTTCCCTGGTGGCGCAGTGGTTAAGAGTCGGCCTGCCGATGCAGGGGACACGGGTTCGTGCCCCGCTGCGGGAAGATCCCACGTGCCGCGGAGCAGCTGGGCCCGTGAGCCATGGCCGCTGAGCCTGCGCGTCCGGAGCCTGTGCTCCGCAACGGGAGAGGCCACAACAGTGAGAGGCCCGCGTACCACAAAAAACAAACAAACAAAAAAACAATCACTCGGGCGGCACCTTGGGAAGGGGATGGGATGGAGCCGGGGAATCTGGTCACTGTAGAGACGACTGGCACCATCTTGGGCCCAGCGCCCAGGCTGCCCGGGCCTCCTCCTGACTCAGCACCTCCCCAACGTGAAATCAAGCACCAAGGCCAGGCCAGACCAGTCTCTCTTCTGAACAGTTCAGGAACCTGTCCGCTCCTGCCCACCTGCACGGCAGCGCCGGGGACCCTGTCGCCATTCTCTCTCACCCAAACCACAGCACCACCTCCTCCCAGGTGTCCTCGCCTCTGCCCGTGTTTACCACACAGCAGCCAGTCAGGTCCTGCTTCTTCCCTGCTCAGACCCTCCCAGGGCTCCCACTTTGCTCAGAATAAAGTGCCACAACCTTCCCCTGACGTGCAGGGACGACGTGACCTGTGCCCCCATCACTGCTCGACTCTAGCCCCTCTCACTCGCTCCTTGCTGTTCCCCAAACACACCGGGCTGGCTGGCCCCTCGGGGCCTGTGCACCGTCTCCTCTCCCTGGATCCCTCTTCCTCCAGAGCCGCATCATGTGCCCCGCAACTCCTTCAGTTCTGCTCGAAGACCCCTTTCTCACATAGACGGTCCCCGAGCACCCTATTTTAACGGCATGGCCCCCTCGTAACACTCTCAACCCTCCTCCTCTGCTCAGCTTGTCCCCATCGCACTGGCCAGCATCCGACATCACTACGGCTCTGACCTGCTGGCTTTGCTGAGGGTTTATCCTCCCCCGCACTAGAATATGAACTTCAGGAGGGCAAGAAATTGAGTCTGTTTTGTTCACCGCTGTATCCACAGAGCCCAGCAGAGTCACTGTGTAGGAGGATCCTCAATAAACATTTATGCGAAAGAAAGAAAGAAAGGGGGGTGGGAGGGAGGACTCTTCCTTCTATTCTTTAGGCAGCTGCATCCACTTCCCCCCACTCTTCCAGGCCCAGACCCACCCACCATCTCCCAGACAGGCCGGAAGCAGAAAGGAGTCAGAGAGCAAGCAGCCCCTGCCCTGGGTCTCGGCTCTTAACAGCGTTTCAGGGTGTGACAAAGTGGAGCGAGCACGGGCTAGACTTGTGTTCAAATTCCAGCTTCTCCACTGACCTGCTGAGTGACCCCAGGCAAGTTGCTAAACCTCTCTGGGGCTGAAGAGGTGGGCAGGCCAACTTTTCAGGGCCCTGGGGGCCCTGTGAGGAGAACCAAGTAACACAGAGGCCAAGTTTAATGTTTCCTTGTTTGAAAGACAACGAGGAGAAAGCTCATCAAAAAAGATTGGGTCTACTCACCCAAAGGACATCTTAAAAAAAAAACAACGGTGTCTCCTTACCTCTGAAGCCTTCTTCCAGAGCCGCCAGATCTGAGAAGTCTGTGGTTTCAGCTTAACTTCCGGGTTTAAATAAGTTTAGTTCCACCTGCATCAATTTACTAGCAAATGAGGGTCGTGTTTATCATGCTTGGCGTCGAGCAAATTATCGTTTTCTTTGGGCAAGTCCACCAAAATGACCAACGGGAAGTTGTACAAATTCAGGGGAGAGAGACCCATTTCGTTCGAATGACAGCAAACCACATTTGAACCAGAGCAAATTTAATTCTCTGCTCCAGCTCAATATTTGCAGTGAAGATTTTGAGAAACCCAACTGGATTTTCGGGAAAAGGGATGCTTTTCAACGCATGCCGCTGCAGCTGGGCAGATTAAACTTGTTCCATCAAAGGTGCAATTCCCTGGCCACGCCGAAGAGCTCACAGTTTATATGAACCTAAGCAAGGAAATAGCCCTTCAGCCCTAAACAGAGGGGGGCGGATTTTAGCCAAGGTCTTGAAGCATTTTATTCCCAGGGACTCACGGCGTTGGGAGAAATAATGGCCTAGCTCTCAGGAATACAGACTTTTTGAGCTGGAAGAGATTCTGAACATCACCTAGGGTTCTCTAAAACGGGAGCCTGGAGCGTTTTTAAGAGAGCCCAGCAATCAGTTACACTGAATCCACCTGTTAAGAAAGGTATTCCTTTCAATCAATCCCTTTAGTTGTATCTAAGAGAGTCTTAGTTCTTTAACGATTCCTCTTGAACCCACAGACCGTAGGCTCCATGGCAATAGTTTCCCACTAGAATTTAAAAACAAAACATTGTATCCCATTCTTTGTAGACCAAGAAGTCAGCAAACACTCTGTAAAGGGCCAGAGAGTAATCACTTAGACTTTGATGTCTCCCTTGCAACTAAACTCTGCTGTTCTAGAGCAAAGGCAGCCATAGATGGTAAATAAACAAATGAGCAGGGTAGGTCCCAATAAATCTTCATTATACACACGGAAATTTGAAATAGTCTGCTTCTTTTGATGTTTTTTCCTCCAACCATTTCAAAATTTAAAAATGAAAAATATTCTTAGCTTGGGGACAGTAAAAAGTCAGGCAGCAGGCCAGACTGGCTATTGCTTGCCAACCTCTGCTATAGAATCTGCTAGTGGTCAGAGCAGAAGCATTTACTTTGGGGTCACCTGTGTGGTCCTGGAGTCAGACCCCTGCCTTGGAACCCCAGCAACTCAATGTCTGTGACTCTAGAGAGTTGCTTTGTTTCTCCAAGTCTCAGTTTTCCCCTCTTTAAAATGGGAATAATAATAGTACCTACATCATTAGGTTGATGTAAGAATTGAGTTAAGCCATGTAAGGTGCTTGTAATGTTGTACAGCATGCAGTGTCAGACATTAGCTCTGCTGTATATATTTTTATAGTTTCTTCCATGTAGGGTAAGGGATACTTATTTTCCAGATATGGTAATGATACAGCTTCCCTCTTCCATAAATCGATTTAAAGTCAAGTTAAAGGAAAACATCATTTGAATGAATACAGTCTTATGCAAACATGGCAAAAATCATCAGTGGGGCACTTGAATGACTAAAGTTTGGCAAACACTCAGCTGGTCCCTTATCTTCATTACACAAAGTTGAGAAAGAGATCGTAATATCAGATAGAGTCTTCAAATTAAAAGAGAATGGGAGTGCATTTCACTCTCTGTGAATTTTAATGATTACAGTCACATGTGTCTTACTTCCCCTGCTACACTGTGAGTTCTTTGAGGGTAGGGACACACTATCCCTGAACCCCTAATCCTCACAGGTGGGCCCCAGCCCATAGACAGTGACCACCAATATTTGTGCTTTTTTTAAATCGAGGTAAGTTAGATTATTCCATATGAATCTTTAAGTTCCTTCCAGCCTCCCAAAAAGACAGGAGTCCAACTGGATGGCTGGATCTCATTACTTATTTATTCATCCATTTAGCAAACATATAGAAGCCCCAACCAAGAACAAGCCCTGTACAGAAAACCCCAAAATAAGTAATATGTGACCACTGCTCTTGAGTGGTCCCAGGCTACAGTGGTTGGTAGTGAACTTTTTGGATCATATATGCCTAAGTTAAAAAGTTGTTGAACAGCCACATTTAATATATATTAATAATTAGTATGTGTTAATTATTATTATATTAAATATGATTATAAAATATATACTATATTGTAAGACATTAAATAATCATACACTTATGAAATATTGTTTTAACTGGTAAATTATTAAGTATGTTTATTATTGTTTGTTGTATAATTAAACAGTTAATATGTTTAATTATAATTAAACAGTTAATATGTTTAATTATCTATAAATTGCATATGGGTGTCACTTTTCAATTACATCTTTCACGTTATAACGCATGCAAAAAACTATGACATCAAGGGTCTAAGGTTTTCTCCCCACACCTTCCATGAGCCCCGTTTTGGAGGGAGCCTGGGTCCAGTGGAGGACAAGGTCACACGTGCAAACGGTTATGATACAGGGATGAGCCCCCAGGGAAGGTGTGACTGTGTTTGTTGGTGGGAGAAGGTGGCCCAGGGGGGTTGGGGATGTTCTTGAGAGAGAGGTGAGGCTGCAGCTGAGCCCAAAGTGGACGGACAAGGAGGCAGGAAGTCTAAAAGAACGAAGGAAAGATCCTTCAGAAGCAGGATGCCTGTGGGGTCTGGCTCTCTGACTCCTGGGGGGAGAGGAGGGTCAGCAGCAGAGAACCAGGAAGTGTGAGATGCCCCCTCTTGGATATTCATCCTAGCACGTCTTTTCTAGCACAGCCTGGACAACTCCCTCCCATCCGAAAGTCAGTCGGAGGGTTTTTCCTTGTTTCCCACCCCGTGAGCAAGGAAGCCTGTACATCACCGCAAAGCCTCCCATTATGTTTTTCTGGCAAGGAGCCTGGCTTCATGACTGAGCACTGCCCTTTGGTGCTGTGGAGATAAAGCCTGACCGTAGGGATGAGGATCTGAGATTTGGGGGGCCGCTATAGCAGCAGGTCTGTGGAATGTTGACGTCTTAAAGGGGTCCTGCTGCCTACAGAAGCTGGGTACACAGAAAGCACTGCATAAGGTTCTGTGCAAGGAGGGAGCACAGGCATGGATGAATGAACGAATATTTGCTCAGGTCCTAGTTCCACTGTTTTCAGAACAAAACTAATCATAGGAGCAGGAGCTAGATTTTACTATTTCTAGATTTACAATAACTGCACAGCAGAGATTATGTTACCGACGTGAACACTGAGGCTCAGAGAAGAGATGCCACCCCAGCATCTCACACCGCCGGTAAGGGGTAGAGCTGGATGCAGCCACAGGCAGCCTGACTCCTGGCCATCTTCTCATCCACTCGGCTGGTGGCTTCCATCTGGGGACCAGAACGGGCTCCAGTGGCCTGGTCAACCCAATCATCTGGTCCTCAAATGTCATCTGCCACACCTCTGCCACCTGTTCACCCAGAACCTGCTCGAATACCTCCAGGGATGGGGCTCCCAATTTCACCTTTGGAGAGCTGGTTTTTAGAAAACAAGTCTGCTCTTTTAGATACGGGACGAATTATGTGTGTGTGTATTTTGAGAGAAGATAGAAGGAAGGGAGGAAGGGAGGAAGGGGAGAGATTATATTTTGCTACAGTGACAGTGTATTTATATCTAATTAGGATTTATTGAGCACTTACTATGTGCCAGGCACTTTACAGATATCACCCCACTTCATACAGCACCACTATGAAGTAGGGATCGTCAGATGCCCTTCTTCAGATGACAACACCAAGGTTCAGAGAGCTGACATCCCCTGTCCGAGCCCCACAGATAAAACATGTCTGAGCGGCAGTCACCCCAGGCCCAAGATGACCCTGGCTCTTGGCCACCATGCGTCCCTCCACCCTCACAGGCCTTACAGCCTGTGAGGCCTTTGCCTCTAAAGACTTTCCATTTGCATTATTCAACTAATTGCTTTCCCTTAAAAAAAATTTTTTAAGCACGGGATTCACCACACACAGATAACGATTATTAATATTTTTCATATATACACTATATATATACATTCATATATATATATATACACATATGTACCTCGATACATTAACATCTATACATTTTTCATATATATAAGCTGTATGTAGACAGATGGTTCCGGTTTTTTACGAAACTGAGATGATACTATCTATGCATGTTATTTTGTAACCTGTATTTTCTACCCAACGGTATATCTGGAACATCTTTCCATAGCAACACATAAAGCTCTACATCAATTTTATGACTGCCTGGAATTTTGTCACACAGATATACCAAAACGTTTCTAACTACTCACCTCTTGTTGGACATTAATGTTCTCCAAATATAACCCTTCCAACACATCTTTGCACATACATCTTTGTGCAAATTTCTATTTCTTAGGTTACTGCCTATGAGGAAAGTGGCTGGGGGTCACAGGTGATGCCCCCGAAAGCCCCCTGGCACTCCTACTAGCAGTGTGGGAGAGGACTGGCTTCCCCGCCCCCAGCTCACATGGGATGTTATCTTTTTTTAATCTTGGCCAAGCTTTCTGGCCAGGGAAAAATAATAAAACTACATCTTGTTTTAATGTGCTTATCTTTTACTACCAGTGAGATTGAATTTCTTCCAACATCAGACAGTTCCAATCTGTCTTAGGCATCCTCGCGTTACTACGGTAACCCCAAGGGCACAAAATACCCCAAGTGGGGTTCTGACCAGCATAGATTTTAGAGGCATCTACCCAGTGGGTCTCTGCATGTGGGGTTAACTGGTCCCACCAGGGCGGTGCCCAGCTGCCAGGGCCTGAACGGATCCCAGGCTTCAGAGGTGGAACAAGACTGTCTGGTCGATAGCTCGGGCAGTCCAGCCACCCTGGGGTGGCATTTGACACCCGTCTGGTTTCAGTCAACTCTGCCTGGGCTAAACCACGTGCCTGGTGCCTCACCCCTTCCCTCCAATGGCCCAGAGCAGCCAAGAAGCTCCCTCCCTCCCTGGGTTAGCTGCCTGGTGCTAACTTCTACCTGGAAGCCTGGGGGCAGGGGCGGGGGATGGGGTGGGGTGAGTAATGCCTGTGTGCAAACACACATAGGATTTTGCTTCCCTTTCATCTGGTTATTTCAAAGCCAGGAGTTAGATAAGATTCACCTTATCTATCAATTCGCTCACAGGCTTAACCTGTGCCATTTGACAAACTCACAAAGTTCTTCTCATTCAAGTGCTCAGTGTTGAAGGTGTGACAGACCAACCCCCCCCTCCAATGCCACACGAGGGAGCATGAGGTGTGGAGATATCAGCTCTTTCCACCTGCGCAGCATCCCTCCTCCTCCTCCTTCTCACCAAAGGGCACCTCTATCCTCCCTGCCCAGATCCCTCCACGCCCTACTTCCTGTGCCCCATCTCCAGCCTAGGGAATAGGCTGAGCTCCAACCTGGGTGCACTTCCCACTCTGTCAGGTGCCGGATAAGTTACTTAGCTTCTCAGAGCCTCAGTTTTCTCATCACTAAAATGGGGCAATAGTAGTACCTCCCTCCCAGTGTTGTTATGAAGATTAAATGAGATCAGGTTGGTTAACATTATTTTATAAACTACAATATGTAGAGCCAATTTTTCTTTTTTTTTTTTAAAGAAGGACTGATTGAACAGCTGGTTGCATTCTAGTATAATTGCTCCTTGAATATAAGCTACGAGTGGGAAAGCTCACAGAGAATTTAAATTATAGTTATTTGGTTTCACTGCCTGCCCCCCAGGCCTCAGATTTGGGCCCCGACACAAGGTTCATGATCACTAATATTTGTTGACTTGAATCAAGATGAGGTGGTTGAACCCAGACAAGTAGGTTTGAACTGTTGAGCTTCTATGGCTTGCAATGGCTCACTGCTCCAGGACTTGGTGGCTGCATGTTGTCTTTTATTCGTCCATTCAGCAAGCATCGGTGAGCCCCAAATGTCAAGTCCTGTGCTGAGGAAATCCCCAGAAGAGCAAGAAAGGTCCTTATTGTCAAGATGCTCATTACACCAAAGAGGAAACACACACGTAACCTGGTACTACTGCTGTATGAACAGACAACGGCCAGACCATAGATAACACTAGAACCCTGACCCACAAGTTTTGCAGCAATCAGCCCAGAATGGTCAGGACTTGGTCAATGACTGCCAGCTTCCTGAGTCAGCCCTTGGGTTCCTGTTTCACAGTATCCATATGACACATGTTTCAATAGAGGTGCCACCCAGCTGTACATGGAGGGGCAAAACTTGGAGACAAAACCAGAAGGAGCAGTCTTACCATTACCAGCTATACGGTCTGCCCTGGGAGAAAGAGAGAGAGAGAAGAAGGAAAACAAAGGGGGAGAGGGAGAAACCTAAGCCGTAAATAAAAAACAAAACATTCCACACACAGGTTTTGAACAAGCCACGCCTGCCCAAACAGTGAAATTAACTCCCTCCAGCCAAACTTTGGAGAATGTGATTCACCTGGAAGCTTGTTAAACACTTGACCCCTGAGCCCCACCCCCAGTGTCTTAGTCTGCTCGGGCTGCCCTAACAAAAGACCACAGACTGGGGGGCTTAAAAACTAGACCTTTATTGCTCACAGTTCTGGGGGCTGGAAGCCTAGGTCAGGAGCTGGCATGGTTAGGTTCTGGTGAGAGCTCTCTTCCTGCCCTGCAGACGGCCTCCTTCTCACTGTGTCCTCACATGGCAGACAGAGACCAAACAAATTCTTTCTGGTGTCTCTTTTTTTTTTTTATGTTAGCAAAGGTTTTAATGTATAACACTCAATACTGGCAAAGGAACAGAGAAAAATGTAGTTTTAGACACCACCCTTTAGAAAATAGTCTGGCTTCTCTTCTTATAATGGCACTAATCACATCATGAAGACCCCACCCTCAGGACCTCATCTAATGCCTAATCAACTCCCAAAGTCCCTGTCTGCAAACACCATCACCTTAGGGCTTCAACATACGAATTTTGGGGGAACACAGTTAAGTTCATTCTTCCCCTGGCCCCCCAAAATTCATGTCCTTCTCACATGCAAAATACATTCATTCCATCCCAACAGACCCAAGAGACTTAACCCATTCCAGTATCAACTCTAAACTCTAAAGTCCAAAGTCTCATCTAAATATCATCTAAATCAGATATGGGTGTGACTCAGGGTACAATTCATCCTGAGGCACAATTCTTCTCCAGCTGTGAACCTGTGAAACTAGACAGGTTATGTGCTTCCAAAATACAGTGGTGGGACAGGCATAAGACAGACATTCTCACTCCAAAAATGAGAGGAAAGAAAGAAGGGGTAACAGGTCCCAAAAAAGTCTAAAACTTAGCAAGGCAAATTCCATGAGATCTTAGGGCTCAAGAATAATCCTGAACCTGTGGGTCTGGGCTGGGGCCTGGGAATCTGCAGTTTTCATCTAAGTTCTCAAGGTCCTTGCAGAGTGTGGTCTATGAACAGCTGCTTGGCTACAGTCTGAACTTGTTGCAGATGTGGACTCTCAGGCCCCACTTACAACCTGTTGAATAAGAATCTGTATTTAGGGCTTCCCTGGTGGCACAGTGGTTAAGAATCCGCCTGACAATACAGGGGACACGGGTTCAAGCCCTGGTCCAGGAAGATCCCACATGCTGCAGAGCAACTAAGCCCGTGTGCCACAACTACGGAGTCTGTGCTCTAGAGCCCGCAAGCAACAACTACTGAGCCCATGTGCCACAACTACTGAAGCCCATGCACCTAGAGCCTGTGCTCCACAACAATAGAAGCCACCTTAATGAGATGTCTGCGCACCACAATGAAGAGTAGCCCCCGTTCGCCGCAACTAAAAAGAAAGCCCGCACGCAGCAACGAAGACCCAACACAGCCAAGTATAAATAAATAAATAAATAAATTCATTTTTTTAGTCTGTATTTAAACAAGACCTACAGTGTTTCATATGCACATTAAAGTTTGAGAAGCTCTGCTCACAGTGATTCACATTGAAAGAATCCAGATACCACTTGGAGCATAATAAATAACAGCTAACAATGAACTAGGCAGGGTTCAAAGTTCTTAATGCATAGTAATTCATTTATGGGTCAAAATAATCCTGTGAGGTAGGTACTATTCTTATCCTCATTTTACAGATGAGAAAAATGAGGCACAGAATGGTGAAGTAACTTGCCAAAGTCTCAAAGCCGACACATGCTGAGTCTGTGATTCAAGCCCAAGTGACTGGTACCTGCTGCCCTTGCCTTCAGATGGTGATTCACCTGGGAATAGACAAGCCCTGAATCATCCCAGCTGTCCTCCTGGACCCAGATACCTCAAACAAGGCATTCAACACCTCTGCAAAATGTAAGAGCTGCACTGCTCCAATATGTCCTATAGCTAAATAACACATACAGATCACATCAATTTTCTGGGAAAAAAATGGCTGTGCAGATTTGGGTATAATTATTACATTTCTAAACTCAACTGATTTAGGGGAAAAAGTCAGTGCAAGCAAGAAACCGTGCTGGGGACTCACATGAGCCCCATGATTAAATCAATTCTCTACCTCAAATCTACTCTGAGAATTACACTCCAGAACGTTCTGGGGCAAGAATGGAGGGCAAAACAGGTAAAGAGCCATTCGTACTGGCCTCCAGCCATAAGGACTTCTTTGGATACTTTTATGTGGTCTGCCCTCTGGACTGAAACTATTTTATAAAACCAAGCTATGTTCTTTGAACTTAAAATGCCAAAACATAAAAAAAAAAAAAAAAACAGGGCTGAATTGCTTCAGTTTGCCCCACTGCTGCCTGAGAGCAGCTCTTCTCTTTCTTTGTTTGTATTTAGAGATTCCTTTCTCCCACCATTGCTGCAGCTGAGTTACTGGGTAGTCCTGTTCCCAAGTGAGATCAGCCCTAGGATTTAGTCCCATTTCCCCAAAGACAAATAGCTATGGGGTTACCAAAAGTTGTTAATGCCCTTCTACTAAGGAGAGGCCAAAAGTAGATTAATACAAGCATCATATGAAGAGGTGGTCCCCCCAAGACTTCCCTGGGCACAGTCCGGAGAATGGATGTAGCCATTAGCTGGTTACTCATAAATCGGAAGACTTTATCGATGCAGATAATCAATGCAGGCAAAACAAGGCTGGTAGGCAAACTCAGCAGTGGGAAATTATGGTTTTCTTTTGTCCTGGCAAAAGATCAGGAGTGATATCCCAACAGAGATGGTTTATTAAGGATTTGAAGACTTCAGGACCTTAGGAGATTGCTTTTTCCCCAGTTCCATGAAATAGGAAAGGTAGGAGCAATAAATGAAAATGTCACTCAGGCAACTAGGAACAGAGCAGACCGTGTCTGGAGGCCAAAGAAAGGATTCCCCTTTGATGGAAAAGGATTATGTGTTTGTACATTTCAGAAGCTAGCAGGCCCCACTTCCAAGAGACAGAGACTGAGCACTGGTCCTACCCATCAAGGGTGAAATCCATTTCCATCTGCTGTTGACACAAGTACTCTGGCAAAAGCTGGGGCCAGCCAACCAGAAATGCAGCCAGGAGCCCATCCTTTGGGACAAGAGAGTCTGACCAAGTGCTAACACAATTTTTAATAAAAGATAAAGAGCTCATTGCAATACCATTTATAGCAGCAACAAAACCTTGCATGATCAACAGGAGGAGATTGGCTAAATAAATGTGTATATATCCAAACTGTGAAAATTAGATTTTCAAAGAATATCTAACAAACAGGGGAAACAATTATGATTCAATGTTAAGTAGGGGGGAAAAAGGCAGGACCCACGGCATAAAACTGATTTTTCTACACCTATATAGGTACTTTTTTTTTTTCTTTCGGTACGCGGGCCTCTCGCTCTTGTGGCCTCTCCTGTTGCGGAGCACAGGCTCCGGACGCGCAGGCTCAGCGGCCATGGCTCACGGGCCTAGCCGCTCCGCGGTATGTGGGATCTTCCTGGACCGGGGCACGAACCCGCGTCCCCTGCATCGGCAGGCGGACTCTCAACCACTGCGCCACCAGGGAAGCCCTGTTATTTTATTTTATAGCTTAAAAAAGCACCCACAAGAGGCAGGTACTATCATTTGCATTTGCTCTTGGGGAAATGGAAGCTTCCAGATGTTAGATGTCTTGCCTGCAGTTCAGTTACCACTAAGGGACAGAGCTGTTTCCAGTGAGGACGTGCCTGGTGCCAACATCCATGCTCTTAACCCTGATGTAGGCCCAGAAAGTGAAGCCCCAGGTGGGGTTGCCAGATAAACTACAGGATGTCCAGGTAAATTTGAATTTCAAATACACAACAAATAATTTTTTTTTTAGTAAAGTAGTATGTCCCATACAATATTATTCATTATTCATTATTCAAACCAATCTACTGACATCGGGTCGTGGTGAACGGAAGTGCAGCTTTTATTGTAAGGCACCAGACAAGAGTGCAGGGCAGCTAGCTCTTAAAACACCCAAACACCCTGATGGGTTTCAGCAAAGCATTTTTAAAGGCCAGGTGAGGGAGGGGAGTTCCCAGGGTATTTGATTAGCTCATGCGCAACTCCCTGATTGGTTGATGGTGAGGTAACAGGACGGTGTCACAGGGATTGACGTTATCAATCCTTAGGCTCCAGGAGGTCTGGGCACTATGTGCTCATGGTCATTAAGCAGTTAATTTCTTCCATTTGGTAGGGGTTTTAGCATCTGTAAAACAACTACGGAAATGTGCATCAGATACTATTATCTGAGTACTTCAGAGTGGATCTAAAGCAGCAGATATGGGAGAGGGGCCTGTCCTGGGAAGGCTCCATAGGGTCCTGCTCAGTTACAATTTAACTGGGCATCTTGTTTGTTTTTTGTAAGAAAATGACCTCCATTTGCAAACTGCCGTGGGAGAGGCTTGAAAGTAATGCGGTAATCCCGAGGTTTTAGGAAAAGTCAGGTTGGGCCCCAGAGCTCCTCCAACAAGGACCAGGAACAAAGTCAGCCCCCAGGCAGGCCCAGAGAAAATCACCATTTACCTTGGGTTCCCTTTTGTTACACCCCACTCTGAAAGAGACTGGGGCTTTGCTGACGGAGACAAAGTTGGCTGCCTGCAGCAGACAACCCTATAAAAAGGAAGGATGCCTGGGATTCATGGACCCCATCAAGCAATAGTGCTGAGCCCTCAGAAGCCACACCTTGGGGCATGCCCACACGGGGTGGTAAGTAGAGTCATTTGTCTGGTTTTGCTGTCAGTGGTCAGGGTGAGAAGTGACTCACAGCCCCATCCCCATGCCCCCTCCCTGCTCCACCCCTATTCCCACGGGGCTCACTGTGACAACTCCATGGTCTTCAACCCCAAACTTAGACCAGTGGTTCTCACCCTGGTTGCCCATTAGGATCACGTGGGAAGTTTCAAAAAATACTGACACTCAGTTCACTCCCAGATATTCTGATTCATTTGGCCGAGATGGGCCCAAGTGTGGGTATTTCACACAGCGCCCCAGGTGATTCCCATGGCTCAGTGAGGGTCAAACATCATTGAGCTGGACCAACCTTAATAAACTAGAGGCTGGGGCTTCCCTGGTGGCGCAGTGGTTGAGAATCTGCCTGCTAATGCAGGAGACATGGGTTCGAGCCCTGGTCTGGGAGGATCCCACATGCCGCGGAGCAACAGGCCGTGAGCCACAACTACTGAGCCTGTGCGTCTGGAGCCTGTGCTCCGCAGAAAGAGAGGCCGTGATAGTGAGAGGCCCGGGCACCGCGATGAAGAGTGGCCCCCGCTTGCCACAACTAGAGAAAGCCCTCGCACAGAAACGAAGACCCAACACAGCAAAAATAAATTAATAAACTCCTACCCCCAACATCTAAAAAATAAAATAAAAAATAAACCAGAGGCTGAAGACAGTGGGCTTCACAGGGGTGGATGTCTGATTGATCTGTCAAACTGAGACAACCAGGTAAAGCTTGCTGGATTGCTGAAAAGTGAACAAGATCAGCTCAGAGAGCACCCCGCACAGAAAGTACTTGGCAAGTGTTACTTCTTTCCCGAGAATCAAACACAAGAGCTAACATTTATTACATACCTGTTATCCCAGTTAGTCCTCAGAACAGCTGTATAAGGTAGATATCCCCACTGTCCCCATTTGTAAGATGCAGAGAAAGGTGACATCTTTCTCAAGATTACCAGCTGGCAATGGTGGAGCCAGGACTTGAGCTCAGCTATTTTGACGCTAGAGCCCCAGGCTTGCAATCCCTTCCTTATACCGTCTTCCTGCTTAAAGGACCCTTACGGGGTGGGGTGGGGGCAGGGGCTAAAGCCACCTGCCTCCCATCTCCTGGCCCTTGCCGGGCTGTCCCCCTGCCTTGAATGCCAGTCTCTTCTCTGCCAGTCTCTTCTAGGGTCTTACAGACCTCACAGGGAGTCCTCATCCATCCATTCATTTATTCTTCCTGTTCTTAAACAGATATCTAGTGAGCATCTCGTGAGTGCCAGGTACTGAGCTAGACACTGGATAGAAACACTGGGGAGTCCTGGTGGAGCTTGAGGTCCTACGGGGGAGACCAAAAAAAAAAACCCCACAAATATATAACTTCAAATTGCAGCAACTGCTCCAAAGGGAGCTTTCGTCTGACCCTGAGCATGAGAAGGCATCCGATGGTTTTAAGCCAAGTCCTGGTAATTTGTCTTTCCACCTGTGAGTGGAGGACGAATTGACTGGGGGCTGGAGGCCAGGAGGCCAGGGAGAAGGCTAAGAAGGGAGGAGGCTGAAGGAGGAATCCAGGTGAGACAGGAAGGGGCCTGGCCCAGTGTGGTGAGGATGGACATCTTCCAAAGAAATCTGCTGCCCATTGGATGAGTGGTCATTACAACTTGCTTTGCCCCTTGTGACATTCTGCAGTATTTTATACTGTGGCTTGTTTCCTTATTGTATAAATCGCCTCCAGGGTAATATTCTAAATATTTAACAGCTGGGAGCCACCAGGGGACTGAACAATCAGAATAGACCATGACTCCAGGACAGCTCATCCACTGGCTTAGGTGTTAACCCTTTCACTGCTGGATAATGGGGAGGTCCCAGGGGAGCAGCCTGGGTGGAGGAAGAGGTTTGAAATGAGACAATTTGTTGTCAATATTTTAACAACCAGTATTAAAACCCAGTGGTTTGTACCAGCTAAGGCTTGCCTCCTCACCAGGTTTTCAGCTTCTAGAAACAAGACTAGACTTAATCAAGATGAATTAGCTAGAAATTAGTCATATAGGTATCCCTTCCCAGGGGAAATGCCCTGTGGAGGCCTGGCTTCCATGGGGCCAACGTGCAGATGGACCTTTCAGTCTTGCGTTTCTGAGATGAAACGCAGAGTCCATCAGAATCGACTCCTGGGTCTATGAGGGCTGTGTGCCCTCTGAGCCCAGGACTCAGGAGGAGCAGGTCGTATTTTTGGAGGAATATGCTGTCAATTCCTCCTCCTTGCAGAGGCTGTCTGGCCTCCGATGCCTGGCTCCCCTCAGACAGTCCCGGAGCCCAGCCGGGGAGGGCACAGCAGGGCAACCAAGGGAGCCTGTGCCTCTCCTCCTATTTGTCCTGCACTTTATCGTGTTGAAGTTCTGAAATTTTGTGGTGAAAAAAAACAGGTCATGGTAAAGAACAAAGAGGCAAAGAAATCTATGTGAGTGAGTATTGGGCTCGTTCTGGCCAGCCCGTCCCTTACAATCCAGGGACTCAGTGCTCCACCTGTGAAATGGGTAGACTTACTTTTGCCCCTTTGTTCTTCAGAAGATGGATGAGATCATATAAATACACACCATTTACATGGGTTCCTCCCTCCTTCCCCCTTCCCCTCTCCTTCTTCCCTTTCTTGTAGAGGTATTTGTCAAGCACTTACTGATTTGGATATTGGGGGAGCACAGACACAAATCCCGGCCATTGGGAGTCTGTGTTTCCCTAGGGGATTATTTCACTTCGCCCTGATGACCAGCCTGGAGGTGGGGTTCTTACTGTCATCCCGGAGGCTCAGAGAGGAGAATGACCAGCTGTGGCCATGCCGCTGGTGAGAGGCAGGTCTGGAATTAGAACCCCATCTCCCTGACTCCCCAGTCCAAGTTCTTGGTCTGGCCAGAGGCCATCACCATACACCTCCCTATGGGAAATCTGCTTTAAAAGGGAGATGCCCCATAATTTTAAATCGTGGTCAGTCTAAACTGCTTGGAAGGGAAGAAAGAGTGTTAGCACTGAACTTGGACCAACCTGAATTTGAGTCCCATCTCTCTACGTACCAGCTGTGTGATCTCAGGCAGAGTGTTTAACCTCTCTGAGTCTTAATGCCTATAAAAAGAATAAGGATAGGGTAGGAGAGGGATGGACTGGGAGTTTGGGGTTAGTAGATGCAAACTATTACATATAGAATGGATAAACAACAAGGTCCTACTGTATAGCACAGGGAACTATATTCAATATCCTGGGATAAACCATAATGGAAAATAATATAAAAAAGAATGTATATGTGTATATAACTGAGTCGCTTTGCTGTACAGCAGAAATTAACATAAAATTGTAAATCAACTATACTTTAGTTAAAAAAAGAAAGAAAAAAAATGAACGAGGCTGGTCTGGCTTTGAAATATGGAAATAAAGGCTTACAGCCTGGAGGTTTCAGAAAAACAGAGAAGGCTTTGGTCAGCCCTGAAGTCCAGGCTGGTTTGGCCGCCTAGTAGCTGTGGGGACTAGGGCAAAGTGTATACGCATTCTGTGCCTCTGTTTCCTCATCTGTAACAGACAATCGCAGCCCTTGCCGCAAAGGGTAGATGTGAGAATCAAATGTGATCATCCACGTCAAGTGCTGCCACCAAGCTGGTCTGGGTGTCACTTCTCAGGAGTAAGACGTGCTCTGGGCATCTGCAAAGGCCACCAAGCATTTGGCCAGCAGGGCCAACACATTGCCAGGGCCATCAGAATGCCAGGCGGGGACAGCACTGGTCCCTGACCTCACATGGTGGTAAATGTACGGGCCTGGAGCCAGATGCCCAAGTTTGAACCCCAGCTGTGCAGCCTTCTGGTCCATGACCTTGGCCGAAGTATTAGCCTTCCTGTGCCTAAGATATTAGTATCAGCCTCACAGGGTTGTGGTCAGAATTAAATGGGTGAATACATATAAATGCTCTGGAATGCTGCTGGGCATATACAAACACTCCAGAGGTATTTCCTCATATTATTATTTGTTCTCACTTCATGTCTGGTGATCTCCAAAAGAAGTTGCTCTCTGCCGGGAAGTTGCTCTGTGGATGATGGTTTATCCTCACTCACCTGGAAATGCTGCCACCTTACCCGTTTCACCTCGTGCCTTGGAGCCACTGTGAGTTAGAAGTAATTCAAGTCGAACTGTAACTTTCCAGGTTCCACAGAGGGGACACGTGTCCTCCAAACAGAGTCCCCGGCTACATGTCACTTGTTCTAAGAGGTTTCTTCCGAGGGCTACATTTCTTCCCGTAACTACTGCACTGTGGTCTTTCCAGGCCTGCCTGTTATGTATAAATACACTTAACTTTTATGGGGTGTGTAAGTGTTCTCGGCGTAGACCATCTCCTCCGTCCCCCAGGATTAGGGGAAGGTCTGGGACGTGGCAGGGAACGATATTTCTCTGAAGGCTTTAAATCCGCTCCATTGCATTTGTGGGGAGTAAGATAGGATGCAGGGGTCCACCTGACATGGGTTTAAACCAGCATTCCCCACCTCTCTTCGTCTCTCCATCATCTGGACCACTGCAGGGGTCTTCTTGCTCCAATTCCTCCCAAGTTTACACTGTGTTGCCCGTGGCCACCTGGGTGAAATTTCACAGCCCCACAGCAAAGCCTCAGAGGCTCTTAGAATTGCTCTGAAAATAAACCTCCCGCCCTTGCCAGGCCTCCTGGCCCGACCCTGCCTTTAAATCTTAATGGACAAGTTGATCTCAGTAATAAATGGTTAGAAGTATTTTATTTCTGTTTCGCAGATGAAGTAGCAGCTAAAGCCATCAGCTCCGGAGTCATACCGCTCATTCATTCATCAGTTCAGTCAGTCGACAAATACTTAGTAACGGCCTGCCATGTGCCAGGCTTGTTTCAGGCCCTGGAGGACAGCGGTGAATGAGACACAGTTCCTGGCCAGGGCTGCTTTCCAGGGCATGCAGACCATATAGCAGCAGAGGGGCCAGGGCCTACAAGGGCCCACCGTCCCTGCCTGTTGAGTGAAGTTTCTTGCCGAGCACTGAGCTGGGCCCAGCTCTAGGGCTTGGCCAGCCCAGGCAGGTCACTCTTGGCCCCATACCACGGATGGGATGCTGGGGAAAGTGGAGGCACCAGCTACATCTTCCCCTGCAAGAGCTGAGGGGCCCCCAGCTCACCAGCGCAGGGACTGGGAAATGAACAGCCCTACCCACAGCTGTCAGGTTTCGGGGAAGCAGCTTGGCTGTGCTTTCTGAGAATGCCCCCACTAACTTCTGTGGACCCCTTCTGGGTCTAATTTGAGTCTCAGCCACATTGTTTCCCCCAATTCTCTCATTCGAGAACCATGTTCACAATAGACTATTGTACTATTATTTATTTTATTTTTCATGAATTGGATTGTGATTTTTTTCTTAAATGCTTTGATTTTAAGAGGAAATGTTATATTGATACTATATAGTACTTGCCATAAATAGAAGGTAACCACTTTGTAATATCCACGTTATTAAATTCTAGCTAGATGTTGATCCTGGCCTCCAGTCTGCTGTCTTCGTTTAAAAGGGAGATCTTGGGCTTCTCTGGTGGCGCAGTGGTTAAGAATCCACCTGCTAATGCAGGGGACATGGGTTCAAGCCCTGGTCCGGGAAGATCCCACATGTTGTGGAGCAACTAAGCCCATGCACCACAACTACTGAAGCCCGCACGCCTAGAGCCCGTGCTCCACTGCAAGAGAAGCCACCGCAATGAGACGCCTGCGCACTACAAGGAAGAGTATCCCTGCTCACTGCAACTAGAGAAAGCCCACGTGCAGCAACGAAGACCCAACGCAGCCAAAAAAAAAAGAGATCTTGGGAATTCCCTCTTGGTCCAGTGGTTAGAACTCTGTGCTTCCACTGCAGGGGGCATGGGTTCAATCCCTGGTCAGGGAACTAAGATCCCACATGCCGTGCAGCACGGCCTAAATAAATAAATAGAAATAAAAGGGAGATCGCATGGGGGGGGGAATCCTTTCACGATGTATATGTAATATCAAACCGCCACGATGTACACTTTAAATATCTTATAATTTTATATGTCAATCGTACCTCAATCAAGCTGAAAAAAATAAATAAAAGATAGATTCACAACTACTAGAAAGAGGTTAAAGAGACTAAGGATGCTAAGAGCAGAGACTTTCTCCTAAATAACCAGAAAGGCTGAAAAAGAGTAGAAAAGGGAACATTTCACTCTGTGGTGCAATCTTGTTTAGCATCATCTTAAAGTGACCTTCCTTACTAAAAAACAAAATCCAACCCTGTCCAACTTAAGGAAAGACAGAGTCTGCTATGGGGTTACTAGGGAACCCAGCAATACTCCAGGAGGACTAGAGACTCAGGCTAGGGCCATGGTGCCCAAAGCCTCCTGCAAAACTGGCCCAGGGGAGATTCCAGGAGGCCCACACTGGCCCAGGCCGCCATCACAATCCTGGGCTAACACACGGGAACTTAGATGTGGGTAAGGGTCCCACCCCCATGAACTGACAACGGTGGCTTGCTACACCTAAAGTATTTGTACACACGATGTAGTTTGTGCTGGACCCCTGCTCTCTCCTTCTGGGGGTCTGAAAATCTGGTGCCAGGCAGAGGCTGCCTATGTGACCAGCTTCGAGTACAAACCCTGCACACTGAGTCTCTAAGGAGCTTCCCTGGTGGGCAACACTCCACAGGCATCGTCACAACTTGTAGCTGAGGAACTAATCGCATCCTGGGGGTCTTCACGGGAAAAGACCCTTGGAAGCTTTTGCCTGGTTTCCTCTGTACTTTGCCCCACGTGCCTTTTCCCTTTGCTGGTTTTGCTTTGCATCCTTTCACTATAATGAATCATAGCCACAAGGATGACCATATGTTGAGTCCTCTGAGTCCTCCTAGGGAACCATCAGCCCAGGCAGTGGTCTCGGGGACCCTACGCACCACCAGTGTCACAGCCTCTGAGAAACGCCAACTCAGGCTAACACGGCAGCCCACAGAGGGCAGGAAAGTCCAGACATGCTCGGGATTTGTAACTTCCCAATAATCTCAGTGACTCTTCAAGGCAGGGGTGTGAGGTGCATAAGGCAGTCCAGCTGGTCCTGTTCACAGAGGGGGGGAAACTGAGACTCACAGAGGGGAACGACCTGCTGAGATGTCAGGGCCAGCAAACGCAGAGCCAAGCTGAGTCCAGTGCTCTTGCCCTGGGTGGCTCCCCACAGAGCTCTCTCCGACCTTAGAAGCCTATGTTGGATTCATTCTACCAGCGGAGTCCTCTGCACGAGAAAAGCATTCCAGAAAGCCTGAGCCTTCTTGCAAACGGATATGTTACTTCAATTGCGTCTACACCAAATAGAGTGCGAAACTGAAAATTTTTTCCGACACTGCCCCCGATAATTAAACATGAGTCCCCCACCCACCCTGCCCTTTACATCATCATCTCTCCAGGTGGGGATCTCAGAGTGCCTGCATCTGGATCAGAATCAGCTGGCGTGTTTGTTTAAAATGCAGATTCCCGGGCCTCAACTAGCCTCACTAAAGGAGCATTCCTATGAGAGGAGCGGAACCTGTCTTTAATAAGCTCCCTGAGGAGTGTGTTTGGTTAGCACAGAGCCTGCCACATCATAAGCCCTCCAGAAATAAAAAGAGGACCAGAGAAAGCACAGACTGCAAGGACTTCAATGCAAATGTCCATATTTCAGCCTGCATTGCTGGGTCCAAGCAGCATCTGTTGAGCTAATTCTGAATATTGAGAAGCTGAAGTTGTCAGAAATATCTAACACAACTGGAAACTCTTTTCTTTTGACTCAAAACAGGTCAAATTCTGCCCCTTTATTGTTGAATTTAATGTCTGGAAACTGACACATTATAGTCGGCTGAATGGTGGCCCCCAAAAGATATGTCCACGTCCTCTCCTCTAGAACCTGTGAATACTACCTTATTTGGTAAAGAGTGAATATTACCTTATATGGCAAAAGATGCGATTATTTTAAGGATTTTGAGAGGAGGAGCTTATCCTGGATTATCTGCTTGGGCTCTAAATCTAATGACAAACTTACTCTTATAAATCCACTTACAAGACTGGGGCCGAGCCAGGCTTGACAGATGGGAGGAGAGACGGTGATGTGAGGATGGAGACAGAGATTGGGGTGATACAGCTGCAAGTCAAGGAATGTTGGCAGCAACCAGGGCTGGAAAAGGCAAAGAACAGATCCTCCCCCTGGAGCCTCCAGAGGGAGCATAGCCCTCCTGACACCTTGATTTCAGATTTCTTGGCTTCCAGAACTATGAAAGAACACAATTCTGCTTTATTAAGCTACCTAGTTTGTAATGAATTCTTACAGCAGTCACAGAAAAGTAATACAGCCATGAAAATTATTCTGGATTTTAAAAAGGAAAGTCAAGTCATTGAATTTGCCCCACCCCAGGGTCTTTGCACATGCTGACCCTTCTGCTACCATGCTCTGTCCCAGCTCACCGATGCCCAGCTCCTTCTCACAATTCCTGTCCCTGCTCAAAAGCCTTCCCTGACCCCAGGTCCCCAGTAGAAGGAGCTGCAAGTCACTCTCTAGCTCCTTACCCCATTTTAGGGTTTCCTTTTTACTTACCACAATATAAAATGGTCTGTCAACTGGTTTACTTATCGACTGGAACCTAGTCTGCCTTGTTTATGGCTATAGTCCCCATGCCAGGTACCTAATGGTGGCTAAATAAATACGCGTTTGGTAAAAGAAATTAATGTTATTTTATACTAAAACAGAGAAATGCAAAGTCTATATGATAAAACTTAATACTCCAAAGAATCCTTTAGCTAAAAAAAGGTCTCCTCACTACATGCCAGCCCACCAGGCAACACTGTCCCTCCTTTCTGTCATAAGTTCACTTCTATGGGAAACCGAGGACTTGAAGGATTTGACTTCTGTCCCCGTCATGCTAGCTACAGCTGTGTGACCTTGGGATTATCATCTCCCTCTCTGAGCCTCAGTGACCTCCTTAGTAAAGGGAAGGGTTTAATTTACTATTGGCATTGGGTCCTATTTATGGGGCCGTTTCTAACTGCCCGACCCTGTGCTAAACCTTTTTTTTTTTCTTGAAGTATAGTCGACTTACAATATTATATTAATTCCAGGTGTACACCATAGTAATTTGATATTTCTATAGATTACACTCCAAAGTTATTATAAAATATTGACTATTGGGCTTCCCTGGTGGCGCAGTGGTTGAGAATCTGCCTGCTAATGCAGGGGACATGGGCTCGAGCCCCAGTCTGGGAGAATCCCACATGCCTTGGAGCAACTAGGCCCCTGAGCCACAACTACTGAGCCTGCGCGTCTGGAGCCTGTGCTCCGCAACAAGAGAGGCCACGATAGTGAGAGGCCCGTGCACCACGATGAAGAGTGGCCCCCGCTTGCCACAACTAGAGAAAGCCCTCGCACAGAAACGAAGACCCAACACAGCAAAAATAAATAAATAAATAAATAAACTCCTACCCCCAACATCTTCAAATATATGTATATATATAGACTATTTTCCCTGTGCTGTACATTATATCCATGTAACTTATTTATTTTATACCTAGTGGTTTGTACCTCTTAATCCCCTTCACTATCTTGTCCTTACCCCTCCCCCTCTGGTAACCACTAGTTTGTTCTCTGTATCTATGAGTCTGTTTCTCTTTTGTTATATTTGTTTTATTTTTTAGATTCCACATATATGTGAAAACATACAGTTTTTGTCTTTCTCTGTCTGACTTATTTCACTAGGCATAATACCTTCCAGGCCCATTCATGATCTGTGCTAAACTACTCACATGCATACTCCCATTTGGTCTTCCTGATAATCCCATGGGGGTACTATTATGGACCCCATTAATGGAAGAAGAAACTGAGGCACAGGAAGGCTTCATCACTCGCCCAGGGTTGCATAGGTAGTAAAGTAGAACCCAGACTCCTTCGTTATATACCAGGATGCTGCTCTGCTCAAGACACCCACAGCTCTCAAGCCTCTAACTCACTTTGAACAGTTGGCTGAGAGAGACTTCAATTGCTAACAAAGGCATGGGTACACAATGGCACTCCTGCTAGTCTTTAATCAGAGTAAATGCCTGGGGAAATTGTTTTCTTGTTTCCCCTGCTCTTTAAAATATGTCACAAAAGCCAGCGTGCTGAAAGTCCAAACTACTCTGCCCCTAAATCAAAGGGCAAGTGCAAATCGTCTTGCCCACCACACTATGTAAACATACATAGGGGAGAATGTTCTAGTCATCATGGTCCTTGCATTCTTCATTCTCTAACTCCTGCTTCTCTCTCCACAGCAGGCAGGTAGACTGAGCTCCGGTTGGGGAAATGTAAAGAGTGCTTGAATTATTTACTATTAAAAAGCACTGAGCTGCCAACTTCCTCTCTGAATTATTTAGCACCGTCATGTACAGTTATGTATGTGCAATAATGGTATGTTATATTCACATTAACTCTGTTGAAAGTGACTACATTCTAGGTAGTGTGACAAGCTCTCCTGCCCCTTTGGCATCTCTTCCATCCTGAAGTCAGGAACAGCTAATGGTGTTCGCTAGGGGCCCAGAAGGTTCAGAATCAGGTCCATCAGGAAACACAGAGGGGCTTTTGCTTCCCAGAAAAGGTGAGATGACTGGGTCCCCCTTGCAGGGAGAAAAGGCAGAGCAACACATGCAATGAGGTTTTAGCTGTTTATTCCTGAGAGCCCACTGGGGGCCTCACTATGTTTTTCCCTCAAAATATAAGACACCAACTTCTGCTTTTCCAGAAACTGCTATAATAGCTGGTAGATAAGATGCATGTGTAAGACAACTGGAGAAAAAGAGGGTTCATCCAAGCTCCACCACTTAAACCTGGTGATCTCTGTCTCTTTTATTTCTCAGTCTTAGATTCCACGTCTGTAAGATGGGAGCAGTGTGCCTTCCTCACAGTGCTGTGGTGGAGATTGAATGCATTCATGTAGAATATCAGGTACATGTTCAGCCATCTGAACCTGACACAGCATAGGCATCAAACCCCCAATGTCTGGGGATACACGAAATGAATGAATGAAAAGGCAGCTGGTGTCTGAGCAGATGGAAGGACAGAGAAGAGCCCATGATGGATGTGCCTCGGAGAACATGGGTTTTGGGGACACTGGAAACAACTTTCCTTCTTACAGGTCCTGCATCCATCTGCTGTACTAAGCCATCTGTAAGGTATGAGGGATGCAGAAATGCACTTAGTATTTATTGAGCACATACTAGGTACCAGGTAGTGTTCTAAGCTGAGGGGAGATAGCCAATGAATAAAATCCAGACCAAAATACTTATACACTCTAATATGAAGGAGATAGAATCACTGTCCTCAAGGAGCTTGGAAAGGGAGACAGACAGATAAACGAGTCGGAGCACAGAGTGTCACAGGTGCTGAGAGAGGGCTCAGGGCAGGGAACAACAAAACAAAAATGAAGACATACTTGGGGCTGTGTCCGGGCAGTGGGGGCATTCAAGAGAAGTATCATAACGGAGTTTATGTCTGAGCTGAAGTTCAAGGCTGTACAAACAGCACCAGCTCTATCTAGAGATGCTGAAGGAGGAGATGCTAGGATGTGGCTAATGACAGTTTTCTCGACTGGGGTATAAAAGGAGAGTTTCAAAGATGGGTCTTTATGCTGCCATAATACATGAATTTCTATGTTAACTTTAGGAGGTAATAAAAATTTTAATTAAACATCTGCCAGGTTGCAAAAGGGCAGCCATCATGAAAAAATAATCTATGTCATTTCCTCTTGAAAATGGCCAGTTTCAATGGTCTTGGAAAATAAATGGGGAAAAGAAGCCTAATAAAATGTAAGACAGTGAATTTTATCCAGTGATAAATTTATCCAGAGATGGTTTATCCAGAGATAATCTCTGATCATTTTATCCAGAGATCCAGTGAATCTCTCCAGGCTGGAGAGATTCAGCATTGAAAATTAGGAGACTTTTTTTTTCCTTTCCCCTCTCTCTGCATCCCCCTCTTGAAGGCATCTATTTTTTTAGCTGCCCGTGAAAAGAACTTGAAGTCAGCCCATGAATGGAATTCAGGCAAATTGCAGCTCTTCTTGTGGACTGGAGGGGGAGGGCTTGAGAGAAGCTTAAATACTAGGGGCAGCTGTGGGACCCTGAATTAGTCAGGACTCATTTGGTTGCAAATGACTGAAACTCAACTCACGCTTCCAACCTTCAAGCATGGATGGATCCAGGTGTTCATGATATAATCAGGAATTTGTCTCTGGCCATGTCTAGTCTCTGTCATCCTCTGTGTTGGCTTCATTCTCAGAAGGCATGCCCCATGTCCTTGCACAGTGGCCTCTACGGTCCCAGGTGTATACACTATCGGCTGAACAAACACAGCAGAAAGATCATCCCTTCTCAAATAACTCCCTAAAGAGTCCTGGGATTGGCTCTGATTGGCCTGATGGGTCACATGCCAATCCGTAAATCAATCTGTGGCCAGGAAAACAAGCATTCTCACTGGTCATGTGTCCACTCTTGGAACCAAGGGTCTGGAGTTAACCCTTTTTTTTTCCATGGTCAACCTAAGTTATTTATTTAAGCCATCCCTTGCCATAAGCAAAGGGATAGAAGCTCAGTCTACTGGTCATTATTTGATGCAAGTAAAGCAGGTAAGCTTAAGGTCCCACATACTTTTCTGGCCCGTGCAGAGTGATGGTCCAAACCACTGGTGCAGTGGTCCAGGCTCTCCTTACTCATCTTCATTGCCGGTTGGAAGCGGACTCACATGAGTGCTATGGAATAGAGTAGGGTGACTGTCTCCAGGGAAAGGGCTTGGACCTGATGCAGAGATGGGGGTAGACTGTGAACTTGGTCTCTTATGCCCTCCATGCTGCAAACTCAGAAAGATGATCAGCAGGGTCACTCCCACCCCAGGAAGCATGGTGAAGTAGGCTAGGGTCTTCCACACGCGAGCTGAGCCCTCCTCACCGTGGGCGCCCCTCGACATAGGCCACCCTAGCTGTGGCCGGGACCGAGCTCACAACCCAAAAACCCAGGACGCAGCTGCTGCTGCCATTCTCAACCTGGACCACCCTGAAGTGGACCCTTCTTGAACCACAGAGACTGATGGTGAAGAACACGTAGCTCCCCTGTGAACCACCGGTTTACAGTAAAAGCGAGGTTTGTTTACCGAAATGAGAGGAAGGGATTCTGGGCAGACAAGAACCACTGCCACCCGGGGTAGGCCCCTGGAGAGTTCATCTCAAGGAAGGGATGTAGCTCGGCAGCTGAGCCTGGGATTCGAGAGGAAGGCGTTATTCTTGGACAGCGCGAGGTCTAGAACTCGACCCCACCTTAGTTAGGTGGCCTCGACCATGTGGGCTTCGCACGTAAAACATGGACCAGCTTAAACTGGTTTTGCCTCCTTAAATAGGTTCTTGATTTGCCAAACGTTCAGTTATTTCACAGAGACAGCACAGTACATGTGCAAGACAGGAACCCACGTCTCCAGGCTGTCTCCATGTCGCCATGACCCTGGAACTGAGAATCTTCAGTCTACGGCAATACGGCAAGAATAGAAATGTTGCTACCAAGAGCCCTTTACGAAGCAAGAAGCCCGTCAATAAGGAAAATCTGGCTTCCGAGTCACTTATGTGGACTGTTTAGAGGCTAGCCGATCAGCTTCTGGGTTTGAAATTCCCCTAAACCCTTACATTTTGTCCCAAACCCCGGATCGCGGAGACAGATTTGAGCCATGCCTCCTGTCTCCTTGCCGTCACCTGGCAATAAAGCTTGCTTTTTTCAAAAGCCGGCTTCTATGCGCATCTGGCAGTGAGCCCATGCTCAGTGACAGGCTTCCCCTAAGAAGGCACAGGCTGTGGGAATAACTTGGAGAGACGTGCCCCCCCCACCAGAGCACAGTGCACATCGGGGGCCCTGCAGCCCACTGTGGCCATCCCCCACTAGAGCATTTCGCAAAGGCAGGGCCCATCCCCGTCTTAGTTGCTGGGCTGACCAGTTACCATGAAGATGGGAAGCTCTGGTGGCCAGAGAGACCAAAGGGACTTGCTACCCAGCACGGGCAGGACCAGCAGGGCTTGGAGGCAAGCAGCCCAGAGAACACGTCAGAAACCATGGCCACGGAAGCCACCCACGTTTGGGACTGCTGTGTGCACACGTGAAGCCCAGATACAATCAGAAATGTTGGATGAGCCCACAAATTCAGGCCAGAGTAACAATGATAGCTGTGATCCACCTCCTCCCAGAGGCCACGCTGAGCATCTTATGGGCACCATTTCCTTGAATCCTGACAGCAGCCCACGACATAAGGATCATGATACTTCTTTTACAGATGAAGACACTGGGGTTCAAAGAGATTCATCTACTTGCCCAAAGTCAAACAACCAAAAGTGACAGAGCTGGGATTTGAACTTGGGTCTTCTTGACTGCACAGGTGGTGCCCCAACCCTTCGTTATCTTACCCCCTTCCCAGTGGATGTTTTGCACACATCCACTGGGGATGGGGGCTGCACCGGACCATCCAGGTTGCAGAGAAAATGAAGAATCACCCACAGTTCAGAAGCCGACATTTCAGGGGTGGGCCCACGTTCAGATCCTGGCTGCACCTGTTTGCAGCTGCCGGCCTTTGACAAGTCACTTCGGTCCCTCAGAGCTGTTTTATCACCAGTCAAAAGGGCATAATAATCTCCTGGCCATCCCATATGAGGCCACGTGATAGTGCACATGGACGTGTTTGAAAACTATGAAGTGCTGCACAGATGTAAATAATCATAATAATATCCTGCGAAGAGGAGGCCAATTAACGTATTAAATACTTCCGAGGGAGGAGATGGCGTGTGTTGATACACCACACTGTCTCAGCCCGAACAATGCCATCTGCCTGCAAATATTGTGATGTGGGAGGGAAGAAACCATCTTTATCCAATTATCTTCCTTATAAAGATGTACTGGAGTACAATTAATTCTCTAACTATTCCATAATATTCTCTTAATTAGGGGTAAAAATAGGCTTTTCTTCCCGATGCCTCTGCTATGTTACACGAAATGCTGCTTCCCCGTTTGTAACATGCTAATATGCTGGTAATTAAAAGCTTCAAGATTCTGTTTAATGACGGCATTTGGTTTGTTCAGGATAATTGCATCTTGTACCCACTCTTCTGGGGTTCCCAGGCAGCATCTAGGGAGAAACATGGTACATGAGAGACAAGAGGAGCCCTTCCCCCTGGGGGTGGTCCAGACATGTCTCCTCTAGACTCTGAGGGGGTATACGCTCGGGAGCTTCCCGCACCACCCCCCCTTCCGAAAGGGGAAGCATTCTCGTGGCACGAGCATTTGCTCCAGTTCTGTGACTTTGGACTTGACACTTGACTCTCTCCTGACTCCGCAAGCCCAACCTACACGCTGGAGAGATCACCCAGCACAGAACTTCTCAGCCTCGGCATGACTGACATTGTGGGCTGGACCGTTCTCTGTGGTGGGGCCGTCCTGTGCATCATTAGACGTTTACCAGCATCCCTGGCTTCCACCCACTACAAGCCAGTAGCATCGCCCCCTCCAGTTGTAACCACCAAAAATCTCTCCCAATATTGCCAAATCACCCCAAGCTGAGAACCACCGACCAAGTGTAAGAAAGATTAAAAAACAATGTAAAATTGTATTCAGAGGGGATCAGTTAAATAAATCATGGCACATCCATCCAGTGGAATTTATTCAGCAGGTAAAAAAAGAATAAGTCAGCCCTTGTATGAACAGACACAGGACGATCTTCTAGCGAAAAAGTCAAGGTGCAGAACAGTATGTGTAGTGAGCTAACTTTCTGTTCACCTAATTTGCATATTTGCTTACTTGGGTATCAGATGTCATTAGGGGGCACAAGAAGACATGATGGTTGTCATCTCCTGGGAGGGTAATGGGCGAGCTGGACATAGACGTGGAAGGGAGACGCTCCATGTTTATATTTTTGCATGAATTTTGTGTCCTGGGCATGTATTACTTATTTAAAGAGTAAATATAATTTTTAAATAGACACCTATCTCACTCTCTGGTTTGGAACAGTCTCAGTAAATTCTATTTCCGCTCCCTCCTCCCCACTGTCAAAGTTATTCTCAGAGAGCCTCAGACAGGATATTTCTTTATCTGTCACATTCTGTCTCCTTGAACATTATCAACAATTCACATCTTGAGAGCAGTTGCCAAGCCCTGCAGACTGACACGCCCTGTGCAATGAAGGCCATGTGACTCGGGGTTTCAGAGAGAGAAATTGGGCTCCAAGGCTTGGCGAGGTCAGGTCCCCGATTCTAGAATGGCTTCTCAGGTCCTCTGAGACACCCACAGTCCAGGCTGATGCAAAAGCTGAAACATGAGATCCAGATACACAAGTGATAAACTGGATTCTTTGCTTTGTAAAAAAGAATTTAAATGGGATGCCTTCAAACAGTGAGCCCTTGACAGAACAAAAACGTGGCTTTCCTGAAAAGGAGCTTGACTGACTTCACCCTGTCTAGAAAAGTCTCTCAGATGATAGATATTTATGTCCTGCCTAATACAGGGGTCAGATTATGGGTATGGGGTGAAATGATCTACCAGTATCAGTTTCTTCATTTGTCAACCAATACAGTGATTGGGTCAAACCAGTATTTTGCAGTGTATTTGACACAACTCTGAAGAAAATTATGAAACGGTAAGAAAGAGGCAGGGCCTTGTGATAAAATAAGTGGGGAAAAACTGGGTTAAAGGAAGTTAGACAAGTTTCTTTATTGCAGGACTTCTCAGAGCCCTTATGGAGAATGACAATAATTCTTCTTGAAAAATTAATTTGTGGCTTTTTTCCTTCCTGCCTCTTTCGGCGGGTCCTGTTCCTGGAAGGCACAGAGACACGTCTGCACTTCCTGTCCTGGGGTTGGGGGGAGGGGTTGCAGGGTGGGAAGAGAAGCAGCCTCAAAGCAAAGTCTCTTTCTGCCTTTAGTAAGTCAGGTAAAACAGCAGAGGA
Organism: Hyperoodon ampullatus; assembly: GCF_949752795.1. Lineage (NCBI taxonomy): Eukaryota > Metazoa > Chordata > Mammalia > Artiodactyla > Ziphiidae > Hyperoodon > Hyperoodon ampullatus. The sequence goes on along the minus strand of NC_136927.1, from coordinate 78,202,753 downwards.
GTGCAGGGTGTCCTCTAGCCTCAGCGAAAGGGCGATGGGTTTCAGAGGTGTTATGGACTGAATGTTTGTGTCGCCCTCCCCCCTAATTCATATGTTGAAATCCTAACCCCCCAATGTGATGGCATTAGGGGGTGGGCCTTGGGATGATGAGGTCATGAGGGTAGAGCCCTCAGGAACAGGATTAGTGCTCTTATAAAAGGGACCCAAAGAGCCCTCTTGCCCTTCCTGCACGTGAGGACACAGTGAGAAGACGGCCGTCTGTGGGCCAGAAAGTGGGGGCTCACCAGACACTGAATTTGCTGCCGCCTTGATCTTGGACTCTGCAGGCTTCCGAACTATGAGAAATAACCGTTATTTAAGCCACCCAGTTATGGCATTCTGTTACAGCAGCCCAAATGGACTAAACACAGGACAAGGAGAGAGATGAAAGGATCTGCAAAGCTAGAGACAGAAGCCATCCCGGGGCTTCAGAGCCCTGCAAAGTGGCAGTCCCTGCCCCGCTCCGCGTGTCTGGCGGGACTCCAACGAAGTAGGATGCCTCGCAGAGAATTCCGTTCTCTGGAGGCAGCAGAGCTTCCAGACAAAAGGAGGGATTTCTCAGATGATACCTGGTAATTAGGAGCGCCCCCTCCATACGCAATGCCTGTTGCTCTCTGAGACTCCCCCCAAGACATTTTATAGAACCAGGTGAGAAAAAGCCCAAGGATGACCAAGACCGGATTTCCCACCAGCCCAATGCTCAGAGAAGGCAGAAGGGGTTAAAAATACATTGATAACAACAAAATGCAGTATTTGGTGCACACCGGAAGGCTGTGGGCTGGGATTCCTGTTTCCGACAAAGGCTAATGGCAGAATGAGTCTCCAAGATGGGGTGAGTGACACACGGCTTCCCAGCGCCTTCCCTTTGTCTATAGATCAGACGTCGTAATGAGTCCATGAGGATGACAAAGAACAAGATGAAGCTGCCAGAGCCAGTGGGACACCCGGTGTGTGCCCAGCCCCGCAGAGCGCAGTGGAAGAGGCAAAAAGAGAAGAGGTGGCCCCACCCACTCTTAGAGAGCGAAATTAAGGGGCTTAGATGGTGCCCAGAAACTGGAGGTGATTTAGCATTTGTACCAAGAGCTTCAAAATATTTTGTGCCTTTTGGCCTAGTAATTCCCCTTCTGGGACTCTATGATAAGGATTTCATATAAAATGCTGGGGGATCTTTAGGTAAAAAATTAAATTATTGATAACTGGGGAAAAGAGGGAAGGAAATAAATTGAAGGCCAAGAATTGGAGAATGGACAAGTAAATTACAGTACATCCATCAGATAACTACTAGGCAGCCATTAGTGAGGTTTATGCAAAGGCTTCAGTGATGTGAGAATATTTCATGTGAGGTAGCAAAGCAGGATACAAACTTGCACATCTCGAATGTGTGAATAAAATGCATTAGAAAAATAACTGCAAGGAAATACATTAAAATATTGCCTGGAGGAGGGGAGTGGGGAAGGATGACAAAGCCAGGAAAAATGATTTTATAACAATCCAAGGTAGCATGTGAGGTGCAGGTGGGACTTTCCTGTGCTTTATGACTTCATTCCTTAAGAGCCCACCTGGACAGGTGAGACTGGAGGGTCAGAATGAGATGACGTCATGGCAAAGGTCCTCTCCTGAATTCTGAAATAGGACTCGGTTGGTTTTCTATGTCTGCCATAGTGTTGTTAAAACAACACAGATTTACTATCTCGTGGTTTTCGTAGGTAAGAAGTCCAGGTGAGCTGGACTGGGTCCCCTGCTTGGGGTCTCACAAGGCCAAAATCAAGGTGTGAGCAAGGCTGCATCCCTCACTGAAGGCTCTGGGTAAGAATCCACTTCCAAGTTCGTTCAGGTTGCTGGCTGAATTCAGTTCCTTGCGGTTGTAGGACTGAGGTCCCCATTCCTTGCTGGCTGTCACCCAGGGCTGGTCTTTGCTCCTAATAGCTGCCTGCATTCCTCCTTCTTTTTTTCATGTGGCCCCTCCAGCAACGAAGCTCAAGTCCCTCTCAGGCCTCAAATCTGACCTCACCTTCTGTGGCATCTCTCTGACTCCAGCTGGAGACATTGATTTGCTTTCAAGGGCTTAGGTGATTAGACTGGGCCCGCCCGGGTACTCTAGGCTAATCTCTCTTTTAAGGTCTATAACCTTAACAACATAAGCAGTCCCTTTTGCCAGATAACGTAATACACCGACAGGCTCCAGGGATTAGGGCATGGTTTCCTTTGCAGAGCCGTTCTGCCTCACACAGACCCCAAGATTCTTTCCTCCTAATTTCGAAACTTCTTGACCTCACTTCTTGATCGCCTGACACCACACATCAGAATGGGCCTCCTATTCTGCATCCAACCCAGATGAGTCCCAGCTGACCCCATCTCCAAACGTTTGCCTAGGGCTAGAATGCACCCACCAACTTCAGCTGCCTGAATTGGGGGCGGTACAGAGGTGTTTGATTGTTTTCTCCCCCAGGAAAACTGCATTCACAGAGAATCTCCATGGATTTTTTTTTTTTTTTTTTTTTTGGTACGCGGGCCTCTCACTGTTGTGGCCTCTCCCGTTGCGGAGCACAGGCTCCGGACGCGCAGGCTCAGCGGCCATGGCTCACGGGCCCAGCCGCTCCGCGGCATGTGGGATCTTCCCGGACCGGGGCACGAACCCGTGTCCCCTGCAACGGCAGGCGGACTCTCAACCACTGCGCCACCAGGGAAGCCCTCCATGGATTTTTATGCAGCCAACACCAAGCGGGCTGCAACTACCCAAAGAACACATTAATCAAGCGGCTGTAGAAAATGTGAGAAAGATGGAGGAAGGACATTTCATCTGTCACCCTCATCTCTCTGCCAAACTTTCCCAGCTCAGAGGAGCGCTCTTCCAGGTGTGACCCTCAGAGGCACCTGGGGAACCGTCACCGAGAAAGGCTGATTCCTCCGGCCTCACCTCAGGCCTACTGGCTCAGACCCTCCGAGCATTATGGCCCCAGAATCTGGATTATAAATGTCTCTGTCCCCTCCCCCACGTGATTCTTATGCACTTCCTTAAAGCAGTGGTCTCTGACTTTAAAACCTGAAGGTGATAAATGAGAAAGGCTTATATGCCTTGGGTGACGGGGATCACAGGGTACTGGACTCTCCCCTGAACTCTGAAATTAATGACACATCAAGAGGATGCCCTTGGGGAGCAATAGCCAAACGGAAGGATTCTGAGGGAAGAGAAAGGCCAGTGATACAAAGCAAGACAAACAGGGTACAGCCGAGTACAGATCTGAGCTCAGGGCAAGTGGATAGGCCTGTCTGAGTGGCAGTGATGGCTCTGTGCAGCTGGCTTAGAGGATATGCCTCCAGCAGAGCTCCAGTGGAAAATGTGGCACAGCATCCCGCTTCAGTGCCCGGGTACAGGGGCCAGGCTGACCTGGGTTCACCAAGGTCATCAGCTGTCTTATGCTGGGAAATAATATGAGGATAATAATAGTCCTTTCTTCGTTCATAGGGCTCTTGGGTAAATTAGGGTGGTTTTTCACATAAGCCTGTTTAACTTTTAAGTGCTTATATCAGCTAAGAATTTTTTGGCTGCAAGTAACAGAAAACCCATGACCAAAAACTCAGAGGTTGGTTCTTATTGGCTATGGTTCAAGCAGCTCAACAACATCAAGACAGAGGTCTTTGTGGTTCTCCAAGCAGGGCTTCTCAAACTCTAACGTACACACAGATCACTGGGAGAGCCTGTTAACGATGCAAATTTTGATTCAGTAGATCTGGGGTAGAGTCTAAGATTCTGCATTTCTAACAATCTGGCCCTCAGACCACACTTTGAATAACAATACACTTGGCCTTTCTCTCACGGCTACAAAATGGCTGCTCCAGCTCCAACCATCACATTTGCAGGCAAGGCACAAAAAAGGCAGGACAGACGTGTATGCCACCCATATCTACTTCTTTTATCTAAGAAAATGAAGCTTTCTCATGAGCCAGCAGAACAGACATCCACATAGGTTTCGTTGGTCTAAAATGGGCTTCACAGCCATCCACAGCTTCACAAGAAGATGGAAAAATGAGAAACAGAAAAGGTATAAGCCTTAAACCAAGCATGATTCACCCAGAGCTGGGCATGTTGCCACACAGCATAAAATCCACTTTGTTTAGCAAGGAAGGAAAGGATGGATGTTGGGAAGCAAAGAGCATCCCAGCAGCACTCCACACTGTTTGTTGTATGAATAAAGCACTTACACAAAGTGATCTCCCTCCAAATGTCAACAGTTTTCTCGCCCGCATCTCATCGATGTGTATTGAGCAGACAAGTGGTAGGTTCCCTTCCACACTCCTGTCACCCAAACCCCAAACAACCCCACGCAGAGTGGGGGTGGGGCAGCTTTCTAGGGGTACAGCATCCTTGGTTCCCCGGAGCCAGTCTCCTGAGCTGTGCAGGGTATCCAGGTCCCCGGGGAACGGACTCACAGGGCCCAAGGAAAGCGGTTACACTCGTCAATCCGTAAGCCTCCTGGGACCAGGCAGGTACAGAGGTAAATCCCAGAGTAAATGGCCAGGCTGCCTTCCCTTCTTTGTAGCTCACAGCCATCCAAGGGGGCGGATTTCCGACTTCACCAGTTGCGTTCATCCTCGACCCCAGCCTGGGACTCATCAAAAGGCAATGTGAGGCCCTCATGACTCTGTTTCAAAGGAGAGGCTTCGGCCTTCTTTCGAGTTCTGCAGAGCAGAACAGGTAGACGCCCAGCAGATGCGCTTTGTGAATTTAGCTGAGAAAGCCCCTCTCGGAAAAGTCTGAGCTGCCTTCCTTTTCCAGGGTCAAAAAGGAGGACGCCCCGGAGAACCTGGAAGTTCTGAAAACTGAACTTCACCTGCCAGCTTCTTATGGGAAGATACAGGGTGGAGGTCACCTCCTGTCCCAAACCTTCTGACCTTCCAGGGTCAGTGGACAGTGGCCTGGTTAACTCTGGCCTCCCTGCCGCTCACCGTTTGGTTTTGTTTGTAACTGAGCCATATTGGGTCAAGGTCCTCATCACCAAGTCTATTTTGCAGAGAAAAGCAGAGGTTCCGGAAGGCGGGTTCTACAAGTTCAACCCGCAGTCATCTAACCATGTGTGTAACTCTGGGTTTAGACCTGGTTACCAAGCTATCACCAGTGCTGGGTTTTTTGTTTGTTTGTTTATTTGTTTTAAAAACTCCCTCAGAAGGCAGCTGCAGGGCATAAAGAAAATTCAGCAAGATGTCAAATCCCAAGCCCTGAGTTTAAATGCTGGTTTTTTCCACTTTGCAGTTCGGTGAGGAAGCTGAGCCAGTTTCACTGCCTGCATCTGTTTGAATATTGGTGATGGGAAGAGGTGTAATAACAATAACCAACATTTAAGAGAGTCCTTGGGAGGCACTGTTCTAACTGCTGCACAAGCATTAACTAATTTTGCAACAACTATGACACAGGTATATATCATTAACATCCCCGTTTTTCAGATGGGAAACGGGGGCACAGAGAGATTAAGTAACTTGCCCAAGGTCACACAGCTGATAAGAAGCAGAGTTAAGATTCCAACCCAGGGGGCTTCCCTGGTGGCGCAGTGGTTGCGAGTCCGCCTGCCGATGCAGGGGACACGGGTTCGTGCCCCGGTCTGGGAAGATCCCACATGCCGCGGAGCGGCTGGGCCCGTGAGCCATGGCCGCTGAGCCTGCGCGTCCGGAGCCCGTGCTCCGAAACGGGAGAGGCCACAACAGTGAGAGGCCCGCATAATGCAAAAAAAAAAAAAAAAAAAAAAAAAAAAAAAAAAAAAGATTCCAACCCAGGCACTTTGGCCCTTCTGCCCAAGCTTATTTCCACTCCGCACTAAAGCACTTGGAAACCTATACAATGATTCTGATTGTCAGGTGTTATTATTCCCTTACACAGGAAGCTTAGGTGACTTGTCCAAAGACACAGAGACTGCCCACCTTCCGAGCCAATCGAAACACAAGAAGGGAGCTCCTCCGTAAATTCCATCCTCCCCTCCCTTCTGCAGCCCAAGTCCTCGCAAAGGTCCCGACAACGGAGCCATCCATCCCCAGTCCTCAGAGATCTCCCCCCACACTGAGCACAGTCCCCATGGCCGATGACCTCAAATCAAGCATCCATTCATCCCAGTGGCAGAAAAACCATGTAAGCATTTTGCTATTTGCATTTCTGCCAAGCCACAGGGGTGTTGCATAGAACCACTTTTTTTTCTTTTTCTTTCTTTTTTGCATTTAATAATACCTAATTACCTTTCTTCAATCATCTCGGTGGAATATGTGCTTTTCAACCTAACACTGAGGCTTTTTAAAAAATGGGATGGAGGAATGGGTGAGATGTATTTTCAATGCCCAGAAAGAACCTTCTGTGGTCCCTGGAGGGGAGAGTGAGCAGAGATGGATATCATGTTTGTGCTCCGGATGGCTGTTCCTTGTGAAGGACTGTAATGAATAAAAAATATGGGGCGGGGGTGGGGTGGGGAGCAGGCAGACAGACAGAGCCGGGTAACTGCGTGCTCTTCACATGCTCTGAAGCCACTGACCTAAGAAGCAACCTTGGGTACCTTAAGTAATCCATCCCAGTGGGTACAGGGCATTTGATGCCAAACTCAACTGCTCCAGCTGCCCTGGACCGACAGGTTCATTGCTATTCAGGTTTTTGTTCTAAAATGATGAAAGTAAACATAATCCACAGGAAGAGGGAGAAAACACACAAAACAAATATTCCCCAGTGGTCTTAGCGAGCAGATCTGATGGGGGCTGGCCCATGCAGCTGAATTTCAATTGAAGGAGGTTTTTTTTCAAAAGGGCCCCACTGGGAGACTTATAAAGATGAAGGAAGAGAAACCTGCCTACACAGTGTAAGTTATAAAACAATGAGATTAATGATATGTAAACCTATGTAGGAACTCTATTCTAGAAGCATTGTATAATGATGATTAGGGTGAAGTGAGAAAATATACAAACAACACTCTGCCTATGCCCGGCTGCATGTGAACTATTTCTGCCATCCCTATGCCACCAACCAGCTGAGACGAACAGTTACTGTTGCAGTGTAATCGAGTAATTAGAACATACCTGACACTTATTGGAGGAATACACTGTTAGAAGCACTTTATGAGTCTTTATTTCCTGTTCCAACAACCTGAGAGGTAGGTACTGTTATTGAGTCTCTTTGGCCAATGAGGAGACCGAGGCACCGACAGACACGTTACTTGCCCAGGCGGCTCCACTAGAGAATGGCAGGTTCTGACCCAAGGACTCTGCCTGCAGAGCCCATGGTTTCAGTAACGATCAGGACAGCAGGAGTTTAGGACCATGGCTGAAAGTACAGGCTTCGAAGTCAGAGCGACCTGGGTGCGAATGCTGGATCTGTGACTCATTTTCCCCCTACAGAATCACGGTATTTTAAACTTTGAAAAACTACTGGAGACCATCTATTTAAACTCCCTGATTTCATAGGTATGGAAACTTGGGAACATAAGGGAAGGCCAGCCTGGTCACACATCTAGACCTCTGATGCCCCGCTGTGGGCTGAAGTGGGTCATCACCATCATCTCTGGCTCACCTGTCTGCAGGATGACCGAGAGGACCATCCCCACCCCCAAGGCAGCCCACTCCTCAGCACTGTGCTTCTGCAGCCTGACTGCCCCCCAGACCTGGGAGAGGGCCTGGATGCAGGAGGTTGAGCATGGCCGAGGACTTCCTGAAATCCCAGCCATTTGGGGGTCCAAGAAATCTGCGAGTCTCCCAAAGAGCTTACCCGGAACAAATCCAAACTCTCGGAACGTTAGGTAACTCCCAAAGCCTCCACTTTGATTCTTGGTTTGATCAATACCATGCGGCCAAGGAGAGAGCATAAAACAAAGTTACACACAGCTCAAAGGAGGTTACTCATAAATTCCTTAAAAGTTTGATCTTTTAATTTAAAAAAAAAGTAATCTCTCCCTCCTCAGTAGCCCATCATATATATGCAAAGTATGGTTTACTAGGAGGCTCTGTAATCATGGCTGATCCTGTAGAGTGCCTATACCATGCTGGGTATTCTTCTAAGGACCTAATAAATACACCTTAACCCTCACAGCACACCTACAGCAAAAGATTAACTCCTTCCCACCTCCCAATTTACCACTGTGAGAACTAAAGCACAGGCAGGTTAAGTCACTTGCCTGAGGTCAAACAGCCAGCAAGCTGCAGGTGAGACCTGAACCCAGACAGTCTGGCTCCAGAGCTCAGATATATAACCACTACACCACACTACCTCTCAGAGCCACAAACAAATTCACATTTCAGGAAACAGCCGCTAGTGACATCACTTTAGCGATGCCTACATTTCAGCCATACCTTCCACACTCAGTGCCCGCTTCCTACCAAACTGGTTCCTTCTTCCTCCTTGTTATATTTGTTTTCCTTATTTTTTAGTGGAAAAAAAAATTAATCCTGAATGAAGCCAAGTTTAGTTGCAAATAAAACTGAACTGTCCACAACTGAAAGCATGTAATTAGAGAATGTTAATCTCTGGGTGGTTTTCCATCCCCCCCCAACCCAAAAATACACTAACATTTGCAAAAGAGAATTCATCTTTACCTAAAACTATAATTAAGCGGCTGCTGGCGGTTACCTTGGTGACATTAAAAAAAAAAAGTCTCCACTACAGCTCCCCACACTGGATAATACAAACTCGGCAACCAAATAAGTCAACAGGTTGTCCAGGAAACTGTTTCCTTGACAACCAGGAAGATCGAGGGGGACGGAGAGCTGGGGAAATGTCAGAGCAGCAATGCTATATTAAAGAAGCAAAAGCCCCTCTGGCATGGCTGAGCAGTTTCCCCAACTTGTACCAAGCAGCACAGCAGGGAACAAAAAGGGCTCTTTGTTACATGAGGAAGGTAGCTGGGGGGAATGTCAAAACCCACATCTTACCCATTGGGTGAATTTCCACTTGAGGGCATGGAACACAGGAGGCTGGGGCCGCAGACCCTTCTAACTTAGAAAAAAAGCCCCATTCATTCTCTCCCTTACCAAACGTGCACTGAGCATCTGCTAAGTGTCAGCATGTCCACACCTCCTGGCTCTAGCCTTGGATGGTTTTCCATGCTTTGGAACCTTGGCCAGGTGGGCCAAGAATTCAGGAGATGACAAGTAACTTGCAGGACCATTTTTTGGAATTTTAATGTCTGGCTTTCTCCTTGTGTATTCACCTTCCTGTGCCCCATTCTAGCAAGGCCAGTTCTGTGCTTCCTTGTCTGGGCTGGGGGGAGAAGGGAGGAGGGGGAGTTTGCAGGAGAGTGAAAGCTGGAAGGGTGTGCAGGACGATCTTGTCACTGGCTTTCTTTTAAAGGACAAAGAGCTTGTGGACGGGATTCAGTCATAGGACCTGGAAAATCAGGAGAGGACATGAGTGCCCCTGAGGAACGCAGGAGAGCAGTGGGAGAAATGACCTAGAAAGATTTCTTGAGACTGTGGTCCTTCAACAGAGCAGGGGTCTGGGACCTTAGCCATGATGTAGGTGGGCGGGAGTGTGTCGTGCCCTTGGAAAGGAACAGTCACAGGGTCTTAGTCTGACCAAGAGTAGCTGGAAGGAAGCAGCAGACCTAGGATTGGCAGGGCTAAGACGTGTGGACAGATGACCAGAGGCCTGGCCAGGGCTTCCGGGCTATATAAGGCCCCCAAAGCTTTCTCTACCCTAGGGATGGGGGTGGGAGTGGTGCAGGGAGCCCCAAGAACCAGTGAGGCGGGCTTGAAATAGATTTTTTTTTAATAAAGAAATGCTCTATTTCTTGCTTCTTAAGTCCATGGACAGCAAGCCACACTTGCCAAGTGTAATTTACAATGCTGCATTTTCCAAACTACTTGAAAGTTCCTGCAGCTGAATTCTGCAGAGAAAAGAAGAAAGGAACAAGGGGCAATCCAGAGGCACCTAGACCTGGAAATCCCAAATCAATTTTCCCTTCCACAAAAACTCTTTCACCTCTGGCTGGCCCTACCAAGTGTTTTGCCGTGTTCCTTATCTAAACATGGTTTTAATCAACTTATTCTCTGATCATAAATGAGAAGGCAATGCTGTACTACTAATCATCACAGGGTGGACACTCAATTCAGGGGTCTCCTCTTTCCATAGCCCAGCTGACGCTGACAGAGGCAAATTGATCTGAGTGTACAGACGTGTCATTGACACATGTAGCAGTGAAAAGAATGACTTGGATCTGCATTGCACTTTCACAACAGGGAATTTATTTTCTCTTTACAACTAATCCTGTGCTGCAGATGCCCATTTTGCAGATGAGAAAACCAAGGCACAGGAGAGGTAAAGACTTGCCCAGGGTGCCCACAGCCAATTCAGTGCCAAGAACCAAGGCCAGGGCTTCTGATCCCAACTCCCAATATCTTTCTCCCTCTGTGCTCATACCTCGCCTTTCCTCTGTGTTGGTTTCACTCCTATGTCCCTAATTCTCCTTCCCCTACTCTTTTCCTCCTACTTTTTTTTTTTTTTTTGCCCCCTCAAACACTCCAGTGGTTCTCAACTGCAGGTAACCCCTCTCCCCCAGGCCACATTTGATGATGTCTGAAGAATACCTGGTTGTCATTCTGGACGGAGGTGCTAATGGGTAGAGTAGAGGTCAGTAGATGCTGTCAACATCTTACAATACCCAGGGCAGCCCCGCACAACACAGAATTATCCAACCCCAAATGTCAACGGTGCTGAGGGTGAGATACCTGTGATCACAGGAAGATAAAAGAATTGTACACGTAAAGCACATGCAACAGCACCTGCCACGTAGTCAGCTCTTATTATTTGGGTTAATGATATTGTACACAACCCTATTGCAATGGGGAAGTCTGGGTTACTTATAAAAAGGAAAGAAGAAAAAGCACTCTGAGTACTCAGGCACTTTGGTTCCAAAGTTTATTCATTTACTAAGTAGTCACTGACTTCTTTCCCTAGGAAAAGGCCTGCAGCCCACAAAGGAGAGAAATGTCTTGTTTTGTGAACAAGGTCAAGCACTGGCCTTTAAGTCTAAATGTGCAACCCAGGAAATAATACTGAAGGGCACTGGGATGAGGGTCCCAGAAGACCTTTCATGAGTCTTGAGATGGGTCTACCACTGGGTTTCAAATCAAAGAATCTCAAGCCTCAAAAACAACCAAAGATAAATTATTTTGCCCAACCACCTTTTTTTTTTCCCTGTACACCCACCTCCACCACAGAACAAAGAAAAGGTCTGGAAGGTGAGGGAGATGAACGCAGTTTGCATATTTAACAGCCCAAAGGAAGGTGAAAGTAACAGAACCAGAGATTATCGCGTTAGAAGTGTAACACAGAGTTGGGGGGAACTGTTCAGCTTCTAAATAACAGGAGCTAAAAATACCTGTGTCACATGTCATTTACAAATTCAAAGGGCTGTTTAGACAATACTATGATCAGACTGCAATTGATACATATTTTCTCCCCAGTGGTTAAACACAGCCTGATTTTTAAGTACCAAACAGCTGCCTCCAGGTTCGTCTGGAAAAACCACTCATTAATTTCTATTTTTGATTGACACACTAGGGGGTCCCAATCACTGCTCCTTCAGCCTGGTACCTAAAATCACATGATAGTGGAAGACTGGAAGGAGCAGCTGAAAGGAGGCAGAGGGAATAAGGGAAGAGAGCAGAAGCTTTAACAAAGGCAAGGAGGGACCAGCGCCCTCCACGTGCCTGCTTTCTCCCCAAAACAAGAAAGTTTGGGGGGATTGGAGGGATGACAAGGCAATAAAATGAGAATGGCCTGTAGCCTGGAAATAATTAAAAATTCCCTCTTCACATTGGGAGGGAGGGGAGACTAAATAGCTCAATAGAAGCAGGTGAAGCTTTCTGGGACCTGGGATGTGAGCAAAACGCTTCTGCTTGATTCCTTCCCCCATTCACCCCCCCACACACACACATACCCATGGGCCCAGCTGGCTGAATGGAGGGTGGTTTCTGTGGAAGCCCAGAGATATGTCCAGTGTCTCTAAGTTTCTTTGGGGAGAAGAGGGGGCGTCTGGGTTTTCTTTTTAGGGGTATGGAAACGCTCTAAAATTAGATCATCGTGACGGTTGCACAACCCTGTGAATATGTTAGAAATCCAGTTGCATACTTTAAAAGGTGACTCGTATGCATGGAAGTTAAATTAAGAATAGAGACAATCAGGAAATTATTCCAAATAAAAAGTTTTTCCTTTTAAAAAAGTAGGAGTGGGGTGTAGACTCAAGGACTCTAGATTGAAATCTCGCCTCTCCTTACTCTTAGCTGTAAGACTTATTCAGCCTCCCTGAGTCTCAACTGTCCCATCTGTAAAATGGGAATATTGAGAGTATCCTTCCTTCATAGGGCTGCTGTGGGGACTAAGTGGGATGCTGTTTGTAAAAAGCCTGACCCAAGGGCAGTGCTTCGAGCTCTGTGAGAGAAGATGAATGATGATTGGTAAGAGGCTGGATTCTTAAAATGGGCCTGGGCAGTGAAAGAGATGAGCCCACAACTTTCAGATGACAGGACTGGTAACCTTGCAGTGAGAGTGTGTCCACTCAGACCCTGGCACCATCAATTGACCAAGATACACAGCACAGATAATAGTAACTGCCATTTACTGAGCACTTACTATATGCAAATGCCTCATATGCATTATCTCATTTAATCTTTATTTCAACCCTACGAGGCAGGTACTATTATATCCCCATTTTACATATGAGGAAATAGACATAATTTAGTCATTTACGCAGAATCACAGAGAGAGTAAGAGGCAGATCTGGTTCCAGTCCAGGCTGTCTGTTACCTGAGATGGACCAGGTGAGCTGGAGCTAGCTCTTACCAGCTTGAGAAGGCAAGTTGTTAAATATCCAGGAATTCTGATTATTACCTATTCAAGAATTTTACAAACAGGTTATTAAGTCATTGGTGGCAACCACAGTAGAAATCAGCCACGATATGAGTATTTACACCAAGGAAATCTGCAATTGTTACAGATCTGGACTTTCTCTCTCCCCGCTCCCCTTGCCTGCCTCACCTGGCCCCCGTCCACAGCCAGTGTGCCAGCACATCTTTAACTACCCAACTAGGAGGGGACATTGGGTACACTCCTTCCTACACAAAATGATAAGAAATCTTTACATTTTCATGGCACTTTAGGGTTTACGGTGCTTTTAAATCCATCAAAAAAAAGAAAGAAAAAAAACCCCCCACAGTTGTTGAAAAAAGAACTATTTGCATGGATAATAATGAAAACAGGATCCATAGGTGATGAACCCAAGGGCCTCAGTGGACCACAGACCTCCTGAATTCTAACCAGGCCCTTCTATCTTGAAAGGGAGCAGCCCCACGAGTAGATAGATGGCAGGTAGGCTCTGTTGACAGCTACCAGGCATCTCATGGCATTGGGCAGTTGCTGCCCTCACGGACTCTGGGAAGGGGACCCTCTCCCTGACTCCGCGGACTATGATTCCACAGGCCCCACAGCTCCCCAGAGGAGTGAGCAAAAGTTTTTCACGGTTTCCACGTGAAGACAATTGGGAGGTGGAATTTAGGTGGGTGTGGATCTTGGAGCAAGTGAAACTTCCAAGCTAAGTTTGACGAGCCTGCGCTTTGCATAAGAGAAAGACAGTAAACGTTTCATGAGTGAATGAATGGAATCGTCCCTCCTGTCCTTAGAGATTTATAGGCTCAAGCTCAGGCTTTAAATCAGGGCTGTGCCATTGATTAATTTTACCAGTGGCCCCAACTAAAGGCCTCCCTGCATCCATACCCTTTGCCCCGACCTTGCTGTCCCTCCGTCTCTGATGCTGGGTTTGGATATATGACGTGCTTTGGCCAGTGGGATATATTAATAAGTGTGATGCAAGCAGAGCCTGAAAAGCATGTGGTTATTGCTGCTTGTCCTCTTGCATGATTGGGACAATAGCGCTCTCTTGGACCACTGCCACCACCATGAGAACATGCCTGAACTGTGGGGAACGTGGAGATACGTGGAAGAAACTGAGTCTGAGTTATCCTAGCCCAGGCCATGCTAGACCACAAGCCCCCAGCCGCTGACCCACCTGCTGACCACAAACACATCAGCAGGACCAGCTGATCTCAGCACAACTGCCCAGCTTACCCTTAAACTCATGAGAAGTAATAAAAGGGTTGCTGTTTCAAGCCTCTAAGTATGCAGCAGTAGCTACCTGATACAGGCTGCCTGCCTTGAGATTCACCCAGAATCTCAGAGGTGCCTGCTGCCTTCTCCCCTCCAAATCTGCCACCTCATCAAGAATTCTGATGAAATGCTTCACTGTGGCTTCCTGCTATCTAAAGAGTCAGGTACAAGATCATCCCCAGTAAGGAGAACAGAGAAATCTGCCTTCAGCTAAATGAACAAAGACATTACCGAACATCTCCACCCCCTCGGGGAAGACAGTCCCCTTAGCTGAGAAAGATTCTTAAAGAAATCCTGAAGGAACAACAGGCTTCATTTCCATTCCTGCTTTGAAAGATGAGTTTTGTCTGAATCACTGCTGAGCTGTCCCCTCTCTCCCTCCCTCTCCATTTGCAGCCCGATTCTTTCACCAGGATTAAGACATCATCTCGCAGTCCTGATTTAGACGGTGTTTGGGCCTTACCCTTCAAATGGGATTTCTTTTTCTGATGTGACATAAAGTCCCAAGATACACCAAAGCCAGAACTGCTAAGGTCTGGTAGAATCCAAAATATGATTTTCAGACCCTTTCCCAATCGAGGCAAAATGAAGAAGCAATCTACAGTCTCCCTACTCAAAGTGAGGTCCGTGGACCAGGAGCTCAGGGATCACCGAGAGTCTGTTACAAATCCAGAATCCCAGGACCCACCCCAGACCTACTGTTTCAGAACATGGATTTGAACAAGATGCCCAGGTGATGTGGCTGTGCATCCAGGTTTGTGATGCACTGGTCCCTGCTTTACAGCACTGGTCCCTGCTTCTCCGGGTGACTGTATATCCCCTGATGTCAAGGCCTCTCGAGTGAGTTTCAAGCTGAACATCAGCCTTCATTCTCAGTATTACAAAGGACAGCTTCACCTAGCAGAATACAAATTCTTCTCACCTCCAATGCATGCATGCATTTGCACACATGCACACACACACATACACGAGCACACTTCCTACAACCAGGCTTGCCAAAGTCCCTCACTTGTGAGCCTTACTTGAAAGATTTTCTCTTCTGAAGCACAAGCCTTTCTATCCTGAAGGGCCTTTCAAATGTCCCGCTGGGACCCAGGGATTCATTCATAAGAAACACTTAGTCTTATCTTGAGATTAAAGGTTTCAAATGATTCCCATCTGATCCCAACAGGAGAGCTCCTTGCTAAAATACAAAAGTTTTGTTGGAAGTAATCTCCACGGAAATCATTAACCCAATTTATTAACAAGGGGAAAAAATCCTAAGGATATTTTAAACTTTTAAATATCTTTGCAAAACTAATGACAATGAAAACAAAGCATTTTGAAAATGAAAGAACCCCCATAGCAGAAATTAAATTCAAACTAAAACGCTCTCTGAATTTTAACAATCCTATTTTAAACTCTTAATAAGCCCTGGAAATCCAGTTAATTTAAATTACTGGCCAACAGTAATTACACCAACACCCTCCCTGAAATAATTCACACCTTCAGTCGTCTCAGGGAATATTTCCCCCCCACCAAAAGACTACATGAGATTGTTTATGTGCTGCTTCTGCTGACATATGATTTTCTAGAAATCTCTGAACTTTGGGTTAAAAAGACAATTGAAAAACAGACCTAGGCTGTGTTTCCAAATGATTTTTGGTCCCCTGTCACAATAACCTTTTCAAGAAGGAATCGGTGAGGCTGAAGGTGACTGTAATTTTACAGCTACCAACACTGAAAAGAAAAGGCTGTGTAGTGACAAAGATAAGACACGGGTTTAGAATGTTTTAGGTAACATGCAAATGTATTCTGATTTTTTTCAACTCCCTTCAGAAGGAGAAAAAAAAAATCTTGAAAGATGTTCTCGAGGTGGAGCTGGCAGCAGGTTAATTAGAAAAATGAGATGATCGGGAAAGGGAAAAT
Organism: Hyperoodon ampullatus; assembly: GCF_949752795.1. Lineage (NCBI taxonomy): Eukaryota > Metazoa > Chordata > Mammalia > Artiodactyla > Ziphiidae > Hyperoodon > Hyperoodon ampullatus. The sequence goes on along the minus strand of NC_136927.1, from coordinate 78,186,684 downwards.
CCAACTGGCTCTCTCTCTCTCTCTTTCTTTCTGCCCAAGCTGGGAAGAAGTGGGCATTTAAGGTTCAGCCCTCTGATTTCAGCATGTGGTGAAATGGGTCTAACTCCAGCAATTTGGAATCACCCACTGGAGTGACTGACTGGGGCCTGGATCACACCCAACCCCCCTTTTATCTAGCTCTGCCTCCTGATTTTTCTCTACAGAAGATTTCTTCCTTCTCTCTGAGTCCGTGGGGGCTGGGAGGTGCTGACCTCACCTCTGACCCCACAGGTAAGCACCTGACCCAGGCCTGGCCAATCAGCTCATTTAATTCCCCAGGTCCCCAGGGATTGGTTCAGGGGTGGGCATGTCAGTCCAGTTAGAGTCATTCCCAGGACCTTTCCAGGAACTATTGGAAAAACAGTGCTCCCTTTCCACTGGAGGCACTTAGGTGGAAGCTGCAGAGGATATGGCTGGAGTTGCTGGAGCCTCCTGAGAAGAGCCTGCCTGGTAATGAAGTCAACACAGTGGAAGGTAGAGCTGAGTGAGGGAAAGCAACTAGGCATTAGTGAGCCCTGGATCCAGCCTTACCTGAAACCTCCAGACTTCTAAAATATGAAAACTAATAGAAACCCCCCCTTTTTTTTCCTTAACCAATTTTGAGTTAGATTTCTGTCACTTGCAACAAAACCACCTATCTGATTCTAGTAAAAACCCCTCAGGGTTTTCACAAGAAAGTCAAGAGAAACAGCAAATTGCTACACCAAAAAAAAAAAGTCTCAAGAGATCATTTAGTCTTTCCCCTTGTATATAAGCATGCAAGTGCTCTAATTTTTTAAATTTTATTTTATATTCTTAGTAAAGATCCCTAGGGACTAAGATTCAGCAACCTCCATCCAGAATCCATATGAGAACACACACTGAGATGAAAATGTGAGCTTGAAGATGCAACATACGTCTGTAGGTGGCTCGGGAAATATTCTCCAGGCTGACAAAAAAAAAAAAAAAAAATCCACCAACGAAACCAAAATCCTAATGTTAGATTTCATGCGCTACCAAGTAAACTTTTTCTCTCATAAAACAAATTGTTTCTATAGAAACGAATGTTTTTCTAGCAACCCACTCCCTATTAGGGTTGCTATAGGAACAGATTGAGAAAATTAGGAAACTGTAGAAAAAGGTAAATGACTACCCAGTGTCTTTTTTTCCTGGAAACCCACAGAAGGCAAATGCCTTTTCATTTCTGAATGCCTTGGTACTTGGGGCAGGCTCCCGGAGCACCTGAGAATATAATTCCAGCTCTGTTGCATTCCCATTCCCCAGCAAGGGTTTCATCAAGTCACTGAAATTTAATTCTGAATATGACGAGTTTTACTAAGAACCACCTTCTAAGGATTGTTTTCAAGGACCAGGGAGCATGGAGTAAGAAGGTACAGGGCTTTGGGTGTAAAAATGTAACAATAAGTGCTGACAACCACACATGTGCTACAGATAGTCTTTTGGAGAGAAGCCCTTCATTTGGGGAAACTTAAGTGCACATGTTCTGTGAACGCTTTGCTGTAAGCAGTAGGACCATGCCACGTGCTGCCCGGGTCTCAGGGTACAAATGATGAGCGCACAGGTGAAGGTTTTCCTTTCTTTACTGGAGAGCTGGAAGTGAATACACACACAGTCCCTTGTCTCTTACTCGGTTTCTGGGATCATCTACTGACAAGCAGGGTATGACATCTGTCTGGCGTAGGGAGAATTCTCTCTCAACTCTCAGCAACTACAAACCCAGTAGACGGGAGTGGAGAGAGCTTTGAAGCCAAGAGTTGTAATCAGCAAGTAAGAACCCTATGGCCTTGGGTGAGTCCTTTCATTGCTCTGAATCAGTTTATTTACCCCATCTGTAAAATGGGGTTAACAAGATCCCTATTTGTATAATAGGGATCCCAGCTGGTACAGAGTAGAGTTAGCAACACTACTTCACATGAACCTTCTGTGTCTTCTTCAGAAACCCGATAATGGAAATTAGTGAAACTGACAGGGTATGAAAGGCAGCAGAGAGCGCTGGGGGCAAACAGACAGCCCGAGCTCCTGTAAAGAAAGTTCAGATATTTTTAACACCTTGTCTGCAGGCTCACCTTGGAGCCTGCCCACTGAAACTCCTACATCTGCACCCACTGAGAATTGCGGGGATTGAGCCTTGCCCACATGTGGCATTAACAAAGCTATACCTCTAACGGAACAGAGCCTCTCCCGTGGGAACTTGATTGTCGGGGGAGGTGGGGCCGGGGGGGAATCCGTGGCATGACTAAGAAAGCGTTCAGCAAGAGAAGGGAAAATTCCATCCTGTCAAACTAAACTGCAGTTTCTCATGTCCCCCTCTGCCTCTACCCTGGTCCAAACCCTGGTCATCTTTCCCCTACAAGAGGCATGCATTAGTCAGGGTTCTCCAGAGAAGCAGAGGAAATATATATAAACATATATATATATATATATATATATATATATATATATATATATATACGTAGATATATAAAGAACGAGATCTACTATGAGAGATTGGCTCACATGATTATGGAAGCTGAGCCCTGCCATCAGGAGAGCTGGTGGTGTAGTTCCAATTCGAACCTGAAGCCCGAGAAGTAGGGAGTAAGTCCTGGTCCAAGTCCAAAGGGCCAAAATCCAGGAGCATCGTTATCCAAGGGCAGAAGATGGATGTCCCCGCTCAAGCAGAGAGGGCAAATTTGACCTTCTTCTACCTTTTTGTGCTATTCGGGCCCTCAAAGGCTTGGATGATGCCCACCTACGTTGATATGGGTGATCTTTCTGTCTACAATTCAAATGCTGATCTCATCCAGAGACTCCCTCACAGACACACTCGGAAATAATGTTTTACCAGCTCTCTGGGCATCCCTTTGCCCACTCAAGTTGACACATAAAATGAGCCTTCATAAGGCAGTAGCCTCTTCATTCGTCTCTCTGCTTCCACTCCCACTCTGTACAGTCAATCCTCAACACACGGCCAGAGGAATCCTTTTAAAACAAAAGTCAAATCATGCCACTCTTCTGCCCCAAACTCTCCAATGGCTTCTCAAAGCCTTCAGAAAACAAACCAAAGTTCCAACAGTGACCTACAGGCCCTAAGGGATCTTCCCTGACCCTGGCACCCTCCACCTGGCTCCCACTCTCTCTACCAGCCACACTGGCCCATCTCTGTTCATCAGACACACCAGGCACACTCCTGCCCCAGGGCCTTTGCACTTACTGTTCCCTCTGTCTAGAACATTTTTCTAATAGATGTCCACATGGCTGGCTCCCCAGCTCCTTTGGATTTTTGCTCCACTATTACCACTTTTTAGTGAAGCCTTCCTTCAGCCACTCCCTATAAAATGACCACACCCCACTCCCAGAAGCTAGCCCCCTCTCTTCTTTGGTTTTCTCCACACCACGTATCATCTGCTGACATATTTATCTGTCCCCCATTCCCATTCGAAGATAAACTTGGGAATTCCCTGGCAGTCCAGTGGTTAGGACTCTGCACTTTCACTGCCAAGGGCCCGGGTTCAATGCCTGGTTGGGGAACTAAGATCCCACAAGCCGCGCGGTGTGGCCAAAAAACAAAACAAAACAAAACTCCACAAGAGTAAGGATTTGTTTCTACTTTGTTTCTTGCAGGGTTCCCATGCCCAGAACAGCACTTAGCACAGAGTAGGCTCTCAGCAAGCCTTTGTTGAATGACAATGAATGAAACAAGAGAGCTGAAGAGTGTAGAAGAGAGGGTGAGAGCCGGGGTACCAGAGCCCACGCTAGTCCGGTCCCCCCCGCGGTGTTCAATATTCATACATCAGGCCAGTCATTCCATATGCATGAGCGCCCATCACATGCCAGGCACGACATGCTGGAGATGCCAGAAGCAGGATGCCGTGATGAGCAGGACAGGTAAGATCCATGCCTCCTAGACAGCTTACATTCTAGCGGAGCAGGTAAACAATAAAGAAGTAAACCTACAGGTGATGACATACGCCATAAAGAAAAAATAGCCCGAGGTAGTAAGGAGTGGAGGAGAGGGAAAGGAGGCCTGATACTGAGAGCCGGTGGTCAGGGATGGCTTCTCTGGGGAGGGGTCACGTGAGCAGAGACCTATGGAGTGAGGGAACCTGCTGTATGGGATACGGAGCTCATGTACCTGATGGATTCCCTCCATCCTTTCCTTCCTAACCCTCTCATGTGATTGGAGCCCCACCTCTGCAGGGATGCCCTTCCTCTTTCAGACCTGGCTCAAGCACCACACCACAGGTGGGGTACCTGGCAGGAGGACTCTGTCTGCCCAGTTCTCTCCTGTCTCCCTCTTGGTCGAGGTGTTCCCCATAGAGAGAGCTACTGTCTCCTCACTTCTGAGTTGTGTACCCTGGCCCTATTCTTCCCTTCTTTGGTATAAGCTTTTTGTTTGGAAAAGCAATACATCCAACCAAAACTTGACATTTCCCAGCCTCCCCCCACTGCCTTGTAGCTAAGCTGTTGCCTTGTGATCACAAGTTCAGTGTTGTGCAAAAAATTCTTAGAATATTCCTTAAAGGGAGCTGCCCCAGCTGAGAAGTAGGCCCCTTTTGTCTTTTGCCCCGTCTTTGTTCATGATCCCTGGAATGCAGACATGATGGCTAAAGCTCCAGCAGCCATTTTTCACCATGAGGCACACTTGAAGGAGGTGCTACAGAAAAACAAAAGTCCAGGGCCTTGAAGACCAAGGAGTTGCCAAACCAGCCTCAGACTGCTGACTTCTGGGCTTCTTTTACATGAAAGAAAAATATACTTTCATTTTTTGAAGATACTGTCACTGGGTAATCTAATTCCATTGGATACACATCAGGGCTGCATTATGACTCATGGATCCTCAGCACCCATGCCTTCATGGGCTCCTGCCTCCATAAAAATGTTTAAAATTATATTGTATGACTATGCTGGTATAAAGATAAGTATAATCCAGACTGCATTCATTATTATGTATCTATTATTATTATATTCATGTTTTTCTTATGATTTAAAAAAAGTAAAATGGAAACATTTTGTGGATTCCTAAAAGAATCATGGGTCCTGTGCCTTCTGCACCTAATGGAGACATCCATCCATCCTGATACTCATGCCTTATCTTGCTTTACCCCTAATAGAACCTGATGGTGTAGGTACTATTAGTCTTCCTGTTTTTTAGATCAGGAAGCTGAAGCCAGAGAGGTTAAGTAACTTGCCCAGATTTGAATCCAGGTCCATCCAACTCCAACCCCAAGAAAGGGGCTATTTTTAGCACCCAAAGGCAATTATTGCTGGAGCTATTATTATTATTCATGCAAACAGCTCTGACTACTTAAGAAAATAGACCTGATAGATGGTAACAAAGCATAATGGACATGCTGACCTTCTGGTAGCTTCTTTTTATTTTAATCCATAAGATAAACACAGTAATGAGCCCCATCTCTGCAGGAAATGTTTTAAGTCCCCATGTTTTAGGACTGGATTTACTCATCCAACTTCACAAAGAAAATAACTCCACTTAGCTTGACAGAGTCCACAGTGAAAAGGAAATTATTTTTCTGGAAATGACCCTAAAAATAGCATGGAATGGGCCTGCTTACAGATACCAGAGGCAGTAAGACTGAATATGTTGGTTTTAAGGGCACAAATGTGTTTTGAAACACAGAGATTCTTCTGTGGTCTTGAGAAGAAAAAATTGATTTTCCAGAGAGCACGATAAATCATGCGGGAAAACAACTTTGGAGTAAAAACAGCGTGAACTTTGAGAGGATGTCAGAGCACTCAGTCCATCTTATATGCCTACCCCACCATGGGAGCCAAGAAGATTTTCCCCCTGCCTCATCGCTCTGTTTATTTCTTTTCATGCCCTCTTAGCACAAATTAAAAGACAAGGAAATGTTGATGAAACCAGACCAAAGGATTGCTCAGCTTTGCAATCCACTGCCTCCCAGGGAGAGGTGTACAAATGGCTGGTTTCTAGAAAAGAGCTACAAACTATCCCCTTTTAGGTAGCATTTTCTCTCCAAGGCAGGATCTGAGTAGACAACTTATGCCTCAAGCAACCGCATTTTGTTTAGTCATTCATCCGTCCAGCACTTATTAAATGCCTTCTGGATACATTGCACCATATCAGACACCAAAGACCACTACGAGACCCCACCTTTGGAAAGTGAAGTCAGCGTTCAGTGAAGACTTGGAGTATACACAGAGGAATCAAGTGTGTGACAATACTTTCCCAGTCTAGAGGTTAAGAATCGGAATGCTGGAGCCAGGCAGCTCCAGGTTCAAGTCCTGTGTCTACACTTACCTGCAGAAAAAATTGGGGCAAATTAACCTAAGCCTCAATTTCCTCATCTGTAAAATGGGGATAACAAAAGCACCTTTCTCTTAGGGAATTCCCTGGCGGTCCAGTGGTTAGGACTCTGAGCCTCCACTGCCAGGGGCCCGAGTTCAATCCCTCATCCGGGAGCTAAGCTCCCATATGCTGCACGGCAGGCCAAAAAACCCAGAAAAACAAATGCACCTTTCTCTTCGAGTCAACCCCGAATTTTGCAATGCATGTAAAAATGCCTGGTGGGAGTGGGGTTATTCTGTGGGAAGTGGGCAGAAAGACCGACTATTCCTTCTGAGTCAACCCCGAATCGGCACCATGTGTAATAAGGGGCAGCTGAGAGAGTTGGCCAGAAAGGCCAGAACCCAACCCAACACAACAGAAATGAATGCCTCTAGAAACTTCTCAAAAACCTGGGGCCAAGCACCAAACTGCCACTGGCATAAAACACGGTTTGCGACAAACTCTAACTACGTGGTAAGAGGTATGGACACCACAGACAAGAACTGAGTTACTTGAAACACACGTTGGGTTGACTCGGGGGCAGTGGGTGGCGTGATCTGACGCACAGACTCAGATACCAGGTAGACCCTGGTTGCAACCGACCAAATACATGACCTTGGGCAAGTCCCCATGACCTTCAAGCCTCAGTTTCCCCGCCTGTAAAATGGAAGATAACAACACCTACCATGCAGGTGAGAGTTACAGAAAGTGCCTGGCGCACGGGAGATATGCCAGCAAAGGTAGCTATTATTACGGAAGTGAATTGAATCTGGCAGAAGACAGCTCCCCGGGAGCACAGAAAGGCTGGAGCCTGTTGAAACAACTTTGCTCTTTTCCTATATTTCTGGCAGACATGTCCACAAGCAAAGACATGACATTTAAGTTGACAGTTCAAGCAGAGTAGCTGTTCCCACGTGTGCAGTGTCGCTGTCCTCCCTGAGAAGTTGGCTGTGGCCAAGGGGATTTAATAAACCTGGGGCCACGGATGCCTGGGGCTGGAGCCCAACGGGGTGTGTAATGGAAACACGGATATAATTAAGAGGCGGTTCATTTGCAATGTTATGCACTGGTTGGTTAATTCTTTCAAGATGCTAAACAGCCCTTCCCTGGGGCTTCGGTAATTGACTCTGTCAACGGCATCTCACACTGCTGTCTAGAGACTTCTGCTTAAACAACCTGCTAACTCATTTTAACACACTCACGCTCACTTTCTATGCTCCTTAACAGACAGGTCTGAGCAGAAGTGCCAGGGTGGAGATTCTGCTTGGGAGGAATGGGGAGGAAGAGAGGGCTGGGGAAGGACTTAGATGGGAAGAAGTGCTGTCTGCAGAGACAGCAATGGAGAAAGAGGAAGTGAGACAGGCTCCCACGCTGAGGTCATGAGGTAGGAGATAGATGGACCCCAGGCTGAACAGCTGCAACCAGTCTCCTGCTGACACCTTGAGATAAGAGACCAGCAGGAGCAGAGCCCTGATTGGGTGGAAGACAAAAGAGACCACATTGTTCTCATTCTTGTGGTCAAGGGGATTTTTCCAGCCCCGTGTGCAGAGAAGGTCCTCAGTCTAGGGAGGGGCCAAAGGAAGGATGAGTTGCCAGCCCACAACGTGTCCTGCCAACCTCCCAGAATCCATCTTGACTGAGGAATGCCGCGCACTCACCAGGAAGGATCCGGAGTCAGGCCAAATATGGGCACAAGCAAGATGATTGGCCAGAGACAACCCGGAAGACTGCCCACGTATAAACGATCTCAGCCACCCTCATTGGGCGTAACTCACTCCCCAAGTTCACCCGTGTGTTCTTCCACGTGTACTTTGCTTCTAATAAACACTTTATCTGCTTCACAAGCTCTCTTTGCTGAATTCTTTCTTCAACGAAGACGAGGACTGGGGTCCTGCTTCAAGCTGCCACACCCTTCTCTGCCCCACCCTGAGATCAGTCAGGCCACCTGGGTTCAAACCTGCTTTCACTGCTTACCAGCTGTGTGACCTTGACCAAGCTCTTGGAGCCTCAGCTCTTTGTGAAATGGGGATAAATACCTTCACCTCAAATGAATGGTTGCAAGGATTCAAAATAACATAATGCAGAGTGCCTGGCACTGTGAGGGTGTTTAATAAGCACTGGCTGTTTCACTCGCAGAGGGACCAGGCTGAGCAACGATAACACATCGGGACAAAATCAGAAGAGTTTACAGCTGGTCCAGGAGAACCAGTACAGGCTCTGCCTGTTGCACTAGGAACCTGCTGTGTGACCTCAGGCAAGGTCCTTTACCTCTCTGTGCCTCGGTTCTTCTTTGGAAAATTGGAGTTGTAATACTTCCCGGGGAGAGTTGTATGAGGATGAAATGGAACAACACCTGGCACATAACAGACCCTCAAGACACGGTGGGTCCAAGACTTCGTCCACCTTCAAGTTTGGCTCTACCTGAAAGCCTGATCTCCAGGCACGAGTGGCCAGGTAGCTGCTTCCTATGGATTTCACAGGTACTGAAACTAGCAGTTGATTCCCCGAGGAGGCCCAACCTATTCTGAATGCTTAATCAGCTCCACTGATTGCCCTTCCTGGATCCATCCAGACTTCTCCTGACCTGGCTTGGGCTGTCTTGGAAGCCAGACAGGGGAGCGGAGCCTTGGTCAGCCCCCGCCTCTGCTGGGAGTAGGGGAGATTTCCCCAAATAAGTCCCCTTCCAGCCACTTAGCTGGCAGCCAGGGGGATGGGGAAGCCCTTTCACTGATCCATGACGCCCCTCATGATGGAGAGAGGGCTGGTATAATGGTGGGTGCCCATCATCCAGCTTCCTGTCCCAGGAGTTGGGGGAAAGGACAGGAATTAGCTTCCAGATGTATCACAGTGAGTATTATGACCCTTCCAGCCCAGCCTCCCCCAGTCCACCACCCCCAGTCATCTTTCTACAGCACAAATTTCACCATCTCATCCACGGGCTCACCAACATCCAGTAGCTTCCAGTGACCCTCAGGGTAAAGCCCAAAACCAAACAAACACAGCTCACAAGGTCCTTTGTACTCTGATCTCTGCCAACCACTTTGGATTCATTGACCCCGCTCCCTGCCCCGTCCCCTGACGTCCTTCCCCAGACTCGCTACACAAATCACTCTGCAAGCATATTGTGCAGTTCCACACCTTCGTGCATTCGCACCTGCTCTTCTCTCTCCCTGAAAGGCCCACCCTCGTTTGCCATCTGGAAAATGCTTCCTCATCCTTCGGTAGGTAACTGACCTCCACCCCGCGCCCGGCGCTCCCCGCCCCCGGCCCCTCTGACCTCCCCAGAGTCAGCCACCTTCCCTGCATTTCTGTTATGCTTTGTGAATATTCATTCTTTCCTTCTCTCGAGATGTACTGAGGCCCTGCCGTGTTCCAGGCACCGAGCAAGACCCTGAGGTCAGAGAACAAGACCAGCCCCTGTGCCACGAAGCCACGGTCCAGCTGCTGGAATCAAGCAGAAAACACAGGAGTGCCAAAAAGTTGCCGAGGTACATGGTGGTGACAGAAAAGTGCAGGGTGCTGAGTAAGCCTGGGAGGAGGGTCTCAACCTAGTCTGGGGAACAGCAACCCCCCACCCCACCCCAAGGATGTGCTGTTTAAACTAGGATGTAAAGAATGAATAAGGATTAGCCAGAGAAAGAGGAGGAGAAAGAGAGAGCAGGTAAAGACCCCGCAGCATAGATGCCAGGGTGGACTCGACACTCCTAAGCCACTGCCTACTTCTCCCCAGGCCTGCCCTGCCCCACCAGGAAGTCTTTAGGCGCAGAGAGTCCCACGGTCACTGTGACATATCCGTTCCACCCCCCTCTGGCCAGGTCTTAATCCGCCGTCCTGACCTGCAGACAGTGGCCCGGCTTCCAGTCAGTATCCATCAGTTGGGCTCTGGGTAAGTCCATGGAGCCAGCAGAACATGGTACCGTCTCTGCCCTCCTCCAGCGATGTGTCTGCCATTCTCCCAGGCTATACGTTGCTCCTTGGCGTTTATCACACTGTAGGATACAATATATTTGTTTATTAATTACTATTTTTGTCTATCCTTCCCACACCTAAACCTAGAAGGTAAGTTCAGGGCTTTTTATCACTTTCTTCTCTGCTGTATCTCAGCATTTGGAACAGGGTGTGGGGCATGGCAGGGGCTCAGTATGTATTTTGGAATGAAAGGTAAATACAGGCCCATGTGCATTTTTCTGGGAAGAGGATTTTCATCAAGTTCTCAAAGGGACCTGTGCCCCAAAAGAGATCATGAACAACCAACTTAGCAGACCAGCTAGATCCCTTCCGGTTCCAGCTTCTGGGATTCTAGTGCCAAGGAAAGTGCCTCGCTGGAGAGCGAGGGATGTTCAGTCCAAGTCCTAGGAGACAATTGGTCCATTCAAAATGGTGGACCAACATCACATGACCAGTGGACCACTGCTGGGGGGCAGGGACAGCAGCCATCCTAAGGCTGGGTAATATATATCGATTGAACTGAGTCCTGATTTGAACGAACGGACAGAATGTCCATAAAAATCATCCATAACATTTGGATATAATCAGCCTTTCAGGCATCTTGAGTAAAAGTAGATTCACCAGCCCTACAATGTGCCCAGTATTGTGCTTGTGGTTTAGGGGAGAGAGTTCCTGTTCACAACAGAGTGGGACAAATGTACTTGACATGGGGGAGGGGGGATTAAAGCTTCGTAATCCACATCTCCATTCTGTGGATGAGTCTGTTTAACCAGCCCAGGCACAAAGCTTTAATGAAATAAACAATGTCACCAGTATTTTAAAAACGGACTTGGTGAAGTGATTTGATGCATGGCACGTTGTAGAGCTCATCACAGCCTGGGTGGCATCTGAACAAGACAGGGTTTGTCAGCTGAAAATTTCAAACCAATTAGATTTATGTCATGGAATCAGGTAAACAGACCAAGGTTTGCAAAAATCGGATAAACTTGGAACCACTGCAAACAGTGACACCCACATACTCGCCTTCTGGGCGCTGAGCTTGCTGACCTCTGAATTATTTAGCAAGGAAAGAGATGGTACAGTGTGTTATGGTATCACTGGAAAATAGTCAACTAGAGGTTTCCTGAAGCCACTTGCAAGGTCCAACTCAGTTCCAAAGGAACAGCCAAAATGCCCCCTTCTCCACCCCTCCCTACCACTCCGCAGAAATGCCCTTCAAAACAAATACCTGCTCACAGCCCCATTGGTTCCTTCTGGGTAGCCTCATAGCACTTCCAAAAACAAATGAAGAGGCTCCCACATTGCAGTTCCCACTGTTTCAATTTATGCTTCCAGTTGAGATGCATTCAAAGGAGAAAATTAACATTAAATGTGAATCTGGGTAGGGCTTCTCTGGTGGCACAGTGGTTGAGAGTCCGCCTGCCGATGCAGGGGACACGGGTTCGTGCCCTGGGCCGGGAAGATCCCACATGCCGCAGAGCGGCTGGGCCCGTGAGCCATGGCTGCTGAGCCTGCGCATCAGGAGCCTGTGCTCCGCAACGGGAGAGGCCACAGCGGTGAGAAGCCTGCGTACCGCAAAAAAAAAAAAAAATGTGAATCTGGGTAGTTGCTTTCTGACTCTAGATTCCTTACTACATTTTCCTCTGTCAGTTTCACCTCCCCTGACCTCACTGTAGTGAGCTCACTCTGGGCTGTCAAAGACCCCAGTGGAGCCACGTGTCATCAAACATGTGACACCCCAACTCTAGCAATGGCGCCAGACTCCTCTTCTGTTGCCAGGTAACTTCTAGCAGAGAAAGAGTCTCTTTCAGGGAAGGAGGGAGAGGAGAAGACCAAAACAGGGTCAGTGTCTCTGAGGAGACAGCCATGTTAGCACACATGCTCGTTTAATAATCTCAATAACCCCACAAGGTAGACAAAAATCAATCCTTGCTTTACAGACAGGGAAACTGAGCCTCAGAGGGGTGAACTCTTTAACTGGGATGTAAACGTGAGGTTGCATTCTGTCTAACACCTGAATCCATTCTTTCTCATTCACCAGATGGCCTCTTAAGACGGTGATCTGAGCACTTTGTCCTCTGCCAGCCTGCCTTCCTGGGATTGAGTGCAGATAAATATATTCTATTTATAGATTATATAGATAATAGATAGATACAGATTATAGATAATATATTCTATTAGGAATTTAACAGCAGATATAATACTACTAGTGGCCAGATAAATGAGTACAGGTACCAACAGAAAATGACTATACCTGCATTTTGTATTTAATATGGCTATTTTATCAAAAAGTGTATGGAATTAATAAAATTATTTTAAACCACCAAAACGAATCATCCACTATAATTTGAAGACTTAAATGTATAAACATTACAAAATGTTAAGCACTACAATGAGCATAGAAAATATAAGCAATACATATTCTACTTTAATACAAATTACTAGCAGATACAATTTAATAAAATATAACAAAAATAACATAGTCAACATTGAAAAAAATTAAAAGGAATTTTAGTAACTGGGAAATTTTAAAATAAAATATTATGATTCTTTAAATGCAATCATTAAAAAATAAAAGTGTGGGCCTCCCTGGTGGCGCAGTGGTTGAGAGTCCGCCTGCCGATGCAGGGGATACGGGTTCGTGTCCCAGTCTGGGAGGATCCCATATGCCGCGGAGCGGCTGGGCCCGTGAGCCATGGCTGCTGAGCCTGCGCGTCCGGAGCCTGTGCTCCGCAACGGGAGAGGCCACAACAGTGAGAGGCCCGCATACCACAAAAAAAAAAATAAAAAAAAATAAAAAAAAATAAAAGTGTGTATCAATGATGTCACAGTTGAGTCCCGAGCATTTTCTTGTGAAAAATTTTCAAGGTGTTAAAAAAATCTACTCAAAGGAATGGAGAGGAGACAGTTAGCTAATCCAAATATTTCCCTCTGACACTTTCATATTCAAATATCTTTGAGATCCTTTGGAATAACTGATTTCTTCACAGAGAGTATAATTTTTTATTGATAGGAGCCTGGAATTTTGTTTTAAGGAAATTGTTACCAGCTCACCTTCAAGTTCTTTCATTTCTTCATATACAGTTACAGAATCATTTGATTCAGCTGTTGCTGCAGAGTGCCCTGTATCAGTTTTTTTTTTGTTTTTTTTGCGGTATGCGGGCCTCTCACTGTTGTGGCCTCTCCCGTTGCTGAGCATAGGCTCCAGACGCGCAGGCTCAGCGGCCATGGCTCACAGGCCTAGCCGCTCCGCGGCATGTGGGATCTTCCTGGACCGGGGCATGAACCCGTGTCCCCTGCATCGGCAGGCGGACTCTCAACCACTGCGCCACCAGGGAAGCCCCGCCCTATATCAGTTTTGAAGCTATCATGTTCACATCCCACTTACATGGAGAATTTTTATTAGTAGTATCTTTGTAACACAAGCTTTGCTTTGTCAAATACATATATTTTTTTTCCTTCTCTTGAGGATAAGGGAGATGATAAAGATGTTTTCTAAACAAGTGATCTTTTGTTCAATTAGAACATTCAATGCAGCATAAAACTCTCTTAAAATCTCAAGATGTAATTGATTCAGCTTTCAGATTTCTTAAAATACCAAAATAACAGTATTACATTCTTTAAAGGCAGTATTTTGGTATTTTAAAATAGCATAGTATACTGGAATACAAAAAAAAATTTACTGCATTCATTAGCCCAGTTGCTAGGAAACCTGTGAGCAAGCCTAAAGCTAGGGTATAGGTAGGTAAAAGGGTACTTCTTCAAGCAAAATAAGAAAAACCAGAATTAATTTTAGCAATCATGGGTAATAAAGAATGCAAGATGATAAGATGATACTAAATTGTATTGAGGAGTTTGTATTCCTTTAGAACATGCTCTTAATTACATCCTCCACTGAGTAAGTATAAATACTAATCATTAGAAATAATTAGACATGCTTGTTATTCTTCTAAATATTATCTTTATTTTCAAATAGTGCATTGATATTTTCATTCTCCATGGTTAAATAAAGACTCTGTGGTTGGATTCATCCCCACAGTAAAGGCATTATGGATAGAGGAACAGACAACTTGAACTGCAAGTAGTTTGAAGTGCTAGCCATGTGCATCTTGACCTATAACATATGACAAGTAAAAGAGGAGCCAGTTCTTGACAAAGAGGGAAAAGATGAAAATGTTTTCAAAAAATTAATCAGAGTTCTGCTTCTTGCTGAGTAAGCTCCTATTGGACTGACTCTCCCACAAATAACAACAACAATTCAGGGGGCAGAGGACACAACTACATGAAGGCACTGGAAAGTCAGCCAACGCAGGCAGATTTTAGAGAGGAGGTGACATTGGAAGAAAGAAATGGCAGGAAGTAGGTTTCCTGACTTTTTATGGTTTCTGGCCTAAGGTCAGGCCACAGTCAGTGCTACATGGGAAGGTAAAACTCTGATAGAAAAACCACAATCCTTCTGGCCTGAATAACTGGAAGGCAGAGTTCAAAGCAACTACAGCCACTGGGAAGTGAGGAATGTGGGGAATCCTAAAAGGGAGAGCTACAGAGAGCAAAGGCCCCAAAATTCTGTATAAAAAGTTTGCCCAAATCTCTGTCTAATCCCTGAATAGCATGGGTAAGACTCCAAGAAGCCTAGGTAAGGGTTAAAAAAAAAAAAAAACTAAACTGAGGTATTAGCCACCAATCAAGAGACAGATTTTAAAATTTTAGTTCAACCAAGTTAACTGCCTACAAAAAACTCCAAAAACCAAACACTCTTTGGAAAAGTAAAACAATCTTATGTCTCTGTGGTATAATACTCACAATGTCTAATATATAAAACAAAATTACTCATCATGCAAAGAAATAGGAAAATGTAGCCCATTCACAAGCGCTACTATACTTGCTCAAAGATTTAAAGGAAAATATGATCATAATAAATAAAAAGATAGGAAACTTCAGCAGGAAAAGAAAATGCAAAAAGAAACCAAATAGAAATTCTAGAACTGACAAATACAGTATATGAAATAAAAAACTCAATGGACAAGTATAATGGCAGAATGGAAATGCCAGAGGAAAGAGTTGCTCACCTTAAATATAGGTCAACAGAAATTATCCAATCTGAAGAACATACGGAAAAAAAAACATTTTTTTCAAAAATGAATAGAACATCTGAAACTTTCAGAGCAATATTAAGAGGTCTAAGAAGATCATTCAGGCAGCCTAGGAGCAAAAAACCTGGATCCAGGAGAATGGATCTCACAGCTATGTGGGCACAGTGACTAGGATGTTAGTCATGGGTCTGTGGAAAGGAAATACCAGATTCAAGAAACACTGGGAAGGAGGAAACATCAAGTCTTCGTAATTAGTTGAATAAAGACATGCAAAAGAAAGAGAAATCTCGGGCTTCCCTGGTGGCGCAGTGGTTGAGGGTCCGCCTGCCGATGCAGGGTACACGGGTTCGTGCCCTGGTCCGGGGGAATCCCACATGCCGCGGAGCGGCTGGGCCTGTGAGCCGTGGCCGCTGAGCCTGCGCGTCTGGAGCCTGTGCTCCACAACGGGAGAGGCCACAACAGTGAGAGGCCCGCGTACTGCAAAAAAAAAAAAGAAAGAGAAATCTCAAAATTGACCCTAGAGTTATGAGACTATAAAACCAGAAATTAAAATGAAGTATTATGACTATACATTTTTTTAAATAAGCAAACTCAAAAGACAAGTGAGAAACCAAGAGAAAATATTTGCACCTAATTTTTCAGCTAATAATATATTCATATATATATATGGGACTAATCTCTCAACTATATGAAGAACTCTTAAAAATAGAGGGGGGGAAAGGACCTAAAGCCTGTTGGAAAAATAGGCAAAGGACATGAACAGTTCACAGAAAATAAATATAAGTGAGACTTAAACATAAAGAAAGATACTCAACTTTATTCAAAATAAGAGAAATGCAAATTAAAACTACACTGAGATATCTCTCCCCTAACAAATTGGTAAATTCAAAAGCTTAACATCAAATTCTGCTGGCGAGATTGGGGGGAAATAGGCACTGCATACACTGCTGGTAGGAGTACATAAAGGTACAATCACTAGGAAGGGAAATTTGACAATATCTAACAAATTTACATATGCATTTACTCTTTGACCCACCAAAGCGCCCTGTTGGGAATTTATCCTGCAGATATAACTCCATAAATATGAAAAAATATGCACAAGACTATTCATTGCAGCATTATTAGTAATAGTAAAATATGACAAATAATCTAAATTTAAATGTCCATCCATGGGAGAGTGATTGAATGAAAAAAAAGAATCAGCCTGTGAGCTGATATGGAGTTATTTCCAGGATACACTGTCAAGGGAAAAAAGCAAGGTGCAAAACAGTAGTGTGTATGTGTGTGTGTGTGATGGTTTTGGCAAAACAAAGCATGGGAAGAAAAATCCAGAAGTCAATGAAAATTATTTGCCTTAGTGTGTAGATTAGAATGGGGTCAAAGGTAGAGATGGGAGGGATATCACTTTGAGTATAACTTTTCATATAGCTTTGCTTTGGAACCATGTAAATTAAATTAAAAGGGGTAGAAAGAAGCAAACCCTAAAACTGAATACAAGCAGAAACAAATAACTCTAATTTTATCAAATAAATAATGTAATCCACAGAGAAAATAATTGATTCAAGTAACTTTTAGACACACATTCCAACTGGATACCCTTAGCAGCTGGGACAAAAAGAACTGCAAAGAAATTCTGAACTTGATTTAGTAGATTTGTGGTAACAGGACAATAATTCTGAAAGTATTCTGTGTGTGTTGTTTAATAGATTAAGTGAGTAACTATATTAAATTTTTTGGAAATTAGGGTTCCCACTGTGGGAGAATGAAGATATAAATAGGAAATGAGGAGAGATGAGGAAAAATTGGTGGTATCACTACGAACTCATGATATAAATATATACATATCCTAGCTCTCCACTCAAAAGATCTAGACTTAATAACACTCCAGTATCAAAAAAGCACACCTAGCACCCAGATCCTGGTTTCTAAATACCATGCCCCTTCTAAAAGGAGAAATGACTGATTCAGTTTCTGGGGCAACATCTTATTGTGTCAGAGAGTAAGGAAGTGCTCAGAACTGACAGAGGCATATCACAAGGTCAAAGAAGCCACCTTGAAGGGACTCCCACTGGCCAAATCTTGTGGGGAGTGGAGAGACTCTGTAATACCACAATGATACTGAAAATAAGAAACTTAAAGGTGAGTGGGATGGACAGGTGGATGGAGCGCTTCTTTACACAAGAATACCAGATACTGAATGTACAGAGAACAACAAAACTAGAAGACTGTAACTGCCAATATGATTATTGATTTAGGCAAGGATAATCAGTAGATGCTAAAACCATAAAGGAAAGGCTGTTTGGAACAGAATTGTCACACGGCCTCAACTGTTAATTCTAAAAGGAAAGAAGTCCCTTTACTAGTAGATACAACCTTGAACAGTGCTCAAATATAGCATTACCAATAATGGATAGTAACTGACATGATGTGCCTCCCAGTGGGAACCAGTGGGAAGTGAAAAACATTCCCTGTGTATGACATTTGCCAAAAAGGTTTATCCTAAATCGAATCATAAGGAAATAAACAGATAAATCCAAGTTATTGGACATTCTAGAAGACAGCTGGCTGATTCTTTTAAAATGCCAATGTCATGGGGGCAGAAAAAACAAAGGCTAGGGGAGGGGGATGTGGCGAACATTCTAGATTAAAGAACCCTAAGAGACCTGACAACTGAATGCAGTGTGTGATCCTTGACTGGGTCAAGGAAGAAAAAAAAATTGCTTCAGAGAACAATAAGAAGGTAATTGGGAAAATATGAATATGGATTTTACATTAGATAAAATTATTATACCAATTATTAAATGTCTGAGCATGATGATGGTATTGCGGTTTTGTAGGAGAATGTCCTAGTTCTTAGGAGATACAGGCTCCTAAAAGATGAAGGATCATAATGTCTGCAAACTAATTTCAAATAGTTTGGGAAAAAATGAAAAATGTGGCAAAAATGTCAAGTGCCAACAACTGGTGAGTCTAAATGAAGGGTGTAAGGCTGATTATTGTACAACTCTTTTACTTTTTCTATAGACTTGAAAAGCTTTGAAATCAAAGTTGGGGAAAATGAAGAATTGGGCATGAAAACCCAATTACGTGTGTGGATAAAGGGAGCCCTCTTTTAGCAATAGGTGTGAACGTTGTTAGAATAACAACAGGTAAGTTATTAACAGCTTTCTTGTGAAAAACTGGTTACTCAGAAACATCAATGGAAAATGCCCTGTTAATTTATTTGGGGGATTGGAGAAGCAGGAAAGAAAACAATTTAAAACCAAGTATTGCAGATGAATGAAACTCCAGCTGTCCCTACTCAGACAGAAAGTGAAAAATTAGATCTTACTGATGTCTGATTTCTGTGAAGCCACTCGGCAGAACATTTCAAAGCGTGTGTCTGCGATTAAACTGCACTCACCCTGGTTCTTGAAACATTCGTGGCACACCCCAAACTTGCCCAGGCTGGCACAGTTGCCATCTGTGTCTTTAAGATATGCTAAAAGGCCAAGGCACACAATAAAGAGTATAGTTTTCTGCCATTTGTACATACAGATACATTTGTGTGCGTGCAAAATATTTCCAGAAGGAACTAAAAGAAACTGGTAACTGTTACTCTCTAGGGAGGAAAAACAAGTTGCTACCGTCTTGGGCTTACCTTTTATTCTTTTGCTTTATTTGAATTTTTCCACGTGAATGTATTAACTATTCCAATAAAATTTTTATTAATGGTGAAGAATGGATGGAAGGATGGATGGGTGGATGGATACATGGATGGATAATGGGTGGATTAGTGGGTAGGTGGGTGGAGAGTGAGTGAATGGGTGGATCGATGGAAGATGGATGGGTGAACGGGTGGATGAATGGATGGATGGATAGATGATGAGTGAATGGATGGATGGATGACGGGTGGATGAGTGGGTGGGTGGATGGATGGATGAATGGATGGGTGGACAAAAGAACGGGTCTATGCACAACTTCCATTCCAGACATTTGCTCCACAATACCTCCCCTCGGGCTCCACGCCCCAATTAGAAGGATAGGCTGCTCCCAGGCTAATCTCTGATTTGAGGGTAGCTGGCTCTGTGCTCTATTTTAGGTCTTTAGTTTATGAGACACAGCTTCTCTCTCAGTTCTGCATCTCCCCTGATTCCAAGAGCTTTCCCCCACCCCCTACAGCCCGAGACACTTTCTTCTAGCCCATTGCGGTTATGTCCCTAGCCAAGGGGACTTCATCTGTCAAATTCTAACCCCCATCCACTTTATCTGCAAGGACAGAACCAACTTGCAACAGATCTCGTGGACTGGAATTGCTCAACCTCTAGCACAGAGAATAATTCTAGTCACACCCCTGGGAAGCCTTCTGATGACTTGCCAAGGTCCCACACTTCCCTGGGGACTGCAATCCTTTTCTCTGTCTCTGTGGTAATGTGCTTTTTCCCCAGGCTCTCATCTCTCTGGCCTCTGTGTGAGCAATGTTTCTGCCTGCTTTCATTTACAGCAAAGGACGAGAAGGACAGTGCAAAGGACTGAGACACCTTTTCATCTCCACTACGTGATACCATCAGGGCAGTGGAAATGAAGAAACATCGACTTCAGGAAGATGACGCCCCTGGGAGGGCTGAGTCCATCAATATGCCAGCCACTGCCCCCGTCACAGGCCGTAATCCCACGGGAGTTTTCATAAACAGAGCAAGGACCACCAAGCCTCAATCTTTTAGGAATGAAGAAGTGCCGAGGGTCCTGATGGTGCCCACCCTGACCCCCTTTACCAGGCGTGAACCCACCCCTCCCTACTGTGGATGAGTAAGGATTGGCTTCTAACAGCTCCCAGTTGCCTCCTAATCCAGCCAATTACCTTCTTGCACGAGGAAGCCCCCAACTCCACCCCGGGAGGCAGCCCAGAAGCAACCACTGGCTGACACAGGGTCACAAAGTCTAGCCTCTTGCCTCAAGGTGGGACCAGTTCTGTGCAGTTCACATGCCAGAACCCCACTCACCCATCCCCACGGGAACAGGCTGAAGCTCAGCTGAAGCTGAGACCACCACCTTACTCAACTCTTCCCCTGCTCCACCCTCCTTCCCTCACCCCCTTTATTGCGGGGGCCCACCCTCAATAAATCACAGGCGCTACGATCCCCTCTCAGGCTCTATCTCCGTGGAGCTCCACTAAGAGGCAGCTTTCTCCTCCACCACCAGCATCCTCGCTCTCAGGCAAGTTCCCACCGCGTACATGACACCCCACTAAAGGGAGGAGCATTATCTGATGTAACCCTCACAACAGTCCCATGAGGTGGGGCGATTATTAGCCCCATTTTACAGGTGATGTCACAAAGGCTGAAAGAGGTGAATCCACTTGCCCAAAGGCATACAGACGTAGGTGGTGGAACCAACACAACTGTTAAGAGATGCCAGCTGTTCCTGTCACACTTAGGGAAACTGAGACAAGAGGATGATGGAACATGTGTCAGCCTCAGACCAGACGTCCAGACCCCACTGCAGTGCTCCTTCCAGCACATCAGACCTTTTAGCCTCTAGTCAGGATTATATCTTTAAGCGCAAAACCAAAAAATCTCATGTTCACACACATACACACACCAAATTGGATCTTTCATTCCAAACAACCCAAGATAAATACAAACCAGCCTGTGGCAGTTTCCTTAATCCCAAACATGGATTCCATGAGCCATGGCACCATTTTAATAATCTGATTACCATCAATTACTATTGCCCCTAGTGGAGAACAGGCAGGACAACAAAGCTCCGATTTTTAGGGAGGTCCAAGAGCTGGTGTTCCTGGGAGGACATCAAGCCTTTCTTTTAAACATTTATTCTTTTTTTTTTTTTTTTGGCCACGCTGCACAGCATGTGGGATCTTGGTTCCCTGACCAGGGATTGAACCCACACCCCCTGCATTGGAAGCATGGAGTCTTAACCAGTGGACCACCAGGGAAGTCCCAGGACATCGAGCCTTTCAACTAAGCAGAGTGAGGTCCATGCGTGTGCTCTTAGGGGGTTACGGGCTTGCCCCATCCCACCTCCCAACTCCCCCCACCCCAACCCCACTAGCATCAATATCTTGCTAAGATTTTTGGATCACTTAGTGTATGCCAGGCACCAGGCCAAGTGCTTTACCTGAATTTTTCCTTTTGATCCTCATGACCCCTGTGTGGTAGGTACAACCATTTGACAGGTCAGAAAACTGAGGCTCTGAAAATTCAAGTAATTCGCCCAGGTTTAGGCAGCCGGAAAATGCCGGAACCAGTGCTGGCACCCAGGGCAATCCAAATGCAAAGCCCGCACACTCTCACACCCGAATTCTGATGGCTGGGCCCTGCCTAGGTCTGCCTAGTCCCTCTACAGCTGACCCCACGGCATTTTCTAATGACATAGCCCCAGGAAGACAAAGACAGAACAGATGGGACCATTGGGTTCATGCAGAAACGTGAAACTGAACTAAAACTCTCAGCCTTCAAAGTATGTCCCTTTGCATCCCTGGCAGAAACACAGAGGAGATAAACAGAGCTGAGGCTGTTCGCAAACCTGTCAGCTATTTCCATACGAACACAAAGACACTGAAGAGAGCAAGGCTATTTTTATTTTTTTTTTCCTTTTTCTGAAAGGCCATTGGTGGACACTTCTGCTCTTGCTGGCGATAAAGCGTTCCTTTAATTATCAGTTTGGGGCCAAGTCCAGAAAGCTATTTTCCTGCACTATTGTCACAAGGAAATGAAAGGCGCCAGCCTCCCAAGTGGCTCTCGTTTGGGGCCATGGGTGGTCGCAGATATGCTGCATGCCCGGGAGCGTGGGCTGAGCGTGGTGATGGAGGCCACTGCAGTGACCACCCGACTCAGAGGACACTACCCTCGGGTCTCTGGGACTGTCACAGGAAAGACTGCCAGCGCCTTCAGTCTGCCTTGGACTTCTTGCCTTCCCTCTGAACACTCAGGCATCTTCAGGAAACCGTGATGGGAAGGAGACCAAGGGGGTATTTCTTTTTTTTTTTTTTTTTTCTTGTGGTACGCGGGCCTCTCACTGTTGTGGCCTCTCCCGTTGCGGAGCACAGGCTCCGGATGTGCAGGCTCAGCGGCCATGGCTCACGGGCCCAGCCGCTCCGCGGCATGTGGGATCTTCCCGGACCAGGGCACGAACCCGTGTCCCCTGCACTGGCAGGTGGACTCTCAACCACTGCGCCACCAGGGAAGCCCCAAGGGGGTATTTCTTTCTCTACCTCTGACCCTCAGCTTAACTCCTGAGAACATTCCAAGGTCTTGCTGGCATGATCCAGATGTCCCTGGCCCCCAGGCTGGCCACTGCTGGCTAGAATCTGGACATTCAACTCAAGAAGACAAGCTTTTCCTTACCCCACATTGCCCCTCCGCCAAAACCTTCCATAGCTTCCCATCGCCTTCATGAAAAGGACCTCACTCCTGCACCAAGCATTTAAGGCCACTGTGATCTAGACTCTAGAGACACACAGGGGATGATCAAGAGAGCTGAGCTGAGAATTAGTACACCAGGTTTGGGATCATAGCTGTGTGACCTTGGACAAGTGTCTTCATCTCTCTGAGCCTGTTTCTGTATTATATATTGCTGCATTTAAAAATTACCACAACAGTTAGAGGCTTAAAACAACACACATTTGTTACCTCACAGTTTCTAGGGATCAGGAATCCAGGCATGGTTTCACTGGGTCCTCTGCTCAGAGTCTCTCATGGGCTGCGGTCTAAGTGTCAGCCTGTGGTCTTATCTGAAAGACCAACTGGGGAAGGATTCACTTCCAAGCTCACCCCTCTGGTGTTTGAAGCATTCAGTTCCTCAGGAGCTTTTGGAGTAAGAGCCTCAGCTCCTTGCTGACAGCTGGCAGGAGCTGCCCTGGGTTCCTTGACACCTGGGTCCCTCCTGCTTGCTTCATCAGAGGAACCACATGAGAAGAGCCAGAAGAGTGGCTTACATGATTAGGTTATAAAAGAAATCCATCTTTGTAACCTAATCACAGACATGACATCTTATACCTTCTAACAAATAGTCTATTTGTTAGAAGCCAGTCACTGGGCCCAGCCCACATTAAATGGGAGAGGAATACACAGAGGCATGAACACCAGAGGGTGGGGATCACTGGGGGCCACATCATCAGAAGCTGCCCACCCCGGTTTCCTTCTCCCTAAAGTGCAAATTATACAGAGTTGTTACTAGATTGAAGTATATAATGTATAGAAAATGCTTAACACGATGTCCGATAGATTATAGGTATTCAATAAATGGTTCTCTGACTTTTTTTAGATCAGAGCTTCTTGACTTTTTTTTATTATCACTCCCACTCCAAGGATCCTTTTGAACAGTGTTTTCCTAATTGACCCTCTCTTCCACATGAAGTTTAATACCTCAGATATACTACCTAGGGATGAGTTCTGGAGGACCATTTATCATTGTAATACCTAAGATTTTTCACTCCCTGGAAGAACTATTTTTTTCCCTGTTGGTGATATCGTCTCTATGACAAATACGTGCTCTATCTCTCTTTTCTCATGCCTCCCCATAACCACAGGTATGTGCATGCATGTGCATACAACCACACGTGTGTGCAAGCACACATACAACCTGATGCCAGTCACACAGGACACTGCTTTCCCCTGATGCTGTGCGCTTTCTTCTCTATCTGTACTTCTGGTCCCTTGTTCTCTCTGCCTAGAACACCCTTCTGACCCTTATTCACCTGATTAACTCCTGGTCACCCTTAAAGGTTCAGCTAAAGTAAAGATGTGACAGGCAGCCTCTAAGATGCCTCTTGATGATTCCTGCCTCCTGGTGTTCACACCCTTGTGTAATCCCCTCCCCTTGAGTGTAGGTCACACCCTCTGACTCCCTTCTAACAAACAGAATATGGCAAAAGTGATGGAATGTTACTTTTGAAATTAGGTGACAAGAAAACTCCGGTCTCCATCCTGCTCACGGTCACCTTCTCTAGCTCACTTGCTCTGTTGGAAGCCACCTGACACATGGTGAGATGTCCCATGGAGAGGCTCTTGTGACAAGGAACTGAGGGGCAGGGCTCAGTCCTGTAGCTCACAAGGAGCTGGGTCCTGCCCTCAACCACGTGAGGGAGCTGGAAGCTGATCCTTCCCCAGCTGAGCATTCAGATGAGACCCCACCTTGATGGCAGCCAGCACCCAAGTAAGCCTTGATTTCTGATCCACAGAAACTGTGAGCAAATGTTTGCTGTTTAAGCCACTAGGTTTTGTCACTTGTTACACAGCAATAGATAATGAATACAATCAGCTCCTTTGGGAAGACTTCCCTACCATTTAGCTACAGACACACACAGGCAAGCACACACTCACTTAAACACACACATTCACATACGCATAATCACACATGCACACCTACTCATGCTTTCTCACACACACTCACACACTCCCGTATACTCCCTCATTCCATGAATGCCTCGGTCCTTACACACTTTCTCACATATACACACGCTCACGTACACTCACACACCTGTGAATGTGAAGCATCCCTTCTCTGTAACGTCTTGTTCTTAGAATTTATCACACTTTCTTGTCACTGCGTTTTGACCACCCAGTCTTGCCCACCGTGAGCTCTTGAAGTCAGGGACTGAGTTTTTGTTTGCCTGTTTTTAGGGTCTAATATCTATAGGTATCAATACATTTTCAATAAATTAATTTTGTTCATCAGTCCCCTGTGGAAGTGAGGGTCAATGACTCATTCTGCCTCTTGAGTTGGTTGTATCTCCTTTCCTCTTTTTCACAAACAGAAAGACTGTCTTCTTAAGAATCCTTTACCATCAGCCTGCTTCCACTGATGAGAGGAAATTACTTATCCTCTTTCCTGGAAAACAGCCTGTAGACTGACTAACATGACAATGAGACAAAGACAAGCACCTGCTATCCACCTAGAACACTAGGAAAGGAAAAGACACAGCATCTTTGGGAAGGGCATCAACCTTGTTTTGCATTAGAGGTGATGCCGGGTGGTTTCTGATGATGAGACAAAGTGAAGAGTTCAAACAGCAAGGTGGCAAAAGCAGTAGGCGTGAAATTCACTGTATGAATTTCAGGGCTCCAAAGCCCTACTGCTTGAGCTTGAAACCGGCTCTGCCATTGGGCAGTGCGTTAACTTGGGGCAAGTTACTTCACCTTTCTATGCCTGTTTCGTCCTCTTAAAATGTAAATAACCATATTGTTTTCTGCCAAAGAGCTTGTGTAAGGATTTTTAAAGCCTATATATTTACCACACCTGAAACTATTATTTATTATTATTATTATTAAGTTCAGAAAAGAAAGATAAGAATTAGTGGGAGTAATCAGGGAAGGCTTCCTGCAAGAGGCAGAACCAAGGTAGGAATAACTAAATGGATGGGATGAATTAAGCAGAAACTACTGAAGGTAATAACTCTGGTAGAAGAAATTGCACAAACTGAATGGCAGGATGACCACTGGGTTGCTGGTATTCACGGAAATGAGGGGACTTTTCAAGAGACACAGATGGTGGAGCTGGAGTGTTACTATTGTGACACAGCCTTGGGACAGACAAAGAAAGCCAAAGGCTAGCTCACCAGGGCTGTGTTTCTGCCTTTCAGTAGGTGGGAGCAGCAGGTGGCTCTGCCATGTTCTATGGGGCGTCACTGGCACAGCTAGAGCTACGGAAGACGAGTGAGATCGTAGGCGATCATGGACTTGGGAGAGTTAGTGTCTAATGGATACAGAGTGTCTGTTTGGGATAATGAAGACGTTCTGGAGGTGGATGGTGGTGACGGTTGTGCAACAATGTGAGTACAATGCCACTGAGCTGTCCACTTAAAAAAAATGTGCTTCCCTGGTGGCGCAGTGGTTGAGAGTCCGCCTGCCAATGCAGGGGACACGGGTTCGTGCCCTGGTCCGGGAAGATCCCACATGCTGCGGAGCGGCTGGGCCCGTGAGCCATGGCCGCTGAGCCTGCGCGTCCAGAGCCTGTGCTCCACAACGGGAGAGGCCACAACAGTGACAGGCCCAAGTACCGCAAAAAAAAAAAAAAAGGTTAAAATGGTGAATTTTATGGTATATATATGTGACCACCAGCACCACCACAAAAAAGAATGAAATCGACCCTGCATGTAATTAACATGTAAATTTACCTCAAAGAGAGGATTAGAGAGGAATAAGTAGCGAGATACTACTTAAATACAGATAAAGGGCCGGGGCACAATACCCTTATCTGACAGCAGTCATTACCTTGGGGGAAGAGACTGCAACTGATGGGGGGTGGGTGGGGAGGGGAGCCAGTGAGCCAAGGGGACACTCTCCACAGCCGGGAAGTAAGAGCCCAGGCTTTCAAGCCACACTGTCTAGATTCAAATCCCACTGAGCAACCTTCACCTCTCTGTGCCTCTTGTTCCTTCATCTGTGGAAAAGGAAATAATAGATCTACCTCATAAGTGGCTAGGATTATTAAATGAATTAAAACATAGAAAGCCCTTAAAATAGTGCCAGGCACATAATCCCTTAATGAATGCTAGCTGTTATTATTATTATTATTATTATTAGCCTGAGTCCAAATAGTTGGAAGATTAAAGAAAATTGTTCCAGGAGACGGGGTTTGTTTGGAACAGGGGCAGATAACGTAGGTCCCCCAATGCCAGGCTTGCAGAGGGAGTTTTTCCTCCAGGACATGAAGCCGAGGCAGGTGCTGAATTGCGATTCACCTCACAGATGAGCTGCCTCGGGACAGCAGCAGTCTCACAGTCTGTGGTCTTTCTCTCCAACCTAATGATTTTTCTCACTTCACTGTCACTCCCCTCGGCCTTCAAGACCCTCTAATGGTGCTTAATTGTGTCTACCTTGCCTTTCCCCAGCCTCTTATCTGCAAGGCCCTGGCTTCCCTGAATGCTGAAACAAACCTGATGAATCCAGATGGCCTAAGTCACTCTCAGAAGCACAGGACCCAGAAAGAAGGGTCAAAATGGGGCTAAATCAACACAATTACAGACACTGGAATGAAGACGGCTTTGTGCTCTCTGTTCCCGACCAGCAGGGCCCTCTGGGCTTTGACTTGATGCCTCGTGGCTCAGTCCTGACTCCAACGGGATGCCCCAGGTTCAAATGTCGCCTGGGCCCCATGCAAGCCCTGTCTGCCACCTTGCAGGTCACCGCATCCCTCCAGGCATAATAATAGTGTCTGCTTCACGGCTGTCAAGATGATGAAATGAGCACGCTCCCCTACAGACCTAGAACCAGGCCCTCCCAGAGTAAACACCCCATAAACTACACCTACATTACTGCCACATTCAGTCATTTGGGTGAAAAAACACACCAGCAAACCAGTGGTGTCACATGACAGATAAAGTAGCTAGTGGGGTGAGCTGATTTCCATTTCTAAATTATTCAATATATAGTTATTCACTTGCTGACAAAAAAATGCACCACCTAAAAGTTGAGAATTGTTTTATCTGGCAGCCTTACTGAGGGCTATAGCCTGGTATCGCAGCCTTTCAACTAGCTCTGAGGGACTGTTCTAAAGAGGTAAAGGAGAAACAAGGATATAGAGGAGTTTTTGCTGAAAAAAAAAAAAAAACCCATGTAGTCAAAGATCAAAAAATGACTCCTAATCATAAAAAACAGACATCTCAAGTAAATGATTGTAGTGTTTTTCCATGTATGAGAAGATGCAAGAGTCTGGGCTCATTGAAATTATTCCTTGGATATGCACTTTCACTATCTGGGGCCAGTATCCTATTTTTCTCCATCCTGAGTCCCCTCAGGGCGCAATGTCAGGAGCAGCTGCAGTGGCCGATTGCTTGATGCCCACAACAACCTTTGTTTACTGAAACGGCAGGCAACATTCTTTGTCCACACGCTCCATGACGTACACTGAGGGCAGGTAGCAGGCTGGGATATCAACAGTTGTCAAACCAGAGACCCGTGCTGAATGGCCCATTGGATGAGGCTTCACATTAAACTCCAGATTTCAGCCTCCCCCTCTGGGAAAAACAGAGGCTCCACAGCGCTGGGCTGTATTCTCTCGTGGCAACAATTGGACGAATCCCTTCTCCCCACCAGGGGCAGCTAGCCATACCCCCGCTGTATCTCAGTCAGACCCTTACCCACTCACATTACTATCTATTCCCTGTCATCACCCCAATTTGCCACCCGTGTAGTCATGCCCAGATATACAGAAATGAATCACAAGCACTTCCTTACCCAGGAAGCTTAGAAACAGGCTGGAGAAGCCCTCAGAGGTACACAAATAATAACATACAGTATAGCCGGTGACAAGATTGACCAAAAGCAGTAAACAGACAAGGAATCCGGGAGTCTTCCTGTAGGAAGTGACTATTAACTCACTCTGGGGCTTCCCTGGTGGTACAGTGGTTAAGAATCCACCTGCCAGGGCTTCCCTGGTAGCGCAGTGGTTAAGAATCCGCCTGCCAATGCAGGGGACACGGGTTCAATCCCTGGTCCGGGAAGATCCCACATGCCTCAGAGCAGCTAAGCCTGTGTGCCACAACTACTGAGCCTGTGCTCTAGAGCCCACGAGCCACAACTACTGAAGCCTGCGCACCTAGAGGCTGTGCTCTGCAACAAGAGAAGCCACCGCAATGAGAAGCCCACGCACCGCATCGAAGAGTAGCCCCCGCTCGCCACAACCAGAGAAAAGCCCACACACAGCAATGAAGACCCAATGCAGCCAAATATAAAATAAAATATAATAAAATAAATAAATTTATTTTAAAAAAAGAATCCGCCTGCCAATGCAGGGGACACGGGTTCGAGCCCTGATCTGGGAAGATCCCATATGCCGTGAAGCAACTAAGCCCATACATCACAACTACTGAGCCTGCGCTCTAGGGCCCGCAAGCTACAACTACTGAGCCCGCATGCCACAACTACTGAAGCCTTCGTGCCTAGAGCCCGCGCACCGCACAAAGAGTAGCTCCCGCTCGCTGCAACTAGAGAAAAGCCCGCGTGCAGCAACCAAGACCCAACGCAGCCAAAAATAAAAATAAATAAATTTATTTTTAAAAAACCCTCACCCTGGAAGGATGGAGAAGATTGAGAGAGGGAGTGTCCGGGAGGAAGGGGTGACAAGGACAAAAAGGTCAGACATGAGAGAGTGGGGCTGTGTGCAGAGAACAGTGTACTTATTCAGTCTGCGGCCAGGTGCCGAAGATGAGTAGGTCAAGGTTAGGGAGGCAGGTCAGAATCATATTGTGGAGAACCTTGAATGCTAAGCTGAGTTCAGACTGTTTTCAAAGGGAGATAGAGAGCGACAGAGTCCAGGAGAAGAATCGGAACGTATTGTGAGAAATGCATTTGGTTCAGGGCGGGAGGCAGCATCAGAAAAGGAACTGCAATAATTTAGCAACAAGTTCAGGGAGTCTGAACGTTTGGGGACCTACAGTATCGGAAACATACACCCCCAAATCCCAGGGCAGAGGGACGGTGGAGGTGGGGGGTAAACTTCCTGTCGACAATTTGAAAGGTGTCAGAATCTTATGCTGAATTTCACAGGGAGCTGCAGCATTAAGTTTTCCAGAACAAGAAAGAAAAAAGTCTATAACTTCGAACATAAACAGGCTGGTTCAGTAACACTGATTTTTCAGAAAGTCCATAACCTGCAAAAATTAAGTAAATGTGAATGCTGAATGCAGAATGCAGAGTAAATTACTGTTGAAAGGGATTATTGGATTCCTACGTTCACAGTGAAATATCTTGGGGAGTATGATAGAGAAATGTTTCATAAAGTTAATAAGGAGGGTGAAAATATTGCTAACCAGAAAACCACACTATATTTCATAGTGATTTTCCTCTAAGTATGGTGACCTGCTGAGGAATAATTAGGTATAATAGTCATATTATTTATGTCTAACTTCTATATCAAGACGCACTGACAGCATTTGTGAATCTTAGGTGGTTCTTAAATGTTTTCACTAAGTATGATTATTCTCTTCAAGGTTTTCTAAGTGCAGTATAGGTATGATTGTAGTGCACAGGGTGATTTTAGGTAGCACACAAATCAATATTTTGTTTTAATTTAGTAACATTAGGGAATCTTTTATTGCATTTATAGCTGGCTGTCTTTTACTTATGCCAAGTGATGTTGGTTTTCCATTTACCATAGTGATGATATAAAGCTTCTGTTTACTTTTTTAACATCTTTATAATTGTTTTACAATGGTGTGTTAGTTTCTGCTTTATAACAAAGTGAATCAGCTATACATATACACATATCCCCATATCTCCTCCCTCTTGTGTCTCCCTCCCACCCTCCCTATCCCACCCCTCTAGGTGGTCACAAAGCACCGAACTGATCTCCCTGTGCTCTGCGGCTGCTTCCCACTAGCTATCTATTTGACATTTGGTAGTGTATATATGTCCATGCCACTCTCTCACTTCGTCCCAGCTTACCCTTCCACCTCCCCATGTCAAGTCCACTCTCTACATCTGCGTCTTTATTCCTGTCCTGCCCCTGGGTTCTTCAGAACCTTTTTTTTTTTTAGATTCCATATATACGTGTTAGCATACGGTATTTGTTTTTCTCCTTCTGACTTACTTCACTCTGTATGACAGACTCTAGGTCCATCCACCTCACTACATATAACTCAATTTTGTTTCTTTTTATGGCTGAGTAATATTCCATTGTATACATGTGCCACATCTTCTTTATCCATTCATCTGTCAGTGGACACTTAGGTTGCTTCCATGTCCTGGCTATTGTAAATAGAGCTGCAATGAACATTGTGGTACATGACTCTTTTTAAATTATGGTTTTCTCAGGGTATATACCCAGTAGTGGGATTGCTGGGTTGTATGGTAGTTCTATTTTTAGTTTTTTAAGGAACCTCCATACTGTTCTCCATAGTGGCTGTATCAATTTACATTCACACCAACAGTGCAAGAGGGCTCCCTTTTCTCCACACCCTCTCCAGCATTTATTGTTTGTACATTTTTTGATGATGGCCATTCTGACTGGTGTGAGGTGATACCTCATTGTAGCTTTGATTTGCATTTCTCTAATAATTAGTGATGTTGGGCATCCTTTTGTGTGTTTGTTGGCAATCTGTATATCTTCTTTGGAGAAATGTCTATTTAGATCTTCTGCCCATTTTTGGATTGGGCTGTTTGTTTTTTTGATATTGAGCTGCATGAGCTGCTTGTAAATTTTGGAGATTAATCCTTTGTCAGTTGCTTCATTTGCAAATATTTTCTCCCATTCTGAGGGTTGTCTTTTTGTCTTGATTATGGTTTCCTTTGCTGTGCAAAAGCTTTTAAGTTTCATTAGGTCCCATCTGTTTATTTTTGTTTTTATTTCCCTTTCTCTAGGAGGTGGGTCTAAAAGGATCTTGCTGTGATTTATGTCATAGAGTGTTCTGCCTATGTTTTCCTCTAAGAGTTTGATAGTGTCTGGCCTTACATTTAGGTCTTTAATCCATTTTGAGTTTATTTTTGTGTATGGTGTTAGGGAGTGTTCTAATTTCATTCTTTTACATGTAGCTGTCCAGTTTTCCCAGCACCACTTATTGAAGAGACTGTCTTTTCTCCATTGTATATTCTTGCCTCCTTTATCAAAAATAAGGTGACCATATGTGTGTGGGTTTATCTCATATGTGTGTGGGTTTATCTCTGGGCTTTCTATCCTGTTCCATTGATCTATATTTCTGTTTTGGTGCCAGACTGTCTTGATTACTGTAGCTTTGTAGTAGAGTCCGAAGTCCGGGAGCCTGATTCCTCCAGCTCCGTTTTTCTTTCTCAAGATCGCTTTAGCTATTCGGGGTCTTCTGTGTTTCCATATAAATTGTGAAATTTTTTGTTCTAGTTCCGTGAAAAATGCCCTTGGTAGTTTGATAGGGATTGCATTGAATCTGTAGATTGCTTTGGGTAGTATAGTCATTTTCACAATGTTGATTCTTCCAATCCAAGAACATGGTATAATCTCTCCATCTGTTTGTATCATCTTTAATTTCTTTCATCAGTGTCTTACAGTTTTCTGCATACAGGTCTTTTGTCTCCCTAGGTAGGTTTATTCCTAGGTATTTTATTCTTTTTGTTGCAGTGGCTAATGGGATTGTTTCTGTAATTTCTCTTTCAGATATTTCATCATTAGTGTATAGGAATGCAGGAGATTTCTGTGCATTAATTTTGTATCCTGCTACTTTACTGAATTCATTGATTAGCTCTAGTAGTTTTCTGGTAGCATCTTTAGGATTCTCTATGTATAGTATCATGTCATTTGCAAACAGTGACAGCTTTACTTCTTCTTTTCCAATTTGTATTCCTTTTATTTCTTTTTCTTCTCTGATTGCTGTGACTAAAACTTCCAAAACTATGTTGGATAACAGTGGTGAGAGTGGACAACCTTGTCTTGTTCCTGATCTTAAAGGAAATGGTTTCAGTTTTTCACCATTGAGAATGATGTTGGCTGTGGGTTTGTTGTATATGGCCTTTATTATGTTGAGGTAAGTTCCCTCTATGCCTACTTCTGGAGGGTTTTTATGATAAATGGGTGTTGAATTTTGTTGAAAGCTTTTCCTGCATCTATTGAGATGATCATATGGTTTTTCTCCTTCAATTTGTTAACATGGTGTATCACATTGATTGATTTGCGTATATTGAAGAATCCTTGCATTCCTGGGATAAACCCCACTTGATCATGGTGTATGATCCTTTTCATGTGCTGTTGGATTCTGTTAAAGCTTCTTTTTAAAATAAATCCATTTAGTCAAAAAGAATTAGTTAAAAAAAAAACTTTGTCAGTAATAGTACAGGTATTCTACTATGGCATGGACATGGTAAATGGATATGACAAATATAAGGAATGCAGAAAACTAAAGTTTGCAAAATATTGTTCTTAAATAAAAGGGAATTTTGATGGAATCTAATATACAACTTCTTGGGTATTGTTTCCCTCTAGTTTTAGTCCTTTTAAATATTTTCCTACTATTTCCAGTATATTAGCATGGCAGGCTCTCATACATATTTGCTGGATAATCAAGTGAGGATCAATCAATAGAAGAAACTTCCCATAAGACCTGCAATATCATCCCTGATTAATTCAGTTAATAGTGACAGTAACGAAGGCATTTACAATACACTGAATATTTATTATATTTTAGAAACTTAGTCATATGTTTTACATACATCATCTCATTAAATCTCTACACCAACTTCATGCAGTAAGTATTTATTCTTCCCTTCTTACACAAGAGTAAGACAGAGACAGGTTAAGTTGCTTTCCCAAGTATATCAAGTATGGTCTAAACTCGAAGGATATTTGTGCCTTAACAAGAGGCCTAGAGGTAGATGCTTCCAGGCTTTATTCATTGGCTCACCAAGGTCAGACATCTCTGTGAGTCTCCTGACTTATCATGGTCTCAAGATGGCTGCCACAGAGCTTCCCTGGTGGCGCAGTGGTTAAGAATCCGCCTGCCAATGCAGGGCACACAGGTTCAAGCCCTGGTCCGGGAAGATCCCACATACAGTGGAGCAGCTGAGTCTGTGTGCCACAACTACTGAAGCCTGTGTGCCTAGAGCCCATGCTCCACAACAAGAGAAGCACCGCAACGAGAAGCCTGCACACTGCAGCGAAGAGTAGCCCCCACTCACCGCAACTAGAGAAATCCACGTGCAGCAACGAAGACCCAACACAGCCAAAAATATAAATAAATAAATTTATTTTTAAAAAAAGATGGTTGTCACAGCCCTGTTTATCACATCCCCACACAGGTACTCCAGGCAGGGAAGCTGTAGGGGCTGACACCAGTCTCTTTCCCAAAAGCCCCCAGCACATCTCCCCTTACATCTCAGTGGCCAGAACTGTGTCACCTGGCAACCTTGAGCTGCAATAGAAGCAAAAATTACCTAGCACTGGGGTGTGCACACAACTGGCTTAGACCTGTCACAGTTCATCTCTGTGGCTGGTAAAAGACTAAGCTCTTTGAAGGGTGAGGTACCTTAGAAGATAACAAGAATGGAAAGGGAAGTTACATTCAGAACAACAAGAAGAGAAAGAAAAAGAGGTTCCCAGACTGTGAAGTTGTCAGAAGTCAGAAAGCTGGGAAAATAGAGGCTTGTGAGTCTCTAAGGCAGGGTTTCTCAATGTCAGCACTTCTGGGGGCAGGATAATTCTTTGCTTTGTCAGGGGGCTGTCCTATGCACTGCAGAGCATTCAGCAGTGTGTGTGGCCTCTACCCACCAGGTGCCAGTTGTGACAACCAAAAATGTCTCCAGAAAAACATCCCCAGGGGGTGGGAGGAGGGGAGGGAAAATGCCCTGAGTTGAGGATGACTGTCCTAGGATGAAAAGGTGGGACCCCAGCCACAGTGAAGATACCTATGGCTCAAACGCAGGTCAAAAGCCAGGGCTGGGGCTTCCCTGGTGGCACAGTGGTTGAGAGTCCGCCTGCCGATGCAGGGGACACGGGTTCGTGCCCCGGTCCGGGAAGATCCCACATGCCGCGGAGCGGCTGGGCCCGTGAGCCATGGCCGCTGAGCCTGTGCGTCCGGAGCCTGTGCTCCGCGACGGGAGAGGCCACAACAGTGAGGCCCGTGTACAGCAAAAAAAAAAAAAAAAAAAAAAAAAGCCAGGGCTGTCCCACTGCTCTGGATCTGCCAGGTCCTCGGCACACTCCTGGCAGTCGGGAGGGGACATAGAGAACCCCATTAATGACCGAGATTGAATTTGCCACCAGTTGAAGTGAAAGAAAGTAGAGAAATGTGCTACTTCTTTTTCTGGCCTGCCCAATATTTACGGACTAAGATTTATAGCTGCTACAATGTCCCCTGCAAAGTCCATGTGAGATAAATGCTGAGGTCACCGGGCCAGCTGGGGCCCCACAACATCCCACTAGAATGACTCAACGTTCCCCAGCCAGGCTGTTTACATCCCTCTGACCACCTCTCACAGCCCTCCTGTCTGCAAGGCCGGTCACAGCGGTGCCTTGTTATTCCACCTGCCTGTGACCTTGGCCAAAGCAGCTCTTCCTCAGATGACATGGGCCAGTGTGTGAGACCCAAGTTGTGAATCCAGGTGCGAGCAGCTTGGCCGGAGAGAGGTCTGTGTAAGGACACGTCTGCGCTGGGAACCTTACACTACAGCATTATATTTATAATAATGTAGTTAATTAATGTACGTGTGTATTGGGTGGGGGATGAGAAGGGTGCTCTTCCTGTTTGTCAACGATTTGATAAGTGTTAGAACCTTCACTGAATTTTGCAGGAAACGGCAGCATTTAGAGTTTTTCAGAACAAGAAAGAGAACACTGGTTATAACTTTGAACATAAAAAGGTTGGTTTCTGATTTTTCAGAAAGTCTGTAGCCTGCAGAAGTTAAGTAAATGTGAATACTGAAGGCAGAGTAAATTACTAATCACTGTTAAAAGTCATTATGTTACTACTATTCTTACTATTACTATAATAATTGACGTAATTATTATTATAATTCCTTATGTTGTAATGCTGGAGAGGAAACGTGAGGATCCTGTCCATGGAGCGTTTCCTGATCTCACCTGAGCACATCAGGGCTCCGGGCCAGCCTGAATCACGTGTAGAGATTTCATGCACACATGGTGATGCTCTTTGTGGAGCCAAGGGCAGCCAGGAATGTTTTCAGGGTTTGTATTGGGGGCCAATCAGCAGATCTCAGGGTTTCCTTTGGGTCTTTGGAGAAGTTAGGAGGCTGGCAATGCATTCAGAAGGATCCCCAGAGCAGGCAGGCTGCACCCCGCCAGCCCTGAGTCTGCTGGGAGGCACAGCCCTGCCAAGACCAGCAGGTGGGCTGCAAAGGGCACGTGACCAGTGGGCCCCCTGTTCAGAAGAGTCTTGTGCTTGGGTGAATGCTCTGCTGTTGCCATCTTAAAATGCTTAATATTTTAAAACTAAGGGCCCACATTTTCATTGTGCACTGGACCCTGCAAACTCCATAGCCTGTCCAAAAACCACCCACCACAAGGTGGCCAGGTCTGGTTCACTGGCCTTCAGGTGAGGCCAGGGTGTAAGCACCTTGGCTTGGGAGGCAAATTACCTGGATTCACTTTCTGCCTCTGACAGTCGGTAGCTTTGAGACCGTGGGCCATTACCTGAGCTCTGCCACTCCGTTTCCTCATTTGAGTAAGCAGAATGATAATGCGATGACCTCCTAGGGTTACCATGAGGAACACATGAGATGATACCTAAGAACACAAAGCACCAGGCCTCACTTATACTAGGTATGCAATAGCTGACCATGTTTATTGGCATAACCATCTCTGCCAGATATCATGTGCCCCACAAATACAATTTCACACTTTTGTTTTTTTTAAAAATGATGCTGAAGGTACCATTATCCTCATTTTCCATGAAGCATCTGAGACAGGGCAGGTTAAACAACTCACCCAAGTAATCAGAGCTAAGGGAGTGTCAGAGCCAAGATTTGAACCCAGGGCTACTAGGCTCAAAGCCAGTCACCTTTCCGCCACGGTACCCTGCCTTGCACCCTCCGTATCCGTCCAAAGACTCCCACTCCTTGAACACAAAGAGCTGGATCAGGCTGGTGGGTACAGAACAGCTGCGGGGAGGGCAAAACAGAGGGCGCAGGAATTGCCAGTCAGTTCGCAGCCAGAGCTGAGTCCTGGCTGGGGCCGCAGCTGCTGCAGGTGCGACATGAACATCCATCCCAACCTTCAGCTGCCGCTCAGCTTCCCACCTCTAACAACCCACAGCAGAACCTGGCGGATCGGTTTCTCAAGTGCTCATATTCACAAGCCAGCTCTTGCTGTTCCCTTTACTGAAGGGACATTGAAGAGAAGCCAGCAGATTCTCCTTTCCAGCCTGATAAACTCAATGTTTACCAAGTACCAGTGAGGTGCCTGGCGTGGTGTTAGGCGTCTGACAGAGTGGTAGTGGCTGGGAAACAAAGAAATGGGAGATGTTTAGCTCTGCTTCAAAGAGCTCATCTTCTTCCTAGAAATTCTGATATATTCACTCATTTACTCACTCGTTCAAATGTAATTGGAACAACCCATAAAAAAAGAAATGCAAATGTCTATTAACCATAAAAAAGATGTTCAATCTCGCTCATAATAAGAAAAATGCAAATTAAAACTACACTGGCACACCTGAAACTAACACAACATTGTAAATCAACTGTACTCCAATATAAAATAAAAATTAAAAGAAAACAACTACTCTGGTAAACCATCTGTCCTCTATCAGATTGGCTAAAATCCAAAGATTTATACACAAGGTTTGGGGGAAAGAAACCAGCCCTCCTGCACATTGTAGGTGGTGATGCAAAATGCTATACCCCCTGTCAAGGGCATTGACAATATCTGCAAAATTGCATATGTGTTTACTCTTTGATCCGGCAATTCTACTTCTAGGAATCTATCCCAAAGATACACTGGCAAAAATATAAAAGGATATATGTACTGCAGCACTATTTGTTTCAGCAAAAGACTAGAAACAATCCAGTGTCATCAAAAGGAGACCAATAAATAAAATACGGTACTTCCACACAATGGGGTTGTCTACGCTATAAAAAGGAATGAGGAATAACTCTACATACTGCTATGGAGTGAGCTCTAGACTATACGGTTAAGTGAAAGAAGCAAGAAAAAGAAGAACATGTATAGAACCTACGGATCTAAGAAGGGGATACAAAGATATATGTATTTGGTTACGTATTTATATAGTTGATTACATATATATGTATATACACATATATATGTATGATTATATTTCTTAAAGATGGAAGGATATGCCACAAATATACTTTAAAGATTATAAGGGAAGGATGGAATAGGGTGGAGGTGGCAGGAATAAATGCTAGACGCAGTTTTGGGAACTGTATATGAGTTTCCTACGGCCGCTGTAGCAAATTACCATGAGTGGTTTAAAACAACACAAACTTATTCTCTTACAGGTCTGGGGTGGGGGGCACTGGGCTAAAATCAAGGTGCTGGCTGGGCTGTGCTCTTTTGGGAGGCTCTGGGGGAGATCCGGTCCCAGACTTTGCCAGCTTCTGGAGGCTGCCTGCATCCCTGGGCTTGCAGCTCCTGTGTCTCCATCTCCAAAGCCAGCAGTATAGCGTCTTCTCTGCTCTCTGACCTCCGCTTCCATTACCAGATTTTCTCTCTGACTCCCCCACTCCTGTGTCCCTCTATAAGGACTCTTATAGTTCCATTGGGCCCACATGGATTATCAAGGATAATCTTCCCATCTCAAGATCTTTGGGGACTTTCCTGGTGGTCCAGTGGGTAAGACTCCACGCTGTCAATGCAGGGGCCCCGGGTTCAATCCCTGGCCAGGGAACTAGATCCCACATGCCTGCCGCAACGAAGATCTCACGTGTGGCAACAGAGATCCCACATGCCGCAACTAAGACCCCATGCAGATTAAATAAATAAATTTTTTTTTTTAAAAAAAAGATCCTTAATCCCATCTGCAAAATCCCGTTGCCATGTAAAGTAGCATATTCACAGGTTCCAGTCCAGGGATTAGACTGTGGACATCTGCGGCCAGTGGCAGGGGAAGGGTGGAGATTAATACATTAATACCATACAAATATTTTACATATTTACAAAGTTGAATTTGTCACAAAGCAATACTTGAAAAATGAATATAAATTAAAACAAAAGATACTATGTATCCAGCTGGTGGCATCATCTCACAGAGAGGAAGTATGCCAAGTGACTTTAAGTGACTGTATTTTGACTTACATTATTCTAAGGGCAAAAGGACTGCAAGTCAATCTTAAACTGTTTTTGGCAATCATACTGTTGATGGTAATGTTGACGTTTTGCTATTCTGAGACTGCTGTGTGTGTGTAATGGGATAAAGAAGATGAGCAATTATGTTTTTGTTGAAAGAATGAGGGTTTTGGGCTTCCCTGGTGGCGCAGTGGTTGAGAGTCCGCCTGCCGATGCAGGGGATGCGGGTTCGTGCCCCGGTCCGGGAAGATCCCACATGCCGCGGAGCGGCTGTGCCTGTGAGCCATGGCCACTGGGCCTGCGCGTCCGGAGCCTGTGCTCCGCAACGGGAGAGGCCACAGCAGTGAGAGGCCTGCATAACGCAAAAAAAAAAAAAAAAAAAAAAAGAATGAGGGTTTTGGCATGAGGGAAAGAAGACACAATGTAAAATCAATGAAGTTAAGTAAAAACCCTGTAGTTCCTGAATTTGAAGTATGAAATCATGATTTATTGTATACATATATATATTTTTAAAGTAATATTTCTTAACTCTATCTTCTGAAAAGACTTAGGAACAATGACCAACCCAGTAGCAATGAGCACCCTAGTGCCTAGATTGTGGTCTCTAGGTGTCATTTCCCAATAAAAGAACCAGAGTCCCCTGGAGAAATGACTGATTCTACGTCTGAGGCAGGAAGTATACAAGATGAGTCTGGGACATCTTGTCATAACAGAAATTGAAGAAGCTACCAAAGACTACTAGTGGTCACCTACCAGGAAAGGTCTCTGAGGAGAGGTGGCGTTTGAGCTGAAACATGAAAAACAGAAGACGCAGCCATGAAAAGATCTAGAAGGAACACCAAGGGCAAAAGCTCTAAGCTTGTGCCAGATGAAGAAAGAAGCCTGGAGTAGTATCCTAGACAACGCAGAGGTGAGAAGACAGGCTGGAGAGGGAGGCAGGAGCCCCACCAGACACACAGGAAGGAACTGGGATTTTTTTTTTTCTCCTAAGTGCAATGAGAAGCCACTGATGAATTTTAAGCAGGTGATGCCATTAAGTTTTCAAAAGATCCCTCCAGCTGCACAGAGGAGGATGACTTGTAAGAGGTCAAGAATGGCAGCAGGGGGCTTCCCTGGTGGCACAGTGGTTAAG
Source organism: Hyperoodon ampullatus (assembly GCF_949752795.1). Classification (NCBI taxonomy): domain Eukaryota; kingdom Metazoa; phylum Chordata; class Mammalia; order Artiodactyla; family Ziphiidae; genus Hyperoodon; species Hyperoodon ampullatus. Next base: position 78,146,522 of record NC_136927.1, on the reverse strand, counting down.
AATCCGCCTGCCATTGCAGGGGACACGGGTTCGAGCCCTGGTCCGGGAAGATCCCACATGCCTCGGAGCAGCTAAGCCCGTGTGCCACAACTACTGAGCCTGTGCTCTAGAGCCCACGAGCCACAACTACTGAGCCCGTGTGCCACAACTACTGAAGCCCACGCACCTAGAGCCTGTGCTCCGCAACAAGAGAAGCCACCGCAGTGAGAAGCCCGTGCACCACAATGAAGAGTAGCCCCCGCTCGCCTCAACGTGAGAAAGCCCGCGCGCAGCAACGAAGACCCAACACAGCCAAAAATAAATAAATTAATTAATTAAATAAATTAAAACAAACAAACAAAAAGAATGGCAGCAGGGAGCCCAGTTGAAAGGCTGCTACATTCCTCCAGGCAGGACATGATGCTGGCCTGGATCAGAAGAGGGACCATGGAGGGATGAAAACGTGGATTCAGAATTCGTTTTGAAGGGAGTAACAGTATGACTGGCTGATAGACTGGATATGGGATGGGGGGAGAGGAGAAATAAAGGAAGACTCCTAGGACTTTAGGCTGATAAATTAGGGTTAGAAAGAGGTGAGGAAGACGGGGCAAGAGTGATCTGGGTTGGAGGGGAATCACTGGTACTCTGTGTAAGTGGAATTGTTGACTAGATAGATACATGAGTCTGGAAATCAAAAGAGAATGAATGCTGTAGACACAAATTTAGGATTCATCCCAATATAGATGGTATTCTAAGACTCGGGACTGAATATGATCACGTAGGTTCTGTATGTAGAAAGGGGAGGGGAGAGAGACAAAAGCTAAGTGGTGATTTACTCCAATATTCAGAAGTCAGGAGGAAGAGGCTGGGGAAGAGCCGTCAGGGAGGTAGGTGGGAAGCCAGGAGTGCGTGAGGTGTAGCTCAAGAAGAGTGTAGCTCAAGGACAAGGTCAGCTGTATCCAATGCTGCTGAGAGTCTGTGATTCTCTTGAGCAGTTGGAGTGGCTCAAAAGACAATGGGCTGGCATAGCACAGGGAGATCAGCTCGGTGGTTTGTGTCCACCTAGAGGGGTGGGATAGGGAGGGTGGGAGGGAGAGGCAAGAGGGAGGAGATATGGGGGAGATACGTATACGTATACGTATCGCTGATTCACTTTGTCATACAGCAGAAACTAACACACCACTGTAAAGCAATTATACTCCAATAAAGATGTTAAAAAAAAAAAAAAAGACAATGGGCTGGGAAGGAACTGGAGACCCAGGTATGTACAACTCAAGGGCGTCACTCTCAAGAGAAGTGGGCAACTGGGAGGGCTATAGGCAGAGGTTTTCCTACAACACTGAAGGAGGGGTGGGGAGAGAATGCAGGAGGTGGAGAGGAGATCAATGCAGGAATAAAATCCGCAAGGAAAGGGGGTGGGTTCCAGAGTGCAAGTGAACTCGGGTGAGGATGGAGGAGGGAGAAAAGGTGGGGTGTACGGCTACAGACGCAGGCGTGCTGAGGGCAAGGGGAGAGTTCTCTTCTGCTTGCTTCTGTTCTCTCAGGAAAGAAGCCACACCATCAGCTGAGCGTAAAGAGCGAGAGAAACTGAGGATGGAATAGAAAATGCCAAATAGTAATCCTGAGTAGAAAGAGGATGAACAGAGAGACTGAGCAAGGGGGGTGGGATTGTCGGCATTTCTGAGGGTCCACTGAGGGCTTCTGTACACGAAGATTTAAAAAGAGACCCTTGGCACAGCTGTCTTTTTCTGTCCAGGTAGTGTCCAGCGTGGGTGCAGCTGGGGACAGCTGGATTTAATCAGGGTCAGGGTTTTGCTGGAAGGACTCAACAGAGGGAGAGGGACCGGAGAGCTGAAGCTGTGTGCACAGACCAGCTGTAACCGTGGAACTGGAATTTAAGATGGGCCTGCTCTTCCCAGGGTTGTTACATCAGAAACTGGGCTTGATTCTCACTGGCTTATTTCAAAGACTCACAGAGCAGAGGGACTTGATTTCAATTCTCCTTGGCCATGACTGACTCATCAGTCTTGGCCTTTGCACTGAGTTGAATTTGCCCTCCAAAAAGGTATGCTAAAGAGCTAATTCCTGTTGCTTGAGAATGTGACCTTAGCTGGAAATAGGCTCATGGCAGATGTAACCAAGTTAAGATGAGGTCACACTAGATTAGAGTGGGCCCTAAATCTAGTGTTTTTGTAAGAGAAAAGAGAGAGAGTTTTGGACCCAGGGACACAAGAGGGAAGGAGACCACATGAGGACGGAGGCAGAGAGTGGAGTGATGCTGCCACAAGCCAAGGAGCGTCAGAAGCCTCTGGGAGCTGGAAAATGAAGGAAAAATTCTCCCCTGGAGGCTCTGGAGTATGGCACCGCTGATACATTGATTTCAGATTTCTGGCCTCCAGAACTATGAGAGAATATACTTCTGTTATTTTACGCCACCTGCTTTGTAGTACTTTGTTACTGCAGCCACAAGAAACTAATCCAGACTTCTAATAAGATTACTTACTCCTCAATAAATTTCACAAAGCTTAGGAATTCAAAGGATTCTTCCCTGCCTAGGAAAAAATACATATATTTTCCTAGTCCTGTCTCTGGATATGTTACCTAATGCTTAATATGCTCTGGTTATAGTACTTAATTACTTAATACTTAATGTGTTAAATTTCAAAATTGTTAAATATGAAGATAAATTAGGCACCATGAAGCACTCCATCACATCACCTTTTTAAAGGTGAGATTTGAAATTGCCTTATCACTTATGTGGTTACATGAATATTGTCTCCTTCTCCCCAGACCCTCTCTAGAATATGGGCTTCATGTGTGGGTAGGACCAGAACCAGGACACACCAGAACTAGGTCTGTCTGGTTCAATTTTATATTCCCAATGTCTGGCACATAGTACATGGTCTTCTACATACACCGAGAGAGGGAGAAATAATAACAACAATGACAATAATTTATCCTCCAGAATAATATCCAGGGGAAATATTTCCCATAACCTGCAAAACTTTTAGCCTACACCCTAAATCAATAGTTCTTAACCAAACCAGGCACAATTTTGCTCTCCAGGGATGTTTGTTACCATTTTTTATTGGAGTCATTTCTGTTTGTCATGACTTTCAGGGCAGGTGCTCCTTGCATCTAGCAGGTAGAGACTAGGGATGCTGGAGACACCGGACAAAATACAGGACCGCCCCCGCAGCTAAGAATGCTCCTGCCTCAAATGTCAATACAGGCAGACCTCAGAGATATTTTGACCCCTTGTTCTTTTTTCTTTTTTTAATTTTTATTTATTTATTTTTAACATCTTTATTGGAGTATAATTGCTTTACATTGTTGTGTTAGTTGCTGCTGTATAACAAAGTGAATCAGCTATATGCATACATATATCCCCGTATCCCCTCCCTCTTGCGTCTCCCTCCCTCCCATCCTCCCTATCCCACCCCTCTAGGTGGACACAAAGCACCGAGCTGACCTCCCTGTGCTATGCGGCTGCTTCCCACCAGCTATCTACTTTACATTTGGTAGTGTATATATGTCCATGCCACTCTCTCACTTCGTCCCAGCTTGCCCTTCCCCCTCCCCGTGTCCTCAAGTCCATCCTCTACATCTGTGTCTTTATTCCTGTCCTGCCCCTAGGTTCTTCAGAACCATTTTTTTTTTTAGATTCCATATATATGTGTTAGCATATGGTATTTGTTTTTCTCTTTCTGACTTATTTCACTCTGTATGACAGACTCTATTGACCCCTTGTTCTTCATGGCATCTAGAATGGTAAATCCTTTCCAGAAGGTTTTCAATTGACCTTGTCCAGATCCATCAGAGGAATCACTTATCTGTGGCAGCTGCAGCCTTATGAAGTATATTTCTTGAAGAATTAGACATCAAAGTCAAAATTACTCCTTGATCCATCAGCTGCAGAATGGATGTTGTGTTAGCAGGCATGAAAACAACATAAATCTCATTGTCCATCTCCATCAGAGCTCTGGGGTGACCAGGTGCATTGTCAATGAGCAGCAATATTTTGAAAAGAATCTTTTTTCTTGAGCAGTGGGTCTCAACAGTGGGCTTAACATACTCATTCAACCATGCTGTAAACAGATGTGCTGTCATCCAGGCTTTGTTGTTCCATTTCTAGAGCACAGGCAGAGTAGATTTAGCATAATTCTTAAAAGCCCCGGGATTTTCAGAATGGTACATGAGCACTGGCTTCAGCTTAAAGTCACCAGCTGCATTAGGCCCTAACAAGAGGGTCAGCCTGTCCTCTGAAGATTTGAAACCAGGCACTGACTTCTCCTCTCTAGCTATGAAATTCCTAGATGGCATCTTCTTCCAGTAGAAGGCTGTTTTCTTTATATTGAAAATCTGTTGTTTAGCATAGCCACCTTCATGAATTAGCTTAGCTAGACCTTCTGGATAACTTGCTGCAGCTTCTACATCAGCACTTGCTGCTTCACCTTGTACTTTTCTGTTATGGAAATGGCTTCTTTCCCTAAACCTCATGAACCAACCTCTGCTGGCTTCAAAATTTTCTTCTGCAGCTTCCTCAGCCTTCACAGAATTGAAGAGAGTTAGGGCCTTGGCTCTGGATTAGATTTTGGCTTAAGGGAATATTGTGGCTGGTTTCATCTTCCATCCAGACCACTAAAACTTTCTCCATATCAGCAGTCTGTTTCATTGTATTGTCATGTGTTCACTGAAGTTGCACTTTTAATTTCCTTCGAGAACTTTTCCTTTGAATTCACAGCTTGGCCAGCTGTTAATCACAAGAGGCCTAGCTTTTGGCCCATCTCAGCTTTTGACATGCCTTCCTCACTAAGCTTCATCATATCTAGCTTTCGATTTAAAGTGAGAATCATGCAACTATTCCTTTCACTTGAACAGTTGGAAGTCATCATAGGACTATTAATTGGCCTAATTTCAATGTTGTTGTGTCTCAGGGGATAGAGAGGCTGGAGAGAGGGTGAGATGAGGGGGATGGCCAGTCGGCGGAGCAGTCAGAACGCACACAACATTTATCGATTAAGTTCCTCATCTTATGTGGGCAGGGTCTGTGGTGCCCCAAAACAATTAACAGTAGTGACATCAAAGATCACTGATCACACATCACCATAACAAATACAATAGAAATGAAGAAGTTTGAAAGGTGGCTAGAATAACCAAAATGTGACCCAGAGACATGAGGTGAAAAGGTGCTATTGGAAAAGTGGAGCCGATAGACTTGCTCGGTACAGGGTTACCTCAAACCTTCAATTTGAAAAAAAAACGCAATACCTGTGAAGTGCAGTAAAGCAAAGCACAATAACACGAGGTATCCTGTAGTGCCTGGGCTGAGAAACCGTGCCTAGAAACACAAGGTATTCAAATTGGAAGAAACCTTACATATCACAGTACAACACCCTCATTTTACTAAGAGATAGACTGAGGGCCAGAAAAGGAAGTAACTTGTCCAAAGATGGAATAAGGGAGTAACAGAACTGAGACGAATACTCAAATTTCCCTTGCCCAGGCTAGAGTTCGGGCCGCTGAGCCATGAGACCCCATCGCTGGAAACGAGCATGGATTCAGTAAGCTGACAAAGGGAGAAAAAGAGGGCCTCTTTCCCCACCCTCAGCAACAAACCCGATTATCATCATCAAAGCCGGAGACTGACAGCAGGCAGCGGTGGCTGACTGAGAACCACCTCTAACCCTGGACCTTGGTACAATGCCTGGACCCAGCACTGAATGCCAAATCACAGCAATTAGCCGTGTAGTGCCCACCAGCCAACTTCACGCTGGGCTAGTGGTCCAGATTGCTGAAGAGCCACGCCCTCTGCATCTAAATGCCTTGGCAACCGCAGCAATGTTCTCTGCTCTCCTTGGAGCAGGGATCATAGGGCTCTGGCTGTGGGGTGTCTCCTAGCTGCTATAGCCTGGCACGTGATTGCCAGAACAAAGAAAGTGGGAGGGCAGTGTTCCCTACACTCTTCCTGCAGCTTGGCACACCACCCTGCCATCTTCCCTCACCCCCGGAGAGGTGCTCCCTTTGGCTGGAGGGAGGGAGGGAGGAGGGAAATAAACTCATCACTGCCTGAAGCATTTATTAAAAGCTGGAGTCAAGATGTTGTCTACAGGTCCCCAGCAAAAACTGGGTATCCTGCATACTGATGGGTAACAGAACTGCTACCCACACCTGGGAGTTTAAGAATTTTGTGGATTTTTCCATCAGAAACCAATGTAAGTGAATCGTTTGTGCTAAAAACATCTGTCACTCCCAGGTCCTCACGGTGACCGGTAACCCATTTTGCAACTAGACTTGGAATTCCCGAGTCAACGAAGGCAACGTGCTGTTGGCTGAAATGAAAGCAACAAATTTGTCCAAGACTCTGCCATTTGCAAAGCATTTCCACATCTTGAACCTCACTGAAACTTCACAACCATCCAGAGAGGGATGCAGAGCAGGGATTTTTAGCTGCATTTAACAGATGAGGCAGAGGGCACATACCTGGTCAGTGGGAGAGCCGAAGTTCAAATTCAGGCCTCGTAATTCTCCACACTCATACTGGTGGAAATGTTGCTGGCCTGACCAAGGTCCAGTCCACTGGGTCAACCCTTGCCCACTGTGATGGCCCCCAAACTCTTTAATAAAAGCCTAGGGCTCCAAACAAGAGTTTGAAGGCCACTTGCCTCCAGATCACTTTCTCCACCCTTCTCTGTGCCCTTAGAGGCTGACAGGTACCTGCCTCGATCTTCCGATGGGGCCTGGCCAATGGGGAGCCTTAGCAAGACCAGAGGGAGTGAGGAGAGGACGAGTTCATCAGGCTGCCTGGTCCCTCAACTGCAGGTCATTGGTTCTCTCCAGACAGCTCTCTGTCTCCATTCTCCCTCGGATTCCGGAAATGCTCCTTCCCTCATCCCAGATGATCAAAATCTACAGTATGTCCAATCAAAAGCTAAGGAGGAAAAGGAAACAGGATAGAGAATGGAGAGGTCTAGGAGTAGGGATGGGGTGATTGTACTTTTAAATAGAGTGACCAGGAAAGACTTCACCATGCAGGTCACTGACCTTTGAGCAAAGACCTAAAAACAAGTAAATGATCAAGCTGTGCAGATAGCTTGGGGAAGAAGAATTTTCCAGACGCCTGGTGTGTTGGAGCAACGGCAAGGGCAGCTGGAGCAGATGGTCCAGGGCGCTCGTGGATGGACTGGATTTAGGAGGATGCAGGGGGGGCAGGAGCCAGAGAACGGGGTGAGGCTGCCAATGGTTCAGCACGGCAAATTCCTGACGCATAGAGAAGGAACACAAGGGACAGACGCTATGGACAAAGGATCTGCGGCTCAGCCCTATGCTCTTCAAGGAGTGACTATTGAGTGAGCGGAGTGTAGTCAGCCCCGGACATGACTTTCCCAGAGCTGCCCCCACTGCTCTTGAGCCCTCACCATTGTACTTTCCTGCCCTTTGTTTACCATTACCCATCATTCCATATGTATGTGTTTATTATTTACTGCCTCTCTCTCACACGAATATTTAAAATGCATGAAAAATAAAATCAAATAAAATAAAATGCATGGAGACGGAGATCTTACCTGTCATGGCCAAAGCCATATCCCCAAGAGCCAGTAGAAGGCTTGGCTCATAGCAGGTGCTCAATAAATGTTTGTTTCAAGATGGATAAATGAGTGGACCCATGAATGCACAAACTACTACTACTGCTGATTGCTAATTTTTTTTTCTTTTCCCCAAAAGATTTTTGATTTCAGTCCCTATGAAATTAAAGGCAAGAGCTACCGCTTTACCCCCGAGAAGAAAGCATAGCTTTTAAGCATTCAGGGTCCATAAGTCAACAAAGCGTTTAGCATACGGAAGATGCTTAATAAATATTCAGTAACTTGACCAGGCATGTAAGCTGAAGTGATGAGAAAGCGTTAACCTGGGAGCCCCATTCTACCCCAAACCCACCCTACACTTTCTAAATGCCACAACAGCCTCTCTTGAAATAGGAGTCTTTATGTTTTCGTTGCCTTCTCTGCCCATCCTTCCCATCCAAGACTCTGCCCCAATAAGTCAGAAGGATCCACATTGTGTGAAAGAGAATTAAAATTGTTTCAGAGGAAATAAAAGGAGAAATTGATAAGGTTCCTTTTTTTTTCTTACTTCAAAAGGAAGGTCTTGAAAATAAATGGGAGGCCCCAAGGGGAATGAACATTAAGCATGCTCCATAAGAAGGGTCTGAAAAGAGAACAGAGAAATTGCCAGAGCCCTCCATTCCAGGGGTGGCTGGAGGGGACTCGACTAGACTGGGAGACTGAGGGACCAGACTTGGGAGGACCAGGATTAGGATTTGAGTCAGTATCAAGAGAGCCATGAAAGCCAAGCCCACCCCTGCAGACCACCAGCCACCAGTTAAATAACCCCCTGGGCTGTTCAGAGTCAGACAAGGGCCTTCCTTTGGCAGCTGCCCAGAAGCCCCCAGGGATCACCCAGCAGGATGATGCCCATCTAAAACCAGGACTCTGTTGCACACTAACAGGTGGGTCGACCCTCTTGTCAACAGCCCAAGATACTTCTAAGTTCCACCCCCATCCCACCCCCCTGATGTCCAGAGGGCTGCTAGTAGTACAAGGAGGCAAAAGCCCCAGCACCTGGACCCATCTGAGACTGGCCAGCCAGTGGCCAAGCCCAGGGCAGTTACATGAGACCTTTACTTTGGTGAGACTCTGTTTCCTCTTCTGTAACACAGAGAAGGCAATATTTGACCATCACAAGCAAACATCTGGCAGAGCAAGCAAGGTGGGGCTTTGTCCCCCTTGAAGTGCCCTCAGCAGCATTTGTGTGGGAGAAGCTCAGGGGGGTTGATGGGGAGGAAGATGAGAGCCAGCCTGGCACAAAGCAGAGGTGGCTCCCCAGGAGCTGGCCTCCAAATAGCTCTGACAATTAGCCAAGCCATCTATTCCCGAAGTTCCCTTCTTGAGGAAGAGATGGTGGGATGGAGGCAACACGTGTTCATTCACTCAGCCATCCACTCATTAATTCTACAGATATTTATTAAGCATTTTCTATGTATCACTGTACACTGTGCAAGACCCTGGGAATAAAGCTGTGAACAAGAGGGCGTAGACAAGGACTTCAAGATTTTTAAAGATAAGTTCTGAACTATACTTACTGTTGTCAAAAGTGCCCCAAGGAAAAAAATACAGAGATCACTTTTGTCAAGAACTGTGAAGGTTCTGAGATTGGCCCTACTTGCAAGCTATCAGGTTAGCCTGCCACGATTTGCTGGATGCTGGCAGAAAACATGAGCCTCCTGGGTCAGACACAAAGGATAGTTCATTATTCACAGCAAGAGCAGAAGCTAGAGGATCAACGTTTTCTCATATGAGTTCAAGCCCCAGCTCCCACACGGTAGTGCAAAGACATACAGTGAGTTGCATTACAGGAGAGGAACCCTGAGCTTAGGAAACCCAAATCTTTCGTGCATGTGTGTCTGTGTGTGTTGAAAACATGCGACATATGGACTTCCCTGGTGGTGCAGTGGTTAGGAATCCGCCTGCCGATGCAGGGGACACGGGGTCGAGCCCTGGTCCGGGAAGATCCCACATGCCGCGGAGCAACTAAGCCCGTGCGCCACAACTACTGAGCCTGCGCTCTAGAGCCTGAGAGCCACAACTACTGATGCCCACGCGCCATAACTACTGAAGCCTGCGTGCCTAGAGCCCGTGCTCCGCAAGGAGAAGCCACCGCAATGAGAAGCCCGCGCACCGCAAAGAAGAGTAGCCCCCGCTCACCACAACTAGAGAAAAACCTGCACGCAACAATGAAGACCCAACGCAGCCAAAAATAAATAAATTAAAAAAAAATACATGCAACATAAAATTTACCATCTTAACCATTTCCAAGCGTACAGTTCAGTGGTGTTAATATTCTCATTGCTATGCAACTGATATCCAGAACTTCTCCATCTTCCAAAACTCTATACCCTTTAAACATCTCCCCACTCACTCCCCACCCAACCCCCCTGGCAACCACCATTCTTCTTTCTGTCTCTATGGATCTGATTGCTCCAGGTACCTCATATAAGTGGAATCATATAGTATTTGGTTTTTTGTGTGTGTGACTGGCATATTTCACTTAGCATAATGTCCTCAAGCTTCATCTCTGGCATAGCCCTTGTCAGAATTTCCTTTCTTTTTAAGTTGGAATAAGATTTGGAAACCTAAATTTTTTTTTTTTTTTTTTTTTTGTGATACGCGGGCCTCTCACTGTTGTGGCCTCTCCCGTTGCGGAGCACAGGCTCTGGACGCGCAGCCCCAGCGGCCACGGCTCACGGGCCCAGCCGCTCCGCGGCACGTGGGATCTTCCCAGACCGGGGCACGAACCCGCGTCCCCTGCATCGGCAGGCGGACTCTCAACCACTGCGCCACCAGGGAAGCCCCTAAATCTTTTATAATGGACAGTAAATATGCTTGTCCTTTGTTCCGGAAAGAAACACTATCTCTATCTTCCAAAACTTTTCCCAACACAAACATCCTATCAAATGCGGTCTGAAGGAAAACAGTCTGTGCCTCTGCTTACAAGACATGCAGAAACACAAGACACCCAGGAGGATTATCTCCAAACAACTAGCAATCCAAAAAAGACTCACCCCTCAACCTACTCATCAGCGCTGGCTGTGGACGAGCTACTAAGCAGAGTGCCTCAAATAATAATGCACTGCGCCTTCACACAGTTCACAGCCGGGTCACACCTCCAGACAGAAGACCCTAGCACAGGGAGGTAGTCTATCACTGTAAGTGAGGATGTGGGATTTTTCACCCAGCAAGTTCACTGCTAGGAATCTACTAAAAATGGGTGCACATGTCCACAGAAAGACATGTACGAGGACATTCATAGCAGCTTTATCCACACAAGTCCCTAACTGGGAACACCCGAATGTCCATCAACAGGGGGACGGAGCAACAAAATGTGGTACATCCCCGCAACAGAACACTACTCAGGAATGAAAAAGAACGAACTAGTGATATTTGCAGCAACACGCCAAGTTCAAAGCTGAGCACTGAACTTTATGCTGAGCCAAAGAAGGCAGACACAGAAGAGTACGCTCCGTATGTTCCACTCACACGGAATTCCAGAAGACACAAAGCTAATCTACAGTGAAGGAAATGGGAACAGTGGTGGCCCCTGGGATGGCAGGTTTGGGGGAGGGGGCCTGATAGGAAAGGGGAGGGAACTACCTGGGGTAATGGAAACTCTGTTGCTTGATAGGTATGTGAGTTATGCAGGTGCATGCATTTGTCAAGGCTGATCAAACCACACACTTAGGATCTGCAGCATCTCACCCTATGTAAATTACACCATCATTGTTTAAGTAGCTTTTAAAGAACATGGGCTTTGGAGTCAGGCAGACCAAGCCCTTGGCTTTTCAACCAGATGAACCAGTGGCTTCTCCTTTGTGGGGAGGCCAGTTTGAGAAGAATCCTGGTGAACCCTGGCTTCTCCTTGTCTCTGCACCCCCCAGCACCTTGCACAGGGCGTGGCACAGACCCGGAGCTGAGCAAATAGTGTCAAATGGACCAATAAAAGTGAGACTAGATATATGCCCTTGAAGCATTTTTAGGAGTGGACTTTGTTTCCACAAATAAAATCTTAACCTAAAGCAAATGAAAGTGATTCCGCAGACGTTTACATCTTCATCACTTCCTGAAAACGGTTTTCTTTGTTTAAGGATCAGTTGAAGTCCCTGAAATCCACCTGCATAGGTTTATTCCTTCGTTCTAAATATAGTTATGGAGCACCCCTGGTGTGCCAGGTGCTTGAGAGAGAGTGGTATATAAAACAGACAACAGACATGGTCCCTGCCCCCAGGGAGCTTGCATTCTGGTGGGAGAGACAATAAAAATGTAAATGAAACTCTGATAGGAGATCAACTGGGATACGGATCAGAGCTCTTGAGGACAAGAAAATAGAGGCTGTGAAAGAATGTGATGTGGGAGAGAGGTTGCTCTAGATGAAGACCTCAGAGGCAGTCTCTCTGAGGAAGAAACATCTGAGCTAAAACCGAAGGAAGAGGAGGAGCGCCCCACGAAGGGCTGGCGGCAGAGCTTTCCAGACGGTTGGTGCATAGGGAAGGGACCTCTTGAGGTTTGGCCTGAGATTCTGAAGAGGCCGGCCAGCCGGCTCCAGAGCTGGAGCCTGTCAGTCTTGCTCTGCCACTCAACTTGCTGTGCAATCTCCGCAAATCTCTTGCCCTCTCTGGGCTTTGTTTCATTATCAGAACACTGAGAGGAGGTCTGAAAACAGTCTCTCGGAGCCATTGCAACTATGACAATCCAGGAGTATCTGACTGGACACTTGCAAAGCCCATGCTGTGCTCTCCCAAGCTTTTGAGTCCGAAAGGATAAAAGACCGAGGGACACAGTCCACCAAGGCAGTGTCCTCTGGGGCAAAGGGGATAAGCACTGAGGCTCTAAGGCTCTGACAGCTTTGCTGCTGCAAAATGAAGACGTTCTCCTGTCTCCCATCCCTGTCTACAGGAACAAAACAAGGTGGCAAAAACCCAGACAGAGTACTCCGCTTAGCTGTCGGCCGCCCTCCGACTGGCTGCAGCCTTGGAAATAAATGGTCCCATCAGCTCCGAGGAGGGTGAGCTCAGGATTTCAGATGAAAATGAAATAAGAGGGAATGCAGCCCAGAAGCAATGCAAAGTAACGACAAGGGCACTAAAATCTTCCACTGCAGAAAGATGGATGCTGAGAGCGATGCAACGGGGCACTGACCTCGTGTGTGGGGACACTGGAGGAATGAGCTCACGCCCCAGGGCCGGCTGGTGGGGCCTGCGTTTCTGGGATCCAGGGGCTGTCTGAGGGGACCTGGGCCGGGCTGACAGGGCCCCTGCCCCACCCCCACCCCATCCTCCTCTCGGTAAAGCCTTATCCTCCTGCATTTCTCCAGATCAAAGAGGCTCCAGGAACTGACCTGCAGGGCTGGCTAACTCCAACCCTGTGCCAGGGAAAGGAGCCTCAAAGCTTACAGCCTCCCAGCAGGAGGCCTACAGGTTCCAATCCCAGGAAATGAGGCAACATAGAGAAGACAATGATTTTTAAAAACCATTATCTACCGGCACCTCCAGTCCTGCTAAGCTCGAGGTTCCAGGGTCATCTGTGGACACTGTTTTCTGGCCGTGTCATCCTGAGCAAGTTACTTACCCGTTCCCTTGCCTCTAAAATGGGGGAAACAATAGTACTGACCACGCAGGGTTATTATGTGAATTCAATGTAAAAATCTGAGTACAGTTTCTGGCACATAGTAAGTGCCCTCAATAAGTTAGTTTACTTTAATTTTTACATTGTTTTGTAGTCACGTTAAATATGTCTCTATATGTACAGGTAAAGCAACATAGTACCAGTCAAGTTTAACACCCATCTAAGCTCACTGATACCAAGGATCTACAGCCTGGATTCACAGCAAACAATCTCCTGACTCTCCCCTCCCCCATCAACCCAACACTCTTTAGCAATGACACCCAGACTCCCTTTGAGCCTTGCTAAGCCTCTGCCAGTGCACAGCGCTCTGATGAACTGTCCCTCCTCTTAGAGGAAAAGACATTTGAAAGCAAGGGTTAAAATCTCAAATGCCTACAGGGGCCAGGAAGGTAAAACAGATGAGTAAAGGGAGCCCAGTGTTAGACATCAAGGAGTAGTGAGGACTGTGGCAAACTAGAGAACCCATGTCCCATCTGAAGGAAAAAGCTGCTACCAGCTCTAGCCAATTTTGCCAGGGAGGAAGGTAGGTCCAGGGTTGGCACATCTTTTAGTTTTCCAGGGAAGCCAGCAATCCAGATTTTTATGTGAGACCTCCTGATGTTCAAATACTGGCACATAATTCATTATTTTTAAAATATGGAAGTCCTAGCAAGATTCATCTGTTTGTACCCACTGACTTGACGGGCAGAGCCCTCCCAGCTGTTACTGGCTGTTGGGCAATTGCCCTCTCCCTGTAAGAATCAGAATCCTAGCTGGGCTGAGGTCACAAGGAACTCGAGACAGATCTTAATTAAGCTCCAGGCAGAGTGCATATTAGTTGATAAATGCTTTGGAAAAGAGTGAAGGAAAGAGCCCCCTGAGGGCTGGAGCCGTGGAGGAAAGCTAAAAGAAGGAGGTGGGCTTTGAAATGGGTTTTGGGGGCTGTCGGACCAGGAAACACTGAAGAACAAAGCACAGTCCAGAGGAGGGATGGAGGGAGATGGGGATTTAGGAGGAATGGAAAGCTCTAACTCAGAGCTTTGCCTGTTCGAGTGTGGATGCAAAATGTCACCCAGCATCACTCTCCAGAGGATTCTCCTAGGAAGGTGACTGTACACTGCTCTGGGCTGGTGGCACCTGGAGATAGCACCAAGGATGCAGGCTCTTCCCAGGAGAAAGGACAGTGCCCAGTTCCCTGGATGTGGCCTTAGCTGGAAGTCCTCTACCCCGTGCACACCTCGCTCAACACATGATCTGCTTACACGCATCCTCCTTCACCAGAGCTAAGCTCTTCTAAAGCTGGAAATGTGACTTCTATGTGCTGGGCGTATAGAAGGTCCGTAATGAATGTGTGTCACATGATCCACTGAATGAAACCAAAGAACAAGAAGCAAGACATCAAAGAATAGGGTGCATGCCCACACTTCCAGAACTGAACATCTCCCTCAGGGAAAATGAGCAAAGGCATCAGTGCTCACTGCACGCAGCAGCCATGAAGACCTGGTGTTTGTACAGAGAAATACCCCGCGTGGGGTGTCGGGAAAAGGACAGTGTCATCCCATAAAGACCAGAGTCAGTGAGGCTTACAACATCCCAAAGCCCCCAGGAGATAGACGCGATGCACAACCTACCAAAGCTCCAGTGGGTGTCTTGGATCATTCTAGAATTAATGTATTATAAAAAATTAAAATAAACTAACTTATTATTTTAAGCCCTTCCCTGGATAGATGGTGCAGCTGAGAGGCTCAGGGCACCTAGGGGACTTGTGTCCAGTCACACAGCGAGTCTAGGGGCACAGGCTGGACCAGAGCTCAGCTCTCCTGACTGCCATTCCAGAACACTCTAGACTAGGAGCAGAGCTGGGACTAGGGTGAGGCAGGTGAGGCACACTCGCCCGGGGAGCAAAATGTAAGGAGGCTAAAAAGCTGTGTAATCAAGGTAAGTAGCATTTTGATGCATTTTTTTTTTTTGGATGCAACATTTTTAAAAAAACAAAATCAGTGCAAAACAAATCCATGATAAGCAACACAGCCACTTTTAAAACAAAGACTTAAAGTTGTACCCTCGTGTGCCTCAACCTCCTCCACTGCACCCTGATCCCAGCCTAGACCAGGAGCCCCGAGGTGACAACTGACTAAGATGCGGAGGAAACGGTTGTGTGGAAACCTATAGGAAGATCACGCCAGGACCTTAGCTCCCCGACAAGGGATTGAACCTGGGCCCTCGGCAGTGAGAGCGCGGAGTCCTAACCACTAGACTGCCAGGGAATTCCCTCAACCTCTGCACTTTAGAATCACTCAAGAAACTTCAAAAATTCCCTGCCAGGGAATTCCCAGGACGTGGCTTGCTTGGGGTGTCTGAGGCACAGAAAAGAGGCAGGGTGCTGGGAGAGGTGGCAGGTGAATGCCACCCTGAGCCCCATCCCCACCCCAACTTGCAGGGCAGCATTTTTCCTGCAACAAGCTGTGTGCCAGGGACACCCAGCTCGACCCCCTGCCAGGAGAGCTCAGGGAGAAAATTCCACCCACCACCCCCCTTCCTAGACACCCCCCTCCTAACTCTAACTAATTGTCTTGTACATCTTAGCCTTTTCACCTCCAGGGGCAGGATGGATTACAAAGCTTGGACAGCTCTGGGTAACCCTTCCTGCCATGGAAAAACAACCCAGAACTTCATGACTTACTGACAGTGGGTTATGAATGGGAAGGAAAGCAAATCCTTAAACCACAGACCGTAACTCCCTTTTAAGGTATTTCCTTGGGGCCAGAGACGCCACATCTTCCTCCTGCCCCCGGTTCTAATAGCAGCTTGTTTTTTAGTGACAAGCTTGGGCTTTTAGGTCAGCCAGGCCTGGATTCAGATCCAGTTTTGCCATTTACTGGATGGCCCTAGACAATTTACTGAGACAAGACGATAGCAACTCATGCTTCCAGGGGTCCAGGGGTAACTTAAAGGACATGATGGGGGCTGAGGGGCAAACCATAGGCAAAGGGGGCAGGACACAACCCAACACCAGCACACTGTTCTCATGGGGGATGGCAGCCAGACCTCCCAGTGTTTCAAAAGAAAAAAAAATTATGTGAAATCTCCTGATTTTTACAGGGTGGCCAACTAATTCAAAATTAAAAAAAAAAAAAAAAGTCAACCCAGAAGGGCCAAATAAAGCAGATCTGCGAGCCAGAGCCCACCAACTGGCCCAGTTTGTGCCTCTGACATCCACAAATCACCCAGCAACCTGCCTGGCACCTAGTAGGTGCTCAGCAAACACAGGCCATTTTCCATCTTTTCAGGAAACTCTCCAGGCATCATCAACATCCATCTCCACACAACAGCTTGGGAAGGAATGCTTCTCAGGAGGAAAATGAAGATACAAAAAGAAGAGCTGAAAATCTGGAAGGCTCCAAAGGGAGGGAGGAACTGCCAAGGGAATTCCTTAAAAGGATTTAAAAGAATTTTATTGGCCATAGTTTAGCACAAGTCAGGGATAAGATCAGGCAGTAATTTAACTCCTGGGCCCAGCAAGCGAGTCTGTGCCTGTGGGGTGGATGGGGGGTGGGAGGGAGGAATTGTTCTTACTGTGGTCTCCACCAGTGTCTCCGATCCTCTATCCACAGGTCACCCCAACATCTGCCTCCGGCTCACAGCCTTCTGATGGGGACAGTGCCTCCACGGAGGGGCGCATAAGGCCCAGCTGATCCTACACAACAGAAAGCAAGGCTTGAGTCTCTCCACCCTCCCACCCCAGTGGATCTGGTAGCTCACATGAACTTTGAAGTCAGACCCAGCTGGGTTGAGTTTCAAGTCTTCAACATCAGAGGTTCTCAAAGCGTGATCCCCAGACCAGCAGCGACCCCATCCGCAGCGGCAGCAGCAGGGAACTTGTTTGAAAGGCCCCACCCCAAACCCACTGAAAGAAAACCTCGGCGGGGGGGGGGCGGGGAACCACCTGGGTTTTAACAAGCCCTCCAGTGGATTCCGATGCACACTAAGTTTGAGAACTCCCGCTCTCCATGTTTATCCTGCAGTCTTCAGCAAGACCTATGTCTCGGGCTTCCCTGGTGGCGCAGTGGTTGAGAGTGCAGGGGACACGGGTTCGTGCCCCGGTCCGGGAAGATCCCACATGCCGCGGAGCGGCTGGGCCCGTGAGCCATGGCTGCTGAGCCTGCGCGTCCGGAGCCTGTGCTCCGCAACGGGAGAGGCCACAGCAGTGAGAGGCCCGCGTACCGCAAAAAAAAAAAAAAAGACCTACGTCTCACTGAGATGATCAACTCTATCCTATGGGACTGTCCTGAGCATCCCTCCAACAACTATTTCAGAAGCCTGGTCTGTCTGTGCCAGACAGTGTGGAAGATGCTAGGAGGATAGCACATAATCCTGGCCCTGATGGAGCTTGATGTCTAGTGGGGAGTCAGATAATAAGCAAGGAAAAAAGATAAAAACGCCAATTTTCAGAAGGGAGAGGAAGGCAGGGGCCTGATCCACCACACAGAGCTGTGTTTCTCAAAGTTCTCTCCAGGGACCACCTGAGCACCAAAGCCCACACAGCCAAGCAGACCTCCTTTACCCCCTAATACTCCTCTCTGGTGTCCCTGCTGCTCCTCAAACACACCTCTCTCTCCCGGGCTTCGGGGCCATTGTCTTTGCGGTTCCATCTACCGGGAAAGCTCTCTTCCCAGATCGTCCAAAGATGGGCTGCTTCTCCTTGTTCAGGGCTCAGTGTAAATGCCTCCCCCTAGCTAAAGCGGTCTCTCCCCTCAGTCTGTAGCCCCACCACCTGCTCGGGCTTCCTCCCTACCCTTCTCACAGCCTCCCATCTTGCGCCTCAGCGGCTTTGCTGGTTCCGCCTGTCTCCCAACAGAAAGTGAGTTCTTGGGGGCAGCTCCTTGTGGCGGTGGCCTCTGCGGCACCGGTGAGCCGTGACACCCTAACCCTATTCCTCTTCGCGCAGTCCCAGAAAGAGCAGCACTCCCAGCTCCGGCGCCTGCTCCCCACCCCTGAGGAGGAGGCCACAGGCCGGGCTCAGGGCAGGGTTTCTTCACGGCCTTGCTGGGTTCTCTGATGGTGAGAAAGGGCGGTGAAGACTGGAAGGAAAAGAGGAAAGCGGGGTGCGAGGCCAGCGACCCTAAAAGGCCGGCTCTGCAGTGGCGCCCTCTCTCGGGCACAGCCCTCCAACCCAACCCCCAGCAAAAGCGCGACTCCTACCAATTCCGAGGCGAGGCGTCGCTCTCAGCCGGCTCGGGACCCCAGGACCCGGTCCGAGTGCCCCGCGTCGGCTGGGGGTGCTGGCAGCTGGGCCACGCAGACTCCGGGCCGGTGGCGCACAGGGACTTGGAGGGAAAGGCACCTGGCGCGGCACGTGCTGTCCCTAAGAAGTTGACGCCGCAAGGCGCGTGCAGTCCCTGGCCCACAGTGGCACGAGGGGCCCAAGGGCAACGGCGCACTCGGACCTCCAGGGAGAAGCACAAGACCGGGCGCGTGGTGCGTGCGGCCCCGGGGCAGCGAAGCGTGGAGACTTTACGTGGCACGTTGGCGCCTGGGGCAGTAACGCGAGGGGTCCAGGGCCAGCGGGCACTCGAACCTCCGGGGGAAGCACCTGACCCCATGAAGCTGGCGCGCGGCGGGGCGAGCGCATCCCGAGGGCAGCGGAACGCGGGGACCACGAGGGCAGGCGGGCGGGAGGGCGGGGAAAGGGGAGAGGGCGGCGACTGGGCGTTCGGCTCGTGCGGTCCGGGCCGGGGCTCGGGAAGGCGCCCAGCCGAGCGCTGCACATCCGAGGGCCCGAGCCCAGCCCTGGGCCGCCCGGACGCCTGGGGTCGGCGCCGCGTGGCCCCCGCGTTCCCCGCCGCCGCCGCCGCCGCCGCCGCCCGCGCTCCCCGCCCCGAGCGCCGCCCCTCCCTCCGGCCCGCCTCCCGCCCCGCTCCCTCCCTCCTCTCTCGGCGGCTACCTCGCGGCGCTCCCGGCGCACTCGGAGCCCGGCGGGGACCGGGAGGCAGAGGCCGGTGGCCCTGGGTCCGAGTGCCGGAGCCGAGCGGGGCCCGGGGGCCGAAGTTTGCCGGCGGCTCCGGGAGGTGGCGCGGGTGGCTTCCAGCCCCTGGTCGTGTCCTCGCCGGGACCTGCCGGCGAGCCGCGGCCCGGCCAACTCCGCGGTGGGGACGCTGTGCCGCGAACTTGAGGTGGGAACTTGGCGCGCTGCAGCCTCTCCGAGCACCGCCGGACTGGCGGACTCGGGCTCCGGTGGGGGGAGATGCACGTGGCCGTGGCCCCGGCGCCCCAGAGGGGACCCCGAAAGCCACTGAGGGGGGCGGCCGGGACGACAGAGGACCCGGGAACAGTTGCGGGCGGCGGGGTGGAGCGCGCTCGCCACGGTCATGGTGCGGGTCCAGCTTCTTTTCTTCCCAGGGGTCCCCGGGGTGCGAAGTGACAGGGCAGGAGCGGGGGAGCACATCCCGGCTGTGGCAGAGGTTTCTCGCCGTCTCGCGGGAGGATCCAGGGAAGAGAGAGTGTTGGGGGGAGGTGGTAGGGGGGCGTCTGTCACTTGCTCATTCACTCCATCCATAGGCACCGAAGGGAGCATCCCGTCAGTGGGCTTTATTGAGTCACTCATTAACGCCACAAGCTTTTATTGAGCGCCCACTGTGTGCTGGGCTCTGGGGACTCCTTAGCCTCCGGGGCTCCCTACCCAGAAGGGTCTCAGCCTGGATGTGTTGGAGTCTTCGGATGATGAGGAAGGAAAAGAGAGAAGTTCATTCATTCATTCATGGATTGGACAAAGATTGGTTGAGCACCTACTGCGCACAGCTCACCATGCCAAGTGCCCAACGTTCATTATTTCATTCATTTAACAGTTACTGAGGCACTGTGTTGAGGAGAGAACCGTGAAGGAGAGGGATGGGATGGGGGCAGGAGAGGATGGAAGCCAGCTTGCAGCTTGGAGAACATCCCCCCTCCCCATGTGTGTAGGCAGAATGTCACTGGACAGGTTGCAGAACGGCCTTTCCTTGGTTCGCCTACTGCATTCATTCTCAAGGGGTGGAGGGGAGGCTGGAATAGGTTGTTGGATAAGAAGAAAAGGTCTTTAAAAAGCTCTTTAGGGGAAGGTGGTAGTGGGGAAGGGGGCTGAGAAACACAACCATACCGATGAAGGGAGGCTCCCACCGATGGGGTGTATTAGTTAAGTTGTCCATTCAGCAGGCATTTTCATAAGCACTTGCTCCTCTTAAGTACATACAGGGTGCCAGGCACCAAAGTCACCAAGGAGAACGAGATGGACACAGAGACCCCGTTTGCTGACCCCTCAAGACACATGCAGGGGAGGTGGGAGAAGGGAGCAGGCGCTGCTCTGATTCATTGTGTGTGTGTTAAGGGGGGAGGGGCTGCTTCTGACTCTATGAATCTAAGCAGAGGTTTATTCACTAGGGTGTGTTTGATACCCACACACATGACTGCAGTCAGAGTCATTTCAGGGAGCCCCCCCGGAGCACGTTTCCAAGGCACTGCTGGAGCCTCCAGCCCCAATGCTGGAGCCAGGGGAGGGGCAGGTAGCCAGGACATGCCGGCTTTCTTGAGTGGACTTCTCAGAACCCGTCAGACCTGAGCTTGACCCTGTGTCCTCTGTCTTGGAGCTCTGCAGAGGCACCTGCCGAGCGGGGAGGGAGGGAGGGAGGGAGGGTGTGTCTGAAAGACAGGTGAGGATGGCCCCTGGGGATTGCCCTCACCAGTCATTCCCTAAGCCAGCCCGTTCCAGTGGAAAGATGTCTGTCCTGGGACCCACTCCAAACCCACAGGGGACTGTGAGTGTGCTAGAAACAAGACAGCCCTGATTCCTGTCCCAAGCCTTGAGAACCCAGGCTGGGGGAGTCCTGGAGTCTGATTGGGGCAGATCTGGGGGCTAAGCTCCTGTCCCACTGCCATTCTGAATTCTCTGCACCAGCCACACAGCTGGGCTCTGGCAAGAGATGAGGGAGATGCCCCAGGGATCAGAAGAGCAGAGAGATGTGGCCTGGATGTAGGGCTGAGAGACTCAAACCGAGACTAAGGAATTAACCTCCTGGACCCCTAAGAGGTGTCTTGACTGGGCCGTCTTTTCTCCACATCCCCCTTCCGAGTATGTGAGGAAGAGTCAACATTTCCAGTTGCCAAAGATATAGGGTCTGGGAATCCACTCTTGGTTGGCTCATTAAACCCAGAGATGGAGCCCCTGGGTGGAAAATGGCGGCTGGAGAAGCCACTCTTAAAGAGAATTAATATAAAGGGAGGGGCAAGAAAGTCTAGCTGCAAGCACTCAATCCCTGCTGGCCACTTTTGTTCCATAGCAGCCAGTATTTGACTGACGAAGTCAGAACATGGAGTGAATGTGCTCCAGATAGGATCCGAATGGCGCCTCAGCTCTTCCCTGCCCTGTGGTCACAGCCTCACACCTGCGTCTCCCCGGGCGGGCGGGCACGCCATGCTCTCCCTCGTTCCTTCCTGCCTTCCCCACCGCAGCTGACCCCAGACACCTGGCCTCAACACTTGCTAAGGAATAAGAAACGAGGGATTGTTTAAGCCGGTGTCCCCTTCCTGCTGCCCCAAGGTCCTGACTGCTCTCCAAGCCTGTGCCTCTGCTTACGCCTGTGTTCCCAAATTGGGGAGCTGCAAGGAGGCAAAGAGAAACGGACCTTCCGGCTCCCACCCCAAATCCCCTCCTGGTAGAAGGCAAACTGTTATTTTGCCAGAAGCAGAGCAGGGAGGCTCCAGAGGCGGCCTCTGTCTGGGGGAGGGGCGTCTCCGGCATGTTCTCTCTGGGCGTGGCGGGGTGGAGGAAAGCGCCCATCTCCCAGCACATAGCCCCCCCACCCCAGTGACTTGGGCCGCAGCTCGCAGGAAGCAGGGCTGAGGTCCAGCATGGTTGGATTGTAACGAGGGAGGACAGGAGGGAACCAAGGAAGGCGGATCCCCCACGCGGGCACAGCATCCCACAGAGGTCCAGCATGTCAGGACCTGGGCCAGCCTAATGGCTGGATCTGTTTTGATTAACGTTTTAATTGAGGATTAATGCGGCGTGACCCACCTCTGAGTCAGCCCAGCCAGGAGCCCTAACCCTGACCGATGAAGCTGCACCGGCAGGGGAAGGGCTGCATGGAGAGATCAGTGGGGTGCCCTCGACACCCGATCAAGGTCAGGGGATCACACAAGTTGGCAGGTGTGGAGTGGGGTGGGCAGAAAGAAACCAAAGACGGAGGAGCTCAGGAAAAATGGCTTCTTTTTTTTTTTAAGAGAGTTGCATTGCACTTGGTTCATTTCTTACTGCCACCTATTACCACTGATTTAGTGGCGGAAAGCCACAAATTTATTACCTTACAGTTTGGGGGGGTCAGAAGTCCAAATGGGTCTCACTGGGCTAACATCAAGGGGGCAGCAGAGCTGTGTTCCTTCTGGGGGGAGAATCCGTTTCTGCCTTTCCCGGCTGCTGGAGGCTGCCTGCCTCCCTGGCTCCTGGCTTCGCATCATTCCAACCTCTGCTTCTGTCATCACATCTCTTTCTCTGACTCTGATCCTCCTGCCTCCCTCTTATAAGGACCCTTGTGTGACATTGGGCCCACCGGTCGATCCAGGGTCATCTCCCCATCTCAAGGCCCTCGGTTTAATCACAGCAGCATAATCTCTTTGGCCATGTTAGGTAACATATTCACAGGTTCCATCCAGGGCTTGGGACATGGGCATCTTTGGGAGGCCACTATTCTACCAAGCACAGGAACGTGCCTCATCAGTTTACATTGCTGACGGGGAAACTGAGGCCCAGCCAAGCGAGTGACTTGACTTCAGTGCCAGGTGAGGTGGAGAGCCGGCACTGAGGTCCAGCCCTCTGGAAGGAGTTGTCTGCTTCACGTTCCTCCTCTGAGAAAGGAAATGCGAGGGGAGGAGCGGGCAGGGGAGGTGCCAAGCATGCTGTGCAGAAGCCATTGTAGCAAGCACAGAGCCCTTCTAATGTGCGAGGCACGGCTCCAGGCACTTAGGAGGAGAGTTTGATGATGATTACCCCCACTTTACAGCTGAGGACACTCAAGCACAGAGAGGTGAAGTTATTTGCGGAGGGCTGCACAGGTGGTAAATGGTGAGCCAGGCAGCGTGGTCCAGACGCCACACCCTCACCCCTGGCTGGTGCCTGTCTACACCATAGGAGAGTTTGGCCAGAGACCAAAATGGCAACTGGGAACTTGACGCAAGCAGGAGTTTTGTTGATTTCTTTCTCTGCTCTTGTGCAAATACGCAGTAGGAATAAAGATGTTTCCCCAGCTATGGGCAGTTGCCTGCTTCTCCCCATCCGCAAAGACTTTTCAAAAGCTTGTGCATAGAAAATAGAGACGAGGGCTTCCCTGGTGGCGCAGTGGTTGAGAGTCCGCCTGCCGATACAGGGGACACGGGTTCGTGCCCCAGTCCGGGAAGATCCCACATGCCGCGGAGCAGCTGGGCCCGTGAGCCATGGCCGCTGGGCCTGCGCATCCGGAGCCTGTGCTCCGCAACGGGAGAGGCCACGACAGTGAGAGGCCCGTGTACAGCAAAAAAAAAAAAAAAAGAAAATAGAGACGAGAGACCCCGTCCCTGGCTTGCTTCCGGTGCTGGACACCCTCCCCACTCCACCAGGAATGAGCAATGCAGGGGCCCAGTAAAATGCAGAGTCAGAGAGGTTTGCTCAGAATCCCACAGACCTAGTTGGAGTCTGGTTTCATCACCAGAGTCCTGAGTTTTCACTTCTCAAAGCCTCAATTTCCTCATCTGTAAAATGGGGGAGTTCATAGTAACACCTGCCTCTTAGGGAAGGACGTGGGCTCGCACAGTTAAGGCTCTTCCACAGCGCCTGGCGCCTAGTGTGTGATTATGGGAGGCTGTGACGTGTGTTGCTACAGCACTGTGAGTGGTTGGTGCTCTCTCTGCATTCCCCCCTCCTGCTCAGAAGAGGGACAGGCCTAGGACTGGAAGAGTGGAGTCGAGAGAGGACAGCAGTTTGTCGAAACCCTGGAGAGACCCAAGAGGTGTCTTAGCAGCTGGGATCAGCACGTAACAGTTTGTGGAATCCTTCCTGTCCTTGATGGGATGTGGCCGTGGGGATGAGAGATCAAGTGACAGTGATCAGACCTGCAGCAAACCTCCATTCATCACATCCTCATAACAGCCCGGTAAGGTCGGCACACTTATCCCAACTTTATAGGGGGAAACAGGCCCAGAAGAGGGCCGCGCCTCAGTAGGTGCAGACGGCTGTATCAGGCCAAATGGGTACTAACAAAAGCAGCAGTAACAGCCAGGCAAGCCTGACTTAGACCTTCCTCCCATCCTACTCCCCACGCCTGAGTCCTACCCGCCAGGCCCTGCACCCCACCCTCAGTCAGATGCTGACCACAGAGCAGCCTCATGGTGGGAGGGGAGGGCTGCCCCTCAGAATTCCTCCTGGCTTCAATGCTCACTTCTCTTTGGAAATGTATACTCAGCCGTCCATCATAGCCCGTGAACATCATCTTTCTCCCAGGAAGAAGGAAAAGAAATTGCATGGGGAGTGTCATTGGATCTGTGGGCTCACAAAGGGGCATTTGATCAAGGCAGCCCCAGGGCAGAAGGTTTTTCTCTCTAAACAGAGGGTCTCCACTTCTCCAGTGAAGCTCCCCTAGCGTAGGATCCACAGAGCCTTCCGGAACCCCAAGGAGATTGAGCAGTTGGGCAGGAGGCTTCCTGCCAAAGCCCAGAGCAGCTAGAGGGTCTGCAGGCTTTCCTGGCCCCTCCCTTTCCTCTCTCTCAAATGTCAGCAGGCTCTCAGGGAGCCTAAGAAAATGCCAATTCCTGGGCCTCCCCCTTGGGGATTCTGATGGAGAGGCTCTGGGGAGGGGCCTGGGAATCTAACTCCACTGAGTCCAGGGAGATTCTGAATGCAGTGGCTTGATTTTTTTCGTATTCTTCTTTTTTCTAAAACCTGGATTAAAACCCAGGGTTGTGGGCTTCCCTGGTGGCGCAGTGGTTGAGAGTCCGCCTGCCGATGCAGGGGACGTGGGTTCGTGCCCCGGTCTGGGAAGATCCCACATGCCGTGGAGCGGCTGGGCCCGTGAGCCATGGCCGCTGAGCCTGCGCGTCCGGAGCCTGTGCTCCGCAACGGGAGAGGCCACAACAGTGAGAGGCCCGCATACCACAAAAAGAAAAAAAAAAAAAAAAAAAAAAAAAAAACCCAGGGTTGTGCTAACCACACTCTACTTCATACCACTCTTCATCCCTGGCCTGTGCCAGGCCACCTTAGGCACTGCTCCCTTCATTCCAATCCCCACGCTTATTCCCCTCCCCCTGCCCTCCCAGGCACCCTCCCTGTGGTTGACAGAGGTCCTTACATGTGCTCAAGTCTTTGTAAAATATGTAATGTTGTGTGTGTGTTCATTTACATAAATAGCATAGTGCTATAAACTTCTGTTTCTTTTTCCACTCGGCACCATGTTTTTAAGATCTAAATGTGTTGCTAAACCTACATCTAGTCCGTTGCTTCTAATTCCTGTGCAACCTCCAGGCATCCGCCATCTGCATCGCTTGTTCATTTCCCCCCTGGGAGGGACACTGGGAGACCTCCTAGCACCAAAGCAACACAAGCTGCACATTCTTGTGCCTTGTTCCTCGCTTAGATATGAGTCCCCAGAAGCAGATGCTGAGTCAACTATTTGAGTGTAAATAATATATTACAGACCATGTCTATCACACCCCCTATGGACCCAGGTCTGAGGAATATACCAAAGAGTGGGTTTCCTGGGTCATAAGGTACATTCCCCTCAGTACCCCTGATGGCTTTCCCAGAGGCTATACCAGACTGCACTCCCTCCAGCAACGGGCTCTGGGGGTCAGAAAATGCTGGGTTCCAGTCCTGCTTGATCAGGTCAAGAGAGGAGTCACAGTTGGCTGGTGGAGGGGGAGGACGACAAACCCCCCCCCATAGCTAATAATAATACAGCAGGCCCACTGAGGGTCCACAGGGTGTCAGGCATTGGGCCAAGCACATCACCTGTGAAATCTGCTTTAGTCCTCAGCATAACTCAGGGAGGTTGGAGCAACTCATATTCCCATTTTACAGAAAAGGAAACTGCATCTCAGAGGCAGGACATGACTTTTCCAAAGTCACAGAGTGACTGGGCTTGAACCCAGATGTTCAGAGTTCAGAGCTAGTGGGCTCTTCTGCTTCCCCGTCTTGGGGTAGTCAGCAAGTTGCCCCCCAAGCTGGAGTCTAACCAGCTTTTTCTCAACATCCCCTGTATTTGTCTCCTATTGCTACTCTAACAGATCACCACAAACTGAGTGGTTTAAAACAACACGAACTTCACAGCATTGTAAATCAACTATACTCCAAAAAAAAAGTTAATAATTTTAGAAACCACGAACTTACTACCTCACACTTCTGGAGAAGAGAGATCTCAAATGGGCATTACAGGACTAAAATAAAGGTGTGGGCAGGCTGCGTTCCTTTCTGGAGGGTCTAGGGGAGAGTTCATTCTTTGCCTGTGTTGGCTTCCAGAGGCTGCCTGCTTTCCTTGGCCCATGGCCCCGTCCATCTTCAAAGCTAGCATTGGCCAGTCGGGTCTTTCTCGCAGCGTTGCATCACTCTGATGCACCCTCCTACCTCCCTCTGCCGTCTTTTAAGGACTCTTGTGGTTGCATGGAGGCCCCAGAGAATCCAGGAAAATCTTCCCACCTCAAAGGAAGCTGATTAGCACCCTTATTTCCATCTGTAAGCTTGATTCCTGCTTGCCACATAATCTAACATATTCAGAGGTTCTAGGGGTTCGGATAAGGACACGGACATCTTTTGGGTGGGGCAGGGTGGGGATTGGGGGTATTATTCTGCCTACCATAGCCCCCTTAGTGGTGTCTGCCCACACTGACCACTTGGGCCTGGGGTGGAGTGCAGCTTCAGCAGGGAAGTGGGTGCTGGGCAGCGGGCACTGAGCGCAGGGAATACCGGCTTCTGGGCTTTGCCGTATCTCTACTAGCCTGGCCCTCCTGCCCACCCCAGCCCAGCCAGGTCAAAGCTACCAGCTAATACCATCCCCTCCCCGACCACACATGATCATCAGGTCAGCTTTGGTGGTCTGACGCCACCCATGCATCCACGTGCGAGGCCCCCATCCCTGCTCTCTCCCCCTGATTTGCCCACACCCTCTCCTGTCCATCATCCCACAGCCAGGAAAGGCTGCCTCTAACTCAGGCCTCATCACAGCACCACCTATCGGTCACCTGGGTGAATGGCACCACTGGAATCATCCTGCAGCCTAGTCTTTCCCCCTCACCACGCTCCAGTCCTGCAGCAGGTCCTGTCAGCTCTTCCACCAAAGTCCACCCCAAATCCATCCAATTCTCCAGACCCCTCCACTGATCCAAACCTCGATGGTCTCTTTCCAGAATGATTACAGGGGCTTCCAGCCTGCTCTCCCCAACCCAGCCTGAATCTTCTCCTGAGGATGCCTCGCCCACGAGGAATAAACCCCAGCTCTGTCTGATGCCTGCCGATGCCCCCACACACATCTTCTCCTACCTTCCCCTCACTCACTCTGCCCAGCCACTCGGCCTTCACTTTGGTCTTTGACCATCCAAGCCCATCCCCAGGTCGGGGAGCAGGCTCTTTCCATTCCCACCACCTGAGACACCCTCCCCCAGGTCCTCCCAGGGCTGGCTCTGCCCCCCAGGGTCCCCTCCTCCAAGAAGCCCCCCTGGGTTAGCCCTCCAGCTAACAGTGACCCCCAGTCATTTCCCATCTGTCACCTTGTTCTGTTTGCATCACAACACTCACTACAGCCTGTGTACTTATTTAGAGACTGTCTCCCCCACTAGAACGTCACCTCCGTGAGGACAGGGCTGGGTCTGTCTTGTCCTCTGCGGTGCCTCCAGACCTAGCCCAGTCCGACACATGATAAGTGTTGACTGAATGAATGACAGCTCCCTCAGGACTCCTCCTCCTCTTCCCCACCATTGGAGCCCCTTTCTCAAATGGCTTCCTCTTCCCAAGTAGACATATAGACCCTACGAGGCAAAATCATTGAATTTCACCATGCTCGAGAACTGACAGACCCAACACTGTAGGGAAATTTTAAAAGATCAGCCTTTTTGTGAGGGTATCAGGCTGGGTGAAAAGAAGCATTATATTCCAGAAGCAGGACTTTGGAGCCTGTTTGATCTATGATCCTCACCCGAGACTCTAGTGTGCAGGAACTCTCACCCCACACCCATCAGACTGGGTAACCCCAAGACCAAAGGCTCAGGAGAAGTGTGCCCACCCCTCGCTTAGCAAATTCCAGCATCTGGGCCTCCCCAGGGCCCTCTGGCCCTCTGCATACAAGCAGCCTGAACGAAGCATGCTTTTTCTCTCCTCTCCATACTAACAAGTCTCTGAGACAGGACAACTTTCCACACAGGAGGCTGAGGCTTTAACTCACAACTGACATGGGTCATGAGAGAAAAAAAATGAGGAATCGTTAATTGGGGGAGCTTTCTGCTGGAGGGAAATCGAGGAGGGTTGAAAGAAGAAATTCTGCAAGAAGAGAAGTGATTACAGATGTGGGGTTTCACAAGAGCTCTCCAGGGCTTGCAGGATGAGAGGAATATTCCTTTGCCTTCATCACTATTCTTGCCAAACAGAATGTCGTTTTCCCTCTTGTCTTTGGATAAAGCAGCAGAGCTGAAAAGTGGTCTCACTTAAAAGCGATCTTTCTCCTTCAAGGGATTCTGGCAGGCTTTGCCTGAGGAGATGAGTTCCAATTTTAGGTGAAGTTAAAAACACTCAACTCTTTAAAATCAAATCATTTTTTTCAAACACAGGTGTACCCTAGTTTTCCAAAACCTGATCTGTGAAGCTATAGCTTGCCCCAAAGATAAATGAGTGGAGTGATGATTTGCTTTTGTGAAAGAATTTCTGTTAGGAAGGCGCCCCTTTCAGATGTGGAAACCGCCGTGGCTCCTGCCAAACACTGCTTCTCGGGCTTCCCTGGTGGCGCAGTGGTTGAGAGTCCGCCTGCCGATGCAGGGGACACGGGTTCGCGCCCCGGTCCGGGAGGATCCCACATGCCGCAGAGCGGCTGGGCCCGTGAGCCATGGCCGCTGAGCCTGCGCGTCCGGAGCCTGTGCTCCGCAACGGGAGAGGCCACAACAGTGAGAGGCCCGTGTACCGCAAAAAAAAAAAACACTGCTTCTCATCCATGCAGGGCTGCGTGTATGTGTGTGCACCCACATGTGTTTCCCCTGAACATGTCCATAGCACAGATGGACACTCAGGTATCGGAAATAGGTTTCCATTTGTAATTGATAGGCTTTGCTGGTACCACTTGCATCCATGGGGAATTGAGCTGGGGGAGGAATGGTGATTTTTAAAAGCAAAGTATTAGACTCTTACTACTTTTCCCTGGATCAGCTGAATTCTGGAGAGCTCTGTTGCTGTCATGTAGGGGTCTCAAACTCAAATGCCTACAGGGGCCAGGAAGGAAACATACAGGAGAGAAGTAAAGTGAGTGTTAGGAAGACAACAGCGAGGGTTAGGGACTGTGGTGGATTGTAGCGTTCATGCCCTGCCTAAGGGGGGCAGTCATTTCTCAGCTGGAATTTGGGCCAAATATTACCAGTCTGATTTTTCAAAAGAAACCAAGATATATGAATTTTTACATGAAATGTCTCCATTTTCAAAATCTTCTCCAAGCCAGGCAAAATATTTGTGAACCAAATGCAGCCCATGAGCTATGAATGAATAAGCGATCTCATTTTCGTGGCACAAACCCTTAGCTTTGAGGGTTGGGAAGGAAGAAGTCTACAGAAGCTGAGATTTTGACCTCAGTTTCTCAGAAGTGCCCTCATCGTGTTGGCCTCACCAACAGGAAACGTACTTATTTGTTGAGCATTTCTTGGAGCTTTTACACTGCTGGGCACAGGGATTCAGAGATGAGTAAAGCACACTCTTCCCCCAGGGAGCAAGCAGTCTACTAAAGGAGCCAGGCTTGCACACAGATCATTCGAAAACGGGTGACAAGTGCAGTGAAGATAAATTGGGTGGGGGGCGGGGGGGAGGGCTGACATTCGATTTAGCTGGAAGAGCCAAGGAGGGCTTTCTAGAGGAGTGAGTATGTCTGTCCAATTCATTCCTGTATCCGCAAGATGATGTTTACTGATATATGAGCAAACATGGCACTGTTGTGATAACTGTGCATTGTTTGGACATTGACCCTGAGTTATGGCAAGTGATAGCAGTTTTCCATGTATGGAAGGAATACAAGGTGTCCGTTTGAGTTAAATACTAATAAGAATAGTAGACAGTCGGAGTTCTCTGGTGGCCTAGTGGTTAGGATTCCAGACTTTCACCGCCATGGCCCAGGTTCAATCCCTGGTTAGGGAACTGAGATCCTGCAAGCCACGTTGTATGGCCAAAAAAATAAATAAGATAAAATAATTTAAAAAATAATAGTAGACAGCAAGTCCTGAGTACCTACCATGTCCCAGGCACTGTATTAGGTGGTCTTAGACAGTACATAATTCATTGAATCCTCTCAGTAATCCTGTGAAGTAGATCATATGGTCATACCCATTTTACAGATGAGGAATTGAAACACATTGAGGTCGAGTAACTTGCCCAGGCCACGTGGCTCCAAAATCTATGCTCATAACCACAACAGCAGACAGACATTTCTTACTCACAGTTCTGGAGGCTGGGAGTCTGAGATCAGGGTGACAGTATGGTCGGGTTCTGATGGGGGCTCTCTTCCTGACTTGCAGGTGGCTACCTTCTCACTGTGCCCTCACATGGGACCTCTAGTGTCTCCTCCTCTACTTACAAAGGCACTAATCCCACCACGGGGGCTCCACCCTCATGACTTCATCTAAACCTAATCACCCCCCAAAGGCCCCACCTCCTAATGCCAACCCATTGGAGGTTAGGGCTTCCCCCTGTGAACTGGGGGGAACACGATTCAGTCCATATCAGCAAATATCTGCAGAATCAGCATCATCCGCGGAGACTCAGGAGTCACTGTGGGTCTTTCCTCCCCTCTCCCCCCAGGCCCGAGAGGGATGTGAAGGCCCAAAATGACCCTCTTACCGGGAGACAATTCTGATTACGACTACAGCGCGCTGAGCTGTGCCTCCGACGCCTCCTTCCACCCGGCCTTCTTCCCCCAAAGCCAATCGCTCAAGGGCGTCTTCTACCGCCGAGCCCAGCGGCTGCGGCCACAAGACGAGCCCCGCCAGGGCGGCCAGCCAGAGGACCGCAGGCGCCAGATCATCATCAACGTGGGCGGCATCAAGTACTCGCTGCCCTGGACCACGCTGGAGGAGTTCCCGCTAACGCGGCTGGGCCAGCTCAAGGCCTGCACCAACTTCGATGACATCCTCAACGTGTGCGATGACTACGACGTCACCTGCAACGAGTTCTTCTTCGACCGCAACCCGGGGGCCTTCGGCACCATCCTGACCTTCCTGAGGGCCGGCAAGCTGCGGCTGCTGCGGGAGATGTGCGCCCTGTCCTTCCAGGAGGAGCTGCTCTACTGGGGCATCGCCGAGGACCACCTGGACGGCTGCTGCAAGCGCCGCTACCTGCAGAAGATCGAGGAGTTCGCCGAGATGGTGGAGCGGGAGGATGAGGACGACCCGCTGGACAGCGAGGACCACGAGAGCGAGGGCCCCACGGAGGGCGAGGGCCGCCTGGGCCGCTGCATGCGGAGACTGCGCGACATGGTGGAGAGGCCGCACTCAGGGCTGCCCGGCAAGGTGTTCGCCTGCCTGTCGGTGCTCTTTGTCACCGTCACCGCCGTCAACCTCTCCATCAGCACCTTACCCAGCCTGAGGGAGGAGGAGGAGAAGGTAAGAGCCCAGGACCACTCTCCTCCCAGAAGTGCACAGCCTTCTCACCTGCACTGTCACCTCCTCCAGGAGGTCTTCCCTGAGTGCACTGGCTGAGCAGCACCCCAGTCCATCATTGTGCTTACATCTGT
This sequence comes from Hyperoodon ampullatus, assembly GCF_949752795.1. NCBI lineage: Eukaryota > Metazoa > Chordata > Mammalia > Artiodactyla > Ziphiidae > Hyperoodon > Hyperoodon ampullatus. Next base: position 78,114,364 of record NC_136927.1, on the reverse strand, counting down.
TTATAAGTGTGTTTACATGTGTGTTGCCCATCTCCACGTTCAAACACAAGCTCCATGCCTGTGCAGGTCTGCGCTGTGCCCCGCCTCCCGCCCAACATTGTCCAGCAGGGAGGAGGAACTCAGCCACTCTCTGTTGGATGGATGGATGGATGGATGGGTGGATGGATGAATGGATGGATGGATGATGTGATTTATGATGTACCTGGCCCCAAGCTAAGCACATGACATATACCATCAAAATTTATTTCACCAACTTGCATCCTTTCTCAGCCTTCCTAATTCCCTTGCATGAAAATATCCCAGAAAGCTTTTTTGGGTCCTGGATATGAGTTTTATTGATAGATGTGTGTGTGTGTGCACATGACCTCAAATAGTGAGCATTTCTTTCTGTTAAATAAGAGAATTCCCATAAAGTGTTTACTCCAGGGCCTGATGGGGTGTGTGTCCAATTCTCAGGGATACCACTCACTTAGCCAGCAGTTACTATAGGAGCCAAGGGCTGGGCTGCCACTCTGCATCTTATCTTCTCAGCGAATCTTCCAGCATCCTGGTATGGGAGGTGTTCTCACACCCGCTTGACAGCTGAGAACACTGAGGCAAAGCAGCTTGCCCAGACCCAGGTCTGACTGAGTCCCTAGTCTGGTTCTTAAACATGGAAGTATGGGTGCCACATGGCAGCCTGAGACCTCATCTAGCCCCACAGTTCAGCCTCCTTATGTATGAGGCCCTCAGCCTTTGAGTTGGGACCCTTTCCCCGTACATAGGGGTTCTGGAAGCAAGTCTCAAGACAGACCAAAAGGTTCAGACGGTGCAAATTGTGTAGGCATTGGAGAAATAGGTAGTATGGCGGTAGGAACTCAACATAAATATCATGCCAGCCAGCATTTATTGAGCACTGGCTGTGTACCCTGCATGTGCTAGGGGCTTTACATGAACTCTCTGATCAAACATTAGAAGCACTCACCACGTGAGGGTTTTTCCACACACATATATTATGGAAAAAGTAGCAATAGTTTTGCATTTATAACTCCCAGGGAGTTTCTGGCACTTCTTTTTTAATACATTGAATTTTAAAAACCAGTGTTAAGAAAACAGCACTCAACCAGTAAAATGAACTTTTGAGAAGCATAAGGGGTAGTGATGAAGGGGGCGGGGCTAGAGCCAGATGGCCTGAATCTGAATCCCACTTCGTCCACTCTGGCTGTGTAACTGTAGGCAAGTTACTTAACCTCTCTGTGCCTCAGTTTCCCTACATGTCCAAGAGGCTGTGAACAGGCTCACCTCACAGCACTTGAGGGTTCAGTGAATGGGTCTATGGGAAGTGACTGGAACATTGCCTGGCGATGTGCGTGCAGGAAGTGCTCACTGTGAGGATTATACGTGCCTACCAAAAAAAGAGAAAATGCCCGTCATTTGAGACCTGTCTGGAAGCACCTGTATTTAGTGTAGATTTCTTCTTGGCTCCAACATACACAATACTGATTTTATCAGGAAAATACTAACAAAGCCACAGTTTTATTCAACTTCTGATATTTGCTTTAAAAAAAAAGATACCCGGCCTTTTTCATGACTCAGTAAAAATGCTGTTCTTCTGCTTCATTTGGGGGACCAGTGGGGTTCACTGTTTCACCTGAGCACACGTTTAAGTGCCTACTGTATTCAGGCTCCACAGGGCAGACAGGGTGACCAGAGTGAATCTCCAGATCCAGGGAGCTCAGGTCTAGGTCACAGCCCCGTGACCATAAGTATGACACACAAGCCAAGGGGGCTCTTGTGAGAGGACCACCAACTGTGCTGGGGATACTTGGAGGGGAAGCACTCCAGGAAGGCTTCCCAGAGGAGGGGGCTTCCTGTCCCAGAGGTCTGAGACCTCAAAGCCTCACCAAGTACTAGTTCATCTCTCCAGCCTCTCACGTATTCCTAGAGGAAGAGCTAGCAGAGCAGGTCTGGTAGAACCCAGCTGTGCCCGGGAACCGAAAAGATGCCCCAGGTAGAACCATTTGTGCCTTCCCTCTCTGCCAAAGGCCCCTTTGAGGTTGAGGTCCAAACCCACTGGGGACGGCCCACCGTCCAGTTGTATTGCAGACCAGAGCAACAAGCTGGCAGCCCACATGACAGATGCAGTGCACAGATGTGTTTGAGTGAACCATGGAGTGCTTTCTTTGTATTGAATTGTCACAACATTTAAAACCCAGGAGATTTCATGTAAAACTCCAAATTTCCAGCTTCTCTTGAAAAATTCGGTGAGGCAACCTCAAGACTGAATTCTCTTGGGACAGCCATCAGGGGGCAATGAGCAAGGTGGCTGCACCCCCAGCAGGCCTCCACCCCACCTGGGCCACCTCTGCCGTTTTCCCTTTGCCTGCCTGGCCTTCACCTGACACCCCATCTAAACACCAGGCCAGGGTCCTTCCATCCATCCTGGTAACAAATATGAATTGATCACTGGGCGCGTGCTGGGCCTTTCCAGGCACTGGGGTCCTGAGAGTGAACAATACACAAACTGTCCTGCCCTGCGGGGCTACAGTCTCCTGGGGCAGTGGGGCAGGCAGGCAGGGCTGAGACAGATGATAAACATGGTAAATAAGTGACTTATTGAGCATATTAAAAGATGATGAGCATTACGATCAAATAGAGCAAGATAAGGGGAATCGGGGTACCGGACAAAGTGGGGAGGGCATTTAAACAGGGCAGGTCCCAAAATCCCTCCCTGGGAAGGTGATATGGAAGCAAAGAGCTGGAGGAAGGGAGGGCAGAGAGATACGGGTGTCTGCGGGAAGAGGAATCCTGCAGGGAAAGTCAAGAAAAGTCAACGCTGAGCTGGGGGTGAGCCTGGGGTGTTGGAGGAGCCGTGAGGAGGCCCGTGGGGCTGGAGCAGGTGAGTGAGGCAGGCAGGGGGCAAGGAAGTGGGAGAGGTGGTGGCTTGGCCACCTGTGCCCCTGGGGGACTTGAGCCATCTCTCGGAGCCACGGAGGATGCTCAGCAAGGAGCAGGATCCGATTCATGTTCTGAGTCCCTCTGGCTGTGTGTGCGAAATGGACTGCAGGGACCAGGGAGCCCAGGGAGGAGGTGCCTGCAACTGTGCAAGTCAGAGAGGGCAGTGGCTGGACCCAGGTGGGGCAGTGAACAGAGTGAGAGGTGCTTTAACTCTGGAATCATTTTAAATGAAGCACCAGTGGGATTTCATGAGGATTACAGGGGAGGCGTCAGGATGAGGCCAAGTCTGTCCTGAGCACCCGGAGAAATGGGATTGCTGAGCGCTAAGAAGGGAATCCACAGGTGGGCAGGTGGGCAGGCAATCAGGAGCCCAAAGAGACTAGATCTTAAGTGTTCTCAACACAATAAACGGAACGATAATTATTCATATTGCGATATATAAATGTATCAGATCAACTCATTGTACACCTTACATTTGTACACCATGTTATATGTCAATTACATCTCAATAAAAATAAATTTTAAGAAGAAAGAAATCAGGAGCCCGTTTCGGGACATGATGAGTTTGAGACACCTATCAGACATCCCAGGAGGCAGCCCGTCTGGGGTCTGGAGTTCAGGGGCGAGGTCTGGGCTAGAGAGAGATTAGGGATGGTCAGTGTTGAGAGGGTACTTCAAGCCCTAGGTCTGCACGGGATCAACCAGGGAGTGAGCATAACCAGAGAAAGAGAGGACTCGGGGCCGCAGGACACGGACAGGCATCATGCCCAGACCACCCTTCACCCGGGTAGCCCAGCCAGGACAGAGCCCCGCGCTCCTCGCTGGTGGGACCGCTGACCTCTCCCCTCTCTCCCAGGGCCAGTGTTCCCAGATGTGCCACAACATCTTCATCGTGGAGTCCGTGTGTGTGGGCTGGTTCTCCCTCGAATTCCTCCTGCGTCTCATCCAGGCGCCCAGCAAGTTTGCCTTCCTGCGGAGCCCGCTGACACTGATTGACATGGTGGCCATCCTGCCCTACTACATCACCCTGCTGGTGGACGGCGCCGCCGCAGACCGCCGCAAGCCCGGCACAGGCAACAGCTACCTGGACAAGGTGGGGCTGGTGCTGCGGGTCCTGCGGGCGCTGCGTATCCTATACGTCATGCGCCTGGCCCGCCACTCGCTGGGGCTGCAGACGCTGGGGCTCACGGCCCGCCGCTGCACCCGCGAGTTCGGGCTCCTGCTGCTTTTCCTCTGCGTGGCCATCGCCCTCTTTGCCCCCCTCCTCTACGTCATCGAGAATGAGATGGCCGATAGCCCCGAGTTCACCAGCATCCCTGCCTGCTACTGGTGGGCCGTCATCACCATGACAACTGTGGGCTATGGCGACATGGTACCCAGGAGCACGCCTGGCCAGGTGGTGGCGCTCAGCAGCATCCTCAGCGGCATCCTCCTCATGGCCTTCCCCGTGACCTCCATCTTCCACACCTTCTCCCGCTCCTACCTGGAGCTCAAGCAGGAGCAAGAGAGGGTGCTGTTCCGGAGGACCCAGTTCCTCATCAAAACCAAGTCGCAGCTGAGCAGCGTGTCCCACGACAGTGACATCTTGTTTGGAAGTGCCTCCTCAGACACCAGAGACAACAACTGAGCCCAGAGGACACACCCCGCCACCGCCACCGCCAGGACACCCCCAGCCCTACCCGCCCTCTGAGGCTTGAAGCTATCGCCATCACTACAGAAGCCTTCAAAGGCACGTGCTGCTTCTGAGCGCAGCCCCGGCCTAGGAGTGACCGAGCCACGCCCCGGGGAGGATGTCCCAGCATCCATCCGCAGGGGGTCCCTGGTCCTCAGAGTCCAGAAGTGAAGCCCAGCACACAGCCCTGTCGGTCCCCCCGCCCGCCCCAGCCCCGATGCCTGTTTCCTAATAAGGAAATGGCTTGTTCTTTCCACCATGTAAATAACATGCCCAGCAAAGACTTGCTTTCTGGGGCCGCCTAGAGAAAAAATACAAACATCAGCAGCTACACGTCTGTCTTTAGTGTGGATCATATGCAATTAAAGAAAACCGGTGAAAAAGAGAGAAAAAGCCTTCCATGGAGCTCTCTTAAGAGAGGAAACGGCGCTTCCCAGCAAGGCCAGCCAGTGTGGGAGCCAGAAGTAAAAGGGCCTGTTTCCTTGGGTCCTTCATGCTTGGTGGGGTCCCCGTGGGGTTGGAGGAAAACAGGGCAGGTACCTCCGGGAAACTGCTGGTAAAGACTGCAGTCCCTCGCTCTTCTTTCTCTTTGATTCCTCCCACCTCCAGGCCTCTCTTTCCCTCCTTTTTCCTTCTCTCCCATCTGCTGTTCTCCTCTTTTGCACCTTAAGGCCTGTTTCTCCAACTTTTCCCCCAAGGCACCCCTAACGGCCAAGTAGACACCAAGTCAGCACTGCTGACTACAAAGGTGAAATCACTTCATTTTCTCTTTTAAAAAAAATAGTGTGGATTTTTTTTATTCTATGCCACATTTATTTTAATTTAAAAAAATGCTTCAGACGGTTTATCTGAATCTAAATGTAAACCTAAATGACATTAGGTTGATGCTTTGGGAAGGTGGACCACAGTTTCCTGGGCCATCTGACAGCATAGTCTGAAGCCCCCAAAGGCCTCCCTGGGCCCCTCAAAGACCTACAGAGCACCCACCCGACCAGGAACACCTCCCGATCTCATGCAGTGTGGATGGTGCCAGGCAGAGAGGGAGCCCCAGGGCAGCCCACCAGATTTACTCTGCTTGCAGAGTTCAGAGCCCCTCAGTGCCAGTCTGGAGAGGGGGCTTGGCGCCCAGGTGGCGGTCACACGCCTGCCTTCCGCCTCACAGATACCGCGGCATCGCTGGCTTCTCCACCCCAAACGCCTGCTGCCTTGGCCCCGGCCCCTCCCCTCGGCCAGCTGCGGAAAGCAAGCTCTAAAACAAATCTGGTCCCATCACTGCCCTGCCTAAACCCACAGCGGCATCCATCACGCTGAGAATAAAGCGCAAATGCCCGGCATTGCCTGGGCCGCTGCCCTCTCCAGCCCCATTTCCCACGTGTCTCTCTTTCGCTCACTCCCTCCAACTACGCTGGCCTCCAAACTGCTCTTTAGAAGTACCCAGCCCATTTCCCGCCCGGGACTTCACACATTCAGATCCTTCCGCCGGTTCCCGACGACACTGCAGAGCTGGCTCCTCCCATCGCCTTCCTGTCCACGTGCCTAGAGAATCCACTCCAGCACGGGCTCTACCCGCGCTGTCTCTCTCTCACCCAGCTTATCTTCTCCAACCACTTATCGGCCTCTGGAATTGCCTTGTTTATTTCTCTGCTCCTCCCTTACGGTCTGTCTCCCGCCCAAGGAGGTCAGTGCTGTCGTGGCAGGGATTCAGCGACAGAGCTCACGGCTGACTCCCAACAGCTAGCACAGGGCCCGGCCGCCAGCAGGTACTCAACAGACATTTGTGGGATGAATGAAAAGACTGAGGGGAAGCAAGAAAAAGGGCCAGAAAGTAGAAAGGCTTTTGCTTTTAACACTGGATAGCGGGACGTCCGAGCACCTCTCCCTCTCCCTCTCCCTCCTCTCTCTCTCTCTCTTCCTCTTCTCTCTCTCTCTCTTCTATCTCTCTCTCTCTCTCTCCCCTCTCTCTCTCTCTCTCCCTACCCAGGGGGGAGGCAGGGGCAGGGCTACCTCTGCACAGTGTACACGCAGTGATGCCGACTGGAAATATCATGCAAGTCACGAGGGCCTCGTTAAAGCCTCCCCCTGACACCTGCTTCCAGTGACTCACGCCTGAAAAGTAAGTGTTCCGACTAATTAGCTCTACCTTCCGGAGCCCGGTGGGTGTCATAGAGATCAGGCACTGCCGTCACCGTAATAACACCTTAGATTTATGGAATGAGCTTTGCCCCCCTCCGAAGTGGCTAAGAGAGAACGGAAGACAATTGAAAACGCAGAACGGACAGAAACGTGACACACAAAGAGCCTTTAAAACTCCAGGGAGGGGAAAGCAAATACCATCTGAGGTGGGGGGGAGCCCAGAACGGGCCACGCTGGGAGGGAAGTCGCGCGCCCACCACACCGAGGGCAGAGGAGGAGCTGGGGTCACGGAAGGTCCAGGTTTCTGGCATCTTCTTGCCCAGATTCTCATCTGTGCTGGTGGCTGAGGTGGAGGCCCATAAGCAGGCACCTCTCAAGACCTCCCTTGAGGGACAAAGGGGCTCGAGATACTGACCTTCACACCCAGAGTGGTGCTTAAGGATCCTTTGCCCTAATTAAGAATCCGGAGGCCTCGGGACACCTAACTAGCCACTTCTAGAACCATCATCGACTTGACCATCATGGCTTTTCCACTCTTTTTTAGCAATATGAAATCTGATGAAGAAGCCCAGCTATAAATTGGACTGAATAAGAGCTGTTCTGATGGAAGTTGGGGGCACAATTCTTCCCCGGGTCCTAAGGGGACCTCCCTTTAGACCCCGGTACAGGCAACTAACTCCATGCAGTGAAAATTACAGTGAGTGATAATCACTGCTCTAGGGGAAACGGCAAAGCAGACCTTTCCCAAATTTGTCTTATTTTTTAGGTCACATGGACATCCCCCATCTACAGTTGAGCTCAGGGCTTCCCTAAGACTCACAGTGGGGATTGGGAAAGGCTGATTTCACAGTACAGATTCTCAGCCCACCTCTGAGGAGGGCTGGGACCTCTCACCTCAGGCACAGAGTTTAAGGGGGAGTCAAAAAAAAAACCTTAGTAATCAAGATAAATCATATTTCAATGCAATATTTTTAAAAAATCGAGACTAATGCTAAAAACCCATGATGAACAAAATAAAGACAGGATCTGCCTTTGCAAATGCATAACTCTGACCCACATACCTCTCTTTAGTTCCGGTCCTGACTGGACACCCCTGCCATATCCTGCAGGACAGTTCCAGCCAGCCAAGCCTGTCCCCCAGGAAGCACAGGTGGGAGCCTTTAGCACCTGGCACCGCAGCTGCTAGGCATGGGCACCCTTCCCACTGGAGGGGATCAGAATGGCCACCAACCCCACCTCCTACCCCAGTGAACATTTGAGAACCAGGCCCCTGCCCTCATGGGGCCCGCACAGTGATGGGGAGAGAGAGAGAGACAGTGAAATACAAATTGAAGAAAATAATTTCTGATGTTGGTGAGCACAGGGTGACCTGGCAGACAGCGACTGGGGCCAGAGGAGAGGTGGAGAGCCGCCCCTGAAGAGAGTCAAGGAAGGACTTTCTGAGTAGGTGACATTGAAATGGGGACCAGGAGAAGGGAAAGGGGCAGCCATCCAAGCAGAGGGGACAGCCAGTGCAAAGCCCAGAGGTGGGGAAGCCCTGGACATCCCACCAGCTGTCGAGGGAGCCTGTGGGCACGTGGCCCCACTGCGAGAATCCTTCCTCCTAGGGAGAAAACTCAGATCTGCAAAGTGGACACTCTTTGAACGAACATTTCCAGAGACCTTACTCTGAGCCAGGCCCTCTCAGAGCAGCTGGGGACAAAACAATAAAACAACAGAACTGGACTCAGTCCCTGCTCCAGAGGTGCTTATTATTTAATGGAGAAAAAGACCCGTGAATAGAAGATTTCTGCACACGTGGGATGATGGGGGTGCAGGCGCAGGGAGCTGTAGGAGCGTGGAGAACAACATCAACTGGGAATTCCCTGGTGTTCCAGTGGTTAGGACTCGGCGCTTTCACTGCCAGGACCTGAGCTGGATCCCTGGTTGGGGAACTAAGATCCTGCAAGCTGCACAGCACAGCCAAAAGAAAAAAAGAAAAAAAGACATCAGCTAAAGGAAGCATGATTTTCACTCAGATTTACATTTGCTAAAACGGCCTCACATACATTTTCCTCCAGGAAAAAAAAAAAAAAAAAAGTATTCCTCCGAACACTGGTTCTCCTATCTCTCCATCCAGTCCTGTTAACTTATATCAGGAATCTGGCCACTTAACCTCCTCCAGTGGCCCAGCCCCCACCCTCTCCCACGTGGATTGTTGCTGAAGCCTCCTCCTTGGTTTCCCTGCCCTCCTGCTTCCCCTCCCATCTGTTCTCTGCGCAGCACCAGACGGACCCTGTTGAAACGCAACTCGGATCATACTCATCCTCTGCACAGAGTGTCTCCCCCAACCTGGTGACCTTCCATCCCACTCAGTCAAAGCCAGTGTCTCTCGCGGCCCCAGCTCCCTGAACTGGTGTCCTTGACTCCTCCTCATCTCTCCCTTCAGCTACACCAAACTCTTTGTTCAATGAACAGACCAAATACAGTCCCTCCTCAGGGCCTTTGCACTTGCTGTTTCCTCTGCCTGGAAGACTCTTCCCTAAGGTATATCCATGTGCTCCCTCTCTTTATTAGGGTCTCTGCTCAAATGTCACTTAAACAGAGAGCCCTTATCTGACCTCCTCCCCACAGCCTGTATAAAAGACCACACTCCTAGCATGCCCTCAGTGTATTAACCATGGCTTTTCTTTTCTGTATTCTGATGCTTTGACATCTGGGACATTGCAGACCCTGCAAGGACTGCTCCTTCCAGGGACAGCCAGTTCCTAGAGATGGTAAACCACTCACCCGCAAGCGTGCTTTTCAAATACAAACCAACCAATCTGGATTCCATACCCTTAGCCACCTCCTTCCACCTCCCTTTCGGGGCTCTCACACACCAGGCCACTGTCCACATGCCCTCATCACCCCAGGGCCAGATCAGACAACCAAGCACAGCCCTATGCCCCAGGGCTCGCTGAAATTTCTCAAACTAGCCAATCCTAAGCCTGCTTACCCTGCCTCACCCACCCCTTCCCTCAAAAACCTCAGTAAAGTTCTTGCCCACAGTCACCCCCTCCCTCTGCCTCTGACCAGCCCTGTGCTTCCCCATGTGTCCCCCCACGATGTGGCATGCCCCCTTCTCTTGGGAACTATGAGTATAACAAAGTGTCTTTTCAATGGCAACTGTCTCCCGATCTGTTGGCCTCGCCGTACCTGAATAATAATAAAACCTATATGTAAAACACGCAGCCCCTTAACCTGCTTCATCCTTCTCTGAGAGCCTTATTATCACCTAATAGCTTATATGTTTATTGCTCATGGGCTTTCTTTCTCCACTAGACGGTCAGCTCCATGAGGGCAGGGACCTGCACAGCAGTATCCCCAGTCTACGACAGCACCTGGCACATAGTAGGTGCTCAATAAATATTTGCTGAATAAATGAATCTGTGGATCCCTTACTTCTATACAGAGTCCTACAAAATACATACACATGTCAACCGTATTTGTTCATACATATGGTGGCCTGACTCTCATTACAATCTATTCCTGTGAAAGGGCACCACAATTAAGTGGTCAGATGACCCACCGCCACCCCCTGGTCACCAGATGATGTCTGCTTGGAAACCATCTCCACCATGTGAATTTATTTATTTTATTTTATTTCTTTGGCCACTCTGCATGGCATGCAGGACCTTAGTTCCCCCAACCAGGGATCAAACCCATGCCCCCTGCATTGGGAGCGCGGAGTCTTAACCACTGGACCTCCAGGGAAGTCCCTCCACCGTGTGGATTCAGTCCGCCATCAACATCCATGTCTTTTTAATTAAATGTATAAAAAGATACTGTGGGAGTTTGTTTGAAAACATAAAACAGAGCCCGAAATATTTTTTTCATTTTCTTTTCTGAGAAGCCATTTACCCAAATGACCTGGAAATGTCCAAATAAATAAATTTGTTGTAATAAATTTAAAGCTACCAACTAGCCTTGCCTTTAAAAATAGGGGGCAAAAAGAACCTAATAGGACTACGTCCCAGGTCTGGATTACTTGGTAGCTATTGGCATTCCACCATGTTTATTATTATATATACATGGGACACAAAAAAGAAGTCCTTAGATGGGCATCCCTGGTGGCGCAGTGGTTGAGAGTCCGCCTGCCGATGCAGGGGACGCGGGTTCGTGCCCCGGTCCGGGAAGGTCCCACATGCGGGAGCGGCTGGGCCCGTGAGCCATGGCCACCGAGCCTGCGCATCCGGAGCCTGTGCTCCGCAACGGGAGAGGCCACAACAGTGAGAGGCCCGCGTACCGCAAAAAAAAAAAAAAAGTCCTTAGAATCATTCTTTAAATGACAAGTCCATTTAATAAGGACAAGCCCAAGGAGGTGGGTATGTGACCCCATTGAACAGAATAGCTGCTAAATAGATAAAAGCTGTTTCTCCATAAAGAAGGTTAGATGGAAAATGCCTCATTTTAGAAGCTCAGAGGCTTTTGAAACAGGCATAAAACTTACTCAGCAGTGAGAGTCAACCGAGGCTCCTAGGGGCAGTTCTGGGGAAGGGAAGGGAACTGGCAAAAGTGAAGCAATACCTTTATTCTGTTGCCCTCAGCTATTCAGTCTTACCCGTCTCAGGCTGCTGGGCTGTGCTTTGCTTTTGAAGGAGAATAAATTGGAAGGCCCGGCTGAAAGCACATCCGCAAACACTAAGATTTGTGGTTTCTGGCAGAGAGTTGGGGGGGGCCCTCCAGCCTCCTCCACGTGCCCAAGGCAAGAGCCCAAGTTTGCCCAGAACTTCAGCAAAGGATCTGGGAGAGTTATGAGGGCAGCCTCATCTCTGTTAAGGAGCCCTAACCTATTTGTCTGCAGGGACCAGGGAAAGAAGTAGAGGGAAAATAAGTAACCACCACTCGTGTCTACAGAGTTGCGATCGGTGCTTGGACCTCACCACAGCCCCAGAGTTGGGGCAGTGTTGGGGGCAGACATTGCTAGTTGCCCATGTGAAAGCCGTTCCCCATCTTCCCCACCAGCAGGTCCCCTGTTTGCCCAGTCCCAGGGTTTACACCAACCATGGTAATCCCATCACCCTTTGCAATGAGTCGTCAGAGGTGGGCACGTGACCCAGTTTTGGCCAACGAGACCCTAGAGGAAGTCTGTCTGAGGTTGCTGGGGAGATTTTCCCTCTGATATGAGAAAGCCCTTTTCTCCTCTTTCCTCCTTTCTGCCCTGGATGCTGTTGAGTGAGGACATGGGTGGAAGAAGCTGTAGTTGTCCAGCCCCCAGATGCTGTGTTGTCATAACTCAGGGCAGCCCCCTCTCCAGGGAATCACAGCATCCAGAGATGCCTTCGAGGTTACAGCCCTACCCCACCAAGCCAGCTCACAGCCACGACTGGCTGACACGGGTGCAAGTCCTCAGCCCCTTGCCTCAAGGTGGAACTTGTTCTGTGATGCTGTTCATGCTTCAGAGCTCCCTGGGGGATCAGGCAGAAACTAAACTCCAGGCAAAACCACATCTTTGCTTACCTTTTCCCCTGCCCAATCCTGCTTCCCTTCTCCACTGCAGCTTTCTCCTGAGAGCACATCTCAATAAAGCACATGCGCCTCATTCCCCATCTCAGCCCCCTGCTTCTAGGGAGGCCAACCTAAGACAACAGGTGCTGAAGCTGGGCAGCCATACTCATGACCAGGGGACGGCAAGTTGGAGGAAGGAAACCCAACCTGCCAAGGAGGGTGGATCTGAAAGATGCAAAGGGCCTGCTTGGGTCCATAAAGACATCGTAAAGCTGCTGAACTCACCCAGGGACACCTACCTCCAAATGATAAATGCCTTTCTGATTTAAGTTACTGCTAGTTAGAATGACCAATCATCCCAGTTTGCCTAGAACTCAGGGTGTTCCCAGGATGCTGCATTTAGCATTTAGCATTCAGTGCTAAACTCAGAAAAGTCCCAGGAAAACCAGGATGAGTTGGTCACCCTACTGCTAGTCAGTCAGGCATTCTCAGAGGCAGAGGCATATCCGACTTGTAGTCAGAGGCATATCCGACTGATATGACTATAGTCCCCATTTTACAGTTGGAGAAACTAAGACACAAGAGGCAAAATGGGGTGTATGTGGCCGCATAGCCGGTTAATAGCAGAGCTGGAATCAGCAATCAGAACTTTTGACCTCTAATCCAGAACTCTTTCAGAAATACCTGTTTCACTGAAGAGGAGCTATTAGATCCCAGCAGAACACTAACTGCCAAGTTTAGTGGGCACCTGTAGTTTGCCTCCCCAGCATCCATCCCCCCAGCATCTGGCAGTGGCCACTGGGACAGAAGCCCTAGTGGCTCATCTACCACCCATTCTCCCCTTCCTCCTTACTAACAAGCCCCAATTCTATCCAGGTGCACTGCCACTGAGATAAAGGCTATATTTTCCAGCCTCCCTTGCAGCTAGATGGAGCCAAATGAAAATGTTCTGGCCAGTAAGATGTAAGTGAAGTCTTGTAGGGGCTTTGAAAAGGCTCCTGAAGAGGGGAAGAATGGTCCTGCTTCTGTTCTCCCTGTTCCTGGAACGTAGATGTGATTGCTGGGTCTCTAACAGCTGTCTTGGACAGTGAAGTGACTCTGAAGATATAAGCCAAGTACCAAGGATGATAGAACAGGAACGTGAGTACCTGGGTCCTTGAGGGCATCTTAGGGCTGCCACATCCTGGACTCCATCCTCCAAATGGATGTTGGGATTTATATAGGCCCTATCAGCAAAGAACCTCTCTCTTCCTCACTGGATATAAATCTGAATGGTGTACATATGGGAGCCAAAGAATGGAGCCAATACAGAGGAAACAGAACCAAAGGATGGAGAGAGAGAAACTAGGTTCTAATGTCAACAATGAATCCCTGGAACAAGCAGTGCCTGAAGCCATCCCTTCCCCTGGGCTTTTCATTCATGTGATCCAATAAATTGGGTTTCTGTCATTTTAACTGACTGATACATACCTGAATCTGAATTAGAAATCCAGGAAGGGTCCTGTGAAGTTTAGCTTCTATCAAGACACCTTTAACAATACGAGCATCTTCAACCTGAGCTTAGCACTCTAGCCAGCCAGTAACACTGGTCTTCAGAGGAGTCAATCCATATGGTTTTCTTAATTTATGTGTGGGGGACACCCTGAAGGAGCAGGAAGTGCTGCAAGTCCTAGGACAAACAGAAGGAATTTGGGCTCTGGAGCCAGAGAATCTCAAGTTCAACTCCCTGACAAGCCACTGCCTTGTTGTGTGTCCCTGGGCAAGTTAATGAACATCTAGTTCATCCTCTGTAAAAAAAAAAAAAAAAAAAAAAACGAGCAGTAACACCCACCATACTGGGATGACATGAGGATTAAATGAAATAAAGAATACAAAGCACCAAGAACAGAATCTGGCCCATAGTCAGTGCTCAACAAACAGTAGCTATTGAGATTATTGTTAATTATTCTCCCCAAACTCAGCCAGCAACAATGAAAAGGGACTGATAAATTAATAGCATACACAAGGTAATAGAAGTATGCTTTTGCCTGACTTTTTATAACATTTCAAAGGACTTTCGCACTTTTATCATTTGCCTGCACAACGGCTGCTAATTACAAATGCACGTTCACACTTCATTCCAAAAGACTTGGCAGAACCACAATTTGGAGATCTTTTCGTTAGCAGAGAATGAATGTGGCAGAGCTGCATTTTTGTACGATTACTCAGGGATCTGTATTTCACCCCTGCCCTCCTCCTTGGCCAGTGTGGACACCCTCTGCTGTGATGCACGGCTCTGGCCACTTGAGAAGGTGGACAACTGGCTTCCACTCTGCATGGTCCGTCATCTGCTTCCATCACTGACTAGCTGGGTGGCCTTGACTAGTTACTTACCTTGCCTGAGCCTCGTTTCCTCATCTGGAAAATGGGGATAATGATTACACACCTTCCTTCCACCCTACAAGGGCTGTGAGGGGATGGCGAGAGGATTAAATGAGATAATGCAGTAAAGTGCCTGGCAAAGAGCAGATATTTGGCAATAGTTCTTTTCCTAAAGCCATTTTGTAAAAATCGAAACAGATATTCTATCAGGCAGGATTGCTATGTTTCTAAATAGCAGAAAATCCAACTCAAACTGGCTTAAGCGGGGTGGGAGGGAACGTGGTGGTGGAGGAAGGAATGTGGAGAGAGGACATTTATAGGCTTGCATCACTGAAAAGTTAAGGTCACAGCTCAGTGTCATGAGGAGTCTGTTTCTCCCCATCTTACAATCCCCACCTGTCGGCTTCACTCTCATGATCCCTGTGGTGAATGCTCCTGTTCCACCTGGCAGCTCAAGACTCTCCTTCTCTGGTGACAACATGGCTGCAGCAGCCCAGCCTCTCATCTTCTTAAGTTCAAGTCTAACAGGAAAGATCAAGGTATCTTTGGGATAGCTCCTGCCATAAGCCCTGAGATTCACTCTGATTGGGAGCCTAGATCACCTGCACATCCCCCTGTCAATCAGTGAGGCCAAGAGGAGGCGGTGCTCTGATTGGCCAGGTCCTGGAGATGTGTTCCACCTCACGGAGTAAAAGTGAATGACGGGGGCTTCCCTGGTGGTGCAGTGGTTGAGAGTCCGCCTGCCGATGCAGGGGACGTGGGTTCGTGCCCCGGTCCGGGAAGATCCCACATGCCGTGGAGCGGCTGGGCCCGTGAACCATGGCCACTGAGCCTGCGCGTCCGGAGCCTGTGCTCCGCAACGGGAGGGGCCGCGACAGTGAGAGGCCCGCGTACCGCAAAAACAAACCAACAAGCAAAAAAAAAAAAAAAAAAAAAACCCTTGACCCAACACAAAGTAACACTTAACAATTAGCTAACCCCTCAGCATCAATTAGTGGCCTCTCCACCTCCCCTGATGTGTAGCTGACCTGAGTGAGTTAAAAAATGTCAGCTCGGCCATATATGAGGTGGAGGATTTGGCCAAGTTCCTTAAGACCTCTGTGCCTGTTTCACTCAAGCTTAATGAACCTTCAGTGTGCAAAGCAAGGTCCAAGGCCCTACAGCACCAGGCTCATCTGGGAGTCTGTAGAAAGGCAGGCTCTCAGGCCCCACCCAGACCAACTGCATCAGAGGCTGCATTTTAATGAGCTCTCCAGGGAACTGGTGTGCACGGTAAACTCTGAAACGCACCATCTAAACTTCCTGGCTGTGCAATCAGGATGAAAGAAGCTCAGGCCTGGAGAGAACTTAGAACCAAGCCTGATTAGCAGTAGAAGGGAGGAGGGAGGAGGGAGGAAAAGATTTGCAAGCGAATAAGCTTGAGGTTCCTTGGCCCATAACAAGTGCTACATAAACCCTTATTAATTTCCCCCTTTGGAGCTCCCATGTCCTCAGACATATTAATCTACCAGAAACTGGCATTCGTGTACTCCTGAGCTTCACTCTGGGAGTAATTAGTTCAACCTGAATGGCAACCATCTATTATAGACGCTACGAAGTGCTGTCTGTTTCTTGTCCTTCACCCCCACCTATTGGTCTTTCTGAGAACTACAACCTGGAGTCAAGACAGCTCTTCCCGCTGACCCTGCTTGTAAAGGTTCAGGTCTGTAAAGTTCCATAAAGGAGGTAAGAACCTTAAAATACCCGTGCATCCGGAAGAAGTTCTCTCCTAGGCTCTCCTTTATTCTCCATGTTCTTCTAGACCCTTCCATACCGGCAGGGGGAAATCATTCAAGTGGTCTCTAACCTCTGTTCCATGTCATGTAGACATTTGATGGGCTCTCTTCACAATAGTTTCATGGTTTCAGCCTTAGATTAGAAATCAATCCCAAAACTTGGATAATGTAAGCACGAGAAAAATACAATCTCTTCCCATATCTTTACATGTCTGGCTACTTCTCATTCTTTAGTCCTCAAACTCAAGTGCCACCCCCTCTATAGTTTTGCCTTGGCCATCCTTTTTAAAGAAGCTATCACCCACCTGCCCACCTAGAACCTCCTTATCACATCACAAGGATTGAATTCCCTCATAGATAAAATTATTTATCACCTATGTATGTTCTACCTGATCACCTGTTGATCCAAGTATAAGGTAAGCATCCTTCTATTTTGGTCTAATCTGACCCTCACTATCATTTTTGGGGACTAGTGTTGTTACTGGGTCCAAGCTCATACTGCTCACCACATGACAGGCCAATAAATCAAGAGATGAGTTGCTGGGGCAAGGAATAGCAACTTTATTTGGAAAGCCAGCAGACCAAGAAGATAGTGGACTAGTATCCCAAAGAACCATCTTCCCCGAGCTAGAATTCATTTAGGCTCCTTTCATATTAAAAGGGGAGTGGATAAAGTCCTGGTTCCAGCCAGACTCTCAATGGGATGTGTTCATTTCTTCTTTCCTGAAGCCATTCACAGGTGGGCCTGGTCAGTATGTTTCCTGTGAGCTAAACAAAGGTATTTTAGTTTAACACTTGTTATCTGGGAGGCAGGGTTCCCAGAGATGGGGCATTATGGATAATTTAAGTTTATAGGCAACATCCCTTTAGTGATTAACTTGTAGCAGAATACAAAGTGTTTTCCCAATGACAGTGTTACTTTTATAAATACACTTTTTTATGTAGAGGCAGTACTTTTTCATGGAAAATTGAGATCTTTGTCCCAGCAATTCAACTTCTAGAAATTTATTTTACAGAAATAAATAGGTATATGTACCTAGATGTTCACTGAAGCAGTTTATAGTAGATGAAAAGACTGGGAACCAGTTAGGGGTCCTTATCCCAGGGTCCACAGACTCCCAGAGTGTCCATGGATAGATATGTTTTTCCATGTAATTGGTTGCTCTTGTGTCCCCATGTATCTTACTTTAAGCTCTTAAAAATATTTTTTCTGAGATGTCCTTTCGTTTCACCAGCCTGTCAAAGGGAACTATGGTGGAACCAAGCAGGACCCTGTGGGGCTCTCCTGGGCACATTTCTTTTCAGGTCCCCCATTTCTTATTTTCAGGATAAAGGCTTCAGCCTCCTAGACCTTCCCTGAGTACCAAAGGGCAGATGCAAACATTTACAAATCAGGGAAGTAGGAGAATGCAGAAACAAAGGCGGAGCAATCAAGAAATGATAGTGCAACGATTAAAGTAGGATCCTGGTTCTTCCTCGACGGATACATATAACAATATCTTTGAGTTCTGCTGGAGCTAAGGTCCCCACCCAGGTGGAGGATGGTAACTTCAGGCTGAGCACAAGATTCCTGGAACACCACCCTGTTACCTCACCACCAACCAGTCAGGAGAAAGTCACACATCCTGCAACCTTCATCCCAAATTTTGCCTATAAAAACTTCTCCCCAAAAACCATTGGGGAGTTCAGGGTTTTTGAGCATGACCCCCCCATTCTCTTTGCTTGGCCCTGCAATAAAACTTTCTCTGCTCCAAACTCCAATATTTCGATTTGTTTGGCCTCACTATGTGTCAGGCACATGCAGTTGTGTTCAGTAACAGCGGTACAAAAAAAGTTGAAGAGCCCCTTCATTCAAAGAGACTGGTTGAGTTGATTGGGGTACATGCATAGCGTGGAATAGTCATTGAGCTATTTAAAAGAAGTAGGTTATCTACATGTACTGAGCTAGAACAATCTCAAAAGGGCATTGTTAATGGTGTGGAATGGTGTGTATTATGGTCACATTTATATTTAAGAGAAAGGTATTTTTACATCTATGGTTGTGCACACACATACCATCTTGGGAAGGAGACACAGGATGCTGACAACCATGGCTGCTCTGGGCAAGGGAACTGGGGGTCTGAGAGTTGGGGGTGGGAATGATAGTTCCTTTTTACTCTTTATCTTTTTGAATTGTTTGGATTTTTTTAAACATTGCAAACATCTCTTTTTTAAGAGTTCAATTTGCAAAGTTTAAATAAATCTCAGGCTTAATCCTTGAAGCCAAAACACTTAATAGAGTCTCGTGACATTTGTTGGGAAGAGATTAAATACGTGATAAAATGACTACATACTTAAACTTAAAAAAAAAAAACAAAACACCTTACTAGGTCAAGTGCATGGTCCACCCTGCTCAGAATCCTCTCCCAGAAAAGGGCCCTTGGGGTGACACCAGTGGACCATGGCTGTCACAAAGTGGATGGAGAGGTCCCCAATCTCTGTGTTCTCCCATGGATACCATGCTGTGGGGTCTCCCACACACACCCTTCTTCCTTTGAACCTTTATGTTCTGTTGGAGAATATCTAAGCGGCCGGACCTTGAATAAGAAAAAAATTGGTTCTACTTTTTTTAAAAAATAAATTTATTTATTCATTTATTTCTGGCTGTGTTGGCTCTTCATTGCTGCACGTGGGCTTTCTCTAGTTGCGGTGAATGGTGGCTACTCTTCGTTGCGGTGCGTGGGCTTCTCGTTGCGGTGGCTTCTCTTGTTGCAGAACACAGGCTCTGGCACACGGGCTTCAGTAGCTGTGGCATGCAAGCTCAGTAGCTGTGGCACATAGGCTTAGTTGCTCCAAGGCATGTGGGATCTTCCAGGACCAGGGCTCAAACCCATGTCCCCTGCATTGATAGGTGGATTTTTAACCACTACACCACCAGGGAAGTCCCTTGATTTTTTTTTTTTAAGAAAACAGAAATAGTCGTGCACAACATTTATTGTTTTTGCATTTGCTGCCTGGAATGTTTGCCATGACTTTGGGGCCAAGTTGTAGATAGTGATCTGTGAATCTAGAAGCATGACGGTATCCACTCTTCCTGAGTCCATACCTGGACTCAGTCTCCACTTGGCTTGTTTGGGTTGGTTTAAGCTGTAAGTTGATTCAAACCTTTCTACACAAGCTGTGTATACATTTCAGACACAGACCATCTATCACCCTGGTGGTGAAATCTGACAAGAACAATATAAAGTACTTTATAGCACTTACTGATTTTAACTTGGCTAATGTCCCAAACTAGTTAGGAGATAAGGCAGTACTCAGCAAACTTCTGTTATTTGCCTACCATTGTCACAGTTTTTGTTGCATGTATTACTATTGTTTATAATCAGTATTTTTCTTTAAATCTATTTCTCTTTTTTTTGAATTTTATTTTATTTTTTTTATACAGCAGGTTCTCATTACTTATCTATTTTATACATATTAGTGTATACATGTCAATCCCAATCTCCCAATTCATACCACCACCACCACCCCTGACACTTTCCCCCCTTGGTGTCCATACCTTTGTTCTCTACATCTGTGTCTCTATTTCTGCCCTGCCAACTGGTTCATCTGTACCATTTTTCTAGGTTCCACATGTATGTGTTAATATATGATATTTCTTTTTCTCTTTCTGACTTACTTCAATCTGTATGACAGTCTCTAGATTCATCCACATCTCTACAAATGACCCAATTTCATTCCTTTTTAAGGCTGAGTAATATTCCACTGTATATGTGTACCACAACTTCTTTATCCATTCGTCTGTCGATGGGCATTTAGGTTGCTTCCATGACCTGGCTATTGTAAATACTGCTGCAGTGAACATTGGGGTGCATGTGTCTTTTTGAATTATGGTTTTCTCTGGGTATATGCCCAGTAGTGGGATTCCTGGGTCATATGGTAATTCTGTTTTTCGTTTTTTAAGGACCCTCCATAATGTTCTCCGCAGTGCCTGTATCAGTTTACATTCCCACCAACAGTGCAAGAGGGTTCCCTTTTCTCCACACCCTCTCCAGCATTTGTTGTTTGTAGATTTTCTGATGATGCCCATTCTAACTAGTGTGAGGTGACACCTCATAGTAGTTTTGATTTGCATTTCTCTAATAATTAGTGATGTTGAGCAGCTTTTCAT
The DNA here is from genome assembly GCF_949752795.1 of Hyperoodon ampullatus. Classification (NCBI taxonomy): domain Eukaryota; kingdom Metazoa; phylum Chordata; class Mammalia; order Artiodactyla; family Ziphiidae; genus Hyperoodon; species Hyperoodon ampullatus. The sequence continues at coordinate 78,093,867 of NC_136927.1, read as the reverse complement.
GTGCTTTTGGCCATCTGTATGTTGTCTTTGGAGAAATGTCTATTTAGGTCTTCTGCCCATTTTTGGATTGGGTTTTTTGTTTTTTTAATATTGAGCTGCATGAGCTGTTTATATATTTTGGAAATTAATCCTTTGTCCACTGATTCGTTTGCAAATATTTTCTCCCATTCTGCGGGTGTCTTTTCGTCTTGTCTGTAGTTTCCTTTGCTTTGCAAAAGCTTTTAAGTTTCATTAGGTCCCATTTGTTTATTTTTGTTTTTATTTCCATTACTCTAGGAAGTGGATCAAAAAGGATTGCTGTGATTTATGTCAAAGAGTGTTCTTCCTATGTTTTCCTCTAAGAGTTTTATAGTGTCCAGTCTTACATTTAGGTCTCTAATCCATTTTGAGTTTATTTTTGTGTATGGTGTTACGGAGTGTTCTAATTTCATTATTTTACATGTAGCTGTCCAGTTTTCCCAGCACCACTTATTGAAGAGACTGTCTTTTCTCCATTGTATATCCTTGCTTCCCTTGTCATTGATTAGTTGACCATATGTGTATGGGTTTATCTCTGGGCTTTCTATCCTCTTCCATTGATCTATATTTCTGTTTTTGAGCCAGTACCATATTGTCTTGATTACTGTAGCTTTGTAGTATAGTCTGAAGTCAGGGAGTCTGATTCCTCCAGCTCCTTTTTTTTCCCTCAAGACTGCTTTGGCTATTTGGGGTCTTTTGTGTCTCCATACAAATTTTAAGATTTTTTATTCTAGTTCTGTAAAAAAATGCCACTGGAAATTTGATAGGGATTGCATTGAATCTGTAGATTGCTTTGGGTAGTATAGTCGTTTTCACAATATTGATTCTTCCAATCCAGGAACATGGTATTCACAATATCGATTCTTCCAATCCAAGAACATGGTATATCTCTCCATCTGTTTGTGTCACCTTTGATTTCTTTCATCAGTTTCTTATAGTTTTCTGAGTATAGGTCTTTTACCTCCTTAGGTAGGTTTATTCCTAGGTATTTTATTCTTTTTGTTGCAATGGTGAATGGGATTGTTTCTGTAATTTCTCTTTCTGATCTTTCATTGCTAGTGTATAGGAATGCGAGAGATTTCTGTGCATTAGTTTTGTATCGTTCAACTCTACCAAATTCATTGATTAGCTCTAGTAGTTTTCTGGCGGCACCTTTAGGATTCGCTATGTATAGTATCATGTCATCTGCAAACAGTGACAGTTTTACTTCTTCTTTTCCAATTTGTATTCCTTTTATTTCTTTTTCTTCTCTGATTGCCGTGGCTAGGACTTCCAAAACTATGTTGAATAATAGTGGTGAGAGTGGACATCTTTGTCTTATTCCTGATCTTAGAGGAAATGGTTTCAGTTTTTCACCATTGAGAATGATGTTTGCTGTGGGTTTGTCGTATGTGACCTTTATTATGTTGAGGTAGGTTCCCTCTATGCCCACTTTCTGGAGAGTTTTTATCATAAATGGGTGTTCAATTTTGTCAAAAGTTTTTTCTGCATCTATTGAGATGATCATGTGGTTTTTATTCTTCAGTTTGTTAATGTGGTGTATCACATTGATTGATTTGTGTATATTGAAGAATCCTTGCATCCCTGGGTTAAATCCCACTTGATCATGGTGTATGATCCTTTTAATGTGTTGTTCGATTCTGTTTGCTAGTATTTTGTTGAGGATTTTTTCATCTATATTCATCAGTGATATTGGTCTGTAATTTTCTTTTTTTGTAGTATCTTTATCTGGTTTTGGTATCAGGGTGATGGTGGCCTCATAGAATGAGTTTGGGAGTGCTCCTTCCTCTGTAGTGTTTTGGAAGAGTTTGAGAAGGATGGGTGTTAGCTCTTCCCTAAATGTTTGATAGAATTCACCTGTGAAGCCCTCTGGTCCTGGACTTTTGTTTGTTGGAAGATTTTTAATCACAGCTTCAATGTCATTACTTGTGATTGGTCTGTTCATATTTTCTATTTCTTCCTGGTTCAGTCTTGGAAGGTTATACCTTTCTAAGAATTTGTCCATTTCTTCCAGGTTGTCCATTTTATTGGCATAGAGTTGCTTATAGTAGTCTCTTAGGATGCTTTGTATTTCTGGGGTGTCTGTTGTAACTTCTCCTTTTTCGTTTCTAATTTCATTGATTTGAGTCCTCTCCCTCTTTTTCTTGATGGCTAATGGTTTATCAATTTTGTTTATCTTCTCAAAGAACCAGCCTTTAGTTTTATTGATCTTTGCTATTGTTTTCTTTGTTTCTATTTCATTTATTTCTGCTCTGATCTTTATGATTTCTTTCCTTTTACTAACTTTGGGGGGGGGGTTTTGTTCTTCTTTCTCTAGTTCCTTTAGGTGTAAGGTTAGATTGTTTATTTGAGATTTTTCTTGTTTCTTGAGGTAGGCTTGTATTGCTATAAACTTCCCTCTTAGAACTGCTTTTGATGCATCCTATAGGTTTTGGATAGTTGTGTTTTCGTTGTAATTTGTCTCTAGGTACTTTTTGATTTCCTCTTTGATTTCTTCAGTGATCTCTTGGTAATTTAGTAACGTATTGTTTAGCCTCCATGTGTTTGTGTTTTTTACATTTTTTTCCCTGTAATTGATTTCTAATCTCACAGCATTGTGGTCAGAAAAGATGCTTGATATGATTTCAATTTTCTTAAATTTACTGAGGCTTGATTTGTAACCCAAGATGTGTTCTATCCTGGAGAATGTTCTGTGTGCATTTGAGAAGAAAGTGTAATCTGCTGTTTTGGGATGGAATGTCCTATAAATATCAATTAAATCTATCTGGTCTATTGTGTCATTTAAAGCTTGTGTTTCCTTATTAATTTTCACTCTGGATGATCTGTCCTTTGGTGTAAGTGAGGTGTTAAAGTCTCCCACTATTATTGTGTTACTGTCAATTTTCTCTTTTATAGCTGTTAGCAGTTGCCTTATGTATTGAGGTGATCCTCTGTTGGGTGCATACATATTTATAAGTGTTATATCTTCTTCTTGGATTGATCCCTTGAGCATTATACAGTGTCCTTCCTTGTCTCTTGTAAAATTCTTTATTTTAAAGTCTATTTTATCTGATATGAGTATTGCTACTCCAGCTTTCTTTTGATTTCCATTTGCATAGAATATCTTTTTCCATCCCCTCACTTTCAGTCTGTATGTGTCCCTAGGTCTGAAGTGGGTCTCTTGTAGACAGCATATATATATGTCTTGTTTTTTATCCATTCAGCGAGCCTGTGTCTTTTGGTTGAAGCATTTAATCCATTCACATTTCAAGTAATTATTGATATGTGTGTTCTTATTACCATTTTCTTAATTGTTATGGGTTTGTTTTTGTAGGTCCTTTTCTTCTCTTGTGTTTCCCACTTAGAGAAGTTCCTTTAGCATTTGTTGTAGAGCTGGTTTGGTGGTGCTAAATTCTCTTAGCTTTTGCTTGTCTGTAAAGCTTTTGATTTCTCCATCGAATCTGAATGAGATCCTTGCCGGGTAGAGTAATCTTGGTTGTAGGTTCTTCCCTTTCATCACTTTAAATATATCGTGCCACTCCCTTCTGGCTTGTAAAGTTTCTGCTGAGAAATCAGCTGTTAACCTTATGGGAGTTCCCTTGTATGTTATTTGTCATTTTTCCCTTGTTGCTTTCAATAATTTTTCTTTGCCTTTAATTTTTGTCAACTTGATTACTATGTGTCTCAGTGTGTTTCTCCTTGGGTTTATCCTGCCTGGGATTCTCTGTGCTTCCTGGACTTGGGTGGCTATTTCCTTTCCCATGTTAGGGAAGTTTTCGACTATAATCTCTTCAAATATTTTCTCGGGTCCTTTCTCTCTCTCCTCCTTCTGGGTCCCCTATATTGCGAATGTTGTTGCGTTTAATGTTGTCCCAGAGGTCTCTTAGGCTGTCCTCATTTCTTTTCATTCTTTTTTCTTTATTCTGTTCCACGGCAGTGAATTCCACCGTTCTGTGTTCCAGGTCACTTATCCGTTCTTCTGCCTCAGTTATTCTGCTATTGATTCCTTCTAGTGTATTTTTCATTTTAGTTATTGTATTGTTCATCTCTGTTTCTTTGTTCTTTAATCCTTCTAAGTGTTTGTTCTTTAATTCTTCTAGATCTTTGTTAAACATTTCTTGCATCTTCTCGATCTTTGCCTCCATTCTTTTTCTGAGGTCCTGGATCATCTTCACTATCATTATTCTGAATTCTTTTTCTGGAAGGTTGGCTATCTCCACTTCATTTTGTTGCTTTTCCAGGGTTTTATCTTGTTCCTTCATCTGGTACATAACCCTCTGCCTTTTCATCTTGTCTATCTTTCTGTGAATGTGGTTTTTGTTCCACAGGCTGCAGGACTGTAGTTCTTCTTCCTTCTTCTGTCTGCCCTCTGGTGGATGAGGCTATCTAAGGGGCTTGTGCAAGCTTCCTGATAGTAGGGACTGGTGGTGGGTAGAGCTGGGTGTTGCTCTGGTGGGCAGAGCTCAGTAAAACTTTAATCCACTTGTCTGCTGATGGGTAGGGCTGGGTTCCCTCCCTGCTGGTTCTTTGGCCTGAGGCGACCCAGCACTGGAGTCTACCCGGCTCTTTGGTGGGGCTACTGGTGGACTCTGGGAGGGCTCACGCCAAGGAGTACTTCCCAGAACTTCTGCTGCCAGTGTCCTTGTCCTCACAGTGAGACACAGCCACCCCCTGCCTCTGCTGGAGACCCTCCAATACTAGCAGGTAGGTCTGGTTCAGTCGCCTATGGGGTCACTGTTCCTTCCCCTGGGTCCCGATGCGCACATTACTTTGTGTGTGCCCTCCAAGAGTGGAGTCTCTGTTTCCCCCAGTCCTGTCAAAGTCCTGCAATGAAATCCCTCTAGGCTTCAAAGTCTGATTCTCTAGGAATTCCTCCTGCCGTTGCCATGCCCCCAGGTTGGGAAGCCTGACATGGGGCTCAGAACCTTCACTCCAGTGGGTGGACTTCTGTGGTATAAGTGTTCTCCAGTTTGTGAGTCACCCACCCAGCAGTTATGGGATTTGATTTTATTGTGATTGTACCCCTCCTACCATCTCATTGCAGCTTCTCCTTTTTCTTTGGATGTGGGGTATCTTTTTTGGTGAGTTCCAGTGTCTCCTGTCGATGATTGTTCAGCAGTTAGTTGTGATTCTGGTGTTCTCACAAGAGGGAGTGAGCGCACGTCCTTCTACTCCGCCATCTTGAACCAATCTGCAAAGTCCCTTAATTTTTCATTGTTGTTTTACAAAGCCACATAGCATAAAATTTACCACCTGAACTGTTTTTATATGCACGGTTCATTAGTATTAAGTATATTAAGTATATTTTTGTGCAACAGACCTTCAGAACTTGCAAACTGAAACTCTATACCCATCGAACAACAACTCCCCATTTGCCCTCCCCCTAGCTCCTCGTAACCCCATTCAACCTTCTGTTCCTATGATTTTATCTACTCAAGGTACCTCATATAAGCCTTGAAGCCACTGGCCACAGTGGGATCCAGAGCAAGTCAGGTAACCTCTGCCTCTTTTTCTTCATCTGTAAAGCAGGGTTGACAATAGGACTCACCTCACAAGGTTGTGTGAATTAAATGAAGCCCTCTTAATAAAGCTGTTTGAACAATGCCTGGCTCACAGGAAGTACTGTATAAAGGATGGTATAGTTACGCTGGTTGGGACGTATTTATTTTCATGTATATTAGGGAAAAGATTAAACCAGTGCAGCAAACCTATGACTTCATGAATAGAATTGCTTAAAATGAGACGAAAATATGTTTTGAATTTTTAAAAGTTGATTTAAAGAATGTTCCATTTTTTTTAAAGTACAAGTGTACAAAATGACAAGCTTTTTCAAAGCAAACTAGTGCCCCCTCCTGGTACTGGGGCAGCAGCGTCGAGCTGATCCTCTAATTGAGAAGCAGAAAATGAGAGAGATGGACCATGTCAGCTCCGTAGCTCACTTTCTTCAGAGACTGTTGTTCACTGGTAATCAAGGGCTCGATGTGGCCCAGGTGAAGGTAACCCATGCTCAGCCAGCCACCCTGCACCCACTCCAGGATCCGTCTCTGGTTCCCCAGTATGGCACTGCTCTGGACAGCCTGATTTTCTCCCGGGGATGTCTGCAGGCTTGAGGAAGCCCAGGGAACGCTCACCAGAGGTCCTTCCGCTCCAGCAGGGGTCTAGGCCCCGCCAGACACATCAGAAGGAAGGACTCACCTTTCTTGCCCTTGTGCTCTTTATACATCGTGGCAGTTAGAACTTGGTAGGTCCATAGAACACAACCCAGATTTCTCACTGTACCTTCCCAGTGCCTACGTCCTCTGACCCTGACCTTACACTGTCTCCTCCCCTCACCCCCTCCCACCTCCAGCCACACCAGCCTCTGTCCTCAAATGCACAGGTCTTTCTCCTACCTTAGAGCCTTTACCCCTGCTGGTTCCCCCACCCAGATTTTCACATGGCTCGTTCCCCACCTGCAGGTCTCTGCCTGCTGCCATCTCCTCCTGGCTGTCCTGCTGACGCTGGCCCTCAACCCTCTCTGCCACTATCCTGTTTTATTCCCTCCATGACATTCCCAGTAGAGCAAGTATTGTTCTTCTTTCCTCACCTGTTTGTCATCTGCATCTCTCGCCAACTGTGAGCTTCTTGAAAACAGGTACCTGTCTGTCTGGCTCACTAAACATCTCCAGCCTCTACTCAGTGTTCAATGAATATTGGTTGAATGAATAAATGGTATCCTCACTTTACACACAAGGAAATTCCAAGAGGAGGAGTGAATTGCCGGACAGTTAGAAGTGTCCCCGAAGGTCACGCCTTTGACCTATGCCACACTACCTAGTTCCAGCCTGGCTGCAGCCGAGTCGGCTCAGGCATCCTCACTGAAAATGCTTTTCCCTTTTGGCGAGGGTTGGGGGATCATTCTGACTCTGGTGACATCACATGGGGGAGACTTAGTCATCCAGTCGGCTCAGGCCAGCTCCATGGAGCAATCCCTCAGCCCATGACTCACCCGCACTGACATTTGCAAAGAATGTGTAGATACAGTATCAGTGGAACTTTTCACTCACAGGGAAGAATAATCGGTTTACTCCTTCCCCCAGCCACCAAATTGGCAAGTGAATTGCCTCTGAGAGCAGTGGACAAAAGGGGACCCTCATGCATCCTCAAAACAGACACACATGCAGATTTTTTTAAATGGGTCATCACCAATTCCAAACCCTTATTCAGACCATAACATGATTGCCAGAGTGATTCAACCAATCATTTGACAAATATTTATTGAGCACCTACTGTGTTCTAGGCACTGACATACAGCAGGGAACAAAACAGACACAAGTCTCGCCCTTACAGAGCTGCCATTCTAGTGACGGAGACAGATGTAAACCAATAAACAAGGAAAAACGTAATTATGTCAGAGGGTGACATGCCATGGAGAAAAACAAAGCATGGAAGTCCGAGAGAAGGTGTCACTTAAAATTGCATTTTAAATTTTTGATTTTTTAATTTAATTAAGTAAATGAAGGCCTCCCTGAGAAAGTGACATTTGGGCAAAACAGAAGGTAAAGCCGATGCAAAGGCCCTGAGGCACACGTCTGGCATGTTGGCGGCACAGCTGTGAGGCAGTGTGGCTGGGGCAGAGTGAGCAGGAGAGAGCAGAGCAGATGAGGCCGTAGAGGTGAGAGGGCAGCTGGCAGTCCTCTGGACAACTTGGCTTTTACTCTGAGTGAGATGGGAGCCAGGAGAGGGCTTTGAGCACCAGTGTGGCAGGACCCACCTAGGTGTTAACAGATTCCCTTTGGCTGCTTTGGGAGAACAGATTGAGGCAGGCAAGGTAGGAGCAGAGACCAGGGATGCACCAGTTCCGGCTGGAAATGATGGTGCTTGGACCAGCAGAGGTCCAGATTCTGGGTGTATGTTGCAGGTAGAGCTGACAGGGTTTGATGGCAGATGGGATGTGGGAATAAGGGAGAGAGAGTATGATTACAAGTTTCATGGCCTCAGCACCTGGAAGCGTGGTACCACTTTCAGAGCTGGGGACTCTGCTGTAGGAAGGGTGGGTTTGGGGGAAGATCAGCGTAGTAAACCAGACTCATCTGGACTCATATAGATCAAGGTGATCCCAAAACAACTGCTGACAAAAACCCAAACACCAGTCCAGCGCCAGGGAAACTGCTCAGTTCACGCAATTTACAAGCAACAGAGAAAACTGTTGAATTCAGTTTTCAGAAGCTCCTGCTGGTAGAAGCTGAGAGATAAAATGGGCTGCTAGAGAAAAGAGAAGGATGATTGCTGAGCACAAAAGCCTCCTGCAGGAGGAAGGGGGTGCACCTGAGCCCCCTCCCCACACAGAATCCAGGACCCCCGCTTCTCGCCACCTTGGTTCATCAGCTCCCACTTCTGGCATGATTCAACCTCAAAACCACAAAGGGGGCACTTTCTAATCCGTAGCTTCTAATGAATGCCCAGCTCCCTTGGGAAAGAGCTCAACACACATACGGAGGTGGGAACAAAAAGGGCCCAGTCCCTTGAACAGCCCAAAGCGTCTCAAAACGAAGGGCAGGTGCCCTGATGGTGCGTCTCTCACTTTGTCCAATGTTCGTGCCTCTGAGGTGACTGACAATCCTGTTACCGCCTGAAGACAAACATCTCACGTGGCTCGGATCACCCCCTGCTCCTGGCGACAGCAGGCACAATTTCTGGTCACAATTAAACAAAGCAAGAGGTCCTGGTGCCAGGGGAAGTGAGAACCACGGCCACTGTCAACTGTCAGCTTTTCCCCACAGTGATTCAGAATGAATATGTCAGGAGCAGGTGCGGCCCCAGGACCCAGTGACCTGAGACTGAGAAACCTGGAGAAGACCTAGACATTCTGTGAGGGATCCCAGCACAGGACTAAGCAGGAGGCCTGAGAGGGCCCTAAATCCCAGTGACAAAGAAAAAGCATCCCTCTGGGAGAGCAAGGATAAAAAATTGACAAGGTAAGCAGAGTCCTAATTTGGGGTGAGAACGGCTGGAATTGTATTTCTGTAGTGGATCTTTTGTTTCTGCCTGCCCAGCCTCTGTCTCCACTTTTGGCCACAGAAATTGGATGTTTTTTTGGAGAACTGTATTAATTACATTTTTTTATTCTGTATTTTTGATGCTTTGATGTTTGGGGCCTTGCAGACCCTGGAGGGACTGCCCCTCCCAGAGTTAGTCAGTTCCTAAAGATGGTAAATTTCTTGCCCTGGAGCTTGCTTTTCATATGCAAACCAGCCAATTCAGAGCCACACCCCCACTACCTCCCCTGCTGGCGCTCACACTCCAGGCCACTATCCACCTGCTCTGATCACTTGGCCCCAGGAACCAAGCCACTAGGGACAGCCCCTCTGCCCCAGAGCCCACTGAAGTTACTCAAACTAGCCAGTCCTGGGGCTGCTTACCCTGTTTCCTTGTTCCCTCTCATGGAAACCACAAGAAAGGCTCTTGGCAATGTTTCTCCCACCCCCTCACTCCGACCAACCCCCATTCTCCCCCATGACACGTTTGGTGTTTTTTTTTTTGAATCTGTGGGTACAAAACCATCTTTTCAATGGCAGCCATCTCCTGATCTCTTAGCCTCGTCATTCCTGAATAATAATAAAACCTACGTTTCAAAACAAAAATGACCTCTCCCCCACTTGCAGTCCATGGGTCTGGATGGAGCTTACCCTACCCCCAGCCCCATTTCAGGGGTGGGTATGTGACCCAGACCTGACCAATCAGAGTATCCCGTCCCTGCTTGCCATCGTTAAATGTCCAATGAGAGTCAGTCCTGAGATTTTAGTTAGAAGGATTGGGAAAGAGTCTTGAGAGGATGATGTCTCATCTCTGCTTTGCTCTTCTGGCTTAGCTCACCAGCAGGGTGGTGTTTTCTCCTGCTACGTTGAGCTGCACAGGTGCAGGAGTAGCCCAGAAGGCTGAATTTAATTAGGGCTGGGGTTTTGCCAATAGAGTATATAAACATAGCACAAGGGGCAAGGGTGTGGAGTATGTTAGAAAGTGATTATAGCAATGGAAAAATAGAATCTAAAATGGGTTAGAGGAAAGTGAAAATATGGGGATAGGGGAGCTGGGGAGTACAGTGAGTAGGTTGTAGGGCCATGGACTTGTACAGTCTGGTGGGCCAAGGCATTGTTGGAATTGAGGCAACAGAGGGAGTGAGTTGAAAGGCTAGGAACGGGGTGGAGCCAGGCTTGGGGGCCCTGATGCTTATTTAATTTAAGGACTTTCATTAAGAAAAGGATTACAGGGAGTTCCCTGGTGGCCTAGTGGTTAGGATTCCAGACTTTTCCATGGCCCGGGTTTAATCATAGGGGAACTGAGATACTGCAAGCCATGCAGTGTGGCCAAAAAAAAAAAAAAAAATTGCAAAATTAGTAGGATCTCATTCAGGGCTTTGAAGAGGGCCCAGGCAGGTGAGAGGCCCAAAGCTTAAAGTTCATTATCTTCATGGTGAATCCACCATTGGCTAGGACCTTGAAATTTGTTATGGAGGAGACATGATTGATTATTGGTAATGAGATCAGGTCTGGGTCTAGGTTGTGATTTGATTATAAGTGACCATCTTTTGGTTGCAGTAACGCTTCACCTCTAAGAGGCAGAGTTTTGATAACAATGATTGTGTATTTTACTGTGGCTTTCAGCCTGTCTGCAGGCTGGGATTCTCAACTGCATTACAAAGAGTCTGGCTTTAAATAAGTGCTGCCCGGGGCTTCCCTGGTGGCACAGTGGTTGAGAGTCTGCCTGCCGATGCAGGGGACACGGGTTCGTGCCCCGGTCCGGGAAGATCCCACATGCCGCGGAGTGGCTGGGCCTGTGAGCCATGGCCGCTGAGCTTGCGCGTCCGGAGCCTGAGCTCCGCAACGGGAAAGGCCACAACAGTGAGAGGCCTGCATACCGCAAAAAAAAAAATAAATAAATAAATAAATAAATAAGTGCTGCCCGGCCCAAGTAGGTTCTGCCCAATTAGCTGCCCCAAACTCTATTACTATTTTGAGAGAATTGTTGTTTTTAATGGCTTTGGGTACTGAGAGAAGAAGCTTCTGGATTCACATGGCTGGTTCACAGGCTCTTGAGGGCACCATCCTCCGTGTGTGTTCTGGATTTATCAATTACATAAACTATGACCATGACTTTACATAGTGTGGCTTCACCCACTGACAGGTGATAGAGTTTACTAATAACAAAATAAGGAACAAGAGCCTTAATATAGAGATAATATGCCAACTTCTTAGATGGAAGTAAAGAAATCGTTTGATGAAATTAAGGCAAATCCAAAGTCTGAGAAGACCATCAAAATGGGTTCTGCCTGGAACTCTGTTTCCCCAAATCCGATTTGATCAGGGAATTAAGGAGGAATGAAGGTGGTTTGAAACATATGAGCTTCATTCCTACTGTCAGAGCAGGAACAGTGGAAGAATGAAAATCAATACAGGTCACAATTTTGCAAACCCTAGTGAACAAATCAGTATAGGCAAGGGCTACGTCCATCATCAAGGGCTGCTAACATCATAAACAAAGAGACACCCAGATTTTATCTGCCTCCTGCTGCAGGAACACACCGCCCCCTGTAAAGATGTCTTGCCAAAAAAATCAGTCCTGAATCTGAACCAGCCACTAAACCTAAACACCAATGTATAGGAAATACGGAGGACAGAGGAACATGTTAAATTACACCACAGGGCTGCGACCAGCAAAATCCAGACTGTGGGAAAATCTACAGGACACACAACCCAGTTTCTTCAACAAACATACTGCCAGGGAGAAGGAAAAGTTGGAGGGTGACATCTGTAGATGAAAAGATAGATGACATAGAGAGTTAATGAGCATCTCAAGCTTTTTCTTTTCCTTTTTAATGATGCCTGCACTATCAGAGTATATCTAGTGTTCTCTCTTTTATTTGGCATATAATCATGCACAACCTTTTTATTTCTTTGAGGTGGGAGTATATTTTTATTTCCTAAATGCCATACTATAAAGATCAAATTCTTAAGTGTGTTTGTGCAATTCAAAAATAAAGATATATTAAGGGGGGGTGGCGGGAAATACTGGTTTAGATACGAGGCAAACTTAAAGCAAGTTTTACTTTTGGTTGTATTTTCCTTGTATATTATAAGCATTTATTTAACTTGCAGTTTGAAGTAAAAAAAGTTCCAAAATGTATGTTCAACAATAATCATTGAAATGTTTGCAGCATAAAAAATAAAAAAAAAAGATAGATGACATATATCAACCAATTGGAATTTGTAGACTTTATTTAAATCCTCATTCAAACAGTTTTAGAATTCTAAGATTTATGAGACAACTGGATATTTGAATACTTATTGGATATTTAATAATATTAAAGAATTATTACTCAACAAACAATAATGGTATTGCAGTTATTGCTTTTTTTAAGTCCTTATTTTTTTAAAAAAAATGTATGGATAAAATGATGTGGTAAGCAGAAATCCAAGATGATCCCCAATCACTAATGCCCTTGAGTGTGATACGAGGGATACCACTCACCCAATATGTTACATTATAGGCAAATAGATTGTTGCGGTTGTAAATAAGGGCCCTAATCAGTTGAGTTCATCATCAAAAGGGAGATTATCTTTGGTGGCCTGGCCTAACCAGGTGAGTTCTTTAAACATTATCTAGATATCAGGGACAGAAGAAGTCAGAGGAATGTGCTCCTGCTGGCCTGGAAGAAAGCAAGTAGCCATGTCCTGAACTGCTTGCGGGAGCATATGACACGGAACTACGGGGAGCTTCTAGGAGCAGACCGCAAGAGTCCACTGACAGCAGGGAGAAGACGGGAACCTCAGTACTACAGCTATGAGGAAATGAATTTTGCCAAGAACCAGTGAACTTCAAAGAGCACTTCAAGCCCCAGGTGAGAATTGCAGCTTTGACCAAGATCCTGACTTCAGCCTGGTGACACTCTGAGCAGAAGAGTCAGCTAACCCACACCCAGACTCCTGACCTACGGAAACTGTGAGATAATAAGTTTGTGTTGCTTTAAGCTGCAAAGTTTGCAGTCATTTGTTATACAGCAATAGAAAATGAATAGGAATGATAATGTTTGGGATTTCCTTCAAATTAAGGGAAAGAGGAGTGGAATGTCTGGAGGAGCCCCTGCAGAAGTGTGGTCCTCACCAGCCTTCCAAGGTTGGGGTTCAGACGTTTCAGCAATAACTTCAATTCTGGAATCTGCAGCTGAAACAACAGCTGCAGGAGGAGTAAGAAACATCCCCAGCAGGCAGGCTTTGCAGGCCAAAGAAATTTCCCATCAAGAGTCAGGGCCCAGGACGAACACACCTGCTCACCAAGAGCTCATGCCCATTTCCCATAAGGACCCTAGAAACACAGGGCTCGAAGCGGGTAGCAAACAGAAAGAGGCTTTGGACCAGCCCAGGCTGCCTGGATTCACATCTTGTCTCTATCACATTCTAGCTGGATAGACTTGACCCAGTTATTACATTTCTCTGTACTTTAGTTTCCTTGCCTGTAAAACAAGAATAATAATAGAATCTACCGGACAAGTTCTCATAGAAATCAAATTAATAAGTATAAAGCACATAGGACAGTGTTGGCATGCAGTCAACTGAATTGGATCATTCTTTGCTATAAATGATTATCCTGAGTATGAAGAAAAAGACCTCAAATAAGACCCACGCTTTTTTTTTTTTTTTTTTTTGGCCACACCACGCGGCTTGTGGGATCTTAGGTCCTCGACCAGGGATTGAACCCAGGCCCACAGCAGTGAAAGTCCAGAATCCTAACCACTAGGCCACCAGGGAACTCTCCAAGACCCTCACATTTAAAACTTGGAAAACAAACAAACAAACAAAAAAAACTAGGACATATGTGTAAATGGATGTTCCCTCTACATATAGGTGGCTAGTGCCCAAAGTAACCTTTTAGTGAGATATTGCTCCTAATTAAAGGGTCAGCCAACTACAGCCCACCATCTGTTTTTTAAATAAAGTTTTATTGCAAAACAGTCATGCCCACTGGCTAAGTAGTTACTGTCTCTGAGTCCTTTGATGATGCAAGGGAGACAAATATGTCTCACAAAGCCAAAATATTTACTTTCTGGCCATTTACAGAACAACTCTCTGTTCCAACTGGATTTACGTTCACTGGCTGTGATGTCTGGACCTTCAGCTTGCATCCCCATGAAGCTGGTACCAGCGTTATTTTCTGCTGCCATTAGCAATATAACATGGGTCTGGATTAGACCAGGAGGTGGGTGTGGCAGTATCATTGCCTGGGGGCTGCTCAAGGCTGGAATTTGCTTCCTTAGAAAATGCTGTGGGCACAGGGCCGGGGCCACCATACCTGTGTTTCACTTTGCCTCTTTCAGCTCTTTAAACAGGGGGTCTCACGTGACTAGTCCAGCCTCTGAGACCCTGAAGGAACTGCACCTGTTCAGAGGGAAACAGCCCACACTGCAGCTGCTGAAGGACCCCCTACTCTACCTGGTATCCTTACAGGACCTACACAGCTGAGTCTGAGCAGAATAAGAAATGAGGGCAGATGAATTTGGACCCTAACTGCTTTGGTCTTACAGTTCACAGGCGCCAGTGGATTTGAGCTCAGCCTTTCATTCCTTTCGACTTCAATTTACTTGCACCTTCAGTTACAAGGCATCTTTGGACATGAATTTGTCCCAGGAGCTATCATAAAGACTTTATATTCGAATGCGAGGCAATATACCGTTGGCTTGAATTATGGGAGTCTATATAATCTCGTGACCGCACCTGTGATAAGCCATATTGGATAACAAAGCTGGACATAATTTGAGATGGGAAAAGAATAGGGAGTTCGTTTTCAGCGGGGAGTAGGCTTGTGTTGATTTAAAGACGGTGTTTTTCCCAGTCCACTGCTGAGCCTAGTTCTAGGAGGATCCACAAGAAGCACTGGCTGGTATTGAGGTTCAAGAAGCCAGGCCCAGGACCGGCATGAAAGACTGCTATCCCGCTGCCCACCCGCCCCAGGGGACAGCCCAACCCCAGTTGTCCACGGGCTTAATAGTTGTGCTTTAGGGTCAGAAGAACAAAGGTGGGAGGAGGATACCTATTTCCCACCCCTCCCGTTCCCTTGGGTTAGGGATTCTCAACCTTGGCTGCAGGTGGGAATCACCTGGGCTCACAGGCTTGCCAGGTTCAGCAAATAAAAATACAAGACGCCCCAGTTAACTTTGCATTTCAGATCAACAACAAATACGTTTGTAATTCAAGTATGTCCAGGCAATCTTTGAGACGTGACTTGAACTACAAAAATGTATTTGTTGTTTATCTGCAGTACAAAGTTAACTGGGCGTCCTGTAGTTTATCGGACCAGCCTGGGAGGGAGAACTTTAAAAAAATACCCAGGCCTGACCCCGTCAATCCCAGCTTCTCTCAACCCTCGCTGACCCTCTCATGCCTCCACGGAGAGGATGACTGTGATTGACTTTATCCCGCTGGTGAGTTGGGGCGAGGGAACTGGGCAAATGTGCTTTGGCCCCTTCCTGTCTTTCTGAGACTGGGGGCGGGGGTGCACTCTAGTGAGTAGTAGGACGTCTTTTTTCCCTGGGGTGGGCCTACTCGCTGGGGCAGTAAGTGCATGGTGGGGACGGGGTGGGACGGGGACAGAGTATTAGCCAGTTTGGCGGAACCTAAGCCAAGTCCTTAAGTAGCTTTCTTAGTTATAAAGGTAGAATTTTTTTTTTTTTTTTTTTTTTTTTGCGGTACGCGGGCCTCTCACTGTTGTGGCCTCTCCCGTTGCGGAGCACAGGCTCCGGACGCGCAGGCTCAGCGGCCATGGCTCACGGGCCCAGCCGCTCCGCGGCATGTGGGATCCTCCCAGACTGGGGCACGAACCCGTGTTCCCTGCATCGGCAGGTGGACTCTCAACCACTGCGCCACCAGGGAAGCCCGTCATGCAATTCTTAATAGTGTTTGAACGAGGGGCTCCGCAAATTATGTAGCTGGCTCTGCTTGTGCGCCTCTTTTTTTTTTTTTTTTTTTTTTTTGCAGTACGCGGGCCTCTCACTGCTGCGGCCTCTCCCGTTGCGGAGCACAGGCTCCAGACACCCAGGCTCAGCGGCCATGGCTCACGGGCCCAGCTGCTCTGCGGAATGTGGGATCTTCCCGGACCGGGGCACGAACCCGTGTCCCCTGCATCGGCAGACGGACTCTCAACCACTGCGCCACTAGGGAAGCCCAGGAACAAACTATTGATACACGCATGCAACAATTTGGATGGACCTTGTAACAGTTTCCTAGGATGACTGTAACAAACTACCATGAATTTACTGGCTTAAAAAAGCAGAAATTTATTCTCATGGTCTGGAGGCCAGAAATCTGATACAAGGTGTCAGAAGGCTTGGTTCCTTTAGGGAGCCCTGAGGGAGAATCCTTCCATGCCTCTCTCCTAGCTTCTGGTGGATGCCCGAAGTTCTTGGTTTGTGGCTTCATCACTCCCATCTCTGCCTTCTTCAGGTGGACTTCCCCTGTGTGTGTCTCTGTATTTCAAATCTCCCTTTCTTTTCTCTTAGAAGAATTCTAGTCATAGGACTTAGGGCCCACCATGTGTCCAGGATAACCTCATCCTGAGATCCCTAAATTAATTCCATCTGCAAAGACCCTAGTTCCATATAAGGTCATAGTCACAGGTTCTGAGGATTAGAACTTCGACATATCTTTTTGGGAAACACTGTTCAACCCACTACAAACCTCAAGGGAATTATTCTGCGTGAAAAAGAGCCAATTGCTAAAGGCTACATACTGTATAATTCCATTTATATAACACTCTTAAAATAACAAAATTATTAGTGGTTGCCAAGTGTTAGGGATGGGGGAGAGGTGGAATGGCAATAAAAGGGGAGCTGGAGGGAGCCTTGTAGTAACGGAGTAGCTCTGTATCTTGACTGTGGTTATTTGAATCTACACTTGATAAAACTTCCTAGAGCTACACACACACACAAACACACACACACGAATTCATGTATAACTGATGAAATTTGAATAAAGTCTGTGGATTGCATTAATGTGATTTCCCTAGTTTTGATATTGTAGCATAGTTATGCAAGATGGGGACTTGGAAAACTGGTGGAGCATACAAGGACTCCCTGTACATTTTTTTTTTCAGTTTCCTGTGCATCTATAATTACTCCAAAATAAATTTGTAAAAATAATTTTATTTAATGGAAGTTAAGTTATTGCAAACTATGACCTCATTCTTAGAACAAAGACTAAATCAAGAACTCAAGAATAGAGCTTTCTGTATAATTTTATTACATGTGGGAGGGTTTTTTTAATATAAATTTATTTATTTTACCTAGAAAAATGGTACAGGTGAACCGGTTTGCAGAGCAGAAATAGAGACACAGTTGTAGAGAACAAACGTATGGACACCGAGGGGGGAAAGTGGCGGAGGGGTGGTGGCGGTGGGATGAACTGGGAGATTGGGATTGACATGTATACACTAATATGTATAAAATAGATAACTAATAAGAACCTGCTGTATAAAAAAAATAAAATAAAATTCAAAAAAATTTTTTTTATTTTATTTTAGGCTGCGTTGGGTCTTTGTTGCTGCACGCGGACTTTTCTCTGCTTGTGGTGAGCGGGGGCTACTCTTCGTTGCGGTGCACTGGCTTCTCATTGCGGTGGCTTCTCTTGTTGCGGAGCACAGGCTCTAGGCATGTGGGCTCAGTAGTTGTGGCCCACGGGCTCTAGAGCGAAGGCTCAGCAGTTGTGGCTCGCGGACCTAGTTGCTCTGCAGCATATGGGGTCTTCCCTGACCAGAGATCGAACCCGTGTCCCCTGCATTGGCAGGTGGATTCTTAATCACTGCGCCACCAGGGAAGCCCACGTGGGAGTTTCTAATACCGAAACTTCAAAATTGCCTTCGACCTGGAAAAGTGTTAAGTGCTAAAGCCATTATCCCTGTATATCTGGCTTTCAGAAATTCAACCAAGGAAGAACAGTTCCCATGAAATGCTTGTTTCCAAATCAGGAAACTGAAGTGCAAAATTGTATTATATATATGTGCACAGAGAGGGACTTCCCTGGTGGCACAGTGGTTAAGAATCTGCCTGCCAATGCAGGGGACACGGGTTTGATCCCTGGTCCGGGAAGATCCCACATGCTGCAGAGCCACTAAGCCTGTGTGCCACAACTACTGAGCCTGCACTCTAGAGCCCCTGGGCCACAACTACTGAGTCCCACACACCTAGAGCCCATGCTCCACAACAAGAGAAGCCACCGCAATGAGAAGCCGGTGCACCACAACAAAGAGTAGCCCCTGCTCACCGCAACTAGAGAAAGCCCGTGCGCACACAACAAAGACCCAACACAGCCCAAAATAAATAAAATAAAATGAATTTTTAAAAAATCTTGAAAGAAAATATGTACACAGAGAATCTTAAATGAAACAGTCTATGCAACCCATGCATTGGGAATGAAGAATGTATGTCAGAAATATCTGTGCTTAGCTAATGGTCTAGGTGTCCCAAGTGCCCTGACTCCAACCATCTACTCTGAAAATAAGATCAGAGTCTGCACTGAAGTGAATCTGACCCCATCAGGAGACCAAAAGTGGACCAACAGGGACAAGCTTCATTGTGGCCATTCGTTGCACTCACAAAGTCCCACCATGGCTCCAAGTTTCTGATGATGATCAAGATACATAAAATACTTTGGGAATAGCTGAAAAATTTATCCAGTCTACAATAGAAACTTCCCTAAAATGCTACACAGGAACAGAGAGCCTGATCTCGTTAGTGACAGAAGGTTTCCACTTTGAGGACAAGGCTCCCTGACAATGAAGTTATTTCAGGGAAATCTATTGTTGGTAAAAACATAGAAGAGGAGCCTATGAACAGGAAGGAGTTACCTTTTTCTCAGAGTTGTTGAAGGATTAAATGAAATAATGCAGGTGGGATAAGGCTCTATAAATTACCCTTATAAAGTTGAGATATGAACGCCTAGAGGTCAAGCCCCACATCCTAATTATCTGGTATCCCCAGAACTTGGCCAGTGCCTGGTACAGAGGAGACTTTCAATAAATGTCTGCAGGATGAATTCATTCAAACCTCTTTTGCTAAGGAGTACAGATTTTTTTCCCCCCTAAGCAGTCTTTCTTAACTATATACATCAATAAGAATAAGAACACACAGATCAGTAGGAAAAAAAGAGCTAAGAATAAACAGATTTTTTTAAATTTGAGAAGACATTTAAGCACATGAAAAACTGCTCAAAATTACTTGTAATAAAAAATGTAAAATAACATGAGATTTTTAAAAACACTATCTGATTGGCAAAGATCTAAAAGTTTAAAAAGACTATGCTGGCGAGTGTGTTGGGAAATAGCCTTTCTTAGGCATGTTGGTATGCATTAATACAGCCCCTTGGAAAGGGAATTTGGCACTGCCTACTCAAAATTTGAACTGGACATATTTTTGGCAGAATTCCATTTTGAGGAATTCATCCTACAGATAAACTCTCACAGGTAATCCTAGAACTCTGTGGGGTACATAGTAAGCACTTTATCATTATTGTTAAATGTATTTGTACGAAGATATACATATCAAGATATTCTTTGAAGTACTATTACTAACAGCAAAAGTCTGTGAAAATCCTAAATGTCGTTCAATGGGGGAACTGGTTAAAGAACACCGAGAGCATGTAGATGGCACTCTAAATGTCGGTTTAAAAGATTGAGGCTGGGGACTTCCCTGGTGGCACAGTGGTTAAGACTCCGAGCTCCCAATGCAGGGGGCCCGGGTTCGATCCCTGGTCAGGGAACTAGATCCTGTATGCATGCTGCAACTAAGAGTTTGCATGCCACAACTAAGGACCCCATATGCTGCAACTAAGGAGACCACCGGCCACATTTAAGACCCGACACAACCAAATAAATAAATAAGCAAAAGATTGAGGCTGATCTATGTGGAATGAGAGGAACTGGAACAGTGGACAGTACACACTACTTTTTTTAAAAAAAAGTATAGGAACAGTGTAAATAACATTTATTTTAAAGAGCTATATCTACAAAAATGCATGTATAAGGCTGGTTACAGAGATTGTCTCTAGGGAAGGAACTGAAAGGATGGGAGTTAGTAGTGGGAAGAAAGACTTACACTTTCTTTATACACTATTTTTTGCTTTGCTCTTAAGCTTTTTATTTTTAAATAATCTTAAAGTGCAAAGATAGTAAACAGAGTTCCTGTATACCCTTCACCCAGTCTCTCCTAATGTTAATATCTTATATACCCCTGGTTCATGTGTCAAAACTAAAAACAATTTTTTTGAGAATTATAATTTTTTAAATTATTTTATTTTTTAAATTTTTATTGGAGTATAGTTGATTTACAATGTTGTGTTAGTTTCTGCTGTACAGCAAAGTGAATCAGTTACACATGTACACATATCCTCTCTTTTTTAGATTCTTTTCCCATATAGGCCATTACAGAGTATTGAGTAGAGTTCCTTGTGCTGTACAGTAGGTCCTTATTAGTTACCTATTTTCTATATAGTCGTGTGTATATGTCATTCCCAGTCTCCCAATTTATCCCTCCCCCCTTTCCCCTGGTAAACATAACTTTTTTGTTTGTTTGTTACATCTGTGACTCTATTTCTGTTTTGTAATTAAGTTCATTTGTACCATTTTTTTAGATTCCATATAAGCGATATCATATGATATTTGTCTTTCTCTGTGTGACTTACTTCACTCAGTATGACAGTCTCTAGGTCCATCCATGTTGCTGCAAATGGCACTATTTCATTCTTTTTTATGGCTGAGTAATATTCCATTGTATATATGTACCGCATCTTTATTCATTCCTCTACTGATGGACATTTAGGTTGCTTCCATGTCCTGGCTATTGAAAATAATGCTGCAATGAATATTGGGGTGCATGTATCTTTTCAAATTATGGTGTTCTCCAAAACTAAGAAATTAACTAAGCTAAACTATAGACTTTATTTATAGACCCCAGTTTTTCCACGATATCCTTTTTCTGTTCCAGGATTCAATCCAGGATACCACATTGTATTTAGTATATATACCTTTGAGCTGTTCAAATTTACCATGAGCATGAATTACTTTTTTTAAACTAAGCATGTTTTTAAACAAAGAGTATGATCATAACATTCATGTGCTATTGATGCTTTGAAGGCATATTGCTTCTTCAAATTAGAAGTAAATATTTTAGAGGATAATAAAAACTCCTTTTCAGATAATCATTGTGAATCATCTTTCAACAGTTTTTTTTTAAACAAAATCCATTTACTACTCTTTTTCCTGCTGTTATTAAAGGCTCATTTATGGGTCTAATCCAGCCCAAAACACTACAGGTGCAAATCTCCCAAAGTATCAAGTGCAAACTCTCATTTCCATCACTATACTCTTCCATCTTCACTCTGATTTTCTATTATGCAGGTACGTTTTTCTAAAAAATTACATTCAATCAGCAATTCACCAGAATACCAGGAAAAGCAAACGATATTGACTGATAGCACATGCAGCTCCCCAATTCCAATTTTTCAGTCCTTTGAAAAATATCACTCAAACCACTTTACATATTACCTTACATGACATTAAAATGAGCAAAAAGTATAATTTCCTTCAAAACTTTAAGATGATTAGCTTATAAATACAAAAACAATGAAAAACACAAATTACAGGTGTTAACAAACTGTTAAAGCTGCTTTAGGCGTCTCCCACCACTCAGTAACATCCATGGCCACCAAGCTAAATAAGATGCAAATCATGTGTTTTGGGTTTTTTGTTGGTTGGTTGGTTTGGTTTGGTTTGGTTTTTCCTGTTTAAGCCTAAAGGCTCTTTTCAGCCTCCTATGCGTATATTTCAATGCGAAAAGAGTTTTGGAATTTTAAAATTTGTTTTCAACATTTTAAAATTAGGAGATTTCATGGAAAACTCCAAATGTTCAGATTTTCTTAAAACACTGAAACATTTGCCAACACTGTTACCACATTCCTGTGTGGCAAAGTGAGCTAGCTGTATAGTGGCTTTCGATGGTACCTGTGTTTCTTCTTCACCACGGTCCCTAGCTGACCACCTTTACTCATTTCTTTACTTGCCTAACCCCTGGAGTTACTGAGTTTGCAAATCCCTTTGAGCTCTGTACAAAGTAGATAAGTCTTGTTCATTATGTCACTAAGAGAAACATGATCTAAAAGTCCTGTTTTCCTTCACAGGTCTCAAGATTACCAAAAGGACATTTATGAGGCCAGCAGTTTCTGCTGTACACAGGTACCTCTTTTGTTATCTTTTTTTTTTTTTTTTTTTTTTTTTTTTTTTTTTTTTGTGGTATGCGGGCCTCTCACTGTTGTGGCCTCTCCCGTTGCGGAGCACAGGCTCCGGACGCGCAGGCTCAGCAGCCATGGCTCACGGGCCCAGCCGCTCCGCGGCATATGGGATCCCCCCAGACCGGGGCACGAACCCGTATCCCCTGCATCGGCAGGCGGACTCTCAACCACTGCGCCACCAGGGAGGCCCTCTTTTGTTATCTTAAGACCTAAGAGCGATACTTGGTTCTTGGCGCTCCACGGTGTGATTGATGCTGCGCGTGTCCCTAAAAAGTGATACATTTGATGGAGAGATGGCTTGATTAGGGTGGTGGCAGTCGAGACAGTGAGAAGTAGACAGATTTGAACTGTATTTGATGGAATAAATTGTTTAGAAGTGCAGGTTCTTCCAAAACTGCAGGGGAGGCTGGGAAAGGAGTCCTACATTTTCAGCACTGCCAGGAAAAAGGAGGTGGGAGTGGGAAGGCTGTTGGGTAGACAACTCAGAGCTTACCGCAGATGACTAAGTCAAGATTGTAAAAGCACTGCTTCCCTTGGCTCTTACACAGAGCAAGGCTTGCCTGGGAGATTTCTTCTACTTGAGGGTCAACTGTTTCAACTCACCTGAACTTTGGTCTGTTAAGTTCCAGTTGGTTTCAGGCCGCCCTCATCTGGAAGCACTGGGTAAGGAAA
Source organism: Hyperoodon ampullatus (assembly GCF_949752795.1). Taxonomy (NCBI): domain Eukaryota; kingdom Metazoa; phylum Chordata; class Mammalia; order Artiodactyla; family Ziphiidae; genus Hyperoodon; species Hyperoodon ampullatus. The sequence goes on along the minus strand of NC_136927.1, from coordinate 78,070,891 downwards.
ATACTGCTAATTAAAAATAATGCCCCACACATCTTCCATCAATGTCACCCTACTCTGACACCTTTTAAACCAAGGTGCCACCAAGAGGGGAACTTTTAAAATATAAGCCTTTTCTCTTTCCTTTTCTTCAGCAACGTCTCCAACAAATGGCATTAATAGTCAGGAACAAAACACCTGGGTAAGTCACAATTTATTGTTTTTTAAATTCTGAATAATTGGACTAAAGATTAGAAACCAGAATCAGTGTCAATATATAGGACTTCATAGTGAATTATAGTAAACTGTATATGTACTATTTATCATCCAGATTCTGGGCTGATTTGATTAGCTTTCTCCCACATCCTGAGTGCTTTGGAAATTATATTTCATCAAAGGTATGAATTAACCCCTTTTACTGTTTTATTGCAAAATATTTTCCCACTCCTGTACCACAGTAGTCTTTCTAATATTCCCAACCAACTCCAGAATTATCCTGAATCTTCAGGCAGGTGCATGATTTCTAGTGATGAGATTTTACTCTTACCTGGACAGGTCTACCTCATGTTACATATGGAACCCTGAGAAAATACACCTATGAAAATAAAGAAATCTCCTGGGCAGAGCAAGCTGGGCCACATACCTGACTTCAGGCTCCCAGAGGACCCTCTGCTTCTGTGGGAGGGAGCAGCTAATTAAACATAAACAAGCTTAAAAAAACAAAAACAAACAAACAAACAAAAACACCTCATCTCCCATGGGAACATTCTCAGGCGACTTACTGCCCTTTTTTGACCCCCCTCCTTGGCCACCGTTCCATTTACTAGCCGTGACTCCTTACGCTGAGACTTTATTTCTCACTCTCCCTGACCAAAGTGGCTCCTGATTAACTGGACATTATTGCTTAGGTGTGTCAGAGGGCTCCCAGGGATTTCACTCTGGGGTTCCTTCCCTAGAGAGAGGTCTGCAAACCAAGTGCATCAGAGTACAATTCTGTTGCATCTGAAATACAAGCTCTTTCCATTCTGTGATTATCAGGGCATAGGTTGCTTTTCAAAAATGAAAATATATACAACAATTACAAAGTTCTCACTGAGAGTCAGCATAGCATACTGCTTAGGGCATAGGCTCTCCAGCCAGACGACCTGGCTTCAAATCCCAAATCACCAGTAAGTGCTCAATAAATGTTAGTTGTTATTTTACTTAAAATAAAAAACCCTTATTATGGTCTACAACCTACATGGTATATGTTCCCTATCTCCCTAAACCTCACCTTGTTCTACTCTCCCCAGCTGTTCACAGCCTGACCTGCCACTTCAAGTTTCTCGAACATTACAGGTTTATTTGTCTCAGGGTCTTCCCACTTGTATTCCTTCCAGTTTGGGATGTTCTCCCAGACCTAACTGGCTTCTTCTCACCACTCAGGCTTTGTGTTTCATGTCAACCCTTCTCTGAATCTATCCAAAATAGCTTCCCCTCCCCACTCCAATACATCACATAGTTTTATGTCTTTTATAGCACTTATCACTAACTTACTTGTTGACTTGTCTCCCCCTGCCCATTTAAATGTAAACTCCACAGCAAGAGGAAATCTCGTTTTGTTTTTTTTTTTTGGCTGCACCTCGCAGCTTGTGGGATGTTAGTTCCCTGACCAGGGATTGAACCTGGGCCCCCAGCAGGGGAAGTGCAGAGTCCTAACCACTGGGCCACCAGGGAATTCCCTCTTGTTCATCTTTCTTTATCCCAGAGCTTAGAATGGTAACTGGTACACTTGATGTTCAATGAAAAGGAAAAAAGTTATCTGGTTCAAATCCCATCTGATTGTAAAAAGCCAGCTACAAGAGAGAAGAGAATTTCAAAGAATAAAAAGATCTGGTCCTGGGCTTCCCTGGTGGCACAGTGGTTGAGAGTCCGCCTGCCAATGCAGGGGACACGGGTTCGTGCCCTGGTCCGGGAAGATCCCACATGCCGCGGAGCGGCTAGGCCTGTGAGCAATGGCCGTTGAGCCTGTGCGTCCGGAGCCTGTGCTCTGCAACGGGAGAGGCCACAACAGTGAGAGGCCCGCATACCGCAAAAAAAAAAAAAAAAAGATCTGGGTCCTGTAATAGATACTTGTCATATTCTTAACAACCAATCTTCTGAAAAATCTTTCCCTAATTTGAGAAAAATCCCAGGTTACGAGTTCAGCCTCCCTACTGTAGATGTCGGAACTCAAATTCCCAGTGGCTCTTGCAGTTAAGATGAAGGCATGTGACCAGGCTCTACTTACCAGACACCCTCATAAGACTGACTCAGAAAAGAGTGGTGGAAAGCAACTCTGCTCTCTGGCCCCTAAGCTGTGGCTGAGGTGTTGGGCTTTCTGGAAGAGCATGGAGCCAAGTCAAGTGAGTTTGGTGAGGCTGTGCTGGCAGCTTCCTCTAGTACTAGATGGGGCAGCACAGCATAGACAGAGTTCTCAGGTCAGTTCTGTGCATGGTTTTGGGCATCGTTCCTGGAAGTACAGTTTCGAGTCTTCCCCCAAATTCTGAAAAGCACCTCAGATCACTTTAAAGCTATTAAAAAATTTTTTTTAAATTTTATTAATTTTTGACTATGTTGGGTCTTCATTGCTGTGCATGGGCTTTCTCTAGTTGCGGTGAGCGGGGGCCACTCTTCGTTTTGGCGCATGGGCTTCTCATTGCGGTGGCTTCTCGTTGCAGAGCGTGGGCTCTAGGCGTGTGGGCTTCAGTAGTTGTGGCACGCAGGCTCAGTAGTTGTGGTTCATGGGCTCTAGAGCACAGGCTCAGTAGTTGTGGCACATGGGCTTAGTTGCTCTGCGGCATGTGGGATCTTCCCGGGCCAGGGCTCAAACCCACGTCCCCTGCATTGGCAAGTGGATTCTTAACCACTGCGCCACCAAGGAAGCCCTCAGATAGCTTTAATAAGCCCTTCTCTCAATCAGTCAGGGTCAACTTCTGTTGCCTGTCCCACTGACAACCAGGTTTGCAGGAACTAGCAAAACTGCCTAACTTTAGGACATGTCTTTACAGTATGAACTAGTTCCTACTCTGTCCACCTGATTGTTTCCTGATATATATCAGAATTAGCTCACTTCCCAGGAGTAAGAAGTGTGACAGAGGCCAGCCATCTTTGTTCTCCTCTCCAGGTCTGTCATTTATTTCCACCTCTCCTTGGGAGAAGCAGTCATAAGAAACCTGCTTTGTCTTTATAACAAAGGCCTATCATACTTTAAGCATGCCTATTCCAAAATGAGCTATAATATGTCTCACACTCAAAAAGTGATGTCTAATTTTGAATTTGATTATTAAACAATACCATCCTTTTATCATAAAACAAGAGTCTGTGTCAGATGTTGCAAACTGGTGAGAAATTCTGACCTGCAGAGGGTTTTGTCTGGCCCACAACGCTTTTAATCTTTAAAAATTGTACTCAGAGGTACAAACATTTTACATTTACATCTGTGATTTCTGACGATTATAGGCCTGCCATGCAACAATCAGCTAGAGAATAGAGGCCCCCTTTTGATATGTCATGGATTGTTCAATTTGCCTGTACTATATACTCACATACCAAATTTTTGCTTTTAATTTTGTTGCATAATACGTTGGAAGTTGGGCATACTACATGCCATTTCATGAAAACGCTATTTAATAAGTACACAAACATAAAAACACCAACATTTTATACTGCTATAATAGTATACTGGATAATAGTATACATTTTATACTGGAATAGATTAAATCAAAATAGAAAAGGTAAACTAAAGCGGAGAGATGGGGAGCTGTTCAGTGGGTATAAATAGTCTCAGTCATGCAGGATGGAGGCTTCTGGAATCTGGTGCCCAGCATGTGCACGGAGTTGACAATATTGTATTGTACATGTGGCGACTGTCAGGAGGGTGAATTTTATGTTATGCGGGGTTTTTTTTGCCACAATAAAAAAAAATGTAATTCACAACATTAACAGAAGAAAAAAAGCACATAAAAATGCAGAACTATAAACAGAAATTTATTTAATCTGATAGAGGCTATTTATCTACAGTAAAGCAATAACAAGTAATATTGGCCAAATATTCAAAGTTCTTCACCTGAAACTGCAAAGGAGAGAAGAATGTTCATTATTTCACTTTAATTCAATATTGTATTTGGCATTCTGGCCATACAGTAAAGACAAAAATAAAAATAACAGGTTGGACAGGGACAAAAGGAGGGGAGAAGGCTGGGACTTGGGACTTGAAGATTCCAAAGCAAGCCAAACCATACAGTTTAGAAATTTCTGTATGTGTACAACATAAGGTGGACCCTGAAGTTAAGTCTAAGAAAAAATCAGCAATTTATAAAAGAAACTGACATGCTACAAAGGTGGTTTCTATCTTGCTAGACTGTAAATATCTTACTTGGCTATTAATTGAAAATATTTAATAGAATGACCACTTCCCAGCTAATTTTCATTTTAATGTTTTAACAATTTACATTTTAAACACTGATTTCTCTAGGGCACGTTCCATCATTTGAATTAGAAATAACACCCATAGAATGTCTTAGTAAACAATAAACTTATCTTAACTATATCATCCGTGATCAATTCAGTAAGTATATTACACCTTTCCAAGCAATAAAATGGACAACTTTAAAGAGCTTTTTAATTGGGAGATTAAAAAAAAAAAAAAAAAAAAAAGGCAGGACACGCAAATGACCTGCAGTTCAAAACACAAAGTCCTGTCACTTACATTCTATCCCATCGGTTCAACACACCATCCAAGTGCTGCAAACACGAAACAGTTCAGAGGAACAGTGTTATAACCCCTTAACTGCCACATCACCCAGTAAGAAGCAATTAAAAAGCTCCTTATAAAAAGACGTCCACCTATCCGCACATATTGGAGAATCCCAGGCTCTTCCGTACATTACTGAAAAAAATGCAAATACATTCATAAAGGCAAAAAAACTTTAGGTAACATGACAACCCACATCTTTCGCTGGTCAGACTCTACCGACCATCTCAGTATTGCGGAAACGTTCCATCGATTTTGGCAGCCCAGGCCATGAGGCCTCCCACAACATCCCGAACTGTTAAAGAGTCTAAGTCTGTCCAGGACTGCAGGATCTTCACGGCTTTCTGGGAGTCATTGCCCAGTTTGCAGATCACATAAATGGGGAGAGATGCCCCTTCCTGTGTGCCCTGCTTCCCTTCCCGGATTGCTTCTCCCAAGAGTTTCAGGCTCTCCGCATTCCTCCGTTCCAAATCTTTCAAAGGGATGTGTAGGGAGTGAGGCAACCGACACAGGTCCACCTCCACTGGAGGCCTGACGTCCAGCAACACGTGGGGTGACCCGGAATCCAGAAGTCGCTTATAGTCGACGACAGAAATTCGCTCCTCTGGGCTCAGCAACTGTAGGGAGCGGCACTTATCGGTGGCCGAGGAGCCACAGAAGCTTTCGTAGTCCTGCAGATCAGTCACAGTGGGCCGCTCCCCGCAAGCTGCACAGTCAGGCCTGCGCCTCCGCAGCCGAATACAGCGGAAATGACCTCCGAGGGCATCAAAGAGCAACAGGCGGCCACTGTAAGAGGGGCCCAGACCTGCAGCGATCTTCAACACTTCCAACGCCTGCAGGCAGCCCAGGACCCCGGTAACCACACCAAGCACCCCGCCATCCGCGCAGCTGGTCACCGTCTCCGCCGGAGGTGGTTGCGGAAACACGCAGCGATAGCAAGGCCCGCCGCCGTAGTGGTAGACTGTGAGTTGGCCCTCGAAGCGCAGGGCGCTGGCCGACACGAGGGGCCGGCCGGTTAGCACACAGGCGTCGTTAACCAGGTAGCGAGTGGGCACGTTGTCGGAGCAATCAGCCACCACATCATAGCGGCCGACCAGGTCTAGCGCCGTGGCTGGCGTAAGCGCCTGGGCGTAGGGCACGCACTCCACCGCCGAATTGAGACGGCGCAGTGTAGCGGCGGCCGAAAAGACCTTGGCCTGGCCGGCCAGTGCCTCGCCGTGCAGCACCTGGCGGGCCAGGTTGCTCACTTCTACTACGTCGTAGTCCACAAGGCCCAGGCGGCCGACGCCGGCCGCTGCCAGGTACTGCGCCAGTGGGCAGCCGAGCCCCCCGCAGCCCACGACCAGCACGGACGCGGTCGCCAGGCGCAGCTGTCCCTGCACACCCAGCTCAGGCAGCACGAGCTGCCGGCTATAGCGCAAAATCTCATCTCGGGACAGGGCGGCCTTTGGCGGCAGGGGAGACACCGGAACCAACCGCTCTGACTCCTGCTCGGCCAGAAGAGCCGCCGCCAGCCTCTGCTTCAGGGAACTCAGCTCCTCCTCACGCTGGGCAACTTCAGCCTGCAAAGTGAGCACCTCCTCCCTGGCCGCCATGGCAGTCTCTTTGGGAGGTTGTCAAAGGCATTTCCGTTTCCGGCTTTCCCTCGTCTTGCGACTGGAATAAACTAAACAGTTCTATGGAGCTTGGGGAAAGGTGATAAATAGATATGTATTTTTCTGAAGCAACTGTCAGATTCAACTTGAAAGAGTCACAAGTCCTGACTGTTTCCAATGGTACTACGCAGAGAGCCTTAGGAGGACTAGAACTCGCCACCCAGACCATCCCCCTCCTCCCGGCGTTGGTACGTTCCGACGCGTCCTCTTCCCGCGGCGCGTTGACGTCATTCCGTTTCCGGCGCTTGGCGCAGCTCTGCCATGGACTCCGGGGAAGCGAGAGGACCGTCTCCTAGGTCTCCGCGGGAGCCAGAGCCGGGCACCCCGCGACAAGACAAGTATTCGGTGCTTTTGCCCACCTACAACGAGCGCGAGAACCTACCGCTTATTGTGTGGCTGCTGGTGAAGAGCTTCTCCGAGAGGTAGCGCGCCCGGCCGCCCTTCTAGAGGAATGAGATGAGCTGGCTTTCCCGGCCTGGGTGTCGGCAGTTGGCTGCGAGAGGCGGCCCCCTGCCTGGCTTCTCTTCCGTCTCCCGCTGGAAGCCTTGGGGAGGAAGGCACCCTACGAGGAAGGAGGCGAATACTTCCCGGGTTCTCTCTGTGTCTCGAGTTCTTATTTCTGCCCTTGGGTTTTGTGACACACTCCTTTATTGTACACTCCCTTATACTCCTCACCCCGCTTTTTTCTTAGAAGGGCTGGCCCCCCTTTTATTTGTTTGTTTTTATTGTTTTATTTTATATTTGGCATGCGCCCGCAGCATGTGGGATCTTAGTTCGCTGACCAGTTCCCTGATCGTACCCATGTCCCCTGCGTTGGGAGCTCAGAATCTTAACCACCGGACCGCCAGGGAAGTCCCTAGCCACCCTTTTAATTACTGCGAGGCCGAAAGCCTGGCTTCACTCCTCCCTCTATCTAGGTGGTCAGGATCTGCGGCAGGAGCCAGGACTCTCAGTGAGGCCGCTCACTCCCGCCCGGGTGCTGAGGGGTTATGTAAGCATGAGGTTTGGGCTCTGTGGGTTAGGGAGCTGCTGCTGGGCTGGACATCCTTTCTGGAGAGGGCAGAAGGGCAGATTCGCTGGTGGATGTTTGATGTGATTGTTAGAAACAGAGGTTTTGGAGTTGAATTTGAAAGAGTTATACAGTTTTTTTTAAACTTCAGAAAATCGTGGTATCAGTACGAAGTAACTTGTACCACCAATGGGATCATGTGTAAATCTTTGAAGATCTTTCCGTATACAAACTTCGCAAATTATTGTGAAAATTGGGTAGTATCACATGGCTGTGTTATAATTTTTCTAACCGGGTCATATCAATGAACACGGATTATTTCCAGAGTTTTTCTGTTTTTCTTTTTTGACTTTAACTTTACAAATGAGAATAGGGACTTTGTTCACAACGTATTTAACAGCATCGAGAAAACTGCTTGACACATAAGAAGTGCTCCTTACACATTCTTACTTTTACTAGTATACCGTGGATAAAGTCTTTGTGGTGTAATTGCTGAGTCGACAGAGATGTGCTTAGATTGATAGTTAATGATAAATTCCTCTCAAAAAAGATTGTACCGGCTTAGGACTCTCCAACATTCATCAGAGAGGGCCCGTTTCCCCACCAACCAACCAGTTTTATTAAACCTACATTGTTGGAAATGTTAATTGGTGAAAGATACTGCTGTTTTGATTATAATTCTTTGAATGAAATAACTATCCTCACATTCACGGCTTTCCAAAGTTTTTTTATCCGTAGCTTTTAACCCTTTTTTCTTCAAGTTATATTTTGATTTCTCAAGCTCTTTCCAGATTAGAGGAATTGTCATGTAGCTGATCTTGTTCCAGCTTGTCTTCTGATTATACAATATGTTTTGCTCTATTCTTTAATTTTTTTATGTAGTGCAGTTTATCTTTCAGTAGTTTCTGGGTGGATATTTTTTTAATCAAAATGAAGTTTAATGACGGAAACAACTATTTTCTTTTCAGGTGGCAGTCAAATTACCTAAAGTTTGCTCAGCTTGATTCCTTTAACTACCTCACCCTCAGGTAGTGTAGGTGCTTTGAAGTGGAGAGGGCAGTAATTTTGCTTATGAATGACTCCATTTGTTTATGAAAGTATATCTTTCAGAACAACAACTAGAATTAACATCTTAAATTTTTCTTAAGTGTTTATTGAATTTGTTACAATATTTCTTCTGTTTCATGTTTTGGTTTTTTGGCCGCGAGGCATGTGGGATCCTAGCTCCCTGACCAGGAATGGAACCTGCACCTCCTGCACTGGAAGGCAAAGTCCTAACCAGTGGACCACCAGGGAAGTCCAACATCTTAACTTTTTTTGGCTTTACGAACCAAATTTAATGCACTGTGGGAAACTGAAGTCATCTTATCTACTCTTAGAAGATAGGATGAGATAGGATGGGTTTCGCTTTCTTCCAAGTTTGCTGGGGCCGACTTTTTTTTTTTAAGCTTTTAACAATAGAATGTGTTTTCTGGTTGATTTCCTCGCATTTGTTTCTTCAAGCAGGACCAGAGGAAGCAGAGTCTTGCGTTTCGGGGGTTTGTCTGTATCTCCTTTTCTTTCCCCTTAAGTTTCCCAATAAAGTTAACAAAAAGAATGTTTTCTTTAAAGGGAGGTGGGGAGAGATGTGATGGTGATCAGAGGTACATCCAAGTATTGTGCTGGCTTGTTTTTAGAATAAAAACTATCACATGAAGTTAATGGGAACAACGAAAAGATGTTAATTTTGAAGCACTGACATCTTTTGTAATTCTATGCTCTTTTGGTTTTGGGTTTTTTTTTTTTTGATAGTGTGGGATAATGGGTATAACTGTTTGAAATAGTGATATAAAAGATTGTCACCATTCTCAAGTGGGTTTTTTAAGGGTGAAATTAAATCAGATTTATTTATTCATGGATTAAATTAAAAAGAGTAATCACCCAGAGCTACTCAGCTGACTTGATATCTTTAAATGTATTTTTGAAATATTTTATGTAACTAAGACTTGATATTAAAGTTTCACAATTCCATTTCCCAAGTAGGTATAAAATTTTATATGATATCCTATCATATATAACATATATGATCACTATAATTTTTTTAACGAAAGAGTATGTTTTTTGTGAGAATTTTAACATCTCAGGACTGTATAGTAGCATTTTACAGCAACGTACGTAGTTTGGAGGTGACATAGTAAATATTTGACATTTATTTCATTTGATAATTGAAGTTTTCCTTGGTGCTTAACATGGCAATAAATTTCCACTTATACTGGGGAGGAATTAGTGATTTTAAAATCATTTTTTCATTTGAGACTACTGTCTCCAAGCAGTACAAATTTAAATTTTTTTATTTTAGTGGCTTCAACTATGAAATTATAATCATAGATGATGGAAGCCCAGATGGAACAAGGGATGTTGCTGAACAGTTGGAGAAGATCTATGGGTCAGACAAAATTGTAAGTCATTTTCTTATCATATTAGTTATGTTTATATTGGGGAAAGATGATGAATGAACAGTGCTTAAATTCAGTCTGTCTAGAAACTGAAAAAATTAAAGAGCAACTTATACACTTGGGGTTTAGATGCATTTTCATTGTGCTTGAGGTTTTACATGTCTTTGATATGTTGAGTCAGTGGTAGGTTTACAGCAAGATAGTGAGCCTTTGGATGAACTCTGTTTTTATGTCTGACTCTGCAAGTCAGTTTCCTTGAAGGGCAGAATTAAAGCATGATACTGAAATGAGAAGGAATATTTATAGAGCTAGGTTGCAGTTAGTAATGTGTGTCTTGATCTTTCTCGCTCCCTTTCTTTAGGTATTCTCATACTTTCAGTAGAGAATCCTGCCTACAGCTAGCTTGTAGCTGGGAAAGGTGACTGATCGTTTTCATGTGAAACATGATTTTTCAGAGAACTTGGCATTTTTATTTTTATCTGTAGAACAGTCTTCTGGAAGTATTTAGATTGACTTTCTGAGTCTTAAACTTTAGATTTTCCCACTGTGCCTTAAAGCCTGTTGTTCTTCTACAGGAGTAACTTAGGCAGATGTAGAGTTCATTTTGTAATAGCTTTGTAATTTTTATTTTTGATTCAGTGTTTTGGCTTTATAAATGCTGGAGCATACTTGTGAGATCACTTCAGCTGATTCTTGGGCCAAAAGCATACATTAAATCCAGATTTAATTAGAAAACACATTCTAGGCATTGGGTATTTTGTAATTTGTATAGACCAGAATTTCTCAATCTCAGCACTCCTGACCTTGGGACCTGATAGGTCTTTGCTGTGAGGGACTGTCGTGTATGTTGTAGGATGTTTAGCATCATCCCTGGACTCTACCCACGAGATGCAGCAGCAGCCCCCCTCCTCAGTGTGGCAACCAAAAATACCTCTGGATAACATCAAGTGTCCCTCCCTTTGTGGGCAAAATTGTCCCCTCTTTCCACAGAGAACGATTGGTATAGGAATAAAGAAGTCTCTTGGAATAGCCAGGACATGGAAGCAACCTAAATGTCAATCAACAGAGGAGTGGATAAAGAAGATGTGGTACATATATATACAATGGAATATTACTCGGCCATAAAAAGGAACAAAGAAGTCTCTTGGAGAACCTTTATTGATATTTGCATTTCAAGAAATGACAATTAAGCATCAAAAAGAATAGGCTCGGGCTTCCCTGGTGGCGCAGTGGTTGAGAATCTGCCTGCCAATGCAGGGGACACGGGTTCGAGCCCTGGTCTGGGAAGATCCCACATGCCGCGGAGCAACTAGGCTCATGAGCCACAATTACTGAGCCTGCGTGTCTGGAGCCTGTGCTCCACAACAAGAGAGGCCGCGATAGTGAGAGGCCCGCGCACCACGATGAAGAGTGGCCCTCACTTGCCGCAACTAGAGAAAGCCCTTGCATAGAAACAAAGACCCAACATAGCCATAAATGAATGAATGAATGAATAGGCTCTGGGTCCAGATATTCTTGATTAGTCCCAATAATGAAATAATTTCTGTGCAGTTGGAGGAGACCTTAGTTGGTGAGAAGCGTTTAAAGAAATGTGTTACTCTTATATACATGGTAAATCTATCCTGTACTGGAGCTTCTTTCCATCTCTCACACGAGCAATTCACAGAACTAGCACACCTCAGTCCTCTCTGAATGTCTCCAGATGTACAAGTGTACAGAGGAGATAAAAACTGAGATTTTCATCCTTCTAGCAGTGACTTCCGATAATGCTAGGTTCATATTTTTGGCCAACAGTTCCTCAGTTTTTATTAAGTTCTGGGCCAGGGCTACTGATTCACATAACGTATAGAATACTCTCATTATGCACTTCCACTTAATCTGGGAACATCAACCTAACAGTGTTTTGAATATTTTGTCATAGAACCTCAGCCTTGAGGTGTGGTTGATTGATCTTAAGGAATGCCTGATGAATTGATCTCTTCAAATTCTAAAACAACACGGTCTTCAAAGTGTTCCACCTTTTCCATCAATCCAATAAAAGTTAAAATAATGAGGAAAAAATAGCATTTACTATCATGATTTCTGTGTGGTACCAGGGAAATACCCTATTCATTCATTACTTTATCACTTTTAGGTCATTTAAACTAGAAAATTACGTGTGTGCGCGTGCACACGTGCCAATAACAAGCTATGCCAGGGAGGGCACTTGCTTGCTTTTTAGGTGACATATACATATATTTAGTTGGGGGAAAAATTAGGAACCACCTTACAATACCTCAGATAAAATATTCACAGATGCTTTGTTAGCCTTTCAAACTGGCTGAAATGAATATTTTAGGAAAAAAGCTAAAGAAAAAAAATATTTAACTCTTGAGGTGAGGAAACAGACTAGAGGTTAAGTGACTTTCTAAGGGTACATAGGTAATTAATAAATGGCAGGAGTGGGACCATAGAAAAATTGGAGGCACATATTCTGAACTGTTAACAATGATCACAGGGCAGGGAGATACGAGATTTGGAGGGCTTCTATTATGTTTGATGTACATGGCTTGTTTCATCACCCAAGTTGAGATCAGAGAGACTCATCTATATTTTGTCATTATTTATAGTTGAGTATTTTTAAAAACTGTTTTGATAATGAAGTGTAACACACATTCATTACTTTTAAAATGTCAAGCATAACTATAGGATTGAGAGATTTGACTACTTAAAAATATTTGGTTCATCCCCAAATACCAACATATTATCTCTGACAAAGAGATCAGTATCCTAATCAACTGTACAGAAATAAATATTCATAAAAACAAGAACTACAGATGGTCAAAAGTGAAAAAAAAAAAGAAAAAATATGAGCCTCACTGATAAGAATTGCAAGATAGGAGAGTACGATTAGCCTTTTCTTAGCTGCAGATTTATTTTTATTCTTTTCCCAACCCGTTTTCAAGAGTACGGTAAAACAGATCCACTCAAATGGTGTTGATCCTAGTGGAAATTGATAGAGTTTTCTGAAGTGTCATCATGATTTTCTACGATAAAGATTTTTACAAAGTAAGTTTTTTGTCAAACAAATCATAGTGTCGTATGGTATTTTCTAAGCAGTTGTGGTAAGCATTCTTCAGGATATGTGCCCTGTACCCTTACACGCACTTTCTACAAATTCACAGCTTTTTCTGATGACGACTGAGTGAGGTGAGCTCTGTGTGCCCATTGCTGCCCCAGGGTCACACAGCAAATTAGCAGGGGGGTTCCATAGTCATCTACTAAGCCATCCTGCCTTATGTAAGAAAAAGCAATCATATTGATGTAAGGAGGGAAAAAAAGGAGAGGGGTGGAATTAGGGGTCTGAAAGTAAAGCACAGGAGATGAAACAATTTGAACTTTTTATTACATAAGAAATAAACAAGTATATTGTCAAATGTAAATATTACCAGTAAAACTGAATTGGCCTCTGATGAGCATTTCTTGATCTGCATCCCAGTCCCTTCTCCAGGGGGAGACCCCAGTCCACATTTTGGTATATGTTACCCCAAATCTTTTTGTGCACATGTGTGTGTGTGTGTGTGTGTGTGTGTCTACATCTATAGAACAAGGTAATGTGGTTTTATATGTGTGCTTTTGTTTTTGAACATAAATGCAGTCTTCCTGTGTCATTCTGTTACTCTTTTTTTTTTTTTTTTTTTTTTTTTTTTTGCGCGGTACATGGGCCTCTCCCTGTTGTGGTCTCTCCCGTTGCAGAGCATGGGATCCGGACGCGCAGGCTCAGTGGCCATGGCTCACGGGCCCAGCCGCTCCGCGGCATGTGGGATCTTCCCAGACCGGGGCACGAACTCATGTCCCCTGCATCGGCCGGCGGACTCTCAACCACTGCGCCACCAGGGAAGCCCTCTGTTACTCTTTAATTATACCTTGGTCGTTTTTTGTCACCAGATTACCTCATTTTTTTAACTGCTCCAAGATACCCTATCTATGTAACGTGGTTTGTATTTTATATAAACTTTTGAACGTTCTGACAATTATAAATAACAAAATTATCCTTTGTTTGAAAAAAAGAAAGTTTTTTTAGCTAAAACATAGGGTTTTAGGAAATCTAAGATGAACTTTAAAGGATTTGCTTTTTCAGGGCAAATACCAGATGAGGTCAGTATTTTGTCAGTAACAGTCAAGCACAAAATCAAATAAAACCTGACATTTCTGGTTTGATTTTGTTCAGTGAATAGTAATTATTATAGATGATTGAATGTCTAGTTCTCCTCTATGTAAAAACTCATGGGGGATATGGGGAGTGGGAAGGGTAAGCTGTGACAAAGCGAAAGAGAGGCACGGACATATATACACTACCAAATGTAAGGTAGATAGATAGTGGGAAGCAGCCGCAGAGCACAGGGAGATCAGCCCCGTGCTCTGTGACCGCCTGGAGGGGTGGGATGGGGAGGGTGGGAGGGAGGGAGATGCATGAAGGAAGGGATGTGGGAACAGATGTATATGTATGACTGATTCACTTTGTTATAAAGCAGAAACTAATTTAAAAAAATGGGGTAGGAATGTATTTTATTATCTTTGTCCCTCCCCTAGACCTATAGCAGCTGTGTGTAGTTTTTTAAAAAAAGAGAAAATCTATCCTGCTTAAATTAAACTGCAAATACTTTGGAGATTGCAGTCTGAGGCAACCTGCTTACCCACTGGCAAGTGCCGGGGGGCGGGGGAGGGGGAGGATAAGAAATGCCCAGTAGTTAGTCTACTTGAGCCCCTACCTCAGAAACTTAGGGTCAAAACCTTGGCATTCTACTTTTCCAGAAATTTAGAGAAAAAAGGAAATAACAACTAAGTCAGTGTTTATATATGAAGCAAGAAGTGTAAAAAGATTAATTGACAAACTGTAAGGAGAAAGAATTTGATCTTAGGAATATAACCTGAAATCATGTCATTGGACCAATAGAGAATAAGATGAGGTCATCCAAGCACAGAGTCAAGATAAGTGGATGGAGTATCAACATTTAAAATCACAAAGGGAATTGAGAAAACAAGCATGGCTATCAAATATTCCAAAAAGGTATAGAATAAGTGAGTTAAATACTCAGTTTTCCTAGGAAGGAATCAATAGATATTGCTTAAAATGATAAATCAAGTAATAGACATGAAAAAAAGTTTTTTTGGTGGATAGCTCTGGCGTGCAGCGGGGGGCGGAGTTTAAGATTTGGTCTGTGGGGTTTGGGTGAAAGAATGTTACTTTTCCTTGAAAGCTATTAAATTATTTGATTTGTTACTAAATGCTTTTTTTACTTTGGCAAAAAATGTTAAGCATATTCTGCTTTAAGGGCTAATAAATGCGGCTGTATTTCTGTTTAAATGAGTGAGCACTTATTAAAAAAGTTTTTATTAGTCAGATTTTCGATTATTTGTGTTAAAATGCCATTTCTTATTCTTACAGCTTCTAAGACCGCGAGAGCAAAAGTTGGGACTAGGTAAGTAGAACCTCTCACCCCTCATGCCTTCTCCTTGCCTTGGTAAGATTATCCAGTATGTATTTCCCCAGTTTGGAACAGGGCCAAAATACAGTGACCTCCTGTGATGGTTTTTAATGATCTTAATGATATTCAGATGGTTTAACTTGAATTGCCCGTATGAGGCAAAGCCCACTTAGGAAAACAGAAACCACTGTAATTCTTTCAATATAGGGAATTTAATACAGAGAATCTGGTTACACAGGTGAAGGAATTGCTGAGAAGCCAAATGGAACAGTGGGGCTACTCAGAGATTAGTAGCAGCTGGAGCTCACTACCGCTCCTGGGCTGGAGCAGCAATGGAGGAGATGGTGTTTTTAGAGCTGGGAAGCCGGGCTGCCCAGAGGAGCTAGAAGGGTGGAGTCAGGGATGCTTGGCAGAAGCGGGGGCTGTGGATGGAATCTGGTCCGTGCCGGGAGGCATAGGAAAGGGGAGGGCACTTGGACTTCTCCCCTTCTCCTTGAGTGCTTCCTTCTTCCTGTGCCTCCCAAAGCTGCTTGGAAACCAGTGGACAAGAAAACAAAGTACCCTGCGATATAGAACAGAGAAGGGATCTAAGGGCAAACATTTAGACCAGCACACTCCCTTAGCTGTAAGTCTTTTGAAAAGTTCTTGAAGTTACAAGTTTTTAAAAGGTGTTTAGTTTTTAAAAAGGAAGCTTTTCCAGCTTTAAAATGTAAGGGGTTATAGAAAAGCTCAGATGAGGTCAGTCATTCTGAGATGAAAATCTTGAATGCCTTTATTTCTATTGTTGTTCACAGCTGCTTTATGTTGAAAAGTGGTATAATTTTACTGAAAAATTGGGGGAGCATGGAGGAAGCACAGTTCTTGAAAATTGAGTATCTGCTGTCCTGAAGACCCTCAGTTTCATGGCATGATCAAATGTTCTGAATATCTGAATCCAGAAGGTTCTTTGGGATTGAAATAATCTTGAAACTGCCATGAAAGCCACCAAGAATTACTAACCCGTCAGTGGAAATCCAAAAAGCTGTGGATAGTCACGTCTTTTAAAAATTAATTAATTAATTAATCTGGTTGGCTCTTAGTTGCAGCAGGCGGGCTCCTTAGTTGTGGCTCGCCAGCTCTTTAGTTGCGGTTTGCAGGCTCCTTCGTTGCGGCATGCGTGTGGTATCTAGTTCTCTGACCAGGGATCGTACCCGGGCCGCCTGTGTTGGGAGCGTGGAGTCTTAACCACTGTGCCATCAGGGAAGTCCCTGGATAGTCACTTCTTAACAAAAGAAGTCAGAAGAGTTCTGCCTTTCTAAATAAGATACTGTGGTGATTTGGGGCTAGAGAATGCAGGAATTCCCACATCGTGTTCCTGACCAGTCACCCTTATCTGCCAAGTCCCCGAGGAATTTTTAGGCATGAGGGTGGCTAAGTAATTGCTAGTTGCACCTTTGGCCCCAGGTACAGGGCTCTGGTGTACCAGGCTTACAGTGTAGAAGACACTCACTGCGTAGCTTTTGTGGGACAGGGGTGATGGGCTGAGCAGAAGCAGAGAGACTGGTTAGGTAGGGATCCAGGCATCAGAAGATGGTGCCCGGGACTAAAGTGAAATTGGAGATGAAAGAATGAAATTGAGAGGTTTTTTTTTTTTTTTTTTTAAAGGGCTTCAAATGCTTGGCCTTTTAATTTATTTATTTATTTATGGCTGTGTTGGGTCTTCATTTCTGTGCGAGGGCTTCCTCTAGTTGTGGCAAGCAGGGGCCACTCTTCATCGCGGTCCGCGGGCCTCTCACTATCGCGGCCTCTCTTGTTGCGGAGCACAGGCTCCAGACGCGCAGGCTCAGTAGTTGTGGCTGACGGGCCTAGTTGCTCCGCGGCACATGGGATCTTCCCAGACCAGGGCTCGAACCCGTGTCCCCTGCATTAGCAGGCACATTCTCAACCACTGTGCCACCAGGGAAGCCCGAGAGATGTTTTTGATGGAGAGTAATAAATAGGACTTTAGAGGACTAACGTATGCTTTTCAGAGGTGCTTAGCAGTTTCTTCCCTGTTCAGATGTATACCTAAGCATTTCTGGTGATTTCCTTTAATGGATATAAATATTTTCATTTTTAGGAACTGCATATGTTCATGGGGTGAAACATGCCACAGGAAACTACATAATCATTATGGATGCTGATCTCTCACACCACGTGAGTAGTATGTTTCTTTAGAGGCTATTTATGACAGTCTTAGCCTGTTTTACTGACCTACTCTTTATTCTTTCTAAATTTCAGCCAAAATTTATTCCTGAATTCATTAGGTAGGTATTTCTAATATTTGAAAGAATTATTCAAATAATTTATCTTATTGATTTTGTACTTTTCATTTTTCATTCATTAAAAATACTCATGCTATTTTAAGTTTGCTATCAAAAATGAAACCAAGGTATAGCTTTGAGACATGTGAATATTTAGTTATGTGACTAAATGATATATTTTAGGAGCCCTGATAGGAGTAATCAACAGATAATTCCTTTATTACCTAATTCTTACAGACTACAGAAAAATATGAAAAGCAACTTCCCTGTTAAATGGAATTAAGCCCTGCATCATAAGGGTGAAACACTATGAATAGCTGGGGTTTATTCCAGGAATGCTAAAATCAGGAATCGGTCAAAAAAATTCATTTATCACATTAACAAAGAAAGCAGCATGACTGGGGACTTCCCTGTTGGTCCAGTGGCTAAGACCCCACACTCCCAATGCAGGGGGCCCAGGTTGGATGCCTGGTCAGGGAACTAGATCCCACATGCATGCCGCAACTTAGCGTTTGCATGCCACAACTAAGGAGCCTGCTGGCCACAACTAAGGAGCCTGTGTGCTGCAACTAGGACCTGGCACAGCCAAATAAATAAATATTTTTAAAAAAGAAAAGCGTGATTAAGTCTATAGCTGCTAAAGCGTATTTGGTAAAATTCACTAGCCATTTCTAATTAAAATTTTAATGTAGAAATAGAAGGAAACCACTTAAACATACTGAAGACAACCTGGTCCTAACACAAAGGTCTTACTTTTTGTTTTTGTTTTTTTTGCCCTCACTGCACGGCTTGCAGGATCTTAGTTCCCCTACCAAGGATTTAGTCCAGGCCCTCAGCAGAGTCCTAACCACTGGACCACCAAGGAATTTCCCCACAAAGGTCTTATTAAATGGTGAAATGTTGAGTCATTTCCAATAAACTCATCAATGATTATAGGCGTACCACCTATCATAAAACATGGAGATTTTAAGTAATGTTGTAACATAAGAATTTAGTATATACTGGTAAAGGATACAAAATTACATTTATTTGCAGGTAATGTAACTATATTTTTAGAAAACCCAAGAGACCATGACACCTCTCAGAATAAGAATTTGGAAGCTGTTCTGAATGTAAGCTAAATACACAAAAACAGAATCAGATCATGTCACTCACCTACTTAGAACACTTCCAGGAGTTCCTGTGAACACATGGGGAAAAATCCACACTCCTTTACTTGCCCCTCAAACCACTCGTGATGTGACCCCTGCCTTGCATTCTGAACTCATCTTGTGCCCCTCCCCCTTGCCTGAAGTGCTCTTTCACTGCTCCTTAATGGCCAACTACTTCTCCTTGTTTGATCTCTGCATAAAAGTCACCTCAGAAATACCTTCTCTGCTTAGATCACCAATACACAAAAGCTCCTTTGACCTGATAAGGCAGTATAACCAGTGGAGTAGAAAATGGGTGAAAGATACAAGCAGGCCATGTGTAGAAGAAATCCAAATGGCTAATAAACCTAAGAGAAGATATTCACCCTGGGATGTAGTCAGGGAAATGCAATTAAAATAACCGTGTGTTACTATTAGTTTTTCAAAATTAAAGACATATAGAACAATACATCCAGCACCAATAAGATGATAGAAAATGAACATGGATATTGCTGGAGGAAGTATGAGTTACTACAGCCTTTTTGGAAAGTAATTTCTGGTGATATCTGTTAGAATTAAAAATACTCATAAGCTTTGCTTTAGCAATTCTGTTGAAAGCTCAACAGCTTTTTCTAATTGCCAGCTAATTTATTTTTTTTCTGCAGGAAGCAAAAGGAGGGTAATTTTGACATTGTCTCTGGAACTCGCTACAAAGGAAATGGAGGTGTATATGGCTGGGATTTGAAAAGGAAAATAATCAGGTATATATGTATGTGCTCATGATTTCTCTATTTTTTTAGTGTAACTACTAGAAATATGTTTTTAACAGGTATTTGGATTAAATTACCATGCTGCCTTGGAGTTTGTGGGATCAGATTGTAACTTCCAGAAAGTATTCCCAGATAGCTTCTTACCCACAGTTTTTCCTGTGTTAGAGTATTTAATTTTGGATGTTTTTCACTTGGGAAAAATCTGCATAAACCTTTGAACCTTTCGTAGAAATGGTCTAATTCAGCACAGTTTGTTCTTCCGGACCTCCAGCTTTGATTTAAGTGAACTATTCATCTATATTTTTGGACTAAATATGTAATTTTTTCCATATGTATTTTTCAATAATTTAAGACACTTTGATGATTTCAGCGTTTACTAAGCAGCATAAAGTAGTGAGGCTTTGGAGGGAGACCTAGGTTAAAATCCTGATTGTGTCTTTTAATTACTTGTGTCCCCTTGCATATTTTACCTTTTCTAGGCTTTACTTTCCTCATGATAAGATGGAAATAAAACAGACTGTTTCAGTTTTCTATTACCGTGTAACAAACCATCCCCAAACTGAGTGACTTACAGCAACAATTTATTATTTCTCACAATTCTTTCATTTGGCTACTGGTTCCTCTGCTGACTTCACCTGGGCTCACTCATGCAGTTTCCTTCAGCTGGAGGCTCCAAGATGGCCTCATTCATATGTTTGGCAGTTGGTACTGGTTGTTGGCTGGGCCATCTCAGTTCTCCTGCATGTGGCCACTTACCTGGGAAGCTAGATCAGCTTCTTTACATGGCATCCTAAGGGCAGCACCCAAAAGTACCAAGGCTGCAACTGCAAGGACTCTTGAGTCCTAAGCTCTGGGGCTAACACCAAATTAATTTTTGGTCAAAGCAAGCCCATAATCAAGGGATGGGGAAATAGAATCCACCTCTTGATGGGAAGACCCACAAAGAATTTTTGACCATATTTAATCTATGGCACCTAGGTTGCTGGGAAGATGTGTTTCTATCTCTAAAGGATCTATATAGCTTATTGCTTTTTGTGTAACAACATAACTTTTTATAAATTCTTACTGATAGTATTTTTTATCACCCACTTCATTCCTATTGAAGGTTCTGTTAGGTTAATGTCACTTTTGCCTCTTAACTGTTAAACCTTGGGCAAGTATTTCAAACATGTAAGAGCCTCAGTCTTCAGTGAAATGAAGGGGTCGGATAAATCAGCGGTTTTCAATCCTGCTGAGCATTGAAGTCATGTAGGGGGAAAATTATACACAACTGCTCCCTGTTTGTCCTCCCTTTCTTGTGCACACACATACTGCAGACCATTTGAATGGATCTCCAGAGGTGGTGCAATCAGTATTTTTCACAGGCTCCCAGATGATTCTGTGATGCAGCCAAGGTTGAGAGCAACAAATCAGTGATCTCTCAGGCCTCTCTGAATTTGGTCATTAAAGCTATTATTTAAAATCAGGGAGTCCCGGTCAGAGACAATTTACAACGTTTAGTTGGATCATTGAGTTGTATCTGTCATTTGTTGTTAATGTCTGCACTGACTTTATAGTATAAACTCCTGAGAAAGAGTCTGTATCACTTGCTCAAGGTCTCATCTGTATGGTCCAGAACCAGAATTTGAACCCAAGTCTGTCTGACTTTTGCTGCATTTTAATTAAAAGACCCCAATTTTAAAATGCATTACCTTAAATAGATGTACAAATATATACATACACACATGCACACATACACATAAATACATATACACTCACATTCCTTTGATTACACCCATTTTGGTGGGTAAACTATGTCCTGGAATTTTTTTGTAGCTATTAGAAGCAAACTGAACGGTAAAATGTTTCTGTTAGCCATTATGCCAGCTATATCCCTAACCATGTTATTTATATGAAATAGACACTCCTGGGACTTCACTGGCAGTCTAGTGGTCAAGACTCTGCGCTTCCAATGCAGGGGGCTTGGGTTTAATCCCTGGTCAGGGAACTAAGATCCCACATGCTGTGTGGCACGGGGAAGGAAGGGAGGGGAAGGAGAAGAAGGAAAGGGGGAAGGAGAAGGAAGGAAGGAAGGAAGAAAGAAACACTCCTAAGGAGTGCCTTGATGGTTACCCTGGCTTTGGGGAGAAACTGTTTTCTCCAGGCTGATTCCCCTGCTGCCCTCCGCACCCCCGCCGAAAAAAAAAGAACCCACTTTTTTTCTGAATCTGAACACTCTAAAATAATCTGAGCCCACTAAAATATAGGTGCAGTACCAAAGTCATTTTTTCCAACTGTACTTCACATCTTTTTGAAATGTTAATAATAGCTATTAGTCAGTAATAGATTATAGTTGATTGATACCTAGTTGTGTTTGAAGCACAGATCCTAAAGTCATTGTTATGGACTGAATATTTCTGCTAGAATTCATGTGTTAAAGTACCTTATACAGGGAGTGTTGGTATTTGGAAGTGGGGTTTTGAGGAGGTAATGAGGTTTAGATGAGGTCCTGAGTGTGGGGCACTTTTGTTGGGATTAGTGCCCTTTCAAGAAGAAACCAAGAAAGCTTGGCCTTTCTCCTCCTACCCCCACCCTCAGCCCCTCTGCCTCCCTCCATTTGAGCACACAGCAAGAACGTACCATGTGTAGGCTAGAAACAGGATCCTCACCAGGAACCAAGTCTACAGCACGTTGATCTTGCACTTTTCAGCCTCCAGAACTGTGAGAATTGAATATCTGTTGTTTAAGCCACCCAGTCTATGGTATTTTGTTATAGAAGCCCAAGCAGACTAAGAAAGTCTCAGAATGGAACTTTTGGTCAATTTCCAGAGATTGCCAAAAACCAAAACCCTCTCCCACCTGCACACCTTTAAAAAAAAAGCCATTTTAATGCAAACTGACCTATTACCCAGTTGGAGTTGGAAACTGCCATCACTTGGCGATCTGAATCTGAAAAAGAAACTCCAGATCCCTGATAGATCACTTTTGCTGTCTTGACAGATGTTTGTAATTCTAAATCATGACTGTTGGCAAATATGCGAGTTGAGTTAAAAAATCTATTACCATTCTCACCTAGAGTTTGGAAGAATGAGTGTTTTATGGTCACTTCTACATGTCACATTCCAAGAATAAAAGTCCCTATTTTCTGAAAAAGGAGAACTACCAGATCTCCTTTCAGTGATTTCTGTTTGTTCCATAGAATTAAGATTTTTGTGAAATAGTGTTGCATTTATGAAATTAGTGTAGCATTTTTAGCACTCTACACTTGGGTGTATTTCTTTTGTTTAGAAATTGTACTTTATAAAGAAAATCTTTTATTTGGCAGCCGTGGGGCAAATTTTATAACTCAGATCTTGCTGAGACCAGGAGCGTCTGATCTAACAGGAAGTTTCAGGTACAGTGAAAACCTGTGATTGTGTGTTTTCTACTATTTACAATTTCTTGCCTAAATTTCTTCCTTTATAATGACGTAAAGAAATACTTTTCGTTTCTATCCCATTTTTGTTCTGGAACGCTAAAAAAGACAGACTGAAGTTGCTTAGAAGCTGCTGATGAAGCCTAAGCATCTTAAGGGAAAATATTGTGCTTTTTAAAGAGTATGGACGACAGGTTAGTGTGCTTGTTAACATTAGTGTCACTGCTCAGCCCTTGAGGGGCCTGAGGTGACCATGGACTGCTCATTCAGGACATTACTGAGATGGGCTTCAAAAACAGTGCCTCTTCCAGTAATTTTCTGCAGTTTATAGCATTGTCCACAGAAAAGTTCTAAAATCTTTAATATTTATATATAGCTTTTTCAGTTTCCTTATTCTCCATGTTTTTTA
The DNA here is from genome assembly GCF_949752795.1 of Hyperoodon ampullatus. Lineage (NCBI taxonomy): Eukaryota > Metazoa > Chordata > Mammalia > Artiodactyla > Ziphiidae > Hyperoodon > Hyperoodon ampullatus. The sequence continues at coordinate 78,047,589 of NC_136927.1, read as the reverse complement.
TAAAAAAAATTCTTGTTTAAATGGAGCAAAGCTTCCTGCTAGGTCCTTGAGGTTTTTTAATTTTTGTTTGTTTCTGGGGGGTGTGTATTATCTCTGAAACTATAAAATTTCTGTTCATCTGCTTTAAGGCCGAGACCCATGCATTGGTTAGTACTTTTATATTACTTGGTATTTGCTCCTATCCATTAAATAATGTTGATTCTTCCATACTTCATTAGAGCAACACAAACACACAAATCAGGAGCTGGCTGTTGAGGGTTAACTAGTACCACTAGTGCCACTGCACGTCTGTTGGATAGCAGTTCAGGGATAGTAAGACAAGTCACAAGTGAAGAGAGGAGCCATCGCAAATTAGAGGTCAGACAATGAAAATGAAACCTCTCCAGAATTAAAATGTAAATTGTTTTGAAAGCACAATTTGGTGTATAAAAGATAGATAGGGGGCTTCCCTGGTGGCACAGTGGTTGAGAGTCCGCCTGCCGATGCAGGAGACGTGGGTTCGTGCCCCGGTCTGGGAAGATCCCACATGCCGCGGAGCGGCTGGGCCCGTAAGCCATGGCCGCTGAGCCTGCGCATCCGGAGCCTGTGCTCCGCAACGGGAGAGGCCACAGCAGTGAGAGGTCCGCATACGGGGAAAAAAAAAAAAAAAAAGATAGATAGGGACCCCATAAATACATCCCTTCAGTTCCACACTTTGAGGCAAATGAATAATGTGTTATAAAGATCTCTGATTTCCAGAGGAAAAAAAAAGATATTGTGGTGGAGGAGACAGGGGTGGCAATGAAGAGAAATAAATCTTACAAAGTGACTCTTATGGGAATAAAGTGACTCTTACGGGAATAAAGTGACTCTTACAGGGAAAGAATTCGTAGCCTAATCCTAGTTTTAAAGGTACTGCTGAAACCTTATTCCATTATCCCACCATCATAGTTCTTCCCATAATCCCAGACCTCCCTCCCCTACTTAACATCACTTGACATATATCTTTAGTTTCTACTGCTAAAATCCCCAAACATGAAAAGGTTCCTGAAACACAGTAGGTTCCTCAATAAACATTTGTTATTGAATGAATATTACTACCATCAGAATCTCCTTTCTTCACATTTATTCCAGACTTATTCTTTTGAGTTCTGATGGAGACTGTATGGGTAAAGGAGTGCATACCACTAATCCCCCTCAGGTTCCTCTCAGGACTGTGCTTTAGCCTTATAGCCACCTAAAAGCTTGGAAAACCAAAAGGTGGGGTAACCTGAAAGGAAGCCTGAGAAAATATGTGAGTTCCAGCTATAAAACCCTCTGGCATTATAGCTCCAGGTGGCTTTAACTACCAAGAGAACAAAGTTACTGCCTCACCTAGCTTTCTCAAAAACAAGAACAGCAAGAAGAAAGAGGTAGAAATTGCTGCCTTTCTACTCACTGAGGCTTAGGGGTTGTTTTTGTTTTTTAACCTCAGTGACTGAAAATGGGGAGCCCCTGAAGAACGTGACTGAGTTCACCCATAGGACTTCCCAGCTCCTGTCTTTCTTTGTAAATCTGATGAGCTTTGCCTTTGGCCTGCAGTCCATCTAAAGTTAGGCTGTGCATTCGCCCAGTTTAAGTGTCTAACTGTGACCTCAGTTGCTGATATCTGATTCCCACCAGGACTGCCTCATCCTGTGATCCCTACTTCCTGTCTTAACCTAGCTTAACCAAGCTCATCCTAGAGGGACTTAGTTTATCTCAGGAATTTATTTAGATCTCAGGAAATAGGAACTTCATAGACATTTATGAGGAAATGCCTGTTAACTACTTCTTTCTTGTTACCTAGTTTATATTGTTGCTTCATCATCTGTCAACTCTGTTGTTCCAGTATTTGAAACAGTTTCTCCCCTTTCAGCTTTAAAAATAAATTTTAAGAAAAATTTAAAAACTACAAACGATGGGGGGGTTCTGCTCCACATGATTCACTTTATCACCATATTTTTATAATTTCTGATAGTGTGATAGGAAGATAATTCTCTAAAAGATGCTAAGAATTCATTTTCAAAATCGTCCCAAATTATTTACCAAATATTTTTATGGCCTTTCCAGTTCAGGACAAATGTATCATAATCATCAACTGTGAGAACTTTTCTATATACAAATGGCTGGTGAAAGTTTAAGGTTTTATAAATACCAGTGAACTTTTTGAAAGGTCAGGATACATGTAGGCATGTATATTTATCCAGGTGTTCATATACATTTTAATTTCTTACAGGTTATACCGAAAAGAAGTTTTACAGAAATTAATAGAAAAATGTGTTTCTAAAGGCTACGTCTTCCAGATGGAGATGATTGTTCGGGCGAGACAGCTGAATTATACTGTTGGCGAGGTATGGTGAATAGTGTGTTATACTCCTCATAAAGAAACAATAGGGTTATTTTTTATCATAAAAATGTTAATTTTCATAAACTACTAAAAAAATGTGGAAGGCTTCCAGGTGTCCATGCAAAAGGGTGAAAATTCACAGTTCTTTAAAATTAATATATTTGACTTACCAAGATTTAAAGCATAACAGAAGGCAGCATTCCCTTTTAAATAAATAAAAGTTACCGGTATCTTCTTCCTCCTTTCCCTTTCTTCTGACCACTCAGCATTCTGGGATAAGTCTGCTGCTTTTCCCCTTGTCTCAGCCATCAGCCACCCTACTTAAAAATGCGTGGTGAATCCCTTTTGCCCGTTGCCTATGAGTAAGTGAAAAGGGCAGGAATTGGGGAAGCAGAGGGGATTTGTAACATTTACAGCCAGCTAGGAAGTTCTTAGGGAAGACTCTCCTCGTTTAACAGTAATATTCTTATTCAGAGCAAGAAAATAGCTAACTAGACTGTTACTACTGTTGGGGAAGTTATAAGATTTTTAACTTAGTGCTAAAACAGTGACAGCTAAATTTGATGGACTACTGAAAAAAAGTAGGTGAAAGGCCATTTTACTTCGGGCATACAATTTTTCTTGGAAGCTTGAGTAAACCAACTTAATATTCAGGATCAGTGCTTTTCAAAAGAGTTGTAGCTTTGGCTGGATGACCTAATTTTAGATAGTAAAATGCATGTTTAATTTTGAAGACTTGGAGGTGCACACAGTTACTGTAAGAATCCCATAATTCTGATTTACCTTGAAGGACTTGCTATCAGCGGACTAATCTTGTTTCTGTTGTATGAGTAATTGTTGTATGCCTGCTATGCTTCCTTTCTAATATTTTTGAAGACTCACTTAACTTATATTTTTTTAACTAGGTTCCAATATCATTTGTGGATCGTGTTTATGGTGAATCCAAGTTGGGAGGAAATGAAATAGTCTCTTTCTTGAAAGGACTATTGACTCTCTTTGCTACTACATAAAAGAAAGTTATTCATTTATACTTAATCATGTTCATTTCAATTTAAACATAAAAGAAGCCTGGTTGCTGATTTTTATAAAATGTACTCTTAGAACATAAATCATAAGGTAAGGTAAATTTCATGCAAATCTTTTTTCCTGAGAAACTCCATTTTATATGTCAAATTAAATTAGAAAAATGAGCAGTGTTCTCAATTTTCGTTTACATTTTGCTGTACTAAGACCTATAAATAAATGTATATGAAATTTTTGCATAAAAATAATGCTTTCATTAGTGTATGCAAATGCAGGATTTCTTACATGGGGAAGATTTTGAAATATTCTTTATAATAAACTATTCATAGCTCTGGATTCATACCTAATACATGTCAGAAGAGGAGTGCTAATTATATTCATGAAATACACATATGATACATGGCTGTTTCTATATGAACTAAAAAAGAAATACACACCTCTGCCCCCACCCCTTTTTTTTTTTTTTTTTTTTGGCTGTGCTGCACAGCTTGTGGGATCCTAGTTCCCCAACTAGGGGTTGAACCTGGGCCCCCAGCAGTGAAAGTGCCAAGTCCTAACCACTGGACCACCAGGGAATTCCCAGCTGTAGTAATTTTTAAACAACTATGTTTTTTTCCTCAAAATATTTTTCATGTTATTTCAGGACCCTTAACAAAGCATACATCTTTAGTAATATGACTAAATCCCCTATAGCTCTTCTGTTGAGAAAACTGTTCTGCCAGTTGGAATGTTCAGTAAAGCCCTCACAAATATTCTGTTTACCCACCTTAAGTGGGTATTGCAAAAAAGATTAATTTCCAAGTATAGCATAGCTTTTAGATCACGCAGTGTCTTTTAAAATTTTGAGTAAGGCATACTTTGAGCAAATAAGCTTAAGATTAAATTGACTTTCCTTTGCAAGTAAAAGGAAGGGGCGTCTCTAAGTCATTTAATAAGCATATTCAGTGAACAGTATTCCTACTACTGCATTTTCCTGGCTTAATTTGGCTGCTAAAGAAATTTAAAGTCTGATTTTTCCATTTGCATTTCTAACAGATCCTACCAGAAATGAATACCAGAGTATAAAACCTTTGGTGTCGTTTTGAACATTACCTATTCCTATAGTTGAATCCATAGAACACATTCCAATAAGGGCCTCTACTATTCTGTTTCCCTTTTATGCAGAGCTGAACAGCTGGCCCACCATGGACCCCTGTTCCTTGGGGAAGTGACTTCTCTCATCACTAATAACAACTAGAAAATTTATTACCACTGATGTAAAATACTTTTTTTGAGTGTTTAGATTCTTTCTCGTCTGAACCCAAAGTTAAATTTTCATTGTCAACTCTGTGGAGTAGAGATTAAATAACCACCTCAGAGCCCACTATAAAATAGTCTTCTCAGACCTCACTAGGGTAGGTACCTTTTGCCTTTGTTTAGTCTTTTGGTTCTTACTCCCACAATCATTACAACACTGTCATTATTTACAGTAAATTATTTGAGCAGTGAAAACTTTCACCATTTGGAAGTTATTTAGAAAAGAATGTGGACTATTTAGATGCATTTTTGTAGTAAATCTGGTGACTTAAACACTGTAAAATCTTTTTAAACATTTACATGTGAATCCAGCATCCCTTTTTACTTTGTAAATGGGGCCAAGGATGAAATCCAGATGTTCTCCCTTTGTATTGGTATTATCTCTGTATGAAATCTAAGTATATCTAAGGAAAACTAAATTTAAAATTATTTTGCTTATTTCATATTAGTTCTTGCCTGTCTTCTGCAACATGGAATTAGCTTCTTCATCTTTGTTTCTCTAAATTGAATGTTTTGGGTCCCCTCCTCCTTTTTACAACTTTTTTCAGCTGTTTTCCCTTGAAATACTGATTTGGCTTTTAAAGATATAGTTTATCACAATTTCAGAAATTAACGGAATACTGTGTTGGATGAAACAGCTTGTTAAACCTGCCAACTGAAGCCTTAGACATTGAGCTATATGTAACCACAATTTGTTCTGTTTTCAGTAAAGTCAGATTCTTTGTGGATGTTAAATATGGTTTGAAACTATTTTAGCATGATTTTTAGAGAAACAGCAAAAGATAAGTGTAAGATGTACAGAGCACATCTTAACAGGTTTGGTTAATCCTTCACAATTGACATTTATTACTTTTAAGTACGTCTAGCCAGTGATAGACACTCATATGCACTCAACTATAAAAGGTGGGTTCAAGAATGTTGAGAAGACAATGTGTTGGTTGGGGTTGACCTAAATTTACAAAGGCCCACGTTGTGTCCTGTGCTGTCCAAATTGTGGGAGCACTAAAAGGCTTGGGACTACAGCCTGTGTGGTTTTTAAGGATCTTGTGGAGGCCCACTGGCAACATCATTTCTCATCCTCGGGCTTCACTAACCCAGTGGCCTCAAACGATAGGGATCCCACTTGTTTTCTTCAGGCCAAAGAGAAGAGTCCATCACTGATTCGGAAGAATGTCCAGTCCCAGGGCAACAGCCGGCCTTCTGTAAAACGCAGGCCTGTCCACTGAATAGTGCACCCCACCCGCAAGGGGTGAAGCATCCATGGGGTTGGGTCTCATCTCAAGTCGGTGTGTGAAGCACGACGCCCTCACACCTCATTTAAAGAAGGAGGTGTCGGGCATGACCGGCCAGGTGTGTCTGCCCTAACGGCTGCTGCCCAGCCCGAGAGCGCGGGCTTCCCAGCACGTGGAGCCGCGGGGCTGCGTGCACGCCCCCTCCCACCAGATGTAGTCCAGGCCCAGCTGGGCCCGCGCAAGGATCCCCAGCGCGGCCACCTGACTGAGTGCAGTGCGTGCTGCGGCCCTCTGCTTGTGCCTCCGCCGCCGGCGCTGTGGCCAGAGGAAGGCGCCCGCCGTGCACACGGGCCATGGAGGCGCACTGCGGCCATTATCCGCGGCGCCTCCTAGTGGGTCAATGGCAAATCCTCTTGGTTCTCGCGAGAGCTCCCCCTCAGTGGGGATTATATAATGTCCCTTAGGTGGGGGTGGGGGTGCTGATGCCACCCTCCCTCAGAAAAAGTTAGGAGCAAACACAGGTGGGAGTAAGAGTTGTCTATGGGGGGGGAAAGGGTACTGTCCCCCACTGCCCCCCTTAGTTAGCTGGACAATGAGTCCTCTTATGCTAATGAGGTACTTACGTCACTTCCGCTCTTTCTCGGCCGCCATTTTGGCTAGGGCAGGTTCGGGGACTCGCTCCGAGGCGCTTGTATTGTCTGCTGAGGGGAGACGCGGGATCAGCCCCCCCCTCTCCCCCGCCCGTTGCTGCCGCCGCCTCCGCCGGCCCGGTCTCCCCTCCGCCGCCCGCCGGGATCCATGAACTGAACTCCCGCCCCCCCGGCCGCCGCCATCTTGTGCCCCCTCCCCCTCCCGCGGGCAGCGCTAAGGGGGATTTTGGCGTCTCCTCAGACACAGCTCCCTCTCTCGGTCCCCGCTGCTGAGGAGTGAGAGGAGCGCGGCCGTCGCCGCCCGCCTGCCCGCGCCGGTGAAGCCGCCTCTCCCACACCCTCCGTCTCCTCCCTCCGCCCCTCCTTTGTCTGCACCGCTCGACGACGCTGCCGCCGCCGCCCGCGCGGGGACTGGAGGGAGCCGCTCGCGCCGCCGCCGCCGCCCGCCGCTCTGCTGCGCCCGCCGCGCCCCCCGGCAGCAGCCGCGGCCGCGGCGCGAGCCGGACCCCGCCGAGGCCGCCGAGCCAGAGCGCGACGAGGCCCCGGGCGCGCCCTCGCCGCCGCCAGCGCCGTGCCGCCGCCATCCGCCCGCCGCCGCCGCCCGGCCCCCGAGCACGCCGGCCCCGCGCGCGCCTCGAGGCCGAGTCAAGGTAAGCCCGGCGGCCGCCGCGCGCGGACCCACGGCCGGCCCCGCGGGCCCATTATTGTTGAGACCGCCAGCCCTCCGGCCGCACACGCTCCTTTGCATACTCCGGTGCTGACGGAGCGCCCGCCCCGGCGCGGACCGCTACCCGGGCTCTTGCTCCGCGGTCCGGGCGCCTCCTCCTGCAGCCCGACCCCCCTTCCCCGCCCCGTGAGCCCGCGGAGGCCAGCAGCCGCCCTGGCCGCCGGAGCTTTTGCGGCTAGTGGCATCTCCCTCCACCCCGCCCCCAGCAAGAATCGAGCTTCTCCCATCCCTGGAACTAATTCCTTCCTCCCGCCCCCCGCCCAAAATGAGCCCCCCACGCACACCCCCAATCCCTGGGACGAACCTTCTGCCAGGTCTACCCACCTTTAGTCGGGGGAGGGGGGGAATAGATTGGGGGGCGGGGAGCATGCATGGCACGGAGTGAAAGTCTTTGCCTCCCCTGTGCAATCCTTCCTCCCCAACAAGCCAGCTCCCCTCCTACCCTGACCACGGAGTCCTCCACCACCCCCTTTTCTCAATCGCAGCTGCCTGGTCAGCACGACCTCTTGCGAGCATTCTGAGCCCCAACTTTGCAGTAAGATGGTAAAAAATGGAAATCCAGAAAGCTGCGAAAGATTTTTTTCTTTTTTCTTTTTGTGTGTGTGTGTGCAATGAATGGGGAGTAGTTGTTTGAGCACCCTTTTATTCACCTCTTCTTTCCTCTGGGCTGCCTGCCTGCCTTCCCCTCCCCCCAAACCTGGATGCCTGTCTGCTGGAAAAGGCGCGATTGCTTCTCTTCCTCTTCTGCCCAAGACCAGGCGCTAAGGTCTAATAGTCTTTTCAGCCACACACATACCCACACTGAGTCCTCTTGATGTTCTTGCCTTCCCAATTCCTCTGGACAGTTCTTGCCATAACCCCATTTCTCAGACAAAGGCTTAGGAGGGAAAAGAACCAAACTGTTTCCTGTGTTTGCCATTTTGATGCTGTCCATCCCCACACACCCAGTCTCTTTCCCTGATGCTTCTTGTGCCAGTGTCTTGAACCTTCAGAATGGGGAAAAAACAAAACCAAAAAAACTCCTGGGTAGCTTGATACAGTTTCCTTATAAATCCGCATTGTTGCTTCTGGTTTATGGCCTTGAAGAAAATACCAGCCCCCACCCAAAATGCACCGCAGCCAAGTCGGCTAAAGGCGATGAGTGTTGGAGTCAGTAGGGGGCGCATTCCCTGCACTGGGTAAGGCTGCAGAGGGGGGAAGGGCCCCAGAGCTAGAACAGGATGTGCTTCACAGCGCCTTCTACAGACCATGGGAAAATGGACCCAGCAAGACACACTCGCACACTCTTAGTTGGTGAGCTGACAGCAACATGGTGAAGGATCAAGTGAGTCAAGAGCAGTGATTTTATTTCTTTTAAAGAATTCACCCTGCGTTTTAGAAGTTCTCTCTTTTTACTTTTTCAAAACTGTTGACCCTTAGACAATCCACATTTGTTCTTGAGGAATCATCTTGGCACATCCTTGGTACACAGATATCCCCTTCTCTGGAATTCTTCCACCTTAAGCTTTGAATGTGTCACCATATCTTCCCAAGGTCAGATGGTAAAGGGAAAAGTTTAAAACCTGAGAGTAACAGGTTTGGGGGAATTGCTTATGACATCCCTTCTTCATGGCCCCAACCTTTTCAGCTCTTTGGGAGTTGAAAATCCTTGAGGAATGTTAGATTTTAGTGGGGTAGTAATTTTCATAAGTATGTAGATGGGTGTCATGATTTGCAAAGCCTTGTTGGTAAACATCAAGCCCATGTTGAGTTCTTCATCGTCAGACTCAACAGAGTTGATTGTAAAATTTTCTTTCTTTCCAACTTTGGACTTGCGGTTGCTGTTCATTATCTCAGTAGCCAACCGCCTTTGCAAAAGTGTTGACACCAGTCTTCTGTGAGCACCCACTTTCTTAGGGTGTGTTGATTTCTATAGATTTTACTCCTCTTGTTATTTCCATAGGTGTGAGATGCACAATGCGAAACCTAGGCCCCAGCTTTTGCACCATGATGCACAGGGTTGTACTTTTTGTACTGAACTGATAGGTGGCCTAGTGGTTATGCCCTGTACTACCATTTTGAGGATCTGGACTCCGTTCCTGCCTTGCTCTTTGGACCAGATTGTCAATTCACACCGGTGGGTATATTCATTTTGGAGGGTGGGAACTGCAGCAACAGGGAAGCCAGAGACTTCTTCCTCCTTGCTCACCACCAAAGCCAACACTTCCAAAATTTCAGCCTAGCCACATTCCTCAAGGAACCGGTTAGAGCTGGTTGCAGATGTGGGTTCTGAACAGAGAAATGACTTGTGGCTTGTTTAAGAGAAAATGTTGAAGTTGCTAATATTGTTTTAATCATTTGCATTTTGCACTCTTGTGTATAAAATATGTTAAGTATTCAATTACTGCTATCTTGATGACCCAATCTCAAGAGTTGCTAAGCATTTAGAAACCTTAAAGATTCTCTGATCAGAACAGGCCTTTCCATGAACAGGTACTTGCTACCAAAGATGGACAGTGGTTGTTGATACTTAAGGGTACTTTTAAGACTTTGTTGCAGGTATTTTATAAAGATACACCAAGATAAATTTATGGGGAAATGAACCGGTGTATTCTTTGATACATAGTTAACCAGTTGGTGCTTAGGGGAGAATTTGCATTGGACATTTGCTACCAAGTAACATTTTGGTGAGTGAAAAGGAGGCAGCTTGGTTCAGTTATTCCACTAGAGACTTAACTAATTGCTTTTACAATTTGTTTAGTAATCAGAAGAATCAGATATATGACCTAAAGGGTATTGTAATCTTTAAATACTTTTTAGTATTAAGTAGATATAATTTTGACTTGAATTGTGTTTGGTATAGAATTATACGACTTTTTAAATGAGTAATACGAATACCATTTCTTCTTTGCGGGTGTGTTGGAGGTAGTTTGTGAAGGTGCTTTCGTTTGATTTAGCAAATTATACGTAAGATATAATGTTAACTGATGTCCTTAGTGGTAATAGCCATTTTCCCCCTACGGGAAAACTTACTGTGAGCTCTTAAAAAGCATATATTCTGCAATTTCAAATGTTTCCTGATTTTGGCATTCCCTCCCCACCCCCACCCCCACCCCCCCCAAAAAAGAAAAAAGGTGGAACAATTGGACTTGAAGGCTGGAATTTAGGTAAACTGTGAGGGTTCATTAAAAAGCCTCAATTAACTAGAGGGTGGGGAATGGGTATTCTATTTAATTGAACTTTAAGTAGAAGTTCCTTCTTTGTCTTGGCCCTTGTTGAAAATTTCCTAACACTGCCTTACTAGAGGCTGCTATACTTCGAACTAACTAAATCTTTGCTTTTTGGCTCCTATAGTCTCTGTGTAGGAAATAGAGGAGATTGGGCTGTGAATCTCTAAAGACCCTTGTTCCTGTTTATCCTGAAAGTCATTGATTTTAAACATATCCATTGTGAATTTGTTTTGCTTAAATTTCTCTTTTTTTCCTTAAACCAGAGTGCAGGAAAAGTTCTAATACTATTTATATTAAAAATAAAACGCCACCATGTTGAACAGGCTAAGTGTCAAGTAAGTTCTTGATTATCGTTATTTTGATGACCCAGTCTCAAGAGTTGCTAAGCTTCTAAAAACCTTGAACATTCTCTGATCAGAACAAACCTTTCCGTGAACATGTACTTGCTCCCAAATAATCAGTAGGCTTTTATCGAGTAAAAATGAATTTTGATTTTTATTATTAACATACATGCCTACATTTATTATTTATATTTGATTGCTGAAAGCATAATTATATTAGGTACATTATAAAAGTAACTACTTATAAATTTTGGAAAATGTTAAAAATAATTTTTAGAATTGTGAAATGTTAAATATTTAGCAACCTGGTGGTTAATATATTTAAGGTGATGTACACATTTTGTGACTTCACATTTAATTGTGAAAATTACAGTTTAACAAGGAACATAGAGCTAGTCTGTTACAAAGGAGCAAGTAGGGATCCCTACCTTAGATAGGGAAAAAATAAAAGAAAAACTTCAGAATTTAAGTAGTATTTTTTTCTTTTGAGAACCATGCATAAATAACAAATTGCATAAGTTGTAGACCTTGATTTTATTAATGGCTGGGTGGGTGTATACATAAAATACGGTTCACTTTTTTAGAGTTGAAATGACATTAAATACAAATAAAAGGTGCAAATATTGGAGATAATGTTTGGAAACAATACATTTGTGCGGGGAAAAAAATCAGAATTAAATGTTGGGTTTTTTTTTTAATGTTTAAATCTTAGATAAACTTTTTAAAAATGATGTGAAACTACAAAAGTTTTTTTGAAATTCTTATTAGAACCTAATTTGTAGTTTACATCAAGGTGCCCAGTACTGTTGTGTAATGAGCTACTTGTTCAACCTAGACTTCCAAAGGACTTTCACTTTTAAAGAATGTCATAAAGTCTCTTATGTCTTCCAGAAGGTAAAATATTTTCCACAACGGTGTAACTTTCATCTGCTTGCCTAAGAGGCATGAACATTAAGAAAAATGTTGCTCACCTATGTAAATAATTTTAGTTAGATTCACGGAGCTTGACGTGTTATTAGCATCACATGAACTTACAAAAGTTTTTCCTCCCCTAGTTTTGTGAGAACTTGTGGTATTAAGTCTGGAGCAAATGCCATGTTTTGCTGATGTGCATATACATTTTATGTTGTTAGTTTGGAAACTTGGCGTTTGAAACTGGTATGAACCAAAGCCCCACACTAATTAACTGAATTGGTATCTTGAATGTAGAGGCTGTTTCTTGTTTACACGTTGGCACTTTCCACCTTGATCGTTGAGACACTTTATAAGAACAGCCACCCATGTTTTGCCCAGCATGAGTGGCCACAGTTCCATGTGACTGCATTTTTGTTGTTGTTGTTTGTTTGCCTGATCTTGTCCATTAGAAAGTGAGGAGAAGGATGATTGTGCTCCCTCAGTCTCTTACTGTCTTAGTACCCCTTATACCTTTGTTTTGGTCATGACCTACCTTTGATGTCTGCCAGTTTAGAGGTCGGCTTAAATGAGAATCCACATTCTGCCTCACTGGAAAGAGAAGGCTCTTTACATATTAACAGGCCTCTCATATTGGGATATATGTATATCAACTTGATTATATGGGGATATGCGTGTATATATAGGAAGTCACAGATAAAATGTGAGCCAACTATGTAAAGTGAGTTTTGATTTAGGGGTGCACATTTTTTTTCTAATACGTGTAAAATGCAAAATTCTTTTCACTGTTTCCGTGCTTGGTTCTCTCATCTCCATGTATGTGTTCCTGTCCTTTGCCTTTAGGACTTCTTTGAGATGCACTCACAGTCCTCTTTGGTTTTATTGATCCCTAGCTTAGTTCTAAGACAGCAGCGAGAGAAATCCTGATATCTCAAGAATTCTAGCAGTGTTCCAGAAATAAAGGTTTGGAAATTAAGAGCATAAAAGACTTTGAATAGAATTACCAAGGGAAGGCTGCCCTGAACATATGCCACAGTTTAAGATTGAGTTATCATTCGAAAACATGCACAACATGATCTGTGAGAGACTCTTGCATTGACCATCTCTTAGAATTAAAAATAAATCCCTCCACATCCTAATTCCTTCTCCAGTAAGGGTATAGATTTGTACTTGAGTCACTTAGCTTTGGGTTGTTTGTGTTTGTCACTTCTCATATGACTTGGTTGATGTCTTTAATAAGGATGAACTATAAGTGTAAAGGCCCCCTTGCTGGCCTTTATGGTATTATAATATTAATAATACTGGTGTCATTTTCTAAGCACTTCATAAACCATTCTCAGTTCTCTCAGGACTGATTTCACAAGTAGGGAAATCAAGGCACTACTGCGTGCAGTGATGAAGTGAGCCATGGAATATGTCTGGGCTGGTTCCCAGGTCTGTGTTTGGAACACAGGCTTTTATAGTGCCCCTGTGAGCTGTTTGGCTAATGAAGACCCACATGAGTGCTTCATAACTTCTTAGTGATGTTTTGTGCTTGGATGTTAGCTAACAGCCAAGGATCCCAAGTGGGCTCTGCAGTTAAAGCAGTTAGCTTCACTAGCTTCTTTACCGGTGAATCGTGCTGGTGGTAGTTAGTTGAAGTAGCAACTGTATAAGGTTTGAAGTTGCCTGTATAAGGATCTAAAAAGAAAGTTTGTTTATGGTCCATTGCTTTTCCCAGTGTTTTGGTTTAGGGCAGTCTTGTTCCTTCTCTCCTCTGAGCAGTTATTTTTGCTTAGACAGATAATTGCTGGCTTTTGCCCTCTGCCTTTTCTTTTTCTGAACCCTCTATGCCCCATTTAAGAGCTTGTGGAAACCTGTGCTTCTCCTGATATCTCAAAAATCTGTAAGGCTTTCCTTTTCTGATGGGAGCTGGCAACAATTGAGGACCTATATGAGTGGTCTCTTGAAACCTGATATATCTGAAGAAACTTGTATCTAGTGGAAATGTGGTGGAATTTATTAAATGTACGTTTAAGTCAACAATTAGAATTCTTGCTCTTGTGAAAGAGATGAACTGAGACTGGGTGTGTCCTAATGCAGGGAGTGCTTGGAATCCTGGTTTGAGATCAGAAAAATATAAACAAAACTTCTGTGGAAAGTGTAAGGATTGAGCCATCAAGTGGCAAAACCTGCTCTAAGAATAATGCCTTTGCTTAAGCCTTGACTCTAGGAGATAGCTTAGAAAAACGTGAGAAGGTGGTTCAAATAAATTACATATTTTGTTGTTCAAGAATGGTGAGAAAAATATATTTCCCATTACTATGGGAAAATTATTTTGAGTAGTTTTGAGACGGCATGGAAAACTTATTAAGGGATTGAAAATAACCTATTTTTTGTCTTAGGCCATTTAGATGAAGACCAGAAGCATGCTTCTGAAGTGATTATAAATGGACATATCTGGATGTTCTCTTAGGCCTGCTCGTTAATTGATTTCCCTTTTTCACACTTCTCTTAAGCCAGGTTGTTCACCTGTATTGACAGCAAGCAGCGCTAAGCCTATGGAGTTCTTATTGTAGGCAGCATGGTGTTGGAATCACTCCCACAGTATGTCTTGCTGGAATGCCTATTTAAAATAGAGTAAATTGGGAAATGCTTCCCACCTCACAGTCTCCCTGAAGCTAGATTGGGATGTTAGAGATGTTCTCAATCCTTTTTGTCCTTTTTTAAGTAGTGAGGCATCTTTCCCCCTTTCATGTAAAATTTTGTGTGAATTCTAGTATATAAAACTGATTAAAGGGGCAGCTTTCACGTTGTCCCTCAAATGTCAACTTCCCCTCCATCTGTATATATCTCTTATAGTCTCTCAGCACACTCTGAGAAGTACACCCTGAAAACCATTGGTTCCATTAGTGTTCTAGAAGTTCTGGCGGTCACAGCTAGGGTTCTTGTCTGAAATCTAAATACTCAAAAGCAACAGGATAAGCAGCAACCATAATAACAGTTCCTAGTTGTAGGCACTAGTTTTTTAGTCTGAAAGCCTTCTTAAAAGAGGAGTAAACCAAATTTTATATTATATAGATATATATATATTTAATAAGCAAACTCTAGGTCACACCTTTATATTTCTAAGTCACCTAGGTTTATTTAGGGTACTTGCGAATGTTCTATTGCATAACCATTATAAGTGCCACAGAGCTTGTAAAGTTAATATGCTAAGTCTAACATGAATGGCTCACACAAATATATAAAAAACACTCATGTGTAAGTATAAATGCACATTGTAATGTGTACAGGAACAGATGTGTGGCAACCACATCTGATTCTCAGGAATAATGATAGTCTGTGCTTTTTAAGAGATTATATCCTCATATGAACTCATAATTTTCAGAGTGATCCAAAATCTGACCTGGTTTAAGGGAGTAATAATAACAACTGCTTTAAGTATTAATTGGCATCATCTTATTTAATCCTTCTGACATTTGAACAGTAGAATGGTGTTATACTGGTTATACCATAGGGAACAGACCTCCAGAAGTAAAGTAAGATTTTTAGAGTCACAAAGCTAGTAAGTGGCAGAGCAAGGATTTAAACACAGACCTGTCCAGCTCTAGAGCTGTATTCTTTCTTACTGCATTGTACCATCTTTCTTTTCTAGCAGGGGAAAGCTTTACTGTACTGTGTCACCCTACTTATCATAGAAGTTTAAAGTTATGAGGGAAAAAATTTTTACATATGGCTGACAGGTAACCTAAATATTTGTTCATGAAACCAGTGAAGTCCTACTGGAAAACACAAAATTTGATGTTGGCTATAGGCTTTATACTTAAACTTTTTCTCCCCATCCTTGTGCTATCATTTCAGTATCTTGTTATCTTATACCTAAAGTTCTGGCTATTTTGCAGATGTTTCAGATTGAGTACGTAGGTCTGGAATGGGTGTAAGCTCCCTCAGGTGATTGTGACAATGGCTAGGTCTAGGTCTGGTATCCACTCTTCTACTTAATCTACTTACTCCAGACCTTTTTTAAGGGGACCTGCCAAACACAACGAGATTAATTCTCTCAAAGCGCCATTAAAATTGTATCACTTCTCTACTCCAGTAACTGCAGCATCTCCTCAGTGCCTGCTAGACATGGCAGCAGGCTCTAGCTTCACACTCAAGGCCTGCATTCTATCCCCATCCTGCCTTTCCAACCTTGTCATTCATTAGTACTCAGAAGCTTGACGTAGCAGCCATTCTGACTCTCTGCAGTAGTTCCTAAAACTCCTTGCTTTTCCACCTCTGGAACTGTGCCAGTGAGGCTTTTTGCAGTGAGTGCAGATTCTCCAACCTAACATAGCGGCCGCAGCTCAACAGCTACTTCCGCCCTCTCCTGACTGCCCCTGCTGAGAATGAACTGTCTCTCTTACAAAGCCTCAGAGCATCTAGTTTGTGACACATCTGACATATTGCATCTTTTCCTATATATATTTATGGGGTGTCATCTCTATAAGACCTTTGTAGGCAGG
This sequence comes from Hyperoodon ampullatus, assembly GCF_949752795.1. Classification (NCBI taxonomy): domain Eukaryota; kingdom Metazoa; phylum Chordata; class Mammalia; order Artiodactyla; family Ziphiidae; genus Hyperoodon; species Hyperoodon ampullatus. The sequence continues at coordinate 78,031,362 of NC_136927.1, read as the reverse complement.
GACTGTTCATTCATTCTACACTTACTGAGTGCCTGCTATGTGCCAGCCAATGAAGAACGTGTTAGAGAATATAGCAGGGGAAAAAAAAACAGGGTCCTTGTAATGGACATTCTTTGCCTTGAATAGTGAGATGGCATCCTTGTCCTTCTGCATATTTTAAGGGTTCTAGTTAGCCTATCAGTTGAGATCAGGACAATTAATCTGTGCTGAAAAATGATTCATAGTGATTCTAATTTAAAGACATAAATATCTCTTTACCAGTTGTATGAATTATACTTTCAGGTCATATTTTACTAAATCTCTTGAGATCACCTGTGATGAGCATTTAAAATAAATTAAAACTTTTAAGTCACAGTGTCATTGTAATTTTGGTGATTGATAATGTGGTGAACCAGGCTTTTTATTTCCCATTAGATTCTTGGTTTGTTATTAATGAGCCACACCAATATGAAAGAAAATAAAACTTGCTTAAAGGGCTAAAATTAAATTTTTCATCTTCCTGTTACCTTTGAAAAGGCTTCCTGTTTTATTTTTCCTGGGACCTCTCCCCTTTTACAGTTCTATCCTATAACTGTTTGAAAAAAACTTAAGGTGATTTGAAAATTTAATACATGGAAATTCTGTGAAAATCATTTCTGTACTGCTGCTTCATGCTCTAGAATCATTTCAAGTTTGCAAAATTAAAAATAATTGAACTCATTAAAGTAACTCTAGCTGGATTAATCTGTTAATTAAGGCAGAGTGAATTCGGGCCTTTGACGTTGACAAAAGTGATATATTCCTCTGTTCCTGGCCTCTTGGAGTGGAGCAGATTTGCCAGGAAAGTGAACTCTCTACTAAGATTTTTTTTTTTTTTTTTAAGTGCTTAACAGTTTGGGGGCTGTTGATATATTACCATAGAGTCACTCGTTTAAAATTGTCCAAAATGGTCTGAAAATTTGTAAAGGCCTTCAAAGTTGTTCTCTTACATCCAGGACTTGCTCTAGAGGATCTATCCTGTTCAAAGGAATCTTAAACAGTCTTAACAGATGCTTAATATTCATAGTTTTGGCAAAGAGACCCATCAGTGATACATGTCTCTGATTTTGAACCCAGACTGCCCTGCTGATAAAATTACAAGCAGCCTTATCTGGTTCCGTATTCACTACTCCAGTAGCCACTTTTTTTTTTAACTTTATTTTTAATTGTGGTAAAATATACTTAACATAAAATTAATTTATCATGTTAACCCACCACTTTTAAGTATACAGTTCTGTGACATTAAGTATATTCACATTGTTGTGCAGCAGTTACCACTGTCCATCTCCAGAACTTTCTTCATCTTGCAAAACAGAAACACTCTCCCCATTAAACAGTAAATCCCCATTCTCCCCTCCCCACCAGCCCTTGGCAACCACCCTTCTACTTTCTGTCTCTATGAATTTCACTACTTTTAGTAACTCATATGAGTGTAATCATGTAATATTTGTCTTTTTGTGACTGGTTTATTTTGCTTAGCATAATATCTTTGAGGTTTATCCATGTTTCCAGTAGCTACTTTTTTAAAAATAAAAAGTAAAATTAATTTTAATTTTTAATCCAATATATCCAAAGTATTGTCATTTCAACGTGCAGTCTATTTTTGGAAGGGTATTTATGAGATATTTTGCATTTTTATCATACTAAGTCTTGGAAATCCCAAGTATATTTTATGCTTAAAAGCATATCTCACATGGGCAAAGAAGATGTATAAATGGCCCAAAAGCACATGAAAAGATGCTCAGCATCACTAGTCATTAGGGAAATGCAAACTAAAACTACAATGAAAATATATCTCACACCCATTAAGATGGTTACTGTCAAAAAAAAGTGTTGGTGAGGATGTGAAGAAACTGGAACACTGTGCCCTGTTGGGAGTGTAAATGGTAGAACCACAGAATTACCATGTGATCCAGCAGCCATGTCTCGAAGAGATACTTGTACACCCGTGTTCATAGCAGTATTATTCACAATAGCTGAAGGTGGAACAAGTGTCCAACAGGTGAATGGATAAATGTGATATATACATAGCATGGAATATTATTCAGCCGTACAAGGAAGGGAAATCTGACATGATGCTACAACTGGATAAACCTTGAAGGCATTGCTAGGTAAAATAAGTAGTCACAAAAGGACAGATACTTTGATTCCACTTACGTGAAGTACTTAGAGTAGTCAGAATCATAGAGGCAAAACAGAGTGGTGGTTGCCAGGTGCAAATGGGTGGGGAGAAATGGGGAGTTACTGTTTAATGGAGATAAAGTTCCAGTTTTGCAAGGTGAAAAGAGTTGTGGAGATGGATGGCGGTGATGGTAGCACAATAAAAGTTTAAAGCACCTCAATTCAGTTCAGACTAGCCACATTTTTAGGGCCTAATAGCCATTTGTGGCTAGTATCTGCTGTCTTGGAAAGCATAGTTCTTAAAATAAAAATGAATTTACAAAATTTTCAAGCAACATTGGTTTTCTTGCTGCTTGAGTAAATACTGAAATACATCTATTCTTTTTTTTTTTTTTTTTTTTTTTGCGGTACGTGGGCCTCTCACTGTTGTGGCCTCTCCCGTTGCGAAGCACAGGCTCCGGACGCGCAGGCTCAGTGGCCCTGGCTCACGGGCCCAGCGGCTCCGCAGCATGTGGGATCTTCCCGGACTGGGGCACGAACCCGTGTCCCCTGCATCGGCAGGCGGACTCTCAACCACTGCGCCACCAGGGAAGCCCCATCTATTTTTATTTGAGAAAAATTATGCATGCATAAAATCTGGAAGGATAAGTATACCCCAGTATTTACTGTTGTCTTTGGGTAAAATTATTTGTGTTCTTCGCCTTATCTACATCTTGTAATCTTATACTAGGCCTAATTGCTTTTTTTTAACAGCTTAAGATATCTTTCATATACCATACAGTTCACCCATTTAAAGTGTATAATTCAGTGTTTTCTAATATATTCAGGGTTGTGCACGTATCACCACAATTAATTTTGGAATATTTTCTTGACAAAGAACCCAGTACCCCTTGGCAATCACCCTCTATTCCCCCTGCCTATCTCCTCCAGCCCTAGGCAACTTTAATCTCCTTTCTGTCTCTTGAGATTTGCCTGTTCTAGATATTTCATATAAACGGAGTCATACAATAAGTGGCCTTTTGTGACTGACTTTTTTCACTTGGCGTAATATTTTCAGGGTTCATCATGTTGGAGCATATATCGGTATTTCACTCCTTTTTATGGCTGAATCATATCCCATTGTATCAATACCATGTTTTACTTAACCATTTATCAGTTGATGGAGATTTGGGTTGATTTTCCTTCTCGGATATTATGAAGACTGCTGAGAACATACGTGTACAAGTTTTTGTGTGGGCATATGTTTTCATTCCTCAGTTGCTTTTGTAACAAGAATGAACGGAATTTGGCAGGGGAAAGGAGACTAAGAGGTAGTTAGTTGAGAGCCGACTAGTCTCCTGCCTACCCCTGCCCTTTAGAAAAGGAAAAAAGATGATGAAAGCCTCTGCTTTTCCCAAGCAGTTTTCAGAAGACTGTGCTTTGAGTATTGATAATGGATAACTGGTCCATTATCAGTAGGAGAGACACAGGATATATCTGGTTTTTGAAAAGGTATTGTTTTATTGAAGGATTCTAAAATTGTGGTTTTCATTTTGCAAGATATTACCATTACAGGGACTTCCTTGGCTGTCCAGTGGTTAAGACTCCTCGCTTCTACTACAGAGGGCATGGGTTTGATCCCTGGTCGGGGAACTAAGATCCCACATGCCGCACGGTGTAGCCAAAAAATTAAAAAAAAATTTTTTTTTTAATTAAAAAATATATATATATTACCATTACAGTTTGGATAGAAAGATATCCGTCAGATGTGACCACTAGTGACTGTTGGCATCCACGGTGATGTTACAAGCGCTTTAGGGCAGGTGGTCTCAGAGCTGAGTTCATGTTTCACTTCTTTGGATGTGATGGGACCGTCTGACCTGAGATACGTGTGTGTTTTTTGTTTTTGTTTTTTTTTTTTTTCGGTACACGGGCCTCTCACTGTCGTGGCCTCCCTCGCTGCGGAGCACAGGCTCCGGACGCGCAGGCTCAGCGGCCATGGCTCATGGGCCCAGCCGCTCCGCGGCATGTGGGAGCTTCCTGGAGCGGGGCACGAACCTGCATCCCCTGCATCGGCAGGCGGACTCTCAACCACTGCGCCACCAGGGAAGCCCTGTGTGTATTCTTAATCTCCGTATCTCCACTTGAGCTGGTTTGGCTGAATTATTTATGGTTATTTCAACCTTGCGTATTAAAGTTCTGGCACTTTCAGATGTGTGTATATAACATGCTGTTGTTTACTTTTAATTAATGTCAGAGATCAGAGCTTCATCTGCATGGGTAATGGGAAGAACACTGCATTCTAGGTCTGGAGATGACCTTGAGACCCAGCTCTGTCATTGACACACTCGTCACCCTTAAGCCAGTTGCTTCACCTCAGTTGCTAATCTGTAAAATGAGAAGAGTTTAGATTAGGCAAAAGCCTAGGTTCTTTTCAGTGATTCAAAGTGCTGCTTTTTCATAACTGATTTTAGTTGGAATATGAATCTCAATCTCTTGTCTCCTAAGGCGTGTACTTTGTTCTTTTTCATTTTGGAATTAGAATGTTCATGCCCCTTCGATTGAGAAGATACTTAAAGATTGTTGATAGTTATTTCTCTTCTAACCAGACATGGATTCAGAATAGCATATCTTTTTCTCATCAGCTAAACCAGCTAATGCTGAAAAAGGCAGCACATATGCAAAAAAAAAAAAAAAGGATTGATTGTAGTTACATGTGTAAAGTGGCTGCCACCAACACAAATGCACCTTTTAGGAGCATTAATTTAAAAATAATATCCAGAATTAGAGAAGTATTGTCCCACTTCACCTGATTATGTCACATCTGGAATAACAGTTTATTCGGGGCACCACAGAGATCGACCAACTGGAGCCTGTTCATTGGAGATTGGCGTAGGCGATACAGAAGGAATGGTGAAAAGAACTGAGCATGGTTAACTTGGAGAAGGGGAAGTCTTGAGAGGGAAGGAGGAAGTGTCTTAAAAACTTGAAAGGCTGTTAGGTGGCTATGTAATTAGACGTCTGTAGCTGAACTGAGAGTTGTGGGCAGGTTACAGAGCATTGTAAAGAGTAAACTTGTGAACAGAGCTGTCCAGTGTGGGACAAGATGCCTGGTGGGGTTTGTGCTTCCCTCACACAAAGTAATCAGGCAGAGAGTCTCTTAGAGCGGGGTTGTTTGTGGAAAGGATTCACACATTGTTTATAGAAAGTGGCCAAAAGTATTACTGTGATAAAACATTTTTGTACAGGATGCTGTATTTAGATAAATACACTCATTTTGCTTTGCATAAATATAGTCTACCTACCAAAGAAATAGTTACGAAAACAATTATAAGGAATTTAATAATTGATTTGGTTAAACACTTGAAGAAAACCTTTTTTTTTCTGAAGTGGAGGCAGTTTTATATTTGACACTTTACTCAGTTAATTGGGTTTCTTTTATTACCAAACTGAAAGAATAATAAAAAATTAATGCAGTTAGTAGTTAAGAACAGAAGAAAAATTAGTTACATTTCCTGCCTGCTTGTCTTTATTAACAGTGTTCTAATATGATTATCCTAAACAACATAATTGATGTTCATTATTTAAATTTAGCTTTTGGTGCAAGTGTGTCTTCATTGGCAAAGTAGTTTCTCTTTCTAATCCTTCTGGGCTTTCCAAATACTCCCTTTTTTAGCCTCAACACTACTGAACATTTTCTGGTGAGATGGAAGAGAGGGAAGACTAAAACTTTGCTTTTTTTACCTCTGTCATGCTGCACAGTTTTATCTGCTAATCCAGAAGAGCATTCTGCCCCTGGATAGTCAGACCGTTACTTGTTTCGTGGTATTTGGGATTGAGGAAGAGAGGAAAAGGAGAAGACCGAGCTGCCTTTATGTGAAGAGCCGAGCCTCTGGCATCCAGAAGGTCTTTTGCCAAACCTTATAGGAAATTGAAAGATAAGCTGCTTCTGTTCAGGACTGTGTTTTAGAAGAAGATTGAGTAGGGTGATTGCTTCCAGACTGAACGTAGGCTCTAGGGTCTCGAAGTGTTCACTCATCGGAGGGTGGTTCTAGAAGGACTTAACAAGGTTCATTTTGTTTCAAATACAAATATTACATAAAGCTTTTTACATCTGGTTTAATTTAAATGTAGGGCTAGTGACATCCTGAAAAGCAAATAAGGTGCCTGTGTTCACCACTTTGGATCCCAGAATAGTCAGGAAAGATAAACACTTGCTGGTTATAAAAAGAAAGTGTTTTACAGTGACCACACTTTTTTTTTTACTCAGTGATATTGACAGGTATTAAATATGTTGTTGAGGGGGTGGCAGGAGGAGAAAACAGCAGAAATATAGGAATGATTTTTTCTTTCTGCCTAAATAGTTTTTAACTTAATGGGTTCAAAATCCACAGAGATATCACAGATTTTTTTAAGTGCCATCATGGGTAGCAGTGAAGTAACTGATGCTTTGATTCTCTTCGTGAGAATCTTCTTAAAATGCCTGCGTCTCTTAGAAAATAGCATAACTTAATATTTTTAGTTAGATCAGTGGTTTAAAGAAACTTCAAATATCTGACTTTTAAACCCCAGTGTGGATTATATAAATACTTGCACCAGCATTAAGTGGAGTATTGTTTTAAGTATTGAGGATCTGAATTTCTTACATATTAATTTGGGTTGATGATGTACCAGAAATGAAATTGTTTATATTGTAGTAGTTTGAAAGTCTTCCTAATTTATTAACTTAGAAAATATCGCTGCCTTTTTTCTTCACTAGTAATGGCATCATTTCCAGCCTTTGATTCTCCCCCACCCCCTACCAAAAAGGTATTTCCAGAGAGGCTGTATCTTTCTTCACAGCTTTAATGTAGAAATGTTTAAAAAACAACAGAGTATAAACTGTGTTCTAATCCTTAGGCTTACTGTGGGCTTCCTATAACCATATTCTGATCAAACTGTAATTTAGGGGAGATTTTCAGTGAACTATTGGAATTCTGCTGTAGCCATCAAACATCATGCTTTGGTTGACTGTCCACTAGGTCCAGATTCTACATTTCAGTAGTCTGCCGCCTTGGCATAAATTTGCATTATGAGCTTAGTTTAGACAAGTAACTATTTCAAGGAGATACTTGGAAATGGAGAACTTTTCCTTCTTCCTCTTTCCATCAACTTGGGCCCCTCCCTCCACTTTTTATCTTTTTTATATTTCAACTAAGATTTCTTTAAAAACAAGGATTTCACCCCTTTTAAGGTCAGGTGGGGTGGTGGAAACCACTGGTTTAGTCTAAGTAACTTGTGTTTAGGTTTTAGCAGGAAGAAGTATCTATCCTGGTCTAGCTCTCAGTACAGTGTTAGAAATGTTTTTTCTATGAAAATTCTAGATTTGCATTCACAGTATAACTGATGCAGTAGTTTTCATTCTGGTACTTGTTCAAATTTCAGTTCCCAAATATTAGAAAGTAGCAGGGTTATGCCTGCAGGTGATGGAAACTAGGACACACCATCATATTTACTGGCGTATTTACTGGCATGTTAAATTAGCACCATATGTTCTTATTAGGAACTTGAAACATACAAGAATGCATGTAAAAATATGAAGAACTTGTACACTGGAAAATGCTATGCTAGATCCATACTTGGAGTCATTTAAAATATAATCTGTAGAAGTTTGATTTGGAGGCTTTTTTTTTTCTCCTGGCTTGATTATCTGTGCCTAGTCAAAGGTTTAAGATTGGGTTTTATGGGGGGTTTTTTTGTTGTTTTGTTTTTACTTTCTGATGGCACAGTTATAAATACTTTTCTTCTACCCCTAGAAGCAGGGACTAAATGATGCCATCCTTGATATGGTGGCTTTGCAGAGGGACTGCGATACACAGACAAGCCCCATTGACTATTGGTACATTAGGTCCTGCAAATCTTGCCTTAAGCCTGCTAAACTAGTCCTGTCATCTGTCGGGTTCCCCTCCATCTTCCTGACCCAGATGAGCCTGAGTACAGCCCCTGACTAGATCCAAGCCTTTTGGCAGAGCTCTGGTTTCATAAATGATTATAATTACGTTTCTCAGTTAATGACCTCTTTGCCTAAATGAAGTTCACAGTCATTGATGTTGTATCATCATCCTTGTACAGTTCTCTTACGCAGATTCGGCCCGTAGATACTTCCTCGTGAGACAGGTTCTCTCTGCCTTTATTTACCCTCTTTGTACTTGGTGTAAAGGAGTACTTTTGCTTTTCGTATTGGGTGAGAAAAGAGGTACATGTATCTGATCAGTCTTACGTATTGTTATAATTTATATGGTTTTAAGTCATCATGGCTACAGATCTCAGATTTTCATTTCAGCCATCTGATTCTTGCTTTCTGAGGAAGGAATTGCTTTCTGAGTGGGAATTTGGCCGGGATTATTGGTAAAACTTTAATGTTTTGGCCCTAATTAGTAGGTGTGGGTATAATTTGCAGATTGATAAGGAGTGTGGCTGAATTATTCAACAGTGAATTTAAATCATTCTCAAAAATCAATAATTTAAGTCTAGTTCATCAGGTAGCATATGCTTAACCAAAGGTTACTACTTCAGTTAATAAAACGCAGACGTTAACTCCATTATTAATGGGTTTGAGCTTTCCCCAAAATGCTTTTAGAATTTACAAAATGTTTTACTCTTTCCATACAGTGTTTTTGATAAATGAAACGATGGGCCAACGCCTCTTTCAGAATAACTGTATCTCCCTGACAAATTCCTATTCTTCCTACTAGTCCCAATTCACAAGAATAATTATTTTGCATAAAATTCCCCATCTTCCCTTACTTATTCACTTCACTCCCTCTTCTCTGTCCCACTACCCAGTGGGTCTACCAGAACTTTTGGTTGCAAGTAACATGAACCAAAACTTAAGCAGAAATGATCATGTGTTTTTGTTCTTGTTTATGAAAAGTTTGGGGGAGGGATGGTTCAAGGGGGCTATCTTTCAGGCACAGCTAGATTGAGGACCTTAAGCAGTATCAGCAGGAGTTTTTCCCTTTCTGTGCTTTTCGCATCATCACTGTCCGCCCTGTTTGGGGCACATGTTCAGGTTTGTACTAACCAGTGTCTGCAGAGATAGAACACTAATTGGTTAACCTGTGTCGTATGGGCGGTGGAGGAAGGGCCTCTTAACTGACAGCACCTCCACTGCGGCAGGAGTGGCTCCAAGAGGAAGTCGGGCAGGGAGAAGCAAGCATCTTTACTCCAGTGACCCAGTGCCTGCTGTATACCCCAAAGCGATGGACTGTTGAAGGGGAAGAGCTGTGTCCTGTTCACCTTTCTGTTTCTAGCACATTATTGGGCAGGGTGCTCCAAAAATGATGGATGAACAGTGGTTTCGTTCTATTAATTTGGATGTTTTTCCCTTTTTTATGCCATGAGCTGAGAAGTTTATGGTTTGGCTGAAGGGAGCTCTCCTTGGTATTGGGAAATGGTGCTGACCTCGTCAAAATGGCCATCCTGATAGCCAGGGACGCTCAAGAGAAAGGTTTAGCCACTGGGGACAAATGTGGAAAGTAATCCCACCCTTCTGCATTCCTTTCAATGCCCATCTCTAGACAGTTTTTGACATTGTAAGACATCTTCCTCCCTAAGAGTAAGGATTGAAAGAATTCGTTTTCGTCTCTTCCTATTCAAAAGTGAGGAACACCCCTTAATCTCAGGCAGTCAACTTCCTATTTACTCTGTCCTTTCCCCTCAGTTAAGAACAGAGTAAATAGGAAGGTGTGGGCCCCAAGAATCAGGTAGATAACATAAATGAACCCTGAAGGCAGCTGTCGATTTGAAGTTGTTTCTTAACAGCAGGTGGTGGGCTGAAAAAAAAACAACAACATAGGGCCCTTGAGTTCTTTTTCTTATCACCCATAATGATTCTAACATTAACGGGTAAGAGTTTGTTGGAGACTTTCTTACAAGGAACGTTTGGCTTGTTACAGGCATAGAAAAGCCTAAGAAATAGACACAGGAAATGGAGGGTGGGAGTAGGAAGGAGCCTTCTTTGCTTATTATATTCCTATACTATATACCTGCTTTATATACTGAGAGAAGTGTTTTATTCGATAAGCGAAAAACCAGAAGAATCTCTAAGTGCTTTTGAGGATGCTAACACATGTGAATGTGTTACTCTAGCTCCAGATGGACAAAATCTTGGAAATGGCTTCCGTGGAGGGTACCTCCATCTGGGGAAAGGGGCAGATGATAGAATTCCCAAGGTCATTAGAAATGTCAGAAATCTGCTTATGAAGACAGTTATAACCTTAACTCAGAATATTCTACATTTTTCAATGTAAACTTTTTCTGTTTTGTTTTTTTTTTTTTTTTTTTTTGGCTGCACTGCACGGCATGCGGGATCTTAGTTCCCCAACCAGGGATCGAACCCGCACCCCTGCAGCAGAAGCGTGGATTCTTAACTTCTGGACTGCCAGGGAAGTCCCGATGTAAACTTTAACTTGGATTCCTCCTAGCTAATCATAGAACAAATAACTGTTTTTTGTAGCATTTTCAAATAAGCAATGTAACTTTTATTTATAAGCCTGTTTAATTCAACTCAAATAAGTAAACTCAAGATTTATTCTATTGCTGAAATATCACCTTCTGTAAATAAGTTTTTTGTAACTAAGCTCCCTTAGAGCATATTCTTACTTGTTCAGAACCGTAGGTGGATAAATTGGGTACAACGAAGCAGCGAGGTGCTTCACTTGGAGGTCTTGAAACAACTTTGTTAGCTGTGGGTCGGCACTTAGAACACCTGGTATTTTCCATAGGAAACTGGGTTTTCCTTTATTCTGAGCTGCAGTTTGGCTCCCTAGGATGTTTTCTGTATAGAAGGGGGGGCGGCATTTCTAAATCTCTGTGTGTGTGTTTTGCTGTGCTCATCCAGGAGGCAGGGAAAGCCAGAAAGGGCTGCCTTTGGGGCACGTCTGTGCTCTGAAGTGAAACAGGATTCACACGGGATGTTCCAGAAGAACTGGATTTTGGCCCGTGGAGAGTTGATAAAATGAATGGAGAAACAAAATGTCTCTTTTCAGAATTGGGTGTTATGTTCATTTTGATGCCTGGTCTCTTCAGAATTAGCCTATAACACTTCCTGTATTTCTGGAACACTTTTCTTATATTTCTGAAACATTTTTCTATCGGGGGTTCTCTCTAAATGACCTAGTTTGTGCGAACCTAGTTTTCTTTTTAATCAGTTTATTAAGCAACTGATTTTTTTTTAAACCATCAAAAAGATGGTTCAGAACAATTTAGTAATAAAATTTCCACAAGGAGTAATGGATTTGGCCTTGAATGCACACTGATTTGTATCAGAACTGACTTCTAAGTCTGTTAGGTAAACGATACACAGATTATTAGATGGCAGAGAGTGCAGAGGACACCATAGTCATGCTTCATAACTAGGAGTTCCATCCTGAGCATGTGTTTTGCATTTTGCAGTGAACTGCATGCATCTTTTGGCCTCAGGTATGCTAAGTTCTGGTAACATATCCAGGTTTAGAATTTCTAGAAGTTGCTGGGATTTTTTGGTAGGCTTCGTTTTTTTTTTCCATTTTTCATAGTTAATATTGATGTTTGGATTTGAATAATAAGTGAGGTAACATGATATCTTATTACATGTGTATTAGTTGACTTTATGATTGTGGTTTACAGATGGTAGTGGTATTATAGAGTAACAGCCTTGATTAATTAGAAAACCAGATTTTCATGTATTGAACACTAAATTTTAAATCCAGATGCATTGGCTTTTGTTTCTGCCTGTTTTTGATTTTTAGAACTACTTTATATCCTGCAAAATTTATTTGGATTATTAAGTCGATGATTAGTTTTTACACTATTTTGTAGGAAACATTTATGGTCACATTGGAAGCCATACAAATTCTCAGCTGCCCAAGTTTTATTAATTTTATTTTCTTAACCTTTTTTTTTCTAAGGAACTTGGGAAAGTGGGTCTAAATTTCTACTTTAATGTATTGGGTCATTTAAATAATTTTCCAATTCCCTCATAAACACATAAGCTTTTCATTTTTCAAAAGGGACCCCCCAAAGTCTGTAATAACAGTTACTATTTGCTCTGATGCTGAGTGCCCAGCTTTCCCCATCTCAGCATTCATTCCGTGGCATTAGTGAGTGCCTTTGTCCAGGTGTGGTGCTGGCTGGGGGGCAGGTTACACAGCCATTCTTGTCTTTCATTTGGGTGGTGTGCAGAAACTTACAGATACCACGGCAATATGAAGGGTAGCTCCCAGGCAACAGAAACTTACTTCCCCTGGCACTCAAAATTACGTGGTAATGATGCTGAAATGGTGAACATTTTTCTGTTTTCAGAGGTTCAGCATCACAAGGAGAAAAGCACTCACACTTGATTTTAAAGTAATCGGTTGGTATGTAAACCTCATTCTCAACTCTAAATAAGCTCATCACCAAACTAGTTTTTTAAAAGTCTAATCAGAATTGTGCCACATTAGATTCATGTTACCTGTGATATAAAATGTCCTGTTAAAAATAGAAAAGATCAGAGAGTACTTATTTTGCCTGCCTGCTTTAAGTATTCAGAACATGCTGGATAAGGATATCTACTCACCTTTTTTGTCAGACTGGGCCAGGGTTTGTGATCCTACCATCAGTGGAATTAGTAAATATCACAAGTTGTACATGTTTTGACTTGACTTAAATTTTTTTTTCCAATAGAAACTATGTTCCAACTTCCTGTCAACAATCTTGGCAGTTTAAGAAAAGCCCGGAAAACTGTGAAAAAAATACTTAGTGACATTGGGTTGGAATACTGTAAAGAACACATAGAAGTAAGTAGCATGTCATTTTTTAAATTTTAACATGACTCAGCTTCTGATCCATTACTTTGTGTCAGTGGCCAGGATCGTTAATTCTTAGGGGTGATTCTGTATTTTAACTGCAGCGTTAGCTTTGCCTGAGCTTTCTCAAATAGCCTAACTTGTTCCCTTCTCCCTAAGATGGGCTTTTTCATCTTTGCATCCTGGAGCAAAAGCAGTTACCACTGAGAACGTACCACATCAGTCATTTTTTACTAGGTGGCTTTAAAATGGTCTTTAAATTCAAATCCTTAAAACAACCCCTGGGGGATATAGGAATTCTTATCTCCAATTTACAGATAAAGAACCAGTAAAGAAATAGGTCCACCTCACAGCTGAGCATGTGGCAGGGTCTGTCTGTGAGACTCCAGAGCCTGTTCTCATTCTCATATGCCTGAATGTTCTGATTGATCTTCTGATTGTTGAGGCGTGGTGGTTTGGGTGCTTGTTGTCTCTTTCCTTGGGATTTGAGCATTTGTTGGCCCTTTTGACCCATCGTAGACTATTATCTTCCCCTAGGTAACAGTTTGGACTTCACAAACTGTTTTTCTAGCCTTTTTATTCTATGAGCTTTATTAACAGCCCTGTGGGATAGCCAGTGCAGTGGTCTCCTCTTCTAGATCTCATTACTCCAGGTCTTGTGGTTAGTTGATCAACAACCTCTGATTGGAAAGAAATGTTTAAAGCTAATTTCCCCACTAGCCTTTTAAGTTCCAGCTGGCCCAGGGACCTTAACTACCTTGTCCATCTTTGTATCCTCAGCACTTAGCACAGTGCTGGGCACGTAATAGGCACTCAGTAAATGTTTGGATGGAATTGAAAGTAAAAGAGCAATTTCCTTCATGCAACAGGTTTTCTTTTCCTGGTTCCTATTAATTCTACTTTAGGGGTATATCATGAAGACTGAAGCTTTTCAAAATTGGGTTTCTCTAGTTATGTCGTCCCTGGTGTGGCAGTTCCGTCCCACAGGTTCAGGTAGATCTGCCTGATGAAACAGTCCATTTACTTCCCATGCAGTGGGGTAATCTTCACAAGAATAAATAATGCAAATGTTAAAGGTACCTTTTCTATCCTGCATTTGATTTGTTCCTCCCATTACTGCACCCACTACATACTCTGGAATATATGTGTACTTGATTTTCCACACTGAACTGTGACCCTTTTAGGAACAAGAGGAATTTTACCATAAAACTCTTTATGTTCCTGTCTCAGGGTGGAGGGGATCAAATTTTTACACAAGAGTGTAAATTTAACATAAATTTAACATAATACTACTTGCTTTCTTTGAAGAGCTTTCCTCCTTTGGGGGTTCAGAAATCCTGAGTTTTCATTCCAGTCCAATCCCACCCCACCTCCATCTCCCACAAAAGACTTTTCTTGCACAGAACCAGAATATCTCATCTGTAGCACTATAAGTGAACGTTGCTCTCTTACACTCCATTCTAATATTACAACTAATGAGTTATAGTACTCTTACGAAGGGTGCTTTGGCATTAATATGTGGCTGAATTTTTTACACTTAGTTAGAACTTCCAGTGGTTTCTTTGGAAACCTGGTGACCATTAGGGGAATGTTTAGTTGATATAAAAAGTTCAATGTAACATCCATATGCCCTTTTGTACTTCCTAGAGCTTTATCGATCCTAGTTTAGTTCTTGGTGATGTCGATTTTCCCTAGTTGATATAAGAAGTTCAATGTAACATCCTTATGGCCTTTTGTATTTCCTAGAGCTTTATCGATACTAGTTTAGTTCTCGGTGGTGTCGATTTTCCTATGCATCTCCCCAACCCTAGTTAGAGATAGGATTTATATGTAAAGTTGAGCTAGAGTTGATACAATGTTTTTGAAACTTCTTTCACTGTTTTCTAGGATTTTAAACAGTTTGAACCTAATGACTTTTATTTGAAAAACACTACATGGGAGGATGTAGGACTATGGGACCCTTCACTTACAAAAAACCAGGTAAGTGGCACAGGAGACTTCCCCAAAAGGCAGCATCCTCCCTTTTCAGTTCTACATCTTTCATGGTATTGCATTGTTTGTAGGCAACAACCTAACGTGGGAAGTGTTGAAACTGATTGTTTCATATTTTCCTAAGACGTAGGGAAAATTCGGAAGAACTTTTGGTCTTTTTTGTCATTGTACTGAAACTTCAAGTGTAAGAAGAATAGGAAAGTTTGTTACTTAGAAGTTGCGCAGCCCACTGTATACCAGCATTCCCCTCTCCTCCCCTAGCCCCTGTCAGAAGTGTTTTGGTTCTTCTAATTCTAAAATGTTCCCTCCAGCATTCTGTTCATCTAGGGTATCCATCATTTTTCTGTGTTGCAATCCTTGTTTTTTCTAGAGAAGGGAAGACAGGGCTCTTGCTTCCATTTATGTTTTCTTACTCATCTGTGTTGTCACCCAGCCTCTCCGGGTAGCCTAAGCCAGCATGTGGGGGATGGGACAGGTGGCTCTGCAGGATGGCAGAGTGGTGCAGCTTAATTTTTACAAATTGGAATTAAAAACAGTATTAGGTAATCAAGGGCACCAGCCATGCTGGCAAATATCAACAGGTGATGATACAACAAAAATGGAGTTATAGGTGATGTTTTTTTCCACGGGGAGAAGTGATTATCAATTCAAACTGTACCACTGTTTATTTCAAGTGATTGTAGTAATTCTGGATTATTGATCTGTTCACCTGTTGGAACATACTTGGCAGGGAATCAGTACTTTTAAAATCCACCTCACTTTATTCTTGCAACTCTTCTGTGAGTTTGAAGTTATTTCTGAACCAAAACTTAAAACAAAGACAGAAAGACAAACAGGAAGAAAAAAATTGGGCTCTACTCTCATCCCTTTTCTTCTCAGCACCAATAAGATGAAAAAATTGATAGTATAGTCATCTATTTCTTTCTTAGAAATACCCCAAGAAAGGGTATTAACCAGCAGTCTTAAAATATGAAAGCTTTCCAGTGGGACACATCACTTAGTTAATTCAGTTTTACAAATACTAAAGAAGGGTTGAGCTTTAAGGAAAAACAGAGTATTTCATTTTGGTTCGAGTTGGTATCTGAAACAAGGTAGGTTTCTTAGGTTTCTAGGCGAAAAAAGATCACCTCTCACCGAACTTGTGTTTCACCTGTCTTCAAAGGACCAACTGCACAGATGTTAATGAGCATGGTTCTGTAAGTTGCTCTTTGATACCGGTATATTCTGCAATGCTTTACTTTTTTATTGGCTTTTTAACACCTTGCTTTCCTCACAGTCTGTAGGAAATTTTTAATTTCTTAATTTGAATCAAAGCAGCTGTCACTTCATTACTTCCTTTGAAGCTGCTCTTGCTTAAGAAGGAACAGCATGGCTTGTAGAAGAAAGCCGACTTTTCAAATCATTAGTTTTGTGATCTCAGTGAAACCTGAATACTATACTCTACTTTGATCAGAGGGGGGAAGTGTTTGAGATTTTTGAAGATGAGCCTTTTTCTCTATGAAAATTTTTCCATGATGGGGAGGATCAAAAGTGTGTCTTTATATCATATTGCCTAATTGCACTACAACACTCTGGGCCCTGAGTTTTACTATATAGTGAATCTGAAGCCTTCAGCAACTTACCAGTTCACAGAGTAATTGTAGTGATTTCACCTAGCTTATTCTTATCCTTTCTAACTAAAATGTTTATCTTGAAGCCATTTGTCTTTGGTTTCTCTAAAACCAATGAGCAAATGTGACTCTGGTCTTTTCTAAAAACACTGAGGAAGAACTTTGAATGGAGTTTTTATTTACACTGCCATGCCAAAACAAGCGTTTAGTTTAAAACAGCTTTCTCATTTGAATATTTTATAAATTTATTTTGCATTTTGCGAAAGGAAAAAATGATAACTCAAATCTCAGTGCATTATAGAGTTTCAGTTCTAAAAATAGCATTATGTCTCTTAAAGACTGTCTGGGGGGGCTTCCCTGGTGGCACAGTGGTTGAGAGTCCGCCTGCCGATGCAGGGGACGTGGGTTCGTGCCCCAGTCTGAGAGGATCCCACATGCCGCGGAGTGGCTGGGCCCGTGAGCCATGGCTGCTGAGCCTGCGTGTCCGGAGCCTGTGCTCCGCAGCAGGAGGGGCCACAACAGTGAGAGGCCCGCGTACAAAAAGACTGGGGGAAAAAAGCCTAAAACCTGTTACTGCTTATCTGAAGTGGCATCCTGATTCCAGTTTTTGTCTTTTCTTTAGGACTATCGGACAAAACCTTTTTGCTGCAGTGCTTGCCCATTTTCTTCAAAATTTTTCTCTGCCTACAAAAGTCATTTCCGGAATGTCCATAGTGAAGACTTTGAAAATAGGATTCTCCTTAATTGCCCCTACTGTACCTTCAATGCAGACAAAAAGACTTTGGAAACACACATTAAAATATTTCATGCTCCAAACGCCAGCGCACCAAGTAGCAGCCTCAGCACTTTCAAAGATAAAAGCAAAAGCGATGGCCTTAAACCTAAGCAGGCTGACAGTGTAGAGCAAGCTGTTTATTACTGTAAGAAGTGCACTTACCGAGATCCTCTTTATGAAATAGTTAGGAAGCACATTTACAGGGAACATTTTCAGCATGTGGCAGCACCTTACATAGCAAAGGCAGGAGAAAAATCACTCAATGGTGCAGTCCCCTTAGGCACAAATGCCCGGGAAGAAAGTAGTATTCACTGCAAGAGATGCCTTTTCATGCCAAAGTCCTACGAAGCTTTGGTACAGCATGTCATTGAAGACCATGAACGCATAGGCTATCAGGTCACTGCCATGATTGGGCACACAAATGTGGTGGTTCCCCGATCCAAACCCTTGATGCTGATTGCTCCCAAACCTCAAGACAAGAAGGGCATGGGACTCCAATCAAGAATTGGTTCCCTCGCTTCTGGAAATGTCCGGTCTTTACCATCACAGCAGATGGTGAATCGACTCTCAATACCAAAGCCTAACTTAAATTCTACAGGAGTCAACATGATGTCCAATGTTCACCTACAGCAGAACAACTATGGAGTCAAATCTGTAGGCCAGGGCTATGGCGTTGGTCAGTCAATGAGACTGGGTCTAGGTGGCAACGCACCAGTTTCCATCCCTCAACAGTCTCAGTCTGTGAAGCAGTTACTTCCAAGTGGAAATGGAAGATCTTATGGACTTGGGTCAGAGCAGAGGACCCAGGCACCAGCAAGATACTCTCTGCAGTCTCCAAATGCTTCGTCTCTCTCATCGGGCCAGTTAAAGTCTCCTTCCCTCTCCCAGTCACAGGCATCCAGAGTATTAGGTCAGTCCAGTTCCAAACCTACTGCAGCTGCCACTGGCCCTCCCCCACCCAATACTTCCTCAACTCAGAAGTGGAAAATATGTACAATCTGTAATGAGCTTTTTCCTGAAAATGTCTATAGTGTGCACTTCGAAAAAGAACATAAAGCTGAGAAAGTCCCAGCAGTAGCCAACTACATTATGAAAATACACAATTTTACTAGCAAATGCCTCTACTGTAATCGCTATTTGCCCACAGACACTCTGCTCAACCACATGTTAATTCATGGTCTGTCTTGTCCATATTGCCGTTCAACTTTCAATGATGTGGAAAAGATGGCGGCACACATGCGGATGGTTCACATTGACGAAGAGATGGGACCTAAAACAGACTCGACTCTGAGTTTTGATTTGACATTGCAGCAGGGCAGTCACACTAACATCCATCTCCTTGTGACTACGTACAACCTGAGGGATGCCCCTGCTGAATCTGTTGCTTACCATGCCCAAAATAACCCTCCAGTTCCTCCAAAGCCACAGCCAAAAGTTCAGGAAAAGGCAGATGTTCCTGTTAAAAGTTCACCTCAAGCTGCAGTGCCCTATAAAAAGGATGTCGGGAAAACCCTTTGCCCTCTTTGCTTTTCAATCCTAAAAGGACCCATATCTGATGCACTTGCACATCACTTAAGAGAGAGGCACCAGGTTATTCAGACCGTTCACCCAGTGGAGAAAAAGCTCACCTACAAATGCATCCACTGCCTTGGCGTGTATACCAGCAACATGACCGCCTCGACTATCACTCTGCATCTGGTCCACTGCAGGGGTGTTGGAAAGACCCAGAATGGCCAAGATAAGACAAATGCACCCTCTCGGCTTAACCAGTCACCAGGCCTGGCACCTGTGAAGCGCACTTACGAGCAAATGGAATTTCCCTTGCTGAAAAAGCGAAAGTTAGATGATGACAGCGATTCGCCCAGCTTCTTTGAAGAGAAGCCTGAGGAGCCTGTTGTTTTAGCTTTGGACCCCAAGGGTCATGAAGATGATTCCTATGAAGCCAGGAAAAGCTTCCTAACAAAATATTTCAACAAGCAGCCCTATCCCACCAGGAGAGAAATTGAGAAGCTGGCGGCCAGTTTATGGTTGTGGAAGAGTGACATTGCTTCCCATTTTAGTAACAAGAGGAAGAAGTGTGTCCGAGACTGTGAAAAGTATAAGCCTGGTGTGTTACTGGGCTTCAACATGAAAGAATTAAACAAAGTTAAGCATGAGATGGATTTTGATGCTGAGTGGCTATTTGAAAATCATGATGAGAAGGATTCCAGGGTCAATGCTAGTAAAACTGCTGACAAAAAGCTCAACCTTGGGAAGGAAGATGACAGTTCCTCAGACAGTTTTGAAAATTTGGAAGAAGAATCCAATGGAAGTGATAGCCCTTTTGACCCTGTTTTTGAAGTTGAGCCTAAAATCCCTAATGATAACCCAGAGGAACACATACAGAAGGTAATTTCTGAGGATGCTTTAGAGTCTGAGAAGCTAGACCAAAAAGAGGAGGATGGTTCAAAATATGAAACTATTCATTTGACTGAGGAACCAACCAAACTAATGCATGACGCCTCTGATAGTGAGGTGGACCAAGATGATGTTGTTGAGTGGAAAGATGGTGCTTCTCCATCTGAGAGCGGCCCTGGTTCCCAACAAGTGTCAGACTTCGAGGACAACACATGTGAGATGAAAACAGGAACCTGGTCCGATGAGTCTTCCCAGAGTGAAGATGCAAGGAGCAGTAAGCCAGCTGCCAAAAAAAAGGCTCCCGTGCAAGGTGACAGCGAGCAGTTGAAGTGGAAGAATAGTTCCTATGGAAAAGTTGAAGGGTTTTGGTCCAAGGACCAGTCACAATGGAAGAATGCAACTGAAACTGATGAGCGCTTATCCTCCCCACAGATTGAGTGGCAGAACAGCACAATGGACAGCGAGGACGGGGAGCCGTTTGACAACATGACTGACGGGGTAGCCGAGCCGATGCACGGGGGCTTGACCGGAGTGAAACTGAGCAGCCAGCAGGCTTGAGGGCCAGGGCCTCTGGCGTTGGTGACAGGTGCTGCAGCCTGGAACCCTGTTCTCCTGTCAGTGTGACTGCAAAGCTGTGTTCTAACTGGTACTGCCTTCTGAGTGCTGGGTCATCAGGCTGTGGGGACGTGTGGCCACTCCGATCCACATGGTTCTTTCTAAGTCTATGACACACGATTGGCTGATCTCGCTTTAGAACGTGCCGTGACAGGCACAGTAACTAAATGTGAAAAACCAGTAAGTTGGGGGCTCGTGAGCGCACACGAGAAAAAGCAGAGGTTTATTTTATCTGCCTTCTCAACCTTTCTTTCCCTCTGTAAAATGTCTGGTTGGATGTCCTTGAGAAGCGTTCTCTTGATTCAAACGGTAGTGTAGGGCCAACATACAAGCTACCAGTCCAATGTGTATAGTAGACTTTGGGGAAATTGACTTTTTTTTTCATGTATTCATTCTGAATAGTTGAAATGTATATTTGTACAGTCTTTTAGACCTATTCAAGTGATGCTTATGATATTGTTATTGTGTACCCATCATAGATTTGTTTCTTTTTTTAGTGTTGCCCTTGCTGTGTTAATAAGCGCTGTATCTAGTTGACCTAGCAAAAGCCTGAAACTACGCTAGTGTGGACTTCGGGACAGACTTAGTTTTTGCACATAACCTTGTACAATCTCGCAACAGAGGCCAGCCACATAAGATATATATCTGGACTCTCTTGTATTATAGAATTTTTCTTGTTCTGAATATCCTTGACATTACAGCTGACAAAAACAAAAACTGGTATTTCAGATGTTTCCTGAAATCTTTTAAGCTAAAATCACATGCAAGAATTGACTTTGCAGCTACTAATTTTGACACCTTTTAGATCTGTATGAAAGTGTGTTGTGTTGAAGCAGCAAACCAATGACTGCTGTCTTTTGGATATTTAGTTTTATCTTTAGTTAAACACCACCCTGGTGTAGTCATTTATACCATCTAATATATGACACACTGTTGTAGTATGTATAATTTTGTGATCTTTATTTCCCTTTGTATTCATTTTAAGCATCTAAATAAATTGCTGTATTGTGCTTAATGTAAATATTTGCTTTATTACACATTACAGTCCTGTGTGTCCATTATGTCTTGTGCCAGTTGATGCCATGGCTCTCTTTCATCAGAGATGGAGGTACAGCCACTGAGGAAACTTGTGGAAGACCAAGATTTGCTGCCGTTGGCATAAAGAATGCTTTCTCTCCAGGCACCTGTTGCAGATTCTTTGGTTTGGTTTTTGTCTTTTTCCCTTTTTCCTTGCTAAAACAAACATCCTCCTCGAGTTCTTTCAGTTCCCCTTTTGTTAAGGAGCGGAGCCTGCTTATATATGTAAATGTATCGATGAGAAAAGGATGTAAACGTAAGTTAGCATTCATTTGCGAGCAGAATCTTCATGCCCTGGTGTTCTTTTGTCTAAATGAAGTAAATGTTAGTTTTCACCTTATAATGGGAACAATTGTACTAAACAGTCAGCTATTCTCTGCTTTTGTTACAATTCTCTCAACCATCTTGCTGTTACGAAAAAGGCTTTGGAGATCACACGTTTGGAGGGCTGTCAAGATACAAGGAGCTGGTATGGTGCGTTCACTATGCATGGATTCCCAAGAGCCAACCCCGTACTAAACCCCGTAGAAAGTTACAAAGAGGCAGAATTAGGCCGATGTTTTTTGCAGTTAGGACAGGGATGGGATGGATGCTCCAGCCCATGCAGAGGCTGGTCGGTCACCTCTCAGGGACATTGGCCTAAAGAGTTCTGAAGTGGCTAGTTTCCATGATTTCTGAGACTCTTCCCAGAAGGTTCACCTTGTTCATGCTTTTGCTACCCAGGAATAAAGGTCTGACCAACGTTCCCCTAAGATGTAAAGTCGTGCCTCTCAAAAACAATACAGGAGAAAGCACAAAAATAGACTAGAACCTTTAGGGTGTTCGGGGCTGGCATGGAGCTACTTTAAATCCATTATACAGATTATAAATTCTGTGGACACCAGCTAACATTTAGGACAGGATGTCCCCAAGTTAAGATGCTACAGATTACCCAGTCAGAAAAACTGGCATTGAGAAGGTCTCTTTCCCTTGAGGACAGTAATACCAGCTGCATTTAAGCCATCTCCCATTTGTTTTGAAATTAGACTGCCTAATTAAAAGGTAGGAAGAATTTAGCCTGGGCTTATGAGGCCTACATGGAGTACTAGTGAGACTTGTGCAAAATAGTGGGGCGGGGTGGGAGGACGTTCCAGGTTGGACATTTGAACAAAGATAGATGAGTATGCTTCCTTGCTGAGGTGGTGTGAGTGGGCGTTGTTGGCATATGAGAAGAGTTTAGCCACCTGAGAACTGGAAATAAAGAAGATTTCCAAGTAGAAATGTTGCAGAAGCCCTAAAAGTGTCTCAATAAAAGCCATTTTTAAAAAATGCTGTTGCTACTGTTTGCTTTTGGAATAATCTGGAAATAAAAACTGGCATTCTGCCATCTTCTAATTAGAGAAGGTCTATAACTGTAGATTGAATAATCCTGTAGATTTGCTTTTTAACAAGGAAAAACAAAATTCCAGAGAACTTTTTGCCCTTTAAATTTCCTGTGGCCATGAGTTTCAGACTCAGATTGAGTAAGCACTATGGTTTCTCTCCCTTTTCAGCACGTTGAAGCATTTTCTTGTCCCATCCTTGGTTCCCTGTCATTGAGCAGTACAGGGTCTTCAGCAAACAGCTCTTTGTCCCCTCTTAAATTCCAAGTAAAAAAGGATCTGCCTCCTTTTCCCCCCTGTGGCTGTGTTTCTGTCTACTCGAAATGCCTAGCCACTTGTGAAGACGCACAGTACTTCAGGAGGGAACAAAATAAGTGCCAGATTTGAAAATGCTCTATCAGAGACTGGGAATGGCCCGCCCGAAACACTTCCCTGGGGGCCATTCAGCTTGCTTTTGCCAAGTGAGTACTGCCATATAGAGGGGTGGTTCCCCACGTTGTGGGCTACCAGCACCCAAACCTTGAGATGGGGCTCCCAAATCATCTCTAGGTGATTCTGTGCCACGCAAGCTTGAGAACCACTTAGCTTGAGTGATGGAAAAATCTACTTTTCACCAGCGAGATTAGGTAGAGCATACTGAATCTGGATTCCACAGAGCAACTGGTCAGCATTCCGCCCCTCCCTTAGGCAACGATCTTTTCAACCCACTGTGACCCTTAACTGCCCACCCACCCTGTAGGTCACTGGCCTGGCACCAGTTGCAGGCATGTTTCACCAAAGTGTCATGTAGGAACATTTCAAACTCCTAAACCCCCAGAGAACTGAAAACAAAAGGAAGAGGCTGCTCTCACCATTCTGAAATGCATTCCAACATACTAGTTACTAACTGGCCACCATGACGAACGTGGTCTAGGGAAAGACTCGGCTGAGAGAAACTAGACAGGCAAGTTAGAAAAAAGTGTTTTTTGCCAACTACTACTAGAAGTCTAGCTCAAAAACGGATCCAAACTTGCACCAAAGGAGGATCAGCATTTGGTAATTCTTTGCATCCTGCTACTTCCCATCAACTTACTCCACTTTAAAAAGTTAACTTTAACATTCACTATAACTTAAATCCTAGTGGAATTACAGCTTAATGGAGTTGTGTTCAAAAACTGGCATATAAGGTAAAAACTGCATATATCCTGAAAATCCTTAAGTCATGATTTCAAAGTGCTCCAGCTAACAGGACACAGGAGGGAAAGTCCATAGTCATTTCCAGGACACATTCTCTGGTTTTTTCCAGCTTATGTACAATGTTATCAGTATACCTTAGAAAGGTGCAAGGCCATTTTAAACCTAAACTGGTTTTTGCAATAAAAATCTTGCTGTACCTTTATGAATGTCTTATTACCAAGTGAAGCAAAATGGATAGCCTAATAAGTAAATTGTTCAACTTTTGGAAACTGGTAGAGCAAGAGCCTAGAAATAAAAGGGCTTTTCCAATGCATTTGATGTCAGCGCCATACTGGCTGCCATGTAGATTGGAGCAGAATGTGACAGCTGTGTACGTGGGGCAGCCATCTGGGAATCTAAAAATTAAAAGACCTTGCCTTGGGGACCACTGGCGAAAAGATCACTGCACGACTTGCTGGTGGCTGCAACTGCTGGCACAGCTCTACGGGCTTCCCTGGGAAGAGGACTCCGAGAGAGGCTTAAACACAGAGCCCTCCAAGGAGGGGACCTCCAGGCCAGGGGTGAGATTACACCTTTCCTAGGAGTTCAACACTGTTCCTGAAAATGCCTGGAGCTCAGCACACATCCTGAGTACATATTTACTCAAGAACTTTCCAAACATCACAGAAGTGTTCCTGGGACTAGTTGTAGGGCATTAGATTCCAAGATCATTTGAGTCCTCAAAACGGTCCTGCCCCAATTCCCTAAACCACCCCCGCCCCCCAAAAAAAGTCCTCTATTAGTACTAGGTTTTGGGTTTCAGGACATGAAGTTTCAGAGAAGCCAACTTGTCCCAAGGTTCCAGCTGGCAGAGGGGAGATGCTGACTTGGACCCAGGAGATCTGAGCCCACAGCCCCTGGAATTCCCAGCCACACCATCCAGCCTTGATCTTGGCTGAAGACTACCCTCTTAAGAAAGGCTTTCCCTGCTATGAATGCAAAGACATGTGAGCCTTGGTTTCTAAATCAACACATCATAGTTTCCCTGGCACAGCGTTTCCCAAACTATACTCGTTCACATTGCCATTTTGTCACTTTTGCCACATCTGCCTAACAGCTGCTTTACATACTTAGTATGTTTCAACTCCCCTTTTTGGAAGGGAAAACTGTATCTCTACAAAAAAAAGGACAACCAGCATAATTTGCCATTAATGAAGGCATCCCTAAAAACACATACAAGACAAAACGTTAGACTAAAAATGTGCCACCTGTCATTGCTTGCTGAGGGCTGTGAGCCTGAGACTTGCTCTGTTTGTTAAAAAGGAAAATCAGAGGGGCCCAGGGCACGCTAGCACCAAGATGAGGCTTTTTCCTTGGCCCAGACGAGACTGGAAGAACTGGATGTGTCTCCATGGACTCGTGTTACCTGATGCATGCCAGGTGGCACCAAACCATTTGTCAAGAGATGGCTCTGGCTCAGAGTGCTTCCCAGGGAAGCCTTTGCCCAGTCATTACCCAGCTCTTCTTACCTGGCTTTAGACTCCTTTTTATGAAATAGGGTTCTCTCACTGGCAGTAACGGGAACTCCAACTCAGATTGGGCTTAATAAAGGGGGCACACAGGTAACAGCTGTGGCCGAGGAGGGCGGGGTGCTCAGTGATGTCAGCAGGGCGTCAGGTCCTCTGTGCTTCCATCCTGCCACCCACACGGTCACTTTCATCCTAAGCAGGGACCCTGGTGTTCGTGTTGCTTCCCATTCACCTGCCCTGAGAGAGGGTTTCCCCTCTCTTACCACAGAGGGAGAGTCCTGAACTTGGAGCTAATTGGACCACTCCAGAACCAGTTTCTGTGGCTGGTAGGCTTAGGCCAGACCTAAGCCTCGGTGAGTCACTGTGAGCTAGGATTACCTCGATGGGCTTAGATCAGGCAATACCCATCTCTGGAGCTGGGGTGCAATCAATTCAACCCAAACCAGAAACCAACTCAAACCCGATTCTACCCACTACACTCAGGAGGGTGTGAGACGGATACTGGGGCTTCTACACTCTTCAAAGGAAACCTCTTTGAAAAATCTCTGAACTGCTATTCTTCCAAAGCACGGATTCCCAGACCTGGCTGCATCTTGAAATCACCTGCGGATTTTTAACACTTAAAGATGCCGGGGACCCTCCCCCAGAGATTCTGATGCAACTGGCCTGAGCTGTGGCCCAGGTGACTCCAATGTGGTTCCCAGGCAAACCTGAGAACCACCGTTCTAAAGACACAAGCGACCAAGGCTACAGAGTGAGCCTTCCCCTGATTTATGTATTTGCTGCCAGTGGTCTCCTGTTTAAGACCATTTATTCTATTTCTCTCCATTCAACAAACACGCGCACTTGCCGGACAGCCTAAGAACCCCCATTTCTACACCCAGAGAAGCAACTTGTGTGTAGAAAACAATGTTACCCGTGTAAGCTAATGCCCTGATGTCTCGCCGGTTCCCCAGGAGCAATGATGAGACCACAGGCCTACACGGGTCACCCTAGCCGGGTCACCGCTGCAAACAGTCCCAGTCCTGGTGCCAACAAAGGAAAAGCACAAGGGCTTCCCTGGTGGCGCAGTGGTTGAGAGTCCGCCTGCCGATGCGGGGGACGCGGGTTTGTGCCCCGGGCCGGGAGGATCCCACATGCCACGGAGCGGCTGGGCCCGTGAGCCATGGCCGCTGAGCCTGCGCGTCCGGAGCCTGTGCTCCGCAACGGGAGAGGCCACAACAGTGAGAGGCCCGCGTACCGCAAAAAAAAAAAAAAAAAAAAAAAAGGAAAAGCACAAACCTCATCGTCCAGGGCACTCCCCCAGGCACTCTCCTCCCTCTCCTGTGCCTCGGGCGTGGCTCCCCAAGAACAGCCTTGCTGGCGAAACGCCGAATGCTACATTTATGACGGGACTGCTCCCTGGAAGACCCAGTGAGAAAGTCCTTCCGGTTGAGGGGTCGACCTCCAGCAGAGTCAGGTTTGCCTGGTTTGGTTCTCTGAGGAAATCATGTGATTATCCAGACCATGTACACCTGCCCACTGCAGTCAGCTCCGTACTCCTTCCTCCACCTCAGCAGCCCAGGCAGCCAGCAAAGCACACTCGCCAGAAGTCCCCGCAAAGAAGGCAGAAATAAGCCTCAGACCACTGCCCCTCCCCAGCGGCTTGCAAGCCTAAAATGCATCCAGCTGGTGCTTACCGATAAGAATTTTGATGCTTTTAAATCTACAGCGAGCACACAGGCCTCACAGAGGAAATTCTGTGACAGCTGCTCCGAGTCAGAATTGCTTTGAATTCTTTCAAACCCAAAGATGGCTGTGCTCTTGACCATAAGACAAAGCGGGGGGCTTCCCTGGTGGTGCAGTGGTTAAGAATCCACCTGCCAATGCAGGGGACACGGGTTCGAGCCCCGGTCAGGGAAGATCTCACATGCCACGGAGCAACTAAGCCCGTGCACCACAACTACTGAGCCTGCGCTCTAGAGCCCGCGAGCCACAACTACTGAGCCTGCGTGCTGCAACTACTGAAGCCCGCGTAAAGAGGAGCCCCCGCTCGCTACAACCAGAGAAAGCCCGTGTGCAGCGATGGAGAACCAACACAGCCAAAAATAAAAATAAATAAAATAAATAAATTTATTTAAAAAAAAGACAAAGCAGGATTTTGCTTTAAGATGGGAAGGAAATGCCTTGATGCCTCCAGGTGCCTGGGTCAACAGGTCATCTCGAGAGAACTGGTAATCCTGGAACAAGACCCCTTTGGGGGTGTCTGCCTAGCTTCTAACCTCTTCTCTGAGAACTCCCCTTTCCACCCCAAGAAGGAGAGCTTTTATCATGAATGGATGTTGGATTTTGTCAAGTGCTTTTTTCTGCATCTCTTGAGATGACCATGTGGGGTTTTTTTACTTTTATTAATCCAAGTGTGTTGCACTGATTGATTTTAAGGTGTTAAACCAACCTTGTATTCCTAGGAGAGAGCCCACTGGTCATGGTGTGTAATCCTTTTTATATATTTCTGGATTCAGTCTGCTGCTATTTTGTTGAGGACTTCTGCAAATGCAAATACCTGTGGGGTCAGGCAGTAAAGAAATCAGTGAGATAACTTAGATACAAGAGAGACCCAGAGAGTGCGGCCCTGCTAAAGGGACTCAGCTTTGGCTTGTTGTTGTCTTGCAAGAATATGAGCCCCATATTGCCTTATTTTAGTTTTTGAAGAGAAGCTGGAAATCCAGTTCTGAATGTGAACTGTCCTGATTTTTAATTGCTGGCAACTGATTTTAATTGAATTTTTTGAATAGGGAAACACCAAAATATCAAAAGTTTAAAATAAAATGGAAAGTCCACTTCTCACCCACAGTAGATATTCACCATTCTCAAATATTTGTTTATCTTCCCAGAGGACTTGAATGCTTTTCTTTCTCACACAGATGGTAGCATATCAGGTACCTTTTCCTCCACTTTGGCTTTTGTGATATCTCCATACCAAGTCATAAAGAACTCCGAATCCATTTTTACGTCTTCATAGGATTCCACCCATTCCTGCGTGTATGGAGGTACTGTAACTGAACCAGTCCCTAATTGATGGATACTTAGGTTCTTTCCAATCTTTTGCTATTTCAATGAGCAGTGAATAAACTTTTGCATTTATTGTTTCTCTTGTGTGTATATATTGGGAGACTAGATCCCTAGGGGCGGAATTGGGCCCTAGGGGTCTAAGGGTATATACATTTCTAATTTTGATGGGTACTGCCCACGGACCTCCATGAGAATCATGTCCCACCACCAACATATGAGAATGCACATTTCTTCAAAATTTCACCAACAGTGTCATCAAAAACGTTTTATTTTTGCCTGCATAAGTGAAAACTAATTTCAATATTCTTTAGATTTACAGATTGAGGTTGAATATCTTTTCATATCTTTAAAATGACTTTTGCATTTTCTTTTCTGTGAAATACCTATTCATAACCTTTGCCATTTTTCTGGGGGGTTTCCTCTTATTTATTTGTAGGAGATGTTTATATATTAGGGAGATTATCCCTTTATAATACAAGCTGCAAATATATTTTCCCAGTTTGTCCTTTGTCTTTTTGGTCATTTGTCTTTTGAATTTGCTTAGGATTTTGTCGTTCTAAGATTTTTTTTTTTTTTTTTTTTTTTTTTTTTTTTTTTTTTTTTTTTTTTTTTGCTGTACGCGGGCCTCTCACTGCTGTGGCCTCTCCCGCTGCGGAGCACAGGCTCCGGACGCGCAGGCCCAGCGGCCATGGCTCACGGGCCCAGCCACTCCGCGGCACGTGGGATCCTCCCGGACCGGGGCACGAACCCGCGCCCCCTGCATCGGCAGGCAGACTCCCAACCACCGCGCCACCAGGGAAGCCCTCTAAGATTTTTTTTTTTCGGTTGAATTTTCTGTTTGTTTTTGCCATGCAGAGGATTTTAAATTTTTAAATATAATCCAATTCTTCAACTTTTATGGCTTCTGGATTTTTTTTATGACTCTCCAATGTTTCTGCCTCCTTATTCTATAAATTCATTTTACACATTTAACTCCTCCTTAATCCGTTTGGAATTTTGGAACCGTTCCTGGTGTACAGAATGAGGTATGGAACTCACTTTATTTTTTCCAGATGGTTACCCAGTTGTCTCAACATGAAAACAATTTTAAAACAGTTCAGGGCAAACCATACAGTTCTGCCAACGTGTGGGCCACCGTCTTGAAACCTCTTACTTTGAACAGACGTGAAGTTCACATCCACAGGGAAAGTGGGAATGATCGACCAAAGGGCCTTGCTCTTATGAAGAATTGCAATGGCCTATACCCGGGCGCCCCTGTCCCAAAACAGCCACCAATGAAAGAAAAAGAGAAAGAAAATGATCACCCTTTCGTAGGCTGCAAAGTGACCCTGGCCATGGGCTTTGGGTTTGACCCTCTCAAGTCAGCATCAAGGCTTTCGCTGACTTGCTAGGAGACACATCCGACACTTGCTCTAAAGGGGGACGCCCATCAGGTCACCTGGCACCAGGACAGAGCGCCAGCAGCTCAGAGGACTGAGGTCAGGAATTCCTGGCAGGCTCTGTGTCCTGGCTTTCCCTCCCCTTAAGTGTCTCCAAGTGTCCCTGAAAGTTCATTGTTTGGCACTGAAACTCCAGGAAACTTGGAAAGGCCAGTTCTAGCTCATTAGTCACCTTTTCCCCATAGACGCTGTCATACAACCTTACCCCTCCTCGCTGCCTTGTGGGGGGGTGTCCCCAAAAGAGTCCCAGGACAGCAAAACCAGAGAGTGCGAGTTCGACTCTGGCAGCTCTCGCTCTCCCGTGACTCGTTCTTACTCTGAAATGTAAGGCAGCTCCTAAGCCACTCACTGCTGAGGCTCTTGGATGCCACGAGCCAACTGAGAAACGCAGGACAGTGGGCCTTTCCCCCACCCACCCTGGTCACCATCACAGCCACCTGTTACCCAGTGCCCATCGCCGGGCCCTGACACAGGTCATCTCACTTCCTCCCCAGTACACCCCAACAGGCAGGTGCCATTATTCTCTGTATCTTACTGTGGAAGATCTTACTGAGGCTGGTCTCAGAGAAGGTAAGCAACTAACCCAGGGCCACACAGCTGAGATGTGCAGGAGATGATGGCGCCACCCAGGCAGGCTGACCTCACAGCCTATAAGTTCTTAGTCACTGTCCTGTGGGTCTCTATTTTAGGACACCTCTGTTGCTGTGGCTTAATCCTGTGACATTCCCGTTCACCTCGGCCGGACCCTTGGTCCGGCCTCTGGAAGGAGAAAGAAGCCTGGGCATCTTCAGCAATCGACATATACCCGGTTTTCCAGAAATTGCTGTCCTCACCACTTGTCTGAAAAAGGAACTTTCCATTGAATCGCTGCCCTCCCTGAGCAGACCAGGGCACGGGGAAGATCTAAGCTTCTTTCGTTAAAAACAGTCCCTATCAATACAACACGGCCATGACAATGAACGGTCAGCAGCCACTGGGATGCCGCCACAGGCTCAGTGTCTGCCGGGGGAGCCAGGGACAAAGCCGACGCGCTGAGTATACACACGCCACTCCGCCTCCAGTTACAAGGTACAGAAGCCGGCGACACCAGCACCGTCTACGCTGCGCGATGTCAGCGTAGTGTTAGCTTGGATGGGGGTGGGGCACTGGCTGGAAGGGAGCACGAGGGGGCTTCTGGGTGCTGATGATGCTTGTGTGTTTCTAGATCAGGGTGAGGGTTAAGCAGATGTGTTCAGTGTGTGAAAATTCAGTGACCCATACACTTAGGTGCACCTTTCCGTCTGTAAATTTTACTTCAATAATTTAAAATAACGTCTTGACATTTTTAAATAAAGAATTATGTTTACAACAATTATCTCCACAAAACGCTGGCTGTACTTGAAACAAGGGGTTCACTTATATCTTTTAGTTCAAAAAATTGTCCTAAGGGACTGCCCTGGTGGCGCAGTGGTTATGAATCCGCCCACCAATGCAGGAGACACGGGCTCGAGCCCTGGTCCGGGGAGATCCCACATGCCGCGGAGCAACTAAGCCCGTGAGCCACAGCTACTGAGCCTGTGCTCTAGAGCCTGCGAGCCACAACTACTGAGCCCACGTGCCACAACTACTGAGCCTGTGTGCCACGGCTACTGAAGCCCGCGCGGCCAGAGCCCGTGCTCTGCAACAAGAGAAGCCACCACAATGAGAAGCCTGTGCACCTCAACGAAGAGTAGCCCCTGCTCGCCACATCCAGAGAAAAGCCCGCGTGCAGCAACAAAGACACAACACAGCCAAAAATAAAATAAATAAAAATTAAAAAAAAAAAGAAAAGAAAGCCAAGTGATTTGCTTATTAAAAAAAAAGAATCCGCTTGCCAATGCAGGGGACACGGGTTCGAGCCCTGGTCCGGGAAGATCCCACATGCCGCGGAGCAACTAAGCCCGTGCGCCACAACTACTGAGCCTGTGCTCCAGAGCCCACGTGCCACAACTACTGAGCCCGCACGCCACAACTACTGAGGCCCGCACGCCTAGAGCCCGTGTTCTGCAGTGAGAGAAGCCACCGCAATGAGAAGCCCACGCACCGCAACGAAGAGTAGCCCCCGCTCACCGCAACTAGAGAAAGTCCGTGGGCAGCAACGAAGACCCAAAGCAGCCAAAAATAAATAAAAATTTTTTTAAATGTTCTAAAATTGGCAAGACTCAACTCTTTTTTTGCTTTGCTACCACTATCTCACTTGATTCATGATGTCAGATTTCCTTGAAATTCAAATGCTGGTCTGCAATACAGGGGTGTGTGTGTGTGTGTGTGTGTGTGTGTGTGTGTGTGTGTTCTTGGCTCTGGGAGGGATTGCAGAAACTAGAAATATCCATCACCAAAGTGAGGAATCCAGCATTTCAGAACAATAGCAGGAAACTCATCTACATGAGAAGAAATGAAAGCAAACACACCTTGGAGGGCTCCAGGGAATCTGAATGATCTCTGCATTCTGCTGGGAATCTGAAGGCCAGAGCTGCACCCTCCCCTCAGGCGAGGGGCTTCATAATAAGCAGATTCTGAGGATCAGGCTTGCGCCAGTGGCAGGAGCACCCATCAAGGAAACATTTACACACAGGCGACCTGGACACGTTTATTGAGACGGTTCACAGGGCCAGTGGGCACTGGGGTTCACACAAACTGGCCGACACGCATATACTTGGAGCCACGCACCCTGGGGGCACTGCACGAGCCCCTCACAACCCCTGTGCAAAGCCCTTCCAAGGCAAAGGGAAATCCAAGGCCCCACAGCCCATCCCCCTGGGTGACCATCTTGCCCAGAACACCAGGCAGGACAAACGCCGGTGGAGAAGGCCTTCTCCAGCTCATCTCTGAGGCACTGCCCACCTGTGGGTTCTAAATGCTTCTCCAAACCCTGTGGGCCCACGTGAAGCAAGGGGGAAAATTCAGAAAACGCATCCACAACGATAAAACAAAACAAAACGAAAAACCATCTGCGCGGCACACAGATTTCACTTCCCGATGTCCCTGACGGCAGGACCGCAGGGCTCACAGACGCCTTTGGCAGCTGGGGGCTCGGCGCGTTGCCTCCCCGGCGTCCACAGGAAAATAGTCCTCGGTTCTGTACAATGCGGGCAGCTCGAAGGTCGGGGCCGGCGGCGTCCACAGCTTCTGGAATGACAGAAAATCAGGTGCCCCATCAGCCTCGTGAAGCCACTTGTTCTGAGACCCAAGCACTCCAGTTGCAGGAGTTCATCCTGCAGGGAGAACAGCCCAGGTGACCAAAGACTCCATGATTCTTTGGTGACACTGCCTGTGACAGCCAAAGCCGGCCCATTTGAAACCTGATGGGGAGCTCGGTTGGCAGGGCTGGTCCGTGTCCACGGAGCCCTCCGCAGCATTAGAGAGAACCGGGCTCTGAGGAGGGATGACCGAGAAAGCCAGCTGTACCTCATGCCACCGCGTGCCAGGAAGGGCCGCGAGCCGAGACAGCGCCGTGGGCCAGGCCCTGGGAAAGCTGGGGTCGGGCCGATGCTTCTTTGAATGTGCACCCATCTGTGCTGCCTGAAGGCTGGGCCATGTGCGTGTGTTACTTTTTTTAAAAAATTTAACCAGTTTAAGAAGTGCTTACTTACTTCTGGTGTGGATTTTTGTTGCAGGGAGGTTAGGGAGGGGAGATTTTGCATCAAGCAACCCTCCCCAAGCTCTAGTAACCCTGCGGATTACCCAGGCATCTCAAGGTCAAACCAGTTTTACAGAGGACCGCCTCAAACAGTGCTGCTCAAATGTGACTGCACAGGGAACCTCCTGGGAGAGTTATGGAATGCTTATGCCCAGGCTCCGTCCCCAGAGTCTGATGTCGTTGGTCTGGGGTGTGGCCTGGGCATCGGGGTATTTCAAAGCTCTCAGGTGATTCTCATGTAGAGCTGGGGCCGATCCCAATGACTGTGACCTGCTCCGGGGCGGACCAGCAGGGAGATGGGCAGGAGTGTGGGGCTCCAGGGGTGCAGGGGGAGGAGGGCTCTGCACGTCTCCACCTGGGGTCCCTCTCACCGCCCTTCCGCCCTCCCCTCCGCAGCTCCGTCTACTCTTTGATCTCCAGGCCGCCTCTGTCAGCTCAGCCCAGAGCAAGCTCTGCCCCAGCCTTCAGCTGCAGTCACAGGTGCCAGCGCACAGGTGTGTGGCTCCAGCCCGTAGTTAATAACAGCTCCCCCAAAGCCCAGCCCGTCCACGAGCTCTGCGCTGCACTGGGTGTGTACCTACCCACCCCCGTGCTTGTTCCCCACAGTGACACCGTGACCATTCCCCGCTTTGTGGGTGGTTGGGGGAGACCACGCCCCGGGAGGTGCCTTACCCACCTCCCACCTGTCCGAGCATCTGTCCTCTCAACCACTACCTCATTGAATGCCCAGGGCCGGCCGGGGGCACAGCTGTGAACTAGACGCATCCCCAGCCATCATGGGGCTCCCTGTCTATCTGGAGACGAAGGAACCAATAGGAAAACACCACCAACGTGCGATGAGGCACCAAGGCCCTTGGAACCCAGAAGAGGCCACATCTCATTCTGGAGGGATCAGGAGGTATTCAGAGGCTAAGCACCCAGGACCCCAACCCCCCGGCCGGAGGGGCTGCGTGGAGGGGTAGCGGGAGGTGCAGTGGTCCAGGCTGCGGATGCCCTGTGCACAGTGCTGAGTGGTGTGCTAGGCCGCGGGCACTGAAGCAGCTCAGTCTGGAGTCGGGCCGGGTCAGAGTGTAGACAGGGATGACGCTGCAAAGCAGGGCCAGATGATGTGGGCCGCTGGAGGCTGAGCTAAGAACTTTATCCTAAGAGACGAGAGAGAGAGAGAGAGAGAGAGAGAGAGAGAGAGAGAGAGAGAGAGAGAGAGAGAGTGTGTGTGTGTGTGTGTGTGTGTGTGTTAAGTGTTTTAGAAAGAGGAGAGGCTAGACTGGAGGGGAAATGGGACCAGAGTGGAAGCTGTTGCAGGTAGGCATCCCTTAAAGGTGAGAGTGGCTGGATTTGGGGTGAGAGCGAACAGATTCTAATGTCTGAGCCCCGAAGCCCTGAACTACCTCACCCCCCAGCCCTCTCTCTGCTGCAGAAGGAAACCACCAAAGGGCTTCAGATAAGGTGGACCGCACTCGGGTGTCTGGGGACCGCTTACCTCCCTGAGTCTCCACCCACATCTGGAAAGCCAGGACGAACAATTCACCTTGGCCAAGGGTCTGCCTCACAAACGGGCACAGGGAACATTCAACCAGTCAACCCCGGGTCAGCCACTCTTGGCTCAGCCCGCTTGGGGGACACTTGGGATGCATTTGTCCCCCCTTCTCCCAGCACCTTCCCGCGGCTGCCACCCACCCCTGTGGGCTGGACCTGAGTCCTCTGACAGCGCTGTGACCAGAACACAAGGGGGAAACGAGCCCCAAGATGCATCTCACAGCCTGAGGGATGCAGTCTGTGGATAAGCCATCGTTTTAGAATATCCTCCCAGTTCCTCCTGAGAACTGGCCGTTGGAGTATCTAGAAAATGCAACATTCAAGTAATGACAGTTCAAAGACCAGCTCCCTTGTCCTGACACATGGCTTGGGGGCCAAAGTGCACTTGGTGATCCTGAAAAGACAGGTTCCTTTCTCTCCTGATCTCAGGACCCAGGCAAGGCCACATGGGCCCCAAGGGCGAGTGGCCAGGCCGGGCCAGAGCTGGTGTCCCTCTCCTGGAGACCCTGGGCCTCTGGACTCCCTGTTCTTCCTCAAATGGTTCTGCCAACGGGGATGGGGCTCCTGCCTCCTCCCTGAAGGAGACGGGCTTCCAAAAAAGGAGGAAATCAATATAATTATGAAGGAACCAAGGAGAAGCAATCCTAAGAGACTCCTTAGCAGCTTTAGATATAATCGTATCTTGAATTCCCGCGAGATCTAATGCAAGCAGCGGTGGCCTCTTTGCTGGTGATGGAGTGGAAACGTCCTTCCTGCACTCAGAAAGCAAGGAGAAGGGGGACGCGGGGGGGAGGTGAGCCTTCCGCCAGCGCCCAGCCAGGCGGCACCGTGGATTCTTAGACAGCGGCTGCGCGTGCTCACCAGGACCCCACAGGGGCCCAGGAGAATGAGCCATTCCGAACAAGCTTGCTTCCCTTTTCAGAGGGGCCCCCAGCCGGGAGGGTGGCGAGGAAGGCCGCAGAGGCTGGTGCAGCTCTATGCTGGCCCCGGACCAAGCCCCTGCCAACATCTTGGGGCACGTGGAAAATCTGTGGGAAAGTGACTCACAGCTCATTGGAGATCTGGGCCTGCAGTCAGCCAGGAACGGGGGCCCTGAGCTGAGCCAGGGGGCTCCGAATGTGGCCACTTCAGCCCCAAACGCTGCTCTTGGAGAGTGAGTGGGTGCATGGGAAGGGCGTGGGATGTTATTTCGGCCTGTGCAGCCTCCACGTCCCATTCTGGTATCAGCATCTTGGCCGTCTTGCGGAATCACTGCTGCCAGCTCCCCAGCGGAGCTGCTCTGCCCACCTCCACAGCTGAAGGATGAGCAAGAGGAGGCCTGACCCACCTGGGCCGTGATTGGTCCAGGAGTGAGCAGGTGACCCCAGCTCACCCAATGAGGAGCAGCCTTGGCACTCTGGCTCTTGGGGCAGGGCTGTTTCCTGCCCCCGTCCCCTCTTCCCAGGTCCCAGTGAGGACGCGCCATGAGCCTGACAGTCACTTCTGACACACTGAGGGGCCTGCCTGAGAGTGGAGCCAACACAAGGAAGCCGAGTTGGGAGGGGAAGCAACACAGAGTCCTGACGGTGTCACCTGAGCACCGGAATCAAACTGTGCCTGACGTTAGTGTCACCTTGGGACCTTTCCTGTTCATGAGACCACGGGATTCTCTTCTTTGCTTAAGCCAAGGTGACCTGGGCTCTTGTCACTTGCAACCAAGCCTCCTGCCTAAAGCAAAGAATAAATCCACAGTAGTGCGGACAAGCGCTTGGAAACCAGTGGCGGAATCAGCAGGTGAGGGCTGGCGTGTGAGGCTAAAAACAGCCAGAGGCCCCAGATGTTGTCAGGCTGAGCAGGACCACACGCCGGAGGCCAGGCCCCAGTCGCAGGCACCCCAGGATGCCAAGGAAACCCAGCCCTTTCACACCCATTTTCTCTTGGATTCTGAGGATGACCTGCGACAGGAGGAGTGGTCCCCATCTCAGAGGTCACAGGGGCCAGGGAACCACAGAGCCGGGGTCCACTCGGGCCTCTCCGGCTCCAGGTCCAGCCCCTGCCCATCGCCCTGCTGGGCTCCCGCCTCGAACCCAAATCCTGGAGAATCTCAGAAGGCACTTCAGAGAGCTCCCCCTTCCCCCCGTCACCTGCAGCTGGTACTGAGATTCTTCTCCAGGCACCGCCAGGTAAGCCAGGAGGACTGTCCAACTCCCTGGCGCTTGCTCCAGGCTCCCAACCTCGCCTGCAGGCGGGAAGGTTCCACCAGCGGGGACAGGATGGGAAGCACAGAAACCTGACACCACAGGTCCAGGGCTCGGCCGCCCTCCCTCCCAGTCCCCCACGCACCCCACCAGCCCGAGCTCCCGGCTGGAGGAGGGCCTCTGGAGCTGGGGCGCTGGGCCTGGCGTGCTCTCCTGGGTCTACACAGCCTCTCACATCTTCCTCACTTCCACCCCGGACCCCCGAGTTCCCAAACCTGCAGCCCACACACCAGATGCATGTGTGTGCTTGGTCGGCTGCATGATTTTTAAAAACTGGAATTAACCGCAAACATGTAAAACGTCAGGAGATTTCTCAGGAAAACCAGACTGCCAGCTAGCTATGCTTGGAAAATCAGATGATCTGGAAGCTCCCGGTGGCTGGGCAGAGGAGCTGCGGGTGCTCCCCTGTGGGCCCCAGGGCCCACGGGGCCACGTCACCTTACTGGAACCTGCTGCTTCCGGTGGTGGATGCCTCGGGGTTGGCCCTCTGGGCTGCCTGCACCACTGAGCAGCTCCTTTCCTGACAAAGCCCCCAGATGGCTGTTGAAGCACGTGGCAAGGGGGAGCCTCGGGCCAGCCTGGCTTCAGGGCCTCTCTTCTGAAGCCCCCCAGTCAGATCACTGTCTGCCCACCCACCTCAGGGCCTGTGCCATCTGCCCACCCCTGCCCCCAGAAATCCCGCACGGCCCCTCGTGAGTCCTAGCCCGCCTCGTACCTCCCTCTTGGAAGCCCCAGCTGCATATTCCCGATCCTGGGCTGCTTTCTTTTTTTTTTTTTTTTTAATATTCCTTATTTATTTTTATACAGCAGGTTCTTATTAGTTATCTATTTTATACATATTAGTGTATCTATGTCAATCCCAATCTCCCTGGACTGCTTTCTGTTCAGGCCGGGGTCAGCACACTTGTTCTGCAAAGGGCCAGATGGTAAATATTTGCAAGCCCCATAGTCTCTGTCACAGCTACTCAGCTCTGCCCTCCCAGCACCAAAGCAGCCATAGGCAACCTGTAAAGTAATGGCATGGATGCGTGCCAATAAAACTTGACTTACAAAGATGGGGGCAGGCCAGACTTGGTTTTTTCAGTTTGCCCCAGAACTAAATCTATCTTCCTAAATAGAACAGGAATGACAAACCCATCTCTGTATCTCCCATGCAAGTGGGCACTAAGTGATAGGTCACCGGACATAGGCTGCAGGATTTAGGACCAGGCCCACCTTGCTGACTGTCCCCAGGCCGGAGTATTATTTGGTTGGCTGCTCTTGGGTCATCACTACAACTCCAGCCTGTCCTGGCTCACTAAGCATCCTCCACCTCAAAAGAAAGGCCATACTGCTGTCCCACGTGTGGGCCAGGTTCTGAGGTTCCAAAGTGTGGGTCATCCTCTGGGAGGCTGAGGCCTCAGGCTGACCATGGGTGGAAGCTCAGGTAGCCAGAGACTCACCCTCATCCCCCAGGTAACCAGGCATCTCCAGCCCCAGAGGACTTGGGAGAGGCCCATCCTACTGGGAAAACAACAACTACATTTCCTGTGGCCCAAGTTACACACATTATCTCTAACCCTCACAGCACTCCTTCAAGGCAGAGGTTTCTCTTCCTCTTGAGCCTCACTTTCCTCTCTGTAAAATGAGGATAATACTGTCGACTTCATGGAGTCCTGACTGGAGCACAGCCGTGATGCTGGAGGTGCTGCACCCACTTTGGGACCATGAGGACAAAAGCCACTGGCTGAGGACGGTAGGGCAGTAGCCAGGAGAATCAACTGGCCACTCAGGACTTCTTGTCACATGAGGGAAAAACACAAACCCTATTTGGTTAAACCACTTTAGTCAGGTTTCTGTTATGCCGCAGAACACAGCCCGATGGACACATGCTATTACTCTCACCATCACTCCAGTTAATAGCAAGTTGCCCAAGGTGGCACAGGTAGTAAAGGGGTGGAGCCAGGACTC
This sequence comes from Hyperoodon ampullatus, assembly GCF_949752795.1. Lineage (NCBI taxonomy): Eukaryota > Metazoa > Chordata > Mammalia > Artiodactyla > Ziphiidae > Hyperoodon > Hyperoodon ampullatus. Next base: position 77,992,054 of record NC_136927.1, on the reverse strand, counting down.
AGCCCAGGTTGTTTGCATGATGAAATGGAATGATCACCAAAAAAGTGAAAACCTGTAGATCTCACAATAGTTCCAAAAGGTAAAATGGAATTCCAAATAATTGACATATGCATTGCCCCCTCCAGGAGCTCCACTCCCCTTGGGTGGGCACTGCGCGTGGTGACTTGTTTCCACAAAGTAGAGTAGGGAGGCGGGGGTGGAGGCGGGAGTAACAGCCTGGTGGAGACACCTGGCAAACACTGCCTCGGCCAGAGGGTCATGGTCAACATCATCAGGTCTACGTCACGTTGACAGCATGTCCCCTGGATCTGATGTGATGAGAAGGGCACTTCATCTCTGTGGTCTTCCTCCCCCAAACCCATAACCCCAGTCTAACCACGAGAAAAACATCAGATCAGCTCTAATTGAGGGACAGTGTACAAAATACCTAACCAATAATCCTCTAAACTGTCAAGGTCATCAAAAACAAGGAGAGTCTGAGAAGCCGTCATAAACCAGAGGTGGCTAAGGAGACGTGACGACTAAATATAACAGGGGACAGAAAAGGACATTAGGGGAAAACTAGTGCAATCCGAATAAACTGCGGAGGTCAGTTAATAGCCGTGTATCGAGGTGGGTCCTTTAGCTGTGACAATGTACCACAGTAAAACAAGATGTTAACAATACGGAAAACTGTGAGGGACATACAGGAACTCTCTGTATTATCATAGCAACTTGTCTCTAATTCTAAAATAAAAAATTCTATTGGGGCTTCCCTGGTGGCGCAGTGGTTGAGAGTCCGCCTGCCGATGCAGGGGACATGGGTTCGTGCCCCGGTCTGTGAAGATCCCAAATGCCACGGAGCGGCTGGGCCCGTGAGCCATGGCCGCTGAGCCTGCACGTCCGGAGCCTGTGCTCCGCAACGGGAGAGGCCACAACAGTGAGAGGCCCGCGTACCGCAAAAAAAAAAATAAACATCAAGTTCCTGTTTCTCTTGAACAATGTAGCTACCTGGCCACACTGGGCCCACATTCCTGCGGGGTGCGTCCAGCTGGCCCCTCTCCACTGGGCATGTGCTGTCAGGCTTGCCACTGTCCCCGCCAGGCCTGACTCACTTGTCCGCAGGACCTGCCGAGCCCCGCGGGCATCTGAGCTGGCAGCGGCTCCAGGCTCACGTCACCGTGGGGCTGTCGAGGAGCTGGATGCTCCCCATCCGTGGCCCAGGCCCCCTGGGGTGGGGACGGCCAGCCTGGGCCGCTGCCGAGGCCAGCGGCTGCTGCCCTATACCCGAGGTCACCTCCAGGGCACTCCAGGGCCCGGGAGGCAGGTATGGCAATGGGGCCGTTTTGTGGAGGAGAAAGCTGGCTCGGAGGGGACAGCGTAGGCCGCGTGCCCAGGGTCCCACGGAGTCAAGTGGGCTCCTCTGAGCTCCTGGCACCGGCCCCCACCTCAGCCAGCCCGCACGGCCCTCACCGCAGGTCCCGGCCTCCCTCCTCGGCCCCCCTCACAGGCTCTCTGCGCCTCAGACCACGCCTGCCCGTCCTGCCTGCAATGTCTGTGTCTGCGCCAGGGCCCCCAGGCTTCCACCCGGACAGGTGGGAGCAGAGCCCCTCCCAGTTCTCTGAAGCAGCCCTGTGTGTCCGCTCCTGCCCGTAGGGCTGGGCTGGCCGGCCTCACGGTGGCTGCACGGGAGCTGCCCTCCTGCCCCTGCCTCTGCCGTCCCGGTCACCTCGGCTGCTGTTGGCAGCAGGAGGCTGCTGCAGCCCTGGGGACAGGAACAGGGCTGGGGGCTCCCAGATGGGGCAGCCCCTACCCAGGGGGACCCCAGCAGCAGGGACAAGCTAGTGTAATCTTGTTAGAGGCGGTGCTGACCCCGGCAGCAGCCCTAGACGGCTTCCAGGTCCCCGTGGATTCGGCTTTTAGCTGGAGGAAAAGCTTTAACACGGAAACCAGCAGAGAAGGAGTCCCAGAAGTTCTGCCAAGATACTGGCTACTAAATTCAAATTCATATGGGGTCTAGGAGGAAAGACAGGACACCAGGTAGGCGGAGTCATGGCATAGCCCCCTCCAGAACTAGGTCTCTGACCCAGAGTCTGATCTCTCCAACCTCGGCCCCTCTGCCCACCGCCCCGGGCCCTCTGCCCTCCCAGCACCATCTCCTGGAGGAGGGAGGTGTCTGACCTGGGCTTTGCTTCTCATCACCCGGCCACTGAGTGTAACTGTCTAATTACCATGCACTTATATGTATATTGGGCACCTGCTACATTCCAGAGACTCAAATCTGAAGATCACAAAGGCTCTTTACAGACGAGCAAACTGAGGCTTTCAGTGGTCAGTTGACTCACTGTGGGTCCACCCACTAACCGGAACCTCAGTCAACCCAGGTTGCCCAAACCGGAAAGCTGGGGGCCACCCAACTTCCCACGACACAGCCAGCCCATCCTCAATCCCCTCTGCTAATTCTTCCCCAATCCCTCTCCCATCGCCACTGCCATCCCGTCTCCCAACCCATTCTCCACATGGCAGCCTGAGGGGCCGTCTTAAAAAACAAGTCTGATCCTCCAGTAAGTCCCACACTGTAGTTAGAATAAAATCCAGCTCCTCAATGGGGCCTTCAGGCCCTGCCACCATGGTCCCCAACGCGTGAGCAGTCCTCAGGTGTGTCCTGCTTGGCTTCCACTGGGCTAAGTTTACTAGTACTGTTGTCTGTTTGGTTGCTGGTGTTCTCATACTTTTGAATGAAATGCCATCTCTCTTTAAAAAAAGGATTTCAACCTTCCCTTTAAAAAAATCTCAAGCTGGGCTTCCCTGGTGGCACAGTGGTTGAGAGTCCGCCTGCCGATGCAGGGGACGCGGGTTCGTGCCCGGGTCCGGGAAGATCCCACATGCTGCGGAGCGGCTGGGCCCGTGAGCCATGGCCGCTGAGCCTGCGCGTCCGGAGCCTGTGCTCCGCAACGGGAGAGGCCACAACAGTGAGAGGCCCGCGTACCGCAAAAAAAAAAAAAAAATCTCAAGCTCTGGGCCACTGGACAGTGACGGGCAGCCGGCGCCGAGCAGTGGCCCCTCCTTTCCAGGAGATGCGTGCTCTCGCCTATGCGGCCCGCCGGCCACATCGCTGTGGCCACCTGTCTGCCAGCTGTCTGCCACCTTGGAGCTGGGGGGTTTGACCCCAGATCCACATGATTCAGCCTGATTCTCCAAACTCCGACTGTCACCTCCCATCACTCACAGCCCTCCAGCCTGGGGCCTTCTTTCTGCTCCTGGATCTCACCAGGGTCTGCTTGACGGGAGACCTTTGCACCTGCTGTCCCCCCAAGGCCTTTCCACAAGGTCTTCCTCTGCTGGTTCCTTCCTTCCTTCAGACTCTCCTAAGGGACACCCAGTTTCATCTGTGTCACCTTCCCTCCTTCACGGCAGCACTGTGGAGCCTAGCCTGTTTACCTTTCTCCTCGGTTACCACCCGGCTCCCCACCAGGCCGAGCTCCATCGGGACGGGCACCAAGCCAGTCGTTAGGGCCATGGCCCCAGCAGCAGCTGGAGCCTGGCGCACAGGAGACACTCAGGCAACGGGAAATGGATGCATCTTCTCACCACCCCAGGCAGAGCAGGAAGGGCCTGGGGGTTGGCCTTTCGCCAAGTCAGGGCCCCGGAGCCTGAGACCAATGATGACAATCACGCCTCCAGCTGAGGACGCCTGGTCGGACCCATTCTGGAGTCTCGGGGTGGCTCAAGGCTGGTGACCCCACCCTGGCCAGGTCTGTGACCCACATTAAAAATAGAGCACACATAGGGGCTTCCCTGGTGGTCCAGTGGGTGAGACTGCGCGCTCCCAATGCAGGGGGCCCGGGTTCGATCCCTGGTCAGGGAACTGGATCCCGCACACACGCCGCAACGAAGATCCCGTGTGCCGCAACAGGGACCCGACGCAGCCTAAATAAATAATCATTAAAAATAGATAAATAAATAAAAAGCACACAGGGGACTTCCCTGGCGGTCCAGTGGTTAGAACTCTGCGCTTCCGCTGCAGGGGCACAGGTTCGATCCCTGGTCAGGGAGCTAAGATCCCGCACGCCGTGTGGCGTGGCCTAAATAAATCAATAAAGCACACAGTAAAAGCAATGCACTGCCCTGGAGGGGAGCCTGGAACAGACAACAGACGAGGAAGAAAAATCTGGTAACATCCAAAGCCTGGTGTTCAGAGAACGGTACTGGACCAACGTGGGGTCTTGGTCTTGACAGCTCTCTGAGGTGACGCGAGATGACAGGAAATGGGAGACGGAATGAGGGGGGCATGGAAGCCCTCAGTAGTACTGTCTTTACAAGTTTTCTGCAAATCTAAAATTATTCAAAATAAAAGGTCATTTGAAAATAAATAAATAGGGACTTCTCTGGTGGTGCAGTGGATAAGACTCCATGCTCCCAATGCAGGGGGCCCGGGTTGGATCCCTGGTCAGGGAACTAGATCCCGCATGCATTCCATGAGCTGCAACTAAGGAGCCCCCGTGCCGCAATGAAGGAGCCCCCGTGCTGCAACAAAGGAGCCCTGGAGCCACAGCTAAGACCCCATGCAACAAAATACATAAATAAATATTTAAAAAATAATAATAATAAGTAAATAAGAAAATAAAACTCATCCACGGCAGCATATGTGAAGCACTGCAGGGAACAACACAGATAATGAGCTATTAAATAATAATACTAATGTCACTGATAATAATAATAATAATGGCAGCTAAACCTTACATTATCTCAGTCACTGTTCATGACAATCCTATGCAGAGGATAGGACTGTAAATCCCATTTTACAGATGTGGAGACTAAGACGCAGCAAGCTTAAGATCCACGCAAAGCATGACGCTTGCAAGTGACGGGCAGGCCCAGCCTCATGGCTTGGTCTGATGCTCTGCTGTCACCGTCTTGAAATTCTTAGTAAGTTCTGACAAAGGGGCCCCAGATTTTCATTTTGCGCTGCACCCGCCAATTCTGTAGCGGGTCGTGGTGACAGAGGTGGATTCCAAACTGGGAACGGTGTTCTCCATCCTCAGAAAGGTCACTCAGGATCAGCTCTGTGCACAGCGTGGAGCTAGCGCTCCTGGCTGAGAAAACATCATGGGGCAAAGGGTGGCCGCGGGATCAATGGTAGAGTTTGGGGGGACAGCAGTGGATGGATTTGGCTGCAGCTGGGACTGTCATATTCTTGGCTTAGAACAGGGAAAGGAAGGTCCTTTTCCAGGCCAGGGCAACAAACCAGCTGCCCATACCCAGCGGCATGCTCAGCCGAGTGGCCTCCCCGTCAAACAGAGATTCTCCACGTACACGTCCGTGAGCCCACACCAACAGCTGGCCAGGGCCCAGCAGCTGGCGACTGTCACACCAGAGCCGTACATTTCTCACTCTGATGCTGGTCATCAATAGAATCCTCAAGGTTTTGTTGGCTGACCTCGAAGGTGGTTGACTCCACAAAAGAATGTTAGAAATAGCACCAATTAGCTCTGGGAAGCAGAAAGCAAACACAGACACAATCGACCATTCTGTCAGCATCCCAAACGGGGGCAGCTGTTCTCCATTAAATAAACAAGCCAACAGGGCAAAACCAGAGGCGTCCACCGGGACCAGCAGGCGTTCAGAAGCCGTCCACGGGCCCACCTCTCGCCCCTGCCCAGAAAGACTCTTCACCCAGGACTGCAGGAACCTGCTTCTGAGGCAACGCCCGAACTGCCACCTGGACCCCTTCTCTCCCGCTCCGGGCATCTGGGTGGCCTCAGGAGCCCCTCCCAGTCCACCCTTGACTCAGACACCGGTGCCCTCAGAGCTCCAGCCTGGTCTCAGCCCCAGCCCGTCCTTTGCCACCGGGTGGCCTGTGAGCCTCGGACGGTTACCGTCACTGCACCAGTCCCATCTCTGCAGCCCCAGGGGCCCGGGCACTGATCTCATGAAGCCCCTTCACAGGAACACACCTCATGCGCTGTCCTGGTCGGACCAGGATGTTTCATCCATTGGGCCCCCTGAGCGTGGAAAGGGATGGTTTCCAGAGTCTGGGAAATAATGTTTGAGAGCGAGAGAAAGGAAAAGAGGGAGAGACAGAGAGAGCTCGGTGGAAACAAAGATGAAGGTAATTAGAGCGGGAGAAGGAGACACAGACAAAGGGAGGTAGAGGCAGAAACAAACGACCAACAAACAAAACCCAAGAGAGAAAAATGTAAAAGAGAGAGAACTGAAATCGAGAGAGATGTGGAAACCAGATAAGGGCGGGGATTCAGAAAGAGGGGAAATAGATGAAAAGGAGGAAAAAGATGGAGGAGAGAGGGAAAATGACGAAATAAGAGAGGAAAGGAGAGGGAAGTGATGAGTAGCCCTCACAGAAAAGTGAGGCAGCCAGGAGGCGGCGGCAGCGGTGGGGACCAGGGTGCGGGGAGCGGACTGTGTTGGGAGCTGGGGAGTCGGTCCACCGGTTCAGGGCCTCTCCGGCCCCGAACCCTGTCAGTGTGCACGCAGGGACACAGAAAGACTCCCCACCCTCACCCCGTCTTAAACCCCATCCCTGTGTCAAAGAAATAACAATCTTCTGAAAGGACAAAGGCCGTCTCAGAAGACAGGTCAGTCTCTGTTGAATGGACTCCATCTGGCCTGAGGGGCAACACTTTGCTCTTTTCTCACTTTACTCGGGACTCCTGGAAACCTCTCGTCTGCACCCTCCACCCCAGGGAGGAGCTCTTGGCCTCATCGGGGTCCCCACCTTCCCTGGCTGAGAAGCGAGAAAAGAGGGAGAGAGATCCTGAGGTGCGCACCACCCATCCCATCCAGCCCAGGCCTCAGCCCTGCATCAGCCTGGCAGCCCCGCAGGCACCTCTTCCCATCTCTCAGTCATGGCTGCATCCCCTGCGCCTAGAACAGCACCTGGTACACAGCAGACGCTTAATCGGTAAGTGCTCACTCCGCCTCCCTGGGTGATCCCATTCAGCCTCAGAGCTAAGGCCTCGGGCTCCATGCTGGGTACCTCCAGCCCTGAACCCCACACTCCAACCCTGACTCCACCTGCAAAGGCATCCAGACGGACTCAATTCACAAGGCAACTTGGATGAATCTCTGGGAAATTACGCTGAGTGAGAAAAGCCAATCCCAAAAGGTTACATGCTGTATGATTCCATTTATAGAACATTTTGGAAATAGCAAAATTTTAGAAATGGAGGACAGGTTCGTGGCTGCCAGGGGTTGGGCGAGGGTTGAGGGAAGAAGGGTGAAGGTGGTCATAAGAGGGCCTGAGAAATCCCTGTGGGGTTGGGACAGTCCAGAGTCAGGAGACAGCAGCCTAAATAAAATAAAACTGTACAGAGCGCATACAACTGTACAGAACTTAAAACGCACACAAGTGAGTCCAGGTAAAACTGGGGACATCCCGGTATGAGCAACACATCGTATCCAGGTTGATATCAGGGTTGTGACGTTGTACCACAGTTTTGCAAAATGTCACCATTGGGGAAAACTGGGCAAAGCGTACGAGGGCGCTGTCTCTGTATTATTTCTTATAGCTGCCTGTGAATCTATAATTGCCTCAGTAAAGAATTTCAATTAAAGACACACACGCGTTTCCCCACCTCCACCCTGGTCCCTAGTCCAGGCCACCAGCATCTATCTCCCTCTGGACCATCCCAGCAGCTGCAACCTCCCAACCTCCACTCTTGCACTGCCAGCATCTTCCTCCACATTTCAAAACCCTCCAGGGCCGAGTCCTTGCACGGGCCCCACGAGCTGCTCCATCCACTCCCCCCGACCTGCACCTCCAGCTCCAACACGCCCCCCGCCAGGCCTCACCACTCCCCTTCCAGCCCAAGACACCTGTACACTCCCCTCCCCACCTCCCCCAGGGCGCCAGCCACTTCGTCTCCGTGTTCCATGTTACCTTCTCAGTGAAGCCTTCCCTGACCACCTCCTGCCCCCAGACCCACCTCTCCCTGCCCTCCTTCACCTTTCTTTCTCCCCGGGACACTTTATATATTACACTAGACTATCGGCTGCTGGAGGGCGGGAACATTCTCTGTTCTCCCTGGGTTCCGAGGATCTGAAACAGCACTGGGCTCATACAGATGGTAGATGATAAGTATTTGTTGAGTGAATGAATGAATGAGTACATGAATGAAAAGAGGGGTGGTGGGTGGAGATTTGGCATCAAAGGAGTTAAGCCCGGCCCAAGGGCTGGGGAAGGAAAGGGTAAAGGGCTGGGATTGCACACGTGGCAGCTCCTGGAGCAGCCAAGAAGGACTTAAGGGGACCGTAGGGGGAGGAAGAGGCCGGTATGTGCGCAGTACAGAGTGGGATGGGCGGGGCTGTCCTCCAAGCACAAGGTCTCTCTAGGTCTCCGGGAGCAAAAGCCCAAGGTACGGAGGCAGAGAAGCCAGGGCAATAGCCTGCAGGCCGGGCCACGCTGTCCACCCAACTCCCGCCCCGCAGGCTCTCAAGAGAACCAGAAACAGGGGTTGGGGTGGAGGCCGAGCTCACTTTCTGGGGCCTCCGGGGGCCGAGGGGCCAAGCCTCAGCGGCTTCCCACCGCCTGGCCATTCCCGCCGAAGTGGCTTAAGCTGCTTGTGGGAATGAGGGTGGGCGTGGGGACAGGGGTCACAGAGGACCTTGGATTTGCATCTTAACATCCCCTCCAAAGCCCTATGTGGGGCTGCCAGTGCTGAGAGGAGGATCCCTTCCTCCAGCACAGTAAACGATGTCCCATTTCCAAATTCCTCAAACGGCAGTGGTCCCTCTGTCTAGCTGTGTAACCTTAGCCAGGTCACTTAATCTCTCTGTGCCTCATTTTTCTCACCTGGAAACAGGGCTAATAGTTTCTACCTCATAGGGTGTTTTGCCCAAATAACCCAAAGTGCTTAGAAAACAGTAAGTGCTCAATGAATGCTGGGTAATTTCATTATTATTATGGCCCCCTGAATTCTTTTTTTTTTTTTTTTTGCGGTACGCGGGCCTCTCGCTCTTGTGGCCTCTCCCGTTGCGGAGCACAGGCTCCAGACGTGCAGGCTCAGCGGCCATGGCTCACGGGCACAGCCGCTCCGCGGCATGTGGGATCCTCGAGGACCGGGGCATGAACCCGTGTCCCTTGCATCGGCAGGCGGACTCTCAACCACTGCGCCACCAGGGAAGCCCCCCCCGAATTCTTTTAAACGATGTCATTAGCTTGTGAACAGCCCAAGTGTACAATTTTGTAACACTGCGTTTTTAGTATTAAATGCATTCAGCTTCGAAACATGAACATTTAAACTGAATCACAATTGTGGAAGCCAGTCCAAGGAGCCTCAAAAATTATCCAGAACACCTCTCAACCCCTAAGAGGCATGGCTCATCATCCAGGCTGATGGCCAGGCTCACAGAAGATGCTCAGTAATGCCTGCTGGCCAGTGACAGATTACGGGGGGCCACACCGGGCACAAATATGCTGGCAACCAGCCCTGCGAGCAGCCCCCTGGCCTGTGGCCTCTGAGTTCTCTCCCAGCAATGACTGCTGCCATCTGAGCCCCTCCTGCCCATGCCCCCCCAACACACACACTCCTGGGGGCACTGTCCGTGGCCTCTGGAGCCAGGTCCAGGCCAGCAAAGAGCTGCCAGACACGGGAGGGGAAGAGGCAGTGCCAGGGCCACAATGCTGAGATCCCCAACCCAGGTAACCATGGCACCTCCCAAGCGGTGCTCAGTGATGTCCGTCCCTGAAGCAGCCACCTCCCTGCTCTGGCTTCTTACTCCATGTAAAAGCCAGGATTCCCCCCTCTCTAAATTTCCCAGGTTAATTATTAGGACCCTCCAAGTAATGGGAACTTTGGCCTTGACATTCCGTCTGGCAACGTGACAAGCTGTGATGGTATCAGCTGGAACAGGCACCTGGATGAATTTACTGCTTAATGAGATGTGGTTTATTTTCCCGGCAGAAAGCTGACCATGAATGGAGCCAAGTTCAAGAACTTCCCAGGCCCCTTAGGCATTAAAGGGATCACACTTTCTCCAGATGCCCCAACTCCAGCTGCAGGCATCACACAGGTTTCTGCACTAAGGAAGGACTCACCTCCCTCCACTCATCACGTCACCCGGAACCTGCAATCGCTGACGGGAGCTGCCAGTCCTCTGCGTGGCCCTGCCTCGTTCAGGAATGCCATGCGACCCAGTGCCAAGCTGGTGCCACACACTGGGCCATGCTGTCCCCTGCCACAGCCCTTTCCTGGCCTCTCTTCTCCCTTTTTACTTTTTTTTGTGTGTGTGCACTCCGCGGCATGCAAGATCCTAGTTCCCCAACCAGGGATCGAACCTGCGTCCCCTGCAGTGGAAGCATGAGGTCTTAACCACTGGACCACCGGGGAAGTCCCACTCTTATCCCCTTTTCTGTCGTGCACAGGAGTCAGAAGCATGCAGCCCACCTCAAAATTATCTGCTGCAACGCCCGCCTCTGGGCGTTTACTTTCTGGGGTGACCTAGAGCTCAGGCAGGGACCAGTCTCATCACTTCTGCATCCTCTGGTGCCCAGTTCACAGCCGTTATTACTAACAGTTCCCACACACCGAGTCTACGGCACACTAAGCACGTCCATGCTGGACCCCCCCCGCAACTGTGGACCCACTTACGTCCAGTGAGGACACCAGACCTGGCCCGCCCCTGCACTCCCCAGAGGGAGGTGGCCCACTCGGGCCCCTAGCCTTTCTCTGTCCATCTGAGGAGGGGGGGTCCCAGTGAGAGCCCTGAGGGGAGCTGGAGAGATGCAGGACTGGGGAGGGACTGGGGGCAGGGGGTACAGTCAGGGCTTGTGATTGTGTGTGTGACACAAGGAGAGACACAAGCAGAGAGACAAGGAGACCGAGACCCAGAGACCCAGGGAGAGAGGCAGAGACAGGCAGGTGAGCGAGTCCAAGACGGGACCAGAGGAGACGCAGAGGCTGGCGGGGCTGAGGTCTCCACGCGGCAGGAACCACAGCCCGGGCCCCTCCACCGGGTGTCAGATGAACGCGTGGCCCGTGGTAGGGAGGACGTAGAAGAGGTGGGGCTCGGAGGGGACCCTGTGGGTGCCTGTCCCCTCAAGACCCAGCATCACCTGGGATGTCCTTGGGCTGGGCCTCTGCTGGGAAGCCCCACTCCTAAGCCTCCGCCCTGGCCAGAACAGCCATGGTCCCGGTGGGAGCAGCGGGGGAGGCCGGCCCCGGGGGGACGGTGGCTCAGGGAGAGTGAACTGTCCCAATTCAACGCCCTCTGGCGGGATCTGCAGTGACTCTGCACAAACGTACGGGGCTGGGACAGCCCCGCCAAAGGGCGCTTTCTACCAAACGAACGCCAGCGGCCATAGGCACTGAGCGCCAGCTGTGCGCACACCGGATTCCAGGGGCAGCGAGGAGGAATGCTGGGAGCTGCAGGCGCTGAGCCATTAGCTGGGGGGCGTCTCGCTGCTCCGCTTCCCTCCTCCAGCCCACTGCGGGCAAGCGGCTCGGCCTCTTCCTGCCTCAGTTGTCTTTTATAAAACGAGGCCAGTGACGGCAGCCCACCTCACTGCAGCCAGCAGAGACTGAGTCATGCGTACCGAGGCCAGCCCGGGGCCCTCAAGCACGGCGACTGCTGTGTAGACATCCTCCGGACACCTGGCTCCTCCTTCTGTGATCCACAAGCCTCGGCACCTGGAACAGGGCCCACGGCACGGCAGGTGCCTGACAGAAGTTCACCGAATAGAAAGGGAATCACGCACGTCCAAGCCCTCAACCTGAACCCCTGTGAGCCCCATTTCACAGAGGGGAAGCGGGGACCCGGCTCCAGGCCACGGAGCTAGCAAGCAACACCGCCAAGGTACAAACCCAGGGCCACTGGGCTCCAGAACCCATGGTTTCATTTATTTTTAAACGTTTTATTCCGGAAATTTTCCATAGTCATAGAACACAAGCAAAAGCCAAGACGGGGCTATGATGAGCCCCACGTGCTGTTGACTAGTTTTGACAACGGTCATTCACCTGGGCCAGTGATGCCTAACTTGGGGCAACCTGGCCTCCAGGGGACATTTGGTAATTTCTGGACGCCTTTTTTTTTTTTTTTTTTTTTTGCGGTATGCGGGCCTCTCACTGTTGTGGCCTCTCCCGTTGCGGAGCACAGGCTCCGGACGCGCAGGCTCAGCGGCCATGGCTCACGGGCCCAGCCACTCTGCGGCATGTGGGATCTTCCTGGACCGGGGCACGAACCTGCGTCCCCTGCATCGGCAGGCAGACTCTAAACCACTGCGCCACCAGGGAAGCCCTGGACACCTTTTTGATTGTAGCAACCAGGGGGATGGTGCTACCGGCATCTAGTGGGTGGAGACCAGGGATGCTGCTAAACACCCTACAATGCACAGGACAGACCCCACCCCAGAGAATGGTCTGGTCCCAAATGTCCACAGCGCCGAGAGTACAAAACCCTGATTTGAGTCCAGTCCACGCTCTCAACTCCGCCCTCTCCAAGTGCTGCAGGAGTTTGGTCTACACACTGTGAGAAAGGGGAGAGGCCTGTGTCATGATATGGGCACCTGGGAGGGCAGAATCGCTCTAGGAAGGGTGACCTTGAGAGTGATGCTCTGGTTAGAAAAGTGGGTATTGGGAGCTGCATTTGTCAACACTTCACGTAAGACTGAGGAAATTTCAAATCCTCAGAAAATAAGGATGCCCTATGGAGAGTACTTGGAGAGGGCCCCACCGAGTGCCTCTGCCGGCACTGCCTCTGGGGAGAACCAGCCCCTTTCGAGAAGAGAGCTGGTGGCCAGCCCTGGGCCCTTGTAGCCCTCACATCTGCCTGCTCAGCACAGCCTGTAGCTCTCCAGGCCAATCCCCGCTGCTGTGATATCAGCCCCCTCTCTCTCTCCCTTGGTAAAGGGGCATTGACCCTCCAGACTCTGTAGTAGACACCAATTTACCTTAGGTCTTTGCCAAGACATAGATGGAGGCCTGTGAGGCAACAGGCCCCCTGAGGAGACTTCTTTGAGGCTCTCAGGCAAGTTTTCAAAATCAGCTGCTTTCACATAAAAACCTGCATCCCCAACCTCCCTTCCTTAAGAAAGAGCAAGGTCAGGCCACTCTGAGCCTTTGTTCCCAGCTGGAGGGGAGGGCACCTGCCTCTCTCATTGGCCACAGTCCCCACCCAGCCCCTGGGCCTCACTCAGGGCCCTACCTGATCCCAGGGTTCGAAGTTCGACCCCTGGGGCATGAAGAGTATGGGGCTCTGAAATTAAATGGGGCCAATGCCTACCTCAGATAAAATGTTCTAACTTCTCTGAGCCTCAGTTTCTTCATCTGTAAAGTTGACAGTACCTATGTAACAGGTGGGCATGAAGATGAACCAAGCTAGGGCAGGTAAAGTGCTAGCCTGTGTCAACCCAAAGAAGAGCCCAGAAAACTGGCTGCTGGCACCAACACTGTCGTAACCACTATTAGTAAGTCAAAGATAATACAGTCCTTACCCTTGAGAAGCTCTTAGTCTTGGGGAACAACAGGTGAAAACACAGATGACTCCCCGAGGTGCTGTGCCAACAGTGGAACGAACAGGGGGTTGGGGAGTCCGGAGGAACGTTGCCTGGGGGAATCCAGGTGGCTTCCCAGTGGTGGTAACATTCAATTTAGCCTTGACCAATGAGTAAACATTGCCAGGCAGGGAGCAGGGGACCAGCATATGCAAAGGCCATAGGCAGTGTCCACCAGGTCCAGGGATGGCAGGACTGGGCTTGAGGATGCTCACAGGGGACGTCCCTGACAGTGGCGGTGCTCGGAGATGGTGCATTGTGTCCCTCCAACCACAGAGAAGTTGGGGTGCTCCCACGTAGGCCTCAACAGTGCCCCCCCAAAATAAAAACTCTTCCTTGTGGTAAGGAACTTCCTCCCCACTCAAAATCTTAACAAAAATGCAACACTTAGAAAAAAATCTGACCCCCAAACCAGCCTGCCAGGGGCTCTCTGTCCCTCCCCTGCACGTGTGCCACCAAATATCTGGAGTCAAACGAATCTGTTAACGTGTGAGTGCTGAGTGACTCCCTGAGAGCCAGTCTGGGGGGGATTGGCAGGGGGGCTGGGGACCAAGCACCACTCGGCCTCCATTGTTGCGTTAATATTTGCCATCTGCTCATGTTGCATTTTTACCGCAAGGGATGATGGGGGCAGAAGCAGAAGCAGAGGCCGCTGCAGGGCCGGGAGAAGGCGCCACGGAATCTCCTCTGCCTTCTTTGTGTTGCTGCCTTGCTAGGCCTCCACCACTGAGATAAAGCCCCGGCCAGGCTGCGCCTCCTTCCGGGAGTCACCCCTCCAGGGGGATTGGGCAGAAGGAGAGGGAGGGGGAGGGGGAGGCGGCCCCAGCCAGACAGAGCCTCCCCCTTCCCTGGGCGGGGCGGGGCAGGGACGGGGGGTCGGGTACAGAGCGGGGAGGGGAGGAGGCGCCCAGCCTGGCACTGACGACTCCTACAGGCCAAGCCTGGGCAGGACAGCTCCGCCCACAGCCTCAGCTACCTCCAGGAAAGCCCAGGACACGGCCCCAAGCCGCTGCGGAGAGAGGCAGGCATGGACACTCATCCCAGCTCTCCACGGCCTGGAGACCGCCTCCAGAGAAATCTGGGGGACGGGGGCTTCCAAGGGCCATGGAAGCCTTCAGAGCATCCATTGACTAGTATTTATTGAACACCTACTGCATGCTTAGCCCGGGTAGGAAACTCAAATGCCCACAGGCAGGTAATGACAATGGGTGTCTTGGGCCAGATGGCGGCTCAGCGGGGACACTGCTCAGGGGCCGAGACCTCTGCTTTTTCAAGTGAAGCCAGAGGTGTACATTCTTCTGTGAAATTCGCTTTTCTAAATGCTGGCAACTAATTCAAATTAAACACATGCATATTAAACATATGCCAAGCTGGCCAAAGAACGTATGTGGGTGGGGCAGACTGGGTCCAAGGACCTCCAGCTGCAACCTCCACCTTCTAGGTTGTGGTTCCTGCACTCAGGAAGATCACAGAGAGGGGGAGAGACACTGAACGAGGTCTAAGCTGGATCAGATTCTGGCTCTGTTGCCTATGCTGTGTGACCCTGGGCAAGTGAACGGCCCTCTCCGAGCCTCAGGTCCCTTTCTCAAATGATATCATTTACCTCTGGGGTTGTTACGGGAAGTCACGACGAGGCACCAAAAATCCTTCATGAGTGCTCTCAATACAACTACCATAGTTGCAGCAATAGTAGATGTGTTCGTCATGCTGCTCCCAAAAGCTGAGGGCTCCTGCTGGGGCTGGTGCAAAGTGAAGGAAGACGCCATGGGCTTTCCACTCTTCCCTGGTCCCAAATGCCTCTGAAGGGGTGGGCCCTGTGGGATACAGGCCATCAGCCTAAAATCCAGAGCTGGGGAGTGTGCTGGGTGTGACCCACAGGCGCAACAGATTTTTTTTTCCCCAAGATGTTTAACATTTAGAAAAATTGGTTGCTGACTTTTAGACATTAGAAGATTCATATAAAACTCCACATGCCCAGCTTTCTCCCCAAAATAGAAAAATCTAGTCATTCTTGATCCCATTTCTGCAAGGCTGCTTCTGGAAATCTCCACTCCTATAGGTAAGGCAGGGGCTCTGCAATTCGCCACAGTCCCCACCGCTCCTTACTGTCTCACACTTGGCAGACACACTCATTTATGTTACCAGATCGCCCCCTGGGTATGTGTGGGGTGAACAGGTGAGCCGGGCAGCCCCAAGGCCACAGCCTGGCAGCCTGGCTCTGTGCGGTGTCAGGACTTGGGCCCAAGTGGTTTTGCTATTAGCCAGAGAGCCTTCCTTGGAAAGCACCTGACTGTTATCCATTGGAAAATTAATCAAAATGACGCCTCGAGGGACTTCCCTGGTGGCGCAGTGGTTAAGAATCCGCCTGCCAATGCAGGGGACACGGGTTCAAGCCCTGGTCCGGGAAGATACCACATGCCGCGGAGCAACTAAGCCCGTGCGCCACAGCTACTGAGCCTGCGTTCTAGAGCCCGCGAGCCACAACTACTGAAGCCCATGTGCCGCAACTACTGAAGCCCGTGCGCCTACAGCCTGTGCTCCACAACAAGAGAAAACACCGTGATGAGAAGCCCACGCACTGCAACAAAGAGTAGCCCCCGCTCGCCGCAACTAGAGAAAGCCCATGTGCAGCAACGAAGACCCAATGCAGCCATAAATAAATGAATAAATAACGTTATTAAAAAAAAAAAATGACACCTCGTGAACAAGATGTTTTGGCTCGGCGGAAAACAAACAGCGGTCTACAACTTAGTGCGGCTCTTCTGTGCCCCTGGGTGCAGGCCCCGAGCGGAGGGCCTGGCGTGGTCAGAACACCTGTGGCAGCCACTTGGCCATGACCGGGCCTGGACTGAGGGGACATGGGGCCACCTGACGTAGTCTCCACACCCCTCCAAGGCCTGCGGCTCGTACAGCTCCACCTCCATCTCACTTTCGCTTCCACATATGTCTGAAACCGTCTCCAGATGTGAGGGGCCCTCTGTGTGCAGAGACAGGGCTGCCTCCTCAGGCAGGGTCTCTGGGACCCAGACACATGGCCAGGAGACCTGGGCACCCTGACTGGAGCGCCTTTTCTCTCTTCCAGTTGGACAAAGGCCCCGAGACCCGGCAAGGCGAGGATTCCAGTGAACTCAGGGCACAGCATGAGATGTTTCCAGGCCGAGGAAACGCACTCCTAACTGTTGAACACTGAGGCTTGAAGGGCACCCATGCACCCTGCTCAGCTCTCATGGTCAAGTCTAAACAAGACATCGCTGACCCCAAATGCCAGCCTTAGCTCAGGGTAGAGAATGAGCCCTGGAAATTCCCCAAGCAAAGCAAATGTACCAAGTCCCTCCCCTGCTACGAACCCTTCCATGGCTTTCCATTGCCCTTAGAATAGTGTCCAGTCCCCCTGTGTGGCCTGAGACCCCGCCCACCCAATCTGGCCCAGACCTCGTCTCCCACACTCCAGCCCCCTGGCTCAGTCCCCGTGCTGGACTTCCCGCTGTTCCTCAGGCACCAAGCTCAGTCCCACCCCAGAGCCTCGGTGCCTGCATCCCCGCTGCTGGGTGCGCCCTTTCTTCTGATTTCAGGCTGTTCGCACTCACCATCCAGGTCTCAGCCTACACGGCCCTTCCTCGGAGGCCATGCCTGGTTCCCTCAGAGCAAGCCAGGGCCCTTTTTAGAAATGACTAGCTACTGAATTTTCTTAGGATTTGGTCATTGCCTCTATTCTTCCACTGGATACATGCTTCCTGAAGTAAGAGATCACAGCTCTCCCCCAAGGCAACAGAGTTAGGAATGTGGGTCCATATCCTGATGCCCAGCTGTGTGGCCTTGGGCAAGTTACTAAACCTCTCTGTGCCTCAGTTCCCTCACCTGTAAAACAGGGATAAAAATAGCACTTCCCCCGTGGGGTATTGAGGGTTGAGAACAGCGCCTGGCGTTGCAGGGCTGGCTCTGTCACCACTACCGATACCTGCTCACCGCTGAGGGATTAGGCAGTCCGTCTTGAACCGTTATTTAAAGGCAAAGCTGGCTTTTCAGACCCACCAATTCTCAGAACCCTCCGTCTGAGAGTTCTGGAGTCTTTTTCTTCTTTTTCTCCCCTCTGCTTTAGTGGAGGAGGCCCTCTTCATCTCACATCAAATTGAAACCAGTTTTCTAGCAAGCAGAGCCTTTCTTGGTCAAGCCCGTGTCAGCCAACTGACAGTTAAGCTGTCTGAGGCCTGCAGAGGCTAAGAGACTTACCCACAGTCACACAGCTAAAAAAATGCCGCAGCGAAAGAGAGGTACAGTTCTGAGTTAAAATCTTGGAACATTTAAAAAATCAATGTAAAAGTATAGTTGAAAGCTTCTTTGCAGTACAGCATGGAAATATGGACCTTTGTACCATGAAAATATGTATGTTAGCATTAAAACTGAAGCATGGAAGCATGTACATTTTTACGTCTGGGCGCAAAGGGCCCAGGGTGCCAGGCCAGCTCTCACCCCAGCCTGGGCACTGACTGCACGCTTCTTCGGCAGCTCAAGTCAGAGGCCAAAGGCCTGGCCTTTGCGGGGGATCTCGTGACGAGGAGGTACACTCAGGCTGGCATCCCCGGGCCGGCCCAGGCCTCGGCCAGCACCAAGTCACGTGGGCAGGGGCGGCTCTGGGCCTCTGGTGCTGGGGAGGGGTGGGGGGCTGGCGGACTGCTTCCCAGCCCCACTCCTGGTGTGTTGGGAGACCCTAGCCCCGGCGCTGCACACCCTCCCCGGGCCTCCCCACTACAGCTGCAAAGTGAGGAAGAGGAGGGAGGGAGAAAGGAGGCCAGCAGGGCAGGAGGGGCGGGCAGAGTTAGAAGACACACAGACCAATTTTCTCCCCATCTCTCTCCCTCCCCAGGAACTCCTGTCCCAGCTGATGGAACAGCAGGGAGGGTGGAAAACACACCCCCAAGGGTCCCTGCCCGGCACCAGAGGTGAAGGCTGATGGCCTCCTGCCTGGGTCCCGTGAGGGAGTCCCCACTGATCCCCCTGACTCTGGGAGGGCCTGGGGGCAGCCGTGAGTGGCCTATTTCCTTTTGCGGGGGGGCTTCCACAGGAGTGGGGACAGGACCCCTCCGCGCAAGAGCCCCTGCCCCCCGCCAGCTCCCGGAGACGGAGGAGGGCGGGTGGAGGCAAGAAGGCAGAATCTGGGCTTGTGCGGAGGGGCTTCTCATGCTGGGGGGGCCTGGTGTGGACGCCCAGGTGCGGGCAGCGGTCAGTGAAACGTCCACCTCGGGTGGGCACTGAGGGGAACCGACTGGAGACAGTGTGAAATCCGGGCTTGGTGGGTTCTTCCAGGTGGAAGAAACAGAGACCCATCTGGGTGCTCTTCAAGGACCCCACCCCCCGGACTGCAGCTCCAGTGGTCGGAACCAGGCCCAGAAAGACGCAGCAGGGCCAAGTGGTGCAGAGTGCCAGCTCCAGGCCCAGGTCTCACAGGTTCAAATCCCAGCTCCACCACGTTCTGGGTGGGCAAGCACTTCGACCCTTTAGTGCCTCAGTTTCCTCATCTGTCAAATAGGGACGGTGACTAGACCTACGTCACAGGGTGGGATGTGAGGTGCCTGCCGGGTCAGGGCCCCAGTACAAGCTGTGACAACCATTATTCTAGAAGGGCCCCTCCAGCCTGCACCCCCCCGGGTGCAGGTGCAGCGCTGGAAACCCTCAGGTCTGCACAGCATGTGCGCACACTTGCCCACATTGCCTGCTCCACACAAAGCCCTCCCAGGGCCAAGATCAACACGCCGGGGTTGCTGAATGACTCACCACCCCTGGCTGGGACGCATTTCCTGGAACAAGTCACTGCAGGTAGGGCTGGGGGGCCCCCGAGTCTGGTAGAGATGAGAGGAGGCAGGTCCCCGCATGCCCGGCCACACCCCGATGGGATCCTGCAACAGGAGTGGGCGGCGGACCCCATTTCACAGCCCCACGGGCCTGAGTTCCAACCCCGGCGCTGACCTTGGATGCGCGACTCTCCCCCTCCAAGCCTTGGCCTCTGCCACTAAATGAGGACACTAGTGCCAACCACAAAGGGACAATTGTGCAGGTTATAGAAAAAGACTGTAAAGTACAGAGACCAAGGACCCAGCAGGCGCCACTGTTAGGATTCCTGCTGCAGACCACGGGCAGCCAAGGTCCTCTGTCCTTCCTCCTCCATGGTGCTTCTAAGCCATCAGCGGGCACAGCACTGTGTGACCGGGGGGCTCGTCACCCCGGAACAGTCACCATAACTCAAGGGACCAAGGAGGCAGCTCCTGACTTCACTGAAAGGCAGGAGAGACCGCATTTGGCTGGAGAGGGGGCAATCCCAGAGGGCTTCTCAGAGGAGGTGGTATTAACTTGGCTCTAAGGGATCAATAGGAGTTCCGAGATCATAAGATCGGTGAGGCCACTGTCTAGCTGCTACTGGCCTTGGGCAAGTCCCTCACCTGGAGGCAGGCAGGTAAGCAGCGCATGCCTCAGGCAGGTGTAAGACAAGACAGAGCAGTGGGTCCTGGCAGGGACCGGAGAGTGACACCCAGGCAGGCATCCCGAGCCAAACAGAATGAGTTCACACGGGGCCAGAGTGGCAACACTGCAACTACTTCCGTTTCCTCATCAGTCAAATGGGGATAACGTTCATTCCCAGCGTGGACGATGGTTGGGAAAAGTAAATGAATTAACGCACATGAAATACCTTAGCAGTGCCTGGAGCATTGTAAACACTCGAAATATGAGCCTTTGTGAGAACACTAAGTGGAAACAGGGAAGGGGGCATGCAGGAGGGACAGAGAGAACAGAGCAGCAGAGGGGGACCCACAGGCAGGGCCCAAGGAACAGTGAGAGACCCCACTGGGGGGCAGGACAGAGCAGCTGGCTGAGCAAGACCCCTTTCCTGGAAAGGGCAAGACCCTGGAGATAGGTCAACCAGGGCTCCAACCTGGCCTTGCCACTTGAGGCAGTGTGGCTTCAGACAAGTCCCTTCACCACCCTGAGCCTCGGTCTCCTCATCTGTAAAATGGGGAAATGATAAAAGTACCTTCCTCCAAAGACTGGCATGAGAACCAGATGCCATATACAACAGCACACAAAGTGCTTAAAGCAGACCTGACATAAAATTATCAAATCCAGCTTAGAGTGGGGTTTCTCAAACTCAGCACTACTGATGTTCAGGGCTCGATAATTCTCTGGTGTGGTGTCCTGTACACTCTAGGGTGTTTAAAAGCATCCCTGGTTTCTACCCACTTGCCTCCGGTTGTGACAATCGCAACATCTCCAGACACTGCCCAATGTCCCCTAGACTAGGGAATCAGTAAACCGGAAAGACAGAGGTGCTTAAACACTGAAGGTCTCTGCAAGGCAGGATCAGTCTGGCCTCAGTTTTTCCATCAGTAAAAGGGACACAATGATCCTTCCTTTCTTATAGGGAGGATCCCAGGAAAGCAGCGACGTGGGAGAGAGAGGCCTTTGCAAGCTGCGGGTTGGCTGCCCCTCTCACTGTCGCCTGCTTTCTGGTCTGCTAGAGGCTGACGTGTGCCTTGGGAAGGGGGACCCCGCCTGAATTCTGGAAGTCACTATGAGCACGTCCTTAGGTGTGGAAGGAAGGCACAGGAGGGCAGGGGCTGCTTCTATTCACCATGGTAACCCCAGATGGACCACAGTGCTTGGCAAACAGCAGCACTTACTAACTGGTGGGTGAGGAGGCGGGCAGTCACAGCACCGAAGCACGCGGCTCAGGGCAAGCAGGGGCGCACGAGGGAGGCACTGCAACACTCCAGCCACCTGGCCAGCTCCCCACCGGCCAGCCAGACACTGTTTCCTGTCTGCAGAAGCCAGCCGTGCCCTTTGAACTCCTGTTTCCTGAGCCCCTCTCCCTGCTCCAGGGTCTGGGAGGGGGCAGGGAGGTAGGGGATACTCACGTTCCTGAAGGCGGGGAGCCCCGAGGAGCCCAGCCACTTCCGCAGGGCCTGTGAGAGGGCCCCGTGGTCCCGCTCGGCCTGAAGCACGTGGGCTTCCAGGAAGGAGACGTGGTGCCCGACCATCTTGACAAAGGCCTGGTGCGAGGGGGGAAAGCAGTGAGGCCACATCTGCGCAGACGGGTGTGTTCCTGGCTGCCTCCCTCTCACCTGGCCCCATGGGCTCCGGGAGAGTTCAGGCAGCACCTGCCCAGCTAGGGGCACCTTCAGAAACCCTGACAGTAACAGTGACACCTCCCCCTTGGAGTCCCGGCCTGGCCGAGCCTCCACTCGTGTCCTCTCACCTTCTCCCCCTAGTGACCCTCTGTTTAGCCTCTATTTTACAGAGGAGGGAAACTGATGCTCAGAGAGGATGGACCACCTGCCCAAAGTCACACAGCAAGGAAGTGGCAGAGAGGGGACTCAGGCTGCACAGCCTTCTTTATGAAAAATGGATTTTTTAGAAATCGCTCACTTTAATATTTGATGGATATTGGGGGAGTCTCAAACTCAGAAGGTGCCAAGGGGCAGGCAGGTGACAAGCGGGTGAAGTAGGATGAGTGCAGACTGGGTGAACTGGAATGCCGGGTTCCGGCCCCCAAGGGTCACTCAGCTCTGGGTCTCCAGTGCAGAACCTCCAATTTCAAAAGAAAAAAGAAGAGAAAAGAGAATGCTGGGGTCAGATTCTCTGGACTAGAATCCAGGTTCTATCACTTACTAGTTGTGTGCCTTTCGGCAAGTTACTTCATTTCTATTATCCTCAATTTTCGTATCTGTAAAATGGGATTAATAATAATGCCAACCTTGTTCTGCAGTTAAGTGCTTAGGGTATATTAAGAGCTCAATTAATATCAGATAACATCATTTAAAAAGAAAAAAAAAGGACATTCAGATTTTATGGAAAGTGTCCAGTTTTTAAAAACATTAGCAATAATTTCACAATTTAAAAAAGTACTGTGCAGGCCCGGTGAAACTCATTTGTGACTTCTGGTGTGCCTGTGTGTTGTGTGCATGTGTGTTTCCGTGTACCTATGTTTGTGTGTTGTGTGCATGTGTTTGTGTGTGTTGTATGTTTTTGTGTGTGCCCATATGTTGTGTGTTGTGTGCATGTGTCTGTGTGTGTGGTGTGTACATGTGCATGTGTTTGACTGTGTGCGTGCACTGCACATACACCCGGGAAGGCCACCAAAGGTGGCGGCTCCAGTGCCATTTCAGACAAGCCCCCCTCTGCGGACCTCCCTGTTCCAACGGTAAAATGCAAGAGATTTTCTCGCACCAGGAAGAGGCAGGAGACCCTCTCAGTGCTGGGCCCCACGAAGGAGCCTCCCTTCACTGGATGGAAAGCCCCGGTCAGCCCATCCAGCAAGGCCCACCACCACCCAGCCCTGCCTCTCCCCGTGTCCCGCACACCAGCCACACAGGCTGCCCTTTTGTTCCTTGAAAACGCCAGGCCTCACCCTCCACAGGGCCTTTGCACCAGCTCTCTCCAGACCGGCAGCCCTTCTCTGTTCTCGATGGGGTGAACCCTGCTTGTCTCTCAGGCCCTGGATCCACTGTCCCCCCGACAGAGAGGCCTTCCCCAGCCACCTAATCTAACATGCCCCACGTCACTGCGGAGCCACCCCATTTCCCCGTCTTCCTAGCTCTCCTCTCCCTCTGAACTTCCTGTCTGCTTGTTCACGGTCCATCTCCCTCTAGATGTGAGTTCTGGAAGAGCAGATGCTGAGTCAGTGTTGTTCACAAGGCCACAACCAGGGCCTGGTCATCTGGAAGGGGCTCAGCTGGATGGTGGAGGCATGAATGCATGCAAGCATGAATGAATGAATGAGTGCGCACACACGAATGAATGTATGGATGGATGAATGCATGCACGTGTGAATGAATGCACGTGTGCATGTATGAATCAATGCACACACAGGAATGAATACATGCAAGCATGAATGAATGAATGAGTGCACACACACAAATGAATGTATGCATGGATGAATGCATGCACACACGAATGCACACATGCATGGATGAATCAATGCACACACAGGAATGAATACATGCATGCATGCATGCATGAATGCATGACTGCATCCTCAGCAAAAAGACACTGGATGAACACAAGATGGTGGCACTGTTGTGCTGCCGCCGCCCTGTGGTTCTGGCTCTGAATAAGCCACATCAAGTGTGTGTGTGTGCGTGTGTGTGTGTGTGTGTGTATGTGTGTGTGTGTGTTGGGGGGCGGGGAGACAAGGAGCCACAGGCTGGGCAGCTTCCCCTGGCCTTGCTGGGCCTGCACATCTGGTTGTAAGACACAAAAGAAAGTTCTACAGTCCCTCCTCCAGCCGATTCCAATTTTACGCTCCCTGCGCTAATACCGATGTGGTGGGGAGTATGAGGGATGCTGAGGAATGTGCGCTCACGAGGTTGGAACCGCCTCCAAAGTGCCTGCCAGAGAGGGCAGCCCAGCCAGGCCGCAGCCAGGGAGAGGCCGAAACCTGGCCAGGAAAGCTGATCCGGGGAAACTGGAAAGACGCGGACACGCATCCACACAGAGAGGGGAGGAGAGGGGACAGGAGGGTGACCGCTCATCGGGACCCCCCTCGGGTCTATAGGTGACTTCTATATAATGTTCTCTACAATGAAAATGAACCACTTTTATTATCAGAAGGGAGGGAAAGGAGGAGGGAAGGAAAGAAGGAAAGCGGGGCAGGGACGAGAGAGAAGGGAAAGTCACATTGTTTGAAAATTTATTTGTGAGTCCTGATGCATCGGAATCCTTGTGGCAAAGGCCCCCAGACTCAGAGCAGGACCCAGTCCAGAAAGGGTGCCAACGCCAGCACTGACTTTTGTAATCCCAGCTCCACCACTTCCTAGCTGTGTGACCTTGGGTAAATAACTTTGCCTTTCTGTGCCTCAGCCGCTTTCTCTACAAAATAGGACTAATAATGGGACCTTCCTCCTGGGGCTGCTGTGAGGGTGAAGCAAGTTCTTTCAACTAAAGCACTTAAGAGTCCCTGGCTCATAGCAGGTGCTCAGTAAATGTTAGTTTTTTTCTGGCCTGAAAGGTCACCCCCATGGTTCCCAAGCCTCCCGGCCCATGGGTCACACTGATTTGAGAGCTGAGTGGTCTTGGGCTCCCTGGAACCCCCTGACATGTTAGGCCCTGGAGCCCCCAGTCGGCTGGGCCGAGTGATGAGCAGGCCTCCCAGATTCTGGCTCTCAGCCTGTGGGCAATGGCCACCGCCATAGTGATAGCCTGTCCTCAGCGGGCATCTACCAGATGCCAGGTGCTGGACTAACACCTTCACGATGACACAGTCACAATTTGCAGAGGAGGAAACTGATGCTGAGAGGGTGAGTGAGTTACCCAAGGGGCAGATCTGAGGCCCAGGTGGTCTGGCTCTGGAATCCATCTGCCTCAGATAGGGGTCTGATGGGGTCCTAAGTTTTATTGTTCTCATGTCACATGCAGCTTAGTGGGAAATACATATTCTCCCATTTGCCTTGAAATCCATGACCCTCTTGGACTAACTTTTTCTTCCTTTTAATGGAGACCCAGTTACAGAGAAATATCTCTAGTCTAAGGAAAGCAGCAGTCCTGGGGGTTGACAAGAGGCAGATGCCACTTAGCCTCAATGTTGGGGAGACTCTAGGGCAGAGTGGGGACTGTGGCAGCCAAGAGATTCACACCCCACTGAAGGGGAGAGTTGCTTCTCAGCTCCAGCTCTTCCCAGAAAGTAAGGGGGGGTGGCTTGGGGTTGGTCTTCTAATACCTGACTGCCCAGTACAGTCCCAGATCCTGTTGGCATCTGAGTTTGCAATCTCTATCTAAAGCTTACAGTAACTGCTGGTGGGAGAGTAAAATGGTGTCAACACTTTGGAAACTGGTCTTGGCAGTTCCTAGAAAGACTTACCACATGACCCAGCAATTCCAGTCCTAGGTATTTACCCAAGAGAAATGAAAATGTATAGCCACACAAAAACATGAATGTTCATAGCAGCATTATTCATAATAGCCCCAAAGTAGAAACAACCCAAGGACCCATCGGCTGATGAATGGATAAACAAAATGTGGTATAGCCATCCCTACAATGGAATACTACTCATTCATAAAAAGGAATGAAGTTCTGACACATGTTCCAACCTGCATGAACCTTGAAAGCATTATGCAAAGCAAAACAAGCCAGACACTATAGGCTACATATTATATGAAATGTCCAGAGGCAAATCCATAGACTCAGAGTAGATTAGTGGTTGCCAGGGGCCAGGAGTGGGGAATGATTGCTAACCAATGAGTCATCCTGTGTCTTCAGTGGCTTCCTATTCCTCAGGAAAAAGGCCAACATGCTGACCTTGGAGTGGAGGCCTAGACAACGGGCCTCCTGCTGCGCAATTTCTCCAGCCCCGCTCAGGTCATGACCTCCCTCATCCCTGTAGTGTGGCCCTCCACGGAGCCTTCCAGTGTCCCCGTCTCCTTCCTGCCCCGGAGCGCAGATGTCCCCCGCCTCTGAGCCTCTGCCCGAGCTGTGCCCTCACGCACCCAGCACAGTTCCTTCCACTCACCCTCCAGGGGCCAGAAGGTTCCATTCCTTGCTCGCTACTTCCCTCCAGAGCACTCGACTCCCTCTAGATCACCCTTGATGAATGTGGTCAGCAGATTCATGGGCCCCCAAAATATCCCATCCTCATTCCCAGAACCTGTGGCCAAAGGGACTTGGCAGGTGTGAATAAGGATCTTGAGCTGGGGAGACTGCCCTGGATTATCCGGGTACTCACAGGCATCCTTATAAGATGGAGGCAGGAGAGACAGAGGAGGACGGAGCCTGGGAGATGCTACGCTGTGGGCTTTGAAGGTGGAGGGCAGCGCCATGAGCTGAGCGATGCAGGCGGCCTCCAGACACTGGAAAAGGCCAGGACGTGAACTCCCCCCCAGAGCCTCTAGAAGGAACCAGCCCCGCTGACTCCTGCTGACACATTTTGGACTTCTGACCTCAAGAGCTGTAAGATGCTAAATTCATGTTGTTTTAAGCCGCTATGTTTGTGGTAACTTGTTACAGCAGCCCCGGGAAATGCTATGGTCATGCTTTGTTGCTGTGCTTCTCCTGGCTGGAACACACCCTTGGACTCTGTCTTTCTCACTGTGAGAGCCCTGCAGCGGCGCACAGTAGGTCCTCAATAAATGCTAGCAGACTGAATACTAAGGAAAAAATTGGGCTTGGGAGTTGGGCCAGCCCAAGCAAGGCAAGAACCAGGGCTACAAATCTTCACATTTTCTTTCCTCTTTCAAACATGTGGAATAAAATTCAAATGAATCAGCTATTCCAAGGGCAAAGTTTTAATTATATTCCTGCCTCATTCTCTGCTGACAAGAATGTTAATTCTCTGTTAAGTCTAGGGCCCACTGCCGGGCTCCTTGCCTCCACAGCTCAGAGGGGCACACATCCCCTTGGTCTAGGTGACAGCTATTAAATCGCAGGCTCCTCCAGCTTCCTGGTCCTTCACTGTGCAAGAAGCCAGGCACCCAAGCCAAGGGCCCCAGTTTGAGTAAGAGCTTGGGCTCCAGAGGATGTGAACTGAAGTCCCAGCTTCACAGAATTAGCTGTGTGACCCCGGAGAAGTGGCTTACCCTCTCAGAGCTCGTGTTCCTCCTCTGGGAGATGGGACAGTGAGGATACTGACGTTGCAGTGCAGCCAAGAGGAAATGAGATACCATGCACCTTAGCCTGGTGCCCACACAGGTAAAAGGCGGGTGAAATAAGTCAGCATTGAGGCAATAGGGCATGGTGCGGATTGTGGTGAAATGCAGAACACATGTCTTGTCTGAGGGGTGGCTGCCACCAGCTCTACCAGAATATAGCCTAGGGGTTGGAAATGTTCTCTTTCTCAGTTTGGCTCATCTTCACATGGGAGTTTATATGTGTAAAAGTTCACTGAACTGTACACTTACTATGTGTGCACTTTATGTATTTATACCTTAAAAAATAAACAGAATAAAGTATTTAAAGAAAGGTGGGGCTTCCCTGGTGGCGCAGTGGTTGGGAGTCCGCCTGCCGATGCAGGGGACGCGGGTTCGTGCCCCGGTCCGGGAAAATCCCACGTGCCGCGGAGAGGCTGGGCCCGTGAGCCATGGCCGCTGGGCCTGCGCGTCTGGAGCCTGTGCTCCGCAGCGGGAGAGGCCGCGACAGTGAGAGGCCCGCATACCGCAAAAAAAAAAAAAAAAAAAAAAAAAAAAAAAAAAAAAAAAGAAAGGTGGGTCTAGGGTTATGAAAGCTTCTGAATTTCCAAAAGCAGCTGAAAATTCAGATTTTTATATAAAGTACCCTGATTTTTAAATGGGATCCTTTATATAAATTCATATTTGTCATATTTTAGAAATACTGTGTAGGCCCCTTTTTGGCTACCACCCCACTTCACTGGGTCTAAGGCCTGACACTATCAAGGCCAGATCAGCATCTTGGAAGAGACAACGAAAAAGCCAGAACAAGTCCGTGGAGCTCACAAAGAAAGCTCATTATCCTAGACTCACCTCGAGCTGGTCCACTTTGGCGTAGATGCCACGCATTTCCATCACCTTGGCCTTAAGGAGGGGGATGTTTTCCTCCAAGATCTGTGAGGTATCGCTCCTGATCTGCAGGGAACAAGACAGCTCATCAGGCTCTCTGTCCCAGCCCCGCATCCTCCTGCCTGCCCTGGGGGCGGCCAGGCTCTTCAGAGACCTCGCTGATGGCCGAGACACCGAATGCCATCCTGCCCAGGGACAGGCCCAGGAACAACCCATAGTCCCGGGTGGCGACCAGCCTCACTGCCTCTCAGCACCCAGACCCAACCAGGTATTATTTACTGAACTGCAAATTAATTGTTCCCCCTGATCAAACACCCAACACCACCAGCTCCAAACTAAGTACCTTTATATTGTAAACCAGTGAACTGGACCAAATGGAAAGAATCAAAATCTCTTCTCTAAACTGAAGTCGAGGTAAATCAAGTTTTTGTTACACTGGAACTAATAATATCAATGAGAAGAGTTAATAATAATCATTAAAATTAATAATGAGTCTCATCATCATGGTGCTTCCCACACGTAGCTACTGTGCTAAGCATTTCCTGCACATCATGCATCTCATTTAATTTCAAGATTCTTCTGCTTGGAAGGACCCCAAAAGTGACTGAGAACTTTGGGAAGCCACATCTTTCCCTTGATCACTGAGATCGGACACTTAAGCCTCCATTTTCCTTCAGAGCCAAAAGGACCAAGCCTAACCCTTAAGTGTATGTGTGTGTGTGCGCGTGTGTGTGTGTGCGTGTGTGTGTGTGTGTGTGTGTGTGTATGAGAGAGAGAGATTCCATTTCCAGGTTACCATATCCTGACCACACAGAGAGGCAGGATACATACCACTCTCAGATTCTAGGGAGCACGTGGATCCCCTGGAGGGAAGCCTGTTAATGCTGATTTGCAGGCTCCTCCAAGTCTGGTCTAGCTTGCGTGGGGTTGGCGGGCAATCTGTTTTCAGCCAAGCTCCAAGGCTGTGCTGGAGTGGCGGTCTGGGGACAGTCAGAGGAACACCAGTGGGCTACTAGGACTCAGAATGGAGTTTGAATTTAGCTCTACCCACCATGAGCTGTGTGACTTCGGGCAAGTCACTGCACCTCTCTGAGCCCTCCTTTGCTTGTCTGGACAGGGAAGCAGTCAAGACAGTCCTTGCTTCCTTGGAATGCAGTGAGGATAGAACGTTTAGCAGACTGTTTGGCATGGTGTGTGCGGGCAGCTTCTGACATGGTCCTCAACAAGCCCCCCCTCCTGGTGTTCACGTCCTTGTGTGATCCCCTCCCCAAGACCACTGCCTGGACCTAGAGACTGGCTTCTAATGAAGAGGAGTCAGCTAACGTGAGACATGGCCCTCCTGAGACTAGAAGACTGTCACTCCATCTTGCTGGCCACTGCCTGGTTCATGTATGCCTCCCCCCACCCCCTCTTCTTTCTCACTTGCCCTCTCCTGCCAGCTGTGATGAAGCAAGTTGCCGTGATGGAGAAGCCTGCCTCTGGCCAATGGCCAGTGAGGAACTGAGGGCCTCAGTTCAATGATCATGAGGAACTGGATCCTGCCCAGAAACACTGACTTTGCCTGGAGGCAATGCTGCCGCAGGCGAGCCCTGAGATGACAACAGTCCTGGCCAACATCTTGATGGCAGCCTGTGAGAGACCCTGACCTACAGGACCCAGCTAGGCTGTACCAGAGTCTTGACCCACAGACACTAGCACATAATAAAGATCATTGCTTAAGTCACTAAGTATGGGGGGGTAATTTGTTATGCAGCAATAGCTAACTAATACAAGGTGACAACTCAGCAAAAAAGTTTAATTTTAAAAATGTTTTTGAAAACTGTACCCATTTTCCCTCCTCTTTCTGCCTAAGTATATGAGACCTCTGGTTCTCCTGCCATTCCGCTCCCATCACTGCTCCGGATGACACTTCCCTCCTTGCCCTGGGTAGCCATTCCATCACCTGCATGTCTAAAACCAAACCCTTCCTTCCTGGTCCCCCTCCTCTGGTCAGGGCACTGCCATCTCCCTGGGCACCTGGCTCCAAGCCCACTGTCCTGAGGCACACTCCTTTCCCATGCCCTGACCCCTTGGGGCCAAAAAGCAGCCCTGAGAGGGTGGCATCTGGCACCAGGCTGCCTGGCCTCAGTCTGTGCCCTGACCTCTCTGTGCCTCGACTTCCTCATCTGTAAAGTGGGGATCAGACTAGTGCTTCTCTCGAAAGAATGCTTTAGGGATTATACAAGATCATCCATGTCTGCATGTGGCCCACATATGTGGCTCATTTGGCCCACAAAGTGTTTTCGTTTTTAAATTTGACTTAATTTACAACTTTAAAACTCAAGTGGGGCTCCGAGGAAAAATGGCTGATTCTAGGGTTGGGGCAGGGAACATATAAAAGCCTGGAGCATTTCATAGTGCCAGAAAGTAAGAAAGTGTTAAAAAAAAAAAAAAAAAGTGAAGGATGAGGCAGGTCAAAGGGACACAAGAGCCAACCTGCAAGAGCCAAATGGCCCAAACTGGGACAATTTGAGCAACACAATAATGTAACATTGGACGATATCCCCAACTATAAGATAAATACACACGAATGTGATAGGAACAAGGCACTGAACGGGTCGCGGAAAGGGGGATATGGTGATGCTACTGCGGAGCCAGGCCACCAGCCCAGTGATGCCGTGTGGGTGTCACGTGCCCCTGATGTGATGTGATGAGAAGGCGCCTCAGCTCTGGGGATTCTCTCCAGAAACTCACAATGCCGTCTAAGCACAAGAAAAGCATCAGACAAACCCAAATTGAGGGACCTTCTACAAAATACCAAATACCCCTCACAGCTGCCAAAGGCATGGAAAGTCACGAAAGAATGAAATTGTCACAGACTAAAGGGGCCTAAGGAGACCTGACAATTTAAGGCAACGTGGTGTCTTCGATGGATCCTGGAACAGAAGGAGGACATTAACGGGAAGCTGGGGAATCACAACCAAGTGTGGAGTTCAGTGAGTAGCCAAGGATCTGTGTTGGTTCCTTGGTTTTGACAAAGGTACCGAGGTGAGGCTAACAGTGGGGGAAACTAGATGAGGGGTGCGTGGGAACTCTCTGCAATTTTTCTGTAAATCTAAAACTATTCCAAAATAAAATACATAGATATGGCTTTAAAATATTCAACAGATTAAGTGCGGATTCATAACTTCTCTTAAAAGTCAGCAGCTTTGGCAACACTGGGCCCACGTCTCCCCAGGCACCGCAGGCTGGGCTGAGCAGCAACTGCCCCCTCCCAATGGCACGCGCGCTCCCAGTTTCTGCAGTGGCCACCCATCCCTAGCGGCTCGCCCCAAGCCCCTGACTCCCTCCATATCCTGCCTGGCTCCTGCAGGCGCCTGCATTTGTTAGCTGGGATAGGGAAAAGGGCTCGATATCCTCCCTTGTTTCCCCCAGGCCAAATTTCCAGAGAGAAGCCCCTCCCTCAACAAGGCTAAACTCGGGAGAAATTGCCATGATGCGATGAAGAACTGAAACTCATGACAAGGTCAGAGCACAGGGAATCAAAGGCAGATCTTTTCTTTCTGTTAATTTCTAAAGGAACAAGCAGGGGAGAACAAGTGAGAATCAGGAGGGACTGGTCTTAGCGACCCACGGGGGTGAAGGGAACGTGGCGGAGATGAGATTCTGGAACTCTCTCCGCCTCCCCTCAGATCCTCAGGAACTGGAGGGCCAGAGGGTCTGCGGGCCGAGCAGAAGGCCCCTCTCTGCAGAGGCTTCTCCACTGGCTGAGACTGAGGGCAGAGGGAACTCTCTACGCCTGCCCAGAAGGCAGACTGCAGGTCCTTGGGGGGAAAGTAGAGGGTAGTCCTTGGAGTCTGAAACACCCCCACACCTTCCTCTTGGCTCCCCCAAGAGCTGGGAACCGAGAGACAAAAACCAGGGTATTTAACATGGGCTGGGTGAGGAAGGGCAGGATATCCCAACACCCAGGAGCATTCATCACGTGCTGGGAACAGACCCTGTGGTACAGGAATTGCTTTCTCTTCAACCTTGTTTTATAGGTGATGAAACCGAGAAAAACTAAATGAGCTGGGCGAGGTTGCAAACCTATAAAGTGGGAGATGGAGGATGCTAATCCAGGCGGGTCTGAGGCCACCTCCTAATACCAGAGGTCTGCAGACGTGTTCTATCAGGCTCACGCACAGCCAGCCTGAAAAACCAAAAGTACAACCAAGCTAGGTGCCAAGATCTAACATTAAGGATATTTTCCTTAGAAACCCAGATTTCTGGCTTCTTGTGAGAAATCAGAAAACCCGGCCACGCTGAGCCCATGTTCCACCTGGCAACAATCAGCTGGCGCTGGGTGACAACAGCCCGCTTTGGTGCACCATAGTCTCCGCCACTACCTACAGTCTCCCCAGCGTGGCGTCCGTGGCCACCTCATGCCCTGTTCACCTTATAGGCGAGTGGAAGGACAGGGACACATTTCTCTTCTCACACCCAACCCACCTCACATCATCACATCACAGGCGTGTGAGTTCACGCTTATGCATACTTCTCAGAAGAACAAAGATGTCAGGGAAGAATCAGTGCTTTTTGAGCCTCTAATGGGATGAAACTCCAGCCAGGTCTATGGGCCGGGGGGTCTGGTGGACCCTTCCCCAGCCTGTCCTCCCAGCTTCCCGGAGCTGGTCTCCGGAGCCCAGAAGTCTGGGTAGCGGATGCAGGGGGTCATCACAGAGCAAACATGGCTATCCAGGATGATGCAAGGCCCAGGAAGAAGAGCCAGATGCACTTGACCTAAGAACGCACACCAGTGCCAAATGCAACTGCTGGGCTGAGGCCAACAGGAAATTTTCTCCATTTATGTGAGAGATGGGAGAGTCCGCTCCCTGCCAGAAGGTGGGCCCAAGGCTACTAGGGTTTCTGAGGGCCCAGACAAGCTGCCCAAACCCCCAAGGGCACTGAGCTGAAAGGCCTCACAAATCCAGTTTCTGCGGATAAACTCATCTGTGTCGTGGCCCTCTCTGGTGCTTTAATATTGATGATGATGATGACCTCAGTAGCTACTATTTATGGGTCACTTAATACAGAGCAGGCACCATGCTAAGCAATTATTTTTGACTGAGTGTAAATGACATACAGTGAAGAGCCCAGGCCTTAGCGGACAGCTCGATGAGTCGGTATGTGTGTTTACATCTGTGGAACCACCACCCAGACCAATGCATGGAACACCCCCACACCCCATAAAGCTCCTTCTGGCGTCCTCCCAGTCATGACCACCCTCCCAAGGCTAACCTCTATCTGACTTCCGTCACATGGACTGCTTTTGCCTAGGTGTGAACTTCATATCATGGAGCTTCACACAGGAAGTACTCGTGTGTCTGGCTTCTTTCCCTCAACAGCACGTTCGTGAGAATCACCCATGTTGCTGCGTGCGGCAGGTCGTTCTTTTCCACTGCTGTGCATTCCAGTGTACGAATAAACAACAGTTTATTTACCCATTTCTACTGCTGACAGACACCGGGGTTGCTTGCAGTTTGGGGCATGATGAACAAAGCTGCTATGAACATTCGTGTGCGAGTCTCTGCTCCACACGGCTGTCCCTTTGTGCACTTCCACCAGCCAATGAAGGAGGGTTTCAGCTGTCCCGCATCCTCGCCCACACTTGCTAATGTCTGTCTTTTTCATTTTGGCCATTCTACTGGACGTAAAGGGCACAGCCCTGCCTCATCTATTCCTCGTGCTCACTCTTTGGAGGTGGGTACCATTTGCAGCGGATGATTGATGGTCACACGTTCTGAACTTTCCTTCCATGAAGAAGAGGGGTCTATGTCCTTTCCCCTTGGATCCGGGTGGGCTATGTGGCTGCTCTGACCAATAAGATACGACAGAAGTGACACTGTGTTAATTGCCATACCTAAATCTCCAGAGGCTTCTACTTCCCCTCTGTTGGAGCGCAGGCTCTGGGAGGCCAGACGGCCACGAGGAGAGGCCGCATGGAGGAGAGTGATGCCAACCGGTCCCCAGCCAGCCAGCCCTCCCAGCCCGGACATCAGACAAGTGAGGGAAGCAGCCACCCTGGATGTCCCCATCCCAGTAGGTGCCACGGAGCTTGGATGAGCTGTACTCTCTGTGCCCTGTCCTGGTCCACATAATAAATTGGTGGTTGTTTCACCCCACTAAGTGTTGGGGTAGTTTGATGCTGCAGTAGATAATCAGAACCACCACCTCCATTTTACAGGGGAGAAAATAAAGGTACAGAAAGGTGACATGCTGTGCCCAAGGCCCCACTGGGAAGAGTCAGAGCTTGAAGTGATAGCAAGAGGTATTATATCTAAGGTTAGAACAGGTCACGAGCACGTGGTGTGAATGCCGGTCACTTAGAGTGATCTGGGACAGACTGGCAGAGGACTTAATACATCAGACAGGAAGGTGGACTCTCATTCCTAATAGCCTGATTTTATCAGAAGTAAACCATTTCTCTCTGGACTGTGCACCAGGGAGCCCGGATGTTCTGGGACCTCTAACTTGATCAATGTTTCCAAAGGCCAAAGCAGGGCCCTGGGGACACTGGTCCATGGTGTGATATCACCTGCCTCCCAGAGGTCCCCACTCATCCCTGGCTTGGATCAAAAGAGAAAAGGAGGTCCCAAGCCAGGGCTGATAGCTGGACAGCTCTCTCTGTGTGCCATGGAGCCCATGACACCTGGGCACAGACACACTAGGTAAGCTAAGCACCAGCTGTTGGGGCCGAGAGGATTTCTATAATCTAAACGGCATCAGCACAGAGCCTCATTGTAGGAACTGCAAACACAAAACACCTCCATGGGCCACAAAAGCATCGTACAAGGCCCATTCTATTATTAATGTAGACATGCTCATTTGCGTATAAACACACTGAAATAGTCTTCACTTCCTGGGAAGTGCAATCTCTTCCAGTTCTTAAAACATGGGACTCTCTGGTGGATATCTGCCTGCTTTCAGTAGGGCCCGAAGTACAGAGAAATGTTCTCTACCATAAAACACACACACACAGCACAGGATGGATGCACCTGGTAGGTGGCCGGGGAGTCAAGGAGGCTCCCATGGGGAGCAGCGGGGACGGTGACAAGCTGGAGAGCACGTGTGCTCTCCACAGGGCTGGCCACTGTCCAGGTCTGACTGATGCTTGCCAGGTGAGAACAAGCACGCAAGGGGCAGGGGGTGGGGGGAAGGAGAGATCTTTGCTTTTCCAAGAGAAGCCGGGAATCCCTATTTTTTTGCGTGACATTCTATAAATGTCAGCAGCTCATTTCTTTTTCTTTTTTTTCCCAGAGACATCCAACATGTCTGCAGACAGGATTGGGCCCATGGGTCATCTTGTGACCTCTGTATTTAAAATCTTTGCATAAATGCATCTCTAGGCTTTGAGTTTGGAGAGGATCTTCTCGATGCTGCATACAATCTTGGGCCTCCTGGCAACACAAACGCAGACTTCCCACCACAGGAAGCCTTGAAGTTTTTAAGGCAAGTAAGGCCTGGCCCCTCCCTGTCTATCCAAGCTGACTTCTGCCCAAAGCTCTCATTGAGGGTGGATGGTGGATCTCCCTTCATGGGAGGAGGATGCACTGGGATTTGAGAACAAAAATGTCCCAGGATCGCCCGTCCCCACCATCTTCCCAATGCCCTACTGTGTGGGCCCACACTGTCCCTATGTGCCCAGCATGCCACCCCCAAAGGCCAGTCCCTCTGCCTGAATGCCCGCCCCCCCAGCAATTGAATTCTTCCTGTTCCTCTTTCAAACCCCAAATTAATCACCACCTGTTCTGCAAAGACGTCCTGATCTCCCAGGCAGAATTCAACACCTCTTCGTTTTTTTTAAAAAAAGCAAACTGAGTCTTGGGATTATGTGCCCAGTTCCTTCTAGAACCTCTTTTCCTTTTCAAAACCTCTTCAGCCTGGCTTTGCACCTGGAACACACCTCCAGGCCAGTGCTTCAACCCTGGAGGACAGCGGCTGGTACATAGACCGGGTTTGGGGGATCGGGGGCTGTTGCGGACGGGAGGGGAGGGTGGATGGAGACAGATCTGTCTCTCTTTGCATCCTCAGGCTCACCAAGGGACCAGTCAGAGAAGGTGCCCAATGTTCGGTGATGAAGAAAGGACCATTCAGGGCGTTCAAAGTCAGCCTCGTTACCCAGCTCCCACCTGGACCCACATCTGAACTAAAGATTGGCACTCAAGAGCGAAACACAGATAGGTCCTTGTGGGAATGTTTGTGTCTTGTTCACTGCAGTGTCCTCAAGGGCTGGCACAGGCAGGCGCTCAGATGTCTGCTGAACGTATGGGGATAAACTCGTACCCATCGTGGCAGGTTGCTCCGGGGTGGAATGGGAGGATGCAGAGAGCACACTCTGTACGGAGTGTGGCACAAAGTAGACGTTCAACAAACGTTACTCCCTGGGGCTCTCACCAGCGTCTCTCCAGACGCTTGGTACACATCTGCATGGCTGGGCCCAGCCGGGCTTCCCGTGCTCCGGGGGAGAGGCAGGCCTGGTCCCAAAATGGAGCTCCATCCACCCTTTGGGCCTCCAGGCCGAAGCCACGAAACCTGGCTGCTGGTGTGCCTTTAATAAGCTTGGGAACTTCCAGAACATTCTATCAGTGCCCCTCAGGGCCCCACAGCTGTCCCGCAACAATCCTTGGAGACACAAAGAGGAGTGGAGACCTTGCCTTACTGGCCCAGGGCACCATCTTCCCCGTTCCTCGCCGCCCGGCCAGGAGGAGCCGCTCTCACCAAACAGGGTAGGAGGCAACAGCGGAGGGACCAGAGAGCTGAGGAGGGCGCTCGATGCCGCAGCCCCCCAGGGCTAAGGCCCGGCCAGGAGGCTCCTCCTAGGCCTCCCAGGCCTGAAGCCATTTCCTGGCTGTCTCCACGTCTGCCTGGCGAACTGTGCAGAGCAAGGAAAGTTAAATATAGTCTTCGCGTCCCCGCCGACCGGCTCCCCGCATCGGGCCCGAGAGTGCCACCTGGTGGCCCACTCCCGCCTCCTCGGTGGAAGGAAGGCATCTCCGGGGAAGGGCGTTATCAAGATGGCCGCCTCAGGGAGCCTCGTGTGGAGAGAGGCAGAGGGCGTGAGCTTCCCCCACTGCCGCTGCCCACGCCTCCTGCTCGCTAAGCCGCCACCAAGGTGGCTCCCCAGGGAAGCCCAGGAAGGCCCTGAAGTCTGGGCTGGGCCTCCACCCACGCCTCCCAGGCGGGCACTCACCATGTCAGCCAGGCTGCAAAACTCTTCCAGCCTGAGGAGCAAGCCCTCGACGGTCTCCTCCACCTCCGCCGCCTGAAGAGAGACAAGATCCTGGAGATTAGCAAGTGGTTTCCAGGGAGACAAACGCCCTTCATTGTCTGTCTTCTTTTTTAAAGCAAACTAAATCTTAGGATTATCTGCCCAGTTCCCTCCAGACCTACTTTGCCTTTTCAAAACCTCTGGGAGCCTCATTTGAAATCGGGATGTGCCCGTGGGCACAGTCTTGATGCCCGTGGGCACCTCTGTTTAACCTCTCTGGTTAAAGCCACTGTGGACCATCCACTCTACGCAGCTCTCAAAAGAGACGAGATAAATAAATACTAACAGGAGATAACAAATCCACCCTCATCACCCCCATTGTTTAGATGAGGAAACTGAGGCTCAGAGAGGTAAGGGAACCTGCTCAAGGTCACAGAGCTAACAAGCGTTGGGGCCCAGATTCTCCTTGTAGGCTTGAGTCCCCAGCCTCAAAGCCTGCTCTTATCAACACTGAAAAACGCCTCTCCAGAGAAACCACAGAGAGAAAAGTCAACTGCAGGAGAGGTGGAATATAAAACTGCCCTTGTGAAACGTGTGTGCTTCAGCAGAGAAAGGCCTGGGATGATACTACCAAACTGTAATAGTGAGGGGATATACTCACACTAAAAAAGTATTTGTTGTTTATCTGAAATTCATATTTGACTGGGGCGTCCCGTAGTTTATCTGGAAACCCTATCGATAGTGCTTCCTTAGCCCTGGGGAGTAGGAACTGGGGGATGAGGTCTGACACTCTGACACAGGAGCCCTGAATGTTTTATGTGATGTGAAAGGTCCAAACCTCAGAAGTTATCAAGGCCAGGCAGTAAGGTAAATGAACACGAAGCAGGCCACTGGGGCTTGGGGTGATCTGAAAATCACTCGCCTACTTCTGGAGCAGCCAGCCACTAGCAGCCATCAGCAAACCCAAGGCCAGCATTGCCAGCACCTTCCGTTTTCAAGAGAAGCCAGAAATTCTAACTTTATGGGAAATGTCCCAATTTTTAAGTAGTGGCACAAATTCAAAAAACAATTTTAACGCTCCATGGGCCAACCAAAATAGAACATGAAGGGTCTGCCTGCTTTAATCACTTGTGTAAAAATTAGTTTGAACCCTTTTTCCCCTCGAGCATGTACTATTTTCATGATTTATAAAATACCTGTATTTTTTTTTTTCTAATTACCAGGCATCTAGGAAGAAAGTTCAGCTGGAACAGGAACCGCTTTCTCTGGCTTACCAGGCCGAATTGTTGTGCTCCAGGGAGGTGTTCCCAGACATTTCTGGGCAGGCCTGGCACCTGACCCCCCTCACCTGAAGGCTGCCCTCACTGCCCACTTGTCCCCGGAGAAATGTTTATACAGTGCAGGAGCCTGCCGCCTGCAGCCTGGGCTGTCACTACCACAACCAAATAAACGGCTGCACAAAAAAACATCTTTCCGGCTGGAGTATAAATAGTACCGAGCTGCAATTTTAAACTCTGCAACCTTCATCTCACAGCTGGGACTATTTCTGTGCCTGACTGGGGGAGGCTTGAGGGGAAGGGGACCGCAGTGGAGGGAGGACTGGAAACACCCAGGAAGTCCCCCTCCCACCCACCAAAAAGTAAAAGCGTGTTAAAAAAAAAAAAAAAAAAGTGTCCTCAATGCACTCAGGGAGAAAGAAGGAGCTGAGAGGCCACTGAGGTGGACGGGGGAAGGTTGGTGGTTCCTTCTGATCCAGGGGAAAGCGAGAGACACGGGAGGGGGCACAGATGCATGATGGAGCACAGTGCAGACAATCTACACCCCGGTCCAAAGATGCCTGGGAAGACTAAACCTACCAGAGGGACATGGAGGACCACGCCCCAGCTGGCTGGTCAGCCTCCTTCCCAAGACACACTGCAGCTCTTTGCTCACAGGAAGAGCCTCTCGACCTCTCCTGGCGTGTTCACAAAGGAAGCTAGTCAGTCCTGAGTTCGAACCCCATCTTTCTCTTTTGCCAGCTGTATGACCTTAACCCAGGGGCTTAACTTGAGCATCTGGGTTGGCTCCCCTGTGACAGGAAGTGCCACATCCATTTGGCAGGATTTTAGGTTAACCTCACATAATAGACATGGCTGAGCCATTTAACAGGGTGCAGGCACACAGCAGGCACATATAAATGGTTGCTTTATGGATCTCTCTCACTAGATAATAGAAACAAGGGCTAATCACCATATGTGGATTATCTCATTTGCTTCTCAGGAGAGCTCTGTACTGTAGGTGCCATAATTTCCCCCTTTCTATGGATTGAGAAACAGAGGATCAGAGAGCTTAAGTCACTTGTTCAAAGTCACACAGCTAATAGACACTGAAGCGAAAATTTCACCTCTCTGACTTCAGAAGTTTGTCACCACCAAGGTGCTCTCTGGGGAGGGGGAAAGTGTGCCCGCTTCACTGCTGCCTGTCAACTATGGTCTCCCCACCGCCCCACCTCCTGGTGCCTAGGGCAGTGGCCCAAAGCAGCAGGGACGGAGAAAAGACAGCATTTGCTGACTGCTTGGTCAGTCAAGGGAAGAACAAGTCCCAAGGCATTCCCAACGAACAGGAAGGATTAGCTACCCCACCGTGCCCACAAATCACTCACGGGACAATCTTTTCTCACGGTAGTTCCCTAAGTGGCCTCAGAAATACGAGTCCTGCAGGCTGCAGCCCACATGCATTTTTAACCAGCCCATAAGCAAAATGAATGCCCTCACCATCCTTTGCAACCTCCTGGGCAGAAATTGTCCCACTCCGAGGGAAGGGAAGCAAATGGCTCGCTTTAAGTGACATTCAGGGCGTGGTCAGTGGGAATGGCAGGCAGGCATTTTTTTTTTTTTTTTTTTTTTTGCAGTACGCGGGCCTCTCACTGTTGTGGCCTCTCCCGTTGCGGAGCACAGGCTCCGGACGTGCAGGCTCAGCAGCCA
Source organism: Hyperoodon ampullatus (assembly GCF_949752795.1). NCBI lineage: Eukaryota > Metazoa > Chordata > Mammalia > Artiodactyla > Ziphiidae > Hyperoodon > Hyperoodon ampullatus. The sequence goes on along the minus strand of NC_136927.1, from coordinate 77,951,880 downwards.
TGGCTCACGGGCCCAGCCGCTCCGCGGCATGTGGGATCTTCCCGGGCCGGGGCACGAACCCACGTCCCCTGCATCGGCAGGCGGACTTTCAACCACTGAGCCACCAGGGAAGCTCCCAGGCATCTTTTTAACACATGTGAATCATGGTATTCACCGCCTTCTTCCACATCTCCTGCTCCAAGTACCAATCCCAGCTTCCCAGCTGGGCGTGTCCAAAGCTGAAAAGGGGCTGGCTCTGCCTACCAGCAACTGGCACAAGGAAACACAAAATGATCCTCCACCATCCGTGGTCTTCTCCATCTCCACAAATGGAAACTTCATCTTCCAGGTACTCAGGCCAAACACATGGGAGGATCCTTGACTCGTCTTTCTTTCCCACCCCCAACCCCATCCAACCTTTATGCAAACCCTCTCAGTTCTGCCTTCAAAATATACCCCAGATCCAACCACTTCTCTCCACCACTCTGGTGCAAGGCACCGCCTTCCCTCGCCGGGGCCACTGCAGTAGCCTGTTCCTCACGGGTCCCCTGCTTCCTCTTTTGGTCCCCTTCAATCTACTGCTCAGAGATTCTGTTAAAACCAAAGCCCTCCTCAGCTCAGAACCTTCCACCGTTCCACGTCACAGCCACTAGAATGGCTACGATCACAAAAACGGCAAGTGACAAACGTTGATGATGACGTGGAGCAACTGGAACCCTCATCCACTGTGGGTGGGAATGGGAACCTGTGCGGCTGCTTTGGAAACCAGCCTGGTTTGGAAACCAGTCTCAAAAGGTTAAACACAGAGTTACCCTATGACCCAGCAATGTATCCAAAAGAACTGAAAACAGAGGTTCGTACAAAACACTTGTACGTTATTCATAATAGCCAAAAAAGTAGAAATAACTCAATGTCCATCCACTGATGAATGGACAAGCAACATACGGCCTGTACATGTGATGGAATATTATTTGGCCATAAAAAAGAATGAAGTCCCAATACGTGCTACACCATGGATAATCCTTGAAAATATATGCTAAGTGAAAGAAGCCACAGATTACATGATTCCTTTTATGTGAAATGTCCAGAAGAGGCAAATCCACAGAGACAGAAAGGGTCTCAGTAGTTGTCTCCCCCATGGAATGGGGGGAGGGGGAGTAGGGAATAACCGCTGAGGGTTGTGGGATTTCTTTTTTGGGTGATGGAAATGTTCTGGAATTAGGTTGTGGTGATGTCTGAACAACATAAAGAATATACTAAACACCACTTAACTTTATACTTTAAAATGGTAAATTTTATGTTATATGGATTATATGTTAATTAAAAAAAAAAGTCCTCCCCCATCTTCCATCTCAATCAGTAAATGCCTACTGGAGGCGTCCCCAGCAACCACACCAAACATGTCCTTACTCCAGGGCCTTTGCACTTGCTGTTCCCTTCACTGGTAAAGCTCATCTCATACTTCCTTCTAGCCTTTGCTCATATGACTCTCCTTAGGGAGGCCTTCCCTGACCCTGTAGCTTCCCTACCATGCCACATCCTGCCCCAGTTTATTTCTCTCTTTAGCCTTTATCACCATCTAACTTACTATATATTTTACTTGTTTCCTGTCACCTTCCCCCAACAGAATGAAAGCTCCTGGTGAACAAGGGTTTTCTTTTCCTTTATTTACCTTTGTGTTCCCAGGGCCTAGAATAATGCCTGGCACATAGTAGGTACCTGTGTTTCCTAAGACGGCCTTCCAACTCTCTCCCATCCCACATATCTTTTTGCAATATGACCTTGCCACTCGGCCCATGAAGAGGTAGGATCATTCCTTTTCACCCGAATCTAGTCTGTGACTTGCTTTGACCAATAAAATGTGGAGGAAGCAACGCTCTGTGACTTCCGAGTCTAGAGACCTTGCAGCTTCTGATTCACGCCCTTGGAAGACAACAGCAGGCAAGTTTGCTGGAAAGGCCACAGGGCAGAAAAGATACTGGAGAATGAGAGGTCGTGCAGGAAAACCGAGGTGTCCGACACATGAGTGAGGCCATATTGGACCTTCCCTTGCCAACCCTCCAGCTGAATGCAGCCTCACGAGGCAGCCCAGCCAACACCACGGGAGTAGAACGGCACAGAGGAGCTCCACCAACCTACAAAATCAGGCACTATAAAATGGGGGTCATTTTTAAACACTAAGGTTGGGAGTGGTTTGTTACCTGGCAATTGGTAACCAATACAGTGCTCAATGAATATTTGTTGCAAGAAAGGAAGGAAGGAGGGAGGGAAGAGAAAAGAAAAGGGCCAAGGGAAGGAGGAAGAAAAGTGCTCTCCTGGAAGAGCTATATAGCCTGAGAACAGCAGCCGCGATGGCGTCTTAGTCCCCATTTGCATTCATGCTGGGTGGTCTTAACTATACCTCTGACCATCTCTGTGCCTCAGTTTCCCCACGTGAAAGTGGAGGGGGGTGGGAATCCTCCGACTCTCTGTGTTTCGAGATGGAAGCTGAGGAGGGTCAAGTAAGTTCTTTCTCTAGGTTACTCTTGGTGAGATGCTTCACCCATGCAGGAGATGACTGTGACCCCACCAGGGTCTCCAAACTCAAAAAGACACAGAAGCCAGGCAGGAAATGAATACTAGGGAAGTGGGCCATGCTTAAGAATGTTTTCTTCACATTGCTTATTTCAGTTTCCCACTTTTGACAGAGACGTTTTACTTTTCTCTGAGAAACACAGCAGCACCAGCAGGATAATAAATGGCAGCTGGGGCTTCCCTGGTGGCGCAGTGGTTAAGAATCCACCTGCCAATGCAGGGGACACGGGTTCAAGCCCTGGTCCAGGAAGATCCCACATGCCGTGGAGCACTAAGCTTGTGCTCCACAACTACTGAGCCTGTGCTCTAGAGCCCGCGAGCCACAACTACTGAGCCCTCGTGCCATACCTACTGAAGCCTGTGCACCTAGAGCCTGTGCTCGCAACAAGAGAAGCCACCTCAATGAGAAGGCCGCGCACCGCAACGAAGAGTAGCCCCCGCTTGCCGAAACTAGAGAAAGCCCGCGTGCAGTAACGAAGACCTAATGTAGCCAAAAATAAATAAAATAAATAAATAAATGGCAGCTGACGCCATGCAGGGAGACAAGAGGGAGGGGTGGGGACTGTGGTAAACGGGAGGCCCCGTCTAAAGAGGACACCTGGGGACTTCCCTGGCGGTCCAGTGGTTAGGACTCTGCGCTTCCACTGAAGGGGGCACGGGTTCGATCCCTGGTCAGGGAACTAGATTCCACATGCACGCCGCAACTAAAAGACCCTGAATGCCACATCTAAGACCTGGCGCAGCCAAAACAAATAAATAAATAAATATTTTTAAAAAATAGAACACTTAAAAAAAAAAAAGACAAAAAGGTGATCTAGCTATTTATAAAAGCTCTTCCAATTCGAAAATGTTTAAAACTAACCTAAAAAATTAAAAAACATTATGACGGCCAAACAAACCTGACTGTAGACTGAACAGGGCCTTCAAACCTCTGACCGATTGGTGTCTTTAAAACGCAAACATCGGGCTTCCCTGGTGGCGCAGTGGTTGGGAATCTGCCTGCCAATGCAGGGGACACGGATTAGAGCTCTGGTCCTGGAAGATCCCATATGCCGTGGAGCAACTAAGCCCATGTACCACAACTACTGAGCCTGCACTCTAGAGCCCGTGAGCCACAACTACTGAGCCTGCGAGCCACAACTAATGAGGCTGCGAGCCACAACTACTGAAGCCCGCGTGACTAGAGCCCGTGCTCCGCAACAAGAGAAGCCACTGCAATGAGAAGCACACGCGCCGCAACTAGAGAAAGCCCGCACGCAGCAACAAAGACCCAACACAGCCAAACATAAATAAATAAAATAAATTAAAAACAAAAACAGACAAACAGAAAACCACACAAACCCAAACATCTATGAAATGTCCAGAACAGGTAAATCTTTAGAGACAGAAAGTAGATTAGGGGTTCTTGGTGGAGGGAGAGCTAAGGGGGATAGGGTTTCTTTGGAGGGTAATGAAAATGTTCTAAAATTGATTGTGGTTGATCGTTGTGCAACTCTGTGAATAAACCAAAAGCCATTAAACTGTACATTTTAAATGGGTGGATTGTATGTCATGTGAATTATATCACAGTAATGCTGTTTATAGACAGACACACACACACACACACTCTCCCTCTCCCTCCCTCTCTCTCTCTATCTCCGGAGAATCCTTCTAGAAACCACAAGGCCCACTCAGCCCAGGAACAAGGCCACTGAAGACCCGTAGCTTTTGCTGCAACATTTTTAAAGAAGCCAGACATTTGGATTTTTATATGAAAACTCCCACTTTTTTAAAGTTGGCATCTACTTAGCATTTTAAAAAGCAGATCACCATGCCAGCCAGAGGACACCCACATGCAGCCGGATCAAGTTCAGGGGAGGGTGTGGTGGTAGCTTTGCCTGACACCTGGCGCTATGGCCTGACCTTGCTCCTGCTTCCTCCAGCCAGGCTGGGCCAGGGTCCATGAGTACACAACGGGGGTGAAAATGAAACAGGCTCAGGGACTGTGAGGCCGGCCCACATCCAGGGCATGTAATTAGTAATGTCACCTCTTCTCCAAAAGCGCTCATGGTGGCCCCTTCAGATGACAGGGAAAGTAAAGGTCTTTAGAGGAAGCAGCCTCATCTCTGTGCACAGGAGGAAAGGGCTGGATCAATGGCAGAAAGACCCTGGGAGCTGGGGCAAGCCAAGAATGAAGGGCTGGAAAGAGCAAACGAAGGGATTCTCCAGATGGCCTTGCGCTGGAATCGCAAACTGAGAGGACCTGGTCCTTTAGATGATGATCCACTTCCCAAAGAGGAGACACGGGAACTCCTTCCTCCCAGGCCCCTACAGCAGCTCAAATAAGAGTTCCCATCCCCCAGAGGGACCCTCGACCTTGAGGTGTGAATGTCTAGAAGGACTGATTCTACGCTCACCTTGACCCTGACTTCTAAGAAGGTTAATTTGGCAACAGCAACCGAAATTTTAAATGCATGCATCCTTGGACTCAGTAATTCCCCCACTAGGTATGTATCCTCCAGACATATATGCACAAACGCAAAATGATGTACGTACAGAGATACTCATTGCAACACACTTTGTTTTGGGTTTTTTTTTGGTTTGTTTTTATTTATTTATTTTTGGCTGTGTTGGGTCTTCATTGCTGTGGGTGGGCTTTCTCTAGTTTCGGCGAGCGGGGGCTCCTCTTCGTTGCGGTGTGCGGGCTTCTCATTGTGGTGGCTTCTCTTGTTGAGGAGCACAGGCTCTAGGTGTGTGGGCTTCAGTAGTTGCGGCATGTGGGCTCAGTAGCTGTGGCACGTGGGCTCAGTAGTTGCGGCACGTGGGCTTTAGAGCGCAGGCTCAGTAGTTGTGGCACACGGGCTTAGTTGCTCCGTGGCATGTGGGATCTTCCCAGACCAGGGCTCGAACCCATGTCCCCTGCATTGGCAGGTGGATTATTAACCACTGCGCCACCAGGGAAGCCCGCAACAGACTTTGTGACAGCTAAAGAATCCATGTAACCTAAACGTCCATAAGTAGAGGAACGGTTACCTAAATTATAATTCAGACAGACAATGAGATTCTGTTTAGCAGCTAAAAAATAATTGGCCAGCTCTCTGTGCACTCATATGGAAAGCTGTCTAAGACACAGTGAGTGAAAAAAACACAATGCAGAGGGGGAGGCGGCAGGTGGGGACGACAGGGGACACAGGCATGGCCTGCAGCGGCCTCTGTAGAGCAGCAGGGGCTGAGAACTGGGGGAGGCAGGGCCTCACTCAGCATTCCATGGTCACCAGGACCTTTGGATTTTGTAACATGTGCATATATTTTTTATTTTTAAAACAAACTTATTTTAAAACCAACTCCAATTCACTTAAAAGAACCACAGGCCAAATTTCCATCACACTTGCACCAAGGAATAAATTCAGATCCCGAGACAGCTTAAGAGAACCGGGGGCTCATGCTGACCGTGGGTGCAGCAACTATGTTTGGCAAACCAAAAATTGGAATCTATGGTTGGTCTCACATACACAGATACAGAAAGTTAACATTGGACCTCCAGGCTTACACGAGGTTGTGTTAGTGAGAGAAAATTCACCATCTTCTGCACAAGCGAAGGGCTGAAATCGCCCTCTTGCGAACACTGTGTGGAAATATTAACGTGTGTCACGCCCACCCTCCCACCTGTGCTGAGAGCCCTGAGGGCGGCGGGCCTCTCCTGCACTTTTGCTTTCCAGCTCCTGACATGGGGTCCGCACCTGGTACCTGCTCCATAAACAACTATAGGATGAATAAGTGAATAATTGTAGCTAATGCACCAGATCGCTTACTGTGGGCCTGACCCTGAGCCAAGTGTTGCCCGTGGATCATCTCATCCAACCCCACAACTGGAGGAGAAAAGGCAGAGAGAAGCATGAGCGCAAAGCAGAGATCTGAACCCAGGCCGTGTGGCTCCAGAGCTGGTCCTCCCACCACTCAGCCTGACCAGGAGCAAGGGGGTTGGGGGAGGCACACATCTGTAAAGGATGCTTCTTCAACTGATACATGAGGCATCAGTAGATACAGCAGCAGGCAGAACCGATGGGTTTTCTGTCCTCCTGCGGTGGCTGGAAGCAGGCATTCCTGGGCATGGGGCCAGTCCCGCTAGCACTGACGGAAGCTGTGAGCGCCCACCAGGCTGGCCATCAAAATCTCCGGAGGGGCGCTTACAAGTCCAGATCCCCAGACCTGGGGTGCCTCCAACAGTTAGCAGTCGTGGTGACCGTTCAACAGACTAATCAGTCTTGGCCACTCCAGGCTTACAACCCCGCTGGAGGGCTTTCAGCGTTCCAATGCCCAGGTGGCGCCCACACCAACGAAATCAGAGTATCTGGGGGTGGGAGCCGGGCATCAGCATTTTTTGTTGTTGATCTCAGATGATGCGGATGTTTGGCAAAGGTTGGGGACCATGCCCTACACCAGTGCCCTCACCTTGGCTATGCCCCACCTACCACACCTCACCCCAGCAATCGATTTAACTGAATCTCCTATTTATAGATGCATGAAATAGGTGTTTTTTGCCTTTAAAGTTTTTATTTACACCACACACACCTCTGTGCATCTTGCTTTTCTCCCCGGTGCCAGAATGGCATGCTCAGAGCTGACTCACTGCAGCCGCAAGCTGTCTTCTGTGCAGAAGCATCGCTACACGACCAGCCTGGGCTGGTGGGCGCCAGGGTCACTTCCCGTCTTTGGGAACCTGTTTCAAAGCTTCTCGGTTTGTGCTGAGAGTCAGCCAGACTGGGAACTTTTAGCTAAGGTTCTGAGGTGACCCCCTGCCCCAAAGCCCAGCTGTCCTGTGATAAGAGATTGTTCCGAGCCAGGGACAGGTCCTTCCACTGCTGGGCAGTTCTGCGGGGAGAAATATAGGAACTTTCTTCTGAGAAATGCTGCCCCTCTCTAAGCACCCACCTTGGCCTTGGCTCTCACACCCCCGAAGGTTCTGATGCAGGGAGCCTGGCCAGCTCCGTGTACGTCCACCGGGACATCCATATCTGTGGTCCACCTGCTGCCACGCCAGCCCCTCAGACGCGTTCCGGCACTGCAGCCTTAAGTCCACAAATCTGATCCCGTCTTTCCCCTGCTCACACCCAGCTGGGCCCTGCTCACAGCTTCTATCCACGACACCCCAGAATCGACTCCAGACTCCTCCCCTTGACCCCAGGCCCTGGCCTGGCCCTGCCCCCTCTCTCCTTTATCACTGAGGTCCACCCACTCAGGCACCTCTGGAGGCCTTATTTTTCCCTGTCTCCAGCGACACACATGATGCCAGCCCTTTGCCTGGCAGTTCCTTCCAATCTTCCTGTGTGTCTCTATCACAGCCCCTCAGGTGTCTCCCTCATGGCATTTATTACCATTCGTTACTCTGTTGGGTAACTCCTAGTGGGCCCATCTTCCCGACTGCAGTGCCAGTCCTTGAGGGCAGGCATCACATCTGTCTCACTGGCCTCTCCCCGGTGCCCGGCACAGTGCCTGGCACACAGCAGGTCTTCCATAGATATCTGAGGGGGCTTCCCTGGTGGCGCAGTGGTTAAGAATCTGCCTGCCAATGCGGGGGACGCGGGTTCAAGCCCTGGTCTGGGGGGATCCCACATGCCGCAGAGCAACTAAGCCTGTGAGCCACAACTGCTGAGCCTGTGCATCTGGAGCCTGTGCTCCGCAACGAGAGAGGCCGCGGCGGTGAGAGGCCCACGCGCCGTGATGAGGAGTGGCCCCCGCTCACCGCAACTAGAGAAAGCCCTCGCACAGAAACGAAGACCCAACACAGCCAAAAATAAATAAATAAAATAAATTAATTTTTTAAAAAAAGATCTGAGGAATAAATTAATACAGAACTACATCTCTAGACAGAGTAGACTGTGCCCTGGCACCCACCCACAGACTTCTAATCTGAACATCTGAATTTGAATGCCGAAAGGGGGACCAGTAGGTCACAAGAATAAGACACATGCCAGGGTTCCCATAGGCACAGGGTGCTTGCAGGCTGGACACAATAAAATATTCTTTGCTTCCCCAAAGAAACAGTCTCTTCTACACTTTTTCTTGAAACTCAAGGGCATTTTTGGCTAATTTATGTTTTCCTATTTCAGTCCAGACACACAGTTTGGGGAAATAGTTCCCTTTCCTCTTATCATGACTACAGAAAATTCAAAGTTTCAAGCACAAGGGTAAATGGTAACTGATACCAACTTCGGTATGAGGGAGACAATGAGGGGGAGTGGGGACTGTGGCAAACAGGAGACCACAACTAGGAAATAGGGACCTAGGATTACCAGACTGTCCATTATTTTAAATAAACAAGAAACTCAGATTTTCTTCATGAAAATTCTCCATTTAAAAACCCCTATGTGAATTGAACCCATCATATCAGAGTGCTGGATTCAGCCTCTGGGCCACCAGTTTGCAACCCCTGATCTAATCCACGTGTGGCTAACAGGCGCTTTCCCCCATCATCCTCTGCCCGCTCAAGCAAAGTCCCTAGGTGTGAGAAAGTGCTGGCTTCCTTTATTTCCTTCCATGTAGGCCATTAACCCCATCTGTGGGCCAAATCTGTCCCATGTTCCAGCACAGGAATCAAATGGAATTCTCAGAGTCTGGTCAGGAATTCACCCTTGGGTGGGTATCAGGAGTCAGTCATTCGGGAGGGTTCTGAGCTCCCCTTCCTCCTAAATCACAGGGCACCCAAGCGGCAAACATCTCTCTCTCTCTCTCTCTCTCTCTCTCTCTCTCTCTCTCTCTCTCTCTCTCTCTCTCTCCCTGCCATCTTGAAGCAGCTTCCGGAGATCCTGCCTGAAAGTTCCCCCAAAAGAGGAAGTTCAAACCAGAAAAAGAGAGAAAGTAAAACACAAAAAGCTGGTTGGACAGAAAACCCCAAAGGCACTAGAAATAGTAAAATGCTCACCTGCCGACTCATCTCAACATGCCACCCTTCAGCAGCTCCTCGATCCAGGGAGACAGTGCAAAGTCCTAACACGGTTTCTGCTCCCTCACGAGCCCCGCCTCCCACAGCTCCCCCTTCTCCCTGCTGCTTGCTCTTCCATCCTGGCGATCACCCTGCTTCATCCCACCCCAGGATCTTTGCCAGTTGTTTCCTCTGCCTGGGATGTTTTCCTCCTACCTCTCAGCCTGGTCAACTTCTATTCATGCTTCAGAGCTCAGCCTAAAATGATGCTGCCTCAGGGAAGCCCTCCCTGAACACTCCCAGACAAAGTGGGGTCCCTCTGCTAATTGCCCTCCTGGACCTCTGTGCTTCCTCTTCCCTGCCCATTCCTGAGGGGTTACCACTTGGGTCTCAAGATTTCTTGGAGAGGACTTCCCCATCCCATGTCTCCCAGACACAAAGACACCCTCTATCACATCACCCGTGCACCACGTTCTCCATGGCATTCATCACAATTTAGAGGTTTTGTATGTTACGTGTTTACTGTCTGACAGTCGGGCCATGCGAGTGGGAGCCCTTGTGTGTTTCACTCCCCGCACACGGCAGGGGTTCAAGGTGTTGAACGAAGGCCCACTTATCTAAGAACCCCAGGACACCCCTAGGACTGGAGCTGGCTGGTCTGAGGCTCCTACTGCTCCATTTAAAAGCCCAAAGTGGCCCTAAGGACAGGGGCTGGTACAGGAGGCACTGGCTGCCCAGACCTGTTCCCAAACCAGACTTTCCCATTCCAGTTCATCTGCCCATCTGCAAACAGCTTCAGCGCGAGGAACTGCTAATGAATTAAGCTTTAAGTAGAGGCTGCAAGTGACTCCACTCTGGCAGTTTTTGCTTCTTTGGGTAAATAAACTTCAGCAAGAGCTCTAAGTGGCTTTATTGCCGCGTGGGGCTACAGGGAGTTCGGCTCTTCATTACGGCCATTACAAACGAGCGTGAACCAGCCTGCGTCTGAGTTAGAGAGAGCCCTGAGCGAGCGAATGAAGTTAATACATGCAGCTTCTCCTGAAGGCTGTCCCTAATCGAGACAAGATGAGGCTGGGTTGAGCCGCTGGACACAGTGACATCTTGCTGCTGAGAGCAAGGGGGAGAAAGAACACGAAAGACGCTCAGGTTACTTAAACCCTGAAGCAGGTACCCAACCTAAATGCCCATCCCTGGGCGTGTGGTTCAGAAATTACAGGACATTCATAGGATGTCGCTTATTCGGTGAGGGCCTCAGTGTTCAGTTATGAAGTTGACATAACATCCTAGCCACTGGGTCACTGCCAGGATGCAATGACATAATCCATGGACAGAGTGCAGCATGCTGCTGGCACATCGTATGTGCTCAGAAAATAGGAGGAACTATTCTGAAATGGTGGGACACGAAGAAGCCAAGGAATGATGAAGACCTACACTCTCTGATGCAGAAGCCGCCAGCGTCTTATGACTATTAAGTGCTTAAAACGTGGCTGGTCCACACTGAGATGTGCTGTAAGTTCAACCGTCCAAGCCTGATTTTGAAAACTTACTTCAGGACTTCCCTGGTGGCGCAGTGGTTAAGAATTCGCCTGCCAGTACAGGGGACACGGGTTCGAGCCCTGGTCCGGGAAGATCCCACATGCTGCGGAGCAACTAAGCCCATGCACCACAACTACTGAGCCTGCACTCTAGAGCCCGCAAGCCACAACTACTGAGCCCGTATGCCACAACGACTGAAGGCCCTGTGCCTAGAGCCTGTGCTCCGCAACAAGAGAAGCCACTGCAATGAGAAGCCTGCGCGTGCACGGCAGCGAAGAGTAGCCCCCACTCGCCATAACTAGAGAAAGCCCGCATGCAGCAACAAAGACCCAATGCAGCCAAAAATAAATAAGTTTATATATTAAAAAAAGAAGGAATCACTATATTAAAAAAAAGAAAACTTACTTCAAAGAAAAGAATGTAAAAATCTCCTTAAATTTTTTTACATTGATGACATGTTGAAAGGATATTTTGGAGACACTTATTTTAAATACATTGAAACTTGCAGATCTAAATCTTATAGTGTTTAATGTCAATTAAATCTCAATAAAACTGGAAAAAATTAAATATATTGAAACTAATTTCATCTGTTTCTTTTTCCTTTTTTATATGGCTTCTAGAACATTTAAAATTACATGGATGGGGGACTTCTCTGGCGGTCCAGTAGTTAAGACTCTGAGCTCCCAATGCAGGGGGCATGGGTTCAATCCCTGGTCGGGGAACTAAGACCCCAGATGCCACGTGGCGTGACCAAAAAAAGAAAAAGAAAAAGAAAATTACATGGAGGCTCACATCTTTGGCTCAAATTATCTTTCTATTGGACAGCTCTTATAGATACATTCTGACATGGAAATACGTCCATACTATTTTTTTAAATTGAGATATAACTCACATACCATAAAATTTACTCTTTTAAAGTATACGATTCTGTGGTTTTCAGTGAATTCACAAAGTTTTGCAACCATCAGCACTAATTCCAGAACTATTTCATCACTCTGAAAAGAAGCCCTATACCTTACCATGAAGTCACTCTCCATATATCCATGCTATTTTGAATAAAGAAAAGCAAGTTACAGAACATTATTCTAGTATCACGTGGGTTTTTTTGGTGAAAACTAGTTATGTATAATTATTAGTATATATGCATACCTACATTTGCAAATGCATTTTTAATATGTTTGGAATGATGTACACCAAACTGTGAAAGACGGTTATCTCTGGGAACTAGAGTTGAGGTGAGAGAGAAAAAGGAGAGGGTGCTTACTCTTTATTTTAAATACTTCTGTACGGGGTGGCACAGTGGTTGAGAATCTGCCTGCTAATGCAGGGCACACGGGTTCGAGCCCTGGTCTGGGAGGGTCCCACATGCCACAGAGCAACTAGGCCCGTGAGCCACAACTACTGAGCCTGCGCGCCTGGAGCCTGTGCTCCGCAACGAGAGAGGCCGCGATAGTGAGAGGCCCGCGCACCGCGATGAAGAGTGGCCCTCGCTTGCCGCAACTAGAGAAAGCCCTCGCACAGAAACGAAGACCCAACACAGCAAAAATAAATAAATTAATTAATAAACTCCTACCCCCAACATCTTAAAAAAAAATACTTCTGTACTGCTTCTGAGATTTAAAAAGAGAATGGATTGACTTTCTGGCCCTACATAACTCCTGGTGAACTTCGGTAAATAACTTTCATGGCACTGTCAAAATACTGGCTTCAGCTGGAAGATAAAGAGGCTAGTTTTAGATCTACTTTTTGTTCTGTGCTTGTAAAATAGAAAGTACAGCCAGAGATGAGGTATTTTCCCTCCTAGCAACAGAAGCGTACCGAGGCCGGGAGCATCCTCGCACAGACGCAGCCTGCCCGCCTCCTCCCGGCATGTAGCATCAGCTCGGAGCAGAGCAGGCCGAGCGCCCGGGCAGGGGCTGGACCGGGAGTCAGCCTCCCCCGGGGCCCAGGCTGGCAAAGGGCAGCAGCTCCGAGCGCGCCTCAGTCTGGCATCCCGGAGGATGCTGGTGGGGGGGGGGGGGGTGGTCTCAGGTAGGGATGGGAAGCGAGTCTGGGCCCCCGAGCACCGGGGCGGGCGCGACCTGACGCGCATCTCTGCGCGACGCCAGACAGCCACCGCTCCGCAAAGGAGGGGCCCCTCGGACCCCCAGCGCGGGTCCGGAGCCCCAGCGCCAGGTACGAGAGAATGCTGCGGGGAAGCCGAGGGTCCGGGTCCAGCGCGCAAGGGGTCCCCATTCGTCCACTTTTCCCCGGGGGAGCGCGAGCCCTGGATCCCCCAGCCCCAAGACCCGCCTCCCCCACTTCCAACCCCGTCCCCTACCTCGGCCCCGGGCTCGGGGGTCAGGAAGAGCGCGAGCTCGCGCGCCCCGCTGCGCACGGGCTCCGGCCGATCGGCGTCCACGAGCAGCATGAGGAGCGCGGCAGGGTCCAGTTGGCGGCGGCTACCCGGGATCCCGACGCCGCGTCCTGGCCTCGGAGCCCCGCCCCCAACCGGCTGCATGCCCCGTGGCCCGCCTGGCGGAGGCGGGGCAGGTGCGCACCCAGTGGCCGCGGCCCACGCCTCCCGGAACGCCGGGCCGAGCGGGCAGCGCCACCCAGTGGCGCGCGACGCTCACTACGCCCGGCCCCCGCACCAACTGGTAAACGATTCTCAAACTCGCTTTCAGATTGCAATCACCTGGGGCTCCTTCAAAACTTCCTAAGTCTGACGGCCACACACAACCTTTAGGGTTGGAACCTGGGCATCAGTACTTTTTATGTTCGTCAGGTGATTCTAACATAGAGCCGAGTTTGAGAACCATCGGTATAGACCACCCCTTTTCATTGGAATCCGGTGGAGCAGCGGTTCCCAGCTCCCACAGCACTTTAGAATGCCCCGGGGAGTTTCTAAAAGCCCGGAAGCCAGGCCTCACCCCAGGCCGATTCAACCGGAATCCCTGGGGGTGGGGCTTGGGCATCAGTAGTTTGTAAAGCTCCCCGGGTGGTTCCAGCGTGCATTCAGGATAGAGATCCTTTCATTTAAAGACCACCCCTCCCCGCCATCACCCCGCCCACAAGGCCTCGCCTAGGCCAGCATCTTGTTTGCGGCAGGCGGACAGTCCTAAAAATTTGGGAAGTCGGGTGTAGCGATCCTCTTCCTCCCAGGGGCAGCTTTTAAAATAAGCTCCCCAGGGAATTGTTCAGCGCACTAAATTGCACACAGCCCCGCACCCCTAGGAGGCTAGTCTAGACCCCTTAGAGGCTGAAGAGGGTGGGGTCCAAAGCAATGCTAGTGAGGATAGTTCTAAAAAAGGTAACGAGGTATAGGGAAGTCCTGCGGTCTCATTTTTCCTATGATGTCTTTTAAATTGTTAAATTCGTTTTTAAAAATCGGGCTCCGCTTAGGGCTGCAAATAAATATACAGGACTCCCCTCACCCTCGTCCTGTTAAATCTTAATTTATATTTTATCTGACCACCTTAGGTAGGGGGCGTGAGCACATGCTTGATCTGTCTTTTGGGTAATCCATCACTGTACAGTTCCCACTTCCACAGCTTCCCACTGCTAATTTCTCGACATCGCCGCCCAAACATTCAGGCCTTCAGGCCAGAGTAATTTTCTGGAAAATTCTTGGCAGAGACTTGGGCCTCAGGTGCTAAGGAAAAGGATTTAATAGGAACTCACTGAACCCGCACTTGGCCATTCATTACTATCCTGATGCGTCTGATGCTCAGAGCCCTTCTGTATCCCACACGCACCCAGAAACCCAGCTCCGACCCTCACCCTTACCGGCTGACTGGGGCCCTCCCTCGGAAAAGCCCAGAACCGGCCTCAGATGAGCCACAGTCCTGAGCACAGCAAACTTCCCCTGACGGACCAATCTCAGAAACATAATGCTAAGAAAAAAAGGCAAATCGTGAAGGCTCTGCAGGGCACGCTGCCATTAACATAAAGGTTTTAACACATGCGAAACCGCACTATATATTGTTTATGGATACAGACATATGGAGTAAAAGTGTAAAGCCGTGCATGGGAGTGATGTACACCGCATTCAGGAAACTGGTTACTCTGGGGTGGGGGAGAGGAAACTGGAGAGGGATACGGGAGGTGTTTCAATTATATTTGTAACGTTTTGTTTCTTCTGTTGATGTTTGTTACAGTATTTAAACTTTTAAAATGCCCAACATGACTCACTGGGAAAAAAACAAAAACCAACAAAACCCTGGGATATTAGCTAAAAGTGCTGCCCCGACCCCCTTTCCCTGGAGACGGGGGGTCTGGGAAAGAGATCTTCGCTCTTCAGCCACTCCGCGATTCGTACCCTGGGCCACGCTGGCTAGCCAAGAGTCATTTTGTTTCTAGTCTTTTTTTCTAAATGTAATGATGCCTTAGAAACATTTTGCTTAGAACACAGATGCCCGGAAGCCCACCCCACCTATCGGAGTCGGAGTCTTTGGGGCGAAGGGGCGCTGGGAGCAGCTTTTAAAGCTCTGCCGTTGACCGTGATGCACGCAGCACCCCGCAGGCTGAGAAGAGCCCCTCTCCGGTTAGTCCGGCTGGCTGTAGCCAGGGACCCCCGTGGGAGACCGAATTAATGATTTTAAACAAAGAAGATGAATTTTTAAACAGCCTCCCCGGCCTCTCACAGGCGCTTGGGGTGACCCTGGGGCAGGCGGCAAGCCCGAGGCCTGGAATGCAGCCCGCCTGGGCCGCACCCTGCCCAAACCAGTTTGAACCAGCTGTGGGGATGGAGCCGTGGCGCGTCCCCACGAGCTCCCTCTGGCGCCCGAGACGGGCTCAGAGCGGCTGCTGCGGCCTCCTGCTCGGGAGTCCTCCGCGGGGCCGGGCAGCCGGCTCCCTCCCAGCCGGAGGTCGGGGCGCCCGTGGCCGCCTGGCCCCGAAGACCCCCCGGGAGCCGCAGTGGCCCCCGGCTGGGCCCCGAGGCCACACAGCCTTCCACCCCCGCACCCCCGTCCCATCTGGCTTCACCTCCAGCTACAAAATGGTTGCCTGTCTGTGTCTTTTCAAGGTCACCTCTGCCAGCTCAGGCCTCAGGCACACAAAGTTCTAGATGAGCATCGTTCCCAAGCTCGGCTGCGCCTTGGAAACTTCCAGAAAATACTGACGCCGAGACCACTCCCCAGTGATTGGGATTTAATTGGTCGGGGGCGCGGCCTCGGTTGGGGAGGTTGAAAGGATGCCCCAGGTGATTCTGATCTGTGCAGCTCCAAAGCTGCTTAACTCCGCCGGCCGTTTCTAAGGCCCGTTGGTCTCATTGGGAACGTGTCCTGAAAGCTTACTAAGTGCCAGGCTCTGTTCAGAACTCTTCACAGAGACGCCCGCCTTGAATCTCCTCCGCACCCTGTGAGGCAGGGAGGCTCTGCTGATGCCCCTTTTAGAGATGAGGAAACTGAGACACAGAGAGGTTAAGTCACTTGCTAGGGATTATAATCAGTCAAGGGAAGGACCCAGGTCCTTACCTGCTACTCACGCTACACTGCCTGTTGCAGGGAAGCCTGGCACTGGGAAAGCTGGTGGCTGCCCTGCCCCTCTGCCAGCCCTCCCCTTTTCACTGCCCTCCCAAAGCACCTGTAGCCACCTCTCTTCCTGCTCTTAATTCCCCAGTGCTCACCAAGTGAAGTTCAAACACCTCCACCCCCCAAGCCTCCCTTGCCAATCTGTCTACTGCTTTTCTCTTTGAACCCTAAGATGCAAATGGGAGCCCACAGAGCAGAGCCAGGGCACGGAGGAGGTAAGAGAGACACTTGGAGTACAAACTGTTAAGGGGGTCTCCCGGTCAGGATTGGCCCCAGGGAGTGAGGGTCCCTTTCGCTGTGTGCCCTGGGCATCTCACCTGCCTCACCTGAGTCCTGGCCCTGCCACACAGCCTGCCGTTATAGACCAAAGGTTTGTGTTCCCCCAAGTTCATACACTGAAATCCTAACCCCAAGGTGATGGTCTCAAAAGGTGGGGCCTTGTGAGTGGAATTAGTGCTCTTACAGAGGTGACCCAAGAAGACCGGGCTGGGGTGTCTAGTCCACAGGAAGATCTGTGCCCTCATCACCTTCACAAAGGTTAACTCGAAGACAAAGGAGCTCTGCAGAAAAAAAAAATATATATATACACACATATATATTTATATAAACTATAAATATAAATATAAAAAATATATACATATAAAAGAAAAATTAAAAACAAATTTAAGAGACCCCAGGAGAACTCCCCTGCCCTTGCCACCGTGTGAGGACACGCGGAGAAGTCAGCCGCCTGCAATCCGGAAGCAGGCCTTCACCAGAACCTGACCCTGCTGGCACCCTGATCTTGGGCTTACAACCTCCCGATCTGTGAGAAATAAATGTCTGCTGTTCATAAGCCACACAGGCTATGGTGTTTTGTTACAGCGTGGCCCAAACGAAGGCATCTGTAGGTGTGTTAGATTTGCACAACATCGTGCTTAAATACCTGCATCTTTCAATGTGGTACCTTTTACAGTTCACGCAGACATTCAACTGTGGCTTCTCTCGAAAAGAAAGGGAAGCTCAGGAAACCGTGGGCCTGCCCTGCGGCAATTAGGAGCTGCCTCAGTTTGCAGTCTCCCCCCCCCCGCCGCCCCAGTCTCTCTCTGACCTCTTGGTCCATGAAAGTGTCTGGGTGTTGCTTCCGGGGTCCCCTGAATACGACCCAAGTCTGCTGGGCTCCACATCGACGTCCAGCGTTTCCGTCTGCCCCTGGGCCCACTGCCCTCCCTGCCCTCCACCCAGCCTTCAAGGTCACTCTTCCACGGCCCTTTTTCTGACCCCCAAAGAGATGAGCCCTTTAAGCTTACCTTCTGATACCTTCCACCTTCGGCTAAGTTGTAAGTAAGGCCACCATCAGACAGAAAGTTCCTGTAGGACAGAACGCACGTCTCGGGCGTTTTGGGGAGGTTGCTGTAGGCGTCCAGTGGCTGTCTTTGCACCTAGAGGTCAGTCCTCAATAAACACATTCATCTAAAATTTGGAGTCACTTTCCTGCTTAGTGTCTCTGTTTCGCCACCAGCAAAATGATTTAGAACACCACCCCTCTTGATAGAAGCACGGTGAAAACCCAGGTTTTAAAAGCATTTTCCTATCACAGTTTTGAAATGATCTCTCCATGGTAATAGGAGATAGCACATCCCATTTGTTCCCTGTAAAAGAAAAGCTTCTGATTCTCCTCAGGCATTTGATTCGTTTTTCTCTGAGCCTTTTCTTTCCACAACAGAGCTGCACAGAGGGGCTCGTAGCTTTGGAGGCAAGAGGCCAAGCGTCGAGACTCAAAGTGCTCCCTGTGTGTCGACGTTTGGCTTTCCAGCTAGAGCTGCCCCCGTCCTGGGAAGTGAGGGGAGAATCCTGGGTTTATAGGAAAGAGGCATTTCCTTCCCCCTCCAGCTACTGAAATGTGGGTCCCAGGCTGTTTGTTCTGTCTCTGTTTAAACAGACGCTGGAGGGAAAGGACCCTGCCCAGCAAGGTGTGAAGTGGCCGGGCTTCTGTGACCCAGGCAGGAGCTTAGCGCCTTCTGTAAATTCTCCTGCAGGCTCAGGCAGTCCTGGGCGTTACAGGCCCACCACCCCTAACGCAAAACCCTTGGGACCAGACATGTTTCAGAATCAGAACTCCTGGGTTTAGAACGCTAATACGGAGCACATAGGACACCCGAGGTGACAACTCCAGGACGAGTGGGGCAGCACCCTGTTATCAGACTTCGTATTTCTCGGTAGAATGTATGAATAGTCACCTTATATGACCTCATTAAGGGTCTTAAATAAATCTCATGCCAGTCCGGCTCAGGTTTTGCTGGTCAATGCATTTCTGCTGGCCCGATGGGGAAAAAAGCAAATGGTTTTCAGTTTCCTGGATTTCAAAATTTCAAGAAAAGGAATTATGGACTTGATTTTCTGTTTTGCAGTTGGGGAAACTGAGGCTCAGAAAACTGTGGCCCAGGCCCACGTATGTAACTGCGTGGAGTTGGGTTTCAAGCCCATGGCTCTTTCATTTATATCACACTGAGATGGATCGGAATATGTCAGAAGATGTTAGAAAATAGTTAAGCGCCCTGGTAAAACAGTATTCATTAGACTATTTGGGACATTGGAATATATTTGTTTCTTGCTTCAGGAACCTGTATCTCTGTTCACTAGGATTCAAAGGCCCTTAAGTGTCCTTGGAGTACAGGGTACGGTATTGTGTACACAGTAGGTGTTCCATATAAGAGATCCTACTCTATACGAAACCTGCAGGCATATCAGCAGCAAACAATAAGCTGAGAGGGGCCCCTGGTTGTAACAATGGCCATAAGCAAACACAATGAAATTTAGCAGAAAAAAAAGAAAAAAGTATTTACTTTTTTGAGGATTATTGAGGATGTGGGAAACCTCGTCTTCAGCAGTTCATGTGACAACCACAGAGAATTTTTTAATTGATTTTGAGTTTAACTTAAGATACTGAAATAACACAGCTGCTAAAAAGAAAATGAGGATGAGGATGCATTAACTAAAAAATACAGAATGCAGTACAAAGAGCTAGAAGTGGACTGTCTTCTGGCCCCTGGAGGGCCCCTGCTGGGTACAGAATGTACCTCTGGGAGGGAACAATGCACAGTGACTAACAGCAGAGGCTCTAGAGTCAAACTGTCTGGGTTCCATCCACCTAAAAGCTGTGTGACCTTGGCAGAATTACTTAACTTCTCTGTGCCTGAGTATCCTCATCAGTAAAATGGCATGATACAACTTCACAGCATTGCTGAAAAGATTCAGTGAGACAGGACTTCCCTGGTGGCGCAGTGGTTGAGAGTCCGCCTACTGATGCAGGGGACACGGGTTCATGCCCCGGTCCAGGAGGATCCCACATGCCGTGGAGTGGCTGGGCCCGTGAGCCATGGCCGCTGAGCGTGCGCGTCCGGAGCCTGTGCTCCACAACGGGAGAGGCCACAACAGTGAGAGGCCCGCATACCACAAAAAAAAAAAAAAAAAAAAAAAAGATTCAATGAGACAATCTACATAAACTTCTTTAAACACTGGCTGTCATAGAGTAAGTGCTCAATAAATCCTACATTATAAATGGAATATTGACAAAAACTAGAGTGTTTTCAAGGGAGGACAAGGAAGATGGCCAGATGGATAATATAGCTGATGGTGGCAAGGTTTTGGTCCCCAAGAATGCATTTGATAAATGTCTGTTGAGAAAAACTGAACATAAAGTCAGTTTATGACTGACTTTATGTTCATGTGATGCTCATGTGACCTTATGACATGTGATGACAGTTTGAAGGATTAGAAGCTGTTTTGCCGGGAGAAAGCTTGGATTATCTAAAGGAAGATCGCAAGGAAGGGGTCGGTGAATTTCGTGGGGCTGCTGAGAGAAGAACGACAACTGAGCCAGGGACACGAAAAAACAGAGAAACCCCACCTGCCTAGCTGTGCAGAACACCACTCACATAGACAACGGCGTGCATGGCGCCCCTGGAGTTGTGTGGAATTCTAAGATTCCAGCCCACTGGCGTACATCACATAATCCCCAAATATGGGGGGAGCCAGAGGATATGATGGGTTATCATTCCCATGATGAAGTTACTGATTAGTTGACTGGGAGTTAATCAAAAGGGAGATTATCTTGGGTGAGCCCGACCTAATCAGACAAGCCCTTAAAGAGGCTTTCAAGGTCAGAACTGGAAGGAGTCAGGGAGGTGCCCCCCTGCTGGCCTGGAGGAAAGCGAGCAGCCACACTGTTGTGCACCCCTCTGGGGGCCGCGGAGCAGGGAACAGCTGGTGCCTCCAGGAGCCCAGGGCCTCAGACCTACAAGTGCAGGAACTAAAATCGACCTGAATGTGCTTGACATTGGATGTGGACTCGAGCCTCAGACAGCCCCAGCGGCCCCTTCACTATAGCCTTGTGAGAAAGACCCTGAGCCATGGAGCCGGGTAACTATCCTGAGACTCCTGACCCAGAGAAACTGAGATAACAAACGTGTGTTGTTTTAAGCCTCTGAGTTTGGGGGAATTTGTTAACACAACAAAATAAAACAAGTACACAGGTATTACTAAAGGGAAGCGGACTTCACCTTAAAGTGAAGGGGAAAGATTCTGAAGATGAGTTGTATGTGAATAAACAGATGGGATCTCCGAGGGGTGAGGCTCCAGCTCGGGGGCAATTCAAGCAGAGTCGGGCCGTCTCCTCCTAGACAGGGACAGTATAGATGGGGTTTCTGCTATGGTTGAAAATTCACCTCTAGATCACTGGTTCCTAAACTTGAATGTACCAGGTGAATGACGCGTCACCTGGGGATTTTGGTAAAATGCAGATTCTGATTCACCTGGTCTGTCCAGTCACTTGAAACCGCTATTCTTCAAGAAATGTGAATTAGAAGCCAGAAGAATTTCTGATGGTCTCGGAAATTTCTTTTTTCAAGTATCTTCTTTCCAAGGATACAGTGTGACAGCAGGTCCACAAGATGTTAGCTCCATGAGGTCAGAAACTGCACCCTCTTGTTCACTGCTGTGACCCCCCAACTGCCACAGAGTCCACGTGGCACAGTTCATATATTTTGAATGAATGGGGTTTGTGAATCATTTTTAAACAGCTTTATTGAGCTATAATTCACACACCATACAGTCCCCCTATTGAAAGTATACAGTCAATGGTATAGACTAAAGTACATACACAGAGTTGTGCATCCATCACCACAGTCCATTTTAGAACATTCTTATCACCCAAAAAAGAAACCCTAAAAAAGAAAGAAAGAAAGAAAGAAAGAAACCCTATACTACTTAGCCATTGCTCCCCAAACCTCCCATCTACTTCCGGCCCAGGCAACCACTAATCTAATTTCTGTCTTTATGAATTTATCTATTCTGGACATTTCATATAAATGCAATCATATGTTGTGTAACCTTTTGCATCTGAGTTCTTTCACTTAGCATGAAGTCTTCAAGGTCCATCCACGTGGTGGCACACATCAGCCCTTTACTCCTTTTTGTGGCCCCCAAATATTCCATTATATGGATGTACCACAGTTTGTTTATTTATTCCTGAGTTGATGGACACAAATATATTAGAAGTAAAAAACGAATAATTACTTAACCTCAGAGTGTGAAAGCATCTCTTATTTTGACACAAAACTCAGAAGCCATAAAAGAAAATTTCAACTATAGAAAGATGAAAAGTTTCTGCATGGCAAACACTACTCTAAGCATATTCCAAAATAATATAAGAAATGTTCGATATCTTGATTGTGGTGGTGGTTATATGGATGTATTCTAGTTGTCAAAATTCATTGAACTGTCCATTCAAAGTACATTGTATTGGAATAAATTATACCTCAATAAAGTTGTTAGGAAAAACAATATGACAAGAGGGGAAAAAAATATTTGCCAATACATAGTCAAGGTGTAATCTTCATCTATAAAGGACTTCTGGAAAATGATAAGGAAAACATCAAATGAGCAAAGTATATGCAAAGATAATTGAAAGAAAAGCTAATTCAAGTAGATTATCATCATATGAAAAGATGTTTGACCTCCCTCATTATAAGATACATTCTTCAACCATCAGAGTGGTGAAAATTCACAGGTTTGGCAAGGTTATGGGCAATCCCACTCTTTGTTGGCTGGATTATACAAACTGACACACAAACCAGCAGACTCTATTGAAATTACAAATGCATATGCATTTTGCTCAGTAATTCCTCTTCTAGGTATTTACCTTACAACTATATTTCAGCATGTGCAAAATGACTTATGAATACAATTATTAATTACCACATAGCTGCAGTGGCAAAAGGATTGATACAAACTAAAGGTCCAGCAATAAGGGATTGTTTAATATATTAAATTGGTTGCATGTTATGGAGCTGCAAAAGTGAATGGGGATTAAATGCAACGTGGTATCCTGGACTAGATCCTGGAACAGAAAGAAGACATTAGTGGAAAACTGGTGAAATCCAAATAAAGTCTAAAGTTCAGTCAATAGTAATGTACTGTTACAGACTGAATAGTTGTTTCTTCCCCCCTTCCCAAATTCATATGTTGAAGCTCTTACCTCTAGTGTGGCTGTATTTGGAGATGGGGTCTCTAAGGAAATAATTGGGGTTAAATAAGGTCATAAGGGTGTGGCCCTGATCCTATAAGATTCGCGCCTTTAGTGTCCTTATAAGAAGAGATGCCAGAGAGCTCTCTTTCCCTCCCTCTCTCTCTTGCACAAAGGAGAGGCCATGTGAGGACACAGGGAAACAGCAGCAGCACCTTGGTCTTGAACTTCCAGCCTCCAAAACTTTGAGAAAATAACTTTCTGTTGCTTAAACCACCCAGTTTGTGGTGTTTTGTTATGCAGCCAGAGAAGACAAAGACATGTACCGATGTTAATTTCTAGTTTTGACAAAGGTACCATGGTCATATAAGATGTTAGCATCAGAGGAACCTGGGTGATACTGTACTATCTGTGCAACTTTCCTGTAAATCTAAAACAATTCCAAAATTAAAAATTTGTATTTAGAAAAAGGAATGGAAATAAAATGAATGGGGAAGAATTTTATCTAGTGATACGGAAAGAATTACCAAAGATATATTAAATGAGAAAAGCAAAGGGTAGAATATGCTGATATTATATAATATTAAGAGGGGACATAGTGTATTTTCATACTGTCTGATTTACATTAAAAATCTATGAAAAAAAAAATCTATGGAGAGATAAGCAAGAAACAAAGCATAATTGGTACCCAAGGGAAGGGAATTACAGTTGGGTGAACTGGGGACCAAAAAAGGTGAAAGTGTTTTCACTATGTACTTTTAAAAACTTTTTTTGGTTGTTTGAACCATGTGAATTTATTTACCATTCGAATAACTAAATTTGTAAAAAATAAACAATTGGGGAGGAATAAGAGGGCTTGCTCTACAGATACTAAAATGTATTTTAAAGCTTCAGTAATCAAAACAGCATGAAATGCTTCCAAAGCAGACAAATAGATTAAAAAATCGTGATTTGGCCAAAACAAACCCAAGAACATGTAAGAAACTAGCAAATGATAAAGGTGGAATTACAATTCAGTGAGAAAGTAGTGTCTTATTGAATACATTATGATAGAACAATTAATGGAGAATTTAAACAAAAAAAATCTTAGATCTCTTAGTTTAGCCAAAGATTAGATGGCCAAAGAATTATCAGATGGATTAAATATTTAAATGTAAAAAAAAATCATAGAAGTATAGAACTTAGGACAAAAGCTGGGTGAGCATTTATATAATCTGAGAGGGAAACTACTAGAGAAAAGAATAAAGAATTTTACCATGGACAATAAGAAATTCCTACAGAATAAGTACAAAAGCCAATGACACACACAGTAAGGAGCAAATGACTAATTAGGAAAAATGATGACCAAAAGGTTGACTTCCTTAATCTATAAAGCACTTCTATATTAAGAAAAGACTGATACCTCAATTTTTTAAATGTTATGCAAAGGACCCAAACGGAGAAGCTAATAAAAGAAGAAATACTAATAAACAGTTTTTTAAAAGCCCTTCAAACTAATAATCAAAGATATGTAAAGCAAAATAAAGAGACGCTTTTTCCCCTATTAAGTAGGAAAAGCATAAAAATAATAAATCTGGTGTTTTGGAGGGGAAAACGACTCACACATACCCCTGGTGAGGCAGTAAATTAGAACAACCTTTCCGGAAGGAAACTGGATATATTCATGAACCAATGCCCCTCCTTCTCCAAAACAAAAAAACAAACAAGTAAAAAAAACACATGCGTTGACCTAATGATTTCTCTTCTAGGAATTTATCCTAAGGAATTAACTGAACAAAGAATAAAAATATGTATTTACAAAGCTGCTCACCACAGCACTGTTATAATTGTGAAAAAAAAAAAAGGAAACAGCAAATGAAAGGGAATTGGTTTTATTAAATGAGGGTTCATCTATACAATGAAATACAATGAAGCCATTATAAAAGATGTAGAGCTGTATTGACAGAGCAAAGACATTCACAATATATTGCCCTCTGAAGAAAGCAAATTACAGAATAATTTAGATGTATGTAAGATCTTCTTTCTGTCAAAATCCATATTAGGTAATATATATCGTTGTACATATGTACTGAAAAACTTAAGAGTGGTTATCTCTGAATAGTGCTTTTTTGAGGGGGTGACTCTTTTCTTTCATATACTTTTTTCCCTAAAATTTCTTCTGAAATCATATATTACTTCACTGGACACACAGCTTCCTTAGCCAGTCTAGTTTTCGTAAGAGATAGTTATATAGGCAAATATATTTTTCTCTTTCCCAGGTTATGTCTCTGAAGCTCTGGGTTAACTGTAAGGACCAGAAATGAATATTAAAAAAAACCTTGCCTCGAATTTTGACTTTTGCTTTTGATGAAGAGAACATCTAGGAATGAGTACTTCAACAAAAACAACAACAACAAATTATAAAAAACAATTAGCCCTAGGAAGCACAGAGTAAAAATAAGCATGATGTCAGTTTGCCAAGGAGACATCATGGTTCTGAGAAGTCCTAATTGAGAGCAAACTATTGGGCTGGAAATGAGCAACAACTCTGGAATAAATTATGCATGGCCACTGTTAAATATTTTATCCATCCTTAACCATTATTTGTTTTCGCAAGGCTAAAAGAGGAAAGACAAAGAAAATACTCAGATCGTAAGCATTATCAGCCGTGTCATCTTTCCCCCATCCTTGAAGCCATCAACATTCAGGCACAAACCCTGCAAAAGAGGAAAAACTCTAACCGTGATCACGATAAGCGATCGGCAGGCTGAACTTGAACTTCACGACTTGATTAAGGGATGTCAAGGCGACCTCACCTTCTGCATCCAGTTTGTCACATCCCTCAAAATCATGAACATTTCGCTCTACTTAACATGCTGTTTTAAAAATGAA